>NC_072794.1:60851002-62101002 GCF_028583425.1 Eublepharis macularius | reverse complement strand
GGTGAACTTGAATAAATACATGTGGATTTTCAGCTGTAATATTTGTATTATTCTACTGATTGAGAAAAGTCTCCATCAGTTTTATTATCTACTACTTTCCTGTCTCTTCACTCTCCTTCTGACGTTTGTAAATCTGATGGAACAATCCAGGTGCCAGAGCAATGGCCAGACCTGAAGATTTCTTAATATTAACCTCACTTAGCAAATGATTAAGAAACAGAGCACTTTCAGTTTGAACTTTGATTAATTCATATCCATGTAGACATTGCTACCAGAGATTCTCAATAACCTTATGATTCAGGTGAAATAATTGACATCACATCATTGAACACCTGGGATTAGATCGTAAGTACTCTGTATACCATCTCACTGTGCTTTGCCACAGATGTCCACATCCATCTTTCCCATGGAAACTTTTCTGCAAAAATAAAAAATTCTGACCAAACAAATAAAAATCAGCTTATAAATCAAGTTGTTTCTTGACTGGGGACAAGATCTCTACAGCCAGTTTTATAGCTCCAGAAAGTTTACACTTCTGAGCCAAGGCTTTCCTTGGTCAGTTTTAATTTCAGTCTACTGGAAGAATATTCAGGGTATTCCTTTGGGTGGGACAGTCTGTAAACTAGGAAGAAAATGAGATAAAGTTTGTTTAGCCTCAGAGGCTCAGTCCTTCAGGAAATTGGGCTGTGAGGTGATCTGACTGTGGAAGGCAAGGGAGGGAAGGAGAGGAAGGAATGCCAGAAATAGAAATATCTTGTCAATTACAAAACAACACATATAAACTAACATTTAAAAGATATGCCTTTCATGATCAAACATATGTGATCAACAGCAACTGTCCACCTGCCATTATGCTGAATACTGCTACTGCATAGATGCAAGAGTGCTTTCAATTCTTCTTATTTTGAATTGTGAGCAGGTCTTTTTTATGATTATCTTTTATTAAATTTTTTATACAAATTAATAAAAAGAAAGAAAAAAGCACATAGCTAAAAGAAAAAAGAAAAATAGGAATAAATACCAATTTTCTCTGTGAAAGATAAATAAATATTACATATTGTACACTAACTCCAAAATTACCATAAGTAAATACTTCTCCTTTTCCCTCTAAACATTTTTCCTACCTCCTAATCTTCAAAATCACAAACCATCAGTTCATTTCTTTCAGTTTCCTACAGAAGACTATAACGGGTTTTCAGGTAACAATATGTTTATCTAGTTCCTTTTCCCTGATCAAAGATGCAAGTTTGACCATCTCCGCAAACTACAGTATCTACTCTAGACATTCCTCTGTTGTAAGTAATATTGTAGCTTTCCATTTTTGAGCATATAACAGTCTTGCTGCTGTTGTCAGATACAAAAACAGTGTACCGTCCATGAGTAGCTTCTAGCTGTTTATCCATTAATCCCAACAAAAAAAGCCTCTGGTTTCATTTGTATATTAGTCTTTAGAATCCTCTAAAGAATCTTAAATGTATATGTATCCAATTTTTAAAAGCTTTTTCACATGTTCACCACAGGTGATAAAATGTCTCCTCCTGGGCCGTTTCCAGACGGCCCCCCGCCTCGCGAAACGTCGCGCGTCGTCGCGCGTCGTTGCGCAGAAAACGCGAAATATCGCGTTTTCTCGCGCGAGTTTTGCGCGACGTCGCGCAAAACTCGCGCGAGAAAACGCGATATTTCGCGTTTTCTGCGCAACGACGCGCGACGACGCGCGACGTTTCGCGAGGCGGGGGGCCGTCTGGAAACGGCCCTGCTGTTCACATTTCCAACATCTATTTGAAATTTTTAAATACATTTTTGCTAATTTTTCCAGTGACATATAGTGCCAATACATCATTTTATGAACGTTTTCTTTCAGATCAGAGCATAATGTAAATTTAAGGCCTTTCAGCAACATATTCTCCCATTGTTCAAGTTTTATGTTATATCCAAAGTTCTTTGCCCATTTGATCATACATACTTCCACCTGACCTCCTTCTGTTTCCAATCTCAACAAAAGTTTATACATTTTTGTGATAACATGTTCATCATTTATACATAGTTTTGTTTCAAATACCATCATAAATTGATCTACCCATCAAATCATGTTCAATTATCATTTCTCGTCTAAAAATGCTTTATGTGATGAGATCAGCAGCAACTCTCGGCTTGCCATTATGCTGAATGCTGCTACGGCACAGATGCAAAAGCTACAGACTGCCGACTTACCAGTGGGCTGGTTTGTGGGGCCATGGGGTGGGGGCGGCCAGCAGAGCTTCAGTGGCTGCCCAGTGGGGCCTGGGTGCTTCCTTCCAGCCATATGGCCTAGTGGGAGCCTATCACCAGGCAGGGCTGGCTGGCGGATCAGGAGTGGCTGGCTGGGCCAGGGCATGTACCCTGTGCCTTCTTATCGCGTGGCCACCCGGGCAGCCTTGTGTTTCGCTGTGAGCCAGCGATACAGACAATCATGTCCAGTCTTTGGAGTCATTAGAACTCTTTGGTGGCCTTCAGGCTCTTCAGCAATTCTTGGACACTCAGCAGCGCTCTCTCCACTTGACTGCAGTGAATTCAGAGGCAATGGCAGCTTTCCTTCTGGTTGTCACTCCACAGGTGCAGTGTGGCATTGCCAGTTAAGGGAAGGTTCCAGAGTCCCTGTGGTGGCAGCTTGGCATATGGCTGCAGCAAACTGCTGTGCCCTTGGCAGCCCAGCAGTGATTCCAGTGCCCCTGCAGTGGCAACTGCCACCAGAAGAAAGGGTTGAGCTCAAGGCCATGGCAGCAGCGGGTGCAGGCAAACCAGCACCTGGTAAGACAGGCTGGGTGGGAGGATGGATGATCAATGCCAGGGTGTCTTTTTTCTGGACATGTCACCCAGGAAGACTAGTGGAGCAAGCTCCAGGGTCGGCCAAGACTATGGTGGCAACCCCCTCAATATGGGGTGGAGGCAGACTCACTGGCCCATGGTGGTGGGCAATGGGACCAAGGGCCAGAACAGGCCACCTCCAGCAGCTGCTGCATCCTCAGAGGGGGCAGGGTCCAGACTCGCTGTGCCAGCACACAGGTGTGCAGCAACAGGTTCAGGGGCAGTGGTTCATGGCCTACCAGGCCTGCAAGGGGGCATCCCATACAGGGCAGAGGGGATCCTGCACATTGCAGGGCCTGTCCAAGGCCCATGAGCTGCTTACAGGGATGGTGGAGCAGCTAGGTGCCTCTGGGTCTGGGACAGTAGCACATGCTGCCACCCCTGGGCCTGTTCAGCCCCTCCCCCATAGTGGCAGGTAAGGTGCCTCCAGTTCCATGGTGGCAGCAGCTCCTCCTGTTCCAAAGGGAGGAAGCAAACAGCCAAGAAGCAAAGCCATAGATCTGCAAGTCATAGAGCATGTCGCGCTGGGATGATGACTTGGATAGTGCGGAATTGACTGGTGAGGATGGGTTTAGTGCTCCCCCCACCTCTGGTCCTGGCGGGACAAGAAGAGATAAAAAGGGGTCAAGGCTGAATGCACCTTTGCCATTTGGCTGGAGGGCTATGCCATCTTTATGAGGGAACCTTACATACCACATGGCAAATGTACTGCACATCTGGGCATCTGCTGGGGGTGCGGAGAGCATGGAGTATGATGAGGCCTTCTGCAAGCAGGCCTCTCATAATTCTAGGGCCTTCTGGGACTTCATCAGCCACAAGCTGTGGTTATGGCTGGTAGGTCCACACATTGGGGCAGGACAGACTCTTCCTGGGTGGGGAGAGGGGGTCCCAAGCAGGACTGGTTCCCATAGGAGTATAACCAGGGGCAATGTCAGCATCTTAAGTGCAGGTAAGATCATGCCTGCAACAGGTGCTTCAGCCCCCACCCTCAGCCCACTTACCCCTAGTCCTCAGGCTGTCAGCAGCCCTTTTTGGCTGCCCACTTCTCCTCCTCTAGTGCATGCAAGGATGGGGGGGGGCTGCCAGCACCGGGGCCCAGTTAGCCTCTGCTGGGAGAGGACTTCTCTCCCATTCACAGGGTGACCCTCTGCTCCCTGCTGGACCTTTACCCCAACAGAAGGGCAGCTTCCTTTCTCCTGTGGCTCTCCTTCCTGGAAGGATAAAAGAGAATTTCTCTCTGGTTGGAGGTCTGGGAGCCTGCAGCTGAGCTCCAGGTGCACAGACACATCTGGCAGCATGGGCTTTGGTTTTTATCTTCAGGGGTAGTGGTTCACCCAGTGTTGGCTGACCTCCTCTGCAACCTCACCTTCCTTAAACTTTTCCCCATCCTGGTGGTAGTTGTTATCTGGCAAGGGCAGCTCAGGGACAAATGAGTCTGATTGTGGTATGACAACCAGACAGTTGTCTGGGTATTGAACAGGCAATCCTCATGCTTTGAGTGGGTCATGCACTACGAGTCTGTTAGTTCTTGCTTGTTTGGCTCCTAACATTTCATTCTCAGCTCATTATGTTGCAGGTATTGATCACAGCATCACAGATGCCTTGTCTCACTTCCAGATGGAGCGGTTCTTCACCCTAGCCCTGGAAGCCAAGTGAGATCTAGACCCCTTCTCAGAAGACCTGTGGAGCCTTGGTGATGCCTGATCCTGCAGGGAGTATTTGCCTCAGTCGCTCCTTCCACAATTTGGGCTTACCAGGGGACCTTGTTGAATTTCCTGGAATTTGCCTCTAAGGCAGGAGGCAGAGTATCCTTTCCCACCTCAGAGGCCATGGTTCTCAAGTACCTAGCCTCCCTCTGGGCATGGGGCTGTCACACTCTGAATGCCAGCCTTTCAGACTTTCAGACATCTTGGTGGTCCAGCTGGAAGAGAATGATCTGGGTTCATGGCCAGGCCTAGATCTTTCACAGGCCATCAAGAGGGACTTGTAACTTCTCCTGCAGTGGTTCCCTGGGTTTCATTTGCTCTAGTCAGACTTGCTGGAGCAGCACTCATGGTTGGGGCCTCTTCTACCAGGAAGGTGGATTTGGCCAGGCAGTGTGTGGCCAAGGTTGTGGGCCATTTTGTGGAAGGGGGTTTTCTCGCATCACCCCAACATTTCCTTCTGGCTGGAGACATTGTACCATCATGATGGCATGCACCTATCCAGCTGTGGACAGGATGTTTGGTTTTAGAACATTTGTGATGGATTGTGGTGTTGCTTGCAGCTTTAGGAGCTTTGGTAAGGACCATATTGAGGCTTTTGTGGTGGCATTGGGCATGGATCTGTTTGGCCTGCATGCTCTATTTACCCATAGTAGGGATCCCCTTGTGGGATCTTGAGAGCAGAGCAGGGCAGTGACAATCCCAGCTCGGGGGCTATCTGGGCATTCTTGCTCCCTGGTGACAGGGGAACCACTCAGAGGCATACGCCCATGCATGTTCTCTCTTACTGTTATCCCATGGTGCCCCCCCTCAGCTGGCATCCTGAGTGGGTAAGGGGGTGATCAACTGACAGGCAGGTCAGCTGATTGGGGATCCATGCTCTGTGCGGTGCTAATGCTCTGTCAAAGCTGTAAGCAATAAAGTTGTAACCCTTTTTACTTCCACACATGTTTTCTGAGCCTCTTCCTCTGTCTTAGCCCCCTTTCCTCAAGCTGGCAATGCAAGTGCTTTCCATTCATTTTGAATTGTGAGCAAGTCTTCAAGGCAATCAAAAACAGAAGTTTGACTCAACGAGGCAGGGGGGTGCATTTCTAGCATGGTATGTTCAAACGTCCATCACAATTTTTGTGATGTTCCTGATGCCTGCTGCTTATATGCTGATTTCTACCACTTATCTTTTTCTGTATTCAGCAGCCACTGATAAAAACACAGGCAAAGCATCAGTCTCATCTACTTGAGGATGTACCATCTTCTGCAAGAGACCATATCTTAGATCCAGAATGCATGGATACACTGATTGTGTCAAAGGAGCCAAGCTCTGTGAGAATTTTTAAAGCTTCCTGGGAGAAAGCTAGAGGAAGCTGGAAAAGATCCTAAGGGAGTCCTACTGACTCCCTTTCTCCTTCCATTTTTGTTTCCTGAGCTGCTAAATGTTCATGCCCCGCCACCCCAATCCCTCAGGAAAATGAGTGTAATAAGTGTGAGGGGGGAGATATATATATGTGAATATCTCTGTGAATCCTCAATGTGGGGCAATATCCCATCACTAACCTGGTGCAGGATATACCACCTTTCCACACATATACTTGTGTGTAGCAGAATACACAGTGAAGTCCAGTGAGAAGAAATATAATTTAAGATAAGTTTGTTTAGTTAAAGAAGAACTTCATTTAAAAACTATTTACAATAAGATAAACAACAAACTGAGAGAAACATTCATGTCTTGTACAGGAGAGAGAGACGGTTTCAGCAACAGACATTTTATAACTGACACAGAAAAGAACAGAATCTTCACTCACAGCAGGGAGGGGCTAGTTCAGTAGCTACAGATAAACTATACAAAGTATCAACAAGCCTTTCACTCTGCAAGCACTGTACATTCAAATTAGGCCACAGTGTTTTATTCCGACAATAAGTAGCTCAGTCTTATCTTTTACCTCAGTTAGCATGTATTCACTGGACTACTCCCTTCCCCCTGTAGTCTAGGTTACAGGCCAGTCCAGGCCTACTGTTTCATTGTGTACACTGCAGCATTGGATATTATTTCTATGTTCACTAGTACAAAAGAAATAATATTTTTTTATTTTCAGCTAAGCCATGAAACACACACACTGACTAAAATAACAAACACTGAGGTGTCATGTTTTTCCTACGCAGAGCAAACAATTTTGTACTTCAAGTCTCCTGCATTGAGATCAAGTTTTTAGAACAGAACATTCAACAAGAAAAAAAAATGGTTCCGTTGTAGGAAGAACTAAAGGCAAAATGGCAAAGGTTTCTGTAGACTGTAGACATTTGGAAAAATAAAAGAACTATACAAGAAAAAACAATCAAAGGAGAATGAACAAATGCACACATACACACATCTCCACAGCATTCGTAGAAAGTGCTAGAATAGAAGCTACTAAGCATGCCTGGACACAGGGGGATGCTATTTTTTCCTTTTCTAGAGAACCAAACTGTGTATTTTTGTGATGCCTCTCTTTGTCTGCTCTGGAAGCTTCTTCCTGACTCTTCCTCCTTGTTCTGTGACTTTGTTCTGTCTCTCCTGCTGTTCTTGCAAGAAGCAAGACAGTTTTGCAGAGCCCTTCTGTGCAAGCCTGCAAGAGGCACACCCATGTTCCAATCACATGCAGCTGGATTAGCCACTTGTAATAGGGAATAGTGTTATTTAGAGTAGGTTTCTATTTCTCTTCTGCTGCTAAAAAAGTGCATGTGAATGTGAATCAGTTTGTCACTGAGAGATCTCTGTCTTTCAGTGCTACGCCTCTGAAGATGCCAGTCACAGGAACTACAATGCCAAGACCACGGCGATACAGCCCATGAAATCCACAACAACCAATGTGAATCAGCTTCAATAAAACTAAGTTCACCAGTTGCAATATGCTGGCTTGGAGAGTTGATTCCATACTTTCCTGATTGTGCAACTCTGCATTAACTAACTAATATCCCCAACAGAATGGAATTAAAAAAAAGTTTTTTAGAGGCATTTCCTGGTAACAGCTTCCCCAGCAATAAAAACCACAGAACTAAACAGGAAGTACCTCAGATAATTTGTTCCTAGTTTCCCAGTGATTTGCAGATGTAATTGAGTTTCTAGGACAGTGTTATTCCCTGTTCTCAGTTACTGAGTGCAATCCTAGGTAGAGTTACTGAGGTCTAAATACTAGAGATGGGCACGAACAGCAATACGAACTAAAAAAACCCACAAACACCCCAATCTGCTGTTCGTGAGGCCCCATTCTAAATGAACAGGTGGTCGTTGCAAGCCTTGTTTGCTGTTCATTGCTGTTCATCAAGCCAGACAGTCTGGCACCTGCAATCAATTCCCATGGCAACCCAGGCAGGAATTGTCTGAACTCTGTATGAACTCCTGCTGTTGCCCTGGAAACCCCAATCTAAGCCCAATTTAGCTTGATAGGCAGGTTTTCCTTCCAAGTGTGGACTGGAGCTCCAAATTTGTTACAAGAGGAAAAGACCAGGGGGGAGGGGGGCTCCCAGCTCTCGCTTTCAGGGAGAGACAGCTGCTGTAAGAGAGATGGGGTGAGTGCGTTGGAGCTTGAATTTTCTTTGTGTGTTGTGGGATAGGGATCTACCCCTTCAGTTTCCAGGGCTGCTGCCAGGCTCTGGGGCCAAGCTATTATTTATTATTGGTACATTTCCTGCTGCCTGCTCAGGTAGAGTTTCTGGGAGTGGTGCAGTAGGGATCTTGATGGCTGGAGGAAAGCCTGCTGGCCCCCATGAACATCCAACCATGAACATGTTTGTGACAGGATCATGTTCGTCAGTGTTCGTTGTTCAGGGATGGCAACGAATAATGAACGCCATGTTCAGTTTTTTCTGTTCGTGTCCATGTCTACTAAATACATTGATTTCAGTGGGCTTAGACTGGAGTAACTGAAGTAACTGTGCACAGGATTGCACTATTAGAAGTAAAAGCTATTCAGTAGCATGAACATGTGACTGCAAACCACTTCACATTTCCTGCCTCATGTCCCTAAAAATATTTAGTTAAAGCAAATTCAGGACAGGACTTATGATTTAGAATGCTTTCATCTTAACAGGGGACACAGAAAATACCTTACAAAGCAAGAATTAGAACAGGTTAGAATTACAAAAGCAGCTAAAATACATTTTAAAAAACCAGCAATCCTTCCTCCATGATATCATTAGACAGAGCAGTGTCCGTCAAAGCAGCACCTGAGCTTCCAAGCAGCATCCAATGACATGGGTTAAAAAGTTCTGAGTGAAGTTATGTCATGTCACACGCTCTCTTTAAGTGAATAGTAATGGGAAGGTGCAGGAGAGATTTAGATGGGCAGTGGTCACATATTCTTTGTAAAGTGTCATTTTGAACAGGGAAGAATAATGTGCAAGCACAGGTCAGCAGATGTTTACCTCTGGGTATCCTCTAAGACAACATAGAGTTTTTCATAGCACTTTATGGAACCCTTTAAAGGAGCATTTACTTGACTCTTGTCTCTGAGGCTTTTAAAGGAAGGGATGTGAATCTATAATTCTACCAGCTCACCTAATGTGCAAGACCACTTTCAGCCCTGAAATCTCCAACCTGGAGCCCATCTGGAGCCCACTCAACAACGCTGGATTTCCTGGCTACTCCTTTACATTTTCTCAACTGTTACCTGGAGAAGAAGGGCTTGATCACTCAACAAACCAGCACCACTACATTCAGAACTCCCTTGGGATCCAGCCTTTAATGATACAATGCGCCCCCCCCCCCGAGAGGTTCCCCATGTCCTGCAGAGTATGACCCTACTCCTGGTGCGCAGAATCTGCTGCCTGCACCCACTGCCAGACAATTCATGTTTTAGACTCCAGGGTCTCCCAGCTTAGTTGTACAAGACAGGCAATTACTTGCCCTCCTCCTTTCACCTCTGTTTTTCATGTTAGTACACGGCATGTTAGCAGCGACCCGACATGGAGATTGATTAGAACAGTTAACATCTGACTGGGATGTCAGCACTCAAGCAAATCACCAAGCTGGTCACCTGCAAAAAGTGGAGAAACCCAACATCTGGAAATGTCTTTAGTGGTTTCAGCAGACAGTACTTGTTCTCAGCAAAGCTGTATTTCTTATCAAGTATGAACAGAGGAACACTAAAGAACAAAAGAGTATTCCTAGAAAAAAAAATCCATGTCTGTATAACCAGTATGAGTGGCTAGTAGTCAAAAGTGCTGACTGCTGTGAACTAATTCTCTGCTTTTGTTCAGACCTGTCCTCCTTATGACATCCCCTGTTTAAACAGTTGTTAGTAGACATGGGCACGAACCAAAAAAAATTACAGAACCAGAGGATCGTGGTTCGGTGCAGACCACGATCCCGAATTCCCAAACAGCAACGAACATGTCCCGTTCCTGAACCCAGATCGTGGATCGTGGATCGTGAAACCCAGCCTGGGAGCCCATAGCTATTATAAGCATGGGTCCCATTCAGCAACACAGGAGGTCTGTGTTTGGCTGTCAGAGGTGCCTATCAGGGTTTGCAGGGATGCGATTGGAGTTCCCATGGCTACAGAACACCCCCTTCCCCCTCCCTCCCCTTGGTGTGTTCTCCCAATTTGTGACTGCTTTGCTGCTCCGTGGTTGGAAGGAAGCCCTGCTGATCAAGGAAAGCTGGGCTTCCATTTGGGTTTCCAGGGTGACAGAAGGAGGGCAAACAGAGCTCAGGCATTCCCCTGGCTCCGTTGCCAGGGGAATAGATTGCTGGCGCCTGAGTGTCTGGATCCCCGAATCAAGACCGAACGCCACAATCCAGGCCTCTCCCGACCACTGGATCGTTGGCTGTGGATGATCACGATCCACCGGGTCACGATCGCGCGATCGCCATTTTCGTGGGTTTTTTACATTCGTAATGCGGATCGTGCCCATCTCTAGTTGTTAGTCCTCTTCCGATACAAACCATGAATGAATAGTGGTCCCTATGCCTAGCATCAGGGGAAGGTGCTGTTAGGCATTTGCCAGGGCCTTAGACCCATGGCAGTGCACTTGTGACTGGGAGCGACTTTGAAGAATAGGAATTAACACAACTGTGCAGGTTCCAGGTAACATTCTGCATTTCAGCTTGAAGCATTAGTTCAACTCCCTTACCCCTTTTCAAAGAGGCTAGGAAAAATGTACCACACATTATAATGCATTATTTCCCTTGTGCATTAAGATACCACTATGAAATCCTGTAAGTATGTTTAATTTTTGAAGTCCAAATACCAGCTTAACTGATTGAAATGCAGAATGTTACCTGGAACCTGCACAGCTGTGTTAATTCCTGTTCTTCAAGGTCGCTGCCTAGCCCGACCTTAAGGGAGGTAAATGGGAAAGCAACAGCAGTCGTGGGAGCCACTAGGACATGCAAGCATCATATAGCTGCACCAAATGTTTGCCAGATTTAATGTGGGAGAAAGGGAGAAAATCTGTGCTTTGGGACTCTAAAGCAATCCCCCCAAACCTTTGCTTTTTGGTGTTGTTTTCAGTCATTGTTTCTCCTTTCTGCTCTGCTTTGATTTTGATTCTGTTTTTCCCCATCTTTTTCAGTCTTAGCCCTTCATGTCAGCCAATCAGGTATCTTGAACTGAGTGATGATGCCACAACAATACTACATAGCAAAACAGAGTTGGTTATGTGACAGTGTCACTGAGGATGCATGATGCCAGTGGAGGGGAAAACACTTTCAGCCCCATTGGACAAATGTTCCAAACAATACTAAAAATGGGTTGCCCTTTTGGGGCTGACAAAAATGTTTATAAAAAATGCTCCATTTCTGGCTCATTTCTAGAAATAAAGGCAATATTTGTAATCATTGTCAAAATCTTGTAAAATATGTATGCTTTGCCCCATGGTAGGACAGTGCCTCAAGGAAAAGAGGCATTCTTCCCTTAATGCAGCATACTCTGGTTTCCAGGCAAGGCTTTGATGAAGGATGAGACCCATTTCTTTACAAAGCATGTCACGGTCCAAAGCAGCAGCACCATCAAAACCAGTTAAGAACCAGCGGAAGCTTGCACACTTCACAGTGGTGAGGCTATTGCCAGAGCCTTTTGCTAGATACTTGTCATGTGCTTGTCTATCTGCTCCTCATACAAATGCATTGACCAATCTGAAACTTTGTGGAGGGAAGGGGCATTGGATGGCAGCGTTACCAAGTCTCAGAAATAGGTGACTGATTTTTCGTACATAAACATTGCTATAGTACCTTCTGTGTAGCAACTGATTTTCATTTCTTGTTTCATTTCCCTCACAACAATCCATAAGAAGTCAGGAAGCAATTTAACTTCTCAAGTTAATCAAAAGGGTTATCTATCAGATCCTGACTCTGAGCCAAATCTGGGATAGTGAACAGTCAGTGAATGTCAAGGTTAAACGGACATTTGAAGGTTGGTCCCTCTCGCACTGATAGTACAGGAAAGTGAAAAGTTTACTCATTTAAATAATCACTTTGGACAAGTGGTATTCATATAACACCACACAAGTGCAGCCAAACCATTGGGGAAATTTTCAGCACACAGGTCAATCAGAACATCCATAAAGTGGGATCAGCTGTTCACATCATAGAGTAGCTTGCTTGCATATCAACAAGATTCAATACACAACCAATATGTGGGAACCTATCATAGGTATTTACACAGCTTACGTCTTTGGCACTCTCAGTAATCCAACTGTGGAATAGCATTTCATTAGAGAGAAGTTCAGCAGCTATAGAGCTTTATCAGGTTTCGCAAACTCTCTGATGAAGCTCTCCCTCCCCCGAGAATTCCAAGCATTGTCAGGGTCAATTTCTCTTCCAGAGATTTTCATGTTTCAAAGGCATTATGTAGCCCATTAGTTTGGTTTACTATGGATCCAGATAAAAAGATGTAATCCTTCACACAAAGCATCACTCATGTATGGAATTCACCTTCACAATTTCTAGTGATGGCTACTAAATTAGGTAAGTTTAAAAGAAGCTAGACAAACTGAAGACAGATCTTTCACTAACTAGCAAGTAGCCATGATGGCTAAACAGAGCCTTTATTTTTGAAGAATACTTCTGAAGCTCAGTTTTTAGGGTCAACAACAGAAAGAACTATTGTAGGTTTTGGCTTTTTGGTGAACACTAGCAACTGGCTTACCTCTCTAGGAAAGAGTATGCTAAACTCGATGGACATTTGGTGTGCTCTAGGCAGGACTCTTCTTAGTGTCTGATGGTTTTCTATATAAAACTATTGTGTCTTCCAATATCCAACATAGCAAGGCTTCCTCCATTGCTCTCTTCACTGTACACACAAGAACATCTTCAACCTTAGTAGTATTCAGGATAATGGAGGAAAAAGGATTACCTCATAAGCAATGGATTCTTTATTTCCTTTACTTGTATACAAAGAAAATTCCTAGTCAGACTCAAGGCTTGTACAACAGTTTCTCTTTGATACACCTTTTTCTCAGTCATGTACCCAGGGCTTTTTTTCAGGGGGAACGTGGTGGAACGGAGTTCCAGCATCTCTTTAAAATACTCGGCAATAGTGCTTGAAAGTAATATTATTTCAAAGAAACCCATGTGTTTTCCCTCTTTTCCTTCTTGAGAGTTCCGCCACCTCTTTTCCCAGAAAAAAACCCCTTCATGTACCATATTACTACATTCATCTTTTGCATATCCAAAAGTCTGAAACTACAATGGAACAACACCATCCGTGGGAAACCTTTTCCATAACAATCCAGTTTAGCCAGGGAAAATGGAGTGGGTAGTACTATTTGGTGATTGGACAAGATGAATTTGGAGTACTTTCATGTTTCATCTTTTATGGTTGGATGTATTAGACAGTCAGCTCTTCCTATGAACTTGAAAAATCAGCAAGAAGTAGCCCAACATAGCTATTGTCTCATTTTTACAATTAAGCTAATAAAGTTTTACTTATAATCTGCAGCATTCCAGAATAATTTTAAAGAAGGTCTTTCAATACAGAACAAATCCTTCCAGTACTGAAGTTATATCAACCACTCTGTTGTAAAGCTTCATTTGGAAACGACTATGTGGCAGATTTTTAACAGCTGAAGAATATTTTTGTACATCTAATATTTGCAGGTGATATTTTTTTTCTAAAATTAAGTTGCCTGTAAACAAATGCCCCATAATATTCTCATATCCATACTTGAGTCTTATGGTATTAATAGATCGGTTTGCTGGAAAAAAAACAAAGCAGCATCTATTAAGAGTTTCATGTGAAAGTTCAGTTTTGATGTTTATAAGTTTTGCTGTCTTTAACAGAAAATTGGCATTTTGATTTTTTTCAAATATTTACTTTCCCCTGGCAGACATCTGAAGGTCAATTGATCATTCTGTCTACCCAAAATGTACTTGGATTTATAAGATGACAAAAAGCTTCTGTTTTTTTTCCTGGTAAATGCTTTAACCAGATTTTAAGAGGCAACCACAATACAACCTCTGTTTATATTAGAAAAATTGGTTCCTTTTCTTCTACTTTTAAGTCCTCATTCCTGGTCAGTAGCAATGTAAAAATAAGACTCATAGAGAAAAAAATTGGCCATATGAGCCAAACCACATGATTACATGGATCATATGATGGTCAACCACACAATCATAATGTTATTTTGAAATCTCTGTACAGAGTTTGGCTCTCAAAGTTCCAAGAGGCATCATCCTGGGAGGTTTGCTCTGCACCTAAGTGGGTTCTGCCATGTGAATTGGCTTTTATGAAGACAGAATTTCCGACTACCAGTACAGCAATTTGTGTAGCTTCAGTGCATTAAGCCAGTTGTGTGAATTAAATCCTTTTGCCAGAGGCTGCTGTAGCATACTATTCTTGTTAGTTTGTTCCAAAAAAGTCATCTTTTCATCTAGACCTACATGTGTGAATTTGTTTTAGACAATGTTTGCAATTAGAGGCTACGTGGTGCTGTGGAACCTTCATCACTCTCCCACAAAGTTAATGTACCAATGTTGTTATTTTGGACTGCAGAGTACATTTGAGACAAGCTCCATCATTAACTTTATATGCAATTCATAGTCCATTTGCTGTGTTCTTTGCCCTTCAAGTTGGCTTCTTTAATATTTTACTACCAGGATACACCAACATTGCATTAATTTGTATTAGGCACAGTTTGCATTTTGTTCTGCTCTGATCTTCAGGGATAACTGCACTATCGTCTGTTCCTTCTTTAAAATAAGTTCCCCAATGGCATGAACACTTATTTTACATTCCACGTTCTGAAGATCCAAATATAATTGCAGAGTTTCTTTTTACTTTCTGTGGGTTGCAATCAAAGTAAATAAGGTTGAATAAACTGGTATAAACAGATAGCCGATTTATGTTTTTTTATGAAGCTAGGGTAAGATCAGACCACACATTCCCATTAAGAATAATTGTGTAGTAAGTCTTAACTACACATCCACACTGATGAAACCCCATCCCACCTTTGTGCTGAGTTTTATTATTCCAACATCTAACACCTCTAAAATGCTCTTGATTATATTGTTTCACTGCTCCCTCACTGATTATATGAAACACACTGCCAAAATGTTGTACTTATCTTGGTAACAATTCTATAAAAAGAGATCTGATGTTACTATGACATTGTATATCCATTTGATCAGCCAATATATAAAAGAAAAGGTTTCTCAAATAACAGTTTAGTCCTAAGGACATATATTCCTCGAGGAACCATATGGACATAATATTTTTAATATATAGGAGTCTTATATAGGAGTCTAGAAAGGATTTTTTCCAAGTATGAATGAAAGGAATTTGAGCCATATATGCAGATTTAGATTACACATGCCATGGAATTATACCTTATTTGAGTTTAATGATTTGTTTCATGTCCATCTTTAATAAAAAAAAAATCATTATTCATGAAGATAAGTGAATTACAGGCAAATCTCTTTTATTAGAATCTAGGATGTCCCTTTATTCCCCACATATTTCCTATAATGCTTCATTTCACTGTGAGTCTACCTAAATGCCACCTTCATTTATTCAGAGTTTTGATAGATCAAGCCTATTGATGTCTTTGTCTCTGTGAGCTGCTTGAACAACTGCAGTTGCAACCCCAGCCGGAATGAAGAGACAGACACAGGCTTGAAATTAAAGGGCCGTTTATTAAAATGACCATTAACATATACCACAGCAAGGGCCAACTAAGCAATACAGGTCAAGCCATGGGGTCAACTCCGGACCTCCACCTTGACCTGCCTGGGCAAGCCCCAAAGCCCCGGGTGTAGGCCATCCCTTGAATGGCTGCAACCCGGCCAGCCAGGCAAGGGATCCCCCCCATCAAGCACCTAACGCCCCAGCCATACAGCATGAGGGAAGGCCTTGTGCCTGGAGATCCCCACAGGCACCTGCCTGTGCTATGGTAGCCACCACCAGCATACCGCGCTGATGGCAGACCCTGTTCCCCACGCATGGGGAAGTGCCACTGGGTGCTCACCGGCCCTCACCCTATTCCCAAAACTCTCCTGCCAGTGACATAACCGAACAGCACCACCACTCAAATGCCTCAACACTGCCGTTAGTGCAAGGTAGGCGAAAAAAACTGTTTCCCCATAGCCAATCAGGGAAAAAGGGTAAAAAATTCCTACCTGGCTCTGCCACAGCAGCCGGCTAATCCTGCACTAAAAACAGGGAGAGATGGGTGGGCCAAGCGCATTTTGCAACTGCAGCCAGGAGAAAGTGGAGCTGCCTGCATAAGGCTCGTGGCTCTGCTCCCGGCCAAAGCCCCGGATGCCTAGGAAGGGAGCCTGTCTCCTATCCTCCGGGCGGTGCTGCAACAAATGGCTCCCAGCTCAAGCAGCTATGCTGCTGCTGGGAGAGAGCTGCATTGCAACCCCAGCTGGAATGAAGAGACAGACACAGGCTTGGAATTAAAGGACCATTTATTAAAATGACCATTAACATAAACCACGGCAAGGGCCAACTAAGCAGTACAGGTCAAGCCATGGGGTCAACTCCGGACCTCCACCTTGACCTGCCTGGGCAAGCCCCAACCCCGGGTGTAGGCCATCCCTTGAATGGCTGCAACCCAGCCAGCCAGGCAAGGGATCCCCCCATCAAGCACCTAATGCCCCAGCCGTACAGTATGAGGGAAGGCCTTGTGCCTGGGGATCCCTGCAGGCACCTGCCTGTGCTATGGTAGCTGCCACCAGCATACCGCACTAATGGCAGACCCTGTTCCCCACCCATGGGGAAGTGCCACTGGGTGCTTACTGGCCCAAACCCTATTCCCAAAACATTCCTGCCACCACAAGGGTCAAGCCTCTGCTTAGACCCTCGTGCCCCACATATGGCTTAAAGCCAACCGGAGCCCTTGCCACAGGTCATCCAGAAATATATCATTGCCCTCAGTCGACAGGTGTACACCGTTGCCTCTGTAGAGGTGGGCAAATTCAGCCCTAATTCTAGGGTGTGGTAAATAAATGCCCAAGCCATCCCCCAAGGACTTCTTAATGGTGTGGTTAGCCTTATGCCGGGACCTCTCAATTGCCCTAGGATCTACGGCTTCCCGCCAAACCCATCTCTGTAGCATCTCTGACCAAAATATAAGCATATTCGGCCATCGGCTGCTTATACACCATAGATCATCAGCTACTTGTATTGACAGGGCCTTACCCTGGATTAACCCCAAGTCATTACCACCAAGGTAAATGACCAAAATGTGTGGGGGAGGACCCTTCCTTCCCCGAAACAAAAGGAGCAGCAGGTCTGGCCATCAAAGGCCTCGCGTGCCCTGTCACTCCACAGTGGCCACAGCACTCAAACCCAATTGAGAACCAATCGACATTCTCCTGGCTTGGTAGGCCACCCAGAACACCATGCTGTGGCCACAAGTCAGGATCCTCTTCCTCGCTTGGCCCGACACGGCACCTGAGGAAAGAGCAATTAGTATGGCCTTCTAAAACTGAGGCAGGGGGCAGATATAGGTCCTAAATGCCCCTGACTGCCACCTGCCCACTCATTGTATTGCCCTGTGAGGGTACCCCATCGCTGCTGCCATAGAGGCAGCCCCAATCCGAAAGGAATGGGTGCCAAATTTGACCCCTGACAAGCCTATTTTCTTAAGAGCCCTCTCTGTCACAGCCCCAAACTGAAACTTAGTTAATGGGGCCTGATCTTAGTGTCGGAATAAGACACCTTGGTCCTCCCCACAAAGTGTGACATACTCCCTGAGGGCCTTAACAGTGCAAAGCTCCTTCTCCACGCATGAGCCCAAAAGCAAAGTCCTCCCCTGTTGCTGCTGGTCCATCTTGGACTGCCTAATAAAAAGGGAGACTTTATCCCCAACACATTTAACATCTTGGGCTGACAGGGCATGGCCAGAAGCGTCCATACAAGATGAGGACACCAGCTCACTGACTCGCAAGGCCCCAAAGAATGCTGTCAATGAAGCAGCATGAAAGAGCGTCCTTTCAAACACTGAGGAGCACACCTCCTCCCAAGCGGCCTCCAACCCCTTCAATAAATCAGGGAGATGGGCTGCCTGGGGTCTCTCGGGGTACTAACTTCCCTGGCCCAGCCCTCCAGCATCTTTCTAATCCTGAAAACACCCGTGAATTCAGGTAAGCCTCGCGCTTTGCTGGCAAAGGCTAAAGCAGCAAGCTGTCCCCTAATTGACTTCACAGAAAGACTTCTCCCATGCTGCACCACACAAAAGGGCATCAGGTGTTCAGGTGGGATGGGCCATGACTGCTGTAGCCTGGCTGAGACCCTAAACTTGTAGAGCTGCCCTACCACACGGTCGTAGGCTCTGCATGTGCTGGAAGCAATGGACAGTTGGATCGCTCTATTTGCTTCTGCTGTCCAAGCTGCCAAAGTTCCCATAGCATCACACAGCTGCCTGAGGAAAGCCTTCCCAGGTGCAACTGCCTTACAGGCAACGTTTAAATGGGCAACCAATTGCTGAAACTCAAGGAGAGATACCTTGTCTCTACTCAAGCAGTCCTTCAACCGGGCCCTAAGATCTAACACCTTCTCTAATGGAAACCTGGCAACCTTAAGATCTGTTGTACCGTGTCAAGTTCTATTCCTAAAAATGTTAGGACAACAGATGGCCCCTCTGTTTTCTCATGAGCTAAAGGAACCCCCAGTTCCTTAGAAAGCTCCATGAACCCTGCCAATAGCCTGGCATACTGCCCCATGTCAGCTGGCCCAGACATCATAAAGTTGTCTAAATAATGGACGGTGTCTGGGCAAGCACAGCGATGATGCAACTCCCATTCCAAAAAGGAACTGAAGCGCTCAAACGCCAAGCAAGATATGGAACACCCCATTGGAAGGGCCCTGTCTGTATAAAACTTGCCCTCAAATGAAAACCCCAGGACGTCAAAGTCTTCTGGGTGGACCAGGAGCAGGTGAAAGGCAGACTTAATATCGCACTTTGCCATCTCGGCTCCCACCCCACACCGGCACACAACCTTGACCACCTGGTCAAAGGAAGTGTAGTGCACCATGCAGAGTACATCAGGAATGCCATCATTCACCGATCCCCCTTTGGGTGCCTCTCCAGGTGCCTTTTTTGGCACCACCCCAAAGGGGAAACTCTCAAGGAAGGGACAGGGGGTGCATCAAAAGGCCCTAAAACCCTGCCCTCAGCACATTCCTTTAAAAAAATTGGCGGACCACCTCCTCCATGCCAGCCACTGATCTAAGGTTGGCTGCCATGAAAGGTGCCTGGGGCCCCCAAAAGGGGATCCTAAACCCAAACTTAAAACCCAAAAGTAAATAGTCACCGTCCCTGCGCCTTGGGTACACCTGAAGCAACCGCTCAAGTACCCTCAGCTTTACCAAACTAGGCCCCTTTTCCAGACCCTTGTTGGCCGCCTCTGCCCCCGAAGCATTTTCTACCCTGCTTTGCTTTGGGGCAGGCTGAATATGGGTGGGTTCCAGCGCATGCAGGACACCCGTGCCTATACTTGCACGCTTTTCTATTGCAAACTCCCTTGGACATGAAGTCCCAGCAAAGCAGCCGTAATTGAACCTGCTGTCCCACAGAGGTGCGGGGAACTGAACCCAGAGAGGGACGAATTATCATATGACCACTGTCAGTCCTATCCCGAGGTTGGACTTGGCAGGGGCCATGACCTGCACCCACAACTGTATTAGAATTTGATCCCAGGGGAGGCTGGGATTCAAGGCAGCCCGCATGCAGAACTCCTCATCGTACCTGAGCCAAGCCGCCTCCTCAAAGTCCGTGTATCCCCTGTTAATAATATTCATGTATTGGAAAAGGGGAAGAGCCCTACCCGGCTGCGCCCTAGCCAACACCCCTGCATAAACCAGGAACCCAGGCAACCAATGAGCCCAGGTCCTGTCAATCCACCTGCAGTGAATCTTTTCCTTATCCCTATCATCTATGTCATCATTATCCTTCTTCTCCAGCTCCCTGAAGAGAAGGGTAAAGACATCCACATATTCGCCCTTTATAATTTTATTCTGGGTGGCCTGCGTTAAGTGGTCGCCCAAAGGCAATGCCATGTCCCTGGGGGGCAAAGCATTATATGGGACCGTGCCATATGCAGAAAAACGCAAAGGTGTGGAACCCAGCTGAGAGCCATACCCATATGGCCATCCCACCATGGAAAGTGGAAGAACCAGGCTGCCCCCACTGGCAGCACCCCCAAATGCAGGAAAAACTTGTGGCTGCTGCTGGCCAACTAGCCCCGAGGCATAACCCAGCCATGCTGGCAATCCTGCCAAAGGCCAGCCCTGCGTGGTTGAAGAATATGAAGGCCAGCCCTGTGTGGGTGAGGAATATGAAGGCGGTAGAGCCGCTACACCAGAGGCTTCCTGTTGACCCAAAAGGCCCCATGGCCAATTGCCAGCCTGCAGAGGAATAAATGATTTACCCTCATTGACAGGAGGTTCCACTGCTATGGCCACCTGACCACCATCTGCTGTTCCCTCCGGCTCGACCTCCACCACACCATCAGGTAATGAGGTTGAAGGTTCCGTGCCTCCACCACCATCTCCAGCCACATCCCTAGATGAACCCTCAAGAGCAGAAAGTTGAGAAAGGAATTCACCGTAAAATTCACCTCTAGATACCTTTTTTGAAGCCCGTCGTGGCCACACTGGTGCCGCCACTGGCGCTGCCCTCCTTTCCTTCTCTAATGCAGCAATCCATTCCAGAAGCTCCCGCCTGGTGGGCCCACCATCATTCTCATCTGAAGAGGAAAGGGCTGGCGGGGACTTTCTAGGCGCAGGCTGTTTAACTGGCTGCTTACCCTTGGATGGGCCACTTCCCTTTTTAGGAGGCATTATGAAAACAGGTTACTGTGTAGTCGCTAAGCAAGCGTCCCAAAAGTGGCAAGTTCACAGCCAACCCACTTAACCAGTATGTTAAACTATAGTACTGCAATAACCGTAGCCAACAACTAGGTGGTGCTACCACAGCCCCAAAGCACACATAAAATGGCCGCCACCAAAAACAGGTATAAAATGGCCACCAGGTTGGAACCCTGCCTAAGAATAGGCCCCCTATAGATAACTGCCAATTATATGCCCAAAGGGACTCCTTTTATAAATCCCTTCCACAGGCACTGCAAAAACAAGATGGGCAGTAGTTTTTTTTTTTTTTTTAATATTTTATTTATTTTTTAATAGCTACAAAACACTACACAAAACTATCACAAGGAAAGGGGAGAGGGAAGGGACAAAGGGGGGGGTGGAAAAAGAAAAGGGGAGGAATGAACTACAAACACTAAACACTACACTTCAATGTTTCCCTTCATACTGTCATAATACAAAAATAGCTCCATAAAATAATGATGGAGTGGTTAATCATACAGAGAATAAACATTTCAAATTCTGATTAAACTTTCCTCCCCCTTCTAGGTCCCGGACGCAATTCTCTCTGTGCAACTGCTGTTGCGATGCTCTCCTCCTCCCCCCCCCTCCGGCTCCTCCTTTTCTTCGTTCTTGGTGCAGCAGAGTTCTGGGTTTTTATTCTCAAAATCCTTTAGTTGATCTTCTGATAATATCTTATAGGCCTGATCTTTATATCTGAACCATATTCCTTCCGGGAATAACCATTTGTACTTTATTCCATGGTCCCTCAGAAGTGCTGCAAACTTTTTATATTTAAAACGCCGTTTCCGGACTAGAAATGGAACGTCCTTCAAAATCTTGACTTTCAAACCCATAAAGTCCAAATCCGCATTGTATGAGTTATATAGGATGGTGTCCCGGATCTTTTTAGATGAAAAGTCAATAATGATCTCACGAGGCAACTGTCGCTTTGTTGCATATTTTGAAGAAGCCCGACGGACCTCCAAAATGGCGCTTTTGACAAGATGGGCAGTAGTTTTGTATGGTCAAAGGGCCCCCCAATGATGGCAAGACAGGTGCACAGGGAGGTAATGAGAGAGGGAAAGGAACAATGGCCGCCGTGAAGCTGGGCCACGATCCCTCCCCCAACTAGCAAACCCCAACCCACCAAAATATGTGGGGAACACTGGCTGCCACTAAAATGGGCAGGGAGACTGGCAGCTGCTCCCACACCACACACCGCAGCCACCAAGCACGGAACAGCCGCGCCACAACTGCCGGCGCAAAGAACCGGTGCCTGGGCAGCAGATGAGCCGCTCGCCCAAACTGCACTGCTGCTGCTGTTGCCCAAATGATGCTGCTGCCGACAAGCAGCCCAGGAGCTACAAGGGTCAAAAGAGCCACACAAGCAAGGCTCCAAGCCAGCCCGACCCAGGCAACCACCAGTCGCTCGTGCTCGGAGGAACAGAGGAAAAACGTTGCCGCGTCCTCCAAGCACGTTTTGCAACTGTGGCTGAGGGAAAGCGGAGCTGCCTGCAAAAGGCTTGTGGCTCCGCCCCCAGCCAAAGCCCCGGATGCCTGGGAAGGGAGCCTGATTTCTTTCCTCCAGGCGGGGCTGCAACAAACGGCTTCCAGCTCAAGCAGCTATGCTGCTGCTGGGAGAGCTGCATTCTATTTTATAAGCATATGTTTGTATTTAAAATAATTTCACAGTGACAGGTCTTTGGAGTGTCTTGGCCTAGGGCAGGTGTTGTTTAGTGCTGATTCCAATAAAAAGGTAAAGGTAGTCCCCTGTGCAAGCACCGAGTCATTACTGACCCATGGGAGGGGGGCATTACATCACGATGTTTTCTTGGAAGACTTTTGTTACAGGGTGGTTTGCCATTGCCTTCCCCAATTTGCCATTGCCTTCCCCAGTACCCATTTAAATGACCTTGGGGGGGGGTCAGTAGTACATAACAGCATACCAAGAGGGACTAGGAGAAATAAGCAGTGGCTGATCCTTTTCTTAACTCCTCTCACTGCTCAGAACCAAAAGATATATTATGTTTGACACGTTGGGACAAAAGTGCCTAACCTGACTCATAGACAAACATGAGAGTAGGAACTAATGTTTAGAAAAACCTTTAAAAATATCTTTGCCCCCCCCCATTCGGAATGAAGAGACAGACACAAGGTTTGGGTATAAATTTGGGCCATTTATTGACCAACATTAAACTTAATAACGGCAAGGGTATAACTAGCGGTACTACAGGTCAAGACAAGGGGTCAATTGGACCAACTCCTCGACCTGCTTGGGCGAGCACCCCCTGCCCCAGGGCTGTAACCGGGCCGGCCAGGCGAATGGTTCCCCCCTTAAAGCTCCATACACCGCAGAAGTGAAGCCCGAGGGAAGGACTTGTACACGGGGTCCCACAGGCAGTCTGCCCTCTCAGCTGGTAGCCGTACAGCCCGCCAGCCAATCCCTGACAGACCCCTATTCCCCACCAATGGGGAGGTGCCACCGGGTGCTCACCGGCCCTCTCTGTCTACCCAAATCTAACCTGCCAGGGACCTAGGTTACAGTTACATCACTCCAAATACCACTCCTACAAGACAGTACAAGGTAGGCGAAAAACACCTCTTCCCTGTGCCAATTTGGGAAAAGGAGAAAAAATTCCTACCTGGCCCTGGTAACCAGCAACAAGCTAATCCTGTACTGCCATAGGGTGCAGTGGGTGGGCTGAGCTTTCAAAGCTGACTGAGCCCTACAGAGGCGGAGCTGCCCTTAATAGGGCCAGGCCCCACCTCCCAAAGCCTGGATGGCCAGGAATGTAAGGCTGTCTGTCCGTCGGTGCAGTGAGGCAAAAAATGGCACCCAGCCTACGCATGTTTCACATGCAGCCGGGTATACCATCTTGTCAATCTGTGTGACTCCAAATGCCGGTCCTAATGCAGGGGTAAGAAAGATTTCAGGCTTGCCTCCCCTGCCATTTTTGCCAATGAAATGTTGATGGGGGGCGGGGGGCGGCGGGATCTCTTGCCTATTCCTCTGGCTCCAAATGTCCATTCTCAAAGCATGCGAATAACTTCAGTTATTCATTTATTTTAAAGGTTAGTTCCACTCTAATGTTTGATTATGTGTCAAGTTTAATGTGTATTCTAGTCCTCAGAAAGAGGGAGAAAGGGCAGGGCTGAGAGTCTCCAGTTTTTGACAATAATACCCTCTACTGGGTCACGAACCATGGGAAATGATCACCAATGCCAACTCCTGATGTTGGTCCAACACAAAAACATGAACATTGCATGAGACAATGCTGTCCATAACTTTCAAATATTAGCAAATCCTATGACAAAGCAGAACCAATCCCTGCCCAGGTTTCAGTTATTTCACTTGACATTCTTGGCAATAAGTCTGGGGAGGGCAGGGTTTGGGGAGGGGAAGGACCACAGCAGAGTATAATGTCATAGAGTCTATATTCCAAAGTAGCCATTTTCTCCAGGGGAACTGGTTTCTGTTGCCTGGAGATCAGTTGTCAAGAGCTCAGCAACCACCACCTGGAGGTTGGCGACCCTAGGGTGAGCTGAGTCCACTCATGCATTTGTTTGCAAATGCCTCTGAAAACTGGCCCTTGTCGTCATGTCCAGCCAATTGCTTGCTCAGCTTTATCCTTGGAAGAACTAAACTTATTTGCTCAAGTAATGACAAATGAAATATCTTGAGTCTCTAATTTCTCCATGTAATCTCACTCAAGAATGATCTAGGTACAACATGTAAATTAACATGGCACAATAACTATAGCTTTGTTCAATCATTATGATTTTAGTGATTCAGTGTGTGTAAGGGGAGATACTGCTATGCACAATTTTCTTGATGAGTGATTTGCCATTTTGTGTGAACAAGGCAACAAATATATTTTTCCATGTGTGTGATTGGAAACCCAGTTTTTGAGGATGCATGTTTATGAATACGAAAATGGAAATATAGGTGTTGCCTTGTTCACACAAATAGGCAACGACCCACATTGAAGAATACTGTCCCAATACATGAAGCTGCTCCAAAATCATAATGATAAACAGGGCTATAGAGGGAGCTATCAGGTGAATCCATGCCCTTGAGATTCATTATGAGAATACAAATGTACTGTAGAAAATATTATGAAATACTGTTGAGATATGGTTTCAGGTGGGTAGCCATGTTGGTCTACAGTAGAAGAGCAAGATTCAAGTCCAGTTATACTTTAGAGACCAACTAGATTTCCAGAGTAGGAGCTTTTGAGAATCAAAGCTCCCTTTGTCAGATTACAAGGGGTGGGGAAAGATAGGAATCTTTATCTAGGCAGAGGGTGAGAGAGGTATTGCAAATTAGAATATCAGGAAGCTAATTGTAATTAGTTTGATAGAGTAGGGGTGCAAAGTGCAGAAAATTCTCATCAGTAATGCAAGAAAAATCCTACTTCTTGATTTAACTCTGGGGGATTCATTGTTCCAAACTTCAAATAAACTCAGTTTCAGCAACCACACGTGGTAATTTCCCTGTGAAGTTTCTCTATTTGAGAACTGCAATTTTAAGTCAGCAATGGAATGTCCTGGGGGATTAATCAAAAAGAGTCCAGTAGCACCTTTAAGACTAACCAATTTTATTGTAGCATAAGCTTTCGAGAATCACGTTCTCTTCGTCAGATGCATGGAGGGCAGAAGGAAACTGGCCAAATATAGAGGAGGAGAGGGGGGGAAGGGGAGAAGGAGGAGAGGGGGGATGTAAACAACTCCTTTGATATGGAGATGCAGACAGCTCCTTTTGGTGTGGGGATCAGTTTGCTTGTGTAAAGATTCAAAGGAGTTTGCCGTATTAGTCTGTAGTAGCAAAATCAAAAAGAGTTCAGCAGCACTGCAGCACAAGCCCTCGATAACCACAGTCCTCCCCGCCAGATGCATCTGACAAAGAGAACCATGGTCCTCGAAAGCCCACACAGGTGCCACTGGACTCCCCCTGACCCCGCCTCTGTAAAGGAAATCAGTTACCTGTGATAATGAGATAACCATTCATAGTCCCTATTCAGTCCCAGCTTGACAGAGTCAAATTTGCATATGAATTCCAATTCAGCAGCTTCCTGTTGGATTTTGTTTTTGAAAGGTTTCTGTTGAACTACAGCAACCTTGAAGTCTTTGATGGAATGTCCTGGTAGATTGAAGTGTTCTCCCACTGGTTTCTGGACGTTGCCATTTCTAATGTCAGATTTGTGTCCATTTATTCTTTTGCATAGAGATTGGCTGGTTTGTCTAATGTACAGAGCAGAAGGACATTGTTGGCACATGAGACCAACTACAGACTAACACGGTAAACTCCTTTGAATCTTTACACAAGCAAACTGATCCCCACACCAAAAGGAGCTGTCTGCATCTCCATATCAAAGGAGTTGTTTACATCCCCCCTCTCCTCCTTTCCCCCTTTCCCCCCCTCTCCTCCTCTATATTTGGCCAGTTTCCTTCTGCCCTCCATGCATCTGACAAAGAGAACATGATTCTCGAAAGCTTATGCTACAATAAAATTGGTTAGTCTTAAAGGTGCTACTGGACTCTTATTGATTTTGCTACTACAGACTAACACGGCTAACTCCTCTGGATCTGGGGGATTAAAATATTCATAAACTGTTTTTTGAATGTTGTGATTTTGGATATCAGGTCTATGTCAATTTATTTGTTTGCATAGGGACTGACGTGTTGGTTCAAGGTAAAGAGTAGAAGGCATTTCTGAGACTTGATGGCCTATATAATATTGAGACTGAGGCATATATAACACCACTATAACCAGTGTTGTTAGTTCCAGTGATGGTGGTGTTACAGTAAATATGAAGACAGAGTTGGAATCTTGGTTTATTGCAAGCCCTGGTTCCAGAGTGCATGTCCATGTTGGGAAGTGCATTATAGATACAGTATTATTTCTATGATCCAAAACAGAACAGGGATTCTGCATTATTAGGGGTCTATATTTTAACTCCCTTTAGGCATGTTTACAGGAATTTCCCGTGAAGATCTGGAGTCCTTAATAGACATGGGCATGATCGGAATTACGGTCTGAAAATTGCCCTGATTTTGGCGTTTGCGCCATCGGGACAGGGCTGATCAGTTCCGTCCACCGCTCCCGGTTCAGTGCTCGGGTGGGCCACTCTATCGAGTCTCGATCGGATCGATCGGTTTACATTCGGGATTGCAGTCTGCAGAGAGTCTGGTGCTAGCCATCTGTTCCCGAGGGAACGGAGCCCCGTGGAAACGGAGCCTAGGGAATGCCGGAGCTGTTTGCCCTCCTTCTGTCGCCCTGGAAACACGAATGGAAGCCCAGCTTTCCTTGATCAGCAGGGCTTCCTTCCAACCACGGAGCAGCCAGAAAACCGCCCGCCTGTCTCGTCCATTTGGGAGAACAGAGGGGAGGGCGGGGGAAGGGGGTGTTCTTCTGTAGCCATGGGCACTCGAATCTCATCCCTGCAAAGCCTGAGAGGCAGCTCTTACGGCCAAACACAGCCCTCCTGCTTAGCAGACCCAGGCTTTATAAATAGCCATGTGCTGTGCAACAAAGTTTCACTTTCCGCTCGCGGGTGGAGTGGGACAGAGGTGAGCTCTCGCTTGCCGCTTTTGGAGAGAGAGGGGGAGCTTTAGCTTTGGGCTTCAGCGGATAGGGAATTAGGGAATAGGGAGCTATCTCCTCTGGTTCCAGGGCTGCCGCCCAGCTCTGGGGCCAAGCTCGGTGGGCACCTCGGCTGAGGGCCCAGGTCTGGGGGGGAGTGTTGCAGCTGGGGTTGGGCTGTATTCCTATTCTCTCTCTCTGCTTCCAGGGCTGCCGTCTAGCTCTGGGGCCAAGCTCAGTGGGCACCTCCGTAGCTGAGGGCTCACACAGTATTACACACTCTAGTGCCTGGTCGCTCTGGTCTGGGGGAGTGTTGGTGGTGGGGCGCCCTCCTGCGCTGGCCTTCCCGATTCCCGATTCCTGATTCTGTATCAGAAACGGGACTTGATTGGCAAAGTTCGGGTACCTGGGTTCGGCGCCGCCACAGAATCACGATCAGCTAAATTGAGATTATTTTTTGGATCGTGCCCATGTCTAGTCCTTAACATCACCTTGTAAACTTTGTGTCCAGCTGTTCAGTCAAATGGGGCAAGTGAGGAACTACAAAAGAAAATAGAAATGATTCACACATTTCCACATGTTCAGGCTTGGCATTGCCTGGATAGGAAAATCATGTTCACATTTCTAATCTTCAACTGTACACCATGCATTATGTTTGATGCCCTGGCTCAGGTTGTATACTTTGTGGCTTTTTTCAGACTGTGCTACTTCAGGGGTCATTTGTTTGAATTTTTCCATTTATTTCAAAGACTTTCTGCATGTATAAGTAGCAGCATATTAAGAAGAAAAAATCAGCCTAGCTGTTTCCTTGTCATACCTTCCTTTTCTTACAATATGCATGGAGGTCTTTTTTCCATGATGGAAAATTCCCATATGCAATCCCTTCTCACATGCAGCCTGAAGTTGTACATGTAATAAAGATATGCAAGATCCCTTGATTAACACCCAGGGAAGCACTGGTCTCAGGGAAAACATTCTTTCATGGGAAATGAAGCTATAAAACTCCTCAGATTGCAGGCTGAGAGGAGCTGAATTTCTTTTATAGAGACAAATAGGCAGGGTGAAAGAAACCATTTGCCCACCTGCCAAGAAGGGGCAAGAAAAATAGCTATTTGGATATTCTTAGTTGGGCAAGAATGATTTTGGGAATGTACACTTTAATTTGATTGGAGAAAGGTGCAAAGCAGTGCACGTGGGACACATTCCCCATTTCATGATAGGTTAAAGTGGAACCCTCCCAGCTGGGACAGAAAGGCTCAAAGGTCTGCACACCCTATCAGAAGTACACAAGCAATTGTTTAGGGAACAGGGGACAATGGAGTGAAGTCTGTCTTAACCAGCCTCTATTTTTCAAGCTTCCAGTGGGCTTGCATTCATTCCATGGAATGGAATATCAATGTAACACCAGCAACTGTTCAGCTTAGTCACTTGTTTGATTTCTTGTCTTAATTCTGTACACCTTGTCATGTTTTGATATAGTTTCCCAATGTATTTGTGCTTTAGTGAATTGATATAGTATTTTGGTAAATAAAGATCTTTCCTTTTAATGATGTCAAACTGTGGCCAAAGTTCTCACCCACACTTGGCACCTGGCTGCTCATCCACAGACTAGATTAGAAACACCTGATGGAGCTACAGGCAGTTAGTTGGTCATGGAAGAGGGTGTGTGTGAAGCAGTACATGTACACGCACACACACACCTAGCCACTATCTGTGCCTCAAGCCACAGGAAGAGTAATACAGGGCAGATCTTGGGTGATGGAGGCTACCAAAGTAGGCATGAGAAGGGAGGGCAGTGGGAAGAAGCCCCTCTTTGATGCATGTAGATTCCAGTATCCACCTCTTGGCAAAAGGCAGCAGGAAGGAAAGAGAGGTGGTTTACAGCCCAGTCCAGGAGAAGCTGTAACACTTAGTTCCGGTGAATGTGTATACATTGCCCTGTAATCACTACACACCCTAAATCTTTTTTCAGCTCCTCACTTTAGTATTGGATTCCCCAAGCACTAAAATGCACACAGAAGTTACATTAATTATTTTTTTATTACTGCAACTTGGTTGCTTTCCCTTAAATACATAATAATTTTATTACTATTATTTGACATACAAGACAAATGCAGATTTTAAAGTTCATTTACTCAGTCACCTGTAATATTTCGATAGGTACTTGGCACCGCCAATACTTTTTCCTACTTAAAAAGTTCTGTTGCAAATCCATGCTATATAATTCATGTGTATCCATGCTACACATGTCAAAGAAAAAAATTATTCAAGACACTCTGAAAAGCAAATGCTTTTCAATAATCCTGGCAACAAGGGTTCATACAGTGCTGATATAGTGGGGGGTTATTTTTAATATTTTAAAAAGCTTAATGGATTAAAAACAGTCTCCAAACAAGAACTACAGTCTTATGCAAGACCCTGGAAACCAGATGAAGTCATGATTTTGCAGCTGGCTGAGCTATTCATCTGGAAGTTGAGACCAGCTGCAGTTGGTGGTTTTTACATTTTTATTTTACTCTCTCTTAGTTTGTGTGATTGGCCTTGGAGAGCAACAAAGAGGTCTTGATAGTGGAAGAAAACGTATTTTTTTAAAAAAGACATGAATTTCTATATTCTAAGTTGGAGTGACTTCTTATTCACTCTGTAGATTGTATGTGTATTTGTCTATAGTTATACTGTGTTAGTACAAAGTTGCATTTGTCATTTAAAGGCACAAAAAGGAAAAAAAGCAAGTTTCCAACAGCGTTATTAACTTGGCTCCCATTCATATACTATATATTTTATGGCACAGACATAAAGTCACAAAAAGGGGAATGGAAAACCAATTCATTTCAGAATTCTTTTAAAAAAGGCTGACAAAAGTTATTTTTTTACCCAGAATTATGAGCCAGCTCATAAGGCAGGTCGTGTGCAAGTGGAGAAAAGAAAGATTTTTTTTAAAAAAAAAATTATGTGGTGTTTGTGCAAGAGTACTAGAGTGCTGTATACTGAAATTTGTTGTAAGTTTCCAGTTTATGGAGCTATTGATAAAATGAACCTACTTACTACCAATTGTGACCATTGGTCTACTTTGTCCAGTATTTCCTACTCCAGTTGGCAGCAACTGTTTCAGTTCTTTTCTGGACATATGCTGGGGATTTAACCTCGGACTTTGCGTATAGAAAGCACATGCTCTGCGTCTGAGTTATAGACCCAACCCAGTCCTTCAAAATATTCACACAGCACTTCATTTGTATAGTGTATCTACCTGGAAAAAGGGGGAGCATCATTAACATCATCTCCATATTGCAGGTGGAATGGTGAGTGGAAGTGGCTTATCAACTGCAGAAACAGAATTTGAACTCAGAGCTTTCTGGTCCACACTTCAGTCACCCAGCCACTATGCTGTACTTTAAACAAATCTATATGTGCTTCCAACTCATGCAGTAGCTACTGTGAGAGCATTGTCGTGCCTTTCCAGTCTGCACTATATACAGTGGTGGTGGAAGTAGTTGACATTAAAAAGGTCCATATAGGGTAAGAAGGACGTCAGAGTGGGATTCTCTCATGTCACCTTGATCTGAATTGTGAAGGAACATCCCATTCTCAGAAGTAAAAATTGGCATGAGAGCTTTCTAAAAGCCACGCCTAACCTTGTTCTCCTTAATACCTTCATCTGCAATGATAATCAGTCAGTAATATATTTTTAACATCATGACCCCATATACTGGCAAATATGTTGAGAATATGGTTGAGTGGTTGAATTAATTGGGGAGCTCTCTTTTTAAGTGTTTGTGAGTGACAGGCAGATGGTCAGCTAGAGAATGATAGAGCAATTGTCTCCAGGAAATTGATAGAGAAAAGGGTAAATTCCCCTCCTCAAGGGATGAAATCCCTCCCTCCCTGCAGTCACTTTTTTGAAAATGCCACAAATATTCCCAGGCCTACAAACATATAAGTTGGTTCTAAGAGACAAGGAAGACGCCTTGAAGCAACCTGGTGCAAAACTGCTTTTCTTTGTTTCTCTAGTACGATAAAATATTCCCAGGTACTTGCATGTCTGGGAAGCAGAAACTGTTTCCTTATAACTCTTTCTTGTTTGAGAATTCGGCCCACCCAGCCAGCAGTGTAGCTGCTTAAGGCTGGGGGCTGCCTTTTGCCTCCCTGCAGGAAGAAGAGCTGACAGACAACTTATCAACCAATCGGGGATTAAGGAGGGGGCAGAGCCAAGAGCCTTATAAGATGGCTCTGCCCCTGCTCCTCTGCAGTTGCCTTGAGCTTGGCCAACCCACCCACCCTGCAGTAGTACAGGCTTAGCCTGTACCAGGGACAGGTAGGAATTTTTTCTCCTTTCTCCATTTTGGCTTTGGAGAAGGAAGTTTTTTGCCTTTCTTGCATGGGTTGTGGTAATTGGCTTATGGTGGAGCTGTAATTGGATGTCCCCTGGCAGGATTAGGAGGGGGAGAAATGAGCGGGCTGGTGAGCACCCTTGGCACATCTCCATTTGGGGGGGGGGTCTGTCAGGATCACTTGTACTGCTTTACGGCTGCCAGCTGAGAAGGCAGACTGCCGTGTGGATCCCCTAGACAAGTACGGACCTCCTGCTATACGGCGAGTTGCTATAGGCTTGGACTGGGGAACCATTTGCCTGGCTGGCCGGGTCCCAGCCATGCATGTGGATGGCTCACACCCAGGGCAGTGGGGCTCGCCCAGACAGGTCAGGGTGGAGGTCTAGGGTGACCCCAGGGCCTGACCTGTATCACTAGTTAGGCCCTTGCCATGTATATATGTTCAATGATATGTTATTGCCAAATAAATATGGCCCATTAGTTCCCAACACTAGTGTCTGTCTCTTTTTTCTGTCTGGGGTGGCAAATACAAATAGCTTCAAATAGTTTTTGGAAACAATGTCTGCAAGACAAGCTCTGGAATCTTGGCTAGTGTAGGCCTTGGAACTGGTTCACAAATGCATGTTTATCGTTAGATTATTCTACATTTCACCTGAATATGTGGGCTAACTCCACTGAAAAGCTATGTGTTTGAAGGTATATGATGTGATTCATGGTATAATGGCTCATTCATACATGCACATTACTTTAAATGTAATGCTCAGGAGAGGAATAAACGTATGAAATCCTCTTAGTGTTCCCTCATACAATCTCCTTTCTTTTCCTGAAATATTCATTAGGCAGAAATTATTTCAGCCTCAAGATCTCTAATCATTCAAGTTTACCAGCTTTGGCATTGAGCACATTAAGCCAGTGTTCGGTTCATCAAACAGCATTAGTTATGCTTACCAAAAGAAGCCCAAATGGTGGGTTGGATTGCATGCCTGGCTCAACATCAGCAAGTGAAGTTTTTACATGTTTAAAGTTTGAGAATTGGAAAGACAGTAGTAGTATGTCATGTTGTATACAGAGTGAAGATTCAAATACCATATTAAAGCCAAATGCATAGCGCTGTTAGTGTAGATTTCTCAAGCTCTCTAATATAACCCAACATAGGTTTTTTTAAACTATGAACTATGGCACAAGAGCTATTCTTTTTCATTCTCCCCAGTAATTCAGAGGCAACTGGAAAGCATCAAAGGATTTGGGGTATGATTGTAAGACTATCTGCCTACTCTTCCATCCCCTCATTAGCCTGGTGATTTTCATTTTTACTTTGATGGCCTTGATTTCAATTTACAACTTTCTGGCAAATGGTATTGGCAATTAGTGAGAAAATTCTAACTGTGACATTCTGTCTTTCTCCCTTTCAGTTCTTATTAGATAAGCAGCATGTTTCTTCCTTCTCCAAGATCCTTTCCAAACAACAAAACACACATTTTTGAATAACATGGCTATCCCTCCCCACTGTCCTCTCCTTATCCATTACCCAGAGATACGGCTGCCAGCAATGTGGTGAAGAAATGTTCTGACTCTTTAATAGAGACTGAATATGTGGAAGTCGGCAAGTGAAGCTTTTTATGGCTCGAAGGAAAGTAACATCACCTGATAAATAACATCCCATTAAGCCTCTATTAAGGATAAAGGACTTTTTTTTTTCTTCAGGTGTTGGTAACCTTTATAGAGACAAGATAGCCTGCAATTGGCTCTGGATTCAGACTAATTAGTACAACATTAGTTCAGAATGTGGATCCAGAGCCAGTAGTATAGTGCATTTCCTGCACAAAATATAGGGTTAACAGCCAACAGCTGGCAACCAGTGGGAGTGCAGGAGGGTAGGGACATGAAGACACCATCAGGTGATAGTGTGACATTACTTCTGGGGAAAACCCATAAGTCCTGTCACACTTCTCAACTAAGCACTTCTCAAGTAAAACCATGGAGTTCCTGACATCACATATCACAACCCCACCTCAATAGGTGCAGCATCAGACAATGGGAATCAGGGGTTGGGGATTCTCTACCTCTAATGTGAAAATGGCAAGTTTAATAAAATAGTTGTGGGAGAGTGAATGTGCCACATATTAAAGTTATAAAAGCCAATGGACATAGGTATGCATGGAAAAACAGCCTCCTTGTGTGATGTACCCAATGAGAAAATAAGGTGGGTGGCAATAGTTTTTCCACGTATTATGCTTTTGCCATTGGCTCGCAGCTTTCCCACCTAGAGACGGGCATGAACCGGAAAAACCCGAACCATGCGGTTCATGGTTCGTCAAATTTCATGAACCACAACCCATGAACTTTCACAAACCTGCCCCTGGTTCACGAACAAGGTTGATGCAAAAAAGGAAAAGGAAGATGTGGCCAGTGGCTGTGTTGAATTTGGATCTAGGGTAGGATTGCTGAAATACAGACAAATCTGATGGGCAGACTTGGGGGATCTTGCAGTAAACTGGGGATTGAGTTAATAAGTGCATAGTCTGGAACTGCTTAATAAACCTTTGTTTAACCCATATCTTGTACCATGTTTATTTCAGGGTAGGGGGGCACTATCCTTCCCTTTTATAATGGGAAGTGGGCAAGGTGACCAATCTGTATGGTTATTTATCATTTATAATGCCCAACAATGCTCCAGTGCTTTAAGAAAAGTACCCAAGAACAGTGTTACTGGATCAGCAAAAGGCCAGTTTAATCCAGCAATGAGTTTTCCTATATAGAGCTACAAAATGCCTCTGTGAAGTTCACAAGCAGGGTATAAAGTCAACAGTTCTTTAGCTCAATTATGATCAAATTAAATAGGTGTTCTCAGTGATAGCGTGGATCTCACTTACTTGGGAGAAATATCAAATTATTAATACTCTCTACTTTCCTTTAAATCAGTTTCCAGTCCTTAAAAGATCACATGTTGTCTTTTCCGATGACTTGTTCTGTGTTCTCTGATGAGGGACTGTCGGATGCTTATTTGAAAGTCCAAGTACATACTGCTTACTGGATCGTCCTTATCCCAATGCCTGTTGACTCATTCAAAGAATGCCAAAATATTTGTATTAGGTATTCATTTCCAAAAGCCATACTGAGCATTTCTCAGCAAGGCTCATTCTTTTATACGCTTTAATACTGCTTTTTTTAAAACCAAAGGCCTACAATCTGTGATTTTTCTGACTCATTCCTTTTTCAGTCTGGTGGGGATTCCCCCCCCCCCAAAGGTCTGGGAAAGAGGTTGATTTTAATAAGTGCAGGTTCCTGCATTATGGAGTTTATAATCTAAATTTCAAACATCAATAGGACTAGAGGAAAAGAGAAAGGTAAGAGAAACAGTGAATAAATATGCACAAATGCTTGATGCTGTAAAAAGAATCATCAGAGGAGATGTATGGTCCAGCACTGAAGAGAAGCACAATGAGTAGTATTCAAAGAAGTAATATAAAAATACCTGAACAATTTATGGAAAGGCTAAGTATTGATCCTGGGGTAGAGGATAGCCTTGCTGGAACTCTTGTGTCAAACCAGTGCAGCTGGGATCCATCCAGCCTCTAAAGAAATTTTAAAATAAAATTTTAAAAACTCACACAATGGTGTGCTCATGGAGTGAGAGTAGTAATGCTTATTGTTAATCCCATTGGGACCAATGATATTAATACAGCCACATGTTACACAGCAGTTATAATCTCTAGAGATGCAAAACTTGAGGGGAGTAACGCATTTCTCCCTAGACATAATATTACAATTTTAATTCAAGAAAATGTGATATTCCTTCTTCACAAGAAATATGTTCCTTTCTTCCAGCAACACGTAAATAATAATTGTGAATTTATTTAAGTAAAAAAAACTCACCTGAAAATTCCTTAAAAATTAAATTATGATCACTTTGAAGAGTTCCTATTTACTTTGTACTACAGGAAGACAAGATTGAAGGCAATACTGTGATAAAATAGTTACTTCCTCATCTGTTGGGAATGTATCTAAAAAGCTAGATGGGCAGATGAAATAATTCCAAGACAAAGGAAGGACTTCAGGGGTGTTTCACAAGAGCTTTCTAATTGGTCCTAGAGAGATGAGAGAATGTGAAGGCCTAGATACATTTTCTTCATCTGGAATGCAATGGCAGTCTTTTTTATTTATTTTAAAACTTTTGTACAGTTGGCTCTGGGAGGCAAACAACAAAAATAAAATAATTGCATCAAAATAATTTATAAAAAAATGACTCAAATATATAAAAATTCTAGAAAGCCACCAAAACCTGTACATTCATAAAAACACAATTTTCTGTCTCATAAGAGAAAAGTTGCAACCAATAGTACTATATATGAAAACTCCTAGACCTTTGAGATACCACTTGAATGCTATTTGTCTGTATTGTCACAGATGCTGCAAGCTTGGTATCTGTGAGTGATAACAACTCTACATGCTTAGCCTAAATTGGCATCCCTGGAGGAATCATAACCCATAACGTACGAAATGACAATGCTTTCCCGTGACTGAAGATATCCCTCAATGGCCTTTAACAGCTGGGAAACAATTTTCTTTAAGTGTTCATCAGGGTTGGAAGAGAAGAGCTCCCCATCTAGCTGGAGCACTGGGGCAGATGGATGTCCACATGAGAAATTGAATGGTGTCCTTCAGTTGTTGTCTAGGTAGTGGCTAGGATGACACCAATGCCATTTACACAATTTACAAGCTTTTAGAATGGGTCCCTTTTAAAATGGAGCCCAGGATATGAAAATGTCCAGACAAGAAGTCCCAACAAGGATCTTCTTTATCAATGACCAATATGTCCTAACAGGTTCTATGCCACTGTGATCCAAAAATCAAAACTGAAGGCTAGACAAAGCCTTTAAGTTCAATAAATAAACAGAGGTATTTTAGAGCTGTTAGATAGTTTTAGCTTCTTCTGTTAAATGTGAAATGGAACATTTTATACAACTACTTGAAGAGAGAAAAAATGGAAAATGTCAAATCATAAATAGCTAACACTTCTATAATCAACAGAAAAGAGCAGTCCATACAACTCACGTGCACAGGCAAGCCTTTGTTTCCTGGACTGGTAGAGATGAGGGATGCCTTCTTTCTTTTCTTTTGCTTGTCACTCCGGGTATCTTTGACAGTCAATATCACTATTATCTGATACTTCACAAAACTCAAGACCAATAGCAGCAGCAGGAGATTTAGATTTAGAAGAAAAAAATGGTTTCAGATTCATTTTTATAAGCATATGATTCATTTATGTTTCTTTATATTCCAGTCTTTTTAAGGCTTAGCCATAAAAATCAATAGCACCATTGTAAAGCTGTTCTAAATACATTCTTGTTAAGGGACAGCTGAGACACTTAACAGTGTGAGCCTGGAAGCTAGGTCATCAGTTGAGTAATCACTTGATCTTCCTTTAGTTCTCCTTTAGTTCTCAGTTCTCTATAAAAGAGCCACAAGGTCACCATTTTTATCTGCAGGATGCACAAAAACAACAGATATTGCAGATTACACATGGCTTCTCCACAGGGTGGTAGTACATATATTTTTTTAATAGCACCCCACCATGCAGTGAGGCTAAATTAATACTTCATAATCCACTCCTAAAACACAAACTTTCATACAATCAGAAGAATGACTTGCAACTTCAGGGGTGGGGTTGGACAGTCTATATTGCTTCATAGACTGTAGAACAAGTAGTTAGATAGTTGTGAGAGAATTACTGCTTGATTAAACAAATAAAGGGCTGCCCAAAATCCAGAAGAGATTTTCACTATTTTTTCCTTTCGCTCCTCCTCCAGTGCAATCCTAAACAGAATTATAGTCTTCTATGATCATTACTGTCAACAGGCTTAGAAGGGTGTAACTCTGCTTAAGATCGCACTGTAATGATTCCCCTATACTTTGGGGGATAATTTGGGGGTTTCTGTGAAAGGAATGAATATGCCCATCTATTCAAGAAATGCTGATTAGGCTTCTGATTGTCTCGTACATGATCAGTTAGGCTCACCCTTGGGACCCAACATGGTTTAACCTTAGTTTTGTCAGCATACAGCTGACACTGTTATACAGCACAGTGTCATTGTCATGGTCATAAGTAGAGATGGGCACAATCCGCATTACAATTAAAAAAAACCACGATAATGGCGTTCGCGCGATTGGGACCCAGTGGATTGTACTCGTCCACGGTCAACGATGCAGCAGTCGGGAGGGGGCTGGATCGGGACTTGATCGGGGGTGATCATGCTCAGATCGGGAAGCCAGACACTCAGGAGCCAGCAATCTGTTCCCCTGGCAATGGAGCCAAGGGAATGCCTGACCTGTGTTTGCCCTCCTTCTGTCACCCTGGAAACACGAATGGAAGCCCAGCTTTCCTTGATCAGCATGGCTTCCTTCCAACCACGGAGCAGCAAATCAGTCACCAGCTGGGAGAAGACACCCAAGGGAGGGAGAGGGAAGGGGGTGTTCTGTAGCCATGGGCACTCCAATCTCATCCCTGCAAACCCTGATAGGCAGCTTTGGCGGCCAAACACAGACAGCCAAACACAAACACAGATGCCGCCGGCATCAGCCACCATTCCTGTATCGCTGGGAACAGCGGGGCGCCCCTCTGCTTTTGCCTCCACAATCCACGATCGGAAATGGGACATGATCGGTGTGGATCGTTAATTAGGGATCGTCACCGGTGCCGATCCACGATCAGCTGGATCATTTTTTTTTTTTATCGTGCCCGTCTCTAGTCATAAGTAACCCCTGATGGGCTGAGATCACACAATATAGTCCAACCAATATAAAATATGTTGCCTGATGCAGCAGCAGATCAGAGAAAAATGGCATGACACTAATATTCACAGGCATAGGGGGGTTTCAGGAAATATTTCAGGCCTCCCTAAATACTACTTTTTCCTTGAAAATCTGAATGGATGAATGTTCAGAAAACCCCCATAAGGTAAATGCATCATCTAAACAATGCGTACTGGTAAAATCCTATGAATTTTACAATAGGAAGTCTTTTATAATAGAAAATTATGTAGCTGTCCAGCATAGATTGCAGCAGGTATTAAGGGTCAGTTCAGATGTTAGATTCTGTAGTCAAGAAATCACCCTCAAAAGAGATTTCAGCAGCAGGATGCCTATGAAAATACAGTGTATAAAAGTATTGTACGAGTAGCTTATGGCCACACAAAGCACTTGTGTTTCTGAAGTCAAGTTGTGAAATACATAGGGGATCAGATTCCTTTCTATCAAATGAGGATGAAGTGGAGGAAGTCATCTAACATAGCAGAAGGAATCCTTGCATCTAAGACATATTTATTTTTTTCCCTTGTACGTTGCTGCCATTCCAAAGAAGATTAATATGGTTCCCATGATGTTTTCCATAGAGGTTTTCCATCCATTCAGGGCCAGACCTGCTGACTGTCAATAGTAGAATTTTATCATGATCCTCAGGCTTGTTTTCTGAGCCATTTTGCCTGAGGAACCAAACGGGATGTGTTGCAGAATATATTTTACAGGAATTACTTTGAGATCCCTGCTTACAAATTGTGATATATGAATTTCCATTAGGAATATATATGAATCTATATTAAAAGTCCAAATACTATCAACAGTTCATACTCAGCAACCAAATATGTAACTTTTTATATAATGGAAGTGGGAGTGAGGAAGACCTTATTGGCTTGCCAGCAACAGCTGAATTCCATCTGGGCTAACTTTGTCTTCCTCTTCTGGCAGTTATCATAAAGCTTGAACATGGCCAGAAGCATGAGCTGCAGATGGTATCCATGGGCAAACCAGCAGTTCCTGACCCATATTCAAGTCATACTGTTGGATGTTGGGGGGGGGGGGTTGGTTTATCTATGTTGTATTTATGTATTGTCGAAGGCTTTCACGGCCGGAGAACGATGGTTGTTGTGGGTTTTCCGGGCTGTATTGCCGTGGTCTTGGCATTGTAGTTCCTGACGTTTCGCCAGCAGCTGTGGCTGGCATCTTCAGAGGTGTAGCACCAAAAGACAGAGATCTCTCAGTGTCACAGTGTGGAAAAGATGTAGGTCATTTGTATCTACTCAGGAGGGGTGGGGTTGAGCTGAGTCATTCTGTAAGAGTTTCCCAGGGTGTGGAATGCTAATGGCGGGAGGCTTCACTGTATCCTGAGGCGGTTCTTTTGCATATGGATTGGTGCTTGATGTGCTAATCTTCTCTGCAGGGCTATAGCCCGGAAAACCCCCAACAACCATCGTTCTCCGGCCGTGAAAGCCTTCGACAATACATCGAACACCTCTACGGGGAGGAAACATTCCAACAGACCCGAAGATTGGAAACACTTCGGAACAAGAAAGCACATCTACTCTGTTCTTTGACCTTTCTTCTACGCTGCAGGGACACAAGAACCATTCCATCCTTTCTCACAACTAAAAGAATCTTCAAAACCACACAGGCGAACCGCATTTATGACCGTCTAGAACAGGCCCTCTTACGTGAGAGAATCCACACTACCCGCAGAGAACTTGCTGCCACAGACAAGGAGCTATTTTGCTTGCATATCAACACCAGCCATAAAATGAGAAGTCAGGATTGGGACAAGGTCGATAATCTCACCTACAGGAAGATGGAACAAGTGTTTACCAACCACACATCCAGACAGAAGCAGAAGTTTAACAAACTACAGGAAAAAAGACAGACAAGCCCAATGCTCGACAATGCACGCATTGTCATCAATCTGACAGACCGTCAACTCTCACCAGAAGAAACCTCCATCTTGGCAAAGGGAGGAAACTTTGCAGTCACCCCCACCAGAATTCCTGTGGAAGACATCATTGCAAATGTAGAAGCTGCCATCCGTCATCTACCTGAAGAGGAAGCTGAGGAAATAAGAGGAGAGACAGCCAGGATTCTACGAAAGGCAAAGCTTCCCACCAGCAATATAACACGCAAGGAGAGAAATGCCATCAAGACCCTCAATGCAGATCCAGACATCATCATTCTACCAGCTGATAAAGGCAATGCTACAGTGATCATGAAAACGGAGGAATACAAAAAAAAGAAGATTAAGGAACTCCTGGACCCCTCCACCTACAAAAAACTAAAACGAGATCCCACTTGCAAAATCACCAGGCTAACAAATGCGCTGATCAAGAATTCCTCACTACATCCCGACACGCACAGCAAACTATGCAAGACAGAAGCACAGCCACCTAGACTATATGGACTCCCCAAAATACATAAAGATTCAGTCCCACTCCGACCCATTGTGAGTGCCATTGGTTCACCGACATATGAATTAGCTAGACATCTGGCAGATCTCCTGCAGGACCACATCGGGAAAACCTCGTCTTACATCAAAGATTCAGCAGATTTCATCAACAAAATCAGTTCTCTGAAACTCAATCCACAAGACATACTTGTCAGTTTTGATGTTGTATCCCTGTTTACCAAGGTTCCAGTAAAAGACACTATTGCACTGATTAATCGGATTTTCCCAGAGGATGTAACAGCCTTATTCCATCATTGTCTGACAACCAGTTACTTCCAATGGGACAACGAATTCTATGAACAGATGGATGGGGTGGCCATGGGGAGCCCACTCAGCCCAGTTATAGCAAACTTCTACATGGAACATTTTGAAAAAACAGCTCTAGAATCAGCACCCCACAAACCCAGTGTATGGTTCCGGTTTGTGGATGATACATTCATCATTTGGAGCCATGGGGAGGAAGAATTGATGGAGTTTTTGAATCATCTCAACAACATCCACCTGAACATACAATTCACAATGGAGAAAGAAAGTGAGGGAAAACTCTCATTCCTGGATACCTTGGTCATCCGCAAAGCAAACTTTCAGTTAGGTCACAAGGTCTACAGGAAACCAACTCACACTGGTCGGTACTTACACAAAAACTCCAATCACCACCCCCGACAGAAAAGAGGCATAATGAAAACATTAGTGGATCGTGCAAGACGGATATGTGAGCCGCGCTTTCTCAATGAGGAAATTAATCATCTAAACCACGCACTTCAGGCAAATGGCTACTCCAGAAATGAAATCCGAAGAGCAATCAAACCCAGGATGAATCAAACAACCAAAGAAAAACAGTCTCCCACAGGAAAAGTGTTTTTGCCATATATCAAAGGAATTACTGATCAGATGGGAAAGCTTATGAAAAAGCATAACCTTCAAGCAGTATTCAGACCCACCCGAAAAATACAACAGATGCTACGATCAGCAAAAGACAGCAGAGATCCCCTCACCTCTGCAGGAGTATACCGTATACCCTGCAGCTGTGGACAAGTTTACATCGGGACCACAAAGCGTAGCATCCAGACAAGAATAAAAGAACATGAAAGACACTGCAGACTTGGACAGCCTGAAAAATCAGCAGTGGCTGAACATAGCCTAACTCAAACAGGGCACAGTATCTTATTCCAGGACACCAAAATACTGGACAACACTTCCAACTACTTTGTCAGACTGCACAGGGAAGCCATTGAAATTCACAAGCATAAGCAAAACTTCAACAGGAAAGAAGAAACCTTAAGAATGAACAGAGCATGGGCTCCAGTTCTGAAAAACACCAGGCCAACAAAACACTCCACACCCGACAATAGCCCTGCAGAGAAGATTAGCACATCAAGCACCAATCCATATGCAAAAGAACCGCCTCAGGATACAGTGAAGCCTCCCGCCATTAGCATTCCACACCCTGGGAAACTCTTACAGAATGACTCAGCTCAACCCCACCCCTCCTGAGTAGATACAAATGACCTACATCTTTTCCACACTGTGACACTGAGAGATCTCTGTCTTTTGGTGCTACACCTCTGAAGATGCCAGCCACAGCTGCTGGCGAAACGTCAGGAACTACAATGCCAAGACCACGGCAATACAGCCCGGAAAACCCCCAACAACCATATGTTGTATTTGTTTGTTGGTATTTTAAGCCACTTTGGGTTAGTCTAATGTAGTGGTTAGAGTATTGGACAAGGATCTGGGAGACCCAGTTTCAAATCCCCTGTCTGCTATGGAAGCCTGCTGGGTGACCCTGGGGCAGTCACATCACATACTCTCACCCTAACCTACATCATAGGATTTTTGTGAGGATAAAATAGAGGATAGAATAATGTAAGCTGCATTAGGTCCCCACTGGGGAGAAAGACAGAGTATGAATGAAGTTAAAAAAAAAGGGTCCCACCAGGGGAATAAACCCAAGATATAAATACTTAAATAAATATGATAATCAAAGAATCTTAATGACCTGCCTGAGGAAGTCAGAAGAGCCCCCACTCTCCTGACTTTTCGTAAACGATGCAAAACTGAACTATTCAAAAGGGCTTTTTACTCAAATGGAAGGGCTGTATTGTAGGGAAGGGGTCTCTGATGTTTTGCTAATGAGTTGGGACTAGACATGGGCACGAACCAAAAAAAATTATTGACTCTGCGGTTCGTGGTTCAGTGCTGCCGACAATCCTGAGGTCGTGAATGGCAACGAACATTTTCCATTGCTGAACCAGTTCATGGTTCGCGGTTTGTTGGGTGCGGAATGGCCCCTGTGGCACTTAGAGAGCCCATATTCCTGAAGAGTGTTTTGCAAGCTCTCCTACAGCCATCACCCAAGTTTGGACAAGATTGCAAAAGGGATCTTGGAGTTATACCCTCTCCAATCCAAGGTCCCCAGGAAAATCCCACTTAATACAATTAGAGCCACCGGTTGATGTTGGCCCAGTGTACAGAAGGTAGGTGCTGACGGTGGCCGCCGGGCCTGGCGGGCATGGGGAGGCAGTAGCAAGCTACCTTCCCTCAGGGGGCACGGGGTCTGGCCACTCGCCGGCGGCACCCCCCACGTGGCCACCCACCAGGCCAAGGAGGAGCATGCTGGTATTCCCAGCAATGTAGGAACGGTGGGTACTGCCAGAGGCCACCGGGCCTAGCAGCCATGGGGAGGTGGCAGAGAGCTGCCTCCCCTCAGGGGGCAGGAGGTCTCGCCACTCGCCGGTGGCACCTCCCATGTGCCCGCCTGCCAGGCCAAGGAGGAGCGCACTGGTATTCCCAGCAATGCAGGAATGGTGGGTATTGCCGGCAGCCGCCGGGCCTGGCATGCATGGGGAAGCAGTGACAAGCCACCTCCCCTCAGGGGGCAGGTGGTCTGGTCACTCACCAGCGGCACCCCCATGTGCCCACCCGCCAGGCCAAAGAGGAGCGCACTGGTATTCCCAGCATGGGTGGAAGAGGACATGAAATTCGGACGGGGGCCTGATCCCCCTGCATCCGTGGGTCCTCACCTCAGGGTCCCACTAAGGAAAATTTCAACAGCGGCCGACAGTACACACCTTCCTGCCTTGCCGGAAAGGATGGGAGGGAGAGGACATGTCATCATGAGGAGGGGGAGGGGGAAGATCCCTCAGCAACTGCAGGTCCTCACCTGAGGGTCCCACTGAGGAACAGTGTGGTGGCGGCAGCCATCAGTACCCACCTTCCTGCCTTGCTGGAAAGGATGGGAGGGAGAAGGCCTGTTATGTGGGGGGCGTGGGAAGATCCCCCTGCAACTGCCGGGCCAAAGAAGCATGCACTGGTATTCCTGGTGTGGGTGGGAGACAATATGACATTCGGATGGGGGCCTGATCCCCCAATATCCACGGGTCCTCATCCAAGGGTCCCACTGAGGAACAGTGCGGCAGCGGCAGCCAACAGTACCCACCTTCCTGCCCTGCTGGAAAGGATGAGAGGGAGAGGAACTGTCATGTGGGAGGTAAGTGATAAGATCCCCCCACAACCGCCAGGCCAAAGAGGAGCACGCTGGTATAGTTATAGCAAACTTCTACATGGAATATTTTGAAAAAACAGCTCTAGAATCAGCACCCCACAAACCTACAGTCTGGTTCTGGTTCGTAGATGATACCTTTATCATTTGGAGCCATGGTAAGGAAAAATTGATGGAGTTTTTAAACCACCTCAACAATATCCACCTGAACATACAATTCACCATGGAGAAAGAAATCGGGGGGAAACTTCCATCTCTAGATACCTTGGTCATCCGCAAAGCAAACTTTCAGTTAGGTCACAAGGTCTACAGGACACCAACTCACACAGATTGGTACTTACACAAAAACTCCAATCAACAGAGGCATAATAAAAACATTAGTAGACCGTGCAAGATGGATATGTGAACCGCACTTTCTCAACGAGGAAACTAATCATCTAAACCACGCACTTCAAGCAAATGGCTGCTCCAGAAATGAAATCAGAAGAGCAATTAAACCAAGGATAAATCAAACAACCAAGGAAAAACAGTCTCCCACAAGAAAAGAAGAGTTATGAGTCCAGAATTTTCAAGAGAACCCAAAGATGTTTGGGGCCACAAGCAGCAAAAATTGCCCATGCGAAAAAAGGCTTTTGTGAGAAGAAACAAACAACAGACCACAAGAAGGAAGGATGGCAAACACAGGGTTTTCAGTGGGAATGTAAAAAAAAAATGTGTTAGTCACTGTAAAAGTAGGAAAATGAAAAGAATGCAGACCGGGTTTGTTCTGTCTTTTTTTTTGTTTTAATGATGCTGGCCCCTGCCATTTTCTGTCAATAGGAATCAGGGGACAGAACTAAGCTCATGCCAAGAGGCATCTACTTCAGGGGTCTGTAAAATTGAATCCCTTAGTCCAATTTGCTTTAAACATGGGGAGGGGGGTCTTTAGATAAGAGGGTATTATTGTTCTTCTAAACAGCTTCCTCAGACCTGCTAATAGATTGAAAGTAAGCATCCCAACCACACTGATTTGAATCCTGAACAAGTAATGCCCTACGTGAACATAAACAATCACCATACCCCACCAACATCCAACATGATTTTTTAAAACATTAAAATTGTTTTTAACTTCTTAGAAACAATAACATTAAAGATAAACAGCAATAGCATTAAATATAGCAATAAAATCAGCTGTTGCACAGTACAATATTGACATTCCTATGTTATATGTCTGTTAAATCAATAACTCTGAGTGCAAGAATCTAAGTGGATCCTTTCAATGATACACGAGATTGAAAGCTTTATTTTGTTGTTGATTGTTCAGGAGAATAAGATGTATCATGAAGAACTATGTGATTGAATAAGTTGTTTGCGCATGTAATTTTTTGTTCTGCGAAGTCCAACTAAGGATGTATACTCATGAGTGTTCATAGATTTGAAATTTTCATACCATCATGGTTTGGTACACTGGATTTTTGGTTGTATGTCATTCTTGGCTGTATGTTCAATGAAGAGAAGCCATTTTTCTGTAAAATCTGTTGTTCTGAGGTAACATGAAATTATAACATTTTTTTTCTCAGCATTCTCATAGAGGTCATCTCTCTTCAGGGACTGAAATGAGTCAATGGGTGTTTGAATATTTTTACTTAAAATACCATTAAATTGACTTCTGTAAAAATTCTTGTAACAAGTTATTTTGGAATGCCAACAACAAAACTGAATGAAATAAAAAGGCTCATGATGATAACATGCAGAAACAAAAAGAAATGAAAAAGGACAAATACATCCATCCTAAATTATAAGTGGAAATAGTGTATGCAGAAGTGGGATGATACCATTTGGCAGGAAAATGGGCTGCTTATTCTGGTTGGATGACATCCCTGCCAGGCATATTTCTGATGAGTTTCTCTGTATCCTTACTACCTCTCTTACTTTCCATTGTCAGGAAATGGAAACCAGAAAGAGGGGTGTCAGAATGACAGTAAGACTAGAAGTTTCCTGGTTGCGAGTAAATGTCATGGGAAAATATATTATATTCAGAGTATTTCCTGTATTAATCAAGTGGCATAATTTGTAAATAATCATGGTTAGTAAAGCTCTGACTGTTATCACAAGTATACATAGCCATACACTTTAATATGGACCTAACCAGTGCTAATATCAGACTGCAGAGATTTGGCTCACATACTAGCATCCAGTTAGTTAAATGCTGCAGTTTTGCTGGTGCAAATAACAAATGCATTCCTTTAACCTAGAAAATTAATTTTCTCTATTGCTTGAAATAGCTAGCAGCAATTAATCCTGCTCCCTCAGTTTTGTTTGCCTGCTTATTTTAGCATATATCAATGGAGAGGCAAGCCACATTGTCACTGATGGACATTATTTGTTTGCCATGTACATCTTTTCTGATATCCTATTGAAAATTTCACTGTGGCCTTTAATTATCACCACTCAGGATTAATACTTAATTTTATTGCACTAATGCAACCTTAATACTAGATGTAAATTTGGCATGATAACAGCTGTACCTGGCTGCTTTAATTAATCTGTCTAACTTGAACATGCTGCTTCAAATTTATAAAGATCAGTCTCTGAACTACCCCTAGAATGCTCATAATAATTGGCTGTTCTATCACACGAACGTGCTTTCTATTGTGCTGGGTATGGGCTAAATGCTATAATGTGCATTGACCCAGATGAATATCATGTAGTTCATGAGGGCACATTCCTAACTTTAACTGGGCTCACACAGTAAATAACCTACGAGGGATCAATATTGTCTATATATGTAGTATAATTAAATAGAAGATTAATATCATGCTGATAGCTGTTACTGCTTTTGGATTTTACCACGCTCAGTGGAATGTATATTTCAGATTTGCTCACATGATTTAGACAAATTGTACTTGAAGCAGAAGACTATCTAATCTCAGCAAAAGCCCACCTAATCCCAGCCTGTTCCTCAAGGCACCACCACTTGCCACCACTCCTACCTAGTCAGCCTGTATAATCCAGAGTGCACTGTGTGGTCTCACTGGAGAAACCAGGCAACACAAATACCTGCAAATAGTACAAGTGAGTAAATCAGTCACAGAGGAATGCAGCTGGTCCCATTGCTCTACATCAAGGCTAGTGACGTGGGAGTTCTTATAGGAGACTCCTTTCTAATACAGATGACATTTTCCCGTTATATAGAGCAGCTAACAAGACAGGGCATGTAACCTACCTTAGGCTGGAGAAAGTTCCTGACTAAGAAGCCTTCCTTCAACTTAAGCACCTGTTTTGCATGTATATCAACATTTCTAAAGCAGGCATTAGAAATTATGAGTTGTGGGGTCAAGGGGCACCCAGCTGCCAGCAACCCAGCAAGAAGGTCATCCTATGACCTCCTCTGGCACTCTCCCTCCTAGGTTTCCTGTAGGGAAGGGATGCCAAGCACCCCCCCCCAAAGAAGCACCACCTGATAGTGCTTCTTCATGTGGTTCCTGAGGCTGGTAGACATCCCTCCCTCGACTGACCCATGACTTACAGTGCTGGCACTGTGCATACAGGGGGACCTCCGTCCTCTGGAAGTGTTCCCAAACATTAGAGGAAAAGGTCTTTCCATGCTGCCTTGCAGCTGTAGGCATCCCAGGTGTGCCTCCTGTGATGCACTCGGCTAGACACAGCGTGTCTAGGCTGGGCAGAAGAAGATCGCTGAGGGTGAAGGGGTAGAGATATGAAGGTCACTACTTCAACGCTCTCTTCCTCTTCCTCCAGCATCTCCTCCTGCTTTGCCATGAAAGGCCTACTGCTGGCTTCAGAGAACACTGGAGAAGTCTCACTGATGGTGGGCCCCTCCACTAGTTCCTCCTACATCCACTGGGTCCCTGGGGTGAGCACAAGGGACAGAAAACTCTCATCTCTCAAGCCCACCCAAAAGACTCCTCATGCTGTTCCTCCTCCCACTACTGGGTCTCAACAGCTGGAGGAGGGAGTGCCTCAGCAGCAGGCCCCTGCCCAGTGCCAGCTCCTGCCTCAGGCACCTGTGGTGGTGCTCATGCAGCTGCCTCAGCAAAGAGGGTCTTGTAAATCCTCTTGCTTTCACCAGAAGCCAGGCTAGTGAATGGCAGCTGCACTGGGGCAAGCCTCCTCCTCTCATGTGGGAGGAGAGTCACAGCCCTGCCTGCTTCTCTCTACCCCTCTAATCTTAGCCCCCACCCTTCCCCCAGGGCCCCCTCTCTGGACTACTGCCACTCATTTTTCTGCCCCTTGGAACTTACACTAACTAGTAACTATTAACTTTGTTAAACAGACCTACCCCACAAAACACTTAGCCAAAAATGAGAGTTTGTTTTAAAACTTACCTACCTACTCTAAAAGCTTGCTTTTTGTGGGTCTGAACCTGGAGATGAACACAGAAATCTCTTTTTAAAAGTCCCTATTTAGGTTTGTGGTGGCACTACACTACCAATATGCAGCTTAATTCCTCTTCAGGAATGAAGCTGCCCCTGAACCCCAATCTACAGGAAAGCCTTCAATTAAAAAACCCCACTTCTAAGGTGCCTGGCATGGCTCCAAAGGAGCCAAAGGTGGGCAGGGAAAACCTAGTTAAAAATGCACTAATGGACTGCCTATTTATCTATAGAATAGGTGTAGAATCTGAACTCTTCTAGATTCCCTACACGAGCCTATTAAAGGGAGAGGAGCTCTTTTTGGTCCCTAAACACTACCAATTAAGTTTAGCTTTACAAGACCTACAACTACCCTGTCTTTAAAACACTTTTTAAAAAGTTCACAACACTCTCAGAAATGAAAACCCAAAGTACGCCTGAACACCACTAGGTAATTTAAGCAAACAAACTGAACCAGACACTCCAGCAAACATAAAACGTCAGCTGGGCTTTGCTGGGACTTGCTCTGCAATGAGCCACAATAGCCTCTAATGGTTTTATGCAGGCACCTCCAAAAGCAACTAGCATGACTGGTGTTTGCATAAGGTGCACTTTTCCCATCAAAGCTTTAGCCACTGTAGCAGGGATGTGTTTGCTCCAGCTTCATTGTCTAACAAAAGAGACTGGGAGACCTTTTGTTACTGTGCTGTACCTTGCCTTAGAGCGATCACGGGTAGACATGAATAGCATTTTCACACTCTTTTCTAACTCTGCGTACTCTTCTTTCATTCTGTGCACACTAGCAAAATTATATTTCCTTGAGCATTTGTAACAAGTAACTCCAAAGGCTGTCTAAGCTTGTGCGTGTTTCCACATTTGTTACATATCTTCTTCTGAAACTAGACCCCACCCAGTAAGACCAAACTAAACCACACAGATATTAGGGGAGGAGCAGACTGTTCCATTACATACATACATCTATACATACACACATGCAATAAATATACCACATTCAAAGTTCTAAAGTGAGTATATTGATTTGTATTTCTTTCCTCAATGTACCCTGAATCCAGGGTTCTGGTAGGTACTTTGTTTAAGGTAACAGATTTTACCAGGTAATACAACAATTGGATTCACAATGATTCCATTCAGGATTGATGATAGTTCTCACAAATAATTTGCACAGTTTTGGAAACTGGAAGGAAGCAAGGAAAAGAGATTTGCTTGATTTCTAAAATCATAAAGAATTGGCTACCAAAGAGCAACATTCTATAATCTTAAGGAGAACCAGTCTGTCAGTATGTGGAAGACAGAATGAAGGATGTGTGTTATGGATGATGGCTATCACCCTGCAGTTAAAGTCACCTGCCCCTACAGGGCCAATTCACAGTCTGTCTGCCTTACAATGCCATCAGCAACCCTCATCTTTTCTTTCACCTTATTTAAATGGGAAATCAAGAATTTGAAACTGCAAGAGGACATGTTTCAGGGATGGGTGGTAGGGAAATGGGGTATGAAATTAATAATGCTTGGAAGTTCAGGGAAAGACTAGTCTGGGCTGCAAGCTATTTACAATGGTCTTTTATATAATTTATAATTTTTAATTACTCATGAGACAGTAGATCTTAGATGGAGGAAGTGAAGGTCACAAGTTTCAACCTGATCTAGAGAAATTAAGTGTTCTGCTTTTCTTGCACTATGGAATAGAGATGGTCACAAAATGGGAAAAAACGAAGCGAGCATTTCATTGTATTGTCAAAGGCTTTCACGGCTGGAGAACAATGGTTGTTGTGGGTTTTCTGGGCTGTATTGCCGTGGTCTTGGCATTATAGTTCCTGACGTTTCGCCAGCAGCTATGGCTGGCATCTTCAGAGGTGTAGCACCAAAAGACAGAGATCTCTCAGTGTCACAGTGTGGAAAAGATGTTGGCAGGTCATTTGTATCTACTCAGGAGGGGTGGGGTTGAGCTGAGTCATCCTGTAAGAGTTTCCCAGGGTGTGGAATGCTAATGGCGGGAGGCTTCACTGTATCCTGAGGAGGTTCTTTTGCATACGGATTGGTGCTTGATGTGCTAATCTTCTCTGCAGGGCTATTGTCAAGTATAGAGTGTTTTGTTAGCCTGGTGTTTTCCCAATCACTCCAATCACCACCCCCGACAGAAAAGAAGCATAATGAAAACATTAGTAGATCGCGCAAGACGGATATGTGAGCCGCACTGTCTCAATGAGGAAATTAATCATCTAAACCACGCACTTCAGGCAAACGGCTACTCCAGAAATGAAATCCGAAGAGCAATCAAACCCAGGATGAATCAAACAACCAAGGAAAAACTGTCTCCTACAGGAAAAGTGTTTTTGCCATATATCAAAGGAATTACTGATCAGATGGGAAAGCTTATGAAAAAGCATAACCTTCAAGCAGTATTCAGACCCACCCGAAAAATATAACAGATGCTACGATCAGCAAAAGACAGTAGAGACCCCCTCACCTCTGCAGGAGTATACCATATACCCTGCAGCTGTGGACAAGTTTACATCGGGACCACAAAGCATAGCATCCAGACAAGAATAAAAGAACATGAAAGACACTGCAGACTTGGACAACCTGAAAAATCAGCAGTGGCTGAACATAGCCTAACTCAAACAGGGCACAGTATCTTATTCCAGGACACCAAAATACTGGACAACACTTCCAACTACTTTGTCAGACTGCACAGGGAAGCCATTGAAATTCACAAGCATAAGCAAAACTTCTACAGGAAAGAAGAAACCTTAAGAATGAACAGAGCATGGTTTCCAGTTCTGAAAAACACCAGGCTAACAAAACACTCTATACTCGACAATAGCCCTGCAGAGAAGATTAGCACATCAAGCACCAATCCATATGCAAAAGAACCTCCTCAGGATACAGTGAAGCCTCCTGCCATTAGCATTCCACACCCTGGGAAACTCTTACAGGATGACTCAGCTCAACCCCACCCCTCCTGAGTAGATACAAATGACCTGCCAACATCTTTTCCACACTGTGACACTGAGAGATCTCTGTCTTTTGGTGCTACACCTCTGAAGATGCCAGCCATAGCTGCTGGCGAAACATCAGGAACTACAATGCCAAGACCACGGCAATACAGCCCGGAAAACCCACAACAACCATCGAGCGTTTCATGTTTTGTTGTATTCCACAAATCACGAATCATGAACTTTTATGAAATTGTCCCGTTTTGTGAAATGATTCATTAGTTTCATGATTCGTGAGAATCCAGGGCACTTCAATGCCCCCCATTATACCCAGAGATGCCAAACTTGCAGGGAGACTTCAGCAGGCTCTCCTCCACCCACCCTCACCCAACAAGCCAGCAAGAACAAATGCTCTAAATAAGAATATTGAGCGAAAAGCTCAATGGATATACAATTAGGGGACTTTACAACCTAGAGGTCTGAATTTGGAGCTTAATCTGTCCTGCTTTTTATAAAAATCTTAACTTTCTGTTAAATTTCTCACTGTGGTCCTTTTTTATGATGACTGTTGGTGTGAATATAGAATTACGAATGTTAAACATAGAAGTATGGATAAATAACTTTGATTACAGCTTACCCATTAGAAAGCTCACCCTATACTTCTTGAGTTACTATCACTTTACGTTTTATTTGTGCTGCTATGTATTTAAGATCTTGGTTGGGTGGGTTTTGTTACTATGACCGTTTGGAGTGTGCTGAATTGTATGCATGTGAGAGCTCTTCTTTTGATTGTATGGTGAGTTTTCAGATATAGAGAACAGCTGCTTTATATATTGGGTTGATTATGGAAGGAAACTAATATTGCTGTTTAAACATTTTTATTTATAGAAAGTTTATTGTTCTGGTGGATTGTTTACTGGCCCTTGAGGAAGTGGACACCTTATGAAACAAGCAGGTAATTATTGCCGGCCATTTGTAGGATGGGGGGGACCCTTCGGGGTCCCTTTTCATCTTTCCGACCCCACCTGAAAGTGATGAGAAAGAGAGAAGTTAAAACTAACAAGAATTTACAATCAGGATCATGCAATCGGACTCACCTGCTCTTTGCTCCATGTGAGTGAGAAAGGGAGGGGGATGGTGTTTCCTGGCAGTTTGTTTCTGTTCTCCATTTGGACAAGGATTCTCAGGACTTCTCAGGGTCTCCAGTGTTTGGGTAGTGTTGACAATTTAAGAATAGGTGTTACCATCAATTTGGGACTTTGAACCTTTTTACACTGAGAGACTTTTTGAGTTATACGGTCTGTGTTTATAAAGTTGTACACTGATGAGAGACAGCTGATTTGTGGAATGTTAATATAAGTCTGTTTATAAATTGATAATTTTGTATTGACGAAACCTTGATTGTGTGAGTATCATTGTATAAATATTTCTTGAATTTGTTACATTGTACATTTTAGTGGATATAACTCCTGGGAGTTGTGTAGGTAGTATAAATAAGAATATAAGCAAACAAAATTAAAGAAAAAAAAGGTAGGCCTCAGTAAAGCTAAGCCCCAGAGCCAGGCAATGCCCTGAGTCTGGGGTTGGGTGGGGTGGAAGAAAGAAGGCACCCTCATTCAACAACCTTCCCAGTAAGGCCAAGAGCTGAAAATAAGAAAGAGGCTTTTGTGTCTCTTTTAAAGCACCAGCAAATCCAGCCAAAAGCTTCCAATTCCACTCTCTCACTCCAAATCCCAGCAACAAATCCTCCCTCTCCCTCTGTCTACTGGAACTGAAAAGCACGAGGCAGAGAGCTGTGCCTTATATAAGAAATGCTCGTGTGACGGACTCAGCTTCAGATGCTGAGATTTCCAGAAGTGAAAGTATGATTGACATGTTTCCTCCCCACCCTCCCACCCCCCACCATGGGGCTAGCCTGAAATGGGGATGGAATGTCAGGGAAGCTGTCAGTTGGTGTTGGAGAGTAAACAATAGAGTGAAAGGGAGTTGGAGCCTGGCTTTAGACCAGGGAGGGTCAGCCAGAGAATCCTCTGTGAGAGGAAATAATGTTTGTGAAGCACTGTTAGTTCTTGGACTAAAGTGGGGAAAAAACAGCACTAACTCCTGCTTAGACTTCAGAGATCTGGGAATTATAGTGGGCCAAGGAAGTGGGTAGAAAGGAGTCTCCCCTTCAGTGCCAGGAACAGGGTTATAGCTCATAACTATAACACCTGCCCAGTATCTAGAAAGGGTTTGTCTCAGTGGAGCACCCTTAAGTCTGGAAAGGAGGGGAAGCTGTGCTGTGGCTGTGCTTTGAAAGTAGAGCATCTGTTAAGCAATATCAACCTCTGAAATAAGCCAGCAACTTAGAGTTATACCATGTGTTTAGTACCTCATACCAGTGAAGTTTCTGTACAAAAACCTTTCTGTTACATCAGTTCAAACATCTGCCTACCTGTCTTTTGACTTTAACCTACTGTAAATAAACCTTCTGTTACCTTTTGAACCTCCCCAAGCCTTGTGTGCCAGTTTCTGCTAAAGGGAAGCACAATCCCCTGATCTGTTCCCTACTAAGACTTGGCTGGGTAACCATTTTAAATAATCCTTAAGGGTGGGTCAAGAAGAAAGTTGAAGCTTAGCATCAACCATGCTACCAGAGGCTTCCCAGCCCAGTATACAGCTTCATAGGCTTAAAGAGGAGAAGTTTTACCTCAGGGTAGGGGAAGGTCAGCCTAAGCCTGAGTTGGATGTGGATTTGTGGCAGCTCGCATAGAGCAGAACAGAAGGTCTCTGGTAGGCAGACAGACCTGCCTAACAGGGTTTGGAGGGATGAGATTGGTGTTCCCATGGCTACAGAAGGCCCCATCTTCTCAGTTGCCTAAGGGATTAACCCCCCTGCTCCTTGCTGTATAGGGCAGAATGGAAGCTTTCTAGTTGGCAGGGAGAGTTGCCTATCAAGGTTATGTGGACTAAGATTGGGGTTTCCAATGGCAACAAAAGGTCTGCAGACATTCCAGGCCTATGTTGCCTAGGGAATCAATGGATCAGCGCCAGCCTGTCTGGCATCACAGATCATTCACAAATCAAATGAATCGGCCCCCAAAGTCATGAATTTCATGAAAACTGTGGCCCCATAAAATGCATTTTTGCAAAACATAAATTGGCCTGATTAATCACAAAATTTGATTCACATTTTTATTCATGCCCATGTCTACTATGGAACTCAAGGCAGTATTCAAGGAGTTTCCAGGAAAATTCCTATTAGATTTGCAAACCTCCAGTTGGTACCTGGAGTTCTTTCAGAATCACAGCTGATGTCTACAGAGATCAGTTCCCCTGGAGAAAATGGCAGCTTGGGAGGTCAGACTCCACGTGATTATACCCCCCCTCCCTAAACGATACCATCTCCAGGCTCTGCCCCTAAATCTCCAGGAATTTCTCAACTCAGTGAGGCAACCCCAATTCTCAACCAGGCACTGACCAGACACAGCCCTCTTTATCTTCAGCATGTATCATGTTGTAGACATGTAACCATACTTTAAGCCTCAAACTATGCTTGGGCAAGATAGTAACTGGATAGGCCACATTTTTCAGTGCTGACATATTAAAATAACTTCATAGCTGACCCTCTCTTTTGAGTGAGAGTTACATAAAGAGAACAAAAGTATGATAATGATATTGATTTTTTGGTACTTCAATAATTGCCTTTCTTAGTTCCTGGATGTTTCATTCAGTTCTTTGATAACCTTTCCAGGTTTTCTTTTTAGTGTGTGGGTTTGAGATACAATCAGACAGCTCAGTGTGTTATGACATAATCACTGTAGTGGCCATGCTACTTAATTGGATTGTATGGTGTTGGCTTTCTGTAAGCAATGTTTTAGGAGGACATGCTGGAAATCATCCCTTTTACTTCACAATTTCATTCATTGCATGTCACTAAGCATCCACAAATGTAGACCTATTTTGTTTTCCATTGTATGAAGGCCATTGTATTGTCAGTAACACGCATGGCAAAACACTTGCATTTTGCAGCATTTTCTCAAACTGTAAATTAGTCAATACTTCACCTTTTTCTAAATGTTGTGTTTTATCTACAAGGGCAAAAGCCCACTGGAGGTCACTCCCCTGGAACATTACAACAACAGTCAACAACAGTCATACAGCATGTAGAACTGTGCTCCTGAGGAGAACACAAGTAGTTTGAAATGAGGAGAGGAGGGAGTGACCCTCTCACTAAATGATGACCCTGAATGAAAAGACATTTTTGGTTCCACTTAGTAAAAGACACTGTAGCCTCTGCTTTCTTAACTGCAACTGGCAATTGACAATTTCTCTCTTGACAGTTGCAATTCTGTGGATGTTGATCTTTTCATCTGATATCAAAAGATGCCCAACTTAATTGAAGCTCGACACATATGAAGTACGTTTCCTCAGTGACTGACAGGTTCTCAAAGACTGTCACTTACAAAGTGCATCACATGCATTTCCTGACTCTGACAGAGCACACAATTTGTGAACACTGCAGTTTTTTTCGTTAGAGCAGTCCAAAAGTGGCACTTCGCCTTTATCAAATAACAGGAAGAGATGCATTTGCCGTTCTTCACTGGGGTTAGAGCTGTACTTGAGCTATTTGAAATATTGTTTCATGTAAATCCACATGTGATTGTCTTAATAAACGCATCACAACAAAAAAGAAAATTACTACAAGGACTTCTCAACTGATCAGAAATATAATGCAATATTATTTAAATATTACTTTTAAATATATTTAAATATTTGAAGTATAAAAGTGGATCATTTTTAAATTAAACAAAATATAGATTGGAAATATATCAGTAAAATGGACATGTATTTAATACTTATATGACAAATTTAAATTTTAAAGAAAAATTAATAAATTATTTATTAATTATCTTATACTCTAGCACGGGCAAACTAAATGTTGGTACTGAGGGTCCAAAAACAATTATAGTTGTTTGAATGAAATATTAAAAACTCTTAAGTTCCAGAACAGAAAATAAATTAGTTTGCATGATTATAATTCATAAATAAAAACAAGTACATTTTCTGTGATGTTGCCATATACCTATAGACATTCAAATAAATGACATAGTCAGTCAGTAATGCTAATGAAACTCTTTCCTTAGTATGCAAAAAGTGAATGTTGCTGTTCAAAAATTAACTGCCTCAAAATCTGTGACTCGTTTATGCATTTGTCCCTTCCTCCCCCCAGCAAACATGTCACAGTATAGAACATGGAGACATGGTGGTTGAGGTATCTTGCTTCAAAGACAGCAATCTTATTGTCTAAAAAGATGTGTATCTTTATTAAAATGTGATTTGTCATCAGAATGCCATTCCTACTTATTATGAGGGGAAAATCCAGAAACTTCTGAGTTACAAGTGACTTATCCATGTGTTAATAAAGTGTAGTAGTATTAAAATGCTGATTGTCTGTCCCAAACTTTCTATCCCTGTTTCCCCCTTAAGCTTACTTTTTGCGTGGTTTCTGTATGGTCTACTGGCAATACTGCTTACAGATTGATCAGAAATGGAAGTCTCCTACATTTTACTCAACCAAAATATCTATTTCACGCAGCCGATTGTCTCGTGTACGGATAGAGTTGGTTGCACAGCGTGGCGGCTCTCCTGTCAATGGGACTGATGGGACCTCTTTCAGCTGGTTGGGAATGTGTCCTGCAACTCCTGTCCTTTCCATCAAGGCAGGAAGGTAGGTACTGTCGGCTGCCACCGTATTACTCCTCAGTGTAAGGACCTGTGGCTGCTGGGGGATCTTCTCCCTCCCCCTCCTCATGTTGGACAGAACAAGGCAAAGAGACAGATAGAAAGCTGTACTGAACAACAAAACCAAAACCATGGTTGTTGTAGGTTTTCTGGGCTGTATAGACGTGGTCTTGGCATTATAGTTCCTGATGTTTCGCCAGCAGTTGTGACTGGCATCTTCAGAGGTGCAGCACCAAAAGACAGAGATATCTCAATGTCACAGTGTGGAAAAAGTTGGCAGGTAATTTATATCTACTCAGGAAGGTAGGGTTGGGCTGAGTCATCCTGTAAGAGTTTCCCAGGGTGTGGAATGCTAATGGAGGGAGGCTTCACTGTATCCTGAGGAGGTTCTTTTGCATATGGATTGGTGCTTGATATGCTGATCTTCTCTGCAGGGCTATCGTCGGGTACAGAGTATTTTATTAGCCTGGTGTTTTTCAGGACTGGAAACCATGCTCTATTCATTCTTAAGGTCTCTTCTTTTCCTCTTTCATTATTCCCTATGCAGCCCTTGATGGGGGGATTGGAGTTGCAGTTTTTCAACCAAGTGACACGTGCTATGTGTGAGAAGTGGTCTAACAAACAGCATTAGGCTACTCAGTAGACCCCCTAGGCCACCCCCCAGCTCCTATTCCTCCCTGCAATACAGCTGCCTCACAGGCCTACCATGTCTCCCTCATTCTAACCTCTGCTTGTTGATGCCTGACATACCCTTCCCCACTTTCCCTAACCATCACTGCCTGTTCAGCACCCCCTGAACCTGTCCCCATTGTCACCTGTTCAGCAGCTGCTTGAGCCTGTCCACATGTAACATAATGTAGCACCCCTTCTTATCACCAGTAAATGACTTAGGGAGATTTTTCTGAACATGTGGGTAAAGGGTGAATCCAGAGAAAATGTTTCACTATGTTTAGCATTGATCTTGACAGTGACTCTTCTCTTATTTATTCTAAATATTTCTAACATGCTTTTCCAGTTTACTGCCACCCCAGTACAATACAGTTGTCTGGGGTCCCCCCCAGGCACCAGTTGGTTCAGGGTCATTAGTGTCCATGTAGGCAAGAGAGAGAGTGAGCCAATACAATGAGGTTGTAGTTCGGTCTGTTGGTCGTGCACAAAATCAGAGGGTCATCACTAGGGCAGTCAGAGGCAAGAAGTCAAAGTCCAGGAAACAGTCTGAAGTTACAAGAGGAAGACAGAGGCAGGTCATTGGTGGCAGGGCCAAGAGTGGTTTTGTTGCTTACACAGTTGGTCTCTCTGGTTCTTCATCCTTTATAGCTGAGACATTTGTTTTGCAATTGAGCTACATCTGGCCTGTTCGTGTGCGCTCCTCCTTCCCAACAGGGCCAGCACCACTGTTGAGATGGTGAGGTGGGGGCCATGGGTGCCACGGGGCCAGAGGGGGTGCTGGAGAAGGTGCTGGGAGTGGAGGCGTGAGCTGTGCCGCCACTGGCCAGCCCCGTGCCACTGCTGCCACACACCCCCGGGCGGGCACAGCAGCTGTGGGCCAGGGATGGCAGGTGGCCGGGACAGCGTACAGAGTGTGGGCAGCCTCCTCATGCTGCCCCAGCCACCCGCCAGCCAATGGCCCTGGCATCATTGCATGATGCCGTCATCACGTGATGATGTCATCACACAGTCAGGGGGGGCATGCGCGCTCTGCGCATGTGTGAGGATGGCCTCAGGCGCCAGTAACCCTGGCACCGGGGCTGCTTCCCAATTAGATCCAGGTATCTCTGGGCTGCTATACATACACTTAATCTTCTTTCCAGAATCTCATGCCAGACCCTCCTCCATCTATGAGAGGTTCTGGAGAGGGAGGAGGTGAGGTAGTTGGTGGGGCACTGTTTGATCCTGAATCAGGGGAACAACCAGAGCGCTGTCATCGGATGGTAGCTCCTTATAGGGCAAGGTGGTAGCACTTCTGGTGGTGGGCTATCTATAGCTGGCTGTAGGGTGAGCTCTGCTTCAACTGCCCCACCCGCTTCCACTGAGTCATCTGCCTTGTCCAAAATGATTGGGTCTGGTTAATCCACAACAACAGTAATGATAATATTTTACTTATATTACATTGTAGATCACAATACAATTAAACCCAAAAAAGATAAAGAAATTGGTGGGCACAGAGAAGGACAGAATAATAAAATCTAAAATGCAGTTTTTAGTCAGAAGAAAAAAATGTCATTGTCCAGGAAACCAGTGAACTCAAAAAAATACAAAGAAAGGCAAAGAAATCAAAATAAAAAAAAATCACATCTATGATAAATTATGATAAATCTATCATGATAAATGATATCATCAATCATGATCAATAATGATAAACCTATCTATGATAAAATCTATCAAATTTGTGATACAAATATGTAAAATTATCAAATCTATAACAATGCAATCAGGACTTTTTTGAGCCAAAATGCCCCAGAACTGTGTTCTGGCACCTCTTTAAAATACCCACGTGACTAGTGTCACATGGATATTTTTAAAATGACCGGTTTGGGTCATTTTTGGCCCGTTTGGGCCTGGATCGGGCCCAAAATATCTGGGATCAAGCAACTACTGGGCGGGGGAGGTTTTCCCCACCTGGCAACAGCCCATTCCAGGCCAACTAGGTCCCAATCTGAGCCGTTTCAGACCCTTTTGGCCCTTTTGGGCTCCACATGGCCCGGATCAGGGCCAAAACAGCCAGGATCAGGCTGCTGCCAGACAGGGGAGGGTTCCCCCACCAGGCAGTGGCACATTCCAGGCCGATGTAGGCCCAATCCAGGCCATTTTAGGTCCATTTTGGCCATTTTGGGCCTATTTCAGGCCCAAAATGGCCAGGATTGGCCTGAAACGGCCAGGATTGGGCCTGAAATGGGCATGATCGGACCTCTGCAAGGCAACAGAATGCTCTTCAGCTTGGCAGTGGCCCAACCCTGGCCATTTTGGGCTCCTTTGGGCCCCATTTTGGGCCCCAAATGGCCAGGATTGGGCCTCTGCCTGGTGGGGGAGGGCTCTCCCATGTGTCAGCAGCCTGTTCCAGGCTGATTTGTGCCATTTGGGGCCTGTTTTGGCTCAGTTTGGGCCCTAAGTGGACAGGATTGGGCCCTAAACAGCCAGGTTGGGGTTGCTGCTGGGAAGGGGAGTGCTCTCCCATGTAGCAGCAGCCTGTTCCAGGCTGATCCGGGCCCTTTTGGGCCCATTTTGGCCAAGTTTGACCTGAAACTGCCCAGATCCAAGCACTGCCAGGCAGGGGAGTGCTCCTATGCGGTGCAGCAGCCCATTCTGGGCCTGTTTCCCAGCCAGATCAGCCCCCCCCCCATGGAGCATGGGAGAGCTCCCAGGGCGGCCACAGCCTGTGTGAAGACCTGGGAGCACGCACGCAGAGTGCGCATGCATGTAGTGAGAGCCACGCCACCTCCTCCCAGGAGTTGCCCTTGGTGAGAGTTCCCCTACCTCTTTCGCCAGAAAAAAGCCCTGAATACAATATACCATCAATTGTTTTAGGGAGCCTGCACACAGGGAAAGGGCAGAGCTGCATGAATATGTGTTCTTTTTTTGAGAGGGGAGGATTGTTGTATATATTAGTTTAAAATGTTTTCATCCCACCATTTTTTGTTTTTAGTTTCATTTGTTTATTCATTTGTTAGTTTGTTTAAATACTCATAGCCTGCCTTTCCTGATTTTTTTTCCATTTTGTTGATTTCTTTTATGTTGTTTACATGCCATTTTATTATAGACTGTTTTAAAGTTGTTTTATGCCATTCATATATTGTAAGCGACTTATATGCAAAAAAATCCTGACATCAATTTCACTACTGAATTTCAGAATGTTATTCAGAAAAAATGATTAAAAACGTTCCACTCCAAGTTTAGAATGGAACCAGAGTAGTTCTGAAATTTGGTAGCATCTTTAGGAAGGGGAGTAGTAGATTCCATGTCCTGAACTTGCAGACTAGTTTGTATAAGTGTTAACTCAACCCTGCTATCAGCAACTCGAACCGCCTGTGAATTAACATCCATTTGAAGAAATAGCCAGGATGGAACTCTGGATATTGAGCTTTTATTTCAGACCTGTGGTGTTGCCTATCAGATTGAGATGTGCTGCAGCAGAACTTCTTCAGACAATGGGCTGGTGTGCCTCACTTGACAACATTTGGACTATAAACTTCCATCTGTTTCCATCAATTTAGTTGCCCAAGTAGCAACTAAACTGGAAAGGGTTCACTACTAGCCCATTCTGGATCATGCCTGTTGATTTTTGACTTGAATATACAGATCTGCAAATGCAGCTATCTTTTCTCACTCACCTCTGCATATTGTACATTAATCTGAATATATAATGGAGTGATCAAGATGCTTTCCACAGAAGTTCTATTTTCAGGCTAAGTGAATTGGTCTGTATTCAGAGGTTGATTTGGCAGCAGTCAACCACTGAGTGGGCTGCAACTGAACAGCCAAATTGCATGTCTAAGATTAATATTGTGAAAGTTCTACAGGAACTCAAAATTGCTCCGACTCCCCCAAAACTGAAATACCACCTTTCCCAGCAATTCTTCCTTCTGGCACAGATTTTAGTTGGACACGTCTCTGTATATGACAGCATTCACTTCTGGCCACTGTATCAATTTGGCCTTTAGTTAGCAAGGTGTCATGTTACTCAGTCTGCGACAGGAAGAAACAAGAATCCCCTAGCATATATTTTACATTTCAGACAAGCTTAGTGTGCATGGAAATCACAATTGACAGTGCAAGCTTGTGCCAAGAATAATGGAGGCAGGCAGGCTGTGTGCAGGCTTCTCACAGTGCTGCCAATGAATCACAGGCTTGACCTACAACCCCTGCTGCTGTTCTAGTTCTTGGCCTTGCTTGAACAGAAACTGCCAAGCACACTGAACGGTGCCAGGGAGTGATAGGAATAGGCATCCAGTGGGCATGGGGACGGACTTTGAGTGTTAACTATTATTTATGGCTTAGTAACATTGCAGCAAGGAGAGTTTATAAAATCCCACTTGGCAGGGAAGCAGGTATTCTTTCCTACAAACTCTAAACGGAGGTTAGTTAAAGCTATTGTTTACTAGTGCAGCTTTGTTACAAATGTACATTTAGGCTCTGCTGCTGAATCCAGATGATGTTCCCATTTTGAAGTTCTCTAGAGAGGCTTCCACATTCTGAGAGCAGATTTTTGGAAGATTTTATTGAAAAAGGATGGATGCTGGAGAATATCCCAAAATACGAGTTTTGTTTAGGCTACAGAGCTGCTGCAAAGAGCTGTCATTTTAGAAATGTGTTTGCTTGGTTGCCTCTACTTTGATGTTTGTTCGAAGGCATCCCTTTGCAGAGTTGGCTTCACACTACGAAAAAATATTTTTGAAGTGACTCTAAAGTTGTATAGTGCTCTGAATAAATGTAATTAATTATAGCTATTGATATACTTTTCCTTTCTGTTGGAAGTGATAAAAAGCTTTACCTTCAATAGATCATTTTCAATAGCTGTTTCATACAATAATTCCAGACAGGAAGCCATGTTAGTCTGTAGCAGCAAAATAAAACAAGAGTCCAGTGGCATCTTAAAGACAAACAAAATTTATTCCAGCATAAGGTTTCATGAATCAGAGCTCATCATAACATCAAATACAACTCATGAAAGCTTATGGTGGGATAAATTTTGTTAGTCTTTCTGGTGAAGCTGGAAACCCTGTTTCATTTCATATCAGTAAGCTATCATATTATAGGCAAAGTTATGACTGAGCCAAAACTGCTTACCTAATTTTGCATTTATTTTCACGAGCATCCAAACCCCTTGTTTTTTCAAAGTTGTTTTAATTCTCATGGCAGACCTCATCTATTTTGTTTGTTATTTATAGTCCGCCTTTCTCATTAAGATGCAAGGCAAGTTAACCCATTCTCCCATCCACACGATTCTTTTGATTATATCTGTGGCACTCTATAAGACATGATGACATCTCTGATACCAGTAACAAACTATTTAGGCTGCCACAGCCAATAGATTAAGTAGCATTTTGAGCAAATGAAACTGACAACAGTGATGGCAGAAGGAGGATAATGATGCCAGCAAAAAGTAGTAACAAAGGGAGCAAAAGGGCATTGCACTGAAATGGCAGAACTGTTTTGCAAAGGGAATTTCTTTCCAGAAATATCAAAAGTGTTAACTTTAAGCTAATTAGCAAAATGAGAGAACATTCAGTGCAGCGTTCATTACGGCATGATAGGCATGATTGGACATTTGATTGGCCATTATTAGTTTACTTAAAAATGAATCCTGACATGCAATTTGAAACAACAGAAATATAAACAGTTTCAGCTTTTCTTTTGGTATGGATGATAGGATGAAATGCAGCCTAAATCTTATAGATCAGGTAGAAAATCCCGAGTGTCCTGTTATTTTGGATTTTAGAAAATTAGGAATACATCTATTCATTTTGCTGCCCTTGGCACTTCTGGGCTTTCCCTTACATGAGGCAGTATGTTTATAAGATCATTTTTGTGCATGGTGTCATTGACTGGTATGCCTTGGTTTTTCTTGCAAGGGGTTGTTTGGCGAATTTGACATTTGAATAAAGTTTTTCAATTTGAACAAGCAGTAAAAATAAAAGTAAAGGTTACCTTTCTTAGTGTTGTCAAGATTTATAACAATAGCACATCTTAACTGTGTTTTATAGGTTGCTCGAGCCATTCAAATTAAATAGCAACCTAGACAAAATATGCACTCTTCAGAAAACAGGAGAGTGTTTGTGAAACCTTGAGAAGGCTGATGGCATTTTGAATGCCTTGAGAGCCTTGTAAAAGGTAAAGGTTGGCTCAAGTTCTGATTTGTTTTACAATTTTTGTTAACATTTTGCCTTCCAAATGCTGGGCTAGAATGGTAGAACATGAGCATCTACAGTCAAGCATAACGATGACTTCTACCAGATGGCTGTGCAGTTGCACAGTTGCAGGCACTCTGCAAGCCAACCAATCCTTCAAACATGGCAGAAAAACAAGCACCCAACAGCAGAGTGGCAAACACTTGTACTGCTCTGGAGGCAATGGGGAAGAGGCAAGGCAGTTGATGATGGTGCTATGCAGCATCTTAACAGAGAGTAGTCAACACATGATTTCAAAAAGCACCAAATAAATGGTCCCATCTGTCAAGAATTAGTCAGATGATTTTTTCCCACATAGCTCAGCTTGGAAAGAGAGATGCTTCTGAAATTCTCATAATCAGATTTTCTCCACAAATTTTGGACTTCCAAATAATCTGGTATTGCTTCTGATACCTTAAGGATTCTCCATCATGTCACTGTTATATGTCCGCATTTTACAGAACTCTGTACATTTTAATAGAGATGGGTTTTGTAAGGTTTCTTAACCATTGGAACCCTTAATCAGCTTCATGTTCAATACATGGAATGCTATGAGGGAGCATCTGAACTAGGGATGCTCAAAAGATAATGGCTGGTGGTCAACATGTTTCACATTTGCACAATTTGCCTTATGAGAGTTGTAGTTTTCTTTCCTCATGCCTGTTTAAAAATAAAATTGAGCACCACAGTGTGAAGAACCCCAAAGGGGTGGGTGGGTGTATTTATTTATTTATTTTAAACAGCATTTATTTTACAAAATGTGTACCTTATCTTTCTGACTTTCGTAAGGGTAACCAAGACAGCTAACAAATTAAAACATATATAATAAAATATATAATAAAAAGCCATCTTAAAAGCCACTAAACAAAAAACCTATTAGAACAATTAAAACCACAGCTAAAATATATAGAAAAAACATAAAAACAACACATACATTTCTATGCTACCTTTCCATGCTACTCAGAAACCTAGGGTTGCCAGGTCCCCTGAAGGGCACGTGTAGGAGGGAACTTCTCAAACTGGACCCATGAGGGGCCTTCACTTTCCTGTTGCATGGGGAATGACATCATTCCTGGTGCAACAAGGAAGTTCTCCTGGAGCTCCCAGGCCTGCACCTCCCCCCACCAGCCAGATAAGTGGTGTTGGGGACAGAGGCTGGGAGCAGGGGATCCCCCACAAGGGAAACAGGATTCCTACAGAACTCTCAAGTGCACTCTGACTGAGCTGAGTAAAAAAAATATGCTAAATAGTCCCTGTAGTGGAGGACAAACTGATTCAAAAAGCCCTTCTTTGCATGATCTAGTTTCACCTAGGCAACCAATTGTGTTATGAGCAAGGATTGCTCTGATTGGCTCCCTTCATTTCCTCAAGCAACATATGTTAGTAAGCTGGGGTGCCATTCCCCTGCCCAGGGTGGGAGATCTCCAGCTCCCACACTTCCCCCCTGCACCCACTTACTTGCCTGGCAGGGGGAGGTCCCTGGGGCGCACTCCCCAGGCAGCATGACATAGCATTGTGATAATATACACTCCCAAATTATGTCCATTGTCTTTGCTATTAAAAGCAGTGTCAGGCAGTTATAAGGGACAGAGGAAGATACTTCACTCACATCTGTAAGTCACTCACTCTAAATTTTAAATATTTTATGTTATTAAAGACGATGGTGAACAGCAGAAAAGGCCAGGGCATTGGGGTGAATGGGGAAAGCCATGAGAAAAGCAATATGAGGACATGTACACACAATCAGCATTTTTGCACAATTGAGAATACGTACAAATGGCTTGAATACAAATAGTCTGTTCAACAATTGACTGTGCTGATTGTAACTAGTATACATCTTGTGAACTGAATCACCTGAATTTCTATGTTATGCAGAAGATTTTGTTCTACTCTCATGATACGTTCTAATTTTAATTTTAAATCTTTGCAGCAGTCTTCAAGCAAAGCTTATTTTAATGGACTTGTAAAGAAATATGGAGCTCTATTCCATGTACCACTTTAACTCTTGCAAAGCTAATCTATTTGATACAAAGAATGCTTTAGGAATCATTTAAATAAATAGTAATTTTATATCCATTCCATTTAGATGTGACATGCTATAACCAAAATAAATTGTAGCCAAAGCTAAAAGTTTTATGAAATTGTCAATTATACAAAAAATCAAACCACTGTATGAGGATACGATCAAACAGATTTGCTAGTACATTAAACCCTTTAAGGATATACAGGGGACATCTCATTTTCCTCTCTATCCTCTCCTGCTTTCCTCTTTGTTTTCCAAGGCAACCCCCATAGCCTCTCCCCTTTTCCTGCTTCCTTCTCTCCTTCCCACCCACCAGCCAACCTACCTTTATCTGCCACCCCATTCATCTTTCTCCTCCCCCTCTCTGGCAGCCTCTCCTTGCGAAAAGTGTGGCCCAGTTTCACAGCAGCAATTGCCAAGCTGGACATAGCAGGACAGAGTCACTGTTGGTGCTTGGCTGGGCCCAGTTGTATGGTGGTCAAGCCAGGTGGTATATATGGTGTGCTTCCAGTGGTTGCTACCTGGCCTGTCCCCTGAGAGTCCTCTTCCATAAAGGACATAGTAGAGGAGAGGGATGGGAACCTTTCAAGGGCTGTTTTGTCCATACCAGCTCCCTCCCTTCAGCTTTGCTTTACAGAAACCAAGGTTTGGAAGGCTCAGAAATATTACCATAGTTGCCTAGCAACCTCCAAAATGGTGACCAAGAGGTCAGTAAACATTATTTTCTTAATGCTACCGGAATTTTTAAAATTATTTGACGGAGTTTTAATCCCCTGATGTACTTTTTTTTGTTTTAGATTTCAGATTTTTCTGGAAACATGAGAATTCCTTCAGGTTTGTAGAGACCCCCTCTCCATCCATCCCTTTCTCCATTTTGCTAATCTATTAATTCACACTTTGTAGCCCAGTTCACAATTTGATACACGGGCTGTTTTCACATGTCTTACCTGCTGCCGAAACATCACGCGAAACACCGGGAATACAGTGTCTTCTCACGTGAAATCGCGTCAGGAAGATGCTGTCATCCAGGAGTTTTGCATGAAATCGCTTGTTCCTGGCATAGAAAAAAAACACAACATAAACCAGAAAGTGCACATGACTTATGGCCTTTCAACTCCAGGCTTGCTAGCTACTGTTCAAAGCCTTCTACTACTTTGACACAGGAAGTTATTATTTCAGAATGGAAGTTGCTCTTCACTCTGTTTGATTTGGAAAGATCAAACTTTGTATATTTCCAAGTACTAGACAGCTTTAGTGACAGATTTGATTTCTGGTTTTCCTTCCTGTAAAAGTAAACACATTTTGCAGCTGCCAAATATCCTTATGCTTTATCTCTCTTCCTAAATTAAAGACATTTCCAGTGCAGCTATTCGTTGGTCATTCACATTTAATCATTCAAGATCCAAGTTGGTTGTTTGCTATGGAAACTATTTGAATGTCAAATTTCCCTCTTTTTGTTTAATGTCTCATTGTATTAAAATGCATTCGTCAACTTTACAAAACATGCTGGATACGCAAATATTAACCTAGAAAGGTGCAGCCACCTGTGGTTGCCTCTATTGCTTCCACTATGACTTACTATGGAATTCACAGTGAAACAGGGAAGCAAAGTACCCTTAGACGCCAAAAGGGGTTTTCTCTCTTTTTAAGATTAGAAAAAAACATAATTCTGAAAACTTGGAATGATAAGAGGATATGAGCAAATGTAGCTATTATTTTTTAATTAAAAAAGGTGTATGTTTGTGTGTGTGTGTGTGTGTGTGTGTGTATAAAATGTTGTTAAATAAAGATCTCCAAAATGGCTTTTGAAAGGATCTCCCCTTCCCTTTAAAACCTAGCCAACCACCACTTTGTAGTTCCATTCTCTGTCTGCAGTAGTCAAAAGCGGGAGGGGGAAGGGAATGTGTGTCTAGCATGAAAGAATAGAAATAGATTTAATTTTTAATCCAGTGCCAAAATCCATTTGACAATCACTTGGCCTTTGGCCATTCACAGTTGAAGCTGACAGGAAGATTTGTCAAACAGGGTTAGCATTAAGACTACTTTAAACTGTGTATGAATTGGAATCTTTATTTTGGGAAAACAGCAAAAAGAAAGATACTAGATGCTAGGGTTTGAGTAGAGAAAATCCAAATTGTACATCAGCAGACAGAAAGCTAGCAACTTAGAAAGGACCAGAGAAAATACTTGCATACATTAGGTTAAATAAGGATTTTTTTGTAGGCATTTTGATAGTAAGCTAATGGAAGAGAACAATTGTTCCTTTGAATTCTGGAATGGACTTTGCTTTTTGTATGTCACATTACTGTTTATTTCCAATACAATGAGTCAAATGTTTCACATAACATTTAGTCGAATTCTAAATTCATAATACAGCTTGTGAATCTACAGATTTTTTTTAAAAACCCTCTTCATAGGTGAAGTTAAGTTATAAAGAATAAGAACACTATGATTGTCTGAAGAAATCAGAACAACATGACAAAATGCAACTACGTGTTTTTTTTCCTGTCCCAAAACAAGAACATGTGATTTGCAGCTTTCCATGTGATATGTGTTGCTTCATTGTACCATTTCCGTACATGGGTGGGAAATTCACAGACTGTTATGTTTCTCTGTCTGCACATCCCCATGCCGGTGCAAGAAAAAAGCCCTTGGAAACCTCAGGCATATGTGGGGTATGGAAAACATCTTGGGACTATGGACTAGGGGTGTGCAAGCCAAAAATTTTCGGCTATAGCCGAAAGTAGAAAGCCGAAAGAAAATTCTCTATCGTTAAAGCTGAAAGCCGAAACAAGAATCTCTTTCGGGATTCGGGATTCGGGATTCTTTCGGCATTATTTCGGCATTCTTTCGGCTTTTTTCTATGGGAAAATGCCTCCGTCTTCCAGGACGCCTGGAGGAGGCATTTTCCCACCGAATAAGCCCAAAATTGGTGGGGACCTTCCTCTAACCCTTCTCTAACAACCACCCAAGTTTCAGACAGATTGGACTTTGGGGGGCCATGTTATGGCCCCCCAAAGCAGGTCCCCCCATCCTCCCATAAAGGAGCATCTTCTTCATTATTTCCTATGGGGAAAAAATGAAGAAGCAGGCTTCCTTTGCCAGGGGTGGCATTTTGCATGCAAAATGCCCCCTTACCCTCAGGGGCCCTTCTCCCACCCCTCCTCCCACCCCCCACCAAGGCTCAGCCTGCTCCCACTTGGGGGGGCCATTTCATGGCCTCCCCAAGTAGGTGCTCTAATCTCTACCACTGACAGCTGGGGGAGGCTTGTGTTGCCAGGGGTGGCATTTTGCATGCAAAATGCCCCCCAACCCTCTGGGGTCCTTCTCCCACCCCTCCTCCCACCCCCCACCAAGGCTCAGCCTGCTCCCACTTGGGGGGGCCATTTCATGGCCTCCCCAAGTAGGTGCTCTAATCTCTACCACTGACAGCTGGGGGAGGCTTGTGTTGCCAGGGGTGGCATTTTGCATGCAAAATGCCCCCCAGCCCTCTGGGGCCCTTCTCCCACCCTTCCTCCCACCCCACACCAAGGCTCAGACTGCTCCCACTTGGGGGGGCCATTTCATGGCCTCCCCAAGTAGGTCCTCTCAGCCCCTAAAGTCCACCCCTTACAGCCCCACACAAACCCAATTCCCCCCCAGCTGCCGCACACAGACCCAAATCCCCACATTAGCCCCTCACAGACCCAAATCCACCCCCACCTGCCCCACACCCATAACCCCAGGAACAGGCTGGCAAAGGCCAGCCCTCTCCCTTTGTTCCCTATGCTGGGAACTTCTAAACTCTCTTTCCCTGGGCAATTCTGCACAGCCCAGGGGTGCCACAATGGTGGGCACACTTCTGAGTGCCAGCTGGTCCCTGTGAAAGAACACCTGAACCACAGACACCCTCCCTCAAATTCCCCCACCACCTACAGAGATAGCTGGCCAGCCAGCCCCATTGTTCCCTATGATGGGAACCAACTGCACAACAAAGAATAAAACAAGAACAACACAAAATAAAGTTTTTAAAAAATTATTTTCTCCCTTCCAAAGTACAAGTAGGCAAAGCATTATGACACATTACACCAGCAGTCCCCCACACAGAAAAATAACACAACTCACTTAACATCAGAGAATCACAAAGCACGATTCCTGTCAAAAACACTTTATTTCTTGAACAGCTTTAGGTTACACAGCAGGGGGGAACACCAAAGGGCTTGGCAGCAGTATCTTACACAAAAATAACACAACTCACTTAACATCAGAGAATCACAAAAGCACAATTCCTGTCAAAAACACTTTATTTCTTGAACAGCTTTAGGCTACACAGCAGGGGGGGACACCAAAGGGCATGGAAGCAGTATCTTACACAAAAATAACACAACTCACTTCACATTAAAGAATCACCCCAAAAAATTGCTGTCAAAAGCACTTTATTTCTGTAACTGCTTTAGGTTACACAGTAGGAAGGCACCACAGAGCAGGAAAGCAGTGTACTACACAAAAATAACACAACTCACTTCACATCAGAGAATCACACAAACACAATTGCTGTCAAAAACGGTGAAGTGGGTTGTATTATTTTTTGTAGTACATTGCTATCATGCCCTTTTGTGCCCTCCTACTGTGTAACCTAAAGCTGTTCAAGAAATAAAGTGTTTTTGCCAGGAATTGTGTTTTTGTGATTCTCTGATGTTAAGTGAGTTGTGTTATTTTTGTGTAAGATACTGCTTCCATGCCCTTTGGTGTTCCCCCCCTGCTGTGTAGCCTAAAGCTGTTCAAGAAATAAAGTGTTTTTGCCAGGAATTGTGTTTTTGTGATTCTCTGATGTTAAGTGAGTTGTGTTATTTTTGTGTAAGATACTGCTTCCATGCCCTTTGGTGTTCCCCCCCTGCTGTGTAGCCTAAAGCTGTTCAAGAAATAAAGTGTTTTTGACAGGAATTGTGCTTTTGTGATTCTCTGATGTTAAGTGAGTTGTGTTATTTTTGTGTAAGATACTGCTGCCATGCCCTTTGGTGTTCCCCCCCTGCTGTGTAGCCTAAAGCTGTTCAAGAAATAAAGTGTTTTTGACAGGAATCGTGCTTTGTGATTCTCTGATGTTAAGTGAGTTGTGTTATTTTTCTGTGTGGGGGACTGCTGGTGTTATGTGTCATAATGCTTTGCCTACTTGTACTTTGGAAGGGAGAAAATAATTTTTAAAAAACTTTATTTTGTGTTGTTCTTGTTTTATTCTTTGTTGTGCAGTTGGTTCCCATCATAGGGAACAATGGGGCTGGCTGGCCAGCCATCTCTGTAGGTGGTGGGGGAATTTGAGGGAGGGTGTCTGTGGTTCAGGTGCTCTTTCCCAGGGACCAGCTGGCACTCAGAAGTGTGCCCACCATTGTGGCACCCCTGGGCTGTGCAGAATTGCCCAGGGAAAGAGAGTTTAGAAGTTCCCAGCATAGGGAACAAAGGGAGAGGGCTGGCCTTTGCCAGCCTGTTCCTGGGGTTATGGGTGTGGGGCAGGTGGGGGTGGATTTGGGTCTGTGAGGGGCTAATGTGGGGATTTGGGTCTGTGTGTGGCAGCTGGGGGGAATTGGGTTTGTGTGGAGCTGTAAGGGGTGGAATTTATGGGCTGAGAGGACCTACTTGGGGAGGCCATGAAATGGCCCCCCCAAGTGGGAGCAGGCTGAGCCTTGGTGGGGGGTGGGAGGAGGGGTGGGAGAAGGGCCCCAGAGGGTTGGGGGGCATTTTGCATGCAAAATGCCACCCCTGGCAACACAAGCCTCCCCCAGCTGTCAGTGGTAGAGATTAGAGCACCTACTTGGGGAGGCCATGAAATGGCCCCCCCAAGTGGGAGCAGGCTGAGCCTTGGTGGGGGGTGGGAGGAGGGGTGGGAGAAGGGCCCCTGAGGGTAAGGGGGCATTTTGCATGCAAAATGCCACCCCTGGCAAAGGAAGCCTGCTTCTTCATTTTTTCCCCATAGGAAATAATGAAGAAGATGCTCCTTTATGGGAGGATGGGGGGACCTGCTTTGGGGGGCCATAACATGGCCCCCCAAAGTCCAATCTGTCTGAAACTTGGGTGGTTGTTAGAGAAGGGTTAGAGGAAGGTCCCCACCAATTTTGGGCTTATTCGGTGGGAAGATGCTTCCCCCAGACGTCCGGGAAGACGGAGGCATTTTCCCATTGAAAAGCCGAATGAAAGACGAAAGAATCCCGAAACGTTTCGGCTTTTTTCTTTCGGCTACCCGAAACGTTTCGGGATTCCCCGAAACGTTTCGGCATTCCCTGAAAGAAGCCGAAACACTTTTGTTTCGGCATTCTTTCGGCATTCTGAATGCCGAAACGCACATCCCTACTATGGACCCAAGTACTATTACTATTTCTGTGACTGGCTGTAGCAATTTGCAGCAGGGATTGCATGACAGTTGAGCAATTCCATTTTCCCGGATTCAACAAGTGCATAAGGTTTGTCTGTACAAACATATGACTCAGTCTTAAGAATCAACCTACATATGCAGAAGAAAAATGCATGTTCTATAGCTTTCCTGTGACTGTACCAGTTCAAAATGAGCAGATAGATATCAGAGAGGAATCATTCAGTCCTGGGCACCTCCAGTTAAAGGATCTAAGCAAGTGTTGGGAAAAACCTTTCTCTGACAAAGTAGCTAGCCATCAGAGAAGATACTACTGAACTAGGTGGACTGATAGTCTGACTCAGTATAAAGCAGCTTCAGATGTTCAAATGTTTAAGTGCTGGCCCATGAGTAGACATGGGCACGAACACCACTACGAACGGAAAAAAACCCACAAACAGCCCATTCGTCTGTTCGCGAATAAGCCATTCATGAGGCTCCATTCTAAACGAACAAGTGGTCATTGCAAGCTTTGTTCGTTGCCTTAATCAGCCATTCATCAAGCCAGACAGACTGGGGCCTTTCAATCTATTCCCCTGGCAATGGCATGGAGTGAACTCTGTCTGAACTTCTGTCTTTCCTTCTGGCTATAACCCTTCAAAGAACTTCCAACAGAGAGTCCTATTTTTGCCACTGTGAAGAGAAAATGACAACAAAGGGGAAGACCCATGCATCATGCCTTTCCCGGGGTAAAATCTCTCTGAAACTTGAGGGGGCCTTCGGAGGACAGTCCCCTGCAAATTTGGTGGGTGTTGGACACCAAATTTGGTGGGTATTGGACACCATGTCCAATACCCACCCAATACCCACCCAAATTTGGTGGGTATTGGACACCAAATTTTGTGGGTCTTGGACACCATGTCCCCTGCAAATTTGGTGGGTATTGGACATTGGGAAGATTAGTTTGTAACCCCTCAAAGTAGCTGCCTTCCAACAGGCAGTTTTGTTTTTGCCACTACGAACAGAAAATGACAGCAAAAGGGGGGCACAAGGATCATGCCTTTCCCGGGGTGCAATCTCTCTGAAACTTGGGGGGTCTTCAGAGGACAGTGAGGACTATGTCCTCTGCAAATTTGGTGGGTATTGGACATTGGGAAGGTCAGTTTGTGGGGTGTTTAAAGGGCCCTGCCCCTTGCACATGGCAGGAAAGGGCCCTTTAAACTATCATCTGGCAGGCGTCAGGGGGGAATTCCCCCTGCCGCCTGCCAGCTGATAATTTAAATGCATCTTTAAGGGGCCCCGAACAACGAACAACGGACCTGTTTGTGAACAGGGTCATGTTTGTTACTGTTTGTTGTTCGTTGTTCGTGGATGTCAATGAGTAGGAATTTAGCACTCCATAGGGAAGGCTAAACTGCAACCATAAGAGTACTTTGCATTGTCGGCACGCTGCCGCTTGCATTCTAAATTGTTACTCTTCCAGTACATTTGGGCCTTAATTAAATTTAGGTTAGGCCTATGCAGAAAATAGCTGTCATGGTGCCAAAGACCCCTGGATCTAAATCTTCCTCCATCTCAGATCCAACTAAATAGCAAAAGATTTGCTTTTTATTGTAAGAGTTTTTAAATAAATCACTTCTTTTTTTATTTTGCCATTTGCATTGTAATCCAGCACATATACCAAAGACATAACATGGAGTGGTAGTATTAGTATTTAGATCTATATTACATTTATGAAGAAAATGACAGGGCCTTCTTTGTCTCACACACACACACACCCTCCAAAAAAGATAAGTATTGATGGATATAGATTTGAAGAAAAGGGATTTTATATACTTTTTATGCCTTCTGTGCCTTTTCAGTATTACAGTATTACATGATTTGCACTCTTTCTATGCTCAGGAGCCAATGTAGTATTTGTAATGCAACCTGTAAGAATATGACACTTGAAACAAGAAGACCAAAAGAAGAATGTATGCAAAACCTCTGTAAGCACTGAGGACTAAATATATTGCTTGTAGAGCTGCACTTATAAGAATATTACACATATGTTATATTATTCTACAGGATTCCAATATTCTCAGTACCAGAGAGCCTTTTGTAGAAAACTGATTTGATGCAGCAAGCTGGTTTTGGCCACCTGTGGCCTTATCTTCCTTAAGGCTGAGAAGAAACTGGGGGAAAGGGCACAGATTGGAAAAAAACATTCCTTCCTACCCACAGACTTCAGTTATCAGAGGGTACCAAGGCTGCCAGATTGAGACTCATTGGCGCCATTGAAAGTATTATGCCCAGAAGAAAGTAGGCGAGAGGTTAGAAGGTGTCCTTCTAAATTGAGGGCAAGATAAGGGGGTTGCAAGATTTGGAATTCCCCCAAGTAGAGGTGCCAACCCAGAATTGCATCTTCAAATCAGAACTGACCCTAGATACCTTACGAGCCAATAAGATAACAAATATTAGAATATTGTAATATTGTTATGATTATCTGTGTCAGGTTCAGTGGGTATATGAGCTGTACTGTCTCCATTTTCTAATGCTTCTAGTGTTTAAGTGCTTTCCCCACAGGTGCACAAGTTCCCAAGCAGACTTCTCACCGAACGAGATTGTTTTGTCTAACAACGTTCCATCCCAGATTGGCCTTGACAGAATCCAGCTTCCCAAGACTGAAAGATGTTGTTTTGAGAACTGTGGGGGGAGGCTGGCTCAGCTGGGAACTGTTACTTTGTACCTCATGCTTTGCTCTTCATTGGTAACAATGCTCTTGTACCATCCTGGATCTCTTATTCAGGACAGTGGACTATAATGGGTCATTTCTACAGTAAAGTTTCCTTATTCAAACAATGGACTCTTGTTTGCTTGTAGAGGAGAACCTGTAGGAAGGATATTATTTAGCCACAGTCTGACATTTTGTTACCAATCATGTCTCAGTCGGGCCCAGCGGAATCCAAAGCAGTCCCAGACAGGGATCCTTTGTTTGATCCGTATGCGTCTCCCGACAATCCACAAGTGCAACCCCAAGAACTTCAAACACCTGCACCAGCAGGGAACGGAGCTTCAACTACTACTCCGCCTCTCATCGATTTCACCAGTGGGGAGGAAAAGCCGACGGCCTCCAAGCCGACGGCCACCACCATCCCCTTGTTCTCGTTACCTACACCTTCGGAGTGGGGACCCAGACCCCGAGAAACGAGAGAGCGCAGGACCAGTGGGGTGCACCAGCGATTACCTATGGACGGGCGTCGAAGCCTAGAGACAGTCCCTGAATTGGACAGTAGCCAACCATGGCTGATTTGGAATAGGACGACCGAGCAAACGGAATGGGACACGTCCCGCCGCGGCATCCTAAGTTGGGATTATTCGGAACTCACTCCGTGGTCGGAGCAACCAGAGGTTTCCGAACAAAGTTGGGTGCAGATGCAAAATCGCACCCTTGCTGTGGATTCCGGCATTTCGGCAGTTACGGGACTAGCCAAAGGAATTCTAGCAGCGAGATCGCAAGGCGATCAGGGAGACCCTCCACCTTGGGGGCCAATTTCCCCGGTGGTAGCAGTCGCAGGGGGCTCCACGACGGACCAACCGGGTCCCAGTAGAATTCAATTGCTGGAAGCTAGGTTGGTCGATATGGAAGAAAGCCTAGCTCATGCCATACATCTACTCTCATTGATGGTGGCGGGAGAGAGACCATCACCAGAAGAGATGGCCATACAAATAGCCACCCTACAAAGCGTAATTTCCAATCTGAGGGAACCTGCTCCGTTGCAGCCGCCGCCCTCGAATAACCCAGGGAAGGAAGATGAAGAGGGGTCCTGCACCACTAGCCAGTGCCCTGATGAGCCTTCCGAATCGGAAGAAGAGGGGGAACCCTGCCCTGGAGAGACGGGAGAGACTCCAACGGAAACCCCAAGACCGGACGAGGTTCCGCATTCCGGGGATACTCCACTGGAAGTTCCAGGAGGAGGTGGAGAGGAACCAACCCGCCCAACAGAGTCGCTGGTGATACCCCCTCCAACTTCCCCTATAACGGTCCGGCCGGACCAGTTAGAAGAGCCTCCAGCTCCCCCAAGGGAGGGAACGCCGCACCAAACTCCAGTAATCATCCCCATACAACAAATCCCAGGGGAGGATCAACCAGTGCAGGTCGTACCACGAGAACAACCTCCAGGTCCCAGATCAACGACGCCGGGAGGGGCAAGCCCGCGCGGCCCAGCACCCATCAGGCCTTCGCCGCAGCGGCCCCTCCCGCTTCGACCACAGCTAATACCATTACAGCAGCCGGTAAGATTACCTCCAACGCAACAGGTATTACCACCTCCAGATCAACCACTACGGCCTATACCACTTCAACCCCACCGACCCGCACCGCAGCGACCAATCATGGCCCAACCTGTTCGGCCACCTCCAGCCCAACCGTTAGGGTCAGCACAACCGGTGCGGCCGCCGCCAGCACAACCGGTGCGGCCGCCGCCGGCTCAACCGCTGCCAACACCGCCCGCTCAGCCGGTGATGCCACCACCAGCCCAACCGGTAAGGCCCCCTCCGATACACCCCGTCCCGTATCTACCACCGCAGCCGGGGGCCCCCGGGCAACCATTACTGCCGCAACAGCCATGGCCCCAACAGCCTCCTCCCGCGCCACAGGCGCCACTAACTATTCCGATGGACTATTACCCCGCACCAGCCCCAAGGCAAGACCTTCCAATGGGCTGGGTGAAACTGGAAGCTACTTTTGATGGAGATCCCTCGAAACTGGGATTTTTCCTGGTACAAGTAGTACAGCTCTTCAACCGATGGGGACATCTTTTTGGGAGTGAGGCCAGCCAGATTGAACATCTCGGTTCACGTTTACAAGGCAAAGCGGCAGACTGGTATGTAGGACTATACAATATTGGGGCCCCAGAACTCAATACCTTACAAGGGTTGGTGGATGCTATCCGGGCACAATACGAATACCCCTTAGAAGAAACCAGAGCCCAAACAGAATTGCAAGCTATTAGACAAGGCAGCATGTCGGCGAGAGACTATGTTACAAAGTTCCGACAGCTAGCCGCTAAATGCCCTAGATGTGAAGAATCTACTAAAATAATTCTGTTCAAACAAGGGCTGAACCCGAGACTTCTGGATAGAGCCCTCATGCAAGATAATCCGCCTACTCTGTTGGGATGGATTCAACTCACATGTGAAGTTGAAAATCGCATATTGGAAGTCCGTTTAGTTGAACAACAACAACAAACGGGACAAAAACGCGCCCTAACTTTGCAGAAGGGAGGGCGAGGTGCTGGATACGCTACCAGCGGAGCGAGGGATGCTAGATGGCAACAGGGTTTGTGTTTGCATTGCGGTCAAGCCGGCCACTTTGCGGCACAATGCCCTTATCGGCCTGTGCAAAGACCTCCGCTCCAACTACGGCGTCCAACCCCTGCTCCATTCCCCACGTTGCAACGCCCAACACCAGCTCCCAGATCGGGTAGAGGCCGCGGCATCTCCCAGCGACCTGCCCCAGACAGGGGATTGGAGGCAGAAGAACTTATGGAATACGACCCCGCTACCCCAAACGTAGAGGGGAATCCAGAAAGCCCCCAGTCGGGAAACGAAATGGATCTGTCGTAAAAGGGCCCAAACGACAGATCCACCCCCGACCCGTCCCAACCAGGGACCGGCCGCATGGGTCCATATTATTCATGCCAGTGATTTTGCTAAACCCCGAAAGAAAGATGCACATCCGTGTACAAGCCCTCATTGACTCCGGCTGTTCAAGAGACATCATCGCCCCAGCCCTAGTCAATGGACTAGTATTGCCAATCCGGGAATTACAAAACCCAGTCATTTTCGAACAAATGGATGGCACCAACATGAACCCCGTCATTACAGAAACAGTCCCAGTGGTGACGGGCATGGGACAACACTGGGAAAAAAGATCATTTGTCATCAGTACAACAGCCAAATACCCGTTAATTCTGGGCAGCAAGTGGCTATGCGATCACAACCCCTACATAAATTGGGCAGAAGGAAGTATCGCCTTCACCCACGCCAACTGTAAAAGCCATCGTTGGAACCAAAATTGGGGTAGTGATCCAACTCACACCGAAAAGGCTCTTCTCACCCAAGAAGAAATAAATCAAATACCCGAATACTACTGGCCCTATTTGAAGGCTTTCTCCGAGGAAGAAGCTGATACTCTACCCCCGCACAGACGAACTGATTGCGCCGTCGAGATCTTACCAGGAGCCTCACTACCCAAAGGCCGACTCTATCCTATGAGTCTCCATGAACGGGAAGAACTCCGAAAATTCATTGACACTAATCTTCAAAGAGGGTTCATCCGTCCAGCCACTAGTCCCCATGCAGCCCCGGTACTCTTTGTGAAGAAAAAAGACGGGGGACTCCGACTGTGCACGGACTTTAGGGGACTTAATGCTGTGTCGACCAACAACGCCTATCCCATCCCGCTTGTCCGGGACCTTCTCAACGTCGTGGCGCAAGGTAAGATCTTTACAAAATTAGATTTAAAAGATGCTTACTTCCATGTTCGTATCAAAAAGGGAGATGAATGGAAAACCGCGTTTAATACACCCCTCGGACAATATGAATACTTAGTTATGCCTTTTGGATTGACGGGAGCCCCGTCGGTATTCATGTCCATGATAAATGAAGCACTACATGAGTTTCTATATAAAGGAGTGGTGGTGTATCTTGATGATGTGTTAATCTACTCAGACTCAGAGGAGGACCACATTCAACTGGTTCAAAAGGTTCTAGCCACTCTAATGAGCAATAAGTTGCCCATCAAGCTATCTAAATGTGAATTCCATAAAACTGAACTCACTTACCTCGGTTACTGTATATCCCAACAGGGTTTAAAAATGGATCCAACCAAAATACAAGCGATCCAAGAATGGCAAACTCCCACTACCCGTAGAGAACTGCAGTCTTTCTTGGGATTTGCCAACTTTTACAGGGAATTCATTGCAAATTTCGCACAGATCACGCTTCCCCTAACAGAACTGTTAAAAACCAAAGATAAAGGGGACCAAGCGAAAAAACCCTCCTCCAAATTGCTGTGGACACCTGATTGCCAAACAGCCTTTGAATGCTTAAAATTGCAATTTGTAACAGAACCCATTCTCCGCCACCCCGATGAAAATTACCCCTTCATAGTGCAGGTCGACGCCAGCGATACTGCAATTGGAGGAGTGTTATTGCAGAAGGGGGAGGACGGGACACTTCGACCTTGTGCATTCCTATCAAGAAAGTTTTCTGAGGCAGAAAGAAATTGGAATGTGTGGGAGAAGGAAGCCTTTGCAGTGAAAGCGGCCCTTACGAACTGCCGGCATTGGTTGGAAGGGGCACGCCACCCCTTCGAGGTTTGGACAGATCATAAAAACTTAGAGGCCCTCCGAAGTCCCCGCCGGTTAAATGCCAAGCAATTACGGTGGGCGGAATTTTTCTCCAAATTCAATTTCACTTTGAACTACCTCCCGGGCAAAACCAACTTTCTTGCAGACGCCCTATCGCGCATGCCCCAACATAGAAGTAAACGGGAGGAGACTATAGATACAGTCTTCTCACCTACGCAATTGGGAGGCGTGGTAACTACACGCAGCCGCGCAATCCAACCCCTTCAGCACGGCCAAGAATGGAAATCAAAACTTAAGGCTGAGGTGGAAAAGGAGGGGGATAAGGTGCCCAAATCCAAGCTAAAACAATCCCCGTAGGGGGATTGGTTATCGGGAAATAGATTCTATGTACCCGACAGTCTACGAAAAGAGGTCTTACAGCGGTGTCATGATGCCCCTACCGCAGGACACTATGGGTACTTGAAAACGCTACATTTAATACAACGGCAGTTCTGGTGGCCGGGCATGCGCAAAGACATTTCCCAATACGTCGCCTCCTGCCCCATTTGCCTCAGCGCCAAAACCCGCAAGGGGAAACCTCCGGGTCTATTGCAACCCTTGGAAACGCCCAGCAAACCGTGGGAAACGATATCCATGGACTTCATCACTGATTTACCAATATCCAAGGGGCATAACTGCATTTTAGTGGTAGTGGATCTGTTTTCCAAGCAAGCCCACTTCATTCCATGTACCACTATACCCACCGCTCGGAAACTGGCAGATCTATTTTTAAAACACATTGTAAAATTACATTCTTTTCCGTCTAAGGTAATTTCGGATCGCGGCGGACAATTCGTTGCCAACTTCTGGCGGGAGCTTTTACAGATGTTAAACATTGAACAAGGAATCAGTTCAAGCCACCACCCACAAACCGACGGGCAGTCGGAAAAAACTAATCAGATCTTAGAGCAATTCCTTCGTTGCTACATCAACTTCCAACAAGATAATTGGGTGGATCTCCTCCCTCTAGCAGAGTTTTCATACAACAACAGTGTACATGCCTCTACAGGAGAAGCCCCTTTCAAAGTTGTGTATGGGACCCACTTTAACCCTTTTCCGCTGGACGCTCCCCCTTCCTTTTCTCCGACTTCGCCAGATGTATCTTCCTGGTGGGGGGAGGCAGCCCAACAATGGACTCTCATTAAAAAACACCTCGAGAAAGCCAAACAGGATTACAAAAAATACGCCGATCGCCACCGTGCGGCTGAATGGGATTTGCAACCTGGAGATCATGTTTATATATCCACCAAGAATCTAAAACTAGCACAAGTCAGCCGCAAACTAGCCTTAAAATTCCTCGGACCTTTTACAGTGCGCAAAGTGATCAACAAAGTGACTGTTGCTGTAAATTTACCCAAAAACCTGAGCCATGTACATGATACATTCCATGTCAGCCTGTTGAAGAAGGCTCCAACAGATGATAAATGGCACGTCAAAGCTCCACCCATTCCAACATTGATAGATGATCAAATACACTATGAGGTACAACAAATTCTGGACTCTAAAATCAAACGCAATCAGTTGTTTTACCTCATCAGGTGGAAGGACTTTGACTCTGGGTTCGATGAGTGGGTGAATTCTGTACATGTTCATGCTCCTAGATTAACCAAAGCTTTTCATACTCGCTATCCATATAAACCTGGGGGGGATTTATTTTAAGGGGGGCAGAATGTCAGGTTCAGTGGGTATATGAGCTGTACTGTCTCCATTTTCTAATGCTTCTAGTGTTTAAGTGCTTTCCCCACAGGTGCACAAGTTCCCAAGCAGACTTCTCACCGAACGAGATTGTTTTGTCTAACAACGTTCCATCCCAGATTGGCCTTGACAGAATCCAGCTTCCCAAGACTGAAAGATGTTGTTTTGAGAACTGTGGGGGGAGGCTGGCTCAGCTGGGAACTGTTACTTTGTACCTCATGCTTTGCTCTTCATTGGTAACAATGCTCTTGTACCATCCTGGATCTCTTATTCAGGACAGTGGACTATAATGGGTCATTTCTACAGTAAAGTTTCCTTATTCAAACAATGGACTCTTGTTTGCTTGTAGAGGAGAACCTGTAGGAAGGATATTATTTAGCCACAGTCTGACAATCTGAAAGTATTAATTGCTCTTCACTTCTATTGTAATTTTGATGAGCTTTTTCACACAAGGAGACCGTCTACTTCTGTGTAAGAAAAAGGGCTCATCCAGTGGTTTAATTCAATCATCTGTTTTGCTTCAATTCAAGAAGGACTCCAGGATCTTATTTTAATTTTTATTGTGGTTGGTCGGAAAAGGGAGAATGAACAACAGAAGCGCAAAGTTTTGTGCATAACAGTATCATAATCTATAGATACATTATAATTCACTGTGTGTAATAGTGAATTGCATGTTTTGCACAGGACAAAGGTTTTATATTGTTTATACCAGAAAAAATGCAGAGCTGACCAACAGTTAACAAACGAAGTCCAGAGTAAGCCCCCCAAACATACAAACATCCACCCAAAGTCCCCAAACAGTGAGATAGTAAACAACGCTCTAGTGGCTAGTGAATCTAGGGAGGGTTGGGTGGAACACTGGTCAAGAGTCAACTGATGAGAGGCCCGGCCATCTCCCATTTAAATACCCTAGTGGCAGACCTACACCTCTCAGGTCCACTGCCTGCCCCACCCCTATTAACACTGGCTGGCCAGTTCTGATTGGCTGGCCACTACCAAATAGGCTGGATCCCTCAGGTGAGTCTGGAGGCTGGTGTTTCCTAGAATGGCTAGCCAGATGCTTTTTGAAAGCACTAAAACTTTCTGATATACAACATGTGGACATGTTGACTTCTTCATTTTGCCAATTAACCTAAGAACTTCATTTCTTTGTCCCCCTTTGACTGAATTCTTCAGACCCTCTCCTTCAAAAAGTAGTTCAGGTGCAGATATCTGTCTAACATTTTCCACAAAGAATTCCTTCAACTTTGTAGTAATCTCCCTATCTTTTTCTGTAATCACTTTGCATCCTTTATAGTCTAATAGTTCAGCAGCCACCTCCCTGGCTAACTTAGTGTTTTTGATGTATTTAAAGAACTTTTAAAAAAATTACTACAACATCTTTGGCAATGTGTTCCTGAGGTGGGGCTGGGGGTTACTTGTGAATGTATATGTTTTTTCTAGAATTTTGCTCTTGGTATGGCCTTTGTTAGGGCAAGCCTTCAACTTTTTAAGTAATTCCTTTTAACTTTTATAATTTGCTTGATTCTGCTTGTTAACCATGCTGGCATACTTATGGACTTGCTTATACTTTTCATAATCTGTTGTATACACTCTGTGTGAGGTTTTGTTAGCATAGTTTTAAATATAGTCCAAGATTACTGAAAATATTTGACCTCCTTGACTCTCCCTTTCAACTTCCTTTTAACTAATCTTTTCATTTCTGAGAAGTTTGATAAATGAGACTAAGATGGATTTTCTGGGGAAACCTCCATTTCCATCTGCACTGAATTTGAACACTGTGAATGACCATTGATCGTTACTGGTTTAGCAGCTATCAGATCTCACACTAGATCTTCGGCACCAACGAGGATAAAGTTTAGGGCCAGACCCCTTTTAACTGATTCAATGATTAACTATTTTAAGTCAGTCATTTACCATAGCAAGAAATTTTTCAACATGCTTGACCCAAGTAATATAAATATGGATGAAATTTATCGTTTAGCTGCATACATGGTTTGTTTCTGGAGGGAAGGAAGCATAGTTTAGACCAATCTCATCAGATCTCAGAAGCTAAGCAGGGCCAGTACTTGGATGGGCAACCAACCACCAAAGAAGACTCTGCAGACAAAGGCAATGACAAGCCATCTCTGCTTCTCAAGTTGCTTGCCTTGAAAGTCTGTTGCTGAGGTTTCCATGTCGGTTGCAACTTAACAGCACATATGCACACATGGTTTGTTTCTCTATTTTAAAATTATCTTTAGAATTTGTGCTTGAGGTGACATATTCTTTATATTAAGTGACTAGTTGGACTTGGTAATTCCACCTACAGATTATTTGGAAGAATTTGTTCCTCTTACATAGTCCATACTCTCTATTTCCTTTTTAACAAACAAGGAACATCTGCCCCAATTGGCTCTTCCATGTCCTAATGCAGTATTGTGCTCACATCCCAGTGATTATGCATAGGTATGAGTGGACAGTATACTCCTCTTTTATGTTGCCACCTGTTATTGCAAAGATTTTTTTTTCATTCCATCAAGTTTCTCATACATGCCTTATAGGCAAAGTGAAACTATGGTTTACTTTTTCAGTCATTGCACCCTGGATTTTCTGCCCATTTTCCTTGTTTCGGCTCCTTTTCTCTTCCCACCACTACCCCACCAGAGATTCAGCCAGGATTTCAGTCTGCTTTGTGGTGCCCAGCTGAGGGCAAAGTGTATATCACCAACTCCCTTAGCACTGACCAATGGCAACACAAAGGGGAGGAAGTGCTGTCCAAGACTCTGGTCCCTTTAGGAATGGCTAGCAGTTGCCACTCTCCCATCTTAAAGACTAACAAAAGAAGTTGCTAGGCTTTCATGTTAAACCTTTCCTTCCCCAAATCAAGGAAAACAACCTATTCCTGCTGATATGCACACAATCAGTCATAAACACACCCACTCAAATCCATTGTTTCTGGGGAGAACTGTAGCTAGGATGCTTGTATAACCCACTTCTTTTTGCTGGCAAAAGGTTGAACTGGTGTTGTTTGTCCTCAGTAAGCCTTGGAGGTACATGCTCCATTGCTGTGTCTTTAAAAGGGTGGAGGTAGAGGAGAAAAGAGAAGTATGTTGTTAGGTAGACTCAGAGGTGAGGCTGGGCAGAAGCAGCCTGCTAGTGAGATCTGACTGAAGGCAAGGGTAATTTTGCTTTTGAGTCTCTCTGGCAGGGCATTTCTGTAAACAGAGCTCACATGGAAAATTAACAGGAAGCTGTATAGGAATAAGCTGGAATACGAGACTAATAAAAAACAAAACTGTGGTGGAGACTGACTATGATTAGGTAACCAGCTTCAGATTCTGATTTGATGAACCCCAAACTAACTGCTTTAACTATGATTATTTTAATTAAACTATCGTTTCAAACTGTATGTTACCTGACCCTATATCTATAGCACATTTTAGAACCAAGCTCTCCGTTGTGGCTTCCAGCATTAGCATAAGAACAAACTACCTGTTGCAACCTCATCCTAAAACTCATTTTATGGACAATCCTTTGCTATGTGTGGTATCAAGTTCTACTTTTCTAGATCAACAGAAGCCACAAAAAGAGAAAACCATTCCAAAATATTTCAGTATATCAGATGTCACTTGAAACTAATTATTCACACAAAATGTTTTCCAGGTTTGTGATAGTGTTCTCCTGCCTAAGTCTATGATTACAGCCATTGCTTTACAGCCGCAACAACTTCCAAAATGTGAGAAATAAACAACATAGCATTTCCAGACTAATTTTGACTCTGAATATTTTTTTTGTGTGAACTTCTGTTGTCTTACACTAAAATTAATTGCAGGGATTATCCATACATCACCCAATGAATTATTCTTTTTTTCCTGGAATAATTACTATAAGCTGTGTTGCCAACTGGCAAAGTTCATTAAGGCGTGCTTCTAAAATAATTGGAATTTCTTCTCAGAGTTTGGAATTCAAAAGTACCTGATCTTGATTCTAAACTAGAACCAATGTAGTAGGAATTCTCCACTAGAGGTGGGCAGGAACCAAAATATGAAGCAGAGTTCATTTACAATTTACGGTAATACAAACCATGTCGATTTGTGGTTCACAAACTGACGGTTTGTGGGAGCTCATTTCTCATGAACCATGATGAATTTTAGCCCAGTTCTTTTGGGTTGGGTTTCAGTTCATCACTGGCACCGATCAATCAGTGTCCTAGGCAACAGGGGGGATAGGCTGTCTGCAGACCTTCTGCTGACCTGGAAGTGGCGTTTTCATGAACCAAATGAACCTGTTCACGAACCAGGGCAAGTTCGTGGTTCATGAAATGCGATGAACCATGAACCGTATGGTTCAGAATTTTCCTGGTTTGTACCCATCTCTATTCTCCACCATTACTTTCTGAAATTCCTTGAATTTCTGTATAAAGGGGCTTGCAAACACACCAGCAGATGACGTTGCAGCTGGGATGCGAGGCTAGGATGGAGGACAGGCTTCTCATCCAGGGCAAGGGACATATGCTGAGAGGAGCAGGGAAGGAGCACAGGAGGGGCCTGTCTCCTCTCCAGCAGCCCCTTGTGGTCCATGTTGCCATTCCTTTGGATGGCAGAAACAAACGGACAGTCTCCCTCCCTCCTGCCCTTGGTGCCAGCTGCCGCTGCTGTTGCTTGTCACAACTTGGGCAGTTTTGAGGCATTGGGCCAGATCCACTGGGTGAGTTGTGCTTACTGAGGCTCAACCCCTGCCTTTTTTTTTTTAGGTCCTCTTAAGGGATCTGGGGAAGCTGAAGGGTACATGCCTGGGCTGGCCATTGCAGGCATCACCTTCAGTGGCAGAGATGGCCAGAGTCATGCCTGGACAGGAGTACACCCCCTGCCATCCTGCAGTGCCCAGCAGACCTGATGGAGGAGCATGACATCAAGAAGTAAGGGGCTTTAGATACAGTGGATCCATTGCCCTATGCCTTGCCAATGCTCCAATGGTTGTAATCAATAAAGTTCTGGCCTGTTTTCATCTAAAGATGGTGTGTTGTGTATTCTTTGCCCAGAGCACCAGCCTCACATAGTGTGTTTGTATGCATATTTTACTGGATCTGCCTGGCATGAGTTCACATTCACTCTGCCTGGCAACTTGAGTGCAATGAAATTTCAAGAATACAGGGAGTCAGCAGCAAGGTCTGAAATTCCACAGCAGGATTACTTTCATCCATTCCTCGTCTTTCCCCTCCAAAGAGTCTTCCCAATAGGCAAAGTCCAGGCAGAGGTTTGGTTCCCACTTTTGCTTCCAGCACTGAAACTATTGCTTGGTGGGATATTTTTTGTTTATTTTCTGTTTGCAGCACAGATTTCTCAGTATATAATGCCAATAAGTCATTCTTTAAAGCGAAAATAGGAAACATTCCAAATGCAAAGTAATACATCTCTAACATATGGGAAGAGTTTTAGCATTAACTTTGCTGAAGATGAATAATGTTTGGTTACCTTTTCTTGATGTTGGGCTTGGTTTACAAGAAAGAGCTGGAAAGAGAGCTCTCCAAAATACAAGTTTGGAAATTGATGCAGAGCTCTGAATCTTGTCAAAGAAAGCCAGGATTTCTGCATGAAGGGAGACTGAATGTTTTAGTGCAATTTCTAATGCCTGGATATTAAACTCATTGCATTTTTCAAACAGCCAAGCATGTCTCATGTATTGTTCTAAGCTTTATCATTGCCACAACAATAGGATATATCAAATCCGTTTTTCCAGAATGACCAATTTAGATGATATTTCACTATGATTATATGGGAAACATAAGTAGTACCTTTTGAGCTACACAGAATGAAAGAAACGTACCACGTAACAGTAGTCTCAAGATATTGAACAGTTTTTTATTCCATGATATAGGGATATAATGTTACTTCAACCCCAATTCCAATCATATAATCAAATCTATAACTTTGGATTTAGCTTGGCCAAGAATACTACTCTTATTGCTGTGCCTGCACTCCTATCCCTCCATTTCTATAAACTAGTCTTGAAAACTATTATTCATTTAGAAAATTACCACCTTTTAAGCTCTGCCCCACCTCCTGAGTGCCCAGATGACTGGAGGCATGCCCTGCTGCTTTCCCCTTCTGGGGCAGCAAAGGCAGCCCCTAGCCCTACCAGCCAGGTCAGAGGGCCAAGAAGGCCGGATTACTTGAATGAGCTGAAATCTGTGGCAAACTAATGTATGCATGATCCATTGTCAAAATTAATTTTAAGAAATGCTCCTTGTTAAGCAAGAAGCAAGAAAGTGTTGAATGCAGCACACAGGGAAATTCCAGAATAACCAAAAAGTAAATCAACTTGCCTCTGAACTTGGTGAGAAGGAGCCAAAGAGGAAGTAGGGCACAAGAAGAAGATAAATAGGGCAGAAGTTGTTCAGCCCACATTTTTGCTACCCATTTGTTCCAAACATTCTTCCTGCACTCGTTTGCTCTGCAGCAGCTTCCAAGGCCTAGCTTGATGGGGAAAGAGGGAGGAAGGGCTTCTACTCTCATCACCCCTATTTCAGGAACTCTAATAGAAGGTCATAGCTATGACGTTGCCTTAGATATGAGCAGGATACAGAATTTGGGAACTGATTTTTAATATATGGTTATGCTTAGGGTTTCCAGCTCCATGTTGGATTATTCCTGGAGATTTGAGAGTAGACTTGGACATGAACCAAAAAAAATTAATGAATCAGCTGTTCGTGGTTTGGTGCTAACGATGAACCCGAACCAGCGAACTGAAATGAAAATTTCCTGCTGACGAACCGGTTCGAAGTTTGTGGGCATCAGAACGGCCCCCGTTGGACTTAGCCCATATTCATAGGGAGTGTTTAGCAGGCTCTCCTCCAGCCAGCACCCAAGTTTGGTCAAGATTGCAATAGGGATCTTGGAGTTATACCCTCTCCAATCCAAGGCCCCCAAGAAACTCCTGTTTGATACAATTAGAGCCACCAGTTGATGTTGGCCCAGTGTATAAGGGGTTGGCTGTCAGAACTGCCTATCAGGGTTTGCAGGGATGAGATTGGAGTGTCCATGGCTACAGAACACCCCTCTTCCCCCTCCCTCCACCTGGGTGTCTTCTTCCATGTAACCAATTGTAACCAATTTGCAGCTCCATGGTTGGAAGGAAGACCTGCTGATCAAGGTAAGATGGGCTTCGATTCAGGTTTCCACGGCAACAGAAGGAGTGCAGACAGAGTTCAGGCATCCCCCCAGCTCCGTTTCCAAGGGAATTGATTGATGGTGCCTGACTGTCTGGCTTCATGAACCACGGGCGAATGCAATGAACTGGGCTTCCAACGAATGCTGGTTCGTTGGCCATGGACCCTCACGAACCACTGGTTCGCGAATGGAAGATTGGGCTGTTCGTGAGTTTTTTTAGTTCGTAATGCGGTTCGTGCCCATGTATATTTGAGAGCATTGTCTGGAGTGGGCAGAGTTTGGGGAGAAAAGGGAGTTCAGAGGGGATGTGATGCCATAGAGTTCACCTTTCAAAGCTTCCATTTCCTCCAGGTCCAATTATCTCTGTAGACAGGACAACTGTAATTCCAGGAGAAATATAGCTCTACCTTGAAGTGGTGCTTGACCTATTAGATTTGATAGGCTGAGGGGTTGCTGTTACGCGACTAGCCACTCCATCTCCTGATGTTAACATGCCCTGTCTCAGAGACACACAGGTCGTGAACTGCATATCATAATTGGAAACTTTATCTTAATCAGAACATACACTTCGGCATACAAGGTGTATTTCAGTGTACAATATTACCCTAGGTGTCTGAATGTATTAAATGTCTTGCTAGAAGGCTAGACGAGACTGAATGAAACCTTATGTTAAGCAGACCTGCAACTAGAAGCATGCCCTGGAAACAAAGATATTTCATGTTGATTTGAGATCCTATATTATTGGCAAGGTCATATACAGAGCTTCTACACTATGCATTTTCAGACAGATTAGCTTTACAACTGGTATGCATTTGTGGTGTAGCGGGGGGAAGAGATCTTCATTTTTCCCATTGGAACATTATACATTTACAGCTGGTATTTTCAGAGGATCAGATGCAGAAAATCAGTCTTCAAATTCTTAATCCTACTACAAGAAAATTTGGCTGCAATATCAGAAACTTTGTATTTGACAAACGACAACTATTGTAATGTCCAAGAAATGGGGGAGGGTGTTTATTTATTGGAGTAAAGCTTTCCTGTGTTTTAATTATCTAACCAAATGCCAGATTGTTTGCACTGAGATTTGCTTTAAACTGTTTATTCATTGCTTCCATGGAATGGCAAGGGAGGGGGACAGTACATAATCTTGTAGCCCCTACCCTTTTACAAATTCTTTTAAGACAGTTATTAGCTGTTCTTGCCATAGAGGTTCCTTTTGATTTTTGTCTCTGTACTTTACATATGTGGAACATCTGGATAATGTCATCACACACTCTCTTGACAGTCTAAGCCTGCAGAGACTTCCCTTGCTTGTATCTAAGTATTATTTGTGTCTTTTGCCATGTCCTTGCCTTGTCCCCTTGTCGTGATCAATCTCTGATCAATAAAGATTAAATGTTAATTTCATAAATCATATCTGCCGCATTTTTATTATTGTTTGGATTGTGTACTGTCGGCATGTGGATTTGCCCTGAGTTATTAACAACATCGAATGTAATGGATGAATACCTCATTTGGGATACCATTTAGACTAGCTTTGGACTTCTGAGCATAGGTGGGGAAGATAGCACCCAACTTCAAAGCCACAAAATTTTACTTTCTGAATGTAAACTACAAACATGCAATTAAGTTATGTATTTATATTTCATATTGCATGGATGGTTCAAGTCAAGTCACTTTTATTAGATTTAGCCAAAAGTCAATAAAACAAAACACCAGTCTCGCCTAACAATGAAGGAAGAGGTTAATGAACACCTTCAGAATAAAACATTGAATCTGAGTAAATTTTTGAACAATTGATATTTGATCCAATCAACCTTGAATGGAACTGTTTTATGGAAAGGATATTTGCTGCTTTCTTTTTTTCATTAAAGTCCCCTCCAGCTACCCAAGCCTTTAGAAAACATGTGAGATGCAATTATGGGAAATGCAGTGGGAAAGGGGGAACTGGCATAAATCACCCCTCCTCTTTTACAAAATTTCCACACATGAAACACGAGCTTTCTACAGTGTACATGTGGGATTTTTGTGGATTTCCTCTTCCCACTGCAGCTTTCTACACCTGACTCTCAAGAGAGGTTTTTCAGAGGGTGTCAGGAACTACAATGGGAAGAGACAAAGATCTCCTCTATGAATTCACTCTATTCACAGTTGATTGAATCCAATCATATGTTTTAATGGTTTTTCTCCACAAAGCATGCAGTATATTTACATGTGAAAAAGAAGTGTTTTGCTGGGATGAACTTGCAAGTTTTGTAGCACAAAGTCTTTATTACATACTTTTGTAGCTTTATGCATGATCTGGGATGCCATTTGGCCCTCCACCCGAAAGGGAAAACACGAACACATTAAACTAAGACTTTATTCATTATTTAAAAGGCTGAACTATGATAGACAAACTATTTACCATATTAGTTTTCTTAAGAGGCTACACAAGGAGTTTGCCTGCATTAGAGCAATCCCATACTGGATCCAGACCCAGAGCACTTCATTTGTCCTTGACTACATATCAAAATTATACAGAGATGCTACCAATTCCCCTCTGCTGGTCAGCATGAAGGTTCAAGTGTTAAACAGCAGCCCAAAGTGAATTCTCTCCCCAGTCACTTGGATTGGACAGTCCTAAGTGTCTGATTTGGATACATCTCCTAATCTTAGGATACGTCAGTGTCAATTAACATACCAAGGAGCCGATACTAAACCTGCCACCTTAACTAGGGCCTTACCAGTCTACTCTGACCAGGCCTATTTAATTCTAAACCCCTCCCCGCCATACAATATGAAGAAGGTGAAAAAAGGACTGACTCAAGGACAAATAGAAACAGATACCCTAACATTCCTGCTCAGCCCTAAAGCAACCAGCTAATCCTATACTGTACTTATAGGGAGGGAGTTCTTCCAGTAAAAAGGCAATAAGACAGAGAGTGCTGGCTTTTAACAGGGAGCCCTAAGTTTCCCTTGATTAGATGGATAGCATCATGCTATCATGTCCACCCAGTAGTCCAGTGACGTCCCTTTTTTCAAGTGGGAAACCATCAAGAAATAGTTCCTAGTGAATATGAGATCCAACCTTCATGTCCTCAATAACTTTTTGTACCATTTCCCCTGAGATGGGTAGTATCATTGTCATCGTCGTCGTCGTCATCATCACCACCACCTTTTATTGGCATATAAAAGAAGAAACTGTACAATCCTGAGGGCCACTGGGGCTGCCAGTACAACAGAAGCAACACTTGTCCATGCCCTACAGACATTCAACAGGAGGAAATAACAAACAGGATAGCAAAAGTACTGAGGTCCAGAGAAATGCCAGTAGCACCCACAAACTGGGCAGCAGTACCTGATTATGTTCCTGTGGGTGGCATACACAGGCATAGCTGGTCTGGCTTTTGCCCCTCAATACCACTCCCCACCCCCACTGAGAGCCAGCATACAGAGGGAATGATTTAGTGACAGCACTACCACAACATAGGCATATGGCCTGATTGTCCACCCCAGCCCACTGGGGAAGGGCACCCATTTGGCAGACAGGATGCCCAGCCCTCCCCTGGCATGGGTCTGACTGGCAACAAAAGTGCTACCCACACACATTCATCCCTGCTGCAAGCTATCCCTTTTTCCTGGAAAAGTAAATAAAAAAGCAGATGTCAGGCTCAAACCCACAGCCTCCACACCAAGGCTAACATCCTAAAAACTGGGCCAAGAACTTTGTAGCAATTTTTGCTTAGAAAAAAAAATAGATAAAGGATTGACTTGGAAAAACTTGAGAAGTAATAGGCGTAGTGAATAATAGTAAAGAAGGGGAACATCCTACAGTGTATTTAAACCAGCTACATAAAGAACTCCAAGTGGATTACACAATATCACATAGAACTTTGAGCTTGGGTTGGAGATATCAGGCTTTTAACTATCCATCTCAGCCATATGAATAGTGCAATCCTGTGCAGAGTTAAGCCCATTGAAATCAATGGACTTAGACTGGAGTAACTCTGCACAAGATTGCACTGGAAATGAACTACTTTCTTGAGCATCCTTTGCAGCATTTTGTAATTTCATTAATCAAAAGAGATAAGCATATTTTTGTTGGCCAAGCAAGTCTTCTTTTAAACTTCAGAGGCAAACTGATCCTGGATGGGAAAGATCTATGTTAACGTGCCAGTCTTCATTTTTCCCAACAAGTACAGCATTATATCGTTTCGTTTGCTCACTTTCCCACTGCATCTTGAGTCTTGACTAGGTTCTGAACCTTGTCTTTATAGTTTAATTTTAAGGTGTACAATGACACAATGGAACATGCAGGAAAACTGACAAAATAATAGAAGTTTTGAAACTTGTCAAGGAAAAAACCCAGACAAGTCAGCGAGTCACATAAAAAGATAATCTTGTGAGAGTAGATAGGATTTTATAATATTCATTCACCTTGATTTGATGGGTTATTTTTTATCAGAAGATACCACAAAGCAAAAAAGATGAACACTGAAGAACGTCTAATCTTATTAAGCTGGGGTTGTTTGTTGGAGGCTGAACTGCAAATTCAGATAAATATAGGTTTTAAGGCTGTTCACAACAGGGTTGAGGGTAGAAGGAGAGATTTCCACATACAATGTCTGTTGAGAAAAAATACTTTCCCTTTTCTGTTCAATAAAAGTAGCTCAAGAGAAGCAAAGGGAATTTTTGTGGTGTGGGTGGGTGTGGGTGTGGGGGACCTTATGCTATCTTATACTATTAAACACATGACAAGACTCCTGTTGGATTCAAAGTCCCATTTGTTTATGATACTCAAAAGATCTGTCACAGGAAAGGGCCCAGGAAAGCTCTCTGTAGGCTGCTACCACTCTGGTACAGGTCTCCTTGGGAGGACTCAGAGCACCCAACTGACCCCTTTTGTTTACTCTTTCCCAGTAGGTTTTATCTATTACGTGACCGAATGAGGTGTGAGGACTCAGGCAGTGTAATAAACAACTTTATTTAAGAGGTTTAGTAACAACTGGTTTTCAAGACTTTGTAGAATAAAAAGAACAGTAAAGGTAGGTAAACAAACAAAATAAAACACCCTAACACATCTATCTAGACTTTTTCTAGCTGTCTTCTGGTGACTAGCTTCAAGCTGACTCACCCCTTCTGGATGAGGGATCCTTCTGTCTGCACCAGCCTCTCCTCAGCTCTGCTCACTAGGAATGAACACCCTCGGACTGTGGGCGAGGCCTTTTATCCATTCTTTTCAGGCACCATCTCAGGTTTCTTCTGTGCTTCTCCAAGATGCAGGAATGGCATCCCATCAGCACTGCCAATTTGCACATGCTTAAACCATCCCCTGTAACAGTCCCCTGTCCCTTATTGCCTTTTGGTGCAGGAAGAGGGAAGCGGAAGTAAAACAGAATCATCACTCTGCAACAGCAACTCGATGATATGGTCCACGGACATTCGCCAATGTAAACTGCTTTTTTGCTGACATGTGCACAGAGCAGAGCCATGGACACGAGTTCATCGGGGGTAAAAGAGACACAGGAAGGTGAGGAAAAAAAACTGAATCTGGCCACTCGCATAGACTTGTGTAATTTGTCTTGTCTAGTTCGGCTCTAACTTGGTTATCATTGCTTTTTTTTTTTATAGATTTTTTTTATTTTTAATTTCTAACATAAAAAACTACAAAAAACTACAGAAATATAAGGAAAAAAGGGGACTGGGGAAAAGGGAAGAGCAACATATAAACAGAAAACACACACTACATCTACATGTCTTGTATTCCCTTCATACTGCAATTTTTCTTTAAAGTTAACTTTCTAATATGCTATCAGATTGGTAGATCTTATAAAATACAGACTACATTCAGGATCAGGTCCTCCCCCCCCCCCCCCTACGTCTCGGTCTCAGTTCTCTCTGCGCAGCTACAATAGCTGCGCTCGTTCCCTCCTCCCCCCCACTCTCCCCTTCAGACTTTAAACTTTCTTCTTGCTGGAACTCCTGATGGTTAAACAAAAAGTCCCTCAGCTGTACTTCTGATGATAACTTGTAGGTTTGATCCCTGTATCTGAACCAGATGCCTTCCGGAAACAACCATTTGTATTTTACTTCACATTTCCTCAGGAAAGCCGCAAGTCTTTTATATTTAAATCTTCTTTTACGAGCCAAAAATGGAACGTCCTTCAATATCTTAACCTTATTGCCCAGACAGTCCAAGTCCACATTATACGAATTATATAAGATGGTGTCCCGAGTCTTCTTAGATGAAAAGTCAATAATAATCTCGCGAGGCAGCTGACGCTTCATTGCATATTTTGAAGATGTCCGACGGACTTCCAGAATATCACTTTTTAACTCTTCTTTAGTAGCCTTAGCGAGTGACGCCAAAAGTTCTGACACCAAATCTTTTAAATTTTCACTTTGCACCTCTTTTACATTCTGTAGACGCAGTACCATTTGGGCACGGTCCACTTGTAATCCTATTATTTGATTCTCCAAGAGCTTCACTTCTTTACTTGTTGCTTTCATGAGTACTACGTTTTTGCGTGCAGACTGCTCTGCTCCAGACGCTGTTTCTTTAATGGTTTTCACTTTGCTTTCCACTGAATCAACCTTTTGCCCCATTTCATTTAACTTCGCTACAAAGGGCTGCATAGCTTCAAAGACCGCTCGTCTGACCATCTCTTCCAGGGTTTCCCCCTTCCCCTGTAACATCGCCATCACCGATTTACTCATCGCAGGGCTCTGCTTTTCGTCGCCATCTTAGGGGGGGGGGGCGCCAGCTAAGTTCCGAAACTCCGTGGAGGGGAAGAAATCTGCGCCTTCTTAGCTTCAACTCCCACCAATCCTTCGCATACGCTTAGAAATTAGAAGGGATTCGCTTACTTACAGGTTTTCACCTTAAATCTGCTTATTGCTGTTCTCCATGGCCCGGTGGCACGCAATGTGCTGCGCAAGTCTGCCAGCCTCCGTTGGAGCAAACGGGCAATTTACCCCCTGCATTGCTTTCAGGGGGTTCTTCCCGCTGCGCTCCGGACCCTGACCCCCTCACTGGGAGTCCTGGGGGTTAACCCTCGCAGGTCAACCGCCCGATCAGGCTGCTCGGACGTTTCCTCCCAGACCTGTGGAGAGGAGTATCCGACATGGCCGGGAAAATGAAACCGAATCACTTGGTTATCATTGCTGTCAGATGAAGTGTCATCAATCTGCAAGTCACCCCACATTTGGAGGTGACTCTCTACTACCTGAACCTTTCTTCTCCTGATCATTGCTTACAATCTTAAACTTCAAGCAATATGTTGCTTAGTCATTTTGGGCTATTACTATACATGTGTTTGTTTGCTTAGGATTTTAGAACACTTATGTTTTGGATCACAGACAGTTAAATATGTTTCCACCATGGTCCATGTAAAAAAGTACTTGAAGAGTATACCATTTCATAACAGCATGAATGTGCAATGGTGCATTTTGCTGAGTTTTTAGAGGATGCTCTAGAAAGCCAACAGAAGTACAAATCCAACACACTGATCTCTAAGAACATTACCTTGGCATATCACTCTGGGTTAATTGTGGCTTTTTACAAACACCACTTTGCTATACTTTTTCTTTCCCTTCTCCCTTTCAGCCCTTCAATAGGGTTTAGGTCTAGCAACATCATCATGCTTCTTTTTGTTATTTGAATCCCTGTTTAAGCCTCACTAAAACAAACATATAGTTTGTTCCTTTGGAGAATGAATTGCAATCTAACCCCTTGATATATGGAGAAGAATACTTTGTGCCTTAGACCAACTTACCTATTGAGTCTCAGAACAGCTGTTTGCAAAACTTATGCACTTACTTAGAGTTGAATCATAGAGGTATTTTTTACTACTATTTCTTTAATAATGATGACTTTGATAATGATGATTTTAATGATATCAACAAGTATGAAAATAATGATCAGTGGCTTAAAAAACAGTGCAGTGGTAAGCATACAATTTTAAAAATATGTACTTTAAACATTTTTACTATTTTATTGATTCTCTTTTAATTTATATTTATTTCTTCATTTTGTTACCCACCTTGAGCAAGTTATCTGAAGAGATTGCATGCAAACAATGTTCTAAATAAGAAGTTAATAAAAATAAAAAATATGGTCTCAGGGAATTAAAGAAAATATTCAAATCCACACCAACTTTTTCAGGTGAGAGACTGGAAAACGTTTAAACTTTGCTTCTGGGCCCAGTTCAAAGTGCTGGTTAAGTGCTGGGAGCCAGTTTGGTGTAGTGGTTAAGAATGTGTGACTGTAATATGGAGAACTGGGTTTGATTCCCCACTCCTCCACTTAAAGCCTGCTGGGTGACCTTGGGCTAGTCACAGCTGTCTGGGGCTCTCTCAGCCCCACCCACCTCACAGGGTGTTTTGTTGTGGGGATAGTAATGGCATACTTTGTAAACCGCTCTGAGTGGGCATTAAGTTGTCCTGAAGGGTGGTATATAAATCATTATTGTTATTATTATTATTTAAATCCTTTCATTAGGGCCCTCATACTAATTGAACCACATTTCTCAGTGTTCTCCCATGAGCCAGCTCCATTCCTCAGATAACTTTCTGTTTATGGTGTCACCTTTTAGGACTGTCCATATAGCAACAGCTTCATCATAGGCTTTTTCCTCTGGAATGGCCTAGGTGAGTAGGTACGGAAGTAGGGCTGTCAGGTCCCCTGGTGGTGGTGGAGATCCCCCATTCCAACCTCCACCCCCCCCACTTACCTGGCCAGTGGCAGGGAGGCAGAGGAACAGGCCTCCCAGACACGCTCCCAGTGCTGCACAATGATGTCAGTCCCAGGAGTGATGTCATCACACAGTGCATAGGAGTGCTCCCGAGCTTTGCACGGGGCTGATTTGGATCCCAAATTGGCCTGGTACAAAGCATGGGAGTGCCCCTGGGCCTTGCATGATGATGTCACTCCCAGAAGTGATGTCATTATGCAGCATCAAAAGTGCGCACACGAGGAAAGAAGAAAGGTGAGTGCTAGACCTCCCCCTCCTACCAGGAGGGTAAGGGGTCATGGCAACCCTGAATAGAAGACTCTTGCTGCATTTAGGAAGGTATGCAAGACAGTTGTACAGATTAGATGGCATTTGGTAGAGAAGATTTGGCAGATTTTTAATCTCTATGGGGGTTTTGTTGTTATTAATAAACTTTCTGTTTTTGAGTCTTTGCGTTGCGTTACCACTAGTAATTTTTTTTTAATCACCTTAAGTCATTCATCAGCACTTATGGATTAAGGGCGGCCCTCATCCTGAATTCTTCATCGTATTGCAGCCAAGCTGCCCCAGCGAAGTCAGTATGGGACCTGTATATGATGTCCATATACTGAAAGAGTGGGGCCACCCTCCAAGGTTGTGCCCGCGCTATAACTCCTGCATAGATTAAGAAACCCAGCAGCCAGTTGACCCAGGTCCTATCTATCTTACGGCACTTAAGGCTCTCTTTATCCCTGTCCTCTAGATCATCTTTATCCTTCTTCTCCAGTTCCCTGAAGAGAAGGGTAAAGACATCAACGTACTCCCCCATAAAATCTTCTCCCTTGTTCCTGGCATAAGGTGATCACCAAGGGGCATGGCCGTACCGCCGAAAGGCAGGGCCCTGAAAGGCACAGTCCCATAATTGGACCATGGAACCCCAAAATAAGTTCTCCAAGGTGAAACGAGCCCCATCCCTACCTGGGACTAGGCAGAAGAAGGAAACCAACCGGGCGACCCATGCACCTGCCCTGACAATGGGGACTGACCCCATTGGGCCCAGTCAGCAGCCATTCCCACACCTGTTGTCCCTCCAGAGGAGCCCACCTGTGTGTACATAGGGTGTTGTGCAGAAGAAGGCGCCTGGCATGCGGCCTGACTCACCTGGGCCCAAGACCAAGCTCCCCCTTGCTGAGGCCAAAAACATTTACCATCGGTCTCAGGCAGCTGTACCACCAGAGCAACTTGACCTGCATCAGTCGACCAGTTCCCTTCCATCATAGATGTTGCTGGTTCCTCAGCCTCCTCCTCAGTGATGTGACCACTAGCTGAAGCTGACTGAGCCGAAGCACCGCCGGCTGAAGCCCCCTCCAAAGTAGCCAAATGAGAAAGAATATCATTAATAGATGCCGATTTAGAGGCAGACCGCACTGGCCTTTTACTTGCAGCCCCAGCCACTGGGGCAGCTGACACCCAGGCTTGCTCCAAAACAGCAATAATGGCCAAAATATCATGCCTTATGGAGCCCCCTTCCTCCTCATCAGATGAGAAAACCACTGCTGGACACTTGGGAGGATATGCCACGGGCTGCTTGCCCTTAACGGTGCCGACACCCTTCTAAGGACCCATCCTACACAAAAAATGGCCACACAGGCGCGGCTAAAGTAAATGGTTGCTAGCCTGCCTAAACCCCTTTCCCATGCACAGTTGCTAATAGGCTGGGCTGGCCAAAGACGGGTCCTGTGCCATGGCCACAAATGCAGCACGGAAAAAAGCGGTGGGAAACCCAGGCCCAGCTACATGCCCTCAGCACTGCGCCGAAAGGCCCTGCACCACTGAGCACCGCACCGCCAAACACCTCCCACCTCCCTGCAAAGGGCACGTAAAAGGCGGCAGGGGAACCCCAACCCGCTCCTAAGCCCGGCTACCTCTGAAGCTGCAAACACGCAGCTATACTCCAGTCCAATGAAGCAAGGCTCGGCGCCAGCTCCTGAAGGGTGCGCTGCCACACCGTCACTGAGCCCACAAGCTCACTGGCCCCAAACCCAGCCTGGCTCCCCAGGCTGCAGCAATCCGATGGTGCACGCTGGAGTCCTCCCATCCCTCGTGCCGGAGAAGCAGTCCCAATGTCTTGCTTCAACCGAGCATGAGGCAAGACTGAAGCCCTGGGGGCAGAGAGGCCAGCTAATGCTGCAGGACTCTGCCCCCAAAAGCTGAGCTCCGTATGTAGGGCTCGCCCTCTGCCTCCATCCTTCCAGGGAGGCAAAAGACTGTCACCTGCCTAAGTAGCTTATGCCACTGGCTGGGATGGCAGGAAAAATGCTTATGTATAGGTGTTTATCTTACAATGGCTTATGACTCAAGTGTTATTTTTATTCAGAGGCAATAAACCTCTGAATAACAGTGCTAGGAGGCTACATTGGGGAAAGTATTCTATCCTTTATGAATCTAGTCTCATTTTAAAGCCATTTTTTGCTGGCATACTGAGCAACTTACAGGTAGATACTGCATATCTTTTGGCACTTGGAATAAAAATGTTGGCTACCCCTTCCCTAACGACTTTGCAGCATTGGCTCTCAGTGTCATTTAATGATATATAGCATATATTTTAAACCAAACACATGAGTTTTAAAAGCAGATTTGAAACTGCTTTATAGTCTTGTTTGACCATCCTGTTGTACACAGGCTGTAAGGCATCTTATTCCCATGTCTTATATCACCTTCTGTACATATCCCTGAAATGTATTTTTAGACTTCCTCAGAAGATTTAGATTTGCCTGCTTTCTTTCAGACAGAATGTTCTGGCTGCATTTTAAAGTTTGCAGCAGACATTTTTTAGTAGTGTTGTCTTTTACACAAAGCAGAGGATTCTTTGGCATACTATTAGAAACATCATCCATCTCTTTAGAGTTTATTTTGCCACCTTCCAGTATAAAAGCTTTATGATCTGTTAAATCATCTGGAACTTGGGCTGAGCCCAAAACCAATACTGATGAATAGCTAATATGACCTTGCCAACATCAGAAAAAATGGGTGGAAAAATCCAGAACCCTCATTATCTTGAAGTTAAATGCACATGTGGAAAAGCCCATGACTACTTCCACTGCTGCAGTCTCATTGATACAAAAGTGGCAATGTAAGTGGCTGTTGAATCAGTCCCAAGGCTAAAGAGGGGCTAAAGGGTAGCAACTTCTACTACATTTCAATCAATTATTTGTTCCAGCTCAGAGTTGTTCTGTTTTTGCAAAACAATTTAGCCTTGAAATTTAAAGAAGTGTTTCTGGGAATACAATCACAAAGAAGTTTGATCCAAGGCTCAGTTGTATTTAGATCTCCACCTGGTACATATATCTCTTTCCTTGGTTAAGACAAATTCTTAGGTCACACTATATTTGTTCCATTTGATAGCCTTCCGTTTATCTACTATAAATATCTGTGACTTTTATTCATGTGGATGCACATATATAGGATGCATTTTATTAAGCAATTTATACATATTTAATAGATATGACAAATGCAGCCTGTACTTCCATAATACATATCAAAATGTATATCCAGCTCCCAGTCAAGAACATGCCAATGGACAATGGGCAAAAAGAATACCCATATTCTGTGCTGTGACATGAATAATTTGGATAGGAATAAGGTATTCCAAGGAGAATACCTACCGGGGAGGAATTCAGAAGCATTTCAACATTCTTTCTTCAGGACTTTTCTTTTGAGCTATTTATATGTAAGTAGCATGAATGGTGGATTGTGTATTAACAGTGACTTTGCAAAATCCTTATGAACTTCTGATTCTTATAAAAAGTTCTGGCATTTGTAGCCACGGGGGGAAAAGAAAATCACAAAAAAATAACTTTTGGTATACCTTTTCATAAGTTCCATTAAGTTCCAGAAGTTTTAATCTTGTTTTTATATCTCAATGACCTTACATTGTCAAGGTTTTCCCTATTACATTGTAACATTGGCAATCACATGGAGATTGAACTGCATTGTCTGAATGGTCCAAATACAGAATATTCCGCAGCTGTGATGTTTTTGGTTTCAGTTGACATACTTCTATTTTCTTAGATGATCTCACAGTAAGGAAAAAGGTTACATGGTTGAGGGTTATGGTGGAGAAGCAGGGGCAGGAGATGGGAATGCCCCATAAGTGGTAGGCACATGATTATTATGCAGAACATACAACTAAAGCCTTGACATTTTCAGTTAAAAGGTCCCTGGTAGCAGTGCTGGCAGTGCTATATAAGTGTTCTTATACAGCTGGTGTCAATAAGAATTGATGTTCTGAGCAAGGTGGACACTGGTAAGACTTGGAATAAGAGAACACTATATGCTCATCTGTACACACCTGCATTTCAGTATTTTTTAAAGCTCTCACATCATGCCAGGTAAAACAGAACAGCTGCATTGCATCATATGAAGTGCTATGTCTTTCTTAAATGAAGTGTTGCAGCCTAATATAATCTGTTTCCCTTTCAAACTTCCCCACAACTTTGCTTCATGGGAAAGATTTTATTCCCCTGTGTTTTATGGGATGCAACTAGAGAGAAATGTGCCAAATTGCAAGGAACTGGAAAACCCAGACCATTTCATTTTGCAAATTGAAAGAATGAATAACAAACCCATGCAAAGGTGTTTTTTTTTTAATGCTCTGAATGTAATGCAGAATTTTTCTTGGGGAGGGAATCACATGGCGAACATCCAACTAACAGAAGCTGATGAGCCATTCTTTTTGTTTTTATATGTGTTAACTTGTATTACATAGAAAGATTCTATTATTCAGTATTAAGTCATCACTTTAACACATCAACTGCCTCACCTTTTACAGAAAAGGGGAAAAGAAAAAAATCCACGAAGATGAGCTTCTGGATTGCTGAAGCATATACATGGCTTGGCACAGGAAAAGGATAAGATTGCTGCTTATTCACCATTTTAGACTGGGGAGAAAAATCCAGTGAGAAAACATCTAAATTTAATGTAAGATGAACAGTGAAAAGAGGACTAATACCACCAGTTTTTAGTAATGATTTGTGAAATCATTATTCTATCTGTTTTTAATATTAGAAGAGCTCTTGTAGAGAGCATCCAGTTAAAATCTTGCCATGAACACACTTTGGTGGCCCTTGGCAAGCTGCTACATTTCTGCATGAGACAACAATGTATGATGCAACACACTTCCATGGGGCTGCCTTTGAAATTAGTTCTGCAGCTTTCATCTAGTGCCAAACAGAGCAGCTAGGGTACTTCATTGAACATATTGTAATAAACATAGAAGGTACTTTTCTTACAGCTACATCAGCTTCCAGTTTGCTTCAAGACTTCCACATGCTGCTTCTGACCCTTAAATTCTTAAATGGTTTACATCCAACGTACCTGAAGAAATACATTCTCCCATATTAAGCTGTCTAAGCCCGGAAATCTATGGGGGAGGCCTGCCTAGTTCTTCTTCTGATGGAAGACTATTATGGAAATTGGAAAAGACCAGTGTAGTTCCATAGATGATGCTTCCAAAATGAAGCAACAACTTCAACCTACAGTTTATTAGCCCTCTTCCATTTCCTGGCCTGACCACCAAATTGCCATGAAGTGGTGTTACTTCTTTCCAACATTTTGTTTCCTGGACACAAAGCTGCAACAGTAGTTTACATTTACTGTTTTAATTATGCTCCCTGCATAATTTGTTTTTAATTTTCTGAGACTATTTGTCCAACATATAATATGGAACTCTCTGCTCCATATAGTGACTGTAAAACTCTAGCACTCTCCAGTTCTGTATGTATATTCTAGAAGTGGCCTCATCATATTTATTTTTCTTCTGTGATAGCCATAGGGCCATTTTAGCACTTGGGAACCATGCACTTGTTCAAGCTGTTGCCTTTTCATAGATCTTTTGCCTTCAAATGTCATCCTTTAATTTTTTTCCCATTTTTGCTTAATAGCTCTATTCTACGTAGAGCTTTATTCAGAGTGCTGATGAAATTAAATATTTGCCTTCCACTCTTATAATTCATTTCTAAGCTGCTTACAAGCCCAGACTGGATGCCCTTTTCAACCTGGATTTCCATTTGCAGTAGTACATTTATAACCAAACTGGCAACATGCCCATCAAGAGTGACTCAAGCCAATGTGGTGTAGCAGTGTCAGGTTAGGAACTCAAAGAAGTTTAGATCTGCACTCAGCCATGAAGCTCACTAGGTGACTTTACACTAGTCATGTAAACTTGGCTTAAATTTCATTATAATGTTCTACTAAGAGCAAAATGGAGGAGAGGATAAACATGAAAGTGCCCTGAGTAGGATAGAAATGCAGCAGACTGACAGAGCAAATGTAGGAGGAACAAGAATCTTGGACTTGAAGGGGTACCACTGAATAGCCTTTAGTGATGGCAGAAGTGGATGCAAAAGGAAATATGAGGACTGCCCTCAGCTTTGCTCCATACTTCATGGTCCTTTATTAAGGCTATTGTCATCATTGCCACATAGCTGCTGTTTGTGGCTTTGCTTTCATGCAAAATTGCCTGTGGATGTATTGTTTATTGCTCTTCTGTCTCGAGGAAAGGCCAGCCAGCTGCCACCACTTACAAGGGTAGCAGGGAGGAAATGGGGGGAGGGTAAGTCAGTGCTCCCACAAACATTATGATGTCACTTCTGGCACTAACGAGAAATGTAGTCAATGTGTTGGGGTGATGCTTCAGTATTCTCCTGAAACTCTATGGTAAAACCATAGTTTTGGGTCCATTGACATTACTTCTGGTTTGCACCAAAAATGTTGCATTGATACCAGGGGACACTAGAACTGGTAGGTTACCCCCTCCCCCCAAATTTTCATGCTGGTTGCTAGCCTAGGGCTGGCTACCCTACTCGGAGGGAGACAACTGGATTACATTGTCACTATTTTCTTCTGTGTATGTAGTTAGGCCATGCTCCCATGTTAAAAGGCAGTGTAACTGGAAATATCAGTTGCTGATGGTGGGAGAACAGATTGGCTTCCTTGCTCTGCTTGTAAGTCTTCCAGGGACATTGCTCTGGCCACTGTGTGAAACTGAATACTGGATTAGATTAACCTTTGTTCTAATCATGAAGGACTCATAGAATTAATGAGCTCAAAGGGACCCAAAGGGTCTCTTCTTATGTCCTTCAGTAAATTGGGTGAGAGGATCCCTTAAAAGAAATCAACATATATAATATTCTCAGCTTTTGAGGGAAATGAGAGGGGTGGGCACTAAATCCTTAGCCTAGCAGTTCAGTTATCAGTCTAGTTGGAAGGCCTTCCATTCAAATGACAAGAAATTCCATCTATAACAGTCATTTCGCAAACCTGGGCTATTACATGATAAAATGTGAAGGTGTGAAGTCAGTTTTGGGTTGGAGATGAATTGTGAATCTGTTTCTTATATATCACTCTGTGTGGAGGAAATCATACTTTTGGAGAAGTCTCACTTGCATTCCAAATATTAAGAGTTATGTACAGGTAATACCAATGAGGGAAGGCAAGTCTTCTTTAAAATATGAAAATGAAATGTGGACTATCCATCATAGTGAACAGCATCGTGCTTGAGAGTTATGGCTATGTGGCTTTACAGGAAGCATGGACTATAACTCATAGCTTACTTTAGTCATAGGGAATATTTCTAAGAATGATGGTTTTAGCCACTAACCACAGTGCATAAAAAATTTACATTTTGTGACCGGGGCTGAAAACCCCCTCAGTCACTCATAATCCACTCAGACTGACAGGAATGGAACCATCATTGCATGCCAAAGAACAGATAATTTCCACCCAACCCATATGGCTTCACTCCTTTTAAAGATGTTGGCCCTTATGCTATTAGCCATTACACATTCTGTTGCCAAGGATGGATGTGCTGCATCCTTTTTCGAAGTGCCATTACACAACCAAACAGCCTGTTTCAAATGCCTATCTCCCACCTCCCAAGAATCTTTTGAAGTTGAGGCATTTAAGATGATTTTCCTGCACATAGAGGACTTTTAAAAATCTGAAAAATGCTTCCCAAACTGAGCTCCAATAGCCACAATCTGAACATTTCCTTTTGGATTTTGCATACCATCTGCCTATTTCCAACAGCAAGCATGAGGATCTTTTTGAAGTACTAATGAAGGACCTCTCACTCATTGATGTTAACATCTTGAAACAGGGTAGCAATAGGGCAAATGTTGCATTTTAAAGTCTACTGTCTATTCTTGGTCTGGGGTGGTACAGAACCCTTTGGTGAAATTTGGGCTCCCTTTAAATGTTGCAGAATTGTTACATGATCTCCTATTCTGTGATTTTATCTCTGGCATCACCTTCATATAGAGAAATCATGGCTTGCACAGTTCACAGTCTGCTGTTTTGTGCAAGAGCAGTAAAGCACACTAAATCCATAACAAAGGTGACAATTTAGAGTAAAATTGAGAAATAACAGAACAGCTGTGTGCCATTTTCCTTGCAAATGATGTATCTTTAGAAACTATCCAAAATAAAATTCTACATACTTCAAATAAATGGAAATACAACCACATGGGTTAGCAGTCAACAAAAAAGAGTTACTGTGTGAAGAGGAAATGAAAAAGCTACAGCATGGTTTCTTTCTGTCATGTATTAACATTGCTAATGATAACCAGTCAGGGCCCTGCAACACTGCTAAAAGGAGTCCCAAAGGGGAATTAACTACAAAAAAGGAGGCATGGCCCCAGAATGAACTCAGGGATGCCAGCTCATCTAGTTCGGCCCTAAGAGTCACAATAGGCATGGGGGCTAACTCTAATTCATGCCTTGGTGACGCAGCCATTGAGAATCAAGCTTGTGTCCTTCTTCATATGCCTTGCCTACCCTTCTTCACCCTGGCTTATCTTCCCACTAGAGTATGACTAAATATTGAGAATTATATCTTTAGGTAAATCTCAATAAATCTTGTACATATTGCCATATTCATTATTCCAACCATCTTCAAATGATCGTTATATTAATACAGTATGTTTAAACAGTGATGTAACATGGAAATGCAGTCATGGTAATAACAGCTTACAAGGCCACAAGAACATACTGACTGAGCGTGAGTCTCCAAAGTGACATTCAATTTTCCTTCCAGACGTAGCTCTTAGTTATCACAGCTCAAGGAACTTGGACTTTTCTGTTACATAAGACGTGAGGAAAAGGCACTGTACACTTACCACAGGGAAGAACATGTCTTGAAAGGGAGGGGCTGAGGAAGAGAAAAGCAAGAGAAGTAGGAAGTGACTTGAAAACATAAAACAGCAAAAACAAAATAATACACTTTATCCTGGGACCATCTTTGATCTGCTGGCCTAGCTCACTCAAGGTCATAGCTAAGGGCTAAAGCTCTTTGGCTTATGCTTCTGGCTACACCCAAGTAAAGAGAAACAGATGTTCAGCCCATGTCACATCCAGCTGGCAAGGGTAAGTGAGCCCCTGATTACAGGAAAGTACATCAACAGGATAGACCCTACAATAACTCTGTAGGAGAGACTTGTTCAAAAACATGCAGTAGCATCCTAGGAGACTCCTTCTGGGGCTGAGGGTTGCAAATGAAATTCAGTACCAAAACCCCTGTTTTACCAAAACTTTGGGTAACGTTCAGTGGTAAATCTATTAAGGATCCTACTTTTCTAAACAAAGTCAGATGAGCACACTAAAAAAATCCTGCACAAATGGGCCAGTTTAAATAATGGTTATACTGATCACCAGGGAGAGAGATATAAGAATTCAGAAATAAAAAGGATGATTGAATTTATTAAGGTGAGATGAACAAAGCAGCCAAAAGCCTAGCTAAACAGCATGAGGTTTTACTATTTAAAAACACTGATAAACTGGCATCTTTAGGCGAGTAGTACAGTATACCGCATGCACCTTCTGTTTTGCTTATCACATGCACCGGAGGTGGTGATTTAGTTATATTTATTTAAATGGATTTCTTGTTACACATAGCAGAATTATTTAGTTACCAACAGGCACCATTTCTAAAAGGCAAGACACAGCTAGGATTAGTAAAAACAATCTATATGTCAAGCTAAAAATCTTCTGTTCATTATCTCCTCTGAAACTATTCCAAATGCTATGATCTAGTGATAAGATGAAATTTGCAATTGCCAGAGGAAGTTATTAAGACATCAACTAAATAGCCCATTGGTCCTAGAGGCTTAGTTTGTAAGAAATGTTGAAAGGGGGGGGGACTCTCTGGTGCATTATATAGAGAAATGCTGGACAACTAGATTCTAGTTTTAACCCTTTTGATGAATGGGTGCAAAAAAGTCCATTATGCTAATAGGAAATGTTATACTTCTGTGGATTTAGGAAAGTCCCCCCCCCCCCCGGCTCTTGTGCAGGTATAACAATCAATTTTAAAAAATCTTTTCCTTTTTTCTGACACTCATGCCTTTTTATTTCTGAATTCTTATATCTTTTGATTCCCATACTCCAAAGAGTTCCAAGGTTAGTTGTGGTCTTGCATAAACACAAGTATGTCTACAGTCATACATTTCTGAGCCAGTATCAAAAGCTAAGGAGAAGAGCAAAGGAGTTGGTCCTTCCAGGCTTTATGTTTCTGCGGCGATTGGTTGAGGAGGCTAGGCATGAGGTAGGATCATGGTACAGGAATGGGATGTCTTAAGTTTGTGTCTTCTGTGGAAGCTTTTGTGATGATCTTTGCAGAACAATGGATGGAGGGCCTGAATCTTTGTTTTCTCCACCTGATCATGTGTGAACATCTAGCAAAGGGAGATTGGGCTGGTGTTGAGTAGAGACATGCAGAAGTCACTCAGGTTCTAACAGCACTTCCCAAGAACATACGCTGTGTTACTGGCATGTTCAATGCAGTAATAACCAGGACAGCCTTAATTTAACAGTGGAACATTACTCGAATGAGGAGAAGGAAGACCCTTTGGCAAGGATCTTATTTGTTCCATTTTCCTAATTCCAGCTGCTGCTGCAAATTCCACAAAATCCAAAGAACAGGAGAACCACTATCCAAGCAGCTTCAGGTACAGTCACTTACTTTTGTTTATTTCACTTCATTTATACCCTGACTTTCTCCCTAATGGGAACCCAAAGGAGCATGCATTGTTCTTTTCTCCTTCATTCTATCCTCACAACAACCTTGTGAGGTCGGTTAGGCTGAGAGTGTGTAACTGGCCCAAGGTCACCAGCGAGCATCAATGGCAGAATGGAGATTTGAACCTGGGGCCTCCTATATCCTAGTCCAGCACTCTAACCACTATACCACACCAGTCATGTTCAAGTATATCTGTTAAGTTTATTATTATTATTATTATTATTATTAAGTCAATTTAAGTTTTGAGGGGATTTCAATATTTTTTTAAAAGATCTACACGTATGCATGTGAAAAGATATTAATATCCATTCATATACAAAGTTTAAATAATTGCCGAGAGCTTTAAAAACAGTTTAAAAACTGCTCTAAGTAGTGGCTGGGGATGGGAACTGTCTAACTCGTGGGCACTGTTCAGTGGCCACTTTGACCCAAATGTGCCTGCATCTGTTGCAGCAATACTGGAAAGACTTGTAGCTTTCCCAGGCACACCTTAAAGCTATGCAAAACTTGCTTTACATTGACCATCCAATGACACAAACACTGCCAACGGCAGCTCCACCTCCAAATCTATCAGCCCATTTTAATTTTAGATCAGAAAACATTAACATTTTCTAGCCATTTGGCAAGTTTATTATCAAGAATAAGAATGACTCCTGAATTTGCACACAATGAAGCCACCATTTAGCATTTTAAAGCAATGTGCTAAGCAACCTGATCTAATGGGATCACATTTTAAGGGCCAAGTACTCTCCACATAGTAATTCTTCTAATTCTGCTGCTACTGTTAGAAACAACCAATACTTAGCAAATCATTTTCTTAAAAGGTTACTAAAATGCTGTATGTGCTTAAAATAAGAAATATTTTGACAGCACCCCACCCACCCCTCAGCAAGAAAGTCAAAATTTTGCATATCTGCCTTGATTACAGTTGTTATTTCAACAGATTAAATACTTCCTGCAGGAGAGTATCCAAAAAGTTTTAGGAATTAAAAAAGGTAATTTACATGACTACAGAATCTCTCATTCAGATACAGTGGAATTCTATTAGGGATGTGATTGCAAGCTCATGCGTTAACATTGTCAGGGGGTGGCCCAAGCAGTCCTGTACTTACCAAAGGTGAAGCAGAAAGTGCCAGCTGGAGTAGCCCACCTGGCAATGGCCTGCATATGTCAGAATTTGGCCCTGGACCAGCCAGCTCATGTGAAAGGGCAGTCTTTTAATTTGGTACATTTTTGGTCCTTGATTGGTCCAGTTACAGCCTCCATCTTTGAACAAAATGGATTTCAGACCCTAATTCTGTGTGGTTTGCCATCAGAAATTTTAACTTTTTCTGGGCTTACAACAGGACAACATTCGATGATTGTTGTTCATTCCATGAGAACATGTAACTGAAAGTAGTAAACTTTACCAACTGACTTAAGCTAAACAGTTGCTGAAATAACATGAGAAGGCTGTTGGTTTCTACCAATCAGATTGCACAGGACTGGGTAGCAGACATAAGGGGGATTCCCCTCTCCCCCAACTGTTTGCATGCACAGTCATGCTATGCAGGAGCACTTTTCCTTGAACCTCATCCTGAAACTCCTCGTTAAAAGTCTATAGAATGGACTCTTCATTGCTGAGAATTTAAAAAGTCTTCAGGACACAAGTGCATACTTGCAACTCTGACAAACAATAAGACCAATCCCATGGCCAATAAGAAGAGTGGCATATTTTTTTGGTTTACCAGAAGATGTTATAGATAACATTTTCCTGTCCCCTGAGTGCCAAAGTAAACAATGAATGAGGGGGAAATTAAGTCCGCCCTTCTATCTTCTATTCTGAGGCCTTCCCCAAAAGTAATGTAGAAAAGTCCAGAAGCAAGGTGGGCTTGGTAGCAGCTTTTGGTTGGGGGCTGTAGTAGCTGTTTCTGTTTAGGGCTTGGTTGCTTTGAAGATGCTGTGTTTTGAGGCCTCCAAACCCTATTCTCAACCTGCCTCCCCTCCTCCTAATGCTCAGGAGTCTGAGAGCTGAGAGGCCCACAAGCCTTTGACGATCTTGGCTTTTCAGCCTTCCTGGATCCTTGGACAGTAGCAATGAAACTGCATCAGCTTGCTTGCTACAAAACTGAAATCCCCACAAGGAGGCTATAGAGGGCATGTCACCCTCAGTCAGATGCTCCTTGCCAGTGTTTAAAGCGGAATTGGCTACATTATACAATAGTATTACATTAATTTTGGTGATACAAATGGTGACACTCTCAAATAGAACTCTCTAATAACTGTATATGATGCAATAGTCTGTGCACGTTTGAGGAGAATGTGGCCCCAAACCGGCTGCCACACAGCGACTTTAGCCAGGGGCTGAGATTTGCCTCCTCGGAAGGAGGAGGAGGCAGATGGCTGACCTGGCATCCAGGCTTCAGGCCAGGACTGGAGACAAGTGCCATTAGAAGGCATCTCCGCCCCTGTGTCTTCAGTTGCTCCATGAGATCAGACAGAGCAGAAGGTGCTTTTGGGCTCCTGCTCTTCCCGATCCACAGAGTGACTCTCAGCAAGCAAGTTGGTGACGGGAGTTCCCTGCTCACGTGTTGGGAGGCCTGGCTGTATTCAGCCCCCCCCTCAATTTTTTGTGCTGTGGCATCAGCAATGGCAGAGCAAGTGAGGCTGTGCAACGCATTTGAGTGGCGGCTGTTCGGCGACGAGTTTGGTTTGCCATGGCAGCACAACATCCCACTGCAGCAAGGAAAGCTGCCCACCGGAGTGGTGGTGAGAAGGCCAAGGAGAGGGGAACCAAGTTGCCGTGGCAGTGCAGCATAGCGAGGCGGAGGGTAAGTTGGCCCTGTCTCAGCAGGTTTGCATTTAGCGATGGGGACCCGGGGGTCAGATCACTTCCTCCGGGTCCCTGGGGGTCACAACACCTTCCTTTCCTTTCAACACTACATCTTGGCAGATGTCTGGGCACATGGGATGCAGAGAATGGGGGGGGGGGGCTCCTCCAAGCTCAAGTAAAATCCAACCAGGGGGGCAAAGCCTCTCGGAGGACAAAACACAACTAAATAGCAACTACTTGATAGCTAATATATAAACTTTACAATAAAGTGCAAAACGTGCAACGGTGCTCAGTAATCGAAAGTCACAGTATCAATGAGCATATAAATCCTAACATCAATGAGTGAAACAATTCAGCTCCTATAATAATACATGCAATGCATAGAAGAGGTCATGAAATAATAATACATGCAATGCATAGAAGAGGTCATGAAATCACTCCACGGGTAAAGAATAATTATCTGAACATTGCTGAGTCTATTAACCAGTTATTTCCTTTGTCTTGTTTTCTTAGAAAAATCCTTCTATTGTCGGATGGTCACAAGAAAACCAACGGTAGAGTCCTACTTGCCAAGGCATAACAAAAGTCAAATAAAACCTTGGAACACAAGCCTTTGTAGTTGTTTCTTGTCCAATGAGGGTGGAACTGACGGGCGTGTGCCAGCAATATCTTCCCATTTCATGAATAACACTTTTTCAGAGGCTCATATAGACCACGACAATTTCTACAAGACAACATACATCTTTATAACACCCAAGTACAACGTACCATTCAAGAATCTCAATGTGTGTTTCTTGGAAAAATACTCACAATGAGCTGAATCGCAGTTAATTAACCAAATGGTGTAGCCTTCGACGGTAAAGTGCCATGTGGAATGGTTTATATCCCCAACATTTATACCCAAAGTCATTGCATTTAAAGAAACAAGCCACACATCAATAAAATCCAGTTAAGCATACAAATCATAAGAAACAGGAGTAATCAATATTATTATTCAAACCCTTAGGTACCATGGATGCAGTTTTATAAATCCACTCCAATTCAATCTACAATAATTTACAGTGGGGATTGGTACCCTCATTAGGCTTGATAACTGACAAAAGTGAGAATTTAAAGGTGCAGTTACCTGTATGTTTCTTAATGAAATGGGAGACTAAAGGGGCATCCAAGACTTTATTCTTGATTCTAGACCTGTGCTCCTGTATACGTGTCTTTAATGGTCTGGTTGTGCTACCTATATACAGTTTTAAACAGGGGCACTGTATGACGTAAACTACGAAGGGGGTTTTGCAAGTGGAGAAGCAGGCGTCTCAAAAAGGAGTGAAAATGATAGGATTTACTAGGTCTGAAGCTTTAACTGAAAGTCTGCAGGTGCTGCAATCACCACAGACTGTTAAAGACACGTATACAGGAGCACAGGTCTATTATAAATCCACTCCGATTGAATCGGAGTGGATTTATAAAACTGCATCCATGGTATACCTTTAATATGGTGTTTAATTCAATAGACATGTGAAAATGACCATTGAGGTTGACTCAATGGTCATTTTCTCATATGTCTGTTTCTGATATATGACACAAACTTAGGAAACAGACCTAATTTTGAATTAAACGTTTCATTAAAGGTATACTTATAATTAACTAGATAACTTAGTAAGCTTTCACAATTTTTTTTTTGGTTAAAAGTTTGGCAGCAACTCTACTGGACAGCAATTTCAAAATAGTTCCAGCTACAGAATAGTGAAATCAATGAGTCACAAGTAGAGATGGGCACGAACAGCAATACGAACTAAAAAAAGCCACGAACAGCCCAATCAGCTGTTCGTGAACAAGCTGTTCGTGAGGTCCCATTATAAATGAACAGGTGGTCATTGCAAGCCTTGTTCGTTGCTGTTTGTTGCTGTTCATCAAACCAGACAATCTGACACCTGCAATCAATTCCCTTGGCAACTGGAGGCAGGGACTGCCTGAACTCTGTCTGCACTCCTGCTGTTGCCCTGGAAACCCCAATCTAAGCCCAATTTAGCTTGCTAGGCATGCCTTCCTTTCAAGTGTGGAGCTCCAAATTTGTTACAAGGAAGCACAGAGCAGGGGGGAGGGGGGCTCCAAGCTCTGGTTTTGCAGACAGTGCGGGAGAGACAGTTGCTGTTTGCATTTTGAGAGACAAAGATAATGCATTGGAGTTTGAATTTTCTTTGCTTGTGGTGGGATAGGGATCTACCTCTTCAAGTTCCAGGGCTGCTGCCAGGCTCTGGGCCAAGCTATTATACATTATTGGTACATTTCCTGCTGCCTACTGCGGGAGCATTTCTGAGAGTGGTGAGGTAGGGATCTTGATGGCTGGAGGAGAGCCTGCTGGCTCCTACGAACAATGAACAACAAACATGTTTGTGAACAAGTCATGTCCATCAATGTTCATTGTTCGTTGTTCGTGGATGGCAATGAACAACGGACACCATGTTCGTGTTTTTTTCTGTTCGTGCCCATGTCTAGTCACAAGTGGTGCTAGTTTGTACGTGTTTGTAACTGTCCTAGACAATAATGTGCCAGGATGGCCATTTGTCCATGAATAAAAAGATATTGTGTTCAAATTGAATCAGTGTTTGGTCAAAGGGTCATGTTTCAATGGATTCAAAGGGCAGCAATGGCCAACTTCAACTGGCAATTTGCTTTTGTTTTTCTATGATTGCTTTTTTTTTCTATGATGGCTTAGCCCTAAAATTACAGCTAAGGATGTGATATGCTTCAGTGGGTACTCAGCATCATTTATGCTCCCATCTCATAGATTCAGTGACTTCCATAACCAGCAGTAAAAGAATGTGTTAATCCTCTTCATTTAGCAAAACAATGTGTAGAAATGTTAACTTATTTGTCTTATTTACTGCTCATTTGCAAGATGACACATTTTATTTACATCTTGCTTCTATCCATCTGGGACCTCATATTGATGTGCCTTTGAAGAAACTAAGTAGCCCAGAGCACTACCTCTTTCAGTGTTTTGTTGAGTTTGAATTAAGATTCCCAGTAGAAAATTTGCAAAATTGTTCAAAATTGACTCTCGGCATCCTAAGAACCCTAAAGCTTCTACGGGATTTGCTGAAAACTAAAAACTGAATATCTCCTGAAGGAAAACTACATGTCAAATTTATATTGTAATGCACTATTGTGCTTTTTTGTTTTAATTGGGTTTCAAACCAAATATCTAGCAAATGTTCCTGATGTATTAGTTTGCTCTGATTAGTTCCAAAGACAAATTATATAAACAAAATAACGAGAATCAGATCACAAGATTAATTGTGACAGCTTTTATTCATCACCACTCATGCCATTTTAGGTCAGAATCCTGAGTGAAGTGTTGTTTAGATTATTGGGGTAATCATTGTGATGTGTGATGTGCAATGCAAATGAGTTTAAAAAAAACATTAACAGCACATCAATTGCATAACATTGACCAAAGTTGTTTTTTATTCATTTCAAGAAGGAAAGAAAAGGTAGAAATGACATCAAAGATAGTGAACAAGAGGGATAGAGGAATCCAGTATAGGGCCAAGCTACAAGTGACGAATGACACTTGAACAGCAACTGGATTGAGTGGAGCGCAAGTGAACAGGGAGAAATACACTTGCCGTTCAAGTGTCATTCGTCACTTGTAGCTTCACCCACAGTGACAGAGCTGCCAAGAGGGGGAGACTAAGAGTGTCGGGTGATGCAATGTTTCCTGGGAACTGTAGTTTTAAAAGAGTTGCTTGGGATCAATGTGGAAAGGAAGGTTGAAAATACAAGCAAAATTAAGTTAGAAGCATTTTTCTTGTGTAGTTTATGGGTATAAGACTTTAGCCTCCCCTTCATTCTGAATGGAATCTGCCAGGTCTTAAAATAAAAGTTTTCAAAGACAAAAGAGTGCGAGATTGCTGGGGGAAAGGAACTTTACAATTCCTCCCCCCCTCCCAATGCACTCTGGGGGGAATTGCAAAGTTCCTCTCCCCCAGTAATCTCATTTGTCTTTGAAAATGTTTATTTTAAGACCTAGTAGATTCCACCCAGAGTGAGGGGGTGGTGGGAGACTAAAAGCTTGCGCCCATAATTTATACTAGAAAAATGCTTCTAACCTATTTTTGCTTGTATTTTCAACTTTCTTCTCCACAGTGATCCCAAGCGACTCTTAAAACTACAGTTCCCAGGAAACATTGTGTCACTTGAAGAACATGTACCAGATATCTTGTGTAGAGAGACTCTCAAGAGACAAAATTCTGGAGTCTCATGGGTGTCTGAATCTAGACAAGGCACATGGTTGATTTTCACAGAATCTTTGGATGAGGTCCCAGAGGAATTTTTTTTGTGGTAGCTCTCAGCAGCCATATACTGTGAATCACATTTTGATGTATATTTGCATGCTCATCATGATGCTCAAATCTTTACTGAAGAGACTGGAATCAGCTTTTGATGCAGATGTAAATACACAGCTAATTGTTACTGTTGTAACTAATTGCATATGACAGCCAGTACATGACATGTAATATCACAATATCAAGTATATTTTTCTAGCAAATGTGGTAGCATGTTGCAGGATACTGAAATCAGGTTTTTATCAGTATAGTTTGCTCAACATTTTCATTCTTTAAGGGCCTGAACTGATATTATTTGCATGGGCGAAGTACAAACTCATATTTCTCTAATTATATCTAATAAAAGAGAACTTAGTGACCATGACATCATCATATTGAACAGCCAAAAATGAATCACTGTGGAGCTGTGGAATATTGATCACAATGACATGTACCACATACTGTTTTTACCAGATGTTAGTAGGGAAAAGTGGGATGATTTGAGACAATAGTAGCCACAAAACCCTGATAATGACTAGTTAGGTTCTCGTTAGTAATTCTTAAGACTTGCCACTCAACTAGATACATTTTATGCATGAAATTTTTGTAGCTATTTTGTTAGCTTTTTTGCAGATCATTTCAATATTTAAAAACTGTAATGTTGATGTGATAAGAGTTTTTAAAAAAACGTTTTTAAGGGAAGTTATTAAAAGCTTGTATTCTCAATGCCTTCATGACTATTGTGCACCAGGAAACAGATGGTACTTGACTCTGTTCCATCCTAAAAAAGAAGGAAATGGCAATAATTACTTCAAATTCCAATCAGCTTTACTTTTTGAATATAGTAATCTAGTCTAATTAATACAAAATCCAGTAAAATCTGTATTCAGACTATGAAAATATGAAACATTAGATTCTATATGTTTATATGTTGTATAAAATATACAGTCTGTGAGACAGAAGCATTTTATTCCAAATAATAGGACTATGTAATTTAAAAAAATAGAACATTCTATAATAGTTAATCCAAAAGTTGAGGAAGTCCATTAAACACCATGTCTCTGGTAACTTGTAACAAATGCTTCAGAAGAGACTTTTAAAAAAATTAGACAAAAACTCTAGAAACCTGCATAGCTTTAATCAGGGCATAGCCACTTATTGCCACAGTTTTTGTTTGAAATTCTATGGACTACTATGGATTCTATGGATTACTAAGATCAGCCAAAGGCCATGGGTGGTTATGAGAAGAACAGGTCTTCTGCATTTTGTCTCTCATTAATAGCCTTCAACTTTCTCTTTCTGAATATATATTTAAAACCATCCTCCCTATATCATCACACAGTGCTTTCATCATCTCAATCTGTGCTTTCCAAATAACCTGAGAAAACAAAGTCAATACATATCAATGTTCACAAGTTATTCCAGTTGCAGATTTTTTGGCTGCAGAAAATGCAAATTAGTTGCAGTCTGCACATTTAATTTATAGGGAAATTTCAAAGTGTGCTGCTGCCCTAAAGTTCCACCGGCAGCAAGAAGCAACTAGAGCCAAGCCAAGCAACTCTTCCACTGTCTCAGAGGCAACTTAGCTTGCATCATTCAGAATCATTATTAATGACTGTCAGCTTGCCAATTGCCTCCTCATGTACTGCTGCCAGTTTATTGAAGGAGACAGGGATGGTCTTAGCCAATAGGCAACCAGGGCAGTTGCCTCAAGCCTTGTGTCTGGAAGGGCCACTGACTACCATGGTCCTGCCCTCCAAAGGAGGGGCAAGGAAAGCAGCAGATCAGGCTCCTGTCACTGCTTGCATTGTCCTGTCTGCAGCTCAGAGTTAAGCTACAAGAGACGAATTACATGAGAAGGAGCATGTGAAGGGAGTCGCAATGTTAGCTGAGAAGCTGAGTTTTAAAAGAGATCGGAAGGCTTTGCCAATTTCCCCTCTCTACCAGGGGATTGCCACTCATAAGGTTTGTTTATTTCCTCTTTGCCTCTTAGAAGGGGAGGTGAAACTGACAGAGCCTTCAGGAGGCAAAGAGGAAATAAACAAACCTTCTGAGCAGGGATCTCCCTGACTCTGTAGAGAGGGGAAATTGACAAAGCCTTCTAATCTCTTTTAAAACTCATCTTCCCGGCTAACATTATGGCTCCCTTCCCTGCTCCTCCTTGTGTAATTCATCTCTTGTAGCTTGGGTCTCAGTCAGCTGGCTTCCAGCAGCAGAATTGGCTCCCTCCAACCTCACACAGAGTGAGGTCCAGACCCTGCTTGACTGAGAGAGGGAGGGGCTGATGATGGGGTGGGACTGATAGGGGTCCCATCCTGGATTTTTGCTCAGGGCCCCAGAATCATCACAGTCATGCATAGGAGGAGGCATGAGTCAACGTCCATTGTTGATCCCATCGAGTTGAGTAGCCTGTAGTAGTGGCTTATACTGCAGCAAGGACCACTCAGCATGGCTTGCTCTAGGGCCATTTTCATTTCCCACTCTCACGCCTGAAATCAGGAACACACAATCCTATGGACTTCATGGGCACTTTCCAAGTCATAGGAAACGTCCACTTCTAACCTGAAGTCTGCAAGTTTACAGCTCTCATAAAAATATGTTAACAGAAGTCTGGCTGTTCTCATTATTCATATAAATGTCATATATATTTAATGTGTTCACATACTTCTGTGCTTCAAATATAGTTCAATACAATAACCAAACTGGAGCTCTGGTGAACAATGAGCAGTAATTCTTCTGCAGGTCAGAAGAGAAAAAAATGTGATATACAAATAAGCCAGCATACTTATGTTAAATAGTAAGGTCAAACTTCCATTAAGCACTATTTCACTCTTTATGACAAGACCTTCACAATGTTCCTTCACAATACCCAGTTGAAATGAATGGTGGTTCTCCAGCAGAAGTACCTGGAAATTGCTCTCAAAATTACAGTGTAACCTTCAGTTTCACTCACATCTTGACAGCTTAATTTTTCTCCCTCTGAATATCACATAATATCAGCAAATACATGGAGGAGGACCAAGTTTATCTTATATCTAAATGGATAAAAATGCAGATATACAGACACTATACAGATGCAGTCAATATTTTATTCTTATAAAATACAATAAAATAAATAAAGTGAACACACACACAGAAATCACCTAGTTTGAGAGACTCCATGTAATCCAACAATCAGTTGGAAATATTGCTGTACTCTTATCAGTTTGATTGTGAGCCAATATATGTAAGTTGCCAATTGTCCTTAAGATACAGAGATACGGATCTTTTTGGGAAAAAAATAGCCTTAGTAAACAAAAGGAAGTTTATATTATTCTGAGCTGAAGGAAAGTATTGTTCTTCATTATGATTCATAGCCAGGAATTCATACATAATTCCTGTTGAAATGTACATTTGAGTCATCTCCTTTTACAAGGTGTGGTATGGAAAAAAAACTATCTTGGGTACTTTGCTAATTTATTTTTAAGTATTATGCATGGGTTTTAAAAAAAATCCTTTAATATTTTGTTCTACCAGCATGCTACTCTTCCTTTTAGAGGGTGGTGAACAACAGTGCTTCCATTTGAGACTGAATAGGTACAAACTCACTTTCACTGTACTATAGGATTAGGTGCTGCCAGACCAAAGCTTGGTATGATGACCCTATCAGTTATAAAATATGCTTGTACTGTATAGAGAGAAATAGCTATGTGCTGAAGTTGCCATATGCTCTGCCATGGGGCAAGTTCAGATTCCACCAGTTTTTGCAACCTATGAATTCTGTGTTGGATCAGTCTCTTCTCTGTGATATGTCAAATAGTAATCATGTGGGGAAAACTTTGTTTGCCCATGAACTGTGCCAGCTCTTCTAGGTGTTAATCTGAATACAACTTCACACATCCAGAAACTGGCCATGAAGTTGTCTGTACGGAAAACTATAAGATTGATTTTTGATTGTATAAAGGCAACCTGTAAACAAATTGGTCACTTGGAGAAATCAGTAATCTAACTTAGATGTTATCAAGGTTTGCACCACAGTAGCAAGATCTTTCCAAGAGAGGACACAGTTGGCTCACCAGCCAAAGCTGATGAAAGGCACCTCTGGCCACTTCTGCCATCTGCCATCCATTCTGCCATCCAAAAGGATGCCAGGGATCTGCAGCATCCCCAAGATACCAATCTGTTCCTTTAGGGGAAGTGCAACTCCATCCATAGTAGAGGATATCCCATTTGCTGGATCAACCCATCTGCCAATCACTAGAGCCTCTGTTTTGTTAGGACTGAGTTTCAGTCTGTTAGTCCTCATCCATTCCAAAACTGCCTCCAGGTTCCAAAGCCACCCTGGAATTTGTTGCAAGATTGTTATCTGCTTAATGGAGCCAACTTAGCCCCCATCTCTGGAATGACCTCTCCCAGTGGCTTTCCATGCATGTTGAAAAGCAAGAGGGACAAGATAGAAACTTATGGGACCTCTTGTGGGATAGAACTTTCTGGGATCCCATAGACCAGAGACTGTGGGGTGAAGCAGTAGTTCTCCCAACTCCACATTCTGAAACCTACCCTCAAGATAGGACTGAAACTGCTTCCAAGTCCAAATCTCAAAAGGCAGTCTAGAAGGATACTATATATGATAGTATCAAAAGCCACTGAGGGGCTCAGGGGAATTAACAGGGTCCAAAACACCAGGGTGAATGCAATTTCAGTGCCATAACCAAACCTGAAAGCAGATTGGGACAGAGCCAAAAAATCTGCTCCATCTCCTCTGCTACACAATTATTAAAGACAGAGGAAGTCTCTGGATCTGGTCAGGTTAAAAACCAATGAACAGGTTATTGTATCTTACTGTTGTTATTATTGCCTCATTGACATGTGTTTACTGATTTTATAGATGAAGGAAGATTTTTAAAAGAACATAAAAGCACCAGTATCGCATCAGAGCAATAGTCTGCCTAGTTCAGTATCCTATTTTATAAGATAAAGATATTTTACAGGAAGAAATAACTTTGAACAGATCCCCATTTAAACAATGCCTTTAAAAGGTTTTGAATAGGCTCACCAATTTGTGATCCATTGAGAATTCTAGTTCCTTTAATAGAATTGTGACAAGGAAAGCATTGGCTTTTCTCATAGAGCTGCAGGAATAAGAAAAGTTGTGTTTGCTGCAGTTATGCTAGCTACAAAAGGAACTCATTCCAAGGTCAGGTGTTTTGATCCTATGTGTAAAATAGCTGAGTGAGAATAGCTGTTAGAACACTGTGAGGCAAGCTGCTAAGAAGTTTTCTGCTAGGAACTGTACAGCCTGAGCTCAAAGTCCATATTGTTAGTCATCATGATTCACAGGTTGCAAACAGAAGTAAGCTGAGACTAATGTGATGATTTTCATATGTACATTATACACATACAAATGGTGGCCATTAGTCAAAGGTAAATACTAAATTCAGAAAAGCAAAGCCAGAATGGATGTAAAGAAATATTGAAAAACAAGAACCATCAGTCAGGCATTAAGGTTGACTCCAAAAGATAGCAACTCACACTGGCTGGATATTCTAGGTGCTGGGTTACAGATGTATGTTTCTCACTTCATTGCAATAGCAAGTAATAACTATGTGGGTATCTAAGAGTAAGAGTAAGGTTTGGGTCCAGTAGCACCTTAGAGACCAACTAGATTTCCAGCATGTGTACTTTTTGACAATCAAAGCTCCCTTCGTCAGACAAATAGAGTGGGAAAAGGTAGGAGTCTTTAAAGAAATCTAGTTGGTCTCTAAGGTGCCTCTTGAATGAGGATCTTGCTCTTCTACTACACAACAACATGACAACACACCTGAATATATCTAAGTGTGTATCTATTGGTAGTATCCAAGATATAATATCACAGATAACTCTTATATTTTACCTCACAGCACCTAAGACAAAATTATCTCCAATGGAGATAGTACCAAGATAGAGAGCCAGTTTCATGTAGTGGTTAAGAGCAGCAGGACTCTAATCTGGAGAACCGGGTTTGATTCCCCACTCCTCCACTTGAAGCCAGCTGGGTGGCCTTGGGTCAGTCAAAGGTCTTTCAGAGCTCTCTCAACCCCACCCACCTCTCAGGGTGATTGTTGCGGGGATAATAATGACATACTTTGTAAACCACTCTGAGTGGGCGATAAGTTGTCCCGAAGGTTGGTATATACATTAAATATTATTATTAATAATAATAATATTGAACTGCCTTTTGTCAAGTATAGAGTAATTAAATCAAGATAAATCATTGGTTGGAAGCATATTTTTCTCATCCCTTCCCTTAGCAGTTCTGTGTGACCTCAGGGACAAAAACCTTACAGGACATTGGAAAAGACAGTGAAGAGGTGGAATGGGGTGGAATTACCTCCACTTTTCTCCAGTAAAGCTCTGATTTTGCCCTTTTTCTGCTCATTGTAGCAACCTTCCATATCCTGCAGGATTTTGTCCATGAGGCTCCTCTTATATCCCCCCCTCCCCAGCATCAGCTTTCTTTGGGGAATGGGAGTTATAATGCTGCATTTGTGGTGCTTGGATTCAAACCACTGAATGCATATTATTTTATTTATTTACATTGGATTTCTATTCCGTCCTCCCCATGAAGGGCTTGGGGGAGATTACAACAAAACATTTTAGAATTAATTTATACAATTAAAACTATAAATAGATTTAAAAGAAAATTTAAAAGAGAAATTAACTCATAAAATATACACTGATTACAATCAGATGGTGGCAATTGATAGGCAGCAAGCACAGCTCAACAAGATAAGGAGGTGGATAGCCCTAGTAGGGAGGGATTCAGGTTTTATATTCCTGTTTATTTTTTCAGCCGGCAGAGGCCAAGCCCTACCTCAGCCATATGCCTGGTGGAACATCTCTGTCTTACAGGCCCAGTGAAATAACAAATCCTGCCGGACCCTGGTCTCAGTAGACTGAGAGTTTCACCAGGCTGTAGCCAGGACCAAAAATGCCCTGGCTGTGGTTGAGGTCAGGCGGGCCTCTTTGGGGCCAGGGACCACCAACAGATGTTTCTCTCCCGATCAGAGTGTCCTCTGGGGCACATATGGGGAGAGGTGGTTTCACAGATATCCTGGTCCCAGTCTGCATAGGGCTTTGTAGGTTAATACCAAACCCTACTCCACTGGTGGCCAATGCAGCTGGCGTAATATTGGTGTTATATGCACTCCAGTCAGTGCTCCTACAATAACATGTGCTGCTGCATGTTGAACCAGCTGCAGTCTCTGGGTCAGGCTCAAGGGAAGCTCCGCGTAGAGTGAGTTATAGTAGCCCACCCTAGAGATGACTGTTGCCTGGATCACTGTAGTTAAGTCGCTGGTTGGAAGGTACAGGACAAGCTGTCTGCTCCATCATAGATGGAAAAAAGAGGACCTGGCAACCGCTGCGACCTGTGCCTCCATTTTCAAGGAGGCATCCAGAATCACCCCCAGTCTCCTAACCGATGACACTGGGGTAAGTGGAGCCCCATTGAGTGTCGGGAGTCGGAGTCCAGCACCTAATCCCTTGCAACTCAAATACAGGACCTCCATCTTCATAGGGTTTAATTTCAGTCTATTCTGTTTCAACTAACCAGTCACAGCTTCAAAAGCATGCTCCAGGACATCCGGGGCCTAGCTAGGCCGGCCATCCATCATCAGATATAACTGACTGTCATCTGCATATTGATGACACCCAAGTCCAAAACTCCACACCACTGGGCAAGGGGGCACATATAGATGTTAAACAACAATGGGGAGAGTATTGCCCCTTGTGGGACACCACACACCATAGGTTGGCAAGATGACAGTCTCTTCCCAAGCACCACCCTTTGTCCCCAGCTGTGGAGAAAGGAAACCAGCCACTGCAAGGCAACCCCTCATATCCTCACATTGGGGAGGCGGTGGGTCAAAAGTTCATAACTGACCATATCAAACGCTGCCAACAAATCCAATAGCAGCAACGATCCATCTCAATCCAGGTGTCTGCAAAAATCTTCCGTGAGGGTGACCAGTAATGTCTCCATCTCATGCCCTGTGCGGAAGCCGGACTGGAAGGGATCTAGAGTTGAGATTTCATTCAGGAACCCCTGCAGCTGTTCCGCCACTGCCCACTTTCACCTTGCCCAGGAACGGGAGGTTTGAAACTGAGTGGTAATTGACCGGATCAGTGGGGTCCAAAGATGGCTTCTTTAAGAGAGGCCTCACCACAGCTTACTTTAGTACCCCCAAGGAAAACTCTGCAGCTCAGGGACAGGTTGACAATGTCCAAGTGACTCCATACTCCATTGACACTGGCCTTTACCAGCCACAACAGACATGGGTCCAGGAGGCAATTGGTAGGTCTCACCATTCACCAATTACTAGGCCACCTACACAATCAGAAACCTTGAATATCTGCATGAAACTCTGGGCCAAGCTACACATGACGAATGACACTTGAACGGCAAGTGGATTGAGTGGAGGGCAAGTGAACAGGGAGAAATACACTTGCCATTCAAGTGTCATTCATCATGTGTAGCTTGGCCCACAGGTTGCAAGATTTCTTTCTCTCTTTCCCTCTACTCTGTGCAAAATAAAATTCAGCTGCGGTTGGACAGGCCAGCTAGCATGTAGGAAGTCTGCACAGTATCAGAAATTTTAGCACAGTCTATGTTAAAATTTATTTACCACAAAGCAATCTGATACCTGCCACCAAGTTCTGTTTTTGCTAAATGTCACCCCTGCCCCCTAAATAGTCTCAGATGATTTTAATCATTTCTGCAGTAACCATGTTAAAATGCAAATAATATTATCTCAAGAAAAAATATATTGTTTTAAATGCATTTATTAAACAGCCAATCACTTCAATGCCTTTACCAGAATTTCCTTTTATAAAGGCATTCTATGAAAATACAATACACATCATATCTTTTAATAGGACCAACCAAAAGAAGATAAAATAGTGTGCAAACTTTTGCGTTCACCAGAAATCTTATTCTGCTGGATGTTCCAAAATAAAAGTGAGGTGAAGGCAGGGCAGGGCTGTCAGGCCTCATGCTGTGCTTGGAGCAACAGCAACAGATTTTTTTTTAAAAAAAAAGCTGGCATAATTTCTGCCACAAACTCGGAAGTGATATCATGGCACAGACAACAATGCCCCCCATGTCCCTGCCGACAAAACTGCATAACCTGGCAACCCTTGTGGGAGGTTCCGGCCCTGTTCTTGGCAGCATTTCTGTACTCAGTAATGGCCAGCATTCCATGCAAGTATATTGGTGGTTAATCCAGTGGCTCATGTCTTTCCCCTCAGTCTGATTAGGTAACTAGGTAGCTTGGCTCTGCACTCCTTGAAGAACCTAGCAGAGGTCAAACCAATTGATTAAAATATCAACTAGCATAGGCCATATAATGTGGTTACAAGGTGGCCTCAGTAGTTTCCATGTGCACCTCATTAGAGGTAATTGCATTGAAGTGAGCTGTAATTCTCTGTTAATCTAAACCAGCTGAGAGAACAGAGTTCCTCACACAATGTGCAGTCAGGTAAGTAATTTCTGGCATTCTTTACCTCCAAGTGGACACTCAACAATCCTGTCTTCCAATCAGTTTGCCTGTGTGGTATGAAGATATGATATAAGTACAATAAGTGTACCTGTACGATTGTATCTGTACAATACAATATTTTGAAGAGGAGCACAACATATCAGCAATGAGGTCTTCCTGGATCTCTGAGGAAGGGAAGGTGAAAGAACAATAGAGAAACATTGCTGATGCTTATACTATCTTTCCCCAAACTCACTTGTCAGTTGAACAAAGGGAGGGTGGTTTTAGGGATTCATAAGTGGTAATATGGGATGTAAGATGGAACAAGCAAAGGGGAGTTGATCCTTCAGAAACTTTGAGGTGTACACTTAAAAATGTCATATATAAATCAGTCTTGACTGATATTGACAATTTGTTTCTTTATATGCAATTTACATACACTATACACAGCATTTATATCTATAATGTATGTATAAGGCTGATTTATTGATGCACAAGTAATAGAAAAATATTCACATTTTAGGGGGAACACTTAATGTGAAGGAAAAAAAGGCTGATAATGCAGTATCACATATTTAATTTGTGAAAAGGATTAACAAAATCAAAATGGGTACTTCTGACTTGAACCAAAAAAGATGAGAAGTTTGAAAACATGACTATGTCATGAATATAGCTAGAACTGTAGGAGAGCTTTTTTGGGATTTGACCAAGACAGTTATTCAAAATGCCTTTGCACACAGAAGCAGGACTAGCTCAGCCCTATAATTAGATAGACCTCAAAGAGAGGCCTAGAACAGATCAGCCTTGGGGAGGGGCCATGAAAAAATGGAGTAACACAGTTGTATGGCCATGTGTAGATTAGAGATGGGAACGAACCGAAATTCGAACCAAAATTAAGCGCGAACCAAGCCGCTTCATGGTTTGCGAACCACGGTTCATCAGATCCCATTTCTGATGAACCGCCATGAACTTTTAGGCTGGTTCATTTGGTTTGTTTTTTGGTTCATCACTGCAGACAACCTCGTGCCAATCAATCAGTTTCCTAGGCAACAGGGGATGGACTTCCTGCAGACCTTCTGCTGACCCAGAAGTGAATTTGTGCTGGCCCAGAAGTGACCTTCTGCTGACCCAGAAGTGATGCTTTTCAGACCTGGATGTGACATTTTCATGAACCAAACGAACTGGTTCATGAACCAGGGGCAGGTTCATGAAAGTTCGTGGTTCATGAAATTTGATGAACCATGAACCACATGGTTCGTTTTTTTTCCGGTTCGTGCCCATCTCTAGTGTAGATTAGAAGAGCCTCATATCAATATATATAATGTACTAAGGCCAAGTACAAAGAGTGTCTGAGAATGGCAGGAATGACTAACATCACAGAAGTCAGATATAGAAGCCAAGGATAGATATATTGGTTGAGGGCCCAAAGATATTCATATGTATGAGAAATTTTTAATCTCTAAGGTAGCGAGACTGAACTATTTTTATATATTTTAAGATGATGTTTTGAATATAGATAACTTTGTCTGGTGTTTGAAGTAGTAAGATAGATAGCCAAAAATGCCTTTCCTCTCAGTCTGATCAGGTAACTAGGTAGTTTGGCTCTGAACTCCTTCTTGAGGAACCTAAAAGAGGTCAAACCAATTGAAGCAGAACAGACAGCTGTTGTAAATAGTTCTGAAACCCTATAGATCCGACAATTTGAATTGATTGGGAGCTTCCTCTTAGAAGGGGCTCCTTGCCTGTGACCTTTGAATTTTTGGGTAAGATGCTTTTTTGGACCCATGTAATTTCTCTCCTTTAATGATATATATAGTTATAATGGATGGTATGATTTTCTGTTGATTGAGCTAATATTAAGATTGTGAAATAATTATATTGTATTAATAAAGGTTTAGAATGGAAGCAGAAACTCCATAATTATATTATTTGTGTACAGTACCTGGTAACAATGGTGCATCTTTTGTCAGGAGTCAGATGACTTGACATAGGACATCTAGCTAGACACTCAGGTCTTCTTAAGTGCATACCTATATCTGAATCAGACCTGACCAGAATTATCTAGAACAACTACCTACCTCTTATTTTGTGTTCTCTTAAGCCTTCCTGAATGCGCACACTAAATGTTCTCAGGTCCATGATAAATAGTGTATTTATATGTTACAAAGCTCTCTAGTAATCTAGAGCTTCTTGTGAGCTGCTCATGGATGTTCACGGCATCAAAAAATTCAGCCTAGCTTCTTCCCTTATTCCAGTTTGAAATGAGCCTCTAAACGGCTCCACATGAAGAATGGAGAAAACTTCAAGGCTATTTCATTAAAACTAAGAAAATGATGCCATTTTCTTTCAGTAATTTTCTTTCAGTGATTTTTATTTCATACAAAAGAAATGCAAAGGGCCATGACAATGTTCATCAGAGAATTTCACAACTGCAATAATTGACAGGATGTATAGCACTGTTCAGAATTTATGTCTTCCAGTAAATGTAATTACTTCACCCTATGGCTTAAGATGAGGGTGACTTCAAAATAAGGACTCCTTCTATTACATTTAATTATTTCAATCATGGTTTAAAGTGGCAGAGGGGTTTGCTGTTAAGGGAAGGCAGCTTCCAAACAAATATATACGGTAAGTAAATAAATACTGTCCAAATGCATTCAATAAATAAGTGAGAGATGCTCATTTGAAAGGCTCTGCATAGTGTTGCCAAGCCTCCTGCTATGGTGGGAGGCTTCCTTCTGGGATAAATATTGTATATAGCAGTCTTACATGTGGCATGTCATTTTACCAGAATTTCTGGTGATTCTGAGCGAATGAGATGTCATTTCTAGGTTTTCCTGGAAATGATGTCATAGTGCATGTGACCCTGGAGCCCCTCGTTGTCAGGGTTAGAATATTCTTCATGTGTGTGTAACCAAAGAGACTCCATTTTAATTCTTTCAGTATTCTAAGTGCTTTATTCACAGGTGCCAAGATGTTCCAACAGCTATCTCACAGAAGAGGATTGTTTTGGCTACCGCTTTTCCAGCCTTGGGAAACTTTCGCTTTCTCAGCATCAAAGAGATTGTTTTGAGAACTATGGGGGGAGGTTGGGTCTGCTGGGATTTGATACTTTGTACCTTATGCTTTGCCTGTCATTCGTAACAATACACGTGTACCAGTCCAGATATTGCATCTGGACCAGTGGACTATAATGGTTGCATTTTTCAGTAAATCTTTTGGAAACAACGGGCTTTTGTCTGATTGCAGAAGGTAGTCTGGATACAGCTATTATTTAGCCACAGATCTGACATTTTGTTATGAATCATCTTTTCCAATGCCTAAGCTGGAGAAGACGGGTTCCAAAGTTGTACCCGAAAGGGACCCTTTGTTTGATCCATATGCCTCCCCCGGCTCTCAAGGACTGGAACCTCAAGGACCCGTTCAAAGAGGGACAGGGTCCTCTGTTACTACAATCTACACCCTCGCGCCCAGTAGGACAGATACCCGGCCTACAGCCACCGCTGACCCGCTGATTTCCTTGCTGATGCCAACACAGTGGGGATTGAGGCCAAGGGACGCGAGGGAGAGGAAAGCAAGCCCCAATGGAAGGCCGACGGAGTCTGGAGGTGATTGCAGAGCACTCCAGTAGTCAACCTTGGTATTACTGGAATCAAGAGGCTGACCAATTGGAATGGGATCGAAGAGCCTCGGAGAGTACCCACACTTGGGAAACGTTGTGCCGCGATGTGATGAGTTGGGACTATGCGGAGGTTGTTCCATGGATGGGACACCAAGATCCAAATGAACACTCGTGGATACAATTACAAAGTCGAACCATAGCCGTGGATGCTGGAATTTCGGCGGTCACAGGATTAGCAAAAGGAATCCTGGCGGGGAGATCGCAAGAAGAGCAAGGTATGGGGGCCCAAGGCATGGGAGAAATAAGACCTTGGCACGGAGCAACCTGTGCGGAATCCTACACAGAATACAGAGAGGTCCCGCAAGGACCCGGCGAACCCCCCTATCAGGGTGCGGGAACTGAAGCCACCGCAGCGGACTCGAGTCGAGTACAAGTTTTAGAAGAGAGACTGACTAGCATGGAAGAAAGTTTGGCCCATGCAGTCCATTTACTCTCCGTGCTAGTGGGAACAGAAGGGGGGGAAAGAAGGGAATCAAACAGCCCCTGCAGGTATGCAGACTATCAGTCAAAGTCTGGCAACTCTACAGAAAATGGTCCCCCAGACAGAGACGGCGGGCCCTAGTCAACCTCCCCCGATTTCTGACGATCCAATTAAACAACTGTCTAATCCGGTCCCGGGGCAAGACGATGAGGAATCAACTGATTCCGAGGAAGAAGAGGAAGAGGATGAGGAGGACAAAGGAGGGGGACAACCACCGGAGGAGCCCCCGATCACCCCGATTCAATCTGGGGGTACTCCTCAGCATCCACCAAGGGGGACCCCGACACTCATACCGACTACGAGTCAACCTCAGGGGCCACCTCTCGTCACGCCGACAACAGTTCAGCTACAAATAGTGCTGATACCCATAACTCAGACGGGAGGCCAACCGTTTTTGCCGAGACTCGTGGCACCGATATCAAGAGGCACCATGTCTAGGCAGACTCTGTTGCCAGGACCCGTGCCCCGGGGAACCACGCCTCGACCACTTCTAATGCCGGGGCCCCCTCCGCCGCTACAGCCAGTGCCGAGAGGTACCCCACCGGTGCTACCCATACCGAGAGGCCCCCCTCCACCTCTCCAGCCAATTCCAAGAGGACCTCCTCCGCCAGCTCAACCAATTCCGAGGGGCCCTCTGCCGCGGCTTCCACAACCGAGGCCCCAACAACCTCCGTTACAACCACCACCGCAACAAGTACCAATCGAATACTATCCGGTGCCTGCGCCAGTCACTAGACCCCAGGAGTTACCGATGGGTTGGGTAAAGCTGGAAGCCACATTTGATGGAGATCCTTCCAAGTTAGGATTTTTCCTTGTGCAAGCCTTGCAATTCTTTAATCAGTGGGGACATTTATTTGGAGATGAAGCCAGCCAAATCGAGCATTTGGGATCTCGTCTTCAAGGAAAAGCTGCAGAATGGTATGTAGCCCTTTATGAATTAGGGCCCCCCAAATTAAATACTCTACAAGGGCTAGTAGATGTGCTACGAGCCCAATACGAAGACCCTTTAGAGGAAAGTAGAGCTAGGACTGAATTACAGTCCATTAGACAGGGCAGCATGTCGGCTAGAGACTATGTTACAAAATTCCGACAGCTGGCCGCCAAATGCCCAAGGTGTGAGGAGTCCACCCAAATAATTCTGTTCAAACAGGGCATGAATCCCAAACTATTGGACAGAGCTCTCATGCAAGATAATCCTCCCACTTTCCTGGGTTGGATTCAACTAACTTGTGAAGTGGAAAATCGTATGCAAGAAGTACGCTTAGTTGAACAACAACAAACTACGGGGCAAAGGCGCTCTTCAGTACTGGTGAGGGGAAGTAGGGGTGCTGGATATGCCACCAGAGGAGCGAGAGATGCTAGATGGCAACAAGGATTGTGTCTGCAGTGTGGACAAAGCGGTCACTTTTCGGCGCAATGCCCATACCGGCCTGTGCAAAGACCTCCGTTCCCACCAAGGCATCCAGCCCCCACCGCTCTACCTGCGCCTACCCACCCAACACCCGCTCCAAGAGCAACGAGAGGCAGAGGGACATTCTGCAGAAATCCCCCCGAGAGAGGGTTAGAGCTAGAAGAAATTATGGACTATGATTCAACAGCTCTAATCGGGAAAGAAAACCGTGAGAGTCCGGCCTCGGGAAACGAGATGGATCTGTCGTAAAAGGACCCAAACAGCAGATCACAAATCAGTCCGTTCCTACTCTGAACAGACCGCATGGGTCCATACTATTCATACCAGTAATGTTGGTTAATCCGGAAAGAAAAACACACGTGCATGTTCAAGCTCTCATAGACTCGGGCTGCACTAGAGACATTATTTCACCAGCCCTAGTAAATGGATTAGTGCTTCTCACAAAAGAGCTGGAAACTCCAGTTATCTTTGAACAGATGGATGGCACTAATATGAATCCTGTTACTACCGAAACCGTGCCGGTCATCACAGGCATGGGACAACATTGTGGGACAAGATCCTTTGTAATTAGTGCTACCGCCAAATATCCATTGATTCTGGGAAGCAGGTGGTTGTGGGATCACAACCCCTATATAGACTGGGCAGCTGGAAGCATCACCTTCTTCCATGATACGTGTAAACATCACCGCTGGAATCAAAATTGGGGTAACAACCCCACCCTCGTTGAACAAGCTTTCCTAACTCAAAAAGAAATTAACCAAACACCTAAACAGTACAGAGCCTATATTCAAGCTTTCACTGAAGAAGAAGCCAACTCTCTACCTCCCCACAGGAGGACGGATTGTGCATCTTTACCCAAAGGCAGACTGTATCCAATGAGTCCTAACGAGCGTGAAGAGCTCCGCAAATTCATTGACACAAATCTTCAAAGAGGATTCATCCGACCTGCAAATAGTCCGCATGCTGCTCCAGTACTCTTTGTTAAGAAAAAGGATGGGGGACTGAGACTTTGTACTGACTTTAGAGGACTTAATGCAGTCTCCTCCAGTAACGCCTACCCCATCCCACTTATTCGAGATCTACTCAACGTTGTGGCACAAGGTAAGATCTTTACGAAATTGGACTTAAAAGATGCCTTCTTCCACGTTCGTATAAGGGAGGGCGATGAATGGAAAACCGCATTTAATACACCCCTCGGCCAGTATGAATACTTAGTTATGCCTTTTGGCCTGGCCGGGGCCCCTTCGGTTTTCATGTCCATGATCAACCAAGTATTGCATGTATTTTTATACCAAGGGGTTGCAGTGTACCTAGATGACGTCTTGATTTATTCAGAAACTGAAGAACATGTAGAGCTTGTGCAGAAAGTTTTAACCACTCTGATGTGTAACAAATTGCCTATTAAACTGTCCAAATGTGAATTTCATAAAACAGAACTTACCTATTTGGGATATTGTATCTCCAAGCATGGGTTAAAAATGGACCCAAGCAAAGTACAAGCTGTACAAGACTGGCAAACGCCCACTACCCGCAAAGAACTACAATCCTTCCTGGGCCTTGCTAACTTCTATAGAGAATTTATAGTGAACTTTGCTCAAATAACACTCCCCCTGACCGAACTGTTAAAAACCAAAGACAAGGGGGACCAAGCAAAAAAGCCAAGTGCCAAATTGTCTTGGACGCCCAAATGCCAAGCGGCGTTCAATCACCTCAAAACCCAGTTCATTTCTGAACCAGTTTTGCAACACCCTGATGAAAATCACCCATTTGTAGTGCAGGTCGACGCCAGCGATGCTGCAATTGGAGGCGTCCTCTTGCAGAGGGGAGAGGACGATGTACTTAAACCCTGTGCCTTCCTCTCCCGAAAATTTTCTGAACCGGAAAGAAATTAGAATGTTTGGGAAAAGGAGGCGTTTGCTGTAAAAGCAGCACTCTCCACTTGGAGGCATTGGCTAGAAGGAGCCCATCATCCATTTGAAGTATGGACAGACCACAAAAATTTAGAAGCCTTACGCAGCCCCCGGAGACTCAATGCCAAACAACTGCGATGGGCGGAATACTTCTCTAAATTCAATTTCACATTGAATTTTTTGCCTGGCAAAACTAACTTTCTTGCAGACGCCCTATCATGCATGCCCCAACACAAAAGCAAGAGGGAGGAGACAATAGACACTGTCTTTTCACCTACACAGTTAGGGGGAGTGGTGACAACGCGCAGCCGCGCTACCCACCCTCCTCAACCCGATCATGGGTGGAGACTAAAACTAAAAGCTGAAGTGGAAATAGAAGGGGGGGATGTACCCAAAGAAAAATTGACGCAATCTGAACAGGGAGAATGGCTTTGGGGAGACCGCTTCTATGTACCCAGCAGTTTAAGAAAAGAAGTACTACAACGCTGTCACGACGCCCCCACGGCTGGACACTATGGGTACTTAAAAACTCTTCATTTAGTGCAACAACAATTTTGGTGGCTGGGCATGCGCAAAGACATTTCTCAATATGTAGCATCGTGCCCCATCTGTCTTAGTGCCAAGTCCCGGAAAGGCAAACCACCGGGACTTCTACAGCCTCTAGAAACGCCAAGTAGACCATGGGACACCATATCCATGGATTTTATCACAGACCTTCCCACCTCCAAGGGTCACAATTGCATTTTAGTCGTAGTGGATCTGTTCTCCAAACAAGCACATTTTATACCTTGCACCACTATACCTTCGGCCCGAAAGCTAGCAGATATCTTCCTAAAACATATTGTAAAACTGCATTCTTTTCCGTCAAAGGTGATTTCGGACCGCGGCGGACAATTCGTTGCCAACTTCTGGCGGGAGCTTTTACAAATCATGGAAATTGAACAAGGCTTAAGTTCAAGTCATCATCCTCAAACCGACGGACAGTCTGAAAAAACTAATCAAATATTAGAACAATTTCTCCGCTGTTATATTAATTTCCAACAAGACAATTGGGTCGATTTACTTCCCCTGACAGAATTCTCATACAATAACAGTGTGCATGCCTCTATGGGAGAAACTCCGTTCAAAGTGGTCTATGGCTTCCATTTCAAACCCTTCCCCTTTGAGGCGCTCCCCCCTACTACTTCAGCATCCAAAGACGTTTCAGATTGGTGGGGAGAAGCTGCTCAACAATGGACTCTAATTAAAAAAACATCTGGAAAAAGCCAAACAGGATTATAAAAAATACGCCGATTGCCATCGTGTGGCTGAATGGAATTTGCAGCCAGGAGACCTTGTTTACCTATCTACAAAAAACTTGAAAGTAACACAAACTAGCCGCAAACTAGCTTTGAAATTTCTGGGACCTTTTCCTGTTTGTAAAGTAATCAATAAAGTGACTGTTGCCTTAGATTTGCCAAAAAACTTGTGCCATGTTCATGATACCTTCCATGTCAGTCTTTTGAAAAGGGCTCCACCAGCAGACCAATGGCACACTCGAGCCCCTCCTATCCCAACCTTGATCGATGATCAAACCCATTATGAAGTACAACAAATTTTGGACTCTAAACTTAAGAGAAATCAACTGTTTTATCTTATCAGATGGAAAGACTTTGACTCTGGGTTTGATGAATGGGTGCACTCTGTACATGTTCATGCTCCTAGATTAATTAAGGCATTTCATAATCCTTATCCGCATAAACCTGGGGGAGGGGCATCTTAGGGGGAGCAGAAATGTCAGGGTTAGAATATTCTTCATGTGTGTGTAACCAAAGAGACTCCATTTTAATTCTTTCAGTATTCTAAGTGCTTTATTCACAGGTGCCAAGATGTTCCAAGCAGCTATCTCACAGAAGAGGATTGTTTTGGCTACCGCTTTTCCAGCCTTGGGAAACTTTCGCTTTCTCAGCTTCAAAGAGATTGTTTTGAGAACTATGGGGGGAGGTTGGGTCTGCTGGGATTTGATACTTTGTACCTTATGCTTTGCCTGTCATTCGTAACAATACACGTGTACCAGTCCAGATATTGCATCTGGACCAGTGGACTATAATGGTTGCATTTTTCAGTAAATCTTTTGGAAACAACGGGCTTTTGTCTGATTGCAGAAGGTAGTCTGGATACAGCTATTATTTAGCCACAGATCTGACACTCGTGTCCCCCATGACTCTGCCTCCCAAACTCCCACTGGTTGCCAAACACAGGTTAGCAAACCTAGCTCTGCTACATGTAAGCTTACAAGCTCTGGGACTGTTTTGTTTCTTAAGTCAACACTTAGGTCATTACCAGTGCAGTCTTATGCAGAGCTGACTTCAGTGGATCTAAACTGTATTTTCTCTTTTTTAAAAAATATTTTTTTATTGGATTAGATATCATTAAATTATACATTACAATCAGTTTCCTTTAATTTTTCCAATTCTAACCCCCTCCCTTTCCCCCCTTTTGTTGACTTCCAACAGTTTTCCAACCCCTTGTCCCTTTTCCCTTACTCATTTTAAATTTATTCTATCTGTCAAACATAATCTTTCACTTTCTTCTAAGCTTATCTATGAAACACAGTGCTCCTTCTGTCTTCCTACTTACTTTAACAACTAAATAATACATAACTAAATAATACATTCTTGGCATATTTTCTTTTGATAATAATCATTTAACTAATTTTAATACTCTATACTCTATCTTATAATCTCATCTTCAATATGGGACAAACAATTTATCCCTCCTTTAGCATAATTTTAGATACTTCTATAAACAGTACCTTCTATATAAGTCAACCAATTTAACTTATACTCTATATATTACTTTTTCTACATATCTCATCTTCATACTGTTTTAATTATATAATTGTATTATTCTTTCATTATGCAACTATCCACCAAAAATAGTCAACCAATTTGACCCATATATACCTCCAGACCAATTCAATCAATTTAATACATAATCTATACATTAATATATATTTTCCCACCTTACTTAGATTCATTCATTGCAATTATAAAATTATCTCCATTATACAGTTATTGCCAGAATAAAATTAATTAGTTTCTATCCTTATAATTAGTTAATTTCTATCATTATAATTCTTGCAATAACACCTATAATACTTAATGCTATATATAATAGTCTAATAAAATAGTTGCTTAGAAATTCTCATTTACCTCTCCACCCCCCGGTAAAGTCACCTCCCTCTACTTTTATTGTATTTCAGTAATTTTCAAACTGCCACAGTTCTCCTCCCACCTCCCATTTTTTCACTAAATATTGTTTCAGCTTCTCCCAATCCGTGTTGAACTGTCCTGGATCAAGGTCTCTCCGTTTCCTTGTCATTTTGTCCATTTCCGCCATGTACAGCAATTTATATATCCAGTCCTCAATAGTTGGCACTTCTTGCACTTTCCACTTTTGCACGTACAAAAGTCTAGCCGCTGCTGTCATGTAAAATAGCAATGTCCTATATTGTGCTGGAATATCCTCCATTCCCAAGTTCAGTAGCAGGAGTTCTGGGTTCTTATTAATTTGAAATTGTAAAATCTCACTTATTACTCTTATTATTCCCCCCCAGTACTGCCTAGCTACCTCACAAGTCCACCACATGTGATACAAAGATCCCTCATGCTTTTTACATTTCCAGCATTTGTTAGACATATTCAAGTTCCCTAGCGCAATTTTCTTTGGTGTCAAATACCAACGATAAATCATTTTATAGACATTCTCTTTAATATTGGTGCATGTCGTGATCTTCAATGTATTTTTCCACAAGTATTCCCACGCCTCCATTGTTATTTCTTTATTAAAGTTTATAGCCCACTTCACCATTTGCACTTTAACTGTTTCATCTTCAGTATACCATTTCAGCAGCACTTTATATACCTTAGAGATTTCCTTTTTATCCTCTTGTAAAAGTGCCTGTTCTAATTCCGAATTCTCCATTCTTATCCCTCCCTTCACACACTCCGAATTATAAAGATCTGTGATCTGTCTATACTGAAACCAATCATAACTTGGAGACAACTCGTCCTGCGTCTTTATTTTGGGTTTAGAAAATTCCATTCAGGTTATCTCCTTGTATGTTAAACACTGTTGTTCATTATCGACAGTTCTCGGATCTATTACTTCATATGGAACCACCCATGAGGGGATTCCATCTTGTAGGTAATTTCTGTACTTCTTCCAAGTTGTGAATAGGCTTCTCCGAATATAATGATGTAAGAACATAGAGTCCGCTTTTACTTTATCATACCATAAATATGCATGCCATCCGAATATTTTTTTATATCCTTCTTAGGCCAGTAATTTCCGGTTTTTCAGCATCATCCAGTCTTTCAACCACACTAAACAAATTGCGTCATAATAAAGTCTTAGGTTGGGCAGTTGCATTCCGCCTCTTTCTTTTGCATCTTGTAACACTTTCATTTTCACTCGAGGCTTTTTGCCTGCCCAAACAAAATCTGATATTTTCCTCTGCCATTTTTCAAACTGCTTAGAGTCTCGGATAATTGGTATTGTCTGTAACAGAAACATCACTCTTGGCAACACATTCATCTTAATTACTGCAATTCTTCCCAACCATGACAAATTCAATCTGTTCCATTTAATCAAGTCTTGCTCTATCTGAGTCCATAGTTTCTCATAGTTGTTTTTAAATAAATCTATATTCTTTGCAGTCAGTTCAATTCCCAGATATTTCACCTTACTAGTTACTTCGCAGTCTGTTATTTCCATTAATAATTGTTGTTTTTGTTTAGTCATATTTTTACATAATATCTTTGACTTCTTTTTGTTTACATAAAATCCTGCCAAATCTCCAAACTCCTTAATCTTCTCTATTACTTTTGGCATATTCTCCATTGGATCTTCCACAATTAGCATTATATCGTCCGCAAATGCTCTGACCTTATAGGAAAAGTCCTTTATTTTTATTCCACGGATTGCATTGTCTTCTCGTATCTGTATCATCAGTATTTCCAAAACCAAAATAAACAACAGTGGAGACAACGGGCAACCTTGTCTTGTTCCTTTACCTATAGTCTATTTCTTAGTCACCTCGTCATTCACCACAATTGCTGCACTCTGGTCTCTGTAGATTTCCTTTACTGCTCTTATGAATCTTTCTCCCATTTGTAGCTTTTCCATGTTGGCAAACATAAAGTCCCAGTTCAAATTGTCAAACGCTTTTTCAGCGTCCACAAAGAAGAAGACAACCTCCTTGTCACAACATTTGTCATAGTATTCAATAGCATTTATAACTGTCCTTAAATTGTCTTTGATTTGTGTATTTGGCAAAAAACCAGCTTGCTCCTCCTCAATAACTTCAGAAAGCCATCCCTTCACTCTTTCCACCAGTATCTTCGCAAAAATTTTATAATCATTATTAAGTAACGATATAGGTCTATAGTTTTTCACGTTAGTCAGATCTTGCCCCTCTTTGGGGATCAGTGATATATTAGCTTCACTCCAAGTGTCTGGGATCCGTTGATCCTTTAAAACACCATTAATCACATCTTTTAGGAATGGTGCCAGTTCATTAGCCATTACCTTATAAAATTTGGCTGTAAGTCCATCCAGTCCTGGCACCTTTCCCAAGTTTGTTGACCGTATTGCCTTTCTTATTTCCTCCTCCGTTACTTCATTGTTCAATTTGTCTCTCCAAGCTTCCGAAATTACTGGGAGCTTCATTTTCTCCAAGTATGTTGCTGTTGAGTCTTTATTCATCTCTTTTTTATTATACAATTTGGCATAAAATTTATAAAAGGCTCTGCTAATAGCTGTCTGTTCCAGGTACACTTTATTGTCCTCACAGATTTTATTTATTATTTTCTTCTCCTTTCTCTTCTTCAATTGCCATGCCAAATATTTTCCAGGTTTATTTGCGCCTTCAAACGCCTTTTGATTCATTCTCTTAAGATTCCATTCCAATTCTTTGTTATTCATTGCTGTCAGCTATTCCTGAAGAATTTTAATATCCTGATAGATTTTCTTTTTCCCTGGTCTTTTCTTTAACTGTATTTCTTTGGCTTTTATTTTCTCCGTGATCTCCTGTCTCTTCTCCTCTTTTTTTTTCCTGGCTCTTCCATTTAAGTCCATTAATATGCCCCTAATTACTGCCTTGTAGGTGTCCCATACCTTGTTGGTTGGTACTTCTCTATTCATGTTGTATTGTATGAAAAACTTTGTTTCTCTTCTCAACATCTCCATATTTTCTCCCTCTTGCAGCAAGTCCTCATTTATTCTCCATCCTCTCCTTTTACTCCTTTTCCCCAACTTCCACATAATTGGATTATGATCTGAGCCTACCATAGGCATTATTTCCACGTCCTTAGTCCAAAGCGCTAAGTCTTTTGAGGCCCAGATCATATCAATTCTTGATAACGTAGAGTGTCTCGCGGAGAAAAACGTATATTGTCCGCCTTTGGGATTTTGTCTTCTCCATACATCTTCTAACGTTTCCTGTTGCACCAATACAAAGAACGTCTTTGGTAATAGTCCTCTTTTCTTTTGTGCAGTTACTGACTTTTTATCTAGTTCCAAGTTTGTCACTCCATTGAAGTCTCCTGCAAGAATTATCTGGTCATAAGAAAGTTTATCTAATTGCTTCCTCAAGTCCTCAAAGAAGCTTTCTTTTGCTCCGTTAGGTGCATAAATTCCAATCACCAGTACTCTCTTTAAATTCCATATACATTCCACTGCTAAAAATCTGGCTTCCGCATCTCTCATCACTAACTTTGGCTGTAGCTCCTCTTTTATATACAATGCCACTCCCCTTTTTTTCTTATTAGAGGCCGCTACAAAATCACTGCCCAATTTATTCAATTTTAGATACTTTGCATCCTGCTTTCTAATATGAGTCTCTTGCAAACATACAATATCACATTTTTGTTTTAATAGCCAGTGGAAAATACTTTTTCTCTTATTCGGTGAATTAAGTCCATTTACATTCCAAGATAAAACTTTGCACTCCATATTCATAATGTTGTTGCTGGTAAGTCCTTTTCATTGTCCCTTATAAACTGCTCCATCTCTGATTCAGATCTGATGCGCTTTTTCGCTCCTCCAAATTCAAAGGACACTCCTTCTGGTAGTTCCCATCTGTACCTTATTTTCATGTCCTTCAGAATCTGAATGAGAGCTTTATATTTTTTTCGATCTAGCAACACCGATCTGGGTAATTCCTTCATGATAATAATCGTCTTGCCATCAATCTCCAATAGATCTTGAAACCGTTTAGTCACAATCTTCTCTTTTATATTTCTGGTCGTGAATTGCACAATCACATCTCTTGGTAGTTTCCTCTGGGTCGCGATTCTTGAATTTACACGATATGCCACGTCTAGGATAGCCACAACTTCCTCCTCCTCCTTCCCCAGGTATTCAGCTAACACCTCAGTCATCTGTTCTTGTGCTGTCTTTCCTTCCACTTCCGGCAAGCCGCGAAATCTCAGCTGCTTCTCCATATGTTTACTTTCCGCAACCGCCATTCTCCCCCTCATCACCCTCATCTCTGTTCGTTGCGTATCTGCTAAGTTCTCCACCGCGCTTTCCACTACCTTGACTCTTTGCTGTGTTCCCTGCAGGTCATTTTGCATTGTTTCCATACCTTTCTTCACTTCTGCCAGCTCATTTTTCACTGTCTCTTTAACCTCTTTAACCTCTTTCACCAACTCCGGTTTCATGTCCTTGAGCTCTTTAATCACTTCTAAAAATTTTTTATCCCAATTCTCTATCGCCGATTGCCACTCTTTTTTCGACATTGTGGGGCTTGCTTTAGCTTGCGCCCACGAGTCTGCTCTCTTCCTTAGCTCCGTGCCGTTTAATTTAATGTCCTTTTAATTTAAATGTCCCGGTCTTTCCAAAAAAAACTTTTAAAGAGTCCAAAATGTCGGGCGTCTTTTCTCTATGGTTCCTCTATGATTTTTGTAATCCAATATGGCTTACTTCCTCTTTCGCTGAAGCCATGGCTCTTCCCCTTTCAAAAATGGCGATTCCCTACTTCCTGCCCTCCAGCAAGGGCCGCCTCTCTCCAGCAACTCTATTGTTGTTACGTACTTCCTGTTTCTCGACTTCCCGCAGCAGTTCTCACGATGGTGAAACTTTCTCACAGCCTGGTATCTCCTTATAGCCACAGGTATTCAAAACAATAGTCCAATTTCTTTAATAACTTCGTTTAACTTAGTCCTTTTTCTAATATAATTCTTGCCGGGTCCTCCCCTCCTTATACTTAGTCTGTTGCAGTTTAAAAGTCTACTTTAATTCTTCTTTACTTTAAGTAATCTGTCGTGTTTCAAGAGATAGTGATCTTTACCTTCTCATTCACTTTTCTTGGGTTGTAATCGCTGTTTCAATCTTAGATTCCCATCCACTCTTCCTTCCCCTGTTGAAGCTTGGGCATGTAGGTCTTATGCCAACCGCATTGGCACCAGGACTGCCGCAGAGATTATAGCCGACCTGTCTTAGGGTGGGACCTCAAGGGTCGGGAGAGGATCCGTTGTGTAGGACCCCCCCTCGCCCGAGATCGACGCGCCCTGAGGTGCTTGAGTGTTCTATGCCTGTTCTCCGCCTGAGAACAGTCGGCCGCGGGCTTGATTTTGCCCCGCCGGCTGCTTAAACGGCAGCCCGGTCAGCTCCACGATTAGAGCTGCGTTAGACCTTCATGGATCCCAAACCGGAAGTCCTAAACTGTATTTTCTCTACATACAATTGCACAGTAAGCAAGCTAAAAATGAATTCTGGCTAAGGCTTCATGCTGTGGTCTTCTTGCCAACAAGGTGAGCTGAAGAGAGAATAGAATCTGAGAGCAGTTTGTATCTTCTTATGCTTCCACTGTGACTCAGAGGGGTTTGGAAAGGTCCAAGTAATTGGCCAAACCCATGTTATTCTGGCCTTTCAAGCAACACCATGGCAGCTGTCTCATCATTGGGGTAACACATGAAAACTGATTAATAGTTGTCTGTATGACTATTTAAAATGAATTAGCCATTGAAAAGACTGGTCAGACAAACTAAACTGGCTTTTCCCACTGATTCCCCCTTCCTAATGTAGATCCTTCCTCATATCATTTCTTAGGGTCCCTCTTCCCCAAGAGCAGCATTTTGTGGAGATCAGTGGGCTGCAATGGGAGGGACTAAAAATCCTACGACTAAAAATTTAGTCTGGATCAGACCCAACATTTCTTCCTCAGAAGCACCTAACTAAATGTTTGATACTTTTTACTTTAAAGATTGAATGAGATCCATTGCCCTGAAGAGGAAGGAATGTTTTTCATACACACAATACTTAAAGAAGATGTAGTATTTCCTGTAGTTTAAAAAAAAAACACTGACCCCAGTAGTGGCAGTGAAAGAAGTTTAGACAGTCAACGTTATGACTTTACGAATATAATATTCATAAAAATTCCTATTTAAGTGATTTTCAATTATATTCCAGCAGCAGCTCAGGGGGAGAGCTTGATAACCTTTATAAAAAGTTACAAACTACCTACAATTACCATTATTTTTATCTATATCAACCGATCTCTTCCTCACTCTTTTTGCCCGACACAAGAGTTCCTTCATAAATTTCACATGCTGTGGCCTTTTAGTTACAGATATGGTACTTGTAAAATGTCCCCAAAGATATTAGTAGTAAAACAGCTAAATGTATAAATAGACACTTAAGTACTCTCTGGAAAGAAAGGAATTGGCATATAGAACTGCCATTGTATCTCTGTCATTAGTAATTGGTTTAGTTGCTGAGGATGGACTTACAATAAATGCAGACCGAGGTCATATTAATGAACCAACTCACACATTAAGGATGGACTGAACTTCTTGATTCTTGTGGGTTGCCCGTTTCTTCTTCTTTTCCGGAGCTGGCAGCTATACTGAAAGAATTGCTGTGCTGGTAAAGAATTGCTTAGCAAGAGGTACAGCAAATGTTGCACTGGCATAATTAAGAGAAAAAAGCACTCTAGGAAAAGTGCGCACATCACATTTTAAAGTAAAATTTAAAGACCACTAGTAAACAGAATCAAGGCTATTCTGATGTTTTGGATCAAAAAGGCTGAACAGAAATGTGAAAGTATATTTTGTGAGTATATTCTCTTCCCATAAAATGAATTCTTTTTGGTATTCTTTCAGGGACCCTTTTTGCTTATTTTTTAAATTGCAGAACACTGTAGAGAAAGGGCACATAGCCTCCACACACATTTATGTGCACAGATCTGGTGCATGCATACCCTCCACTGCACTGGCATTCAGGTGGAGATAGCAACACTTCATTGGAAATTTCTGTGCAAACTCAAACTTGGTTCTGCACCATTTTTGTTTTGTCACTAAGGAGTGAGAGCATGCAGTGTTTGCCTTCAGTGACATTGTTATGTGGGTTATATCTGATCAGCTTTTTATCTCAAGGAAGAGGAATGTATTAAATGGGTGTTCTTTCTCAAAAGCAAAAAACTGAATTGCCCTTTAATATTCTCTCTCTCTCTCTCTCTCTCTCTCTCTCTCTGTCACACACACACTCACACATCTTTTAAAAAATGCATACTTTCCCTGTTAAAAAAAAAAGAGGAATAGTCCACCTCTAACTTAGCCCTCATCTACCAAATTTCATCCCTGAGGAATTTTTAGCAGCTGAACTGTAAATCCTTGAAATAAGGGATTTGCAATATAAACATGGGCACAAGTGAACTATAATGGTTGTTGTAGGCCTAGCTATACTATTATTCCTAAGAACACAGCAAATTCTGTCTTTACAAATTTGTAAGCAATTAATGTCTTCTTTTAATACACACAAAATAGGTCACTGGCAAGGGAAAAATTAGCTCTAGCTTGAATCACAGATCTAAGCAGCTGAAAGGACGAAGTGGCCACTGAAATTTGAGAGTTTTACTTAAAACCACTTTCCACGTTACCATTTTTGCTGATGGCAATATTCTGCAAATTGCTCCTGTAATAGGACTCACTGTGAGTCAAGTCTAGGTCTGCCAAGATTCTAGCAGTGAGTTTGAATATCTATGTGTGTGAGAAAAACAGTCAAGCTTGCTTAAGATTGTGTTAAAAGATGTTTTATTATCACTTTAATGCATGTAAATGTCAAAATTAAAGATCTCGTGCCTTTTTAAACCTCTTTTTCTAACCTAAGTTTTAGGCTACAGGAAGACAGATGGCATGTGCCAATAATAGCCTTCAACCAACCCCAAATGGAAAAACAAAAACAAAGAAAAAATCCAAATAATCAAAATGTACCAAACAAATTAAAAAAAAACTGGTTTGAAACTAAAGGAAACTCAAGAATTCCTCACAGAAAATGGAATATACATATGCAATCTAAACATAATAGACATCAAATTCATAATATATGTTTAAAATATACCATATTAACATGATAAAATTAAATGTGTTTAGAACTAGACGTCTTCAGGTATTTCAGTGTATTATACATGAATTACTTCAGATATATTACAGAAATTCATGGGTTTTTTTATTGAGAAAGCGTGATTTTTCACCAATTCCTTCTACCTGCTTCAAATCTCCAGATCCTTCCATAATGTTTTAGGGGTTTCCTTTCTCCAACAAGCAGTATATTAGCAAGGGTAGGGAGGGAGAGATGAAAAAGTCTCAATCCACTGATGGAAATCTGTCAGTGGAGATTTACCATGGAGTTCAACTCCATAAATATGAAATTAGAACACACATACCATAGACTGTTCATCAAAATTTCAGTGTTTTGCAGCGACTGTGAATGCAGAATTTAAAAAGAAAGCACCTGCTAAACTATGAACAGAATCTGATGGTGAAAACTAATGCAAAATTTCTTCCCCCCAGTATTACTGAATGATTTCCAATCCTTCATATGGCACACACCATTCATTCAATCATTTAGTGCATAGTTATAGCCATCATGGCACACACTGTAATGTTTCTACAACTCTGTATGTGGCAGCCAATGAACTAGAGTATGGGCAAGAAAACTTCTAAGTAGGTTCTAGATTAAGCCTGAATTCTAAAAGCTAAAATGATGAAACTGAGGTTATCATACTTTCATTACATTATGAGAAGACAAGACTCACTGGAAAAGACAATAATGCTAGGAAAAGTAGAAGGCAACAGAAAAAGATACCCAAAATAAGATAGTTTGACTCAATGAAGGAAGCCTTAGGCTCCAGTTTGCAAGATCTGAGCAAGGTTGTTAATGATAGTATGTTTTGAAGGTAATTAATCCAAAGGGTCGCATTAAATTGGAAGTGACTTGACAGTACACATCACACACATTAAATTTTGCATGTTATGTATTATATATATTGCATGTTATGCATGTATCTTTATTGTGTATGTCCAGCTAGACCCAGACTATATTTGCGCAATCATCAAGATAGTACTTTGGAATCATATGCCCTCTTCTGTTCAGACTAGAGATGAACCGGGAAAATTCCAAACTGTGTGGTTCATGGTTTGTCATGTTTCATGAACCACGAACCACAAACTTTCACAAACTTGCCCCGGTTCGTGAACTGGTTCATTCGGTTCATGAAAACGTCATTTCAGGGTCAGCAGAAGGCCTGCAGAGAGCCCATCCTTCCTGTTGCCTAGGAAACTGATTGATCAATGCCAGGCTGTCTGCAGTGATGAAATGAAATACAAACCAAACGAACCGGGCTAAAATTCATCATGGTTCATGAGAAATGAGCTCCCACGAACTGTCGATTTGCGAACCACGACTGACCTAGTTTGTGTTGAATTTCGGTTCATATTTTGTTTCATGCCCACCTCTAGTTAAGACTAAGCTGCACCAAAACCAACAACTTCCTACTCCTATGTTCTCTTGCACATTATTTTTGGTTCTGTCACCAACAAAACCCTCACTTCCTAAACCTGCAACAATAATTTTCCATTTTGTTCGCCCTATGCTTCCAGAACTGGAACTATCTCCCAATGCTGGCCTCACCAAACAAAGACATACAGAATGGATACCACAAGATTACAGTGATGCACAATGGATTTTCCCCCTTTCACTGAACATCTTAAAGAGTCAGTACAATCTTTGCACTTATATTTCCCCTATCTAACATGAGCGTGCACTGAGAAAATTTCCATTTCAGTTTTAGTTCCAGTGGTTCCAGAATAATTCTGTTCCATTACTAGTTTGTTTCAAATGGGCTGGTACCAGCTTGGATCTGATTTGTTTGGGGTTTTTTTTGTTTTCATGAGTTTCAGCAGAATCAGCACCCAAAGATCACTTATCAGGTAGCTAATTTCTGTATGGTGATATTCAGGTTAAGAAAGTTTTATGATAACTAGATGTTATATCAATTTAAAACTGTTTCTTAATCTTTTTATCCAAATTGTGAAATTTGTTAAATATGTATTTCTCCTGTATGTCTAGTCTAAGGACCGCAATAATAAAATCATCATCATCAGATCCAGAGGAATTAGCTATGCTAGTCTGTAGTAGCAAAATAGAAAAGAGTCCAGTAGCACCTTTAAGACTAACCAACTTTACTGTAGCATAAGCTTTTGAGAATCACAGTTCTCTTCGTCAGATGCATCTGATGAAGAGAACTGTGATCATCGTGAGAGTTTCAGCAGGTTGCGTGTGCTCAAGGCGGGCAAATGCACACTGTTCTTTTCAAGGGATGGAGTGGGGAAACAAAGCTCTGGAGCAGGTTTTTTTCACACTTAACCAAAAAGTGCACCAACCATTAGTCCTCCCTCCTAGTCTAAACTAATGATCTACTGAGTTTTACTTCAAGCACAATAACACACACACACACAAAACAACGGGCCCATAGAAGGTAAGTGTTAATGGGTGGATAGCAGCGCCAGAGCATTTCAAAACTGCAGTGCACTTCAACCACTGCAGTGCAACAACATTAAAATCATGTTCATGTTCCCATGTCTCATGTTCATTTTTTCTTTTTCTATAGTGCCATTAACTTACTACCTTTGCATTCTGCTGTTGCCTGTTGCTGCTGTTTCCTTGGGCTTTGTAGTTCTGTTCCCACAACAAGTAGCGAATCTAGATCTTCTGTTTTGATGCTCAATGTTCCAATGCAAAACAGAGCATTCTCACTTCCAATCATCTCAATCACCCAAGTGCAGGCACACAGGTAGTAAGAACAACTGTCTGAATTCCCTCCCCACCCCCCAAAAACCCAGAACTAAGTTTTCCCCATAAGTTTTCCTTTTGCTGTGAGGCACACAGAATTGTTTTTGAAAGGGTGGAGTAGGTACACATTTGCCATTTGACTCTGAAAAAAAGATAGCCCTTAAAGACTGATTGAAGTCTTCCAGGGCTTTTATCAAGTTTGAACTATTGAATGAACAATCCCCCCCAAGCTCTTTTCTTCACAGCGATTCCAAATACCATGAAGAAAGGGAGAGACAGACCGGTGCCTGGGTAGTGCTACAAAACAAAGCAAGATACACACTCTAAACAGGTCTACTTGGATGTAATGCTCACTCTCAGAAAAGTATCTTTTGAATTGCAGCCTATGATTGAAGTCTCCCTTCCAAACATTTCCAAAGCTAATAGGAGAGGGGTCTCCCTTTGTGAGGACCTGATTGGCAGGAAAGGAGTAAATGCTATTTCCCAGGTAGTGACAGAGTGGGGAAGAGATGCATTCATGTGCATTAGTCTCATTTCCCCTTCCCGCCAACAGAGTTAATTAATAACATAAGGTCTGTCTCCCTTTGGGAGCTGATTGGTGAATGCTGTTCAGGAAAATAAAATGCTCCCAAAGGCGAGGCAAGCCCAGTCCCTGCCTGCTGCTGGAAGGTATGAAATGAAATGAAACACAAAAACTTTTTGTTGGGAGGAACTTGTTACAATTTAGTTTCCCAGATTTGGTTCAGTATTCCAGAAGCTGCTTTAAAAAAACAATGATTTCCAGGTGTATTCTCAGCTTGTTTTTCCCATTATACACACACTTACTATCTACCCCATGAAAAAATAATGTTCACAAAGATCTCAGCTTGTTCTGGGCTCAAACCTATTCTCCTCCTTTAATTCCTGAAGGGCATTTTCAGAAATGTGTCCATTGCTGCCCCCCTCCCATTCTAGAAAGAGATCAGCTAGGTAGGGTTAAGCATTTCTTTGGGGGCAGAATTTACACAAACCTCACTTCCTCATCAGGCCCTCCAACCCAAAGAAAAAAGAGCCCAGTTTTCCTCTGAGTGGCTTCTCCTGATCAGAGCAGCTGGACTCCGTGGCAACCTTTTCCTGTATTAATCCACTGGAGTTCAAGAATGTGTAGTACTCACCTCTGGGTCAAGGCCCTTTTGGACCCTCGTATTGTCCTCCAAATAAGGGAAGCTTGAAGCCGTTCATGAGGCTCTTCACCATTTGCTGGAAAGTTCCCTTTGTTTGTTTGTGTTCTTTGGCCAAACTAGACATTACATTTGCCACAAGCGAGGTTCAGATTTCCTGACCCATTTTACAGATTCTACTAAAATCTCATTGCTCCTTTCCCAGATAATCCTAATGCTAGGCTCATTACATGATCACATTTGGCAATTTTTTTTAAAAAAAATCTTCTTCAAATTTAAAATACAACTCTGACATTCATGAAGACAGTTATATTAGATAAGAACATCCAGATGCATATGTAAATTGTACATTCTGATTATTGCTTCTGATGGTCACTTTCTTTTGTCCCTTGGAGCAGTGAGGTAAAGAAACTTCATGTATCCCTGAACCATTCCAACAGCAGTCTTCAGGCTCATTTAATGCTGAGCCTTTCTATTGAGACCACTGACTACCATGGTAGATTTTAGAGTCCCAGACACTTGCTATTAAGTACAAGGCGCTTAGATCATCAACATTTTTTCCTGACCCACTAGCATTTCTTGAACTAAACTATTACAAGCCCTGATCAGCTGTACAGAATTTGAACTGATGACCCACATATGGAATCACTTTTGTTTCCTACTGTGAGTCCCTAAAGTGATTTCACCTAACCATCTGCAACCTTTTAACCTACATAGTATAAATCTGAATGTTTTTACTATGCCTATTTTTCCTGTTCCTTAGTTAGTTGCTGCTGGAAAACATGGGTCATGGCTATCTAAAAAAAAACAAAGAGTCAATGGCCACCATGTATTGTTTTCTCTACAGGGGATACTTGTTGTCTTCATAATTAGTTAATTCCCACACCGCCAGCCAATTCTCTCTCTTCCAGCAAGGCCCAAGGATGAGTAGAATGCATGGAAATAAACCAAACTCATGATAAATGACTGAAAAGCAGAGAGAGCAGCCGGAATCTCCTGCAGAGCCAAAACAATCCAGCCAAAGCCAAATAAACAACTGTCAACACACTGCAGCAGCTGCAGAAAAAGACTAGCAAAAACCCAACTGTGAACAAGTGTTAGCCAGCTCATGGTATTAATCTTGCAGCAACTGATGCTGAGACAAGTAGGTCTGTCTAATCTGCCCATCAGCATCTTCCTGTTTATCTTTCTGTCCTATTCAGGCTGATTTCTTGATCTTACATAGCATTTTCCATCAGGCCAATCTGCACCTACAAGAAAAAATGAAGACAAACTTTGCTGAACATGGAAATTGTAGCTTCAGCATACAACTCAAAAATCACAGGACAAAATAATGACCATGTTTCTTGGAAAGGAGAGCTTTTGTTACAATATCTCACAACTCGGATGCCACTGCAGAGAAGGATCTGTTCATTACAAGTGCAAATATGGAGAGATGGCATAGAAAACATGGCATTGTTGTGTCCTTAATGCTAGGCATCAGGATAAAGGGGTGGCATAGTTTCAAACAGGAGCACAATTTAATAACTCAGATTCTCTCTCCCTGTGGAGCTGCAGTGTCAACAACTTCGTTTGCAGCCTAGGCTGATGGCGCGGAGGATGACAGGCGCTGGCGACAAACTGAGACCACACAATGGCTGGGTGAAAACAGGCCACAACTTTATTGCGAACAGCAGGTAAAGGAGCGAAGGCAGTCATATGGATCGGATCCCAAAGCATCGGCTGGCCCGCCTGCCAGCCGATGAACCCTCCCCCCTCAGACCCCGGCTGAGGGGGGGCACCCAAGGAGCGGCATTAAGGGGGGAGATCATCTGGGTGTACACCCCTGCATGATTCCCCTGCCGCCTGGTGGTGAGTCCGACCTGGCAGCCCCCGAGCTGGGCATGCACCTTCGTGACTCACCCCCAAGATTCCGTATGGGAATCCCCTTACAGGAACCAGGGCGGAGACCCTGATTCCTCCAAAGGAGATCCGATCCAATGACCAACCGCTAAACAAGTTGTGACAAAGAAGAAACCCCCACAAACCACTGAACGAAAGGGAGCGGTGGGTGGGATGTCGCCGCCCGAGACGAGTGAAGCGAGGCCGGGCCGTGGGCTGAATATATACCCAGCCAGCGGACCAGAGGGAAGACTGCCTCCCCGAGGTCCGGTGGCTGGCCCCACCCCGGCCTGCCTCCCGGGCGCCGCGGATTGGCCGGCCGGGATTTAAACCGATTGGCTGCTGGCTGCCCGATTGATATCGGGTCAGCCAGCCCGCCGGCCGCCGCACCCGTTCTGACCCCCGCGCCTCCCGGCAGCAAACCGAGCGCCCGGTAAGTCGGGCGCTCGCGCTTCTCTCTGTTCCTGCCCATACTAAATCCTGGAGTAGACTAATGAAGTCTTAAACACCAGCCCAGATTAAAGGAGCAGAGTTTTGAAAAATATCACAGGCATCACCACATTTGGAAAGATTCATTTAGTGCACTCGATTGGTTATTTAAAATAACCATAGAGTATGCACTACATACACTATGTTGCTGCTCACCTGTGGTTTTCAGCCTGTACTGTTGGATCTGGACTTCTACTGTGCATTTCAATGTGATCCTAATTCATTTTTTTAAATACATTCTGCTTGCTTGTGTCTCAGTCTTGAACTGCTGAGATTGCCCAGGATCAGGGCCAGCATGCCCATTGAGGCCAGGCCAGCAGCCGCCTTGAGCACTAAGGCGCCAAGGGGGCACCAGAGGGGGCGCCGGGGGCGGTGCCAGGGGCGGGGGGGGCACACCATGGAGCTCACTTGCCCTATTCTGCCACCGCTGGTGGTGGCACACAGCTGTGGACCAGGCATGCAGCAGGTGGCTGGCGCGGCGCGCAGAGCAACTGAGCCAGAGGGAGGATGCATGAGCGCCGCTCCAGCCGCCGGCCGTGCCTGGCCCACAGCTGCTGTGCCTGGCCAGGAGCGCATGTTGGTGGCGGCAGCATGGGGCAGCTGAGTGGGCAGCCTCCCAGCCCTCCCATTCAGTTGCTCTGTGTTGCCGCCACCAGCACACAGCTGTGGTCCAGGTGCAGCAGGCGGCCAGGACAGCATGGGGCAACTGAATGGGAGGGTTGGGGGGGGCACCTGTGCGCTTCTCATGCCCCACATGATGACATCACATGCAGTGACATCATCACACAATCCGGGTGCGTGCACACACAAAGCGCATGCACACCAACACCCCTGAAGCTGCCCCTGGCACCAGAAACGCTGGTGCCAGCCCCTACCCAGGATGTCACAGGAACCTAAGGGAGAAGAATTCTGCTCTCTTCTATGCTGCTGATAAATCAGATTGTGACTTTGTGTCTGGTTATATTGAAGGGAGATGAGAACTGAAGTGTTGCACAGCTGGCTTCATGTGTCCTAATGCAGGCTAACCAGTGGGAAGTGGGTATTGACTGTTTATAAAGTCAAATGTCTTTACTCCCATTTGAAGTTCACAAGTGATTTGGAAGTCACTTACCTTCACAGTCTATTGTTATCTGGGACTAACTAGTCAATAAGAAGGAATGTTTATATTATGATACAAACTGATTGTCTGAACAAGGCTTTTTTAACTTACTCTGCTATGCGGTGTTGATGAGGGCCCTTTGCCCCTTGGGTTTTGGCATTTGCCACCCCAGCCAGAATGAAGAGGCAGACACAGGATTTGGAACTAAAGGGCCACTTTATTAATATAACATCAACCATTAAATATGGCAAGGGCAAACTAGTGGTACAGGTCAAGCCACAGGGTCACCCCTGGACCACCGCCTTGACCTGTCTGAGTGAGCCCCACAGCCCCAGGTAGGAGCCATCCATGTAATGGCTTTTCCCCGGCCAGCCAGGCAAAATGGTTCCCCCCTTCAATCTCCTAAAGCCTCAGCCGTACAGCATGAGGGAAGGACTTGCACATGGGGTTCACCGCAGGCAGTCTCCAGGTGGTGGTAGCCGTCACAAGCATACCATCCGCTCCTGGTAAACCCCATTTTCCCACCAATGGGGAATTGCCAAGGGGTGCTCCCCGGCCCGCTCCCTATCCCCAAACTCTCTCCTGCCAGTGACTTACAACAATGCACCACCATTGCCAATTACCTCAAACCTCTGCCTGCAGTGCAAGGTAGGCAAAAACCCCACCTTTCCCACCTTGCCAATATGAGGAGAGGAGAAAAAATTCCTACCTGGCTCTGGGAACAGCAGCCAGCTAATCCTGCACGACTACGGGGTGAAGTGGGTGGGCCAAGCACGCAGAGCAACTGCCAGCAGGGAGGGCGAAGCCACCTTCTGAAAGCTCTGTCTCCACTCCCCAGCCATATCCCCATATGCCTGGGAGATGCCTCTGCCTGCTTCTCCTTCCAAGGTGGCAAAGTACGGTCCCCAGCTCAAGCCACTGTGTGGCAGCCGGGAGTACCGCATTCTATATAATTATAATAATATCAAGAATTAAAGCTTTACTAACGAATTTTGCAAACCCAATTAATTTTTTTAAAAAAGAAAACAAGCATCAACACAAAGTCCATATACTGCAGATGAACTGTGAAGAACCAAGCTGCTTGGTTTTGCAGCTGCTTCAGGGCTTAAAGTCAGGGTGGGACTGGGGAGGGGAGTTAGTGTGATCCTAAGCAGAGTTACACTTTCTAGATTTATTTAAATCAATGAATTTAGAAGAATGTAACTCTGTTTAGGATTGCATTGTTAGATAATTAATAAGGATGGAGATGTAACTCAATTTCAATTGTGGCCTTCCTTTAGCCTGGAATATTGCAACCCATCTTTTATTCCTGAGTTCATTCTTAATATGAATGATTATTAAAAAGTTTGAAACTATAGTATTTCACCAACTTTTCACATATCCATATATATATATCAAGCCTACTATATACAATTAGCCATGGAATGGAGTGCAGTAAGGGTGAATCATACGCATTATGTAACCTTATCATAAAATAAAGGGATTCAATGCTGCATCTGCTTAATGTATTTTACACAATGTAGTTAACACATGTGCTGTGCCAGGATATTAGAATAACTATTAATCTCCTCAACCAATTAACATACCCCAGAACAGTCAGTCTCTAGCAAATGGGTCCCAGTACAGCCTTTATATACCTTATCTTTAAAAAATGGCATTAACAAAAGATTGTTTTTAGATTTTCCAGCAATGAATGAGAAGGGATAGCCAGAATATGTTCATTCTATTTTTTCTAGTAGCTGAGATGTGTTTTAAGACCAAAAGAGACATATAAACCTGATTCACTGTACTGATTTACTCAAAAAGAATCTTCATATAGAGACAATCTTTTATTTCATGCAATTATTTGAACTTCTGTCTCATATAACTAAGATTAAAATAACACACGTATAAAATGTGGAATGGTGAAAAAAATACTCTTCAGGAGGGCTCATTTTGAGGGGGAATGTGCAGGAATGCAGTTCCGGTAGTTTTCTAAGAAGGTCATATGTCAGGTTTCCCCCCCCCCCCAACCTGATTTTTGGTCATTTTGGGCCTGTTTTGGCCTGGATCGGGGCCGAAATGGCCCAATTCGGACCCAAAATGGCCAAGATCAGGCACCAAACAGCCAGGATTGGTCCCAAAATAGCCAGGATTGGGCCTCTTATGGGTGGTGGATCACTCTCCCGCTCAGCAGCGGCACAATCCTGACCATTTTGGGCACCTTTTTGGCCATTTTCAGCCCCCTTTTGCCATTTTGGGACCAATTTCGGCCTTGAATGGCCAGGATTGGGTCCAAAACAGCCAGGATAGGTGATGTCAGGGGGTGTGGCATATGCAAATCAGTCATGCTAATGACACACTTCTGGTGATGTTTAGGGGCATGGCATATGCTAATGAGTTATGCTAATGAGTTCCTCCAGCTCTTTTTCTACGAAATGACCCCTGGTTGCAAGTAATTTAAAAGGACAATTTTAAGTTGGAGCACAATCAGGATTTTGTTGCTGAGACTTTGTATAACCATTGTGGCCAATATCTCTTTTATGAATGATGATTGCTATTTATTGTAATTTATTGTTATTTATTATTGTATGTTATTTATTGGATGATATTTATTGTTGAGAAATTGAATAGTTTGTTGATGGATAGAGGAATATATTGAATCTCTAAGCACTTTATGATATGTATAAATGCACTGAATCACTTTAATAAATTATTCATAAAGTAGATTGGATTGTTAGTTGCTAGTTAGTCTTGAATATTTATCTCCTGGTTGTGGCTTATTCGAGTTCTTGTATATACCAGGAGAGCTTTTGTTGGTTGTATTAATTCCAAAGTGAACCTGAGGAGGTCTGCCAACCAGTCTATTGCACTGAGGATAATTCGGCACTTCTGCCCATGCACAGAGCGTGCTCAGGGTGGGGGCCGTACTCTCCCCCCCCCTGATCAGAGGGACAGGAAGTTATTCTCTTCCCAGGCATCCTGGCCTTCCAGAGAGGCACAGCCAGGTCTTATATAAGGCGGCTCCGCCTCTTGGAACCTTGCAGTCAACTCAGTGGATTGACATTTTTTCTTGACTCAGAACAGAACTATGGAGAAAGTATTTTCAGTGTCTTCATCCTTGCTAATCTCAGAGCCTATTGTAACTTTGTGACTCTACCTCAACCCAATGTTCACTTTAATCTGTAAATTTTATCCAGAATTTGTAACTCTATACCTAACTCTAACATTCTAACTGTCATAGTAACTTTAATCTTAACAGGAACCTATGTGGCATGGCTACAAAGCATATACTGATTGCTTATTACAGCTCCTACAACCCTGGAAGGCATGCAAAGATCCATCTTTAATTCAATCTCAGTAAGATAAATCAGATGTCAAAAATCATGTGTGTGGTTCCTCCTTTAAGTTTGGATGGAACTGCAGCTGAGAGTTATCCCTTCCCATCTACTAGTTGTCATCCACAAGAACAGAATGCAGTAGCTAGACACCTTCTACATGCAGAGAAAGAGAACCTTTTATTTCTATTTTTTTATTGTTGATGTTTGCTTTGATTTTTCATCAGAAAGCTGAAAGCTGAAAGCTTCTGTAGTGTTGCATCTTTTGGACCTTTGTGGGGGTGTGGGGGTCACCAGGTCCCTTTTGTGATTGCCATTTAGACGCTAAGCAGATATATATTTTCATCTGGTGTTTGGTTGACTTGTTTGTTCTGCTCTACTGCTTTGGTTCATTGGCTTTTTGGGCACTGGTTTATTACTGCTTTTTGCTGCTCTTAGGTTGTCATGATTGAAATGTTTGAATTGATTATTGGCCACTTTGAGTAAATTTTATTTAGAAAAATGTGGTAGGAGCAATTTAAACCAACAAATAAATGAATATCAAACACTGCAGATTACTGTCTGGGATGAATTGATTCACACTTATGATTCTCTACATGATTACATTTCCAGGATTGTTGGTGCTCTCTTTGTATATTCAAGGGGCAGTGAGAAAAATGCATCTTATGAAGCATTTTGTTTTGTTGTTACTTTTCCCACTAGATGTGGTTTGCAGAAGTCATGTCTGTAGTCTGATTGATGCCTTAGTGGTGGAATTGACATTTGAAATGTCTGGAAGAACCTGATTTAAAAACTGTCCCGCTCTAGATCAGCTTGTTGCTTTCTTACATTTATTCCAGGATGTAGCGTGTCTGCCTTCCAGTTTTTCTAAACATGCTTTTAACAGAAGCCATCATCTATCTGATAGGTTCACATTGTGCAGATGCCAAACCAGGGATTGAATGAAACCCACTTGAAAAAAAAAATCCCTTCACTTTTGTTGAAAGTGGTACTATAGCTATTTTCACTAGTTAAAAAAGTCAAAGAGACTGACCTCCAACTTTGCAAAAGACATACTCACCATTTTCCTTTCTTCAATAGTTTCAATTATCTCATTAATATTTGTTTTCATGCTACAGAGAATATACTTTGGAACATCTGTTGAACTGGGTGTCACGGAATGACAATTGGCTACTAATAGCTGTAACAAAGAAAATTATGAGAAGATTGTTTGTGAAGCACAAATGTTTGCTGTTGCTGTTTTCCAGCCGTGAATATGATTTGGGGGAGGGGGGGAGAGAGAAAGAAATAAACATTAAGATGGGAGGCACTGAGGTCTCCCTGCTGTCTGCATCACATATTCCATGAATGGGAACATCATTTTTGTTACTGGGTAGCTAAACAACTGCTTAAGTGATCGATAAAGGCCATTATCTTAAATCATAGCATGAATTCCCAATATCATACATAAAATCAATAAAACACACAAAGAACACGATGGAAATTTCTCACTAAAAACAGAGCCTGCTGCTTTGGAAATAATATTTAGTAGGCTGGATTTTTTTTTGTTTTACTAATTATGAGCTCAGTGGCAGTTTATTCTGCAGTAAATCTGCTGGTGTGAGATTAAACCTGTTATTGAACAGAGTTTTGAATCTACTGCAAGGCACTCATCACCGCTGGAGAGTGAACATTGCTGTTATCTCATTTAAAAGTTGGCCAGCAAAGCAGCCCATTTGTTTAAAATGCAATTAAGCTGGTGTCTTGAAGAGAAATTAGCAAGGAGTACTTCATTCTGAAGGCATAACAGGTCTGTTCATAGTCACATCCACCCTGCAATTTGGGATATCTTTGCAACCTGAGACCTTCTCCTAAAAGCTTTGAATGATTCAGAAGAGCAGGGCTTCTCAGAGATGGGGCATGGTTATAATCTTTATTATTGTCCCAAATTATTCCCCATGTTATTGTCATTTATGGTTGCTAGTTATAGAAAGAACACAGTAAAGGCAAAGCAAGGGGGTGTCACATTGTCTGGTAAAGAGAATGCTTGTTTGGGATCTGGATTCCAGTTCTACCTCTTTAAAAAAACACTGGCTATATGGACCAGTCAAACATACAAACACATTTCCTTCCTCTGTTTTGCAAAGTAAATAGAGAAAAATAATGGCCATATTTATAAAGGTAATTTGAAGGCAGATACAAAGATTATAAATCCCTTTGAAAATCAGAATTGCTTTCATTTAATTACGGTGCCTGATCTGCATTTATCACATTGAAAGTCAAGCATTACTAAAATATTCTTTGCATCAAAAATGACAAATGCAGCATGCCAAGAGAGGTTGTGACATTTTGCTTTCTAGTCTTTGTGGGCTGCTCTGAGGTGTAGCCGTGTACTGACTTAACCCACACATGCTTAAGCATGCTTGCTTTTCTAACAGGAGAGATCTTTAGTGCTAGTTATGTTCAGTTCTAGCTTCATAGCACCCTGCTTAGCTACTGCAAACCAGCCCATAAGATATCAGACAAGAGGGCTGAGATCCAGTGACAGAAAGTGAAGGGATGAACGAATGAAGGAGGTGTAAATTGGTGTAATGCCACTGAACTGAAGAGCCAAGCATATACTTCACTACATTTGAGAGGAGCATCAAAAACAGATTCACTCCAAGTCTTTTAGATACGAACAGGTTTGTTTTGGCACAAAATGTTACCGGTGACTGATAACCTGAACAATTGTCAGATGCTTCAGTTAGATGCCTGAAGAGGCATCAGGAAGGGGCAAGTCCCCTAGAGGATCGGACAGAATAACCAACTGAAAAATACACAACATTATAGCTGAACTGCTAGGTGGGAAATCTATAAATAATAAATATTTCTGATGTAAATGTTATCAAATCATTGCACAAATTATCCATAAATTCATGTTCAGATATTCACTGATCTCTCGCGAATCCTGTGGGTCTAGGATGTGTTCATGTTTACTTACATCCTCTGCCTCTCCCATCCTCATTTATCATCAGTAAGATTCATCCACTTGTCTTCATGTACAAAGTCCTAAAGGGAGTGTTTATAAGTGTGGGTGTGGAAGAGGGGGAGGAAAATCCTGAATCTCTGTCTCTGCCCCTCCCCATGTCCTGCCTGTCTGTACAAGTTAAACATTTGCCTCTACCCAGCAGATACAACCTCAGAAAACAAAACAGTTCATGCTGCATACATGGCATGCCAAAGCCTGGTACAATGATTGGGCAAAGTGGAAAGCTTTACACAGAAAGGCCAGTGGTGATGATCCCATTTAGAAAGAACGTCAGCAAATTATAGCTATTGACAGCTATTGATTGCCGATAATTAAGGTTGAGTATCTTATTTCTGCTTGCTACTGTGGGGTTTTTAAAATTGTTGCTGTGGGTTTAAATGCAGGCCTCTAAGGAAAGAAGGGGAACTGAAAGAGTGAATGGAGTCTCCTGTGATTGGCGGGTGGCTGTACCTTAGAGGGCAGAGTGAATTGTAGTTGTAGTCAGACAGCTGAAAGAAAAGTATTCATTCTGGTTCAGTCAGGCAATCTGTGTGGAGCCTGAACGTGTCTTGTCAGTTTCTGAGAGAAAGTATTTATTCTGCCAAGTTCAATGAAAGTATGCGTCTCTGAGAGAGTCTGGGTATTTCTCAGAGAATGCGGCACTCCCGGCTGGTGGCAACAGCTGCCTTGACTGGGGGCTGTTATTCCCCCCCCCCCCAGAGGAAGGAGGGAGATGGCACTTTCCTGAGCATCTAGGTACATGCCAAGGGGCAGAGATGAAGGCCTTATAAGGCCGCTCCGTCCCTCAGCGTCTCAGTTGCACCTCGTACTCAGCCCATCCACCTCATGCTATTTCAGTGCAGGCTTATCCCATCGGGGCCAGGTAGGAATTTTTTCTACTCTCCCACAATTGGCACATAGGAAGAGGAATTTTTCGCCTACATTGCGCTATTAGATGAGGGAGACAATTGGCTTGGTGGGTTGATTTAACCCTTGGGAGCAGGTTATAAGTGAGGGGAAAATGAGTGGGCCAGCGAGCCCCCTTGGCATATCCCTATTGTTTGGGAATTGGGGTCTGTCAGGAGCGGCTGGCTGCTTTACAGCCCAGTTGTGTGGACAGACACCCTGGTGGGGAACCCCTGGACAAGCCAGCCCCCCCCAGCTTTACAGCCAGGTGAGGGAGCTTTAAAGGGGTTAACCACTTTGCCTGGCCAGGCTGGGTCCCAGCTGGGTCCCATGATGGATAGATTGTACCTGGGGCATGGGCTGCTCACCCTGACAGATCAGGGCAGAGGTCCAAGAGTGATCCCAGGGCCTGACCTGTACTGCTAGTTAGGCCCTTGCTGAGGTTACAGTTATGTTGTAAGTTTAATAAAGCAGCCCTTTAGTTCCCAACTTTTGTGTCTGCCTCTTCATTCCAACTGGGGGGGAAAGGGATTCTGGCTAAATCAGGCAAGCTATGTGGAAACCTGAGAGCCTAATTCAGTCTAAGTCATGCAAACTGTCTGTGCACCTGAAAGAGGGAATCTGTGTATATGAGACAGATTAATCTATCCAGGTCAGGTAAGCTGTGTGGAAAGCCTGAATGAATCTATATCTGTATGTATGCAAACAGAGTTTATTCTGTTAGTGAAGACCTGTGTGGAAAACTACCCTATGTGACAGAGTCTGTGAATATATCTTTAAGAATAGGTAATTATTTGTGAAACCACCAAGCTTAAGAACTATTCTGAAACCAATATTCTGCAACAATCATGCTTATTTACTTACAAATTAATTCTCCTTTTTTAATGGGAGAAGATCTCTTTTTAAACCTCACAACCAGGGCTTTTTTTTTAGCTGGAACGCGGTGGAATGGAGTTCCAGATCCTCTTAAAAATGGTCACATGGCTGGTGGCCCTGCCTCGTGATCTTCAGACAGAGGGGAGTTTAGATTGCCCTCCGTGCTGTGGCACAGAGAGCAATCTAAACTTCCCTCTGTCTGGAGATCAGGGGACGGGGCCACCAGCCATGTGATCATTTTCTCCGAGGGCAACCCACTGAGTTCCACCACCTCTTTTCCCAGAAAAAAGCCCTGCTCACAACCATCCTCATGTACTGATCATTCTGTTAAACTACCATCTAGAAAAAAGCCTTCCTATAATGCAAGGTAAAGTGGCCAACATATTTAAATCATGCCCACTCATGAGCTAGTATTTTGTTAACTATTTTTACTCCCTTATTTATAATATCAGCTCCTACCCCCAGGTGTTTGACTCTCTTTCTAAATAAGGAAGACAGTTTTCAGGGGAAGGGCATGTTGAGGGGTTGGACCCCCTGTCGATCAAAGTAGAGGAGACCTTTTAAGTTTCTTCCTTCCCTGTAACAGCAGTTGCTGATTGGAGCTACCTGCTTACCCACCCTGGTATTTTGATAAGGCAAGAGTAACCAAGGTACTTCTGGGCTAAGGAGGAATTTTTTGGACTCTCAGATTGGTCAAGAAAGGGTTCTTTTTCACTTGCTTCTCTTTGCCAGTTTGCTGGTTGCCAGGTCCAGGTTGGGAAATTCCTGGAGATTTGGGGGGTGGAGCCTGGAGATGGGAGGGGAAGGGCCTCAGTGGGGTATAATGCCATAGAGTTCACACTTCAAAGCAGCCATTTTCTCCAGGGAAACTGATCTCTTTGGTCTGGAGATCAGTTGTAATTCCAGGAGATCTCCAGCTACCACCTGGAGGCTAATTACAAAATGTATGGATTTTATAAGTCTGTTAAACATGCAAAGTGCAAGGTGCAAATTCAATTAACATAAATATACACACAATATAGTCGATCAATACATAATAATATCATATCCAACAGGTAAAGTCACAGGTCCATCCAATGAAAATCCAACTGGTGGAGAGTCATACAAGAGTCAATATTTCTTAATCCTTTCTTTCATAAACAAAATTTTTCTTTCAGTTCAATAACAAATTCTTATATATTCACCATCATGCAGTCTAGAAGGATTAGAGCTGGACGTTCCTTCAAACATACAGCCAATGTTTTTGCATGCCTATTTCCAATTCCCGTTCCGTACTCTCACTTCCTTACAGGCAAAGTTTTTAAAGATAGTCTCCAATCAAGTTCACACACATTCCACAGTTGGAAAAATGATGGAGTCATACCTTTCTGGGGTTTTGGGACCTTTTTATTGCTGCCTTCCTGACTCCCAGAAGAGAAGCTTGCAGACTCACTGACGGGCTGTATTGGCACCAAGGGAAGGATGCAGTGGAGGTGTGGTCAGCCCGGAAAAGGAGGAGTGTCCATCCCTCCTCCTGTCCAGCTGCATGGTCTTGCAGGACCTTGCAGGATTCCTGGCAGGATTCCTTCTTGCAGGATTCCTGGCAGGAGCAACATGTCCCCCTCCCACCCTTTGCTCTCAGGACAGCATGTCACAATTTTATGGGTTTGGCGGGTTTGAGGCATTGGACTGGATCCTAAAAGGGTGAGTGGTCACTTGGACGGCTCACCTTGACAGATTGAGAGGCAATGGCCATCCAGCATGGCTGGTGGTGGAAGAACGCTTGATGTGGTGCACCAGCATGGGGCTGGAGTGTTATGCATCAGATAGTGAGTGGGCCTTCCAATGCCAACAGTGATCCATGCCCATATGCCTGGCCAATGCTCCATCTAGCTGTAATCAATAAAGTTGTGGCCATTCCAACCAAAGGACGGTGTCCATGTGTTATTGCCAAAACTCAGACTGACATAGCACATAGGTGACAAAAGGTTTTCATTGCCACCAAATATTTTTGCCTTAGATCTTCTTGTTGTAGCTTGTAATATAGGAAGGCTTTGTTATATATGGTAGTGTGACAGAATAGTCAGCATGTGAGGGTGGTTGTGAGGAGAATAAAGGATTTCCCCCTCCCTTAAATAAAAGTGGATTTTATTAGTAGGTATATAAGCTTGATGGTTGCCAACTTTTGATAAGTGTATTGATTTCAGAATAGTTCTTAAGCTTGGCAGTTTCAGTTATGAATTCACTAGCCTAGTCTTTAGTTTTCCATACAAATTTTCACTAAGAAAATGAATTCACAGACATAGATTCTTTTAGGCCTTTCCACATAGCTTGCCCGATTCAGACAGATTTATCGCTCACTCAGATATACTCAGACTGTCTCAGGCATACACACAGTTTGCCAGTCTTAGACAGAATAATTTCTCTGAGCACCACACAAATGCAAACTCTCTCAGAAACACACTTTCATTCAACTTGGTAGAATAAATTTCTCTCTGGAACACTGGTACTATCAGGCTGCACATGGCTTGCCTGCTTTTACAGTCACACAGACAGTTCAGGTTTCATACAGATTGCCTAACTGAACTAGAATGAAGCTCCTTTCAGCTTCACACAGGTTGCCTGTTTTGCCCAGAATCAATCAATATATTTGGCCCCAAACGAAGCACAGGAATGATCCCGTGGGTGGCTTGACAATGTCACTTCCAGAAGTGACGTTGCTGCGCCAGTTGGAAGGGTGCATGCAGCACACACTCCTAAGGTGCCCGCCAATGGCAGGCTACCTCCAGGAGCTTGCCCCCCCCCACTCACTGGGTGCTGGATGTTCGGTGGACAAGGGGGCAAATACTTGGGAGTCTGCCAGCCACCGACAGGCACCTGGGAACCCTATTTATCTGTCTAAACTGGATTGCATGCCTAAACCCCGAATTGGCAGTAGTGAGAGGGCAGTAGCGTGAATCAAGCTGAGCAGCTGAAGGTTGGTGGGAAGGGGGAGGAGACAGCAGGCTGAGCCCTTTCAAGCCACCAATCTCCTTTTAAACTCCAAGGCTCAGCAAGCCTCACCCCCTTGCTTTAATAAAGAGATTCTCAATGGGATACTCTGGTCTGACATTGGCGTGCTCTGGTTCAAGATTGGGATTCTCTGGTTCCGCAATAAACTTGTAAAGGAGTAATGCTGAATCAGAGAATTCCAAACAAGGGAGAGTGGGAGTGGCAGACTTTAAACGCCTTGGAAATATTTCCTCAATTGGAAACGATAGAGAGTGGCTGGGGGCAAACTTGTTCAGGGGCACATAGAATGGGGCCTTGAGGCCCAATCCTTCTGATATTTTTGAGGATCTTTAGTGGACAGTCAGGAGTAGGTTCCAAGCAAATTTGGTGGAAATTGCTTAAAAATACCCCCTCAGCTTCCTGGACATTTTTTTCCCATAGGGAATAATGGCCTCTTAAATCTGGGATTCTCTAAGCCATATAAGAGAATCTGACCTGTATTTCAGGCATCCTGGATTTTCTTTTTATCCTTAAAACTGGAACATGGATAACTCACATTTAGAGGGGATTTTTGATGCACATACCTCACTTTTTTATTTAGATAGAACAAATGCCCATCACAAATGTATCAGTTTAAAGATTTTTCACTTGCTGGGAAAATATCAGATGCTTTGGGAAGCCTTTTGCACAGCCAACAAAAATGGGAGTTAAAAGTAAAGCAAAGTTAATTTCTTTTTAATTATCTTTTCTTTCTTTTTAATTATCTTTTGATCACAGATAAGAGGGACAAATTACAAGTGTTTCTTCATTATCGGCAGAGCCTGATGATGTCTGGTACAACATGCTGGTAATGTTTCTCCTTTTTCTTCAAGATGCTCTGACAAAATTTTCAGTACAGAGGTAGTGGGGAAATATAGATTTTGTGCCTTTAAAAAGCGGCTTTAAGAAATTTCAAAGTTATTTATATCTACAAAGTGTGAGGTGCCGTTGGAAAAAAACTAGGTTAACAGACAGTTGGAAAAATTGTTAATAAACAATAACTACAAGCACTGATGGCTTTTTTTAAAAAAACAGTAGATAAATACATGCAGGAAGCTTATCAGTGACTATTAGCTAGAAGGATCAGAAGTGCAGCCTCCATTAGAGAATTTACCCTCTTGGTTTCTAAATGTTAAACTGGTAGAGGATAATAATAGTACCATCTTATCCTGTTTTTAAAATAGGGATTATGTGGTAAGAAGATGCTTGGTGTTTTCATAGGTATCAGCCTGTTCCATCAAAAGCATGAGGATGATGGAAGCCCTGTATGGGAGACTCAGTCACATGTACAGTGAATGCATGATTCAGGTGGCCCTGACACTAATCTCCATATACTCAGTGGAAAGACTGTACAGGATCTGATGCATGTAAGTTCTGTACATGCAATCCTAGACCCAACTCAGATTTCTGATTGCATAAAGGCACCTAGATGTGAACACTTTGACATGTGCAGAGCTCTATGTAGACCTAACAATGAACACACTAGACCTCTACACAACACGATGTGCTTTGAAATCAATGTGCATTAAAAAGCCACAGGAAGAAGCTCACATATGTACACTTCTTACTTACAAAGACTCCATGTTATTGAGATGGCAATCACACAGAATCAGGGGTCCAACCATTCTTGCTCTACATGTGTTTGCGTGATCTCAAGTGAGGTCAAGGGAGCAGAGGATATGATCTTATTCTCCTTTAACTAGGGATGTGTTTATCACACTTTTCCCCCTGCTGTTCTTTCAAGGAGCGCAGAGTGGTATGCAATGGCTCTCTGCAACTAAAACTATGCTGTTTAAAATCCATGGATTTCAAAGGGATAATTATGCAATCTTCAGATGAATGGGTGGGTCATGCCTAGAAATTCTAAGCTCAGAGATGGAGCTTCAACTGAGAATGAAATACTTCTACTAGTGCCCGATATATTTCCATGTTAGTTGCTGTACTTTCTTTTATGTGGAATCTACCATTGAACAATGTTACCATGTTATATGTATATTGGAATTATAGGTAAATAGCAGCGCAATCCTAAACAGTTACACCCTCTGAGCTCGATGACAGCAAGTCTCTCAGAATTTGGCTAGATCTTCCAATATGGAATATGACAGTTATTGCCATGCAAAAAGGCCTCTGTTCTGTTCTTAGGATGATCACCTTCTTCCTAGCAGGCAGTAGACTCAGAGCCAAACTACAAGTGACATCTTACACAGGTTGGACACTAGTCGGCTTCCCTCAAGTTTTGATGGGAAATGTAGGCATCCTGGTCTTGCAGCTGTAATGGAGAGCCAAGCTGTAAAACCAGGGCGCCTACATTTCCCATCAAAACTTGAGGAAGCTGACAAGTGTCCAACCTGTGTAAGGCGTCACTTGTCGTTTGGCTCTCAGCCAACAGCAGTTTCTGGCTTCCCTGTCTCTTCAGATTTTTACCACTGGCAAATAAAATACCCATGCATTTTCTTCAGATGTGTTGTTAGGCACACTATATGTCTCAGTGATGCTAGAGATGTCATCCATTTCAGCTACTATAAATGCCATTCATGAAACCATAAATTCTATGCCTAATGTGGGCTAAATGGGGGCAGATCCTGGCAGGTAATGCCAGGATCCAGCCCTCAACAAAGAGATAAGAATTACTTAATACCCGGTTACTTCCAAAAGACTGAATTAGGTATCTTGTCTAAATACAGTGTGCCACATCTTCCACAGGGGCTCTTACGCAAAGGTATTCCACTGCTCTACATGTCTGCATCTCAATCTACCCTGTCATCCTGAACTGCATTTTCAGCTTGGTTGGGAGAGGAACCATCAGACAGCTGAAAGGGAGGCATGTTTGGGGAGCCTTTTTTCATTTGGGAGAAAATTTCCCTCATTCCTCTTCCCTCTGGGAAAGATTGTGGGCATACAGAAGTGAACAACAATGTGCATGTGCCCATCTTCTACGCTGCAGAGTATATGTCCACACATCCCCATTCATGTTCCCATAGTCATTCTTAAGCCTTCCTTTCTTGCTTGCTGTACAAACAATCACAATGTGAGAGCAACTTCAAATAGTTATTATGTATAACAGCATTCTCTCAAAGATACCCCTTAGGAGCATATCCTCCAGCATTTGAGAGATGAAACTAGGTACACTTGTTTTACCTCAAACAAGTGAATCACAGTGCTTTCACTAAACAAATGAAGCAAGTGCTTTCCAGGGAGTCTGGTTGCTTTCCCTTCCAAAGCATTTTTGAAATGTTAATATCATCAAGCAACACATTTCTTTACAATCTGGAAAGCATATTTGAATGAATGGATACCATGAAAAGTTTCACACTGCTGTACAAAATCAAACACAAACAGTGATGTTGTCAGGATTTCAAAATTCAGCAATTCCCCACACACACAATTGGTACATACAAATGGATACTTCAACAGCACGAGCAACCCACATTGTCTCTGGAGTGGAACTACTTTTAGGGGCAAGAGTAAAATTTTACAAATCCTGGAATTTGTGCTGCTAGAATGCTTGTATCTTCAATAGAGGATTTTGTAAACAAATTTCAAATCCAGCACAGCTGCTCACAATCCAATGTTGCACCCCAACTTCTTCTGAGGCAATGTGAGGAATCCTGGAATGCACCACCTGGACAGCATGGTACAGCTTCTTATAATAGCCAGAGGTCTTTGAGTGATGGGGCTAGCAGTGTCTCTTTAAAACATTAGTTAACATAATAATTTTCAAAATGTGTCCATCTTAAAGAGACCTGTGACAAGTTTATTGCAGCATACTTCTAATGAAATAGTGGGTTCTAGTGAAATAGTGGGTAGAAAACTTTGTGCCACAACAATATTGTCAGTCTTGAGTCTGCCATGGGATTCTTTGTTGAACTTGTTAAATGGATTAACATGGCTGTATTTATGGAATTTCAGGCTCTTCTCAGTCTACACATTAATTGTATTAGCTATGGGGGTGAAGGGAAAAAGATTAATCCAGTTTCATTATATATGATAATGGTCTTCTAATTCATTCCCTAAACAAACAGGGTGGATTCTCTGTAGTGCATTTTCTAGCACTTTGTCCAGTCTTGTTTCAAAACTGCCAAGCAATTTGGCTTCCATCACTACCACTGGGAGACCATCCCACAATTTAATACATCTTGGTGTCTGAAAATTTCCTCTTTGTTGCCAGTTTATTCCCATGGGTGTATATTTTAGTTGAAGGAAAGAAGCCACATTTTGGATGCTCCTACTGGTATTTCAGATATTGGGTGAAGGTAGCCAAACACCATCTGGTTCCCAGCTGGTACTTTATATTTCAAGACACCTAAAACCTTTCCAACCCTCTTTGGCTCGTATCTGCTTTTGAAATCAGCTCCTTAATCATTTTTAATCACTGTATTGTTTTGCTATCTGGAACATTCCTTTGTATGTATACAATTATTGGAAGGAAGAATTTAATTATAGTTCAGAACCTATTATTATTAGGAACAAAGCAGTGGAGCAGCTTTTTTCCCTCTCCATTTCAGCTTAATTATCTTTAACAAGTTTTAATTGTATATCTACCCCCCCCCCCCCCCGGATTACAGCATGCAACACTCTCTTGGAAGATGTACAAATCTTTTGGAAAGGGGTAAGAATGGTGGTTGTGCTTGCACATAAACACAAGTAAAAATAGATCTTTTAATCACAATGTAGACCAAAATTCATGAAAAGCAATAAAGCTTATCTCTGCAGTCTTTGAGAATCAAGATATTCAAGTGTAGAAGCAAAAGAGATGGTTTTGCTTGAGAAGCTGTAGTTTAAACATGAGGCACCTTGCACTGAACCTGAACCCTTGATGGTATCATAGGCTGCATCCACACATCATTGTACTATGGCAGTAATTCACAACTGGATTGCCTTGTTCATACAGGAAAATTTAGTTGCAAATTACTGATGAAGTGCATTGATAGCATAATATCCAATGAAATGTAAATGTAGCCATAGTATCAAAGTTCTGGAAAGAGACAGTGGGGTGGATCCAATAATCCTCTAAGGAGCCCTCTTCCAACCTAAGCATCTCTTCCTCCAGCTGCTTAGATTGTTTTCAGAAGTGCTGTTTAATCCATTTTGGTATCTACTGGAGAATCTTCCTTCCTTCCTTGCTTTCTAGAAAGGTAGGCTCTTTAAACCATTGCTGGTTCTGATGGTGAATGGTGAAATTTTGCATTTCAGACATCTTAAAGGGCAAGCATTCTGGTCCTGTTTTTTACGACGGTTTGATCATTTTTTTTGTGAAGTCACTGATTATTAAGTTTTGTTGCATGGTTGCATTTCTGAATCACATGAGTTGCTATCGGATTATTTTTAGCACTTTGTAGTGAGATGTTTCATTTTCTCGGTGCCATTTCTACATTTTGAAAAAAATTGAAGGTTTTTTTTGTGCTAGAACAATATACCATTATTGTGCAAAACTGAGAGACAACGCTAATGGCAGGAGAATAAGATAATGGGAAAATGTGACTCCATCTGAAATTCATAATCTGATCCAAATGTGCTGTGCAGACAGTTTAAAGAGCCTATCTGAAAGTGCCCCCTTTGAAATGATCACACCTTGCTTTTACAGTTTGAGACCAAACTGAAGTCAAAATGAGATAACTTCACGTGAAGGGACCCTTAATTTGAAGGAATGCTTCAAACTTTGCTCAGTAGAAAGGAAGGATGGGGTAGGACAGTGTGCGTGTGCGTGTGTGTGTGCGAGTGTGTGTGCATGCATGCACACGCTGTGGTACTTGAGATACTGGTTCACTCACCTAAGACACAGTACCTTTCATTTAAGTAATTTTTTAATAGAATTTTAGGATTTTAAAAAAAAAATCAGAAGAAAAGAAATCTCCACCAAAGTGGTAATGCTTCCAATATCCAGCCACCAGCCCCATCTAACTCTACTGCACCCTTGAGCTGCCTAGATTTTTAGCATTTTCAAAGGTTAAGGCACATTTTTGAAGTTCATTCTCACCCAAATAAGAATGTTTAACAGCACACTGCTACCAGGATTGTACTGGTAATTATGGGAGGAGGAGTATCTTTAGCAGATGTATGGCAGAAACAGATATGAAAAAGACTGACCTATGTCAGTCTGTAAAAGATAAATGTTCATGCACTCAGAAACAATTTGGATTAGAGGCATCTAGAAAATTCAGAGGGAATTTAACCCTTTAAAAATCCCACTCAGTTTTGCTCATTTAAACTGGGCTATTCATGCTGTTATTAGGATTTTAAAGGAGGGATAGGTGGAAGGGGGGGGAATAGTTTTTTCCCCTTCAAGATAGTGCAGGGAAATCAGGACTTTAATCTCAAAAAATTGTTGCTTTGATTTTGCTTCTCTACATTGGGAATGGAACCCATCATTCTTTATTTGCATGCCATTTGTGGTTTCTACACACTGAATTGTTCCATAAATTGTATACATTTTTCAACATTATTTGTGGATCAATTAATCAAAATTAGATATTACACATAATAACAGTAACAGTAATAGTAACAAGTGGGGGACCCACAAGGACTTCTGGGGGACATCTCATTTCCTCTTCCCCCACCATGTCTTCTTTCCCTTCCCGGCCTCCATAGCCTCTCCTCCTTTTCCTGCTTCCTTTCCTTCCCACCCACTTTTGTCTACACCTTTCCTGCTCCCTCCCCCCTCAGCAGTCTCTCTCCTGTGGCCCAGTTGCATGGTGTTGGCTGAATGGATCCCAGTTGCATGGTAAGGAACCTTCAAGGGGAAGATAGATGAAGATAGATATAGATGAAGATGGGGAATCGATATATTAATTTACTTAGCTATTAGTATGTAAGATAATTATCCTGTTGCCTGTCTGTCTGTAGCAGGCATAACTTATCAGATAATAAAGCTACAAGTCTCGTAATGGGCCACCAGGTTTGGATCATTGTGAGAGATGCAGTGCCAAAAAATGAAGGCAATAACCTGGCCCAGGTTATTTCCAGAAGTCCCGCATGCTATTTGCCTTGGAAGTGAATAATTTCTGTTTATGGCAGGCATAACCCAATAGAAAACAAGGATAGAAATTTGAAAATAGGCTGCCACTTTCAGGATGATTATGGGGGTTGCAATGCCAAAAATGAAGGGAATCAGAACTTCCTGGCCTGGATTACCTCTTGCTGGGTGACCTTGAGCCAGTCAAACATTCTCAGCCTAAGCTCCCTCACAGGGTTGTTGTGAGGATAACATGGAAGAAAAGAAAATGATGTAAACCATTTTGAGTCTACAATGGGGAGAAATGTGTCTATCTAACTCAATTTTCAAAATCCTTGCTTGCTCATGAGCAATTATATATAAGATAATCAAGAGTAGGAGATCAGAGAAAATTATTTCAGTTTCTCATGGTAGTATAATCAATGTAGCGTACAAGGAAGCCTTACTTCTCGTCACAACCCAGTGAACTCAGATCAAGGAGGAGCTGGTGAGCTACACCCCAGAATGTCCTGAAGGAAAAGAAGAGAACAAATTTCAGAACACCATAATCCCAGATAATAAGATGGAGATTGGGGAACCATCCTAAGGGAAGGGATGGTACAGTTTTAGGGCAGAGAGAAGTGCAAAATATCTGAGGTAGGGTTGTGCATGATGGAAAAAGGAACCAAAATACCTGGAAAATGCTGGGGGGGGGGCGCAGTGGGGAGTTGTTAAAGCAGCTTCCAGAACCTTGAACCAAACCCAGGAAATTAAATTGTAATCAGTTCCTCCTAACGAAAAGTTTGTGTGTTTTGTTCCATATTAGGCTTGCCTGGCAGAGAAGCATCATTTTCCTGAACAGCATTTACCAATCAGATTCCAAGGGGAGAGAGACCTTACATAATTAATTTTGATGGGAAGGGGGAATGAGCGCAATGCATAACATTGCATCCCTCCCTCCTGTTGTACTGGAAAAATTTCATTGTCCCCCTTCCTGCCAATCAGGCCCTCACAAGAGGAGACCTGACCCCATCCCCTCCCTTTCTATCTGCTTTGGAAATGTTTGGGATATTTCAATCATAGGCTGCAATTTGAAAGATACTTCCCTTGGAGTAAGCATTTTTTTAATAACATGGGACTTACATCTGAGTAGATTTGTTTAGGGCAGTGCATCTTAGTATGTTTTACAGGCACTGATCTGTCTCCTCCCCCTCACCTACCATCAGGGCATTTGGAATCATTGTGAGGAAAAGTGCTGCAGGGCAGCGGGGCGGGGGGGGGGGGGGGGGGGTTGTTTAATCAATCGAACTCCTGGAAGACTTCGATGATATTCTGCAATTCTAAGGACATTTCACTGTGAGTAAGCATTATTGAATAACATGAGACTTACATCTGAGTAGACCTGTTCAGGATTGCTTCCAAGTCTTTCAGGCTCTCTCTTTTCTGAGCCAAATGGCAAACAAGTACCTACTCTGTCCTTTCAAAAAACATCCTGCCTGCCCCCATGGCAAAAGGAAAACATATGGGGAAAAACAGGTCTGTTTGGGTGGCAGTGGGGAGAAGAATTCAGACAATCATTCTGCTTGCCTGCACTTGGGCGATAGAGAAGACTGCCACATTTTGCAGCAGAATGCTGAGCATCAAAGGGAAGGATTTGGATTTGCCTTACATTGTGGGAAGAAAATAACAAAATACAAAGAAACACAGCAGCAACAGCAGAAACATACTATAGAAAAAGAAATGCATGAACATGAAGCATGATTTTTTAAAATGTCATTGCACTGCACAGTTGGATCTCTCTGCTGCTTGGAAATGCCCAATACCGCTGCTCCACCTGCCAATACTCCTCTTCTATAAGTCTTTTCTGAGTGTGTGATATTGAGCTTGAGGAAAACTCAGTGGCTCAATGGTTTAGACTGAGAAGAGACTAGTTAAATGTGAAAACAGCTGCCCCAGAGCCTCATTTTCCCCACTTTACCTTAAAAACAGCTTCAATCCAGCACCAGCCCACCTGGAACAAACCAGTCATAGAACAGACTTATTCCACAATCCTGGAGCTGAACTAAAACAATTTTTTTCTCAGTTCACACCCCTAATTTGAGGGGAGACTGACAGCCAGTACTAGCTCACTGTGGAGGAAAGACCTCATGTGCTATAGAGGTCTTCTTGGGAGAAACAGTATCTTCACGAGCCACTTAAGGGAAGCAGAATTGGGAATGACCAGAGAAGGAGGATACCTCAAGGACTGCCTACTCCCATATAAACCGACTTGATCACTACTGTCATCATTGGAGAATATGCTTCAGCTGCTTCTTCCTTCTGAAATAAGTTGGGTGGCAACTCCAAGAACAGGCCTTCTCAGTTGTGTCACTGAAATTACAGAATTCTCTCTGCAAGGAGATTTGTTTGTCCTCCTCTGTTGCTGTCTTTGATTTTGTTTGGCATTTCCTCAATGAGCCTAATTGATCTTCCTTCTAGTGTATGTGCTTATCTCTATGAATTTGTGCTTTGCAGAACTGATTTTACTATTATATACATTTTAACATTTGGTTTAATGTCCTGGCTGAGGTGGGTGGAAAGGTAGTAGGAAAGGCCCCACCAGGAGGTAGCAAAGGTGGAAGTGACTAATTGGCTTATGTAGAAGCTGAAGAAGAAAGCAGCCAGTACAGCTGAGAGTTGTTGCATCTTGGAGGAACTGTAACTTCATTGAGACGTGGAGGCAATATCTATGCCCAGCAGATAGCAGCTCCTGGAACACTGATAGTCGAGCTATCTCAAGGCCTCTTTCTGCAGGAAATATAAAGCAGCCTGAAGCTGTGACTAAAAGAAACTTGGGAAGGGCCCATGCCTGAAGCCAGCCTGGAACCTGGGTTGAAGCAGGTGGAGGAGATAATTGGAGAATAGTCCTTCTGGAGTAGGACAGTTAATAGCAGTTACACTTGGCTGTTATATGTGTGAGACAGCAATTAAAATAATATTACTGCAATGTGCAGAATGACACAACTCAGTTATCATCCAAAGCTAGGCAGAGCATACATATTATGTAAGCAGTCAGAAAGACAGTTTATAGATATGAAATCATAAACTCCTTTCATCATATAGCATAAGTGCAGGACACTGCCTGGCCTAAAATAAAACAAAATGGATGCCAGCCAGGTAATCCTCCTGAAAATATTTTAAAAGAGAGTTAGAATGGCTGGCTGACAAATGGCCCCTCCACACCCTGGAGAGATGCATTATTTAGGACCATGAGGTTTCCAGGAAACTCCTGGCTAATCTCATCTATGCCCTGCCTGCACTTCCCTTACCCATTCACCCTGATTAAATACCACCTAACAAGTATTCAGAAAAACTGATAATTGTTTTCAACTGGTACTCTAAGAGTCATCAAGCACCCTTCACACCTATAGTCCACATCAGGAAGACCCATTAAGCCTCCAACTCCAGGGCTGGGCCCTTCAATAGAGGTAGAGCCGGCCCCCACCTTGGGCGCTGAACTCTGAAGGGAGGCGCTGTGCCGGCCCCCAATGACTGGACTTCCCTGCAGTGGTTGCGCTCCCATGCACTCGTGCAGGAATTCTCCTCTCTTGGTGCAAGGCATTTCTTCTGGAGTGCAGAACAGCAGCCCTGTCTTCCTGCTCAGCCAGTGCCTGAGGAGCTTTGAGTTCAGCCCATCAGCGAGGACATTTCCCTCTCTGCCTTTTCCCCCTTCCTCCTCTCTCTCTCTCTCTCAATGTAAGACTTGGGCGAACCTTCCAGGAGCAAGAGGCACTCTAGCTGGTTGGGGAGCAGCGAGCTCCCATCTGACCTTTTGTCCCCCTTGTTCCCTCCTTTCTTTCTTGCTCCCCACCCCCGCCATGTACTAGAAGAAATGACAGGGGGATTGCCCATTGGAAATAATAGGAGAGGCTTGAAGGCCCATTGGAGATAATGGGAGCCAGGGATGCAATTTTACTTGCCTGGGTGCCATTGAAATGCATCACAACACATACAAGTTGCAAAGAAAACGTGGAATGGATTCTCCATAAATGTCTCTGTGACCAGATGGAATATTCTGGGAGTGGAATGACAGCCCCCAGAGTGCAATGACGGTCCCAGCTGTAGAGTTTGTGCTCCAGGACCAGAAGGACAGGTTTCAAAATGGAATGACAGTCCTTGGAATAGGCTCAGTGCTCTGGGAGTGGAAGGACAGCCCCCAGAGTGCAGTGCAATGACAGCCCCTGGGAGTAGAAGAAGCATTCTGGGACTGGAATGACAGGCACCAGACTGGAATGACAGACCTTGGGAGGAGCAGAAGTGTTCTGGGACTGGAATGACAACTCCCAGAGTACAATGACAGCCCCTCAGAGCAGAATCTGTGCTCTGGGAAGGAATGACAGGTTGCACAGTGGAATGACAGTCCCTGGAGGTAGAGAAGCATTCTTGGAGTGGAATTACAGGCAGCACAATGGAATGACAGCTCCTGGGAGTAGCAGAAGTTTTCTTGGACTTATAGCTACCCATAGAGTTTACAAGAGAAGAGACAAACAGAAGTGGTTTGCCGTTGCCTGGTTTTGTGGTGCAATCCTGGGACTTCCTTGGTGGACTCCCATTCAAGTACTGATCCTGCTTAGCTTCTAAGATCTGATGAGATCATGATAGCCTGGGCCATCCAGATCAGAACATATTGCTGAATAGTAGCTTCCAAAAGACAAGAAGAGATCAGTAAGTGCCAGCTGCATGTTCTTTCTTTTTACAGTGTCTCAGACTGCACTGAAAATAAGATTACGGCCATACCAGCTTTCCCTCCAGTAGACAAGCTATTTATTAAATCAAGACACAATTCTATTAATTACTTTGCCCAATATATTACTTTCTTCTCTGACTGAGAAGGCTTAGGAACTCTTCGGAGGATAGCAACAATAAGAAGACTCAAAAGAGTCCTTTGGGCCAAAATACTTTTACAAAAGAAGCTGCATGGAGGGAAGAGATGACAGTTCTTTGAATTCTTTCCAGCAAGGGAAGGAGTAAATGCCAGTGAGTATGAGACTGATTTGTAAATCCTAGTTTACAGGGAACTGGTGGGTTCTTTTCACTGGACCTAAAAGTGTGCAGATGCATGCTAACTGCTATTGCCTGTGCAATGATAGAATAAATAAATGACAATAAGGGAATATAGAAAAAATGAAGAGAGCCTGATTTCACACTGTAAATCAAATGGTAACAACTGCAAGACTCAGTGACAGCTGCCACTTTCGGTGTTGTCATGAGACAGCTGTCTTTGTGCACTTCCCTCCGCCTCCTCCTTGTTAAAAAATTAGTCCAATTCAATAACAATTTAGCCAATATAAAACAAATAGTGAGTTGCCTATCATTTTCATAGGCAGATGAAACATAACAGTGAAAGCTGATGGCGTAATGGTTGGGTGACAGATGATCACTCTGCTGATTTCATCTCTCTGCTCATTTGTGTTACATACCGCAGTCCTTGTCACTCTGCTGAACCTCCTGCCAGGCCCAGCAGCAGTTAAATTAAGATTTTTTTTAAAAAACGTGTTCATCGTCCTGGATGGAAGAAAAGCATCCAAAACACTTGTACAAAAACACTGTAGCTATGCAGGTGGTATGAATACATTCATGGCAGGCTGCAAAAGGTGGAGAGGAGTGGAACAAAGCAGAGCGTCTGGCCATGTACATTTCTGTTTCTTCAAATATAACTGGAACTTGCCAATCTTTTGTCAGCACTTCCCTCTCTTTTCCCTATCTCCATCCTTTTCGCTGGGCATTGGTCTCCTTGGAGATCCAAGACTTGTCTGTCTGTCACACTTACTGATTCTTGCCCACAGGAGCCTTGTGTTAGAGCTTGCCACGGCCCCCTTTTTCAGAAACCCAGGCACATGGAGAAGTTGTCCCTGTAAAAATCTTAGCTTCCTGACCAGTCCATGTCATCCAACTTTGATTTCAACTCCTTCACATGAGGCTACATTTTTAAAATTCATTTCTTTTTTTTTTGAAAAAATCATTTTCATTTGCTGTTACATTTGTTAATTCTGTTTTCCTTCCCCATTGGTTTCAATGCACAACAACCTGCTGCTTGCCATGTGCAATGTGTCAGGGCTTGTCGCTGCCGCCACTGGGCAGGGCGCTGGCTGGGCCGGCCCTGACGTCAGAGGGGCATGAGGGATGCTGCAGGACCCTGCTCTGTAAAAGGAGAGGCAGTATACATCACCCTGACTCCCTCTCAGTCCACTCGCTGGCCTGCTCAACCTGGCCTGCTTACCCCCTGCGTCCTCCATCATCTCCCCGCTCCATCACTCCTTACTCACACTCACCACCTCAGACCTCTTCACACCCACCCTTTATAGGGTTTCCTTTCTCCACCCCGCCCTCCTTCCAGGCTTGTTCCCTCTCCTGACTTGGCCCAGCTGTGCCTTCCCTCAGGTGTTTCCCTCCTATCACTAATCCCTTCTAGGCTTCCTTGCCTTGCTGGCAGGGTGGGGTTGATTATGAGCCATCCCCAGTGGAGGTCTCCTTGGCCTTGCTCACGAGGAGCTGCCCCAGCCAGCTTCTGTGCTACTGAGCTTGCCTGGCCTTGCTTGCGAGGAGCTGCCCCAGCCAGCTTCTGTGCTGCTGAGCATCCCTGGCCTTGCTCACGAGGAATTGCCCTGGCCAGCTTCTGGGCTGCCTGCTCATTGATGCTGGGCGGGGCTACCCATCTCCTCCCCCAGAATGCCTGTGGCAGCTCCACCTGGAGGGGCTTGGCTCCTAACAACTCCTGAGCCAGGCTACTGTCCTCTAGCTGGGGTGTGGCTCTGGGCTGTTGTGGCTGCTTCTCCTACTTGGCTGGTAAGGGCTCTGTTTGGGCTGCTGCTGGGTCCCTATTCCCCCTGCCTTGGCCCTTTTCCTCTGTTCTGCTTAGCCCCCTCTCTTCCCCCTGGAGGGTGGGACTGGCTGGTCTCTCCCTGCTCCCTCCAGCCCTCTGAGGCTTTGGCCTTTCGCCCCTTCCCCCTGGAGTGGGCAGGTTCTGGACCGGGTTGCTGGCTGGGGTGGTAGGGCTGCTGCCTCCCGGTTGCCTCCCACTGCTCCCTCCTGGCAAGTCTGGGGGCTGTATTTTGCATGACTGATTTTGCTGTTCTTTGGCGTTCCTGGGGCTTATATGCATAACTTTATTGGGGGAAACTATCTAAAATACTCAATTTTAATGTTTGTTTGTTTTAGGCTTATCTGGAAAACTCTTAATAGTAAACAAACAAATATTAAAATGCACGTTTAATCTTTGTGAGTGAATTGCTGCCAAGAAGCAGCAAGATGCCTTCTCACCCAGTGAGTTCTCTCTCTCCCCCCTCCCCTCCTCCACTGAGAGGACCATCACCCGTTCCTTAGACTTAGGCACAATTCTACATTTCTTGATCATTGTTCAGATAATTTCCAGAAACAGAAGGGATTTCAATCAATGAGAAAGACTTTTCTGAGGGACACCCAGCAATAACATGAGTAGGGAGTTAGAGAGCTGTACTGGGAGGGGGGAATATCGTGAGCCCCCCCCCTTTGTTCACAGAAGTCTTTAATTAGGTCCATGCCAATATGTGAGTGGCTGATGGAACACAAACACTGGAAGTCTCACTTAGGGGAAAGCAATTTAAATGTATAACTGTCACAAACTGTTAATGTGTCTGTGTTCAATATCAGTAACACACAATCAATTAGCATTTATAAACACTTCAAGTAATCACAGTAACTAGGGATGCCACAATTTTCACTATGAATGAGTTCACCAAGTGAATGTACAGTAATCCATGATAATGATTCTGGTGACCCTAGGATTAGTTTGTTGATGCAGCAAATGTCCTGAACTTCTTCCAAACTTATGTGTAGCAAGTATAGCAATTGGTTGATTCATTTAATCTTCTAGAAGGAAGCAGATCATTGAGGGGTTATGTGTTGCGGGCCCAGCATCAAGGGGATTGAGGGGTGAGGGCAAGGTGACAGAAGACATAGACATGTTGGAATTTAAAAGCCACAACTTTATTGGTTTCAGCTGATGGATCCAAGCATCAGCTGACCCACCTGCCAGCTGATGACCCCCTCACCCCTTCATCCCATCGGCAGAAGGGGAAAAGTGCTATGGGAGTCCATATGGGCACAAACCTCTGCGTGGATCCCCCTACCACCTGGGAGTGAGCATGCTCCAACAGCCCCTGACTGGTCTTGTCCCTGCAATGCCTAACCCTGAAGACCCTTTAAGATGATCTGAGGGAAACTGGGCATGTGGCCCTTTCCCCCCCAAAAAACTATCTGTGCCCAATACCAAAAACTACCGTACCTAAAGTTGTGACAAAGATAGAATAGCTGCAGACATCAAGTACAGCTATGGGACCCTTGAGAAGGAAGCCCTTGAGAGATTTCATCATGACTTCAACAACTTTCACCCTACTATCAACCTGAGCCTGGACCACTCTACACAACAGGTACACTTCCTTGACACCACTGTACAACTACATAATGGACAGATAAATACCACCTTATACCGGAAACCCACTGACCGATACTCATATCTACATGCCTTCAGCTACCACCGTAAACATACCACTCTGTCGATTGTCTACATCCAAGCCTTATGTTACAATTGTATCTGCTCCAATGCTCTTGATCAGGACTCCCACTTAAGAGATTTACAACAAGCTCTAAGAAGACTCGGGACACCATCTTAGACAATTCGTATAATGTGGACTTGGATTATTTGAGCAATAAGGTTAAAATATTGAAGGATGTTCCATTTTTGGCTCGTAAAAGAAGATTCAAGTATAAAGGACTTGCGGCTTTCTTGAGGAAATGTGATATAAAATATAAATGGCTGTTTCCAGAAGGCGTCTGGTCCAGATATAAAGATCAAACTTACAAAATCACATCGGACACGCAGCTGACAGACTTTTTGTTCAACCATCAGGAGTTTCAGCAGGAAGAAAGTTCGAAGTCTGAAGGGGAAAGTGGGGGGGAGGAAAGAGCGGGGTGCAGCTGCTCCAGCTGCGCAGAGAGAATTGAGACCGAGACGCAAGGGGGGGGGGGAAAGAAGTCCTGATCCTGAATATAATCTGTATTGTATAAGACCTACCAATCTGATAGCATATTAGAAAGTTAACTTTTAAGAAAAATTGCAGCATGAAGGGAATACAAGACATGTAATGTAGTGTTTGTTGTTTGTATGTTGATTTTCCCTTTTCCCAGTTCTCCCTTCCTTTTTTTTCCCCTTCCCCTTTATACTTTTGTAGTCTTCTGTAGTTTTTTTTTTATGTTAGATATTAAATTTAAAAAAAAAGAGATTTACAACAAGCATTTTGGGGGCTATAGTACCCACCTAATGAAGTGAGGAAACAAATCTACAGGGCCAGACTAGCACCCAGAAACAGCCTGCTCCAGGACAAACCTAAAGGAACTAACAACAGAACAGCACTGGTTGTCACCTACAGTTCCCAGCTCAAACCCATCCAATGTATCATCAGTGACCTACAACCCATCCTGAAAAATGATGCCTCACTCTCACAAGCCCTAGGTGGAAGACCTCTCCTTACAACACCGAAAAAAAGAGAGAGGGGTCCCAAGAAGACCAATCCGCTAAGGGTAAACACCCTAGGAACCCAATAAATCTTCAATTATTATATCAAACAGTATTTAGTTATTGGTATCTTGCTCACCATGTGAATACAAAAAATATACAGAATTCATTCAATAATACAAAATTCTTACAATACATATATATAAATACACACATGTCCCAAAGTTGCTGCAAACAGCCAATGGCAGTTCTTTTATATAGCCTCCTATATAAATCACTGGAGGGGTGGTAATTCTTGGAATAGATCTTTGTCCTGTCCGCACAGACCGTATGTGTGGCAACGGCAACAAGATGGTGAATTCAAAATTGTAAGAACCAACAGCAAATATTCAAAACGGCCAATTCTGAAGAGCCTGATAGGATCCCTCTGGATCTCCAGGTAGGTGGCAACGAGCCTGCCAGCTTAAAGTTGCTCGTTTCGGTTTCCCTTCATCTTGGCCTCCTCTATGCATGTAACAGTCCAAGTCACACTTTCCAAATTGATACTTTCCATTTCCAATCAATGCTAATTCATAGCAGCTAATTCAATGATGAAGAATTTAAATTGGACTGAGCTGCAGTTTTAAATAAATGCAGCCTAGATTTGATGTTACTTGTTATTAGGAGATGCAAGAGGGAGAGTGTAGAATTGGTGAAGGATATAGAGAAAACTGCAGAGTCTATTAAGACCATGACCCCCTCCACTGAATTCGAGACACGCCTTAAGGAGATTGAAAAGGAGGTACAGGCATTTGAGAGTCGCACTAAAGACCTTAAAATAAAAAAGTATAAGAGGGACACCCTGGATTATGCCAATAATAGAGTATATAGTTGGTGGGATACACCCCGTGCTAATAAAGATAATCCATGGAAGGTCAGCTGGGCAACTCCAATTAGATCCTTCTCTGACTTAGAGACTTTGGGCTTATCAGATAGCTCAGGTGATGAAGGGACCAGCGGCCGCCACCTACGTAGCAGGACTGTATACTATAACTCAAGACAACCTTTTTTAGACAGAGGCAGGAAAAGGACTTACCACAAGTCCAGACAGAGAACTTAGTGTTCAATTTGTCTTCTTATGTTTTGAGCGAGGCAGAATTGTTTGTACTTAATAAAGGCTTGGTTTTTGTACCCACTCCCAGGTATTTTTCTTTTCAAACACGATTAGATTTGTTTAGACTCATTCGTCAGATTAAGTTGCGGATTTTCTTCGGTGAGTCTGCTCCCCATGAGTCTGCTCCCCATGAGTCAGACTTCCAATTGCCCAAACAGTTGAAACAGGGATCCAATTTTATGCCCCCTGTTGTTGACCATAGAGTTGAGACCTTTGAATACATGGTCACCAGGGATATTATTGCACTTGAGAGCAAACCCATTAAGGTCTGGCATAACTTATCGACCACCCAGAGAACAGCTTTAAGGTCTCTTAAGAACAACAGGAGCATTATTATTAAGCCGGCTGACAAGGGAGGTGGAGTAGTTGTCATGGATCGGGAGATGTATATCGAGGAAGTTATGAGGCAACTGGGGGACTCCTCCAGTTATTCTAAGACTATGCAGGACCCGACAGATCACATCAGGGACCTGATTAGGATTGTGATAGATGAAGCAAGGGAGCTAGGCGATATAGACGAACAGCTGCATCGAGCATTACAAATGAGTTCACTGCGAGTCCCCCTCTTTTATGTGTTGCCGAAAATACATAAACAGATCTCCCCTCTCCCAGGCCGTTCGATCGTGTCGGGCTGTGGCTCTGTTTTAGAGCCACTGGCCATACTATTGGACTCCCAGCTACAAGCTGCTGTCGCTAAAATAGGCCCCTTGGTTCATGACACCCGTGATTTTATTAGGCAGATAGAAGGAGTAGAGATAGGAGATGATATCATTTTTCTTACAATGGACGTGAACTCCCTATATACCATCATCCCACATGAGAGTGCCAGAAGGGTGGTGGAGGAGGCATTAATCACTAGACAAGACAGCCATTTACCGGTCCATTTCCTATTACAACTTTTGGACTTGGTTCTAGAAAAAAATTACTTTTGCTTTAATGATTCGTTTTATTTCCAGCTGCGGGGCGTTGCTATGGGGTGTGCTGCGGTGCCCAGCATCGCCAATTTGTTTATAAGTGAGTGGGAACAACAACACATTTTGCACCCCGCGAATCCTTTCAGGGCCAATATCATCAGATATTTTCGATATATTGATGATCTTTATTTTCTTTACAGAAATCCTGAACAGCTAGAGGATTTCTGCCAGTGGTTGAACCAGAGAGACAACCACGTTAAATTCACGTGGCAATACAACATCCAGGAAATTGCGTTTCTGGACATTATTACATATAGGAATAGTGACAACTTAATCAAGGTTAGAACGTATAGAAAAAAGGCGGATCGAAACTCGTACCTGGAGTTTGGTTCCTTTCACCCCCGCCATTTGTGGGAAAATATACCGTATGGGCAGCTGTTACGCATCAAACGTAACTCTTCCTCTCCTTTGGACTATGACAGGGACAGCAAGATATTGTGTGATAATTTTATTAAGAGGAATTACACACAGGAAGTGGTCAAATCAGCAATGTTGAAGGCTGCTTCTGCGAGTAGAGAGTCTCTTTTCACTACCAGAACATCAGACCCCGACAATAGAATCTGCTGGGCAGTTGATTACAACCCCCTGTCGAACAGCATTAAGAAGATCGTGTACAATCATTGGAGATTGGTTGAGAGTATTGCAGGGTGTGAACTGAGACCAAGGGTAGGTTTCTGAAGAACTAGAAGCTTGAAGGATGACCTGACCCATGCCGATATACGGTACAGAGACTCCATGTCAGAACTACCGCAGGGTAATTTCAGATGCGGCCGCTGTCACATGTGCGGTGTCCTTTGGGAGGGTAGAGAAATAGTACTGAAAGAACAGAGTTTGCACTTTACCCATTTTGCCACCTGTCAGAGTGCTGCAGTGATTTACGCTATTGAGTGTCCCTGTACACTCCTGTATATAGGATGCACAACAAGACCTATTAAGGTACGTATCCTGGAACATATATCCCGTATCCGGAATTGTGTTCAGGATGTGCCCTTAACACAACATTTTAGGGACAAAGCACATAAGGAGAATGCCATCAGGGTGATCGTACTGGAAGTTTTACACAGACAGAATCATGCCAACACTCAAACATTATTGCTTCGCAGAGAAGCGTATTGGATCCACAGGCTGGACACTGTCCATCCAGGTGGACTCAATCATGACCTCTCCCTTGGGTGTTTCCTTTGAAATTAGTCTTAAAGATATGGCTAAGGGGGCTGCTGACTTCTCAGTAAAAGTAATTGTGTTGAGAACTTGGGGAGTCAGCAGGGTCCAGGTGGACTCAATCATGACCTTTCCCTTGGGTGTTTCCTTTGGAATTAGTCTTAGAGATATGGTCAAGGGGGCTGCTGATTTTTCAGCAAAAGTAACTGTGTTTAGAATCTGGGTGACTGAGCAGGGTCCCTTTAAGGGGTTGTTTGGTTGTTAGCCAGGAGACTATGTAATGGGGAATTGTTGAAAGGTTTGGCTGCGCAAGAGAACAAGCATAGCTGCCGTGCCATGGGCTTTCAAGAGTGTTGGTGATGGAATTATGTTGGATTGTGCTCTGTCCTGACCTGATGGAGGTATATTTTTATTTTGTTATAATCTATGGCACAAGAATAGTTACTTTGGATATGAAAGCAGTTTTGAACTTTGTATTTTAGTGAACAGCATGCTCCTGACGAAGGTGTCACGAAATCTGCAGCGTGAAGCCGGCCCCAGATTGGGCGTGGTTTGGAAATTTGTCTTTCATTTCCAACGGTGTCGCTTCTGGAAGGACTCAGGACTGTTTGGTTTTGCACAATACCTCATATATAAATTCATGAAAATACCTATGGAGTTATAGCCCTATTGTTCAATGTTTATGGATGTATCTTCCCTTGTAAATCTGTGATGATTATGGAATGAATGTATGGGTATGAATTTACAATATGTATGAATTTTCACTATTTATAGCACTTGCATTTTGAGTATACCTTTATAAATTTAAAAAATATTTGTACATTTATTGCTGAGTATTGTAGTTTGCTTCCCATGGACTTGGTCCCTTGTTGGACCCCTGATAATGGCATCTGCCATGTTCTGCATCCCTCCACCCCCCTCAGGCTGTAAACTAGGCCCTCCAGTAAGGCCAGGGCCTGAACTTTCATTTACAAACAGAAACACAGTTTTGACACTGTAAACAATGTAAACAAATACAGAATCAATGTGGTATAGTGGTTAGGGTATCAGACTAGATCTGGGAAACCCAGGTTCGAATATCCACTTTGTCATGAAATGTTGCAGGGTGATCTTGGCTCACTTTCAGCCTAACATACCTTACAGGGGAGTTGTGAAGGTAAAATGGAGGAGAGAAGAAAAATATAAGCCTCTTAGGGTCCCACTGGGGAGAAAGGCAGGATATAGATGAAGTAATATATTTTAAAAAATTTAAAATAATTGGAGGTTTCTGAGGGGCCAATGGATGTAATGGGAGCAAGGAATGCTAACTAGTTAGAATGGGCTCCATTACACTGAACTTCTGCAAAAGTGTAAATTAAAAATAATGGATCTAGAAAAACAAGAGAATGAGACTGCAGTCCTTGTTCCTGGAAGTAAGTGTTTTGAATAAAAAGAGACTTACATCTTAGAGGATCTATTTAGGACTGTCCTCTGAGGCTACAGGAAGCATCATAAACATCACAGATCCACCATTTCATGGAACGGTCATGGTGCAATAATGTGGATCTTCATGATTTTTACATGGAGTTATACAAAATTCACCAATAAATCACAATTCATAGCCATGTGCTACGGCCACCAGACTCACTTGAGGGGCTGGTTGCTGCTGCAGGCGAGGGCAAGGACAGGGCAAGGTGGCCGCCATGTTTGCAGCTCGGCCAGCATCCTCTTGGTGAGCTTGTGGGCCAATTAGTTTAAAGTTCCAGGCTCAGGGGTTAATCAGTTTAAAATTCCTGGCCAGCCTATTGGGGTGGCTGGGAGGGAGCAGGCGGTGGGGGGGGGGGCAGGGCCTGGCCAACATAGAGCCACTGAATGAGGATCCATGAGGATATACACCTGGACCCATATTTTTGCCTTGTGGGGGTGCTCTGAAGTGATAGGTCTATGTTTTTTGTGTTTTAGTCTATGGACATGGCCATAATATATGACTTTACACTGGATTTTGCTGGATTTCATATGTAAATCATGAGGATCCATGCCTTGATTCCATGTTTATATGGCATCATGGAGCCATAAAGCACTGTGTCTCTGCTTTTACAGTGCAGTCTGTGGACATGTGTGAGTTCTTTTAATGGTTAGTGGAGTTTAAAGGACTGCAGGTAAAAATCATGAGAATCCGTGCCCCAGATCCATTGGTTTGTGCCATAACAGCACTATGGAGTGTTAGATTTGTGATTTTTTAGGATATAATATACAGACAAGGAGTTGAGCTGTAATTTTATGGTGGATTGGTGAGAATTTTGTTCAAAGAACTAGAGGATCCATCCATTCCTTGTTTTATGGGAAATTGTATACTCCTTTGCAAAATGGGGCAGCTTTACTCAGAAATCATTAATGGAAACAGCAAAAAGGAGGAAACTACTTTAAAACTAGTTAAAACTAGTTTAAAAATGGAAAACATTTTTGATTAGATTAAAATTTGATTGCAGAGAAAAGAATTTTCCCAGCTGACTGTAAGGGAAAACATGCATGTGTGAAAGCTGAGTGTGTGTGCATGCTATTGCAGAGCCACCCAGATAACTCTGATGAATAGCTCACTGAGTCATCAATCCAATCATCAGTGAATCAGTGGCATATTTGTAATCAGTTACATGGAGATCCGAATCCACAAAAGTCTGGACATCCCTACATTTGACAACTCCAGGTTGAGGAATTCCTGGAGATTTGGGGGCAGAGCCTGGAGATGGAAGAATCTTAAGAGGTAAGGAAACTCAGCAGGGATGTGATACAAGTCCACCTTCTGAAGCTGCCATTTTCCATAGGGAAACTGATCTCTGTAGTCTGAGGACAGGTTTCCCAGGTCACAGCCAGCAACCCTTGGGAGCAAAAAGGAGGCAGAGCCATGCTGACATCATTTCTAGAAATGACATCACTGGGAACTCTAAGATGTTCAAAAATTCTGTGGTAAACCCTACCCCTCTTTTCTCCTGCCAGCTGTTTAGGAGACCTGGCAAGTCTATCTAAAAATGCATTGTAAGTCTAGGAGAACTCCAGGCCACACCTGGAGGTTAGCAATCTTAAACATCTCTAACTGATGTGCAACCTAATGACATTTACAGGCCAGGACAGAATTAACAGACAGAAGCAATAGAATTTACATTAAAGAGGAAAAAGGGGAAAGTCACGCATTAGAACAATAGTAATATTCATGCAGACATTCATACAATAATAAGAAAGTAAATCACACACACACACGATCCAACAGGAACTATGTAAACACCAGGGAAAAAATCCAATATTTTCAAAGAGAAAAGAACAAGCCTAGACAAAGAAATAGCAGCAGCATGCATGCTTGTACATGTGTAACATATGCAATCAAGAAAGCCTATCCTAAGTCACTGATGGTTGGTAGACACATTGTAAAAAAAAAAAAAAAAAGGCCTCGTCAGTAATGGCCATTTTACTCTACTAACTAGAAATCTTCCTTTTATGTTTTATTATCTCCTGACTCTCACCCTTTCCCTCTGAATCCAAACTCTGCTTGAATGCTCTAAACCAGACAGCCAGGCACCAGATTAATAAAAATAATCAGATTTTAACAAATCCTGCTTGTTTACCAGTAAGTTCACATTTCAATAATGACAATAGAAAACAAGTATTTTTGTTGTGTCTTGCTGTTGTTAATAAGCAAATGACCATGGCTATACCTCCTTCTGGAATTGTCAGCCAAGGCAGCATCACATATTTCTTAGGTTCTCCTGAACTGCATTTTAAGGCTGCTCCTTAAACTCTTCTTTTCAACCTTACTTCAAGTCTTCAGTTTCAGCATTCTTAAATCGTCCTGCCGCTCAAGCTCAGACAGATGTGAAGAGTTCCTGCTGTGCCTTTTGCCTGTGCAGTTGTAATGACAGGCAGCTGTGGGGCTTCCTCTAACAGCAGGGGTAACTTTTTTAAGCTGTCAAAATCAATTGTGCCAACAGGATTCTTGATGGGGAACGATGCTGCCTCCTTCCTTCATCCAGATGGTTTACTCATCTCACTCGGTGTTACTGCCATTCAGTATCCCTATGCATGCTTCTCTTTGGGACAGCTTAAGTTCCTTTATGGGCTATCTATCACATAGACCCTTTACTGTGTGTATGGTTGCTGTTGTTTCTTGTCCTCTAAACATAGATCTCATATTGTGTCCTGTGTTGGAAAAGAGAAGTTGTGTGGCCTATCTCTGGGATCATTCTTTACTGCACCATCTTGGCATGTGTCACCTACTCCTTGGCCTATCAATTAATCAAGGACTATCCATAATCTAGGCATCTTGTTTACTTCTGCTTGTTGCTTTTTATAAACTAGTCTGTTTCTCTTGGTAGGAATGTATGTGGTCAATGTGTCTTTTAACAGAGACTTATGGGATCATGAGTTAAGCAAACATGCCCTAAGTGAACCAAAACTATCTTGCTTGCAGTGATGGCTGAATATTCTTCTGACTGAACCACAGTTTTATCATCAAAATAGAAGTTGTCAGCCATGGTGGTCCCAAAGAAAAATCATAAATTCCTAGGATCACTTTTAAACACTCAAGAAATACTTGCGCTTTCTCAAATTCTTGAAATTCTCCTAAATTGCATTGTGATTGTATTATACATTCTCATTATGCTTCTCCACAGCTGCCCCTCCATTCCATTCACCCAAAACACTTGATAGAAAAAAAACATTAACATGACAAATAGTCTTTATTTCATTTCCTTGTATTTATTTATTTACTTTTTTTATACCCTGCCTTTCTCCCTAGGGGACCCAAAGCAGCTCATGATAAGCTTATTCCTCCATTTTATCCCCCATAACAATCCTGTGAGGTAGGTTAGGCTGAGAGGGTGTGACTCCGAGCTCCTAGTCTAACACTTTAACCATGACACCACACTACACATTTTAACCACTGCACGGCACTAGTCTAAGAGCCAAGCTACAAGAGATGAATTGCACGAGGAGGAGCATGTGAAGGGAGTCACAATATTAGCTGGCAAGCTGTTTTAAAAAAGACCGGAAGGCTTTGTCAATTTCCCCTCTCTACAGAGCCAGGGAGATGGCTCCTCAGAAGGTTTGTTTATTTCCTCTTTGCCTCTTAGAAGGGAAGGTGAAACTGACAGAGCCTTCAGGAGGCAAAGAGGAAATTAACAAACCTTCTGAACAAGGACCTCCCTGGCTCTGTAGAGAGGGGAAACTGACAAAGCCTTCCGATCTCTTTTAAAACTCAGCTTCCTAGGTAACATTGTGACTAGATATGGGTATGAACCAAAAAAAATTAACAAACCTACGGTTTGTGGTTCTGTGCCACCACCGAATTCGAACAAACAAACCGTAACGAACATTTCCCGTTACCGACCCGGTTTGCGGTTCATGGTTTGTGGGCATCAGAACGGCCCCCGTTGCACTTAAAGAGCCCATATTCACAGGGAGTGTTTAGCAGGCTCTCCTCCAGCCAGCATCCAAGTTTGGTCAAGATTGCAATAGAGATCTTGGAGTTATACCCTCTCCAATCCGAGGCCCCCAGGAAACTCCCACTCAATACAATTAGAGCCACCAGTTGACGTTGGCCCAGTGTACAAGGGGTTGACTATCAGAACTGCCTATCAGGCTTTGCAGGGATGAGATTGGAGTGCCCATGGCTACAGAACACCCCCCTTCCTCCTCCCTCCCCTGGCTGTCTTCTCCCATGTAACCAATTGTAACCAATTTGCAGCTCCATGGTTGGAAGGAAGGTCTGCCAATCAAGGTAAGCTGGGCTTCAATTCAGGTTTCCAGGGTGACAGAAGGAGTGCAGATAGAGTTCAGGCATTCCCCCAGCTCTGTTTCCAAGGGAATTGATTGATGGTGCCTGACTGTCTGGCTTCACGAACCGCGGGAGAATGCAACAAACCGGGCTTCCAACGACTCTCTTCACTTGCTCCTCCTCGTGTAATTTGACTCTTGTAGCTTGGTTCTAACAACTTTAACCACTACACACATGGTATTTTTATTTTTTTTGCAAAAAAGCAGTCTTATTTTGATCTTGCAGATCAAAAGCATTCATTTTTAATTTTGTGGATAATTTGGTTGTCTTCTGCTGTTGGTTTTGTAAATTTCTTTGTTGCATAGTTTTATAAGCAGTTTATATAGCACTCATATATACAGGTTGTGTCATATATATTACAATTTAAAATGCAATCCTAAGCAGAGTTACGCCTGTTGATTTCAATGGGTTTAGTAACTCTTCTTAGGATTGCACTGATCAGAGTTCTAGAGATAGGCAGAACGTTGGGCTTGATTGCCATAGGGGCTTTCAGCTCATCCCTAATTTTGCTCAGCAATTATTTTACAGTGGTATCCTTCAGAGGGACAAGAACTGCTTTCAAAGGGGAGAATTTATTGCACCCTGGGTATACTCATCAGCCTGATATGACTGGCAACAACCAACCAACCAAGGGTAAGGGTGGAGAGCACATGTTTGGCTGCATGTGTCCAAGGGCTCTAATCATGTCTTCTGATGAAATCAACTGAAACTCATCCAATTACAATTGCTGGAGACTATGGATACCTCCTGCATAAGATGTACCCAGAGCAGAATCTGAGTTTGAGCAGATATGAGTGACATTATTCACAAAGTGCTGAGAAATCTATCACAGCAGATGATGTTCACAATTTTGGCCAGGCTCTAAATCATTGTCTAGTGGACAGTACCATATGAACACATCAGAGGCAAATGTGTTGCAATCACAACCATATATTAAGATGTTATATGGGCTGTCAATTGCAGATGATTTACTAATCTGAATTTCTTCCCAAATAGAGGAGAGGCAATGTAGGGTAGTGGTTAGAATGTCAAACTAGGATTTGGGAGACCAAGTTCAAATCCTTGTCCAGCCATTGAAGTTTGCAAGGAGACGTTGGGCACATCACACGCTGTAGTCTGCAGGGTTGTTGTAAGGATAAAATGGAGGAGAGGAAAATAGTGCAAGTTGCTTTGGGCCCTCACTGGGGAGAAATTTGGGGCATTAATGGTATAAATAAAAATAACTAAATTTTGCACTAGCGAATTGCTTAATGATATTTTTAAGTGGAACTGCTGCATTAGAAATTCTTGGTCTTTAGGATTTTTTTAATTTCTGGATTTTGCATAAAGTGTAAAATGTGCAGGTTGTCACAGTTTTTAGCATCTTTGGGTTCATTGGAATCTTTATTACTTTATATGATGCACACATGTATAATATTTCTTTTTTTAAAAAAGCAGTCTAATTAGACCATGCAGATAAAAACTCCAAGAAAATTTCTTCTGAGCAGAGTGTTACCAGGTTCATGTGTTTTTTTCTTTGCAAAAAAATATTCAGTGCAATTATATGATTTCATCAAGTAAGCATTTTGACAATGTTTTATCAAGGAGGAACATGTGAGCATCAGAAATGTAGAAAGATGCAGATTGACTGAATTACTGTTGACAGACTGCACATGCTCCAATTCTTGTTAAATTGAAATTAAGGATGAGTACAAATTAAATAACAGAAAGGGAAGAATTTTCTAATCTGTATTTTTAACTATGCTGAGTGAGATTAATTCCAAGTTTTCTGCTATCATTACTCAAATCATCTCATCTCTGCCACTTCATTTTCTGCTACTCCTTGGACTACTAGAGAGATGTATAAACTTGAGCCTGTGGGAGAGTGCGCTTTCCAGCTGTACAGGCACTCTCACTTGGCACCTTCTCTTCATTGTGAAAGCAAGCACCACTGTGCTAAGCTGATGAGTGAAATTCACACTGCATGAAAAGCATTAAGTTAGCAAGTGATTTACATATCTAATTTATTAATGTGTGTGCACCACGTGTGTGCACAAAATAGTCTCTTGCAGCACAGGCACACTGAGGAAATGTTTGTAAAGTTCAGGAATTACTTCTTCACATGGATTTTGATGTACACTTAATTTGACACAATATAATTTTAATACACTGATTCCATTTTTGTTTAGGAAAACCAAATGAACACCAACGGTCCATGGAGTTCTCAAAGTGTGACTTTCTCATTTCTCGTCTTGCTGCAACCCACTAAGTCCCTCAAAATGTTGTTTAAGGGGATTAAGAAATACTCAGGAACGGAGGGAAGGAGGGGGGTATGTTTCCATAGGGATGAATTGCAGAAATCACCACGCCCTCTTTCAGAAACAAAAATGTCATTCGGTCAGAGGAACTGTATTGTTGGATAGAGGCCAAGTGTTCAAAGCATCTGACACATACTATTCCAGTAATGGTTTCAACAACCTTATACGGAAAGTCAATTATGCAGATGTTCAGAGTATTTCTATTCTCAGCACTGATGCAAAATACTTCATTACCTCAGCTACCTCACCAACTATGAGGTAGGCCAGTATTATTTGCTATCTCCATTTTACAGATGATGGCAAGGATGACTGGCAGTGATGGCCCAGTTAAAATTTGTGCAAAAGATCTTCCTCTTCACAGTTCATGCACATAGCTCTTTTAAAATATGTGCCTTTTGTATATGCAGTTTTGCCTTTCTGGAAGTGATATTCCTGCAGAAAATCATTTTATATGAAGTAATGATTGGATTGTAATTTGCCAAAAAATTCACATGTAAAATTATAAATAAGAACTGTTCAGATCACAATTTTTGCTCTGGTCAAATTGAAATTTGATTGCAAATTGTGCTCAGCATGCTCAAATACATGAACAAAGTTTGCTTTTTATCAAATTAAATTGTTTTAAATTATAAAAGCATTTTGCCAAGCATATTATCACATTGCCTTCTCCATGGCTGTTCTCTATCCTATACATTTTAAAAGGTTTGTATGCTATCTTTCCACCCCAAATAGGGTCCCCAGGGAGGCAAACAACAGATAATGAAAACATATAATTTAAGATGTATATCTAAATACAATAAAAATATAGACTTAAGTACAAACACACATACAGCCAGTGAGGACAGACAATAAGAGTTTACTGAGAGTATGCCAAACAAAACCAAAAGCCTTCATCTGCTGGCAGAAGAAAACGACAGAGGGAGACAGACAAATCTCCTTAGAAAGGGAGTCTCTTTCTTGGGTTGCCACTGATCTGACCTCAGATGGTGAGGGGCACCCAAAGCAAGGCCACTGAAGATGATGGGAATTGATTGGTAGGTTTCTATGGGAGAAGGACGTCCTTAAGTTTAAACATACACATACACGTACACACATATATATTCAGGTAAAGATCACAGATACTTTGCACCAGGGCTTTTTTTCAGCAGGAACGCGGTGAAACAGAGTTCCGGAACCTCTTGAAAATGGTCACATGGCTGGTGGCCCCGCCCCCTGATCTCCAGACAGAGGGGAGTTTAGATTGCCCTACATGCCGCCCTATGCAATCTAAACTCCCCTCTGTCTGGAAATCAGGGGGCGGGGCCACCAGCCGTTTTCTCCAAGGGCAACCCACTGAGTTCTACCACCTCTTTTCCCAGAAAAAAAGCCCTGCTTTGCACGTACACATTCTCACGTGCCTTTGCCATGATCTTCCTACACACAGTTCCAACTGGCCTCCCAAGAGAAAAAAGATTATAAAAGAGCTGCTTTCTTTGGTTGCTTCCATCCTATTGGTGTGGGGACAAGTTGCATTGTTTATCTCTCTGTTATCCCAGTGTTGACTACCAAGCTTTCAAGTGGAGAATATTTGTGTTATTCAGTGTTTTAAAAAGAAGTGCAAATACTTTGCATATTCTCACAGTGCTACCTTGGGACAGTAGTTTGAATCAGTAAGATTTGGTCATGTCTCCACATGAGGAATGCATCCAACTGGTGAATGCCATTGGCTGGGCAGGAACAAAAACTGCACATGTGCTCCCATCGGTGATTTAAAAGTATGGATGCAGTGGGCCAAGCTAGAAGTAAAAGCTTCCCTGGGTTTAAACCCCTGTCTGTTGACACCATTTTTAATTGATTTGTAGTTTTTTTTTAACACAGAGCCACAAGGCCCCCCTCAAGAACAAGCATACAGCTGGGCTGCCATAAACGAGTGGGCTTGCTGAGCAGCCAGCTTGCCCAAGGAAGATGCAGGAGGAAGATAGTGACTCAGCCACCCTTCTTCATGCTGCTTCGATCCAAAGGTGGATGCACACTGCCTGCCCTGCTTCCTTTTGTCCAGTCTAGTGCTGCTGAATACACATGCAGGGAGGGAAAGGCTTGGACTTGGCTTTGGCAGCACTTCCTTGAAAGGGGCCAAAGAGAAGAACGGCAGGGCAGGGCAGGCATGCTGGGCTTCAGTGAGTAGAAGGAACCTGTGATGTCTAAGGCCCCTTCTCATCCTGACTTCATCGAGTTTGGAAAGTTCCCTGAATCCATTGGTATCAGTGTTTAAAGGACCCTGCACAGGGTCTGTAAGCTGGGCAGATCTGCACTTTCATTTGAGTGCTTTCACAATGCAACCCCTCTTCCAGGATAGTTATGTGCTCATGAATCACTCTGCACTGTTCCTGAGGAATACTTCAACCCTGCTTTTCAAAAGAAAAATACAAGGCCGTAATAAAAATCTATTCATTTTTATATAAAAAGAAGATTGCTAAGTGACACCACCAGGCACTGTGAACAACCCGGTCATCTCTTTTGCCTTGAACACATTTGGTGGGTGTAGTTAACATCAGGGAGACAGTGGCAGGTATCACCAGCTGGGTCACTGTCTTCCTCCTGCAAAAGTAGAAAAGAGCAGGAGGAAAATTGTAGTGGTAGCATATGAAGGGCTGAGGGGCAATCCCTCTCCCTCCCCCAGTTTGCCAGGGTGATGCGGCAAGGCCATGTCTACAGGCCAGCCGGCCAGTCAGCAAGCCTGTGTGACTAGGGCTGCCCCATTGCATGCCTGTTCTGAATGCCTGTTCTGCCCCACTGCATGCCTGTTTCAGCTCTATGTTAAAAAACTACAAATCAACCAAAATGGTGTCAGCAGTAGACATGGGCATGATCTGAATTATGATTTCAAAAAAACCTCGATTTTGGCATTTGCCCCATCGTGACTCAACTAATCGGTTCCATCCATGGCAACCGATCCAGCAGTCGGGGGTTTGCTTGTTTGGGACTTGATCGAATATATCGGTTTCTGTTCGGAATTGCAGACACTCTTGCGCCACTAATTTATTCCCAGGGCAACGGAGCCAGGGGAATGAGCTGTGTTTGCCCTCCTTCTGTCGCCCTCGAAACATGAATGGAAGCCCAGCTTTCCTTGACTAGAAGGCTTCCTTCCAACCACGGAACAGCAACCCAGGGGAGGGGGAAGGGGGTGTTCTGAAGCCATGGGCACAAAGGAAAGGCAAAAGGCAGTGCTGGAGGCTGGGAGGCTGCCCGCGCCATTCGTCTTTCCCCAGGACAAGGGGCCCATGGGCAAGCCGGCCGCCCCTTGTCCTAGGGAAAGGCAAAAGGCAGCACGGGAGGCTGGGACACCGCTTGTGCCGTTCGCCTTTCCCCAGGACAAGTGGTGAGCGGGCAAGCCGGCTGCCCCTTGTCTTGCGGGGCAGGTGAATGGTGCGGGCAGCCACCGAGCCACTCGTGCTGCCGCCAGCTCCGCAGTGCACCGAGATGGCTGGCTTGCTGCGTGGGTGGGTGCGGGGTGACCCAGGAGCGCGCGCGCGTGCGTGTGCGCGTGCGCACAAGAGCCTGACTACAGTTGCCCTGGGTGCTGGCAATCGTAGATCCAGCCCTGGGAATGTCCCCTCCCTGAGGGGAGGTGGCTCATTGCCGGGTTAAAATCTCCCCCCCCTAGTCTAAGTGTGTGTGTGTGTGTGAATGTCCCCTCCCTCCCTGAAGGGAGGCAGCTCATCGCCGCCTCTCCCTGCCTGCCGGGCCTGGAGGCCGCTGCCACCAACCACCATTCCTATATCACAGGAAACAGCGGGGCGCCCTCCCGCTTTGGCCTTCCCGATTCTGGATCAGAAATGGGACTTGATCAGTTAGAATCGGTGGCCTGGGTTTGGCAGCGGCCTGGATCCATGAACAGCTTAATTGGTATTTTTTTTTTGGATCGTGCCCATCTCTAGTCAGCAGACATAAATTTAAACTCAGGAAAGCCATCAGTTCTAACTTGGCCCAGTTGCCTTGGGCATACATAATCTATGAAAGCTAGTAGCATACATCAACTACAGCTGCCTGTCTACCTGCCATGGTGAAAGCCCCTAACCACACAGATCACTCACATCAGTAGTGTGATCCAGTGGGTTGCTCCATTTAAGAAACAACAGGCATTGAGAACGAGGCAAATCCAATTTTAGAATTTTTTTCCAGACTTGGAATTATTGCAGTCCAGAATGTATTTAGCAATGAGATAAAACTGGTCTTCCAGCTTCATCTTTCTCTAACAAGTGTTTCCACCCACTCAGTTTTTCTATGCTCTTGCATAGACTGCTTAGCAATATACTCATTTTGTTTTGTTTTTAAAAATAACATGATTTATCTTTTTATCATTATATACATTCCCATACATTCAGTCAGCCCTTAGGCACAGAGGACATATGGGGCTTAACCTCCCGTTCTCATGTTCACTAAAATCTGGGTTTAGTGCTAAAGGACTGAAGAGGCATAATGCTCAGGCAATTTTTTAACTCAACTATCTGTCACTCCAGGGGGAAAAAAGTACTTTAATATAAAGGCCTAAAGGGCTGCAGCATAATGACTAGTCAGCCTTAAACTCCATCATGTCTCGCTACAGAAAAATATGGTATCTGGATGGAACCTAAATAAATGCAAGCCGAGAATAATTCCCTTCTCTGATTGCTGAAATAAGAAACCCTCTGAATGTGTACAGAGTGCTTTTCCTTCATAGTAGCGCCACACAAACCTACTACCTAGTATTAGGTGGCACTTTCTAGATAACAGGAAATGATTTGTAGGTTATTTATTTGGATACTTTTACTCCATTTTTTTCACTGAGTATATACTCAAAGCAGCTTACAATATGAAAAAGACCATAAATAAAACAAATCTACCTAGAAAGAATAAACTAATCCACAGAAAAAGGAAAAGCAACAGTCTCTCAAGTTTCTCTCCATAGTTTAGGAATCCCTCCTTTTAGTAATTAGCAGTGCAAGCCTAAGAACACTTTCCTAGGGGTAAGCCCCATTGAACAGATCCAAGAAAGATTGCTCTGTATGGCACCAAATAATTGCCGTCTCTTCATCCCACACCTAGCTGACCCAACAGAGTTTGATGCCTGCCCCTAGGGATGCCAGACCCCCGGTGGGGGCAGGGAATCCCCCACACACCCCACCCCCACCCCACTTACCTGGCCAGTGGGGGGGCACACACCTTCTGAGCACACTACCCTGCGGCACTGTGCGCTCCCTTGCACAGCAGCCACCTCGTGCCCTCCGCAGTGGCCCCGATCCAGGCCAAGACACGCCTGATCCATGCCAAAACGGGCCCAAAATGAACCCAATTTGGGCCAAAATGGGCCTGTTTTGGGCTGCTGTGGAGCACAGGAGTGCTCCTGTGCTCTGCAGCAACCCCAATCTGAGCCCCTACGGAGCATAGGCATGCTCCCAGAGGCCATGTGATGATGTCACTCTCCGGAAGTGACATCATCACACTTGTGGGAGTGCACATGCGTGCTTTGCGCATGTACTCCCCCACTGCAAGAGGTAAGTACAAGGAGCCAGTCCCCCCACTGGGAGGTTAAGAGGGAATGGCAACCCTACCTGCTCCACAGCCCTATGCCCAGTAGGGGTGTGCATAAAGGGAAAAACTGAGCCAACATACACACAAAAATTGCTGGTTCGGCTCATTAAAATAACATCTGGAACAGTGTAACAAATCTGGAAAACAAGACTGCAATGCACCTCTCCCCCCAAATTTTCTGTGCTTCATTTTGGTTCTTACCACAAAGAGGCTGCTCAGGCAGGCCAGGCATCTGGCAGCATCTTATTTTGGCACTAATCAATGATGCAGCCAATTGGTTCCAAAGGTGTTGGTTCCAATTCAAGGTGCTGGTTTTGGTGTTCAAAGCCCATAACAGACTGGGGCCAATATACCTATGGGACTGCCTTTCCCAATATCTCCCCTGCAGGGCCTTATGCACTGTGCATAAACAATTACTAGTAGTCCTTGGGTCAAGGGCCTTCTTGGCTATGGCACTGAACTAATGAAGCGCACTCCCGTTGGAGATCTGGGCCCTCTGGAATTTGTTGCAGTTCCGCAGGGCCTGTAAGACAGAATTGTTCTGCCAGGCTTTTGGTTGAGAGCCGATATTCTGTCCCCTATTTGACCGCTGCGCCCCACTCTGTCCTGCTCTGAGTTCTTTATCAGAGCTGTAATTTGCAGTTTTTATGCTTTTATAGTAACCAGTGTAATTATTGCTGACGCAGAAACTGGAACTTTATTATAGTGATTCTGTTTCTCTTTTACAATTGCACGAGTTTTAATTTTATTTATTGTTATTTATTGTTGCTGTTAGCCACCCTGAGCCTGTTTGCAGAGAGGGAAGGATATAAATCCAATAAGATAAAATAAAAATAAATAAAATATATTTCCTGCCATGGTATGTGCTCAGCTGCCAACATTCACCTTTTTTGAGGTCCATATTGTCAGTTTTCATGTGCTTGAGGAGAAATTCATTCAACTGATAGGTTTTTAGATGCTACAATTTTCAGTTAAGCACAAATAGAGACTTGTTTCCCCAACTCCTCCCCTTGAAAAGAACAGTATGTGCATGTGTACACATTGTGCAGCTGCCCAACACTTGCCTTGTTGTGTGCCTTCCCCAGGCATTCATCAAGATCCATAAACACAGAACCCCACTGTTGCATGCTCTCAAACTCCATGGATCAATAGGTTAAAGGGAGGACTGTGTCCTGTGCGATTTTGGTGCAGTTATATGAAAAATAGCTGCTTTGGAGCCTCATTTCCCCAACCTCCCCTTGAAAAGAAAAGTGTTCATCTGCACATGTGCAGCAAATGTGCACACAATGGGCCAAAACTCATCAAAATGAAAAAAAAAAACCCAGATCAGTTCCCAGCCGGCAATATCCCAGTTAAAACAAACAGTAATGGAACTGAAGTTTTATGGAACGCCTGAAACCAAAACTGAAACGGAAATTTTCTCAGAGCACACCCCTAATGCCTAGCAGTATCTCTTGAGAGAAGAATATAGGTACAGTAGAAAATCAACATGCATAGTGTGATTATAAGCACTTTTCTTTGGGTGCTGATTAGAGATGGGCACAAATTACAACCCAAAAAAACACATGAACTAGGCCGGTTTGTGGTTTGCAAACCAGTGGCTCATGGAAGCTCATTTCCACGAACTTCCACAAACTGGTCTACTGGTTCATTTGAGTCATAAAGGGGCAGTTTAAACTTTTCCTGCAGCTTGCAAGCGGCAGGTCCATTTTCCTGCAGCTTGCAAGCAGCAGGTCCGTTTAAACTATCAGCTGGCAGGCGGCAAGTGGGGATCCCCCCTGCCTGCCAGCTGATAGTTTAAAGGGATTTGCCACTTGCAAGGCAGGAAAATGCCCTTTAATCTGTCAAATGCCCCTTTCCCTGCTACTGCTAAGTGGCTAGAAAGGGGCATTTAAACCCCATGAACCACGCACCAAGAACCACAAACCAGTTCGTAAACTGGCCCCAGTTCGTGCCAGTTCGTGGTTCCTGGTTCATGAAAATTCACGAACCACAAACCTCATGTTTCAGTTTTTTTGTGGTTCGTGCCCATCTCTAGTGCTGATGGAACACATGAGGAACATGACTTTTTCTAAGATTTCTATGTATGCCTGCTTGTACTAATTACTGCACAGGTGAAAGTTTCATCACACAATCAAATTTTTAAATATCTAGTGATTAAAACCACTTTTTAAAGATGTATCAGATGGTCAAAAACTACAACATCCACTAGTCTTTGCAAAAGTGAGCATATGTGAAACACTGTCAATTGCATGGAATGCTCTGTTTGAAGACAATGAAAAGTATCATGTGACACAGTTCTGAGCTTTTCATGAACAGCCCATCAAAATATTAGTGCCCTGCTTGTGACTAGCAAGCAGTATCTCTCCCAAGCTTGCAGGTGTTTGAGCATCCCTATCTAACACTTGCCCTGACCTGGATATCCCAGGTGAGCCTCATCTCATCTGATTTCAAAAACTAAGCAGGGTCAGTCTTGGTTAGTAATTGGATGGGAGACCTCCAACAAAGACCACGGTTGCAAAGGCAGGCAATGGCAAACCACCTCTGTTAGTCTCTTGCCATGAAAACCCCACCAGGGATCACCGTAAGTCAGCCATGACTTGAGAGCACTCTACACCACCATCTAACTCTTAATACTCTAGCCACTTTATGACAAATTAAGGTTGTGCAAGATGAAATAACACTGCAATAATAACTTCAAATAACTTGTTCAGAAGCACTGCAAAAGAATTTTGGGCTGAAGTTTTGAAAGAGGAGCCAAAATGTCAAAAACCAAGACGAATTTGCATCAGTCACAATCTACAGAATTACATTATCCTGGCCTTAAAGAATTAAGACCCACAAGATTAATTTGCTTCTAAGTTTCTTTAATGTAGGCTAGCACACCAGACACAAAACTTTGGGTTGTATGTTTCTCATCAGGATTAAAGGTAGACAAAATATGAATTCATAAACTAGATTCATTTTCAAAGTCATAAATCTAACTTCCCAGCAAACATTTTGCCCCCCCCCCCCGGTGTCTTGGTTACATTTTGAACATCTCTGTTTATGACACATGCAGTCCAGCTATTTGCAAAGATGTATCCATTGCTTCCTCTTTTACATAGAATAAACCACCCAGCTTTTAGACAGCAATAGAAAGACACTGGAACTTTGCCATAGGCACTTTCCCAAGAAACCATCTATTTCAGGCCAAATAAAATTGCCCATTATGCAGTCAGTTTCAGAGATGGCAGTTTGTTTTTGCATGGGTTACATGTTTCACTTGTCTTATGGCAGAAGATTAGCAGACATAAAGAACTTGAGGTTGAATGTAAACTTAGCTGTGGGTAAAAGGACTTTTCCACACAGCATGTAGTTGTGCCTCAAGCAAGCTACATTCCAGACTGATGTGCAGATAATGAGCATTTCTTGCATGTAAGTCTGTTTCTTTCCTTGTGGGTGATGGTACGCACCTGGAAACCTTCCCCAGAGGGGAAAAAACCCTTGTCAGTCTTTGTTCTGTGCTGCACAGAGATGATGGCACCAAAATCTAACTGTAAAGTCTCTTCCAGACTTTTTATGTTTTACAGTAATTTAGGGCAACTATTTAACCATTCAGTACATTCAGAAGCATTCTATGCAAAACTTTTTACTGGGATCCAGTTTTTCCTACTGATAAGCTATGCAATTCTGAAAACATTGTTTATAAATGGAAACATCATTTATCTGACTTGGGTTTGAGATGGAAACAGCCTTGGTCACCCGGACGGATGATCTTCTCCGAGACAGTGACAGGGGGAGTGTGTCCCTCAAGAGCCCTGCTCTCGTGCTCTCTCCCCCAGAGGCTGAGGAGGGTGGCAGTCAGATACATGGCTTTTTCAGTAGTGGCACTTTACTTGTGTGGAATGCCTTTCCTTCTATGGCTTGTCTGCCACTATGCTGCTTTAATTTAGGCACCACACCAAAACATTTCTGTTCCTCCAGGCTTTTAATTAAGAGGATGATTTTTTTAACACTATTTTGGTGTAGAAACTGAGTGGTCTGTTTTTACGATTTAAATTTTTATGTTAGTCTGTTTTTTTAATGCTAGATTTTCATCAATATTATTTAATGTTTTGTTTTTATTATTTTTATGTTGTAAGCCACCTTGAACAGGTTCCTGGAGAGGTGCCATAAAATGGGATGCAGATGACTTTGCCCCCATTCCCATCATTGCTCCTCCTGCCAGCCATCTGAGCAGTGGCAGGAAGCCCCAGTCACGAAGGATCCCCCGCCCCAACTGAGGGAATAGTAAGCTTAGTTATACCCATCTATAGTTATGCCCATCTCTATGGCAAGCACTGCCCCATCGAGTGTAGGAAGCCGGGGTCCCGAAGCCATCCCCCCACGACTCAAGTACAGGATCTCCGTCTTCGTAAGGTTCAATTTCAGCCGACTTTGTCTCAACCAACCAGCCACAGCCTCAAAAACATGCTCCAGGACATCAGGAGTCGATCCAGGCTGTCCGTCCAACAGCAGATAAAGCTGGGTGTCATCCGCGTATTGGTGACACCCAAGGTGTGGGTGTCAAGGTTTGCGCAGGATCCTAAAACAATTCAAGAAAAGTGTTTGTTTATTTCTACTTACTGTAATTTTTGTCCTTGATTAGCTGTTTTCAGATGCTTGCATTCATCTACAAAAAGGCATCTCAAACCCAGATTGAGGCATAATGTTATCTTCTCTTTTCATGTATCAAAGTTTGCTTAAGCTTTTCAAAAACTTGCCTTGACTTAACATCTTCATGTCTTATAGATATATAAGAATTGTTTAATATCAAACAGCTTTAAAGCTGCAACTGCTTACAACTCAGAGAAACAATTAAACGATTCTGAACATGGAGACTGAAAGAATGTTGACTCATGAAATTTCGGTGTTAATTTTTCATATTTCCTGCAATCTGTACATATTTTGTCTAATTATTTTGGGAAGTACATCTGCTTCGACACCTGCACAGTTACTGCAAGCTGTCATTTTCATTGCTGGAAAATTATTTAAATTTTAGATATGGCACCTGTCAGAAAACAAACACAGTAAATGAAAACAAAAGGGGGGAAAAATAAATGTTTGCGAAGGGTTATTATTATACAATGGCTAATAATCGCCAAGTTTCAACTAGTCACATACAACGGCAGACAATGCATTGAAAATGGAATGTCATGTCAACAGGTGATATTAGAAGAATGTCCTGCAAACTAACATCTCCTGACATCATACATTTTATTCTGATTAGTCTGTGGAAAATGGATTGCTTCAGAAAGATAACTTATAAACACTCGACAATGCTTCCTCCCAAAGTCCTGTCAGAAACTTTCACACTGGTCCCAGTAACATGAGTCTCGGTTTCAGGCCCTGTTTGACAGACTAGGATGTAGGGACCTGTCAGCTAAAGAACAGACGAAGATTATTGTTAAGGGGATTTGGTACTTTGTGTATTTTGCCTAATAGGAGAGCCTGTGCTCAGCATTTCCTGAAGCAAAAGAAGACAGATGAAATCTCTGGGCACTTCATTGCTGCTGCCTCTCAAAGATTTCCTGTCAAAACGGGCCTATGAGGGGAGAAAGGTTTTCAATAACATTTTTTTTAACCTGGCAGGATTTCCAGTCTAGCTATGGAGAGAGTTTGAAGGAGCTGTCTTTGTGAAAACCTCGGCTGCCAAGCTACCAGATGTAGTTGTGTTTAAAAATAAAAAAGCAATACGATTCATATTACCATAGTGTACACTAGAAAACTAGTTTTGATTGACACCTTATCCATATTTTATATAGTGCTTCCTACTCCCCACCCATACCACCCCATCAAACACAGTAAGGGACTTTAATGTTAGCATAGTTCACAACTTAAATAAGCCAGTTGTTGCCAACTATTTTAGTGGCATGGTTTCAGTCGAGCATGAAGGGAACCCGGCGTGCCTTGAAACTGGAAATTGTTTTAGTTTTGGTTGTCCAAAGCACTACTGTTTGGAAACATGCTGGCTATTGCAGAATAGAGTCTCTGGAGTCTATTGCCTATTGTGGTATACTATAAGTAGAAGTGACCTCAACTCTGATTCCACTGTGTAGTAACGATGTCAGACAATATACAGCAAACTTTTAAATGGTTAGCAATTTCAAATGCCTCATACAATCTAATCATGAACTTGAAGGAAACTCCTGCTATATGGGGGGAAAACAGTATTTGTGGAAAAAATGCAGTCAGAAGAATGTGTCAGTGGTTTTGCATGTTTTTCATTATTAAACAAATGTGTATTGCAAATTTAATGAGAAGAAAAAATAGTCTGAGAGCAAGGGGTCATTCTCCTTTTCTTAAGATGCATGTATCATGAATCAAGTGGGCTCAAACATTTTTGATATGTTTTTATATCCTTCTGTCCTCAATTCTGCCTGAAGAAAGGCACTATAGAATCAATTACACTGGGGCTTGTTCCCCATAATGTTAAAAATCATACAATTTGTTTTGTACTCAGGAACCAGTACTCAGATGGGAGATTCATGGCATTAACTCTGTGACTTCAGTTTGCCCCAGCTCACATCTACGTAAATGGGACATTACTCATTACTAGTGGGGTTTCAGAGGTCTCAGCCAATTAGAGGACTGCAGTAGAAAGCTATTTGCTTACTTATACCTTCTCTCCAGCAGGCATATTGCCATGGTGACTGACTCACCCTCGCACCCAAGGTATAGCACAGGCACCACCGGCGCCAGGGTTTCTGGCGCCTGTGGCCACCCCCTGTGCGTGCACATGCAGTGTGCGTGCCCCCCGGCCTGTGTGATGACATTATCATGCAGCAAATCTGGGCCCATTGGCTGGCAGATGGCTGGGGTGGCACACGGAGGCTGCCCGTGCTCCGCACGCCACCCTGGCTGCCTGCCATGCCTGGCCTACAGCTGCTGCACCCAGCCGGGGGCATGTGGTGGTGGTGGTGGCAGCGGCATGGGGCTGGCCGGATGCAACAGCTGTGGGCCAGCCACGCCAACTCCATGGTGTGCACCTCTACCCCCGGCACCCCCTCCAGCACCCCCTCTGGCGCCCGCCTCACCACCTCAATTGTGGCGCGAGGCATGAGCACAGGACTCTCTGGTCACCATTATGGGGTCAAGCAGTAATTTTTGGGGGGGAGAGTGAGGTTATTTGATTGGCAGTGGTGTAACTCCTTTTTTTGTTTGCTCTGTTCTGCCTCAGGATTGGATGTCATTCAAATAGGCCTCATTGAAATACTGGTTAGACCACAACTAGTTGGCAGGAACAGGGCGAATTGTTCAGGACAGGTAGGGTTGAATGGCAAACACCCCGAGGCCCAAACTGGCCCCAAACAAAGTGCAGGAATGTTCCCATGTCTGGCACAACGACATCACTTCTGGAAGTGATGTCACTGCATCCCCCGGGAGCTTGCACATGCTTCTGGAGTGACTACCTGTGTTTGGTGACCTCCAGAGGGGCTTGCCACCTCCCTCTGATTGATGGCAGATTAGTGGGTGAGGAAGCAAATCCCCGGGAGTTGCTTGCTACCAGTGTGCCTCTGGGAACTGTACATCACAGTGATGGGGTGTATGTTTGGAACAGGCCACCACATGCCATGTGGCTGGGTGGTACTGTGAAGGAGCTCCATGGATGCTGAGCAGCATCTTTCAAACATTACAGGTGCCTTTTGGCTCTTTAAGGGAGGCAGATGAAACTGAGCATCTCTCATCACAGAATGGCTGTGCAGGCTGGGATAAACATGGCCAGTGATAACCGCTGGCCAAATTTGAAGCCAGGGTGGACCTGCCAGGTGGGCACCAAGAGCAGGTGCCTAGCAGAGCTCACCCTCAAAATGGTCAGCTTATTTAAATAAACAGTGATGCGGGTCAGTCATTTAATGAATTTAAAGAAAGAAAGAAAAGTAGTTGAACCCACATTCTGTTGTCTTTGTCTTTATTGTCTCGTGTCATATTTGGAGGTGCCAGTGCAAATAACATGCTGAGAAAACAAAATATGAAGAAGGAAGTTTGAGGTGGGTATCTGGGCATGCAGTATTTTGTGTTTGTGTTTTATTTCTGCTTGCTAATGTGGGGTTTTTGAAATTTTTACTGTGAGTTTAAGTATAGGCCTCTGAGGAAAGAAGGGGGGGACTGGATTGGTGAATGGAGTGCAATCTGATTGGATGGTAGCTGTACACTAGGGGGTGGAGTAAACTGCAATTTTATTCTCTGCTGAGAGAAGGTGTTCATTCTAGGCAAAGCAGGCAACCTGTGTGGAGCCTGAACTGGCTGTGTGATGCTCTGAGAAATCCCATCTATGTCAGGCAAACTGTGTGTGCCTGAGAGAGAGAGAATCTGTATTTCTCCTTCAGTGGAGGAAGGCATCCAAACTGGTTAGGACATGCCTCCTCTCATTCCAGGCAGGGCTATGCACATTTGTGTATGCCTCTCAGGGACAGAGCGACAGAGTTCCTCCAGTTTGAATAGCCCTGCTGCTCCAGGAGGATATTAGAGTCTAGCTCTACCTATCCAATTGAAAAGGCAACAAACGAAGGAGCGACTTCATAATTTCCTTACCTGCCAGTCAAAAAAATTGTGGCACCAATGGAATATACTCCCTCTGACAGCGTCCTGGGTTTAAGAGGAGAAAAGATCTTACGATCAACATGCCATCCCCTTCCGAGGCTTCAAGCAATGGGAAAGGCAATTAGGAGCTCTGTGCCTCAGAGTACAATGGGCATAATAGTCAAGAGTCTCCAGAGCCATTTGTTCCCTTGGATTCTTCCTCAACTAGATCAACATTGCCCACGTTGCCTACTTTGAGGCAAGCCATCCCTCTCCAAGGTCTCAGGCAATGGGAGAAAGCAAATTGGAGCAGAGTGCCTCGCAACACAACCAGCATAACAGTCAGAAGTCTCCAGGGCCTTTGTTCCCTCAGATTCTTCCTTGGTTAAATCAACCTTGCCCAAGCTGCCAGTATCGATGTGATCAGAGGCGTTGACAAGGTAAGGAAAGGGTGAGGGGAAAAGGCCCCAAGGCGGCACTGAGGCCTACCCATCCGAGGCATCAGACATGGAGGAAGGGCAGATGGGGGGCTTCATGCCTCACAGAGCAACAGGCAAAGAACAGGAGGTTTTTTTCTGAGACTTCAGTTACCCCTTGACCAGATAAAAATTTTGCCCATGCCACCAGTATTGACACGATCAGAGACATTGACAAGGGAAGGGAAGGGTGCAGAGGAAGGGCCCCAAGGTGGCACTGAAGCCTCCCTATCCAAAACCTTGGACATAGGGGAAGGGCAGATGGAGGCTGTACGACCTTCAGAGCAATAGAGAAAAGGTCAAGTTTTTTTCCCCCGAGGCTTCTTTTTCCCATTGACTAGATGAAATCTGGTCCACACCACCAGTATCGATGTTATCAGAGACATTGACAAGGCAAGGGAAAGGCGTGAAGGAATAGCCCTGAGGTGGTATTGAAGCCTCCCCATCTGAGGCTTTGGACATAGGGGAGGGGCAGATGAGGGCTACATGCCTTATAGCACTACAGGGGGGAAAGTCAGGAGTTTTTTCTGAGGCTTCATTTTTCCCATTGACTAGATAAAATCTCACCCATGCCACCAGTATCAACACAATCTGAGATGTCAATTAGGTAAGGAAAGGGTGAGGAGGTTTTTTTAAAATATAGCCTGGATGTAGGCTCGAAGGCTTTCATGGCCGGAGAACGATGGTTGTTGTGGGTTTTCCGGGCTGTATTGCTGTGGTCTTGGCATTGTAGTTCCTGACGTTTCGCCAGCAGCTGTGGCTGGCATCTTCAGAGGTGTAGCACCAAAAGACAGAGATCTCTCAGTGTCACAGTATGTCTTTTCCACACTGTGACACTGAGAGATCTCTGTCTTTTGGTGCTACACCGCTGAAGATGCCAGCCACAGCTGCTGGCGAAACATCAGGAACTACAATGCCAAGACCACGGCAATACAGCCCGGAAAACCCACAACAACTATAGCCTGGATCTTCCCTCCACAACTGGCGTCCATCCTGAACACACTTCAACCTATTGCTACAGGGGGAAATGGGTTTTTTTTTTATTGAGGAGCACTTTTAAAAGAGGGAGATCAGTGGTGGGCAAACTTATGAAGACACTTAAGCGTTTTCAGGCATGTAAGCCCAGCCCTACGTACCTATACCTCAGTCTCTCCAAAAAGAGAACTTCCTAACCATAAGCATTTTTAAATACCTTGCTGTTGAATAAATAAATAAATATACCTCTAAGAGGGCTAGATCAGAGATGGTTTTCTCTAACCCTTCCTCATTCAAAAAGGTTTCTCAGTTTTACACAGAGGGGCAAAACCTGACATTGAGGACAGGCTATCACTTAACTCCTCAGCTATTTTAACATACATGCATGATCTGGAGAAGAAATCCTGTAGAGGCTAAGAAAAAAGTCAGTGGCTACTACTTTCTCCATCATGGATGTCGTTGGGGTTTTCTCTTTTATAAGGGCCAATCAAAGGTCAATTTTCTTCTCTGAACATTTTGAAGAGGCCTTATGTTCAGAATGGTCTGTACCAGATTAAGGTTTACCCTGTAATCATGCCAAGAGACTCTTCACCTTACTTGGTGAGATCATAAGGGATAAAAAGGTCCTCTATGTGGGCGCAATTTTGGTGACCTTTACTTGGACATGGTACTGTCAGAATGGCGAGTACATACAAAGCCAAAAGAGCTTCATAATTCACTGTAGAGGCTCATCAAGGCAGCATTCAGTTTTTAGTCAGAGGCAAAACAGAGGATTTTTTCCCTCTGACTAAAGCTCGGATGGTAGCCACATTTAGACATGGGCATGAACGGCAAAAAAAATACAAACACGACGTTCGTTGTTTGTTGCCATCCAAGAACCACGAACAGCAAACATTGATGAACATGACCCATTTAACGAACATTTCATTGTTCGTTGTTCGTGGGGGCCAGAATGGCCCCCTTGGCACTTGGAGAGCCCATATTCACAGAGAGTGTTTAGCAGGCTCTACTACAGCCATCATCCAACTTTGGTCAAGATTGCAATAGAGATCTTGGAGTTATACATTCCCAAATCCGACACCCCCAGGAAACCCCAATTCGATACAATTGGAGCCGGTTGACTTTGGCCCCGTTTACAAGTGGAGGACTCCCATGGTGTGCCGCCTCTCATTCTTTGGGTGAGGGTGGGGGTCTCACTGCTAGCTGGTGACACCCCCCATATGCCTGACCACCAGGCCTCAGAGTACTTTCCGGAGCATGCCGAAAGGTGGGTGATGTCGGCGGCCACTAGGCTTAGCAGGCTTGGGGAGGTGGTGGTCAGGCTGCCTACCCTTTAGGGGGCAGGGAGACTGGCTGCCCACCGGCGGCACCCCCTATGTGCCTGCACACCAGGCCTCAGAGTACTTTCTGGCACAGGCTGGAAGGTGAGTGATGTCGGTGGCCACTGGGCTTAGTGGGCTTGGGGAGGCTGTGGCAGGCCACCTACCCTCTAGGGGGTGGGGGGTCTGGCCACTCACCGGTGGCACCCCCCATGTGCCCACCCACCAGGCCTTAGAGTATTTTCCAGCGAAGGCTGGAAGGTGGGTGATGTCGGTGGCTGCCGGCCTGGAAGGCTTGGGGAGACGGTAGTGGGCCACCTCCCTTCTAGGGGGTGGGGAGTCTGGCTGTTCACTGGTGGTACCCCCCATATGCCCACCCACCAGGACTCAGAGTACTTTCTGGTGAAGGCTGGAAGGTGGGTGATGTTGGTGGCCACTGGGCCTGGCGGGCTCAGGGAGGCACTGGCAGGCCACCTCCCCTCTAGGGGGCAGTGGGACTGGCTGCTCACTGGCAGCACTCAACATGTGCCCACCCACCTGGCCTCAGAGTACTTTCTGGCACAGGCCAGAAGGTGGGTGCTGTCGGCAGCTGCCGGGCTTGGCGGGCTTGGGGAGGTGGTGGCAGGCCACCTCCCCTATAGGGGGCAGGGGGTCTGACCACCCACCGGCAGCACCCCCAATGTGCCTGCCCACCAGGCCTCAGAGTACTTTCCAGCGCAGGCCGGAAGGTGGGAGATGTTGGCAGCCGCCGGGCCTGGTGGGCTTGGGGAGGTGGTGGCAGGCTGCCTCCCCTATAGGGGGTGGGGGGTCTAGCTGCTCGCCAGCAGCACCACCCATGTGCCCACTTGCCAGGCCTCAAAGTACTTTCTGGCAAAGGCTGGAAGGTGGGTGAGGTTTTCCACACCTCGCTTGGTGCAGAGGCTGTTGCTGCTCAAACACACAAGCTGGACATGGAGCACTGGATGGTTAGGTACATGGGATAGATAGGTTTCTCGATAGACAGATGCATAGATGTATGGAATAGGTGTATAGGATAGAGGGATGCATCGATACACCAAATACCTGTATTGGATTGACAGGAGAGACAGATACCATGTACAGGGATATTGGGGAGACAGGTGTATTGCCCAAATATCTTGGTTGTGCCGTCAATAGTTGGAAGGAAAGAACCAAGGGTGGGAGGTGGGGCCTGCCCCCCATGTGTTGAAGCAGAGGCTCACATGCTGGCCATTGAGGCAATGGAGGATGCTTTCCCTCTGGTTGTGGGGGAGGCATCAGTTCCCCTAGGAAAGGGGATTGTGGGCAGACAGTTAGGTGCCCACGTGGGAAGCTGTGGGCTGCCCCCTGCATCACCCACTGTCCTACTGTCATGGACATGGCAGACGATTCAGCAACCTCAATAAGACGACATGGCATCAAACGCTAATGCCATTGAGAGTCCCTCCAGCCAGACAGCTGCCGAGCTGTCCCTTGCACCAAGAAGTGGCAGCAGCTGACATCACCAACCTTCCTGCTTTTGCAGAAAGGACAGAATGTACAGGAGAGGTTGTTGAGTGGGATTGAAGTGGTTCCAGAGAGGGAGCGGTTGAAAGAGAGACTGGAAACTTGTCAGGGAGAGGAGGACTCCTGCCTTCACAGAAAGGATAGGATGGACAGGACAGGAGAGGTTGTTGGGAGGGGTTTGAGTAGTTCCAGAGAGGGAGAGGTTGAAAGAAGAACCATGAGGGAACTTGTCAGGGAGACAAGGGCAAAGGCTTTCTGGCCACATTGCACAGCAGGACCAGGAAGCCCCCAGCAATTGCAGGCCATGAGCCGAGAAACCTACTGATCTTGTCAGTGGCGGCAGCAAACATCACCCACCTTCCTGCCTTTGCGGAAAGGATGTGACTGGTTGCAGCAAGACACATTCCCCCCTGCCCAGAGGGCACAGCTGGTGCCGTTGACAGGGGACACAGTACCACACAATTGCATGTGCAACAGAAGCTGAGCTGTTCCTTGCACCCGGAAGCTGCCGCAGCTGACATCTCCCACCTTTGTGCCTTTGTGGAAAGGATGGGATGGACAGGAGAGGCCATTGGGAGGGGTCTGAGCAGTTCCAGCGAGGGAGAGGTTCAAAGAGGGACCGGGAACTTGACAGAGAGAGGAGGACAAAGGGTTACCAGACGCGTTGCGGGGAAGGAACAGGGAGGAAGACCCCAACATCCACCATGAAGGATTACACACACTACTCCAGGAGAGATCCAGAGGAGTTAGCCATGTTAGTCTGTAGTAGCGAAATCAAAAAGAGTCCAGTAGCACCTTTAAGACTAACCAATTTTATTGTAGCATAAGCTTTCGAGAATCACAGTTCTCTTCATCAGATGCATGGAGGGCCAACAGAAACTGGTCAAATATAGAGGAGGAGAGGGGAGGGGGGAGGAGAGGGGAGATGCAAACAACTCCTTTGATATGGAGATTCAAACAGCTCCTTTTGATGTGGGGATCAGTTTGCTTCTGTAAAGGTTCAAAGGAGTTTGCCGTGTTAGTCTGTAGTAGCAAAATCAAAAAGAGTCCAGCAGCACCTCCAAGACCAACCAATTCCACTGCAGCACAAGTCCGCCCCTCCTGTGTCTTAGTGTCGCCAACGTCACTCACCTTCCTGTCGTCAACATCACACACCTTCCTGCCTTCATGGAAAGGACGGGATGGACAGGACAGGAGAGGTCATTGGTAAGGGTCGGAGCAGTTCCAGAGAAGGAGAGGTAGAAAGAGGAACCAGGAACTTGTCAGGGAGAGGAGCGCAAAGGCTTCCTGGCCACATTGCACAGCAGGACCAGGAAGCCCCCTACATGTGCAAACCATGAGCTGAGAAACCCACTGAGCTTGGCACTGGACATTGGAAGCAGCCCCAAGAACTGAGGGGGGATAGAGCACAACAGTACTACTCATAGAAACCTGACGTGGCCAGCCATGGGACAGGTAATAGCAGTGAGTAGCTTTAGCCCTGGAGTCAGGCAGCGGGCTGGAGATCTTGAGCCTGCTGCAGAGGAGCTTGGCCTAGAACCACAGTAGACCAGGGTGTCAGAGCCCAGCTAGGTCCCAGTCCACGGAGGGATATCCCAGCAGGTGGAGGTTTGCCTTGATGAAGGTCAATATGTCCACCAGCTCCAGGTGCAGACGAGCGCGACAGGGACAGAGGAGGTCTCCCAGGTGGGAGAACACTCGCTCGCTCTGCACGCTGATGGGAGGGCAGGACAGGATATTGGTTGCCACGATGGATAGGTCCAGCCATATGTCAGATTTACTTGCTCAATACTTCAACGGGTTGGAATGGGGGGCTCTGTGGGATCTGCAAGGTACTCTCGCACCATGGCCCCTGCCAAGTCCTTCACTGTGAGAGACGGGCCCACTGTGCTGCAGCCAACCAGAGAGCCCACCGACGAGGCCCAGAGATCGAGTGGGCCCATTTGGGTGGGTCTCTCCTGGCGTGGCTCTGTTCCCTCCTCCTCCTCCTCCTCCTCCTTCCCCACCGCCTGCCCCTCGGCCCTGCCCAGTTCCCTCCATCCTGCCTTCTCTGCCTGGAAATGGAGCACCGCTCTGAGGAGCTCCTTTTTCCAGTGCTGCATCTCGCCTGCCCACATTGTGATGCTGCCTTTAATACAGGGGTCACAGGGGAAGGCCATTTGGAATGGCACCTTGTGGCACACAGGTTGCAACCCCTCGGCCACACATGCCTGCATCCTCCTCACAAAGTCCATGACCCTGGGGAGCAGCTCTTCCTCATGCTCGAGCTCCTGGGCCAGGAACTGGTCAAGCCCATGGATCAGGGGGATGACCTGACCCAGGCTGGCCTCGTATGTGCACAAGAGCTTGGTGGCCTGCTTAAAGGGTTTCAGCAACCGGAACATCTGGGCAAGGACTCTCCATTCCATGGTGCTGAGGCTGAGCTACTCTCCCTTCCTCAGAACATCCATTGATGACAGGATGTCCTGCAAGGGGCCCTTCTGCTCCACAAGATTACTTCTCATGTCGTAGGTGGAGTTCCAGAGGATAGGCAGGTCCTGGAAGAGTTGGTGCTCAGGGTCCCCCCTCCCCCTGCCTCTGGAGCAGCTTGTGGGAAGAGTTGATGCTGCGGGAGAAGTGGGAAGCGATGCGCCGGGAACTGTCCAGCAGATTGCGCGTCCGCAACATTCCCTCATCCCAGCTGTCCCTTGGCTTGCTCCCCAGCCCGATCAGGTCCCTCATCACCAGGTGCAGGTTGTGCTCCATGCACACCAGGCGCGGGAGGGATGCCTCTTTAAGGGCTGCCAACATGTTGCTTTCCACGTCCATCACCATGAAGCCACGGACAAACCCTTCCCCCCTGGCCATCCACTCCATCAGAGCCGCCTTTATTGTGGTGGCAATTTTCTTCCCAGTATGGACATCATCCATCCCCTGGTACTGGAGAAGAACTAACCTGTTGCCCGGTGTCAAGCACGGCACCTGTTAGCCCTGGAACCAGAGGGAGGGGGCAGAGCCCTAGCCCAGCACTCCCAGATACCTGACCAGGATCAAATCAGTCAGTAATAATAATAATCAGTATGAGCCCTCAGCCGAGGTGCCCACTGAGCTTGGCCTCAAGGCCTGGCAGCAGCCCTCGAACCAGAGGGGATAGATCCCTATCCCAGCACATACACAAAAAATCCCAGCTCCAATGCACTGTCCTTCTCTCTCTCTCAAAATGCTAGCAACACAACAGCTCTCTCCCACTCCACTGCCAGCTAAAACTGAAAGCCAGATGTGAGGATCCTCCCTCACTGGCACTCTCTCCTGATAGCCTGCCATCCTACCAACTCTCCAGGCAGGTGTCCTCCGGCCTCAGATGGGCAGGGAAGGGGGTTGCACCACCTTGTTCCTTCTCCTGCCCTGGGAGTAGCAGCACGCTCCAGCTGTCTCTCCCTGCAAAATCCTCCTCGGCCTTCACAGGAACCTGAATTTAAAGGCCTCCCCTGGCCCCACCTCCCTGGCTCTGGCCCCAATCATCACCCCGTCTCCCTGACTGGCCCTGCTCCCAGCCTATCTGATAGGAGGGCTGGGTAGACTCTGTAGTCTCCTGGCTCCACCCCCTCCATCCCCACCTAGGGTGTGGCATTTGGTCTGCTCTCTGCCTGGCTCGCCCCTGCTGCTTCTGAACCTTCCCCAGTGGCTCCCTTGGCATCTTGGAGCCTGCGCCTGCCTGCCTTGTGCTGATGGCAACCTCCTGTGAGCTTGGATGAAATGTAGCCATCTGGGCAACTGCAGGAGACAGGTGAGTCTGCTGAGTGGCTGCAGGCTGTTCCCCAGAGTTGTGCCTGGGCGTCGGCTGCAACTGGCCTAAGGGTGGGAGAGGCCTGGAGGCCTGTAGGGGCTCCTGCAACTGAGGTACTGCCAGAGGCTGTGCTGCAGGACCTAAAGGGGGTGCCTGCTGCTGCAGGGCTGGTGGTGAGGGTGAACAAAAGGCCGGCGTCGCCGGACACACCCCCTCCGGTGGGGTTGCTGGACCTGGTCCAGGTAGGTCTTCAAACATCCGGGACATGAAGTCAGCATTGGCATGTAGCCGGCCAGGGCGATGCTGGATTGAATAGCTGAATGGTAGTAGTGAGAGATACCATCTCAGGACCCTGTTGTTATGGTTTTTCATGCGAGCCATCCATTGCAATGGAGCATGATCGGTCACTAAGATAAAGGGGTTGTTAGAGAGGTAGTATTGTAAGGCCCCAACAGCCCATTTCACCGCCAAGGCCTCCTTTTCTATTGTTGCATACTTCTGCTCTGCCTGTTGCAGTTTCCGGCTAATAAACAGGATGGGGTGTTCTTGTCCGTCGACCTCCTGAGACAGGACAGCTCCCAGCCCTGTTCCCGAGGCATCAGTGTGGACTGTGAATGGTCTCTCAAAGTCTGGATTCCGAAGGACGGGGGCCTGGGACAGGGCGGTTTTCAGGGTGTCAAAGGCCCTCTGCCGGATGGGGTCCCACTGGATGGTGTTGGGCTGACCCTTTCGAAGGCAGTCGGATAAAGGACTCGCCTGGCTCGCAAACTGGGGGATAAATTTACTGTAATATCCCACCAGGCCCAGAAAGCGTCTCATCTGCTTCTTGGTCGTGGGAGGAGGAGTTTGTTCCAATGTAGCCACTTTTTCTGGCAGTGGCTTTAGCTGTCCCCGGCCAACGAGGAACCCCAGGTACTTGAGCTCCCGAAACCCCACTCGGCTTTTCTTGGGGTTGACTTTCAGGCCCGCTACCTGCAGTGCCTGGAGAACAGCCTGTAGATGCTGTAGGTGTGATGGCCAGTCCGGGCTGAAAATTATTATGTCATCAATATATGCCAGGGCAAAGCCCTGACATTGAGCTAATGCCCGATCAACCAACCTCTGAAACGTAGCGGCAGCCCCATGGAGCCCAAATGGCATCACTTTAAATTGGAACAGGCCTTGTGGAGTGGCAAAGGCTGTCTTCTCCTTATCGGATGCCTTCATGGGGATCTGCCAGTAGCCCTTAGTAAGATCCAGGGCAGACAGGTATTGGGCTGTGCCCAACTGGTCAATCAAGAGATCAGCCCTAGGCATAGGATAGGCGTCAAATTGTGCCACCTTGTTCACCTCTCTGTAGTCCACACAGAACCTGGTGCTTCCATCCGGTTTAGGCACTAAAACTATTGGGCTGCGCCAGGCGCTGTTGGAGGGTTCTATTATGTCCATGCGCAACATATCGTCAACTTCCCGGGCTACCGTTTCCCATTGCTTCCGGGGGATAGGGCGCCAGACAGCTCGGGCTGCTTGCCCTGGGGGAGTGGTAACTGCATGTGTCACCCAGGACGTTCGTCCTGGCTTGCAGGAGAAGATGCCAGGCACCTGCTCCACCAGCTGAAGAACTTGCTGCTGCTGGGCCGACGTCAGGTCCTTGTCCAGTTGGGGCATAGTGTCAGTGGATTCATGACTTCCCCATGGGAGATCTCCTTCAGGGAGGGCATGAGGATCATCAGCCAACTGGCATGTGGCAGGCTCCCGCTCCCTCCATTCCCTAAGGTCATTGATGTGCAGCCTCTTTTTATGCTGGCGATGGGGTCCACACTGTACCTCATATGACAAGGGGCTCACAACCCGGGTAATTAGAAACGGTCCCTGCCAGGGGTCACTGTGGCCTTGCGGTAAGACCCGTCGGCTTACCAGAACTTTGCTGCCAACAGTCAGAGTCCGTAGCCGGGTTCCCCGGTCATACTGCTCCTTCTGCGCCTGTTGGGCCGCCTGGAGGTTCTGCCGAGCTGCTTCCTGAGCCCGGTCCAACTGGTCCCGTAGTAGTCTTACATACTCAGGCGGATCTATACCCTCCACTGGAACGGGGTCGACCCATCGGGACTCCACTAGGTCCAGGATCCCTCGGGGCTTCCGGCCGTACAGCAGTTCAAAGGGAGCGAACCCCGTTGAGGCCTGTGGGGTCTCCCGCACAGCAAACAGCAAGGGATCCACATACAAGTCCCACTGGCTTGGCCTGTCATGTGCTAGTTTATGCAGCATGGACTTCAAGGTCTGGTTGAAACGTTCAACTAGCCCATCTGTTTGTGGATGGTAGGCAGACGTGTGGATCTGTTGGATGCCCAGAGTCTGGCACAGTTGCTTCATCAGGGCAGATGTGAATGGGGTGCCCCGGTCTGTCAAAATCTCCCTGGGTAGCCCCACATGAGCGAAGAACCGGAGTAGTGCCCGAGCTACCCCTGCAGTTTTCATGTTGCGGAGGGGAATGGCTTCCGGGTATCGAGTGGAGTAGTCCATGAGAACCAGGAGGTAGCGGCAACCCCTTGGTGTCCGTGGCAAGGGCCCCACAAAGTCCATGGCCACCCTCTCAAAGGGTGTTTGAATGATTGGTAAGGGAGCCAAGGGTGCTCGGGGAGGAGGTCGAGTCGAGGTCCGCTGGCACACTGCACATGTCTTGCAGAATTCTTTCACATCTCCTGCCATCGAGGGCCAAAAGAAATGGTCCAATAGACGTGCCAGAGTGTTCTTGACACCTTGGTGGCCTGCCCAGGCATGGTCATGAGCAAAGGCTAGAACTTCCTTCCGGAACTGCTGGGGAACTAGCAACTGCTGTACTTCCTTCCCCCGTCCCTGAGCTATCCTATACCACACACCTCTCTGCTGCACAATTCGGGGGAGCCGGCGTGCCCGGCGCTCATCCTGGATCTCGCCTTCCCTCACTGCCACTGCAAGGCGCAGAGCCTCCAGGGTTTCATCATTCCCTTGAGCTGCCAGGAATCCAGGGTCAGTGTCCCATGTCGGGGGACATTGAGGGGGCTGGTCCAACTGGGGTTCCGTTGATGGGCCAGGATGCCCTGCCACCTCCTCACCAGCCATTGCCTCCTGCGAAGCCGTCAATGAGTGCAGGATCTGGAGAAATCCCGGGGCATCCCGCCCGAGGAGGACTGGGTAGGGGAGCTCTGCCACCCGGGCCAACTCTACCTCTTGGGTTGTGCCCTGGCATTTCATTGGCACCCGGACCACCGGGTACTCTTCGGTGTGCCGGTGAAGGCAGGTGATCACCACAGTCCGGATTATAGGCAACCGAGGTGGCAGCAGTCGGGTGCGAATCATTGATACAGAGCTCCCACTGTCTACCATAGCCTTCAGCTTGCGCCCCGCAACTGTCACCATTGCTAACAAGGGAAGAGGACGTGGAGGGCTTGTGGTAAGGTGTATTTTGGCCCCCTCTCTGGTACCCCCTCCAGTCAGCATGTGTTCAGGCTGCATGTGGCCCTCCGGGTTGCAGGTGAAAAGGGAGCTTTGTGAACTGGGCCCCAACTCCCCCAGGCCAGAACGTAGAGGCCTGGGCAGTTGTGAGCACGTTCTTATCTGTTGGGGTGTCCTCTTTGGGGCTGGCCTAGGTAGGGGCCCTTGAGGCTGCTTACTTGCCCAGCCATTTGTGGGCCTTCTAGCCTTTCTCTTCTGGAGGTTTGGCTCTTCCCTCCTCTCGGGCCGTCCTCCCTCCCAGGGGCCATCCCTGACCTCAGCTGCTAGGAAGTTTTCTAGCAGCTTCGTGGCCTTTGGCAGGCCCCCTGGCTTGTTACAAGCCAGCCAATGCTGGGCCTGGGGTGGAATGATCACCATCAGTTGCTCCAACACAACCTGGTCCACAATCGTTTTCTCACTTTCCGTAGCTGGCTGTAGCCACCGAGTCGCAGCATCTCGCAAGGCAGTGACTAAGGCCCGTGGCCGGTCCCCCTTTTGGTAAGTCATGGACCTGAATTTCTGCCTGTATGTTTCCGGTGAGACCTCGTACCGGTCCAAAATGGCAGCTTTCAAGTTTTCATAATGGCCCCCCTCTGCTTTTGGGAGTGCCTTGAGGGCTGCCTGAGCATGCCCTGTCAAATAGGGTCCTATGATAAAGGCCCACTGCTCTTTGGGCCATTGGGCTGCGTCCGCTGTTCTCTCGAATGTTTCCAGGTAGGCATCAATGTCATCATCAGGTCCTAGCTTTCTCAAGGAGAACCAGGGGGTTCCAGCTGCCCTAATTGCAGCCCCTATTGTGGTGAGCCCAACTGTTCCAGACCTGAAGACTTGCCAAAGGTCCTGGACCAGGGCAGATTGGGTCCCCATAATCTGCTGGGTAACATCCCGGAGGAACTGGTTCTGGTGCTCCACCAGCCACTGGCCAAACTGTGTAAATGTTGCCGCCGAAAGACCGCCAGTCGCAGTCTCCTCGCGAGTCATGGTCTCCTCGTGAGTTGCGGTCTCCTCGTGAGTCACGGTCTCCTCATGAGTCGCGGTCTCCTCATGAGTTGCAGCCTCCTCGTGAGTTGCAGTCTCCTCGTGAGTCAGTGTTGTCAAGGCACAAGTAGGCACCGGCACAGGCCTGCCGTGGAGTGGATGTCTCATAACAGGATCAGTGCCCGCATTCTCCACCACAGTGTGAGGATCCTCCCTCACTGGCACTCTCTCCTGATGGCCTGCCATCCTACCAACTCTCCAGGCAGGTGTCCTCCGGCCTCAGATGGGCAGGGAAGGGGGTTGCACCACCTTGTTCCTTCTCCTGCCCTGGGAGTAGCAGCACGCTCCAGCTGTCTCTCCCTGCAAAATCCTCCTCGGCCTTCACAGGAACCTGAATTTAAAGGCCTCCCCTGGCCCCACCTCCCTGGCTCTGGCCCCAATCATCACCCCGTCTCCCTGACTGGCCCTGCTCCCAGCCTATCTGATAGGAGGGCTGGGTAGACTCTGTAGTCTCCTGGCTCCACCCCCTCCATCCCCACCTAGGGTGTGGCATTTGGTCTGCTCTCTGCCTGGCTCGCCCCTGCTGCTTCTGAACCTTCCCCAGTGGCTCCCTTGGCATCTTGGAGCCTGCGCCTGCCTGCCTTGTGCTGATGGCAACCTCCTGTGAGCTTGGATGAAATGTAGCCATCTGGGCAACTGCAGGAGACAGGTGAGTCTGCTGAGTGGCTGCAGGCTGTTCCCCAGAGTTGTGCCTGGGCGTCGGCTGCAACTGGCCTAAGGGTGGGAGAGGCCTGGAGGCCTGTAGGGGCTCCTGCAACTGAGGTACTGCCAGAGGCTGTGCTGCAGGACCTAAAGGGGGTGCCTGCTGCTGCAGGGCTGGTGGTGAGGGTGAACAAAAGGCCGGCGTCGCCGGACACCAGAACTGAGAGCACAGTGCCCTTTTATAACCAGAAGTCCCATTGAGCAAAACAGGAGGTCTGTGCTTGGCAGTCAGAACTGCCAAACAGGGTTTGCAGGGATGAGATTCGAGTGGCCATGGCTACAGAACATCCCTCCCCCCTCCCCCCTGGTCTCTGCTCCCATTTAACCAATTGTAACCAATTTGGAGCTCCACACTTGGAAGGAAGACCTGCCCATTGAGTTAAATTGGGCTTAGATTGGGGTTTCCAGGGCAACAGAAGGAGTGCAGACAGAGTTCAGGCAGTCCCTGCCTCCGTTGCCAAGGGAATTGATTGAAAGTGCCTGACTGTCTGGCTTCACAAACAGCGGATGAATGCACGAACCAGGCTTGCGACAACCACGTGTTCCTCTAAAATGGGGCCTCACAAACAGCTTGTTCGCGAACAGCAGATTGGGCTGTTGTTCGGGGTTTTTTGCTCGTAATGCTGTTTGTGCCCATCTCTAGCCACAATAGCAGAGTCTACCCTCCCCATTTATTATTGTTGTTGTTGTTGTTGTTGTTATTGTTATTTCTAATAAGCTGTTCCTCTAACAAACAGCATTTGACAGAGCCCTTCAATCCAACTTGGGAGGGGCTGTAGCTCATTGGCAGTGCGTCTACATTAGACTCTGAGATGCCATTACCAATTGGAGTAGACAACACTGACCCTTTTGTTTTAGTAGAAAGCAGCTCCATGTGTCCATGGATCTATGCAGATCAGTTCTGATGGAACCTTAGATGGTTAATAGTTAATCTGGTTGGCAATTCAAATTACCAGTCTAGTTCCAAGAGAAAATTTATCAAAAACTGTATATCCTTTTCTCCTTTTAAGTTCCCCAGGAATGTTGGGAGAATGGAGAACAAGATCTACATAATTAAACAAAACGACTTCCATCTCCACCAATGCAGCAGGGAGACCACCTTAACTTCACCAGATCTCTAGGAAACTTACATGCACACTGTCAATAAAAGGCCTTCCCTTCGGTCTGTTTTTTTTATCACCAAGGGTATTCTCAAAATAGTAGTCACCTTAGCTGCAACTCTCTGATTACAGGGGAACCACTTGTACCCCTATATTAGGCAATACCTTAATTAGGACACTGTGCAGGAGAAAAGTATAAACTACATACTAAGATTTTATCCAGTTTTTCTCTATATACATGGATTTCCATGAAAAAATACCCCAAAAGAATCAAGTGGCTCTATCATGAGTATTAGGACATCTTGAAGCCTGGATAGACATTCAGTGGATAGATTTCCTTTACAGAGGTGGGGTCTGGGGGAGCCCAGTGGCACCTGGCGTGGGCTTTCGGGGACCACAGTTCTCTTTGTCAGATGCATCTGACGGGGAGAGCTGTGGTTATCGAAGTCTTATACTGCATTGGAATTGGATAGTCAAGCTGTTTTGCTGCTACAAACTAACACGGCAAACTCCTTTGAAGCCAACTTATCCCCACACCAAAAGGAGATGTTTACATTTACTAGCAAAGGAATGTTTTGATTGCTCCCTCCCTCTCCCCCCTTAATTGCATCTTCTCTCTCCTCCCCTCCTCCCCCCTCCTCTTCTATATTTGACCAGTTTCTGTAAAATGCATCTGACGAAGAGAACTTGATTCTCGAAAGCTTATGCTACAATAAAATTGGTTAGTCTTAAAGGTGCTACTGGACTCTTTTTGATTTTGCTACCACAGACTAACACGGCTAACTCCTCTGCATTCTTGCCATCAGAAACACAGGCAAAGAAAAACAAGCAAGGAAGCAAACAAACAAAATTGGTTTCAGTGACAATAGGCCTAGTGACCTGGGCAAAATCACAAGCGTGATCCTTGCAATAGACTCTGTTTCCTATTTTTTTTAAAAAAATTATCATCCAGTAAAGAACAGGGAGTTTTCCTCTCAGTCAACCCCCACATTTCATAGTGACAAATAATGCCAGTTTAAGAGAATGAAGAACTCACTGCCCAGTCACAGTAGTGGTAGGAGAATGTGTCTTTAAAAGAAGAACAAACAATATATAATGACTTGAAAACAGAACTATAAGGCTGATGTTATTAGCTTGTTCTCAATCAGCCCAGACCCTTAAAGGGGCAAAGTAACACTTGCTGCATCTCAGGACCCAGCATATCCAGGGGGTGTACAAAACTTGGGTGGACTATTTGACCAGCAAGATGTGGACCACACAGTTTGGTCCCTAAATGACCAAGTGTTCCAAGAGATCACTGAAGCTTTTGGGGCGCCAGTGATGGAACTCTATTTTGACATCAGCCAAAGACAGGAAAGTGCAAAAATTCCTGTCCAGGGTCATTGAGGTGAAGGCAGAAGGAATAGACACCTTACACCACATGTGGTCCAAGGGCCTGCCTTAGACTTTCCCCCCACTGACTGATTCTCAGCAGGGTGCTGCTGACCAAGAGGCAACAAGAAAAGGAGGACTTCTCTCCACTAGTTACATACTGGATAGGAAGCCTTGTTTTTTCTCCAAACGGATAGAAATATCAAAAAGGGTCCCATAAAAACTATTGATCAATATGACTTTTGTTGCCAAGGCCCCTGCTTGCTTCACCTGGACCTTTTGAGGTATATATCTCTACACATGGAAAACCTTCTATAATGGAACAGAAGATCAGGAGAATCATCAGTTGGAATTCATCTAGGCAGGATATCACTGCTTTTCTTGCATACAAATATATAAATTAATACCTAAAGGGAACAGTGTAACTAGTGCCACCAGCTCAACACAGATTCCCAGCATGGAGTCTGTCCAAAGTTTTTGCATCCTTGGAACCTTAAGCTCCATAGACTTGAAAACTCTGTCTGGGAAAGTAGCCTTCCTAGTAATAATCTTGACATGGAAAGTCATTACTCACCTTCCATAAGGAAGATCTTTGTACCTTCCAAAATAGGATTCAGTGGTACTAAGAACTGGTCCCTTTCTTCCAAAATCAATTATACCATTCTGGATAAAATCTGGCCCTCCTGGCCAGTGACAACAGCCACTTAGGCCAGGGGCTGTAGTTTGCCTCCCTGGAGAAGGAAGGCAGATGGTGCATCCCCTGGCATCCAAGTATGTGCTGGGGGCATGGAGCCGGAGGCCTTATAAGGCTGCTCCACCCCCATAGCATCTCAGTTGCACCTTGTGCTCAGCCCACCCACCTCACCTTCTTTCAGTGCAGGATTAGTTGGTCGCCATTATCAGGGCCAGGAAGGAATTTATCTCTCCTCTCCTATAATTGGCACTCAGGGAGGGAAGTTTTTTCGCCTACCTTGCACTGTCAGAAGAGGGAGGTAATTAGCTTCGTTAGATGATTTCACCCCTGGGGCAGATCAGAAGTTAGGGGAAAATGAGAGGGCCAGTGAGCACCCTTGGCATCTCCCCATTGGTGAGGAATTGGGGTCTGTCAGGAGTGGTTGGCTGCTTCACGGCTCAGTTGCAAGGACAGATGCCCTGGTGGGGAACCCCTGAACAAGCCAGTCTCCCTCTGTGGCTTTACGGCTGGGTAGGGGAGCTTTAAAGGGGTGAACCACTTTGCCTGGCCAGGCCAGGTCCCAGTCATACAATGGATGGCTCACACCCAGGGCAGCGGGTTGCTTGCCCAGACAGGTCAGAGCAGAGGTCCAGGAGTGACCCCAGGGCCTGACCTGTACTGCTAGTTAGGCCCCTGCCATGATTACAGTTTTGTTCACTCAATGGGGCGGTGCTTACACCGGCTCCAAGAGTTAGGAGCATGGGGGTGTTCTTGGATGCCTCCTTGAAAATGGAGCCTCCCAGGTCATGGAGGCTACCAGGTCATTGTTCTTCCATCTCCGACAGACCAGACAACTCACCCCCTCTTTCGACCTGTGACTTAACTACAGTGGTCCAGGCAATTGTCACCTCTAGGGGCCAAGCTACAAGTGACAAATAACACTTGAACAGCAAGTGTATTTCTCCCTGTTCACTTGCCCTCCACTCAATCCACTTGCCATTCAAGTGTCATTCGTCACTTGTAGCTTGGCCCTAGGTTAGACTACTGTAACACGCTTTACGCAGGGCTTCCCTTGAACTTGATCTGGAAGTTACAACTAGTCCAAAATGCTGCAATGCGTGTCATCACTGGAGTGCCTTCTAATGCACATGTTACACCGGTATTGTGCCAGCTGCATTGGTTATCAGTGGAGTACCAGATCAGATTCAAGGTTTTGGTATTAACCTATAAAGCCCTATGTGGACTGGGACCGGCATATCTGCAGGACTGCCTCTCCCTATATGAGCCCCAGAGTATGCTTCGATTCAGCGACAATCAGCTCATAATGGTCCTTGGCCCCAGAGAGGCCCGCCTAGCATCGACCAGGGCCAGGACCTTTTCAGTCGTGGCTCCAACCTGGTGGAACGCTCTGTCTAAAGAGACTAAGGCCCAGCTGGATTTGTTATCCTTCCGCCGGGCCTGCAAGACAGAGCTGTTCTGCCAGGCATATGGTTGACGCTGGTTGGGCCTTCCCACCAGCTGACTAGAGGAAAACATGCCGCCCTACTCGCCCAGCCTGTTAAATACTTTGGAGATGGTTGGGTGGTGGCTATTGGAGAAATATGCTGCTGCTGTGTTTTAAGTATTTATTTAGTTTTATTGGTTTAAAAGTTATATGTATTTTAAATTACTATACCGATTGTAATCCGCCCTGAGCCTGCTGATGTGGGGAGGGTGGAATATAAATTGAATTAAACAAAAGTTTAATAAAGCAGCCCTTTAGTTCCCAACTTTTGTGTCTGCCTCTTCATTCCAACTGGGGGCACCAATGTGCCTATTCAGACCATCATGTACAAGGTGTTAGGGCATTCAGTGGGATCATCACAGCCCATCTCAACAGAGAATAAGCCTTGTCTGCCATTTTTTCTCTACTAGGGTTCCTGTTGTGGAGCTCAGTGAGGGGACAACAGGATTGTCCTTACCACCTTTTGTAAAACACTGTAGAACACATACAAATTTTATAGAAGCTTCTGTTGGGAGATGAGTCTTCAACAGAAGTTGGAAAAGTAATGAAATGCTTATCAACAATATGCTTATCAACGCTCTGCAGCTATCATGTCCATGTACCTGTAAATAAATTCTACTTTTGTTTAAGGAAAAAAAGACCTTTTTTTTACTTAACAACCACCCTCACTTGCTGACCATTCTGTCAAACTACCATCTATAAAAAGCTTTCCTATATTACAAGTTACAACAAGGAAGTCTAAGGCAAAAGCCTTTGTTGGCAGTGAAAATATTTTGAGGGAGTCAGGGAGGCAGCAATAAACTTATCAACCAAACACAAAAGGAAGGTGTTCTTGAGGTAAAGCCTGGAAAAAGTAGAGAACACCACGGCTCTGTGTCACATGAATTAAAAGATGTGTTTGTTGGCTTTGAGCAGAGCCCTCCTGAGGTATAAGTTTAAGGTAAAGTAAGGAGGAGCTGAATTTAATGTCCAAAGGCAAAGGGTTTTAAAAGGTTTAAAAGGTTAAAAACTAAGCAATTCATTACAACATGGTATCAAAAATAAGCAAAACACTATAGGTCCAATTGCACTTTAAAGACTGACTAGATTTCAAAGGTATGAGCTTTCAAGAGTCAAAGTTCCCTTTGTTAGGAAATAAAAGTTAATGGAAGAGCACATATTTTGTATGTTCCATCCTGAGTATCTCAACGTCTAAAAATATCAGGTGCCACTGCTTGGAAAACCTCTGACCTAGCACCTGCCATTCAGAATTGATAATACTGGATTAAATTAATCAATGGTATTACTTGGTGCATTGTATCTTCATACTGTGATACTCATCTAACATATCATTGGGCTTTCATAATGAAACCACAACCTTACTATTTGCCTTGGATGGACAGCTGGGAGATGAATAGTATAGCTGGACAAAAGAAAAGCGAAGGGTGGACAGGCAACATTGAAGGAAAGTCAGGGCTTCTGTGCAAAGGATATATAATCCTACCCTGCCTCCAGCTTCCAGGCTTTTCATCACAGCTGACGTCCCAACCAGCCACTCAATGCTTTCATCCACACACTGTTTAGTTTTACACTATCTTTACATGATAACAATAATTCACACCTGGAATTGATTGCCTTGTCAATGAAGGAAAATCCAGTTGCAAATAACAGCTGTATTCGAATGATAGCACAATATCCAGTGATGTATTTGATGAAGCTTATTTGAATCTTGTGGGATTAGATAGTTCCCTTCTGGGGTCTGAGGAGGATTTTTTGGATCTCCTTTGGCTTGCTTGGCAAGCAGACCTTTTTCACTTGATCCATGTTGGTATGATATGAAGAAAATTATTAGGTCTGGAACTCAGGATTGGTTAAGCTTTAACTACAGATAGCCAGAATAAGGCAGATTGTTTAGCACTTAGGTTGACCTAATTAATGAACACCAAGGAACATCTAATAATGAACAGAGGTTTCCCAAACCACCCCTTCATGGACTTGTGCATCCAGAGGGTGGTGCTCCCTAATGTTGAATTGTAAACCCCTTAGTGAAATTGTAAACCGCTTAGAGTGAAATCCTAAGCAGAGTTACTCCTGTAACTCTTTTCAATGAAATCAGTGGGCTTAGACTGGAGTAACCCTGTTTAGGATTTCATAGTTAGTTGCCTAAGCAACATCTTAGATGCCTTACATTTTCCAGCACAATTTTTTGTGCAGGCTCCAATTAAAATAATGGCACTACTGGATGAGCTTGAAAGCAAATGGTGACAGCCAGTGTAAGCTGCCCTTCAGCACTAACCTCCACTAATGAATTTGGGAGATGAAGATTAGCCATAAAACTAGTCTATTTAACATTTTTGTGATCTGGTGTTTTTGTTTTGGAATGCAGAAGCAATGGAGAAACAGGTTTGTAATGGTATTTCCTTTTTCCTTTTATGGAGTCTGCTGAAGTCAAAGACATGGATTCTAACAGGATCGTAGGGTGTTCATGTGCCAAGGCAGCATGAAATGATTTCTGATGGGGTCTTACTAAAAGCAGCTAAACCAACAGTCGCCATCTAAACTTCAGATCAAATCAATCATTGTTAAATACTAATATGTTTCTGCTGTATGTTATAAGATTATATTTGAAATTATAAGTAAATAAAGAAAGAATATCTATCTGATCTGTTTAATTCCACCATTTAAATATTCATTCAAAGCAAAGGTTACTTTTGCAATATCCTAATGATGCAATATATGATCTATTAATTTTAAAAAATGCATTTCAATTTTTCTGAAAGCTTGGAACTTTGGGGAAAACTTGGTTAGTCACTTTTCAGTCTCCATCTCACCAATTGTGTGAATCACAATCTATTTTATTCTTTAATAAACACCTCACACACACCTGGGACTGACATCATGCTGAGGAACTTTCACAATTAACACTTTCACTGGTTGACAAAATTTGGCTTTCAGCAGCTCTTACTGCTACTCTATTATCTTCAATTGCACATATTCTTAGATTAAGAAACAAATCTAATCATCTTGGTTCCCCATGTGTTGACTGCAAGAATGAGACCTCAGCCAGCCCAAGCTAGAAAAATTAATAATATCCTGATCAGACGGTGCACAAGTTGTAGGCAGGGTCCTTATATGAACTTTTTAGTAATATCTTGGGTATGGGGGAGTCAAAATCATTATACCTTTATATGACAAGGAATATAGCACATTTTAAAGAAGTTCCACATTGAGAAGGATTTCTCAATGTGACTCCATAAATAAGGGCTGCTTCACGTATAATACCTTCCTTTTGATTGTTCCCAAGCATAGTTGTACCTTTCTGAGTCCACTGAAATCAATGCTTCAGAGTTGCCTATGATTGCACCAGTGGTGTCCCATTGCCTGGAAAGCAGTTTGTGTTGGGGGTCCCTTTCAAGACAGGATTACACACACACACACACACAAATTACAGATGGATGTGTGGCCCCTCAAGGAAGCAGTAGGATGTTTTAAGTGCTTTCCTTTAAAGCCTTAAGGCCAGAGCCATGCCTCTGCTGTGACCTGTCCTGATACTATCCAGAGTGCAAGCTCTCCTTCTTGGTTCTCCTTCCTCCATTGCCTGTGCAATGGAATTACAACTGATCTCCAGATAGAGTTCCCAGGTGCCCGATAGTGGCAGGCAAACTCTCCGGGGTTTTCCTCCATACCCTCTAATTGCTAGTGATTGGCAGGAGTTGGAAAGCTGTCCGGTGATCACCCACCACCTGCAGGCAACCTGGGCAAGTGCCTCACATTGAGGTGTGACAGCTTCACTTCTGGAAGTGATGTTGCACAGAAGTAAGCCCCGGGTACCCCCACTCCTGCCAATTACCTGGCATCCCTATCTCTAAACTACAGACACTGTCTCCTCTGGATAAAATGGCTGCTTGGAGGGCAATTATATGGCATTATGCTCTGCCAAGGTCCCTCTCCTCCTCAAACCTGGCCCTTCCCAGGATCCACCACCAGATCTCTAGGCATTCCCCCACACTTAGAGTTTGCAGCCCTAGTCTCCCTCCTTTGATATCTCCCTGTTTGTCCCTGGTGATCTGAACATGCTGGAAAGGCACAACTCTGTCCCTCCACCCCAACCTCTTATTTGCTTTGCCCACCTAGGGTTTCCAGCTCCAGGCTGGTTAATTCCTGGAGATTTTTTTGGGGGGGGGACCTAGTAAGGGTGGGCTTTGGGGATGAGATGAGTCTCAGTTGGGTATAATGTCATAAATCAATCTAACAAAAACCGCTATTTTCTCAAGGGAAACTGATCTCTGTGGCCTGGAGATCAAATGTAATTCCAGGAGATCTCCAGCTGCCAACCAAGGGTTGGGAACTCTAACCCCACAATATCTGGCTTTACACAAGGCTAACCAGAGCCCCTTGATGCCAGCTCCTACTCCAACCAAAACTTTAGGCTAGAGAAACTTCTTCTTCCAGCACTGTGCTCAGCAGCTGGTTTGCACGGGGCAGGTACTGCTGTGGGTAGTGCACTCATCCTCCTATCAGGACTATTGTGCTGTGCTGCCTTCTCAGGTGCCCCTCCCCCCACCTTAGAGCAGCTGCTGTCTTTGGCCCAGTAGGGCAGGCCTCCTTCGACCTCTGCTTCCACCTCCTTGCCTCAGGAGGTAACGTGACTTCCAAATTATTGAATATGCATGATGGGTAAAAGGGAAATGCCTGCTTACACTCAACACTGCAGAAAATGGATACAGAAAAGTACTAGGATATTCTATTGGGAAGACTTGTATGAGATTTTACAATCTTTGGAAAACTCTGTACACGATATCTGTAAAAACCAGACGGCTATCAGTCATATAATCCCTCTCATCAGACTTCTGAGACGCACACAGAAACCTCAAGACAAGATTTTTAGCAAAAGGATACTATTAGTTCAGCTCTCAATTGGGCAGATGACTGATATCACATTTTACAACGGCTTATGAATTTCAAACATGAAAGCATCCTCTCTGTTCATTCTAGCTTTCTTATTTGATCTCAGGTTGACAGTGACCCCAGCCTGACCTCTCTTTAAAATTTTATAAACTAAGGAAGAATGTGCCTGAGATTTCAAATTCTGATATAAGGAACAAAATTATTATTTTAAGAGTCTACCACTATCATAGAATTTTACAAGCTGCTTCTTAAACAGGGCTTGGAGATGAATCCTTAAGCACAGCTATGGGTAGGTACTATTAAGACCTCAAGTAGCGAGTTGTTTAACCACCATTCTCCCACCATCAGTCCTCCAAAGTCCTTCTGCCTCTCAATTCAATGGTTATATTGTGAGGGTGTGACTTTTGTTTACACTCGTGTGCTAAGACCTTCAAGAGGCTACTCTAGTCTGCAAATATCCATGATTCAACACTTCTGACTTCTGTTTGTCATTGATTTTAAAAAGTTATCTTTACAGTTCCTTTTGAACTGGAGAAAAAAGAGAAAGAGAATCACAATGCCTGGGCCCTGTTTATTTTGTGCTATACAAGGGGTTTGTTCATTTAATGCAGAAAATTGCTTCCATGTTTGTCTGAAGTCTAGCACCCACAATGAGCAATTTTGAAAACCTCATCCTAGTGAGCCACAGCTCTCTTTGTCAGAAGCATCTGACAAAGAGAGCTGTGGCTAGAGATGGGCATGAACCAGAATACGAACCAAAAACACGAACCAACAGTTTGTGGAAGCTCATCTCCACAAACTTCTATGAACTGATCTGCTGCTTCATTTGGTTATTTTAACACCAATGCCCCTTTCCATGCCACTGCAAAGCTCCATGCTACTGCTTGGAGTGGCGGCAAAATGGCTGTTTAAACTATCCGGGCTGGCCAGTCAAGCCCCGCTGTTTAAATGGCCATTTCCCCACTGCTCGGAGCGGCAGGGAAATGGACGTTTAAACTGCAGGGGTGGGGCTTGGCTGGCCAGCCAAGCCCTGCTGTTTAAACAGCCATTTCCCCGCTGCTTGGAGTGATGGGGAAATGGCCATTTAAACTGTGGGCGGAGCAGGGTGGGGCGGGGCTTCGCTGGCCGGCCCAGAACTCCCAGCTGGCCAGCAAAGCCCCATCCTGCCCATAGTTTAAATGGTCATTTCCCCACCACTCGGAGTGGCCATTTAAACAGCCCCACTGTTTAAATGATCAGTTGCTTGCTGGGGATCTCCCCAACAAGTGCTGATCCAGGGGTTTAAATGTCCCTTTCCCTGCTGCTGCTAAGTGGCCAGAAAGGGGTGTTTAAACCCCACAAACCATGAACCACAAACCAGTTCATGAACTTTCCCCAGTTCATGGAACCTAGTTCGTGAAAATGCCACAAACCACGAACCGTATGGTTTGGTTTTTTCTCAGTTAGTGCCCACCTCTAGCTGTGGCTCTCAAAATCTTATGCTACAATAAGGTTGGTTAGTCTTAAAGGTGCTACTGGACTCTTTACTACTTTGCTACTACACACTAACATGGATAACTCCTCTGAATCTATTAACCTAGTGACAATGCAGTCTGATGTGAGACAATAGGTTAAAAAAGACTGCTGTATGCTGTTGTGAGCAGACCTTGGACTGCAGTACTGCAGCTTACCACACTGTGACATAATAAACTCTGAAACTTCCCATATATGAGAGTGTGCTGTATTGAAGAGTGTCCCATCAAGTTGCGGCTAACTAAGAGCCAAGCTACAAGTGACGCCTGACACAGGTTGGACACTTGTCAGCTTCCCTCAAGTTTTGATGGGAAATGTAGGCATCCTGGTCTTGCAGCTGTAAATGGCGAGCCAAGCTGTAAAACCAGGATGCCTGCATTTCCCATCAGAACTTGAGGGAAGCTGACAAGTGTCTAACCTGTGTAAAGTGTCACTGGTAGCTTGGCTCTTATAGTGACTCTACAGGTTTTTCAAAGCAAGAGATGAACAGAGGAGGTTTGCCATTGCTTGCCTTTGCATAGCAGCCATGAACTTCCTTGGTGGTCTCCCATCCAAGTACTATCCAGGGGTGGCTTAGCCTCTGAGATCTGATAAGATCAGGCTAGCTTGGGCCATACACATCAGGGTATTGGAGTGTAGCTGCAAACAAACAAGCAAGCAAGCAAGCAAACAAACAAACAAACTTCAAAGAGTGGATCACAGACCAAGGTGGACTGGGGGAAGCAAAATTATTTCCTTCACCTGCGAACCAACTTGAAACACCACCAGGAGGGAAGGAAGTATTTGTACATGTGAAGCAGCAGCTGAAATGGAGAAATAACTCCTCCTGGTGCTGTTTTTTGCTTTTGAGGAGAAGGCAAGAGCTCTTTCTCCTCCCACAGTGCCATTTGGGAAGTCTTTTTTTAAAGGAGCCATTACATTGGATCTGGGAAAACTGGACCCAACGAATTGAAAACATGAGAGTGTCATTTGGCCCAAAGTGTTTCCTCTTTGCTAGTGTCTGCAGATGACATGAGAAGCCTATGTTCATAGTAGCAACTAGGGGTGTGCAAGGAAAAAACTTTCGGCTTTCTTGTTTCGGGATTACCCGAAACAAGATTCTCTACCGGCATTAGCCGAATGCCGAAACAAGAATCTCTTTCGGGATTCGGGATTCGGCATTATTTCGGCATTCTTTCGGGATTCTTTCGGGTTTTTTTGCTGGGAAAATGCCTCCGTCTTTCAGGACGCCTGGAGGAGGCATTTTCCCACCAAATAAGTCCAAAATTGGTGGGGACCTTCCTCTAACCCTTCTCTAACACCCACCCAAGTTTCAGACAGATTGGACTTTGGGGGGCCATGTTATGGCCCCCCAAAGCAGGTCCCCCCATCCTCCCATAAAGGAGCATCTTCTTCATTATTTCCTATGGGGAAAAAATGAAGAAGCAGGCTTCCTTTGCCAGGGGTGGCATTTTGCATGCAAAATGCCCCCCAGCCCTCAGGGGCCCTTCTCCCACCCCTCCTCCCACCCCCCACCGAGGCTCAGCCTGCTCCCACTTGGGGGGGCCATTTCATGGCCTCCCCAAGTAGGTGCTCTAATCTCTACCACTGACAGCTGGGGGAGGCTTGTGTTGCCAGGGGTGGCATTTTGCATGCAAAATGCCCCCCAACCCTCTGGGGCCCTTCTCCCACCCCTCCTCCCACCCCCCACCAAGGCTCAGCCTGCTCCCACTTGGGGGGGCCATTTCATGGCCTCCCCAAGTAGGTGCTCTCAGCCCCTAAAGTCCACCCTTCACAGCCCCACACAAACCCAATTCCCCCCCAGCTGCCACACACAGACCCAAATCCCCCCAGTAGCCCCTCACAGACCCAAATCAACCCCCACCTGCCCCACACCCACCATAACCCCAGGAACAGGCTGGCCTGCCCTCCCCTTTTGGGAACCCCTAAACTCTCTTTCCCAGGGCAGTTCTGCACAGACAAGGGGTGCCACAATGGTGGCAGTGCCAAATCGTCCCTGGGAAAGAGCACCTGCCCTGGCACACAGACAACCACCCCCCTGACCCCCCCACCACCCGCAGAGAAGGCTGGCCAGCCTGCCCCATTGTTCCCTATGCTGGGAACCAACCTCCCATCAAAGAAGGGAACACAGACACACAATCATTAAGTTTAAAAAACCTTTATTTTCTCATTTTCAAATTACAAGTGGTCAACAAATCACAACATATTACACTTATTGTCCCTCATAGCACAACACAACACAATTAACTACACATCAGAGAATCTTAAACACATTTTTTTTTTTGAAATGGACAAACAGTAAAGTTTTGAACATTACAACAGGTCACATAGTGAGCGGGCACAACAGGGCATGGAAACAGAAGATGATCATAATAACTACCAGCCTAATACAACTCTCCCTCCATAACATGACTTAATGGGGGGGAACCACTGCAACAAAATCCCCCCCAACCCTCTGGGGCCCTTCTCCCACCCTTCCTCCCATCCCCCCACCAAGGCTCAGCCTGCTCCCACTTGGGGGGGCCATTTCATGGCCTCCCCAAGTGGGTGCTCTGCTCTCATCTCTACCACTGACAGCTGGGAGAGGCTTGTCTTGCCAGGGGTGGCATTTTGCATGCCAAATGCCACCCTCACCCTCAGGGGCCCTTCTCCCACCCTTCCCCCCACCCCCCACCACATGCATTCCTTGACAATCAAGAAATCTGGAGTTAAATATAATGTGCATGTAAGTCCCTCAAAGACAGAAGCAATATGACCCATTTGATTTCCACAACCTCAGACACAATTAGGGATCCGTTTCCCCTTGGTGGGGGATCCCCCACTCTCACCTATCACCCCGAAGGGGGAAAGTCAGTGAATGAGCCTTCAAGGTACGCTCCAGGGGCTGCTGCCGTGATGTCACTGATGTCATCTGGCTGCCCTGAGAGTATGCCTGTGCTTTGCAGTGGGCTGATTTGGGCCCTGCAGGCCAAAGCAGGATCCCTTGTGGCCCAAATCTGCCTGCTGTGAATTGTGCGTGCTCCCCAGCCTTGTGTGATGATCACATCACTTCCTAGAACAGACATCATCATGCCAGAGCATTGCCATTAAATGATCATGCGTGTGTGAACAGACCCTATGTATCCTGTAGGCTTCAGTGATGGTATAGTAATGTTTTCACTCACATTATAGAGAGAGAGAGAGAGAGAGAGAGAGAAGGGGGGGAGGCACTGAAGCTAGATTATTTCTTCTATTTTACTGTCCCCTTCCAAAGCCAGGGTGGCATTGGCACAATGCCCCCCTCCCCCCGGCCAGAGCCTTAGTACCAGTATGCATTGACAGGCCCATGCATCATAGTCCTTTTTGAGACCCAGCCAAGTTGTGTGCCTTTTGGAGAAAAATGTTCAAGTTGCTGGTGGGGGTATGAACAATTTTTAGATATCCACTGTAGTGCAATGGCTAGAGAGTTGGTCTAGAATCTGGCAGACTCTGATTCTGTGCCTTGTAGGCTTGATGGATGTTCTTGGCTCAGCCTAAGTAAACAATTGTGTTGTGTTTTCCAGAGGCAGTCTAGGTGATTTTGGGGCCCTGGACAAATGTTCTTGACGGGGCCCCAGAACCAGTGCCGCCCCACCACTGGCTCCTTGCCAAGGCCAAGCAATTTGGTAACCTAGGCCCCAGATAGAGTGGGCAGGAGTGCGTTGTTTCCTTCCTCCCCCCCCCTCCACCCCCTCATACAACTAAGAAGGCCATCGGTGGAGTCACTCCAATGTGAGGCATGGAGCAGCTGTCTATTGTTAGCCTGGTTGTGATGAGGGTGAAACAAATCAAGGGAGAACAGCAATGTGTAAACCACTCTAGGTTCCCATGGGGGAGAAAACCGGGGCATAAGATAAACCTTTAATTTGGTGGGGAGGGGGTATATACATTTTATGTGTATGTGTCTGTATGTTTTATGCATTCAAATCACTTGTGGTGTACTTTAGAATTATATTGAGCTCCACAGTATCCCAAAAACCTTGTCCATGTATTGCAAACCGAAGTCAATCTACCACATCTAGGGTATTCTTCTTTTCCCTACTGCCTTCAATTTTTCTTAGCATTATTGTCTTTTCTAGTGAACCTTGTCTTCTCATGATGTGACATAAGCACTATCATCAATTGATATCTTCAAGGGAGAAAGCAGGCCTGATTTGGTCTGGACATGTCTTTTTCGGAGTCCATGGTACATGTAAATTGAAACTTTCTTCCCACTTCACAGTGTGAATGCTTTTTCCTCCTATGAGCTTTGTCTAAATTTTACTGTACTGATACTGCTCATTTGGCCAAAAGGCCTGCCCTTGATCAATGCCACATTAAATACTTCATAATAAAAATATGTTTTTAGAACCATTTAAAAGTGTCCTTAAGTGCCATACGCCGATTTAAAAAACCATAAGCTAAATGTTTGGGAACACAACCAGATATGTGAATGACTGAAATGCAGCCCAATCCCACTGCTACTTAAAATCCATTTTTGATGGAGGTCTGGATTGTCTTACATTGGTGTCATTGGGCTTGGAATCAGGAACCTGGAAGCGTTCCATGGGGGCTACAACTTTCATGCCAAGGCTAAGAGGGTGGGAACGGGATCTCTCTGGGGTGGCAAACTCTGGCCTTGGAAGTTACTGGCAATTTGGGGGTGGGACTTGTGCAAAGGAAAATCTGAGTAGGGATCTCCCCCAGAATCCATGGTCCGCATTTGCCCTCTAAAGAGATTGCCCTTGGAAGCAGCCAGTTTATCTGTAGGGAACTACTCTCTCTAACCTGAACTCAAGCCCAACCAGGAGTTTGGCAGCCCTAGGAAAATTTCTGAAAAAGATGGCAAAGGAGGGCCAGCAACTGATAGAGGCATGGAAGCCCACACCAGGACAGTAGCAGGGGCCTACTTGGGCAAAAGGGACGACCAGTGCTCTCATCCCCCATAGTCCACTCCTTACAGCCCCACACAAACCCAGTTCCCCCACCCCAGCTGCCACACACAGACCCAAATCCTCCACTCAGCCCCTCTCAGAACCAAAACCACCCTCAGCTGCCCCACACCGAGTACCCCAGGAACAGGCTGGCCAGCCTGCCCCATTGTTCCCTATGCTGGGAACCAACCTCCCATCAAAGAAGGGAACACAGACACACAATCATTAAGTTTAAAAAACCTTTATTTTCTCATTTTCAAATTACAAGTGGTCAACAAATCACAACATATTACACTTATTGTCCCTCATAGCACAACACAACACAATTAACTACACATCAGAGAATCTTAAACACAATTTTTTTTTTGAAATGGACAAACAGTAAAGTTTTGAACATTACAACAGGTTACATAGTGAGCGGGCACAACAGGGCATGGAAACAGAAGATGATCATAATAACTACCAGCCTAATACAACTCTCCCTCCATAAAACGACTTAATGGGGGGGAACCACTGCAACAGGGTCCAGCAGAACCTATGTCATTTCCTGTGGCTGTGCTTTCAGTTCAGACACACAAAGCTGAACTGGGCACTTCCAAGGCACTGGACAATGGTATTTCTGGAGCAGTTCTGCAGAGGTCTCCCCCCACCCCCACACCAGCCTCAGAATTTACCTGGGAACATCTGTGAGAGATCATCATTGGCCGGTGCCCATCCACCACTCTTCCCGCATCCCCCAACCATGCAAACCCAACATTAACATCAAATTTTTTTTTTTAAACATGAACATTCAATCAACTTTTAAAAAACATAAGCACAACATTTTTTTTGGGTTTTTTTCCTTTTTTTTACATGAACAGAACATCAACTTTTAAAAAACATAATCACAACATTTTTTTGGGTTTTTTTTCCTTTTTTTTACATGAACAGAACATCAACTTTTAAAAAACATAATCACAACATTTTTTTTTGGTTTTTTTTCCTTTTTTTTACATGAACAGAACATCAACTTTTAAAAAACATAATCACAACATTTTTTTGGGTTTTTTTTCCTTTTTTTTACATGAACAGAACATCAACTTTTAAAAAACATAATCACAACATTTTTTTTTGGTTTTTTTTCCTTTTTTTTACATGAACAGAACATCAACTTTCAAAAAACAGTACAACAATTCTTCTACAATTTTTTTTACAATGATTTCATCTGATAAAAACACCTAAGCAATCCCTATCTAACCTGTTTCTCCCTCCAGTAGCAATCCATGTTTCTGGGGCATTATTTTTCATAATAAATTTGGTCCCACAGGGTATGTCTCAGTGATGGGAGATGTTTTGAATACCCTGGGGGGGGGCTTTCAAATTGCTGGGTGTTTTCCCTTTGCCACTGGTTCCTAACCACCCTCCCTCTACTGGCCGGTTTTAACTGTATATACAGGGTTTTATACAGGGGAGAGCGCGATTCCAAAGGATTGGACTCATAGAGGATGCAGGCCACAAGTTGGGCTCACCTCAGTCACTCTGGAAGTCCAGTCCTGAGAAATCGAAGAGGCGAGAGTTGACCTTCAGGAAGGTCAACTGCTCGACTCTCCATGGGAGAAGGCGAGTGCGATGTGGGCCGACAATGTCGCCCGCATGTGAAAAGACGCGCTCGCTCTCCACGCTCGTCGGAGGGCATGAGAGCAGCCGCTGCGCCTCGAGGGAGAGGTCCGGCCAGACCGACTCCTTCCTGGCCCAGTAGCTGAGCGGATCGGTGGAGAGCGACTCGCAGGGCTCCGCGAGGTAGTCCCTGACCATCGCCTCCGCCGGATTCTCTCTCACGGTCCTCACGACCCCAGAGGGGACGAGGGCCCACCGGAGCATCTCCATCTCCATCGGCACTCCGGTGGTGGCCTCGGGGGGGGCCTGCGCAGAGGGGGCGTCAGAGGGACCCGCACGGCAGGGCCCCTCTTGCGTCCCCCCTGTCGACAGGCGTCCCCTCTTGGCCTGCCTGCGCCTCACCCAAGAGCAGAGCCCGTCTCTGGCTTGGGTGAGGTTCCCGTCCCGCTCGGCGAAAGTGCCCTTTATGCGCGGGTCACACATGGTCGCCAACATGTATGACTCTTCCTTAGTGAGAGGAGTTAGCCTGGCAGCTATGCCCTGCTGCAGCCTTCTCACTAATGCGCGCACCGCTGGAACAAGGTCAGCACGGGGCGCGACCCGGTCTGCAAGGGTGGCCAGATTCCTCTGGAGCGTGTGCACCAGGGGAATGACCAGACCGAGGGTCGCCGTGTCTGACGAGACCGCCACAGTGAAGTCCTTGAAGGGCTTCAGGACCTCCACTGTCTGGGTGATGGTGAGCCAATCCTCCCGGTTGAACTCACCCACCTGACTCGCACCGCGGTGCTCGGAGAGCCACGCGTGGAGTGCGGCCTGCTGCTCCACCAAGCGCTCAAGCATGGCGCAGGTGGAGTTCCAGCGAGTGCTGACGTCAGTGATCAGAGCGTGCTCTGGCACACCTGTCCTGACCTGTGTCTGGCGCAGTTCGTGCGTGGCCTTCACGCTGCGCGAGAAGTGACCCGTGAGCCTCCGACATTTCTGGACAAGTAACTGGAGTTCACGGGTCCGGGTATCCACGGGTTCCTTCGAGGAGCCCAACCCCAGCGCATCTCTCACCACTAGGTGAAGCTTGTGAGCGGCACAGTAGACGCTCTCTCGGCTCACTAGATGCGCCGCTGCCCTCATGTTCTTGCCACCGTCCGTCACCATGCATCCCACGGTGGCGGGTCCCTGGCCTATCCACTCGTCCAACTGTCTCCTTAAGGTGGCAGCGATGTTCTCCGCCGTGTGGGACACGTCGAGCACCTCGGCGTGAAGCAAGGCCTTGCAGTAGCCGGCCTGGCGGTCTCGCATCCTTCCCTGTCTAGCTGTGCTAGGCACCTCCCCCCGGCCCCCACCCAGAACCGACTCGGGTTCCCACCAGTGAGCAGTAAGCGAGAGGTACGCTTGCTGCACACTTGGGCAGGTCCAGATGTCCGATGTGAAGTGCACAGTTCTCCCGGCAACCCGGGACAGCTGTGCCTTCACATGATCCCTGGCAGCCCTGTAAAACGAGGGCACCACCGATCTGCTCAACGACGTGCGAGCAGGGACGGCGTACCAGGGAAAGCAATCTTGGAGCAGCCCTGAGAAGCCGAAGTCTTCAACTACGGAATACGGTTGCCCATCCACTGCTATCATGTTGACGATGTGGCGCGTGATGCGCCTGCTCGCCCTCCGGATCCCCTCTCTGGGCACACTAGCGCCCTGCATACCAAGCATCTCCGGGAGAGAGGCTTGGCGTCCCTTTCCTGCAGGTACCCTTGGGGGGAGAGCACCAGAGGAGCCTGCCTCCTTCTGGCTAGCTGGCGGCCGTGCGGCGCCACTCGAACCCTCCTCCCGAAGAAGCACCGCCTGGTGGTGCCTCTTCATATGGTACCTCATCCCAGACGTGGAGAGATGCCACACATCTTTGCCACGGCTGACGCGCTGCCTACAATGCAGGCACAGGGCTGCTCGGGGATCCTCCGTTGTCTGGAAGTGCTTCCAGAGTTCGGAGGAAAAGGGCATCCCACGCTTCCCAGGAGAAGCGCGTTCGGGACCACCCTGCGGCACCTCCTGTGAGGTGCTCTGGCCGGACACACCGTGTCCCACTCTCGGCCGGGCAGGTGGGGATGGACGAGGCTGAAGGGGCAGAGATGTGGGCTCTTCCACCACAGTCTCTGCCTCTTCCTCCCGCGTCCTCTCCTCCTGCACAGCCGCGAGAGGCCTGCTGCTGGCCTCAGAGGAAACTGGGGTGGACCGCCCCAGGGGGGGTCTCACGGGCAGTTCCTCCAACATCCTCCGGGTTCCTGGGGTGAGCGGGAGCGCAGGGAAAGTCATGTGCTCCGCGCCCATCCCAGGAGACACCACATGCTGCCCCTCCTCCAGCAGCTGGCTCGCAACCACTGGAGGAGGAGGAGCCTCAGCAGCAGGCCCCTGCCCAGTGCCAGCCCCTGCCTCACGCACCCGGGTTGGGGGTGGCCCTCCAGCAGCTGCCTCAGGAAAGAGAGTCTTGCGAACCCTCTTCCTGTCACCAGAAGCCAGGCTGGTGAACGGCAGCAGCGCAGGGGAGGGCCTCCTCCGCTCAGATGGAGGGGCTGCCGCAGCAGTCCCCCTCCCCCTCCCCTCCTCCCCTCTAGATTTCTCCCTAGCCTTTCCCCCGGGTCCCCTCTCTGCTTTCCTCTCTGACATACTTTCCCCTCCCAAATTCAACCCTAACTAATCAGAAAAGATTTAGAAAACAAAGGTCAACTTTGTTTTCAAGACCTAACTAACCTGCTATAAATCTGTGTTTCTAGTGGCTCTGTGACTTGGAGATGAACAATCAAGTGCCTTTTTAAGCAACCCTATTTATGTCAGGGAACCTGAGCCTGCCAATCAGCTGAATTCCTCTGGAATTGAGCTGGCCCTAAACCCCAATAACAGGTGACGAAGCCTTAAACACTCACACACTAGTATGCCCGGGCCGGCCTGGCACCACCACGTGTGCCAGAGATGGGCAGTGGAACCCTAGTTATGGGGGCACTAATGGGAAGCCTATTGACAGCTATTACAAATTTATATATATATATATATATATATATATAGAATTCAAACCTAACACTCACTCACTAATGCTTTCCCTGCTGAGTCCCTATTTAGTTTTTTAAAAAAAACTAGGCTCGGTTTCCCTAATAATTATGTTGAGGGCAATTATCCACTGATCACCTACCAACTGGCCTACCTACCTAAGAGACACTATTTAGCGGGACCGATGTATCTGTGGTATGTCGGTGTGGGGTGTGGATGTGGTGTTTTGAAGATGAGCCTCCCCCCTCCCAAGCTAGCAAGAACCCACCCCCAAGGCCACCCAAATGTCAACCCGGACTCGCTCACACTAACACCAGTCCTGCAGTCCAGCGATGTTCAGGCGGTCTTGCAGCTGGTCCTCCTCTCCTCCACGATGCTGTCAAGAAAATTGGAAATGTTAGCAGAGTCAACACCACACGCCGCACACGCAACCCCAAAATTCAAGGCCCCGTTGCACAAGCCAAGTCAGCCCCCCCCCCTTAAAGGCTAGGGCCAACCAGCAGCAAAACAAAACACATCCACCCAGCAGAGCTTCTGGCCTGTGCAGGCCAGAAGCTGGCACACTCATTTTTTAGTCCTGTGAAACAGCAGTTCATGCCCACCCCACACTCAAACTTGAAAAATGAAACATGAAAGAAAGCTGGCACTGCGATCAATGCTGGCCCCCCTAACCCCCAAACAATATCCTCTTGCCCAACCAGAAAATGCCCCCCCCCCCGGCCCAAGCCATAAAGACAGAGCCAAAGCATATGCTCGCAGGTAGGCACAGCAGCAGACATAAGCTCAAAAACCAAATTTAACAACAACCCTACCAGTCCACCAGTGCAGATGTCCAGCAATGTTGATCCTCCACGCAGAGATCTGCAGGCCGATGTCCACCAAGTGCAGTCCAGTCCAGAAGAGGTCCACCAACGATAAACAACCTGAATGTGAAGCAAAACAGTGAGTGCCAGGCCAGCAAACGGGAAGGGTTACCAAAGCCGGAGCAGCAGGCCTGTGTGTGGGCCGAAGGCTGGCACAGTTGATCAGGACGGAGCCTGTTGGGAATCCTTGCAAGCAGGGGACCAGACACAGAAACGCAAGCCACACCATTCCAGATTGTGGAGCACAACTGTGAGTGCCAGGCCAGCAACCAAAAAGGGTTACCTTGGCCAAAGCAGCATACCTGTGTGTGGCCCACAGGCTGGCACAGTTGATCAGGACGGAGCCTGTTGGGAATCCTTGCTAGCAGGGGACCAGACACAGAACAGCAAGCCACACCATTCCAGATTGTGAAGCACAACTGTGAGAGCCAGCCAGAAGAAAGGCTTCTGGCCTGTGTAGGCCCGAAGCTGGCACACTCTGGTTTTAATCTTCAAACAGTGGATCAAGCTTAAAGAAGGCAAGCACAACAACCAATGCTGAAACCCCCCCCCCCCCCACCATCAAAGATTGTCTGCCCAACCTGTCCCCCAGGCCATACCTGTGTGTGGCCCACAGGCTGGCACAGTTGATCAGGACGGAGCCTGTTGGGAATCCTTGCTAGCAGGGGACCAGACACAGAAAGGCAAGCCACACCATTCCAGATTGTGAAGCACAACTGTGAGAGCCAGCCAGAAGAAAGGCTTCTGGCCTGTGTAGGCCCGAAGCTGGCACACTCTGGTTTTAATCTTCAAACAGTGGATCAAGCTTAAAGAAGGCAAGCACAACAACCAATGCTGAAACCCCCCCCCCACCATCAAACATTGTCTGCCCAACCTGTCCCCCAGGCCATACCTGTGTGTGGCCCACAGGCTGGCACAGTTGATCAGGACGGAGCCTGTTGGGAATCCTTGCTAGCAGGGGACCAGACACAGAAAGGCAAGCCACACCATTCCAGATTGTGAAGCACAACTGTGAGAGCCAGCCAGAAGAAAGGCTTCTGGCCTGTGTAGGCCCAAAGCTGGCACACTCTGGTTTTAATCTTAAAACAGTGGATCAAGCTTAAAGAAGGCAAGCACAACAACCAATGCTGAACCCCCCCCCCCCCCACCATCAAAGATTGTCTGCCCAACCTGTCCCCCAGGCCATACCTGTGTGTGGCCCACAGGCTGGCACAGTTGATCAGGACGGAGCCTGTTGGGAATCCTTGCTAGCAGGGGACCAGACACAGAAAGGCAAGCCACACCATTCCAGATTGTGAAGCACAACTGTGAGAGCCAGCCAGAAGAAAGGCTTCTGGCCTGTGTAGGCCCGAAGCTGGCACACTCTGGTTTTAATCTTCAAACAGTGGATCAAGCTTAAAGAAGGCAAGCACAACAACCAATGCTGAAACCCCCCCCCCCACCATCAAACATTGTCTGCCCAACCTGTCCCCCAGGCCATACCTGTGTGTGGCCCACAGGCTGGCACAGTTGATCAGGATGGAGCCTGTTGGGAATCCTTGCTAGCAGGGGACCAGACACAGAAAGGCAAGCCACACCATTCCAGATTGTGAGGCACAACTGTGAGAGCCAGCCAGAAGAAAGGCTTCTGGCCTGTGTAGGCCCAAAGCTGGCACACTCTGGTTTTAATCTTAAAACAGTGGATCAAGCTTAAAGAAGGCAAGCACAACAACCAATGCTGAACCCCCCCCCCCCATCAAACATTGTCTGCCCAACCTGTCCCCCAGGCCATACCTGTGTGTGGCCCACAGGCTGGCACAGTTGATCAGGACGGAGCCTGTTGGGAATCCTTGCAAGCAGGGGACCAGACACAGAAAGGCAAGCCACACCATTCCAGATTGTGAAGCACAACTGTGAGAGCCAGCCAGAAGAAAGGCTTCTGGCCTGTGTAGGCCCAAAGCTGGCACACTCTTGTTTTAATCTTCAAACAGTGGATCAAGCTTAAAGAAGGCAAGCACAACAACCAATGCTGAAACCCCCCCCCCACCATCAAACATTGTCTGCCCAACCTGTCCCCCAGGCCATACCTGTGTGTGGCCCACAGGCTGGCACAGTTGATCAGGACGGAGCCTGTTGGGAATCCTTGCAAGCAGGGGACCAGACACAGAAAAGCAAGCCACACCATTCCAGATTGTGGAGCACAACTGTGAGAGCCAGCCAGAAGAAAGGCTTCTGGCCTGTGTAGGCCCAAAGCTGGCACACTCTTGTTTTAATCTTAAAACAGTGGATCAAGCTTAAAGAAGGCAAGCACAACAACCAATGCTGAAACCCCCACCCCACCATCAAACATTGTCTGCCCAACCTGTCCCCCAGGCCATGCCAAGAATAAACTGCAACACCTTTTTGCAGAGGCAGGCCACAGCAGCACATTGCCCAGCATCAAAAAAATTTACAAAAATTTTAAAAAGGCCTACCAGGTGTCCTCTCAGGATGTCCAGCACAGTTGATCCTCCAGGCAGATGTCCTCCAGGCTCCAGGTGCAGTCTCTCTTCTTCTCCTCTCTCGGTCACAGCTCAGCAGCAGCAGCAACAGAAGTGTTCCAGACAGTCTTGCTCCAAATTTAAATCCCCTGCTGCAGCCTCAGCCAAAGATTTAAATCTATTGGCTGGCATGAGAATGCAGCAGTGGGATTGGTGACTCCTAAAGTCCCCAGTCCCCTGCCTTTCCCCACCCACACTCCAAGAGCCACCCTCCTCCTGCTCCCCCTCCCCTACCTGTTAGTTTTGGCGGGAATCTCTGCTGCTTTGCAAATGCAAAGTGCAATGCAATGCTTGCACCTTGCATTTGCAAGGCAAAGCAGGATTCCCTATCCTCCTTTGCAAGAGGGGTGGGGGGTGACAGAAGGAGTGAGTGATTCACTCCTTCTCCCCCCCTCCCCTCTTCTAAGAGCCTGCAGGAAGCCTTTGCTTCCAGCAGGATTTTGCTAGCCGCTTGCTAAGGCAAACGGCTAGCAAAATCAAAATGGCGATTCTCGAATGCCGAAAGAATGCCGAAAGAATCCCGAAACGTTTCGGGTTTTTCTTTCGGCAATCCCGAAACGTTTCGGCATTCCCCGAAACGTTTCGGGATTCTTGAAGAATGCCGAAACACTTTTGTTTCGGCATTCTTTCGGCATTCTGAATGCCGAAACGCACATCCCTAGTAGCAACATTTAGGTCTCTGTCTTTATCACCTATAAATGTTACTGCCTATCAGTGTATACAAGCAAAGTAATTTTTGCTATCTTTCCACCTATTATAGGTGGGTTTTCTATCACAGCAGCAGTTTCAGACACAGTGGTACTTTGTTATGCCAAACCTCTGCCTCTATTCCAGTTTCTTCCTTCTTACAGTGTGGGAAAGCAAAACCTTTGCCTTTGGCATTGCCTAATGGAAACATCCCAGACATTGGTAAAGGATCAGAAAGCCCTCCCAAAGGTACTGAGGTTATGCAATAATCAACAGGAAGTGGAAACTTTGAGATGATCTTGTTTATCAGGGAGATCAGCTAAGTGTTCTAGTTGAACAATATCCAAGTTAGTCACATACCTGCTGAATCATTATTTCCCTTCACTGCTCCCCACTGCTTATGGCTGATAGAAGGCACCAGAATAACAGTCAGATCAGATAGCTTCTGATCATTTCCAAAAGTTGGAAATAATTATATTGGTACTCAGGGCATTCAAATCACATTATTCAGGTCGAATCTTCATTAGTAAACTTATGAACGTATGTCCCTATTTACCATAGCAGTTTCTTTTCTTTCTTCATCACTCAGAAAGCATCATTGCGTTGGAAAGTCTGTCCTTGGAATACAATTAGTGAATTTGCACTCACAAAAATCAATATAGTTTCTCTAAGCATAAAGTCTTGCCTGTAACAAAAAAGGGTAGAAAAAATCTCTAAGGCATTTTTTCTAATTATAACATATTTTATATCCATTTAATGAAACAATCAATGGTTCTGGAATACCACCATTATGTCTTTTTATGCCTTTAATCCCACACATTTTTTACACTTCTGTTTCTCAACACAATCTTTGAGGCAAATGAATCATTATAAAATAAGAATCATTGTATGTGCATGTGTGCAGTACAACCAATACTTTTCTGACTCCAACCTGATTGCCCTCCTCCAAGCTTCAGCCAACATCCATTCTATGGCTTGGCTCAATGTTATCCTTCAATAATGATTTAGTCATTGACTTTTGTGCTATAACTCTACTCGGATACATTGCAGTCCAGGCACAAGCCTTGTAGAGTTTCTTAATTACCTTCTATCCCCCAGAAATGCCTGGAATTTTTTCTTGTACAGCCCAGCTGTCTGAAAAGAAATGGATATGGCCCTGTCTTATCTATCTGCCTGTCTGTCTGTCTATCACAACTGTCCTCTCATGATCACAGAGCAATGTATAGAAGGATTTGTTCAGATTATTGTGCCTCAAGTAGGGACTGGTCCATGGAGGTTGAGAAGAAGGATGACAGAGACACACTGTGCTGAGGAGAATCAGGCTGGTATTAGAGTTGGAAGTGGTGATAACCACTATTCCTACCCATCACTATCTTCCTGGGGTCATGGCCAATATGTCAATTCCAAGGTTGGCTTTCATGCACCCCACCCGTAGTCTCTTAAGAGAACCTCCTCTTTGGTCACACAGGACAGCCAGTACTATGTTCTCCAATCAATGCCTAAACACCACAGGAGGCAGGGAGCTTAATTTGCCTGAATCCACCACCAAACCACAGGAACCTGTAATATGCACACCAATCCATATCTGAGATCACCAAGCCATATGTTGATGGGAGAGGTGTATGCCATCAAATCTGTAAAGACTACCTTACTTATGAGAATTCACAGGTACTTAATCACACCACCATCATGGGCTTAAAAAAAGGCCTAAAGTACCTTGTTGAATTTCCTTTGTATGTAGTCAGTTGTCTAGGGATCCCATACTCCTTGCCTCTCCAGCCTCTGCAGGAGTTCTGACCGAATTAACCATACCTCTGGGAACCATGGCCGATTCCACACTACCTTAGCTCCCACTTTTCTTGTGCAATGATTGCTCCATCTGTTATTGCGCTTTCTTCGCTCGTTTGTCCACATCACCCTTTGAATAGTGCTTCTCCTGCGCAATCCGTTGATCACATCCCCTTTCAAAAAGACGGGTAAAGGGGCGAGAAAAACCCAAACGGCCCTGCGGTGTGTTTTTTTTTTAAAGGATAAATTGACTCTATATCGACGTGTAATCATCTTGAATCAACAACAGTAGACTGTACAGATGAACGCCAGGAACTTCACAGCCTGCTTGCCGGATGAAATCAGCATGGGATGGGTGATCAGTCACGATGACCTGCAGCAGCATCCCAGGGCAGAGCTTCATTTTGTCTTTGGAAACTTGACAGCTATGCCTAGCTTGGCGGCACAGTCCATGTTGTCTGTCTCAAGAGCCATGATTGCAGTGTCACGAGGATTACTAAACATTACTGAATTTAATAAACATATTAAACTGTTTCTCTGATATTTGAGGTCTGTCCGCTAGATTGAAATGAAAGTAATATGATGAGATGTCGACATATCGACACGGTACTTTTTTATTTTTTAAAAAAGGGGTGGGAACAAAGGCAGGGCAGGGAATTGCTCCTTAATTTGGAGGCGGGTCAAGAGAGGCTAGGAAATCAACAGAGGGTGGTTATTCGTCACAAGATAACCCGCAATGAAAGTGCAGTGGGCTGTGGTGACGCCATGCCGATTTAATGACGGCTTCGGAGACGACGCGTGTGAACAGATTAAGGAATGGCACTGCGGAAGTGAAAAACTGCTGCGAGAACAAAGGTAGTGTGGATTTGGCCCGTTACATACATTGCTCCAGGTCATTTTAGGCTGAGCACTGCAGGGAGATGCCCAACATTTTACTAAGTTATTTTCACCCAACTGAATGACAAGAATGATGGATGGCTATAGTGTGCATCAGCATCAACAAGGGTTGGCTTCATGAAATCCCAGCACATGATCCTTTGAGCCCGATACGGGATGCCCAAGATGGGATTACTGTCCAGACTTTACTGTGTGATGCTTCCCCCCAGTGCACAATGTTTGTAAATCCACACTGCCTTCCTTCTAGCCACTGTAACTAGAGAAACAAAAGAGTTAGAGGTTGGCCTCTATATGTGTCACATGTAGGATAGAATTCAGGGGACTGCCACCTGCCATTGGCAGCCCCAGTCCTGAAAGGCTCCAGGGGTGGATGGTTGAAGAACCATAGAAGCTAGCACAGCCCAGAATACTGCAAAAAACTGAAATCTAGTAAGGAGATGCCAGTCTTGATGTATTAGCAAAGGGACTATGCACTTCGGGGCGGATGTTGAGAAATGCCTTGGTTGCTCCCACTGGGCAGGAGCTAGACAATGGTGCGGGGAAGAGATGCAGCTTCCTCCACTTCCTCATTTGGTCATTTTTTTACTTACTAATCTGGAAGACCAACTTGTCCTTTATGGATTACACATCATTGTGAGCCTAACTACAAGAGTCTGAGGGAGAGGCCACTCCTGTCTCCCCTACCCTGGGGGCCCTGAAGAGAGCTAGGCAAAAGACAACTTCTCTTGGCACAGGTGCCAAACAGTGGAACCTCCCTTAATGAGACAAGGCATCTACTATGCCATTATTCACATCCAGGATATGGCTGGCTGAAAACATATTGTTAGCAAACACAGCAGCACAAAGTAATTCACAAGATGCATGGCTCTATCTGATTTTTATATTCGTCTGTTAATTACCTGCACAACAGTTTGGTTGTCACACCGGTCCAGAACACACCCTTTTGTTCTCATATTCAGCCTTCTAAAAACATATGACAACCACAATGGAAAAAAAACCCTCTAAAAATGTGAGATCCCTCGTTAACCAGTGGGGAAGCCACCAGTTGGAAGACCAGCATCTTCCAAAAAACATGCCAGACCCATGACTTCCCAAAATATATGACTGCACTTATAGATCAACTTCTAGGTACAGGATGTCCTGATATGGAGCTACCTCATTAAACATAAATAAAATGGAAAGCAAAATTCTTATATCATCCATCATCCCTTTAGGGAACTTCAGGTGGTGGTAGAGAGAGAATTCCAGCTGTGGACCTAGCCAGATGTGCCAGGTCCAAGCCTGGTGAGCTAACTCTGCATGCAAAAGTAAGGTGACCTAGCAGCAGCTACATGTCCCAAAGTATGAATTTTGAGCAGCCAAAAATTTGGTAAAGAAGAGTCTGGAGGAATCTGGCAGCCAGGATGACTAGCAATAGAATCAAGCTGTGTGCTGAGATATGTGAGCCTAGTGGTAGGGCCTTCTGCTCAGCTAATGGAACATCCACCTTCTTGGCCAAGCTGGTGAAAGTCTGGAGTGATTTGGCACACAAATTATAGTCCTTCGGGCCCACAAAAAGGAAGACTTCCCCAAACACTGCTCCTGCAGGTCCCATCGCTCAGGAACAGCATGAGGGGTGAATCTGAGTTGGACAGAGGGGTTCAATAAAAATCTCTTAGTGGAATTCTACTGCTGGTTCCAACCCAGAGACCTATCCAAGGTCACTCAGTGACTTTCATAGCTGTGCAGAGGCTTGAACCCAGTTTTCTCTTGCCAGAGTCCAACATTGTAGCCAGTAAATAACACTGGTTCTCCTTTCCTGCTTCAGTCTTTTTTAAGCCATACCTCCTAAGTGAATATGCTCATTAAAACTGTTAGGCATCACCCAGTGATTCCACCTCCATCCTCTGTGGCCTGCATTCTATGACTCTGGTAATCTGTTTTGTTTGTTTCAGGAGCTGGAAACTATAAATCATGGAAATAAGTTAATCTAACCACCACATATTTCTAAGTTTGTTATAGAACATATTGGGACAAGACGAATCACACATGTGCACACACACACACACACACAGAGAGAGAGAGAGAGAGAGAGAGAGAGAGAGAAAGAGAGAGAGCACTTTCATCTTCTCCACCTGGTCCTAGTCCATGTTACAATATGAATGAAGTTCCCTTCAGGCAAATGCCTGAAACAGGAAGCCTTCTATCCCAGGCAACTGGTTGCCAGATGCTTTATTAATTTCCCCACCTGGAGCACAAAGGGGTTGCAAAGAGGTGAGGAGTGGGCAGGGATTGGCAAGATTGACAGTTTGGCCCAGTATTCAATTTGTCAGTATGCTTGTCTGTCAGTTCAGCTGTGAAGACAAGCTGGCAGTACATCTGAAGAACACACTGTGAACCTCCTTTATATATTTATATCTTTGTTGCATCTGCTCTTTTCAACAGCCTTTTTCATTATACATCTGTCTAAATGCCCACCCTCCTGTTGTGATTTAGTTACTGGAATCTCTCAGAGCAGCAGCATGCTTCCTGTTCCTGTATGAATCTCACTGTCTCTCCGGTTTCCTGTCAGGTATGTTGTTGGTTGTGTTTCCAGTGTTAGATTATCTTCTTAAATACTCTGTGTATCTGTCTGGTTCTCGACTATGAAATCAGTCTTCATGGCAGCTGAGTCAGTATATGAGCTGACCTTTGAATCAAGTCATTATCGGATAAAAATACTGTACCTTGAATATTTTAATGGAGGTTGGCTGACTGGTAACCTCCTTTGAATTCTAGTTTCACTGTTTGAATTCCATTCCCCTCTTGACAGTCACCTGATATTCTAGCACCCTTATTGTTTTACGGTTTAACAGTAGATAAGAGTGCTAAAGAAGGACAAACATAGGGACTTAAGAACATAAGAAAACTCTCACTGAATTTAATCAGCGGTTCATCTAGATCAGCATCCTGTTTCATGTAGCAGCCAACAAGTTGCTCTGGAGGGTCAGCCAACAGGGCATAGACACCAAGGCCTTTCCCTGATGCTGGCTCCTAGCACAGGTTTGCTGCCTCTGTTTAAGGAGGTTATTTACCATGGCTAAAAGTTAATGATGGTCCTCTCGTCCATGAATCTGTGTAGCCTTCTTTTAAAGCCATCTAAGACCAGGGAGACTTGAGTTTAAATTTCCAGTCAGCTAAGATGCAAGGCTGGTTATGCTATGTATGTCACTGTTCTCAGCCTACTTTCTTTCAGAGGGTTGTTCTGCGGAGAAAATGGAACAATCCCATGTATGCTGCCCTGCCTTCTTTGGAGGAAGAGGGGAAACACAGGTGGCTAGCAAACAAGCCATAGATTATTTGACCAGTCACATACGGATAATTTAAGCTTTCATTAAACATGAGCATAGTAGTGAATGGGGAAACACCCTTTTGCGATAGGTCAACATGTACATCAATAAAGAGGATCATACATAATTCTGGTAGGCATGCTTATCTAAATGTTATCTTAGTAGTCTCCTGGTGAGAGAACATATCTTGGGAAATAAGGTTTCCTTAGTGAAGGTGCAGTAGTGAAGGTTCCTGTTGTGTGCTTGGAACCCTGGTGAAAGCAACCAAATGAACTTATAAAACGCCATGAATGGCTCCATTTATTAATTAATCTGCAATTATCCCCCGAGGATACTTTGCAGTATTGTATATAGGTAAAGCAAATTTTAAACCATTATTGCACAATTAAGTAAATGAAGCACACAGCTGATTGCTCTGATCAGTAATGAACTTTCATGAAAGCCCGATCACAATACAGCCGCATAATTTGGAGAGCTGAGAAGTTCACAGGGGAGTGTTTGAGTGATGCTGGAATAAAAAAAAAAAGTATGTAAGATCAGCCGTGATAATGCTCTCTTACATGCAAATGATGTGTATCTGGTTTTAAGCACAGGCATTGCTTTGAAAGAATTATGCTTCCTCAGTGTGGTGTTTTACAAAATGAGGTGTCCACTTGAGTGATTTTATGGGCCAATACTATGATTTGCTGCACCAGCAGCAGGGTTGCTGAGCCACCGCAATGTCACAGTCTGAAACGTTACACCCGCACTGTGTGCTGACACATCACATGCACAGGACAAAACAAAGCATAGAAGGGTGCATGAGAAGGGTTTGCCTGGGGACAACAGCCCATGGCAGAGCAATCTATGGGGGAGTCACACTGGTAAAGTGTGGTACTTGCAACTAATAAGCTTCTAGCAGGATAGCTTTTTTCTTCCCAGCTATCAAGCGCAGAATGCAACTTGTAACCAGGATCAGATGCTTGCCTTGGCTGAAGTTCCTTTGCCTGTAGAGGAGAGCCTGAGTGTGCAGAGACTCAAATTGCATAATAATTTTTCTCACAAATGTGGGATGATTCACTCCCTGAGGCACATGAACATCTGCATTGCATTACAGGTATAAGCAAAGAGGATTCACCCATCTGGTATTCTACCACTAGAATAGAATATTTGATCCAGGTATGCATCAGAACCAGTTGTATGGCAGTGTGAGTCCCTCTTTCCAGCTGTTAATTATACACTATGTTCTTTTAAATCACAAGACTGGCTTGTTTTAAATGTAGATGGCATGCATAGGGAAAGGCAGAGAAAATTGCTTGCTGAGGTTTTCGTTTTGCAAGGACCTAAAGATCCCTGGTGTGTGTGTCTATAAATTTGGCATTAAGTAGTAATTTTCATCAATGTTTAAATTTTTCCATCAACAATGAGATTATGGCAAGAGAAAAAGTCAAAATGACTGATGACATAAAATTAGCTTATCTGCCATCTCAGACCAGACATTCTGGAAATTGTAATCATTTTTTTAAAGGTTATTGTATATTCCTGAACTCAGTGGCAAGAACTGAGTTTTCTACTTAATGCTATAAAGCAACACCGAATAAATACAAATAGTGTAATTTTCCTCCGCAGTCACATCCTCCTACAGTGGAGAGTGTAATTAAGAAAAAGCTACGTAGCATGCGTCTTGAATAGTGAATGCAGCTGATTGTTAATCATTATATTTACATAGTTTATATGAAAAATATTTAAATTCATGAATGCTTTAACTTTTCTTTGCCATGGCATTAATACTTGAACAGGACCTGAATATATAATACTGTATGTACTGCTTCTTTTGTAGCATTCACTGAAAAAATGAATTGAATAGCAGAATCCAAGGTAAGGAACGTTGAAGTGAGAGTCAAAAGGATGTTCTTTGAACAAAGATGACATGTTGCAGAGTGGGGGAAAGAGGAGAGATGCCTAGTTCTAAATTACTACAGAATCATATTTGCATACAGAAATGATAAACTATAATATATTAAAATATGTTGGGGAAAATCACCCCTATGAAGCCTAATTTGCAAAATACCTAGTAAGGCATATCTCAGATTAATTTTGCAATATTTTGTCATCAGTGCTCATATTGATTTCCCACAAAAACACATTAGATAAAGAATTTATATGAGACGCAGAAAATCTCATTTGTACTACAAACTGTAATAGTCATGTCTGCTTTATAAATAGGAGCAAAAGAAAACAAAAAGAGAGGAAAAAATGCTGCACACCTTTTGATAATTTACAAAAGGCTTGTAAGCAGACTGGTCACCTTTTCACAAAGCCAGTCATCTGAGAACAAAAAATGGGAACTTGTGCTACCATTTTAGAAAGGGGTAATGTACAAGTTACTAAAAAAGGCACCTGAGAAAGAATCCAAAATGTCACAATCACCGAGAAAGATCCAAGCAATGCTGAGCTCTATCTGCATCTTTCATAGATAGCACATGATAAGACTTTTATGAAACATTTGGGACTAAGGAGTAACATACAGGATCATCCTAAGCAATGTTATCCTTACCTAAGCTCATTGACTTCAAGAGACATAGAAGGATGTAACTGTCCAAAGCCTCTACACATATTTCATATAGAGAATGTTAATACCTGAACCAAATTCTGGTGTATGTTGGAATAGAATTATTCCCACAAATATCTGTGATGACAAAATTTATATCCCACCTTTCTGCCCTCAAAAGAGCCAACAAGGAGGATAACAACTTAAAATATACATAGTAAAATCACACAATTAAAACCAACCAAAAAAATAACAGCAACACATCATTGACATAGTTAAACCTAGAGATGGGCACGGACAGCAATACGAACAAAAAAAAAGCCACGAACAGCCCAATCTGCTGTTTGTGAGCAAGCTGTTTGTGAGGCCCCATTCCTCAGAAACACGTTCTAAGCCCTGTTTGTGGTATTCATCAGCCGTTCATAAAGCCAGACACTCAGGCGCCTTCAATCAATTGCCTCGCCAACGGAGCGGGGGAGTGCCTGAACTCTGTCTGAACTCCTTCTGTTGCCCTGGAAACCCCAATCAAAGCCCAATTTACCTTGATAGGCAGGTCTCCCTTCCAAGCGTGGAGCTCCCATTTTGTTACATGGGAGCAGAGAGCAGGGGAGAGGGGGGGGGTCTTCTGTAGCCATTGGAACACCAATCTCATCCCTCCAAACACTGTTAGGCAGTTCTGACCACCAAACACAGACCTCCTGTATTTCTCTATGGGACCTCTGTTTATAAAGGCCATTGTGCTCCCAGCTCTGGTTTCAGTTTTAGCAGACAGTGGAGTAGGAGAGAGCTGTTGTTGGCATTTGAGAGAGAGAGAAAGAGTGCATTGGAGCTTGATTTTTCTCTCTGTGTGGTGTTGTGGGGCTCTACTCCCTCAGGTTCCAGGGCTGCTGCCAGGCTCTGGGGGCCAAGCTATTCTTTATTATTACCTTTCCTGCTGCCTGCACAGGTGAGGTTTCTGGGAGTGGTGTGGTAGGGCTCTACCCACCCTCAGGTTCTAGGGCTGCTGCCAGGCTCTGGGGCCAAGTTATTCTTTATTATTATTACCTGTCGTGCTGCCTGCTCAGGTCAGGCTTATTGACCAAACATGGATGATGGCTGGAGGAGAGCCTTCTGAACACTCCCGGCGAATATGGGCACTCTAAGTCCCAAGGGGGCCATTCTAGCCCCAATGAACATCCGACCACGAACATGTTTGGAACAGGTCATGTTTGTTGATGTTTGTAAATCACTGTTCGTGGATGGCAATGAACATCGTGTTCATTCTTTTTCCTGTTCGTGCGCATCTCTAGTTAAACCTGAGCTAAAAACATGCAAAAACATAAAAATATCAATTAAAACGTTAAAAAACAATTATAAACATTGGACACAAAGGAGGGATTGCTGAAGGAATGCCAAACAAAACAAAGAAGTCTTCATATGCTGGTAGAAATTGGAAACAGAGGGGTACAGATGAATCTCCCTGGGGAGACCGTTCCAGAGTTTTAGTTCCACAACTGAGAAGATCCTCTTCCAAGTTGCCATGCTCCTAATCCCAGAAAGCAGCGGCACCTGAAGCAGGGTCACCAAAAATAACCACATTGGTTGGGTAGGTTCATAGGAGAATAGGTGGTCTTTCAGGTATTTTGGTCCCAAACCATATAAGTATTTTTAGGTCAACAACGGAACCTTGAATTGTGTCCAGAAATATTAGGATTCAATGTAGATAGGTCAAGTGATATGTTCCTTATAATACACTCTAGTCAGCATTAGATATGGGCACGAATGGGGAAAAAAACCAGAACAGGCTGTTTAGTGTTCATTCCCAACGACAAACACAAACAGATGAACGGGACTAAACATGTCCCATTAATAAACGTGTTCGGTGTTCATCGGTGCAAGTGTGGCCCCCTTAGCACTTAGAGAGCCCATATTCACAGGAAATATGCAGCAGACTCTTCTCCAGCCATCACCCAAGGTTGGTCAAGATTGCAGTAAGGATCTCAGAGTTATACGTTCCCAAATTCGATGCCCTCAGGAAACTCCCATTCAATACAAACGGAGCCACCTTCTCCAGTCCAGTTCACTTTGGCCCCGTGTGGTGGACCTGAAGGCAGGCCACCTCCCCTCTTGGGGTCTTGGGGTCTGGCCACTGGCCAGCAGCACCCCCCAAGTGCCCGCCCATCAGGCCTAGTTGCGGGCAGACACTTATCTGCTTACGCAGCAAGGTGGTTGATGACTGTGGCCAATGGGCCTGGTGGGCATGGGGAGGCGGTGGCATGACACCTCCCCTCGGGGCGAGGGGGTCTGTCCACTTGCCGGCAGCATCCCCCATGTGCTTGCCCGCCAGGACTCTGGGTCAGAGGCAGACAGACTATCCACTTACGCAGCAAGGTGGGTGATGCCTGCGGCCACAGGGCCTAGTGGGCGCAGGGAGGTGGTGGCATGCCACCTCCCCTCAGGGAGTGGGGGGTCTGGCTGCTTACCAGTGGCACCCCCCATGTGACCGCCTGCCAGGCCTCCGGGTCGAAGGCGGACAGACTATCTGCTTATGCAGCAAGGTGGGTGATGCCTGCAGCCGCTGGGCCTGGTAGACGCAGAGAGGCGGTGGCATGCTGCCTCCCCTCAGGGGGCAGGGGGTCTGGCTGCTCACCAGTGGCACCCCCCATGTGCCCAACAGCCAGGCCTCTGGGTCAGAGGCGGACAGACTATCCCCTTATGCAGCAAGGTGGGTGATGCCTGCGGCAGCTGTGCCTAGCAGGTGTGGGGAGGCGGTGGAATGCCACCTCCCCTCAAGGGCCAGAGGGTCTGGCTGCTTGCCAGCAGCACCCCCATGTGACTGCCCACCAGGCCTCCGGGTCAAAGGCGGACAGACTATCCGCTTATGCAGCAAGGTGGGTGACGCCTGTGGCCGCCGGGCCTTGTAGGCGCAGGGAGGTGGTGGCATGCTGCCTCCCCTCAGGGGGCAGGGGGTCTGGCCACTCGCCGATGGCACCCCCCATGTGCCTGCCAGCCAGGCCTCCGGGTTGAAGGTGGACAGACTTTCTGCTTATGCAGCAAGGTGGGTGATGCCTGTGACAGCTGGGCCTCATGGGTACAGGGAGGCGTTGGCATGCCACCTCCCGTCAAGGGGCGGGGGGTCTGGTCACTCACCAGCAGCACCCCCCATCTGCCTGCCCATCAGGCCTCAGAGGTGGACAGACTATCCGCTTATGCAGCAAGGTGGTTGATGATTGCAGCCACTGGGTGGTTAAGTAGAGGGAGACCAAGGGGTTCCAGCCACGGTGACGAGCCACACCTGGAAGATCCTGTGAGGGGACGGGGCAGTGCAAGTGGTGGGAAAGGGATTTGTGGCAGAACCCACAAGAGAGAGAGGAGGAAAGAAGGAACATGAAGTGGTCAGGGTGGGAGAGAGGGACCAAGGTGTTCTGGCTGTGGCGACAAGCCACATATGGAAGATCCTGCGACAGGGCCTGAAAGACCCTGAATCAGCGGCTGCTGGCATCAACCACCTCCCTGCCATCACAGAAAGGAGGGGACGGGGCAGTGCAAGTGGTGGGGAAGGGACTCGTGGCAGTACCTGAGAAGGAGAGGTATGGACCGGTAACTTCAAAGCTCCCAAGTGAGAGGTAGTTGGGAGTGGTCGGAATGGTCCCAGAGAGGGAGAGTAAGAAATAGGGCAGAGGCAGCAGCTGCTATCGCCCACCATCCTGCCTTTGCAGAAAGGACAGGAGTTGCGGGACACATTCCCACCCAGCTCAAAGGGGTAAAGTCAGTCTCGTTGACAGGGGAGCCACCATGCAGTGCAACTGCCAGAGCAGTTCCACACCGCTCTCCAAGACACCTCACCTGTGCAGGCAGTATGGGCACTACTCATAACAGTTTAGGTGGCACCACTAGACACCAACCGCCTTCCAGTCTTCGTGGAAAAGAGGGGATGGACGGGACAGGAGAAGTTGCTTGGACGGGTCAGAGTGGTTCCAGAGAGGGAGAGAAAGAAACGGGGCAGCAGCAGCAGCTGACATCGGCCACCTTCCTGCCTTTGCGGAGAGGACATGAATCGAGAGACCCATTACCCCTGCTCAGAGGGCAGAGCGTGCAATGGATAGGACCACCATGTGGATCGACTACATGTACAACAGCTCCTAAGCTGTTGCACAAGTGCCCAAAGGAGGCTGCCGCCAGCATCACCCACTTTCCTGCCTTCACAGAAAGGAGGTTTCATGATGATCTGGCTGCGCCAGGCAGGCCTAGCAAGGCCTCAGAAGCCTGTTAGCAGTGGAAGTGGCCTGGCTAAACCCGACCCAAATGTGTAGCCCTCATTCGAGATACCCACAGGACTTGACAGGCAAGGGTGCGCGGCGATGGCATGGAGAACCAAGGGGCAAGATGTTTTAGTAGCCTGCGGAAGCCCATGCACTCCACGATGGATACGGGCAAGCCATGTAGGGCAATCATTTCTGTCAAGATGCGAAGGCCCACCTCCTGAGCCCTCAACCTCACCGCTCTAAGCGGCACTGTTCCAGACCCCAAGGGGACAACCTCCGTGAGCGCAGCCTGCCTGAGTGATCCGCTCCCACCAACAACACCCTCAGGGCAAGGATTCTTGCTTGGGGTGGATTCCGGTGACCCTCCCACTGATCCCCACTCAGAAGAGCTGGTCACCCCCTTTCTCCCCCCAACAGATGTTTTGCTGGGCGAGGACAGAGACCACAGGCTTGAGTGGTGCGTCTTCAGGTGCCAAGTCAGGGCCGTTGATGACAGGTGCTTTGGGGTTTTGCCCCTGCACACTAGGACATCACAGGCACCACACCGCACCACATGGGGGTCATTAGGAAGGGCCCATACGGAGGCATTGAAACATGGACCACTAACTGTCCCAGGGGAAGGAGGATGAATGGTTACAAGATGCGCTGCAGAGCTGGCTATGGACGACGGAGTGAGGGTTGGACTGCAGGCGGAGACACCATCGTGAGTTTGGGATGGGGACAGGAGGGATGTTTCATAAAACACAAACCATTCTTCCATGGTTCCATCACCCACCCCCTCCTCAAAATGTTGAGAGAGATCCTCTCCCCCCAACGGAAATACCTCTTTGGACTCCTCCACAGCTGCCACAGGTGAATTGGGGGGAGCAGGAGTACTCTCTACTGCCCCTGAGCCACACCCAGTACTGCTTTCCACAAGTAAACCAGGAGGACTGCCTTTGCACTTCACCCCATGTCCACCCGTGGCTGCCACCACAACAGGAAAACTCATTGTGCCACCAAACTAGAATTAAGGAGGACAGAAAAGGAGAGAGCACTGTGAGCCCTCAGACAAGGTGCCCACCGAGCTTGGCCCCAGGGCCTGGCAGCAGCCCTGGAACCTGAGGGAGGGGGTAGAGCCCTAGCCCAGCACTCCCAGAGACCTGACCAGATAAGGCAATGATAATCAGAGTGAGCGCTTAGCCGAGGTTCCCACTGAGCTTGGCCCCAGCGCCTGGCAGCAGCCCTGGGACCAGAGGTAGAGCCCTAGCCCAGCACTCCCAGAGAACTGAGCAGATCAGGGTGAGCCCTCAGCCGAGGTGGCCACTGAGCTTGGCCCCAGGGCCTGGTAGCAGCCCTGGAACCTGAGGGAGGGGGTAGAGCCCTAGCCCAGCACTCCCAGAGACCTGACCAGATAAGGCAGTGATAATCAGAGTGAGCGCTTAGCCGAGGTGCCCACTGAGCTTGGCCCCAGCGCCTGGCAGCAGCTCTGGGACCAGAGGTAGAGCCCTAGCCCAGCACTCCCAGAGACCTGACCAGATCAGGGTGAGCCCTCAGCCGAGGTGGCCACTGAGCTTGCACCAGGGCCTGGCAGCAGCCCTGGAACCAGAGGGAGTGGGTAGAGTCCTAGCCCAGCACTCCCAGAGTCCTGACCAGATCAGGCATTAATAATCAGGGTGAGCCCTCAGCAGAGGTGCCCACTGAGCTTGGCCCCAGGGTCTGGCAGCAGCCCTGGAACCAGAGGGAGGGGGTAGAGCCCTACCCCAGCACACCCACTAGCCTGACCAGCAGATCAGGCACTGATACTAATCATCATCATCATCATCATCATCATCATCATCAGGGTCGGCCCTCAGCCGAGGTGCCCACTGAGCTTGTCCCCAGGGCCTGGCAGCAGCCCTGGAACCAGAGGGTGGGAGTAAAGCCCTAGCCCAGCACTCCCAGAGACCTGACCAGATCAGGCACTAATAATCAGGGTGAGCCCTCAGCTGAGGTGCCCACTGAGCTTGGCCCCAGGGCCTGGCAGCAGCCCTGGAACCAGTGGAGAGAGAGATCCCTATCTAACCACACAGAAAAAATCCCAGCTCTAATGCACTCTCCCTATGTCTCTCCCAAACGCTATTAAGAGCTCTGTCCCACTCCACTGCTTGCTGAAAGTGAAACCAGAACTGGGTTCGCAGTGCCATTTTATAAGCAGACTTCTCATGGAGAAACACAGGAGACCTGTGGTTGGCAGTCAGAACTGCCTAACAGGGTTTGCAGGGATGAGACTGGAGTTCCCATGGCCACAGAGCACCCCCCTCCTCCCTCCCCCCTGGTGTCTGCTCCCACATTACCAATTGTAACCGATTTTGCCGCTCCATGCTTGGAAGGAAGACCTGCCCATCAAGCTAAGTTGGGCTTTGATTGGGGTGTCCAGGGTGACGGAGGGAGTGCAGACAGAGTTCAGGCACTCCCCCCCCCCTCCGTTGGCGAGGCAATTGATTGAAGGCACCTGAGTGTCTGGCTTTCCGAACGGCGGCCGAGCACAACGAACAAGGCTTGCACCGACCACCTGTCCATCTGGAATGGCACCTCATGAACAGTAGTTCATGAGCAGCCAAGCGGCCTGTTAGTTGGGGGTTTTTCCGTTCGTAATGCTGTTCGTGCCCATGTCTAGTCAGCATGCTTCCTGCTGCATTCTGCACCAACTGAAGCTGCAACTGGCTAACCAGACAAAGCTGGTAAAAATCACTCCTGGCCACAGTTACCACCTGCTTATCCAGCAGTAGGCTTGTGTCCAAGAGCACCCCCAAACTATACATAAACTCTATTTGAACCTAAGTTAATAGACAATGAAAATAAATGTCCATAAATTTTGAAGGAAAATACTCCCAAAGATCTGCATTTTATCATTTCTAACATTTTTTTTTTGTCTTGGAGACATTTTTCTATTCCATGTTGTATATGGAATATTCTTCAGGTTATTTGGAAGAATTGTCAGGTTGTCCTGAAGGACTGTATCTCTGCAGAGCACTTAAAAATGACTCCCTGGATCAGTATTTTCTTAATAAACTCATTTTTGTTTGTTTGTTTACTTGTAGCAAAATGCATAAATTTGGGAGGGTTATTTGTACCAAGGGTGCCTTTTAGTATATAGAAAGCAAACAGTAAGTAGTGAGTGGCTGTACTTTGGGACATTGTTTACTACTAGGTGACAATGTCCTAGGAGGACGTTGTACAGCCCATACATTCTCTCCCCCAAAACAAATAATGGGATGGTTTGTGTCACTTTCCCCTCATATTGTTATGACAGATTTTTAACTGTAGCATTGTTGTAGCATTTTCTGATAAGAATTTTTTGTTGTTGATGATGTGTTACACTATGGCTTGGATCCACCAGAGCATCTCTAAGTGGACTGAGGGATTTTCACCCACAAAGCACAATTTTCTTGCATTTCCTGCCCCTCCACAGCCCAAACGTTCTCCAGAATGCTTCTCCTGTGAGAACCACCAAGAACAACATCTTCAGGGGCATTTTGGGTTATGGTGAGAAGGGTGAAGTGAGAAAGTCATGTTCTATGGGCAGAAATTTTTCTGACTGTATACTCTGATGGAGCCAAGCTACTGCATGCAATTCAATAGAGCTGCACCAAAAGCTGTCCAAGCTGAGCATCAAGCAAACAGCTATGACAAGGGTGTTCTGCCACCAAAAAGGTACTATCTCTATTCCTCCTGAGACTCAACAGTGGTAAGAAACTGCTTAGGGAAAAAGCCAGAACTTAACACTGCTAAGTTGTTCCTGCTGAGTTTTCATCCAAATGTAAATGCTATTAACAGTCCCTGTTCTCTGTTAGGGATATGGTTTGGTAATGCTGGCAAGGAATATGGGGACATTTCTCTGCTGAGCCACTTCCTGCCTGCTTTACTGCATTCAAGGAACTGTACATCAGCCAGAAACAACAATAAGGGGTGTGGTAAGGGCCTCCTGAGAGCGAGACAAAGAGACCCATCTCAGCTCTGATTTCCTGTCAGAGGAAATCTGAAGTGTAGCAGTAAGTCAAGTCACTTCTATGGCAGTTGTGGCTTTAGTGGATGATCAACAATATGTCATTCCAAATTTCTCCTCAGACCCAATCAACAGCGCCACCTAAAGCATTCATGGGGGGCAGTTCAAGTGGCATGTTGAGGCCTGGCCACACCCAACTTTTAATGAAAATTTTAATTAAAAAAATAAGAATTCTGGTGAATAATGTGGCATGGGTGAGGCTTAGACCAATGGTATATATAAGAGGTGGGGGAGGGCTTGCTTTGTGGGGCCCAGGGTAAATTATGCCAGTTTCCAGTCCTCCTCTGGGTAGCTTTGTTAAAGCAATGGAGGAAAGATGTATCGCTGCTATACATTTTAAAAGCAGTTTACATGCCTTTGCTTTACCCAAAGAAAGCAAGTTATTAGAGTGTGAGGGAGGAGGAATTACAGGGCAGCTATATACCCTTTTAAAATATAGTGATACCCTACTTGCAAACATGAGATGAAACTATATATTGTCGAAGGCTTTCATGGCCAGAGAATGATGGTTGTTGTGGATTTTCCGGGCTGTATAGCCATGGTCTTGGCCACGGCTATACAGCCCGGAAAATCCACAACAGCCTTGAGATGAAACTGGTTAGTTATTCCTGATGATAAAAGACCAATATTGATATAATCCTTACAAGCAGTGATCTTCACGGTAGAGCAGAATTTGAACCAAAGACCCCCTGGTCCTTGTCCAACAGTCTAAACTTTGCATCATGCTGGCGTTTTTTTTTCATCCCAGAGTCACCAGCCTAGACAGGAGGAGTGATATTGGTATGATCCATGCCACTATTTACTGGCCATTTCCGCACATGTTGAATAATGCACTTTCAATGCACTTTAGCAATCCTTTGGAAGTGGATTTTTTGTTCCACACACGGAAAAACAGTTCCAAATGTTCACTAAAGAGTATTGCAAGTGGATTATCCAACGAGTGTGGAAGCAGCCCAAGTCATACAGTATGGCATAAATCAGGAACGCTTGGAAGTAGATTCCAACCCAAGATGTGAAAACTGGACCTAATTTTTATTCTAGTGAGTAAATATAATTTGAATTGCTTAGCTTTTTTCTTTCTGAAAAATGTATAATCTTAGTTTCATGCTTGAGCCAATATTTTTCAGACACTATCACTTTATTTCCTGAAGCTGCAAGACAGCATATCATGGATGCACTTCCTTTATCATATGACATGTTTGCATTGATAAAACACTACAAATATGTAAATCTAGCATCACACATTGTATTTTTTAAGACTGACATAACTCAGTATATGCTAGCCAAATGTCTTGATGTGATGCTGGTGTAAGAAAGCTGTTTTTCAGTTGAACTTTTCAAGTACGTGTTTTGTTATTAAACACAAATGTTTTACATGTCACAACTGGATCATGTAGGGAAAAGGTATAGGGGTCCTGCCTGTTAAACAGGGCAACCCACAAGACCCTTGGTTAGATTCAAAGATGAGCATGTCCACACCCTGCTGAATAAATGGTCTCAATAGAAGAATAAATGGGATGATTTTGATCGAATATAATCAGCACCACCAAAATTGATGTACCAGTTAGTGCTATGTGTATAGTCCCACTTTAGAAAAGAGAAGTTCCCTCCAGGACCTTTTTGCATATCCTAGAAGGGGATTTATAATGGAAGCCTGTTTTCCTATGCAGATTGCTGGATTGGGATGAGTACTTTAAAAATAAATAACATACAATAATCTGAATCCAAATGTTCCTGTAATGATGGAGAGCTAAGACTGAAATCAGTGCTATGACATGAACTGTAGTTCAGAAGTTGCATGGGAGAAGTTTTGAGAACCGACTTAAAGTTTGCTAGCAATTTTAGCTGCTTGTCTCAGTAATTGTGGCATTGTTCTTCTGATGAAGTCATTAGAGATCTGATGATCAGAAGACATTCCAAGTCAGATAACATTCTGTCCAGAAAGCTCTCCTAGAATAGAGACGGGGGAGGGAGCAGACAATCAGCTAGTGCTTTGTGCAAAATTTAAGTCTTGGATCCAGTATCTTTAGTCACCAAAACAGGATATGATATTATTAAGGACTGAACAATACACCCTTCCAGTTTCTAAGGAAACATGAAGAAACTAAGTTTGCAATGCTGCATCCTTAAGAAAATGATGATAGTATATGGTCTCCAGAGCATCATTACAAAGCACAATTTGCATTTAAATGTCTATAGCCCTTAAGCAACAAGATTGTTTGTTTGTTTATAAGTATGGATGTGCTCTTGCCAGGTTCTAGGTGGAGCTTGTCCTTTTTCAAGGATTAGCACTGTACAGCCATTTAACCACTTAGGCAGTTGGCTTTGCCAGCTGCCATATGCCATGAGTAATTGTGTTTTGCTTCACTTCAGCATTGTCTTGCCTTACAAAGACAAGCTTCTGTTCAAGCATCAGTGCATCGTGTGTTTTTCATTAGTGAAAGCCTTTCATTCTGCTTCACACATGGCAGCAACAGGCCAAGCTATGCTGTTATGTGCTGCAAATGGCAAACTTTCGACACAAATCGACACATCTGTTTTGCACCTGAGATTTCAGGAACACCAGGCGATTCAGTCTGCGGCCAGCTTCCTAAGGCAAGTGGGGAAGCTTACATATTTCCTTTGATGGATGAAACCCTTGTTGTTGTTTTACTATTATTATTTGCCCAAAACGAAACAAATACCCTTTGGAGTTCCTGATGCTTATATTTGAAAATGTTCTGTACTGTACAAATTGCTGCCCAAAGATGAAAAAGGGCCCGATGTTCCATTTCAGATTTCAGAATATATGGGAGAATGTGTAAAAGCTAATAGCACTGGAGACAATCACAACAAAATAAACTAAACTCTCAAAACAATCAAGCAATCTTCTTTTTTCCCCTCCAGTTAAAAAAAAAATCAGCATTAGTTTGTCATCAGGCAGGTGTTGATTTGCTACCTTCTTTCCTATCCACCTTTCCTTTAACCTCTTGCATGTGTAATTATTTTAATGAAATTACCCCTTACAGTTCTGCAAGCTCTGATTGTATTCCTCACTGATTAAGAGGCAAACGAATCTCTTCTAAACAAAGCCCTTTTATGATTCAGCAGTCACACTTGTCCAAGGAAACACAGAACATAAGTGAGAGAAAAAGAACAGAATATCTCACAATGGTACAGTGCAAAACCAGCATTTTCTAGTAAAAAAATCCCTCCCACACTTTTACTTAACTGATTTTTCTGTTTGTTTCAGTTTTTTTTAATATCCCACCTTTCCTGTTCAGCCCAAAGCAGCTGAGAAACATAACAACAAGGTCAAGCAAACACAATTAAAATCACAATACAGAATAAGAAGAGAAATCAGAAGGGTTTTTTTTAAAAAATGTATGAATAGCAAATCAGAAAAAAAAATCAGCAAGAGTCCAACTTAAGGCCTGGGGGGTGGGGGGAAGCCCATTGAAAGGAAATGGCCTTGTAGACCATGTAGCACTGGCAACATTGGTGCTTTCTGGACCACTTCTGGGAGACTATTCTGCAGGACAGAGGCAGCTGCTAGAAAAGCCTGGAAATGGAATGACATGGAATGGTGCACAAAAGGGAGACAATGGAAAGTAGGGTATTAATTGGAGCTGCAAGGGTATTAATTGGAGCATAAATTCATACGGTTTGTGTTTCAGATATATAGATTATGAGTAAAAGAAACTACATCTCGAATTGAACCCTAAAGCAAATAGGTACCCTGTGTACTTCCCTTAAGTCTATAAAAAGTACATAGCTACATTTTGAACTAGTTGAAGCTCCCAAGGTGTCTTTGGGTAATCTAGTCTAGAGGCTTACAGTAGTCTAGACTACAGGTTACAGAAGCAAGGATCAATGTGACCAGATCAGCAGAGTCTAGTATGGAGGAGAATTTAGTGATCAAGTATAGATGATAGAAGGCCTTGCTAACAACAGTTCCTATCTGCTCCTCTATCAGAAGGATTGGGTCCAGCCCCCCAAAACTTTACATGATCTGCTAATGAACATCTCACTGTACCCAGTGTTGTTTTCTGCCAGTGAAGGTCAAGCCTTCTACACACCCATATCATTCCCCTTAACTCACTTGTAGAAGAAGTTGATGGGGACCTGTACACCTCGTGAACATTTCAAGATATTACTAGGGCATCAATACTTACCATTTAGAGTCCTGCAGTTTCCCAAAATGTTCGGGTATATAATTCTGTAGGTCTCTGAGGGCAGACCATGTAACTGGTCCATTGCTTCCAAGTATTGGAGCTGTTAGATCTACCTGTCAAGAAACTGACTATGCCTAGTCTTTTTCTTGGCCAATTCAAACATTGGTTCAGGCTCTTTGGCCTAGTTTAAAGCAAAGAGAGTATTTCTTCTGGGAAAGTGCAGTCAGATGTCACTGCAAGTTCCAAGATAAATAAGAGTGGCATGGGACTAGCCACAGGTGCACATCGAGGACAGAGCTCAGAAGAGAGTTTCACACTCCACATTCCATCTTATTAATGCATAGCACTCTGGGAGTGGATTTGCTCCCACTTTGTGAGGACATGCGGAGTGCTGACTGCAGAGGCAAGTCATCATAAGTTGAGCCCTTCACTGACTGGTCAACTTCGTCAGACCACGCTGTGGGCAAGTAGCCTTAAAGCTTGAACGCTCATTCTAATTACATCCTTGTTAGGAAACACATCCTCCCTGGGTGCTTTCCTTGCTGGCAGTGGTTGCTGGTGGAAGCCTGTAGCCATACCCCATCTTGCTTTTGTTCCAGGACTTTGGACTCTGAGGTTTTGCCTAGAATCTTGTGCTCTAATTGAAAAGTAACATCTGGTTTAGAACTGAAAGCCTTTACATTGTTATTGGGCTAGTTAATTAGCTTGTCATTCTTCTATAACTTGTATTCTCTTGCATTCCTTTTAATAAATTTGTTAATTATATTTTTGTTATTTGGGTTTGTGGGTTTCATTCTGAATCCAGCACCTTGGCATATTTGTCATAGCTACCCAAGTAATTGTTTTGTGGGACTTAGTCTGCAAAGATTTGCCATCTTCTGAGCATGCAGTAAGGGTCACTGGGTGTGTAGGGGCAGGGGAAGTAACTGAATTTCCTGCATTGTGCAGGGGGTTGGATTAGATGACCCTAGAGGACCTTTCCAACCCTATTGATGGATATAGATTTGAAGAAAAGGATTTTATATATTACTTTTATATATCACTTATATGCCTTGCACTTTTTTCCTACGCTCAGGAGCAAATGTAGTACTTGTAATGCAACCTGTAAGAATATGACACTTGAAACAAGAAGATCAAGAGAAGTATGCTGAAACTCTGCAAGAACTGAGAACTAATAATATACTGCTTGTAGAGCTGTACTTATGAAATATTATGCATATGTTATATTATTCTATAAGATTCCAAAAGGAACCAGTTCCAGAGAGCCTTTTGTAGAAAACTGATTTGATGCAGCAAGTTGGTTTTGGCCACCTGTGAAATATCTTCCTTAGAAGATATTAGAAGATATGAGAAGGAACTGGGGGAAAGGGCACAGAGGGAAAAAAATCCCTTCTTACCAACAGACTTCAGTTATCAGAGGGTATCAAGGTTGCCAGACTGAGAAGCATTGGCGCTATTGAAAGTATTATGCCCAGAAGACTTCCGGTTTGGGATTCATGGAGGTCTAACGCAGCTCCATTTGTGGAGCTGACCGGATTGCCGTTTTAACCGGCCGGAGGGGTGAAAATAACCCGCGGCCGACTGCTCTCAGGCGGGGAGCAGGCAAAGAACGCTCAAGACCCTAGGGTGAGCTAGATCTCGGACGAGGGGGGGCTCTACACAAGGAGTCTCCCCCCCGATCCTTGAGGTCCCACCTTGCGACGGGTCGGCTATAATCTCTGCGGCAATTTTGGGGCCAATTCGGCTGGCATAAGACCTACATACCCAAGCTTCGATCGGGGAGGGAAGTCGAGAGGAGAATTTAAGATCGAAACAGCGATTACAACCCGAGAAAGTTGAAGAGAAGGTAAAGATCGCTATCTCTTGAAACGGGACAGATTGACAAAAACAGAGAGGAAAGAAAGTAGATTTTTAAACTGCAACAGACTAGTGAAAAGGAGGTGAAGACTCGGCAGGAGTTGTATTTTAAAAGAGACTAAGTTTAAAGAAGTTATTACAAAAATCGGACTATTGTTTTGAATACCTGTGGTTTTGGAGCTGTGGGAAAAAGACACCATCGCGAGACCTGCTGTGGGAAGACGGGAGACAGGAAGTGCGTAACAACAATAGAGTGGCTGGAGGGAAGCGGCCCTTGCCAAAGGACAGGAAGTGGGGAATCGCCATCTTTGAAAGTGGAAGGGTCGTGGCTTCAGCGGAAGAGGAAGTAGGCCATCTTGGATTACAACAACATAGAGAAACCATAGAGAAAAGACGCCCGACATTTTGGATATAAAAAATTAATTTTGGCAAAGATTGGGACATTTAAAAAAAAGGAAAACGTTTAATTATACGCCACGGAGCTGAGGAAGAGAGCAGATTCGTGGGAGCGAGCTAAAGCAAGCCCCACGATGTCGAAAAAAGAGTGGCAATCGGCAATAGAAAATTTGGACAAAAAACTTATAGACATGATGAAAGAACTTAAGGACACGAAATTGGAGCTTATTAAAGAGGTCAAGGAAGTTACACAGACAGTAAAGTCGGAGCTGTCAGAAGTGAAAAAAGGCGTGGAAACGATTAGCAGTGAATTACAAGGAACGCAGCAGAGAGTTAAAACAGTAGAAGACGCGATGGAGAATTTAATAGACACGCAACAAACAGAGATGAGGCTGGTGAAGGGGAGGATGTCAGTTGCAGAAACTAAACACATGGAGAAGCAGCTTCGTTTTCGTGGTCTGCCAGAAGTGGAAGGGAAGTCAGCGCAAGAACAGATGACTGAGGTGTTGGCTGATTACCTGGGGAAGGAGGAGGAGGAGATTGTGGCTATCCTAGATGTGGCGTATCGTGTGAACTCGAGAATTGCAACCCAGAGGAAACTATCAAGGGATGTGATTGTGCAGTTTACAACTAGAAATATGAAAGAGAGGATTGTGACAAAACAATTTCAAGATCCATTGGAGATTGATGGCAAGACGATTATTATAATGAAGGAACTGCCCAGATCAGTGTTATTGGACAGGAAAAAATATAGAGTGCTAATTCAGACTTTGAAGGACATGAATATCAGATACAGATGGGAGTTACCGGAAGGAGTGTCCTTTGAGTTTGGAGGGGCAAAAAAACGCATCAGATCTGAGCGGGAGATGGAGAGATTTATCAAGGACAATGAAAAAGACTTACCAACAAAACCATGAATATGGAGTGTAAAGTATTATCTTGGAATGTAAATGGACTAAACTCACCGAATAAGAGAAAAAATATTTTTCATTGGCTATTAAAACAAAAATGTGATATTGTTTGTCTGCAGGAGACCCATATTAGAAAACAGGATGTAAAATATTTAAAATCTGGAAAATTGGGCAAAGAATTTGTAGCGGCTTCCAACAAGAAAAAAAGAGGAGTGGTGTTGTATATAAAAGAGGAGCTGCAGCCAAAACTTGTTATGAGAGATGTGGAAGCTAGATTTGTAGTAGTGGAATGTAATTGGAATTTAAAGAGAGTGTTGGTAGTCGGACTTTATGCACCTAACGGTGCAAAGGAAAGCTTCTTTAAGGACTTAAGGAAGCACCTAGACGATTTTGTATATGACCAGATAATTCTTGCTGGAGATTTCAATGGAGTGACAGATTTGGAACTAGACAAAAAGACTACAAAAGCACAAAAGAAAAGAGGACTATTGCCAAAGCTTTTTTTTGAGTTGATTCAACAAGAGACTCTCGAAGACGTATGGAGGAGAGAATATCCTAAAACCAGACAGTTTACTTTTTATTCTGCAAGGCATCTTACATTATCAAGAATTGATATGATCTGGGCCTCAAAGGACTTAGCGTTATGGACTAAGGAGGTAGAAATAATGCCGATGGTAGGCTCAGATCACAACCCAATTATGTGGAAATTTGGAAAAAGGAGAAAAAGGAAAGCCTGGAGAATAAATGAGGACTTGTTACAGGAAAGTGAGAATATGGAAACATTGAGAAGAGAGACTAAGTTTTTTATACAATACAACGTGAATAAAGAAGTACCAACCAGTAAAGTTTGGGACGCGTACAAGGCGGTTGTAAGGGGCATACTAATGGACTTAAATGGCAGAGCAAGGAAAAAGAAAGAGGAGAAGAGACAAGAGATTGAGGAGAAAATAAAGGCCAAAGAAGCACAGTTAAAAAAGAGACCAGGGAAAAAGAAAATACATCAGGAAATCAAAATTCTTCAAGAACAGTTAACAGCAATGAGTAATAAAGAATTGGAGTGGAACCTTAAAAGACTGAATCAAAAAGCTTTTGAGGGTGCTAATAAACCTGGGAAATATTTGGCATGGCAATTGAAGAAGAAAAGGGAAAAGAAAATAATAAATAAAATCTGTGAAGAAAATAAAACGTACCTGGAGCAGACTACCATTAGTAGAGCCTTCTATAAATTCTATGCGAAGCTGTATAATAAAAAAGAAGTAACCAAAGAATCAATAGCATCATATTTGGAGAAAACTAAACTTCCAGAGATTTCGGAAGCTTGGAGAAACAAGTTGAACAGTGAAGTAACTGATGAAGAAATAAGTAAGGCAATACAATCCGCAAATCTAGGAAAGGCGCCAGGGCCAGATGGACTTACGGCTAAATTTTATAAGACAATGGCCAACGAACTGGCACCATTCCTAAAAGAGGTGATGAACGGAGTTTTCAGGGATCAAAGAATTCCAGACACTTGGAGCGAAGCGAATATATCATTGATCCCAAAAGAGGGCCAAGATCTGACTAACGTGAAAAATTACAGGCCTATATCATTACTTAACAATGATTACAAAATTTTTGCGAAGATATTGGCGGAGAGACTGAAGGGGTGGCTCTCGGAAGTCATAGAGGAAGAACAAGCAGGCTTTTTGCCGGACAGACAAATAAGAGACAATTTAAGGACAGTGATCAATGCTATTGAATACTATGACAAGCGTTGTGATAAAGAGGTTGGTTTCTTCTTTGTAGACGCTGAAAAAGCGTTTGACAATTTAAACTGGGACTTTTTGTTTGCCACTATGGAAAAGCTACAATTGGGAGAAAGATTCATCAGAGCAATTAAAGAAATTTATAGAGACCAGACTGCAGCAATTGTAGTGAATGATGAATTGACCAAGAAATTGACGATTAGTAAAGGAACAAGACAAGGTTGCCCGTTATCTCCATTGTTGTTCATTTTAGTATTGGAGATTCTGATGATACAAATACGACAAGATGAGGAAATACGAGGAATAAAAATAAAGGACTATTCATACAAGGTTAGAGCATTTGCAGATGACATAATGTTAATTGTAGAAGATCCATTGGAGAACATGCCAAAAGTGATAGATAAGATCAAGGAGTTTGGTGATTTGGCAGGTTTCTTCATTAACAAAAAGAAGTCAAAGATACTATGTAAAAACATGACTAAGCAGAAACAACAATTGTTAATGGAAACAACGGACTGTGAAGTAACTAGTAAAGTGAAATATTTGGGAGTTGAGCTGACTGCAAAAAATATAGATTTGTTCAAGAATAATTATGAAAAATTATGGACTCAGATAGAGAGAGACTTGATCAAGTGGAATAGACTGAATTTGTCATGGTTGGGCAGGATTGCAGCAGTTAAGATGAACGTGTTACCAAGAGTAATGTTTTTGTTACAGACAATACCAATCATCAGAGACTCTAAACAATTTGAAAAATGGCAGAGGAAAATATCAGATTTTGTTTGGGCAGGCAAGAAGCCTCGAGTGAAAGTAAAAGTTCTACAAGATGCAAAGGAGAGAGGCGGAATGCAACTGCCCAATCTGAGACTTTACCATGATGCAATCTGCCTAGTTTGGCTAAAAGACTGGATGACATTAAAGAATAAGAAACTATTAGCCCTAGAGGGATATAAAAAATTTTTTGGATGGCACGCATACCTATGGCATGACAAAGTAAAGGTTAACTCGATGTTCCTGCATCATTTTGTAAGGAGAAGTCTATATACAATCTGGAAGAAGTACAGAACTTACCTACAAGAAGGAACCCCCTTGTGGGTGGTTCCATATGAGGTGATAGATCCGAGAGCTGTGGACAATGAACAACAATGTTTAACGTACAAAGAAATAACTAAGATTGATGTATCTAAACTTAGAATAAAGACGCAAGAGGAACTATCACCTAACTATGATTGGTTTCAGTATAGACAGATTAGAGACTTATACAACTCGGACTTTGCAAAAGGGGGCATACGAACAGAGAACTCGGAACTAGAGCAGACCCTTCTTAAAGAAGACAAGAAAAGAATATCCAAGGTATATCAAGTACTGTTGAAATGGTATACTGAGGATGAGATAGTTAAAACACAGATGGTGAAATGGGCTATAAACTTTAATAAAGAAATAACAATGGAGGCATGGGAATACTTGTGGAAAACTACAATGAAGACAACGACATGTATTAATATTAAAGAGAACATTTTCAAAATGATCTATCGTTGGTACATGACACCAAAGAAGATTGCGCTAGGGAATTTGAATACATCTAACAAATGCTGGAAATGTAAGAAACATGAGGGCTCCCTCTATCATATGTGGTGGTCGTGTGAGGTAGCTAGGCAGTTCTGGGGGGAAATAATAAGAGAAATGAGTGAAATTTTACAGTTTCAAATAAATAAGAACCCAGAACTCCTGCTGCTAAACTTGGGAATGGAGGGAATTCCAGCCCATCATAGGACGATGATATTTTATATGACTGCAGCAGCTAGACTTTTGTATGCGCAGAAATGGAAAGTACAAGAAGTGCCAACTATTGAAGATTGGATCTACAAATTGCTGTACATGGCTGAAATGGACAAGATGACAAGAAAACTGAGAGATCTGGACTCAGGGCAGTTTAACACAGACTGGGAGAAGCTGAAACAATATCTGGAGAAGAAATGGGAGGTGGGAGGAAAACTGTGGCAGTTTGAGAACTACTGAAGTATAATAAAAGTATAAAAGAGAGGGGTGACTTTACCGGGGGAGGAAGAGAAATGTGAATTTATAAGCAGTTAGATTAATTGATCGAGATATATATAGATATGTAAAGATTAAGTGATAGAATATTGATAGAGAATAATTAATGATAAGGTTTAAACATGAGGATTGAGTAACTAACAATATTTTCTTTCTTTGATAAGATTTATATGCACCAAACTGAATGCATAGAAGAGTTAAATTGATTGATTATGTGATAAGTTAGATAGAATTACCATAAAAAGATGAAATGAGTAATATATAGAGAATAAATCAAATTGTTTGATTTAAATGTGGGAAATTTTTATGGTTTACGATGTATAGGTTTATGATATATAGAAATATTCAAAACTGGAAAATGGGATAAATTGGTTATCTAAAGACGTACGGTTTGGGTGTATAATAAGTAAAGGAGTTAAAGATGTACTGCTTAATATAATGGAGAATGTATATTTGTTTTAGACAGATGAATTTTATAGAAGTAAGGGAAAAGGGACAGAGGGTGGGAAAGCTGTTGGAAGTCAACAAAAGGGGGGGAAAGGGAGGGGGTTAGAAACGAAAAATTAGGGGAAAATTGAATGTAATGTAAAAATAATAATGCTCTAACCCAATAAAAAATTTTTCAAAAAAAAAAAGAAAGTATTATGCCCAGAAGAAAGTAGGTGAGAGGTTAGAGGATGTCCTTCTAAATTGAGGGCAAGATAAGGGGGTTGCAGGATTTGGAATTCTCCCAAGTAGAAGAGCCAACCCAGAATTGCATCTTCAAATCAGAACTAACCCTAGATACTTTACAAGCCAATAAGATAACAGATATTAGAATATTGTAATATTGTTATGATTATCTGAAAGTATTAATAGTTCTACGCTTCTATAGTAAGGGGTTGAGCCTTTACACACAAGGAGACCATCTACTTCTGTGTAAGAAAAAGGGCTCATCCACTGGGTAAATAAAAAACCATCTGTTTTGCTTCAATTCAAGAAGGACTCCTGGATTTTATTTTAATTTTTATTGTGGTTGGTCAGAAAAGGGAAAACGAACCAGAAACATGCAAAATGTTGTACGTAACACTATGATTCTAAGTATCCTACCTTTCAGAGCTGAACTTCCCTTTTCTTAAAACCCAGTAAGACTTGGGATTGCCTCTTGGTCTCAGGTTGTGGGTTAGTCAAAGAGGATGGTAGTGGCATTGCTACTCTAGAAGTGAGAATTCACTTTCCAGCTCTGAGTGTTTTGACTCTTGAACTCATAAGAAATCTTGTGAGACAGGGCCGTTTCTATACTACCCTTACCTTTAGCAGACCGTATTCCAATGATGACACCAGTTTTAACTGAATCACCAAATTTAACCAGATTTAACTGGTTGTAACTCTGGCCTGGATGACCCAGGTAATCCTGATCTCATCAGATCTCGGACTCTAAGCAGGGTTGGCCTTGGATGGGAGACCTCCAAAGAAGATCAGGGTTGCTATGCAGAACCAGGCAATGGCAAACCACCTCTATCAGTCTCTTGCCTTGAAAAACCCAGCAGGGGTCACCATAAGTCACCTAGGACTTGACAGAACTCTCTACCACCAAACAGTTGTAACTGAATCTCCAGAAATATGAAACCCAATGCATATGTTTTTTTCATATGTTGGACCAATATAACAAAGGATAATTTGGTGATGGCTTTGCAGTCTTCAGCATGACCTGATAAAATCCCCACTACGTGGAGGCTGAAGTCCTCCAGGACAATCTCCTAGAGACAGGGCCGGTGCCACCATTGAGGTGGTGAGGCAGCCGCCGTGGGTGCTGGGGTGCTGGAGGAGGCGCCGGAGGGGCTGCTGGGGGCAGAGGTGCACGCCACGGAGCTGGCGTGCCTGCCCTGCAGCTGCTTCAAGCTGGCCAGCCCCGCGCCGCCACCACCATATGCCTCTGGCCAGGTGGGGCAGCCGCAGGCCAGGCACAGCAGGTGGCCGGGGCAGCGTGCAGAACATGGGCAGCCTCCACGTGCCACCCCAGCCACCCGCCGGCCAATGGGCCCGGCTTTGCCACGTGATGACGTAATAATGTGATGATGTCATCACGTGGTCCAGAGTGCGCGCGCGCACTGCGTGCACACACACGTGGGGCTGGCCACAGGTGCCAGAAACCCTGGTGCCAGCGGTGCCTAGAGATCTTCAGCACCAGCCCCTTCCTCTGCCCAGTTATGGAGTTAAACTATTCCTCCTTCTAGAAAATGATTGTAGGAATTAAGCATATAAATTGTGTTTCCCCTTTCCCTTATTTCATTTACCTATTAACATTTCCACAGAAATATTTAAAAATTTTAGCTGGTGAGCAAGTTCCAAAAGTATCAGCCTACCTGCTTTCCCATCCACTTCTTGTTATCACCAAAGTTTGGGGTGTGGTTCTTTATTGTTGGTTTTTGTTTTTCATCGCTTTGTTGTATTTGAAATATATCTGTTTCAAACTGTAGCAACTGACATCATGATTTATGTGGCTATGTTTGGGCTACAACTTAAGCCCGTGGAATTACATATCAGATCCCCCCACCAATTTTATTAATATTTGACTCAGATTATTATGAAAAGCATGCTCAATACTAGATGGATGTGATTTGGTTACACTCAGCATAACCCATCATAAATTTCAATGGATTTAGAACACTGTAACTCTGTATATGATTGCACTGTTGGTCATTTATATTCATAAGAAATTATATGAACAAGAAGTCATAGTAATCTTACTGAAGAAATCATACTGATCCTGCTGAAAATTCTCACAGCTGGCTCTTCGGGCAGACCTCTTAAAATCTGGCTTGAATTTGTTTTAGGCAAAACCCAGTGTCAGATATGTTTACTTTCCCCATGAAATGTTACCAATCTTATAGACATTATCATAGAATCATAGAGTTGGAAGATCCCTTACAGATCATCTAGTCCAACCCACTGCCCAATGAAGGAACAGCCTAAAACATCCATTACAAGTATTCATTCAGCCATTCCTTGAAGATTGTCAGTGAGGGGGAACCCACTACATTCCTAGGCAGCTGATTCCACTGCTGAATTACACTTAACATGAAGTTTTTTTTCATGTCCAGCTGGTACCTTCCCTCCTGCAATTTAAATCCATTGTTTTCAGTCCTATCCTCCCTTTCCAACAGGAACAGCTCCTTTCCTTCCTCTAAGTGAATGCCTTCATAAGTAATTAAAGAGAGCAATCCCCTCAACCTCCTCTTCTCCAAACCGAACATTTCCAAGTCCCTCAGCCTTTCCTTGTAAGGCTAGGTCTTGGTCTGCAGGCCCCTGATCATTGTTCACATCTTTTTTGAAATGAAGCTTCCAGGACTGTACACGGTTCTCAAGATGGGGTCTGACCAATGCAGTATATAGTGGGACAATGATATCCTGTGGTTTGGATTTTATACCTTTGTTGATATACCCTAAGACTGTGTTTGTCTCTTGTGCTGCTGCATCCCACTGACTGCTCATATTTAGCTTCCCATCCACCCATATCCCAAGGTCTTGTTCCTACACACTGCTACCCAGAAGTGTATCTCTCACCCAGTATGCATGCTTTGCAGATGGAGAACCTGGCATTTATTCATGTTAAATCACATCTTATTCAAATCTGCCCACTTTCCCAGTGAATTCAGATCTCATTGAATTCTGTCTCTGTCTTCAAGGGTGTTTTCTACTCTTCCCAGTTTGGTGTCATTTGCAAATTTAAAGAGCAATCCCTTTACACTCTCATCCAGATCATTTATAAAAATATCGAAAAGCACTGTGCCCGGAACAGAGCCATGTGGCACTTTACTGAACACCTCCCTCCAAACAGACATGATACCTTTAGCAACTACTTTTTGGATGCTATTATCTACACACTTCCCTATCCATCTAACCATCCTAGAGTCCAATTCACAGTCCACCAATTTACCCATCAGAACATCAAGATGAACCTTGTCAAAAGCTTTGCTGAAATCCAGATAAACTACATTGACAACATTCCTGTGATTCAGCAAGCCTTTCACTCGATCAGAAGAGGAGTTGAGGTTGGTCTGGCAGGACTTGTTGGGGACAAATCCATACTGACTTCCTCATATCACCATGTTGTCCTGCAGATGCTTGCAGACTGACATCTTTAATATCCGTTCTAATATCTTCCTTGGGATAGCAGTCAGGGTGACTGGCCTATACTTCCCAGGATCATCCTTTTTCCCTTTCTTGAAGATTGGGATGACATTTGCCCTTGGCACACCATCTGTCCTCAAGAGTCTAGAAGATAATTGACAAAGGCTCTGCAAGATCTTTTGAACGTTCTTTAAGCACTTTTGGGTATATTCTGTCTCGCCCAGGGAATTTGTACGCATCCAATGCGGCATGGTGCTTCTCCACAACATCTCTGCCCATGTCAACCAGCAGCCCCAAAGCCATGCTTTGCTCATTATCATCTCTAGGTGGGCCTGTTCTTTCCTTCAGGCAAATTAGGCATCAAGCCTTTTTGCCTTCTCTCTGTCCTCCGTCAGAGTTTCTCCATTTTTGCCCAGCAATGGGGGTATTGCCCCCTTCACCTTCTGTTAGCTCCTCACGTCCCTGAAGAATGTCTTTTTGTTGTGGCAAGCCCCCCTGGCAAATCTCAGTTCATTCTGAACTTTGGCCTCTCTGAAAACTGCCCATCAGTGCCTAGCTACCCCTAGATACTCTTCTTTGAATGCATTTCCTTCCCTCCATTTCTTGAACATCTCCTTTTTCCTCCTTAGCTCATCACAGAGCTCTCTGTTCATCCACATTGGCTTCTTAGATCCTCTACCGTATTTCCATCTTGCTGGAATGTTGATAGCTTGAACCTGTGAGAGCTCTTCTTTTAGGAGAGCCCACCCTTCACTCGCTCCTTTCCTTTCCAGCATTTTTGTCCATGGAATAACTCTCATCCTATCTCTAAGTTTATTAAAATTTGCCCTACTACAATCTAACCTGCACATTTGGCTACAAACTCCCTTGGTACCCCACAGCGAAAGGAATTCTAGGAAGACGTGATCTCTTCTCCCTAATATTGCCACCACCTTTACCCCATCAACTGATTCTTTCTGGTTGGTTAATATATGCCCTATATGACCAAGCCCCTCATCACTTTCTCCACCATTTGAGAAAGGAAGTTGTCAGCCAGGCATGTCAGGAAGTTGTGTGACCCTGGGCATGTAGCAGAGTTGGTCTCCCAGCACACATCAGGGAAGAAGGTCTCCCATATGTACAAAGTCATGTTTCTTGGATACCCTATTAAGTTGCTCAAGGAGGGACAGAATCCACCTCATCTCCTTTCCTCAGAATTCCTATAGACATTTCACCTCAGCTGGACCCTGTCCAAATTCACCTTGCATTTTGCTTCAGGCTAAATTCTGTGGCAGGTCTAATTAATAATAACAACAGTAGTGAGAACAATGTATGCTTTTAGAACAACTGTCAAAAGGGGGTTTGTGTGCAGGTAACCTCATTGTTCATAATAGATGCCTTTCCTCCCATTATGTTTGAAATTATGAACTAGAGAGAGACAGAGAGAATTCTTCTGGGTAACTACAAAGAGAAGAATACTGCAGGGTGGCTCATCTGTGAGGTTTCCTGTACTTTTTATCAATATGCTTTAAGCCTGACCTGGAGGGTCTGCTTCAGTTGATGGAAGAAAGTAATTAAGTCTCTGTGCTCATTACAAATTGCGTAAGCTCATGAGCATAGAATATTTTTTGAGCCACACAGCCCACTAGTTGTATGACAAAGACTTCAGAAATGTTGGGCTAACAATTAAGTATGCAATACTGTTCTCTTATAAGGTGTTATGGGCACTCTTATCCTATAATCTGTATACCTGTTTGAAAGAACACTGCAACTGAGCCCTGGATATTCCCACAAGCACCTCCAATACTTACCAAATTCAAAGTCTAGAGGTATTTTTTGAGCTCATTGTGATATTTGAGGTTTCCTTCCATGGAGATTTTTCTTTCTTTTACTCACCATAAACATGTCTTTCTGTGTTTGGGTAAGCACCCACATATAGGTCATCCTGAGTTCCCCTGTTGTCACAGGGGAAACTCAGGCTGACCTTGAGTTGCTCCTGTTACTCTGTGATCACTTCCTCACCAAATTCAGGAGGCAAGCACAATGTCACTGAAGCCTCTATTCACTCCAGAACCAGTTAACAAGGCAGAAGAAATAGATTTCTAAAATTCAAAAAAATTCTTTTGTATTGCATTATAATTTTTTTTTATTTCTATGCCTCATTTACACCTTGCCTTTCTCTCCAGTGGTAGCCCAAAATAGCTTACATTGTTCTCCCCTTTTCCATTGTATCTTCATAACAACCCTGTGTGGTAGGCTAGGCTGTGAGTGAGTGGCCCAAGATCAGCAAGTTTCCATAGCAAAGTGATGATTCTAACGGGATCTCCCAGGATCTGGTCTGACACTATAACTAGTATACCACATTGACTCTCACAAGTTCTGTGGAATCCAATTTAAAAATCTGGACTTTGTGACCTATTTCTAGCATGAATGCAAACTTGTCCAACACGTTTTGGGATTAGTTTGTTCAGTCATGGGTTATAATTTTGCAGTGGCTTATGAACCCTGGTCTAAACATTCAGTGGGTGTCACAATGACTAATAATTTTAGACCATTGGTAACCATTGTGGCACAGAGAGTTGAACCAAGACTGGACAGGACCTTGTTCAAATTGCTACTCAGCCATAAAATTCCCTGGTTGGGTTTGGGCCAGTCACTGACCTACTCCAAAAGGGTTGTTTGTGAGAATGAAATTAGAGAGTAAGTGAATATATTCTATCCTGATATCCTTGGCAGGAAAGGTGGGGTAGACATGCAATGAATAAAATAATTATAATTAATAACAAATTGTTATTTCTGTAGGTTATGAAATCCAGGGCAAGAAAGGAGTGTAAAAACATTTTATTTTAGTAGTGGCATAAAAAGATTGCAGCTAGGACTGGCAAGTTGGATTGTATATATATATAAATTTGGCAGTTAGCCAGCTAGCACTCTGTTCTACTGAGCACCAATAGTTACTTCAACAGATGAATCTCAACACAAACTGAAGCTTAAACTACCTCTGCAGCCTTGTCATTTCAATTCTTCACACTGTTGCCTGTGTATTTTGACAGTCTTATCTCTAAAGCCCTTTGAAATAACTGAATTCTCTGTGGCAAACCCCAAATGAACAACACAAGGAAGCATTCAGTAAAAGCAACAGCCATAGCTCTCTTATACTGAGTCAAGAGCATACAGTGAGAGCTATTGCCAATACATGAACCATCAGAATGCATCAAGGTCTTTAAACCAGGAGGGGTTTAAAGGCACAATGACAGGCCCTGTTAACACCTAGGTAGCAAAAATAACTAGGAAAATAAGAAATAATCAGATGATATTAGATGCAGACAAAGAGATAGAGAGATCAACAAAAAGGCCACTGAAAAAGCGCATCAATTCTCTAAACAGGGTTTTGTAGAAAAATCACATGTATTTTATGATAACAGCTATGTTATCCACTTGAAGCCAGCTGGGTGACCTTGGGCAAGTCACAGCTCTCTGGAGCTCTCTCAGCCCCACCCACCTCACAGGGTGTTTGTTGTGGGGATAATAATAACATACTTTTTAAACTGCTCTGAGTGGGCATTAAGTTGTCCTGAAGAGTGGTATATAAATTGAATGTTGTTATTATATTATGATGATGATGTGAAATTCGACTATGATGTGAGTCAACTGCTAAGTAGATGTGGGCACGGTCTGGAAAACAGACCAAATATTTTGCATGATCGGGCCCAGTTCATGGTTTGCGAACACACAGTTTGTGGGACTCACCTTTTTCATGAATTTTGGTCTGTTTGGGCCGGTCCATTGATCCATGGTCCGTGAGTTCAGACATCCTGGTACCGATCTATCAGGTTCCTAGGCAATGGTTCGCAGACCTTTTGCAGACCTTAAAAACTTAATAGGCAGTTCTGCCTGCCAAGCAGAGAACTCTCATTCTGCTCTATGCAATCAAGGAGGAAGAATTAATTCCCTAGGCAATGGAGGGGTGGATGTTCTGCAGCCGATCTTAGCCCTCAAAACCTTGATAGCCAGCTCTGCCTGCCAACCAGAGAACCCCCATTCTGCTCTATGGAGCAAGGAGCAAGAATGAATTCCCTAGGCAATGGAGGGGTGGACATTCTGCAGTCATGGCAACTCCAATCTTAGCCCTCAAAACGTAGATAGGTAGCTCTGCCTGCCAAGCAAGTACAAACAAAACAACCGTCCCCATAGCAGATACATGGAAACACCAATCTTAGCCCTCAAAACCTTGATAGGCAGCTCTGCCTGCCAAGGAGAGAGCTCCCATTCTGCAAGGGAGGGGTGGACAATCTGCAGCCAATCTTAGCCCTCAAAACGTTGATAGGCAGCTCTGCCTGACCAGAGAACTCCCATTCTTCTCTTTGTGAGCAAGGAGCAAGAATTAACTCCCTAGGCCACAGCTTTGAAGGTGTCTGTGTGGTGAGTGAATGGGCTCTTCCTGCACCTTTTTCTGTTTGATTTTTCCTCATTGCAACTTTTTGGTGTTGCTAGCCAATGCAAGTCAATTGGCATTTGCAACTCCAGTAGCTACTGGAAGTTTCCTGGGGGCATCCATTTTGGGGGTCTGTAACTCAGATGTCTGAACTGCAATTTTGACCAAACATGGATGGTGGCTGGAGGAGGGGCTGATGAAGATTCTCTGCAACTCTGGGCTCTCTGGGTGTGAAGGGGTGGGGCCAAGGCTGCCAGAAGTGACAAACTATGGACCGACGAATCAGTCCATGAATGGGGCTGGTCCATGAAAAGTTTGTGGTCTGTGGTTCATAAAAATCTATAGACCACAGGCTGGTGGTCTGTGCAATTTTCCTGGTCCGTGCCCATCTCTACTACCAATATAAAAAATGACACATTTTTTAAAAAATTACTTCATTTCTATCACACCTTTCTTCCCAAAGGGGCCCTGAAGCAGCTGACATCATGCTCCTCTCCTCCTTCAATGACAAGGTGTAGCAAACAACAAGTTATAGGAGGATAAAAAGGGAGGGTAAAATCAACAGGAATATACACATAGCTGGATCAAAAAAAGTAATCTGTTCATATAAGGATAAACTGTATTTTCAGTAGTAAGAACTGCTGTATGAAAATGATTTCTGAAGATCCATGATCATATCACAGAGTTGGAAGGGGCCATACTCCTGCACAATCCACACCATCCTCCTTCTCTCCCTTCCTGCCCCACATTGTGAGAGAACTTCCTTATATCCCTTCACCCATTCCTGGCTCCACCTGCCAGCCACACACCCAGCACCCTAGCCACAGCCTTGGCTGTCCTAGGCAGCCACACCTATGGTTGCTTTGCTGGCTGCCTTAGCTTTCTCTGCTAATGGCCTCAGGCAGCCCCACCTGTGGTTGCTTTGCTTTCAGCCCCACTTGGTTCTGGCTGATTCCTTCTAGCCTGCCTGCAGGCTGGGGCGTGGCCCTTTGCTGCCCTTCCTCTACTGCAGGTAAAGTTGCTGGCTGTCTTGCTGCTAGCTGGCTGTCTCTGCTTACTGGGCTTTCTCCCTCTGGTCTGATCCCCTCCTGGCTGCCTCGACTCTCCTTGTCTGGGTTCTTAGCCTCCCACCAGAGGGTGGGGCTAGCCAGCTTCCACCTGCCCCATCTAACCCTCTGAGGCTTGGGTGCTTCTTTCCCTCCCTCTGGTGCCAGTGGGCTCTGGGCCTGGGTGTCCATTGGGGTGGCTGGGAACCTGTCTCCCAGCTGCCTCCCATCCCCTCCTCCTGGCAAGTCTGGGGGCTGAGCCTCAGACCCCAGAGACTTGTTATGTCCAAACTTTCTCCAATAGTAACCTCATTTAGAATGTGTTGGAATGGGAAGCCATGAGATGATAGATACGGACCAGTGAAATCACCCCAGAATCAATATTTATTTAGTTAGTTCTGTAGTTGTTTTTATAGCACATCTTTCTCACTGAGATTGAAACATGTATCAGATCAGCACCAAAATTACTGACCAGTCCAAGATTCTTCTGTCCTGTCTACAAGTCCAAAAGGCTACACTATGAAATCCCATATAGTATACATAATAAGCTGTGGCTGTTAGTATCTTGTATTAGAAGAAGTCATACAGCCCGGAAAATCCACAACGACCATCATACTGGCTATGTCTCTACATATATTTGTATTTCAACTGGAGGGATGAAAATTCAAATCATTATGTAACCTGACTTGCATATCAGCAAACGATACAATGTACATATTCTTCTAAAGTGTCAAAATAGGTATTATACTTATAGGACCCCTCAATGGCTGAAAACTGTCAGCATATTTACCAAACTTCTCCACAAAGAGCATTATAATGCAGTTGTTCACCAAAATACAACCTTCGCAGAAAAATGGGCACAATCTGCATTACGATTGGAAAAAAACCACGATAATGGCGATTGTGCAATCATGACCCGGTGGATCATGATCGTCCACGGCCAACAATCCACCGGTCGGGAGAGGCCTGGATCAGGGCAATCGGGCTCGGTTAGGGTATCCAGACACTCAGGTGCCAGCAATCTATTCCCCTGGCAACGGAGCCAGGGGAATGCTTGAGCTCTGTTTGCCCTCCTTCTGTTGCCCTGGAAACCCAAATGGAAGCCCAGCTTTCCTTGATCAGCAGGGCTTCCTTCCAACCACAGAGCAGCAAAGCAGTCACAAGTTGGGAGAAGACACCCAGGGGAGGGAGGGGGAAGGGGTGTTCTGTAGCCATGGGCACTCCAATCTCATCCCTGCAAACCCTGATAGGCAGCTCTGATGGCCAAACACAGACCTCCTGTGTTGCTGAATGGGACCCATGCCATGGGCTCCCAGACTGGGTTTCACTTTCTGCGAGCAGTGGAGTGGGACAGAGCTCTTGCTTGCTATTTGCTAGCCTTTGGAGAGAGAGAGAGAGACTGAGAGAGTCGGCTGCCACCACAACCCACCTACCCACATAGCTGGGAATACCCTCCGCTTTGGGCTCCACGATCCACGATCCATGATCCATGGTTCGGGAACAGGAGATGATCGGTGTGGATCGTTAATTTGGGATCGTCACTGGCACCGATCCACGATCAGCTGGATCATTAATTTTTTTTGGATTGTGCCCATCTCTAGTCTTGAGTAGAGGTGGGCACAAACCAGGACAAAAACGAACTGTGCAGTTTGTGGTTCGTCCTGTTTCACAAACCATGAACTTTCATGAACTTGCCCCAATTCATGAACTGGTTCATGGATTGTGGGGTTTAAATGGCCCTTCCCTTGCTGCTACGAAGTAGCACAGAAAGGTGCATTTCACTCCCACCAGCTTGGATCAGCTGCTTGGCAGGGAGCTCCCTGAAAGGCAGCTGATCCAGGGGTGGAAATGCCCCTTTCCTTGCCACTTCGTAGAGGCAGAGAAAGGGCATTTCCACCCCCGGATCAGTCGCTTGTCGTGGAAAGGGGCATTTCACCCCCACCAGCTTGGATCAGCTGCTTGGTAGGGAGATCCCCAACAAGCAGCTGATCCAGGGGTGGAAATGCCCCTGTCCCGGCTGCTTCAAAGCAGCAGGGAAATCGGCACCCCTGGGGCGCGCGCGCGCTTACCCGGGTGCCGTCCTTTGCCCTCGCACCTGGATAAAGGGGAAGACGTTCCTGGGCATCCGGGTGCTCTGGGGAGGAGTGGCCGGCCGTTCTTAGGCCAGCCCTTCCTTCCCTCCTGCGCAGTTGCCTCGGCAAGCTCGTAGGCAAGAGACCTGTTCTCTCTTGCCTTGCTTCCGAGGGCGCAAAGAGGGCTGGCGTGCGGTGCGACCTCGGCCTTCATCGGAGCGGCAGCATTTGTAGCGGCTCCCTGGGAAGCGCTCGGCGGCCACTTTTCGGAGCAGGGTTTTTTCTGCCGCAGCGCTCCGGCTTCAGCGGCAGTGTAGCCTTCGGCCCGGCCTTCATTTAACAGGCCCGCTCGCTCCTGCCCCTGCTCCTGTGGTCTCAGAGCGGGCGGTGCATGCATTGCCTGTGGGCTCGGCGGCCGCTTCTGCGGCCTTTATTTGATGTGCCCGTCCCTTTCTCAGCGGCACGGGCGGTGCATGACGGGCCCGCGGTATTTAGATTGGGCCTAGCCATGGGTGCCTGCTCGTCTTCGCAGGGCGCTGCGGCTTTGGCTCCTGTGCCGGTGGGCTGGTTGGTTGTCCCTGCTAGCTGGCTGTGCCCCCCCCACCTTGCTTTCTTTCTCTGTGGGAACGCTCTGGTTCATTATTGCCCTGTTTAGGGGTGTGGGTCTCCCCCCCCACGTGGTGGCCTGATCCCAGGCAGGGTCTCGTGGCTGCAGGCTAAATTCGGGCTGCGTGTGAGTGCCTTAACTCCCCCCACACTAATAATAGTCTGGAGGATTTGGGTGCTTCAGCCCCCCTCTAATACTATTCAAGTGGATGGGGGGGGGCATTAGGCTTCTAAGGGAGGGCTGAGTTTGATTCCTTGCTCCTCCACTTTTTTGCCCTCTGTAGGCTGCTAGGGTGGTTTTCATCTCTCTCAGGGGCAAGCAGGGTGGCCGTGGGGGCTGTTGGGCTATTGGCTCCCCCCCCCCCGTTTTTCTTGCAATTCCATTGCGGCCTGTTTCTGGAGCCATGCCCCCCAAGAAAGGTACGGGGGTTAGTAAGGGCAAGCAGCCTGCTAAGTGCCCCCCTTCCAGACAAGCCTTGCCTCCGTCATCCTCTGATGAGGAGGAGGGAGAGGCGGCTCGGCAAGAAATCCTTGCCAAGCTGGCAGCACTAGAACGAAGCAAGGGTCTAGCCTCTGGACAGCTGGCTGGGGCTAGGGGGCAGAGGGCTTCTAAAAAGGCCTCAGTGGCCACATTTCAAAGGGAGGTTTTAACCTGCCTGTCTGTTCTGGAAGGTTCCTCAGGTACGGCTGGTGCAGCGGTGGGTCGGTCTGGCGACTGCGAGCCTGGTGGGATGGCTGAGCAGGAGGCGCAGGAGACCCTGGAAGCGGTGGAGGAGCCTCCCGTTGCTGTGGTTGTGGACCAACCTGAAGGTGAGGGTAAGTTATCCTCACCTCATGCTGCATACACATGGCCTTGGGGGCCAGTTGGTGGACCTGGGTCATCAGGTTGGTCCACCTGGCACTGGGCAATGGTTCTATGGCTACTCCTGCTGGTGGCTTTCAGCCCTGGCCGGGGTATCCGTACCAAGGGGCACAAGGCTGCATTGGCCCTTGGCAATATTGGGGTTCTCAGCCCCTGCCAATTCAATCTGGGGCGGGGTCTTCAGCGCCAGGGGTTGCGCAGGTGGGTTTGTCTGGCACTGCCGCAGGCAGTATGCCGTATGGACATCCACAGATGTTATGGTCCCCATTCCCTGGTAGCCCCTATTGTCAGGCTCTTGGGGTCATGCCCTACAGGGTCATGCCATTCGGTGATACTGCTCTGCCGTTGGGTGACCACCTAACACCCACCACCAGGGATAAAATACTGCGCGGTGAATTCATAGATGTCTTTACCCTCCTTTTCCGTGATTTGGAAAAAAAGGACAAGGAGGATATGGATGACCGCGACAAGGCACGCCTTAAAAGGTGGAAGATTGACCGCACCTGGGCAAACTGGTTGCCTGGCATGCTAATTTATGCTGGGGTTATAGCCCGGGTGCAACCGCAAAGGGCTGCCCCGCTGTTCCAGTACATCGACATAGTCTACAGGGCACATACGGAGTTCGTCGGTGCTGCATGGATGCAGTATGACGAAGAGTTCCATATGTGCGCAGCTGTGGACCCCACGCTACCGTGGGACCGCATCCACCAACAGCTGTGGCTGCAGCTCATGGCTCCAGCCAAGCCTAATCTGGGTGATAGGTCTGATAGCGGGCACTTGTTGCAGTGCCTCGCCACCCCTACTGGTTCCCGCGCCTCCGCGGGGCAGCCGGTTCAGCCCCGGCTGCTTTGTTGGGAGTTTGCTTACCAAGGAGTGTGCGCCAGGAGGGGGTGCGGGTTCAAGCACGAGTGTCCAAGATGCAAGGGCCCCCATGCTTTCTCAGCCTGTCCTCGCCCCCAGCCACGGGGCGGGGGACCCCGGCCTGGCGTCAGGCAGGGGAAACCTCCAGCTGACAAGGGGCCCAACGCCCATAAAGCTGAGGGTTCTTTCTGAGTTGCTGCAGGGATACCCCGATAAGGATTCTGCACAGTTTTTGTTAGAGGGGTTTAGTTTTGGGTTTAGGATACCTTTTCAGGGCCCTCAGGCCCCCTTCATGTCATCCAACCTGCGTTCGGTGGTTGGCATGGAGGAGGTAGTGAGGCTGAAAATCAGGAAGGAGTGTCAAGAGGGGCGCGTCTTGGGCCCCTTTCCTGCTCCGCCGGTGACCAATTTGAGGGTATCCCCACTGGGAGTGGTTCCCAAGAAAGCGGCAGGTGAGTATCGGCTGATTCACCACCTGTCCTTTTCCAGAGGTGGGTCTATTAATGATGCCATCCCGGAGCACCTGTGTACTGTGCGGTACACGTCGTTCGATGAGGCGGTGGCTATGGTGAAACACAATGGGGTCGGGGTGGAAATGGCGAAATGCGACATTAAGTCTGCCTTTCGGCTTTTACCAGTTCACCCATTGGACTTTGAGTTGCTGGGTTTTTCTTTTGATGGCCAGTTTTATATGGACAGACCACTCCCTATGGGGTGTTCTGTTTCATGTGCGGCCTTTGAGAAATTCAGTACCTTTTTGGAGTGGGTTTTGCGTCATAGGTATAGATGCCGTGACTCCGCCCACTACTTTTATTTTTTGCGGTCCAGTGGGGTCTGGCCAATGTGCTAGGTTATTGGCAGGATTCATCGCACTGGCAGAAGAGCTCAGTGTGCCCCTTGCTCATGAGAAAACTGAAGGGCCTGCTCAAGTTTTAACGTATCTTGGTATCGAAATCGATACTGTACAGCAGACCTTCCGCCTTCCAGGGGCAAAAGTGGTGGAACTTCGTGCGCGCTTGGCAGCACTCCAGGGTAAAAGGAAAGCTTCCTTGCTTGAGCTCCAGCAGCTAGTGGGCCACCTCAATTTCGCCAGCAAGGCGGTGGCGCCCGGGCGCTCCTTCTTGCGGTGGTTGTGCGATGCGATGGCTGGCCTGCAGCTGCCACATCACAGGATCCGGCTGTCCCAGGGGATTATGGAGGACCTGAAGGTTTGGGAGGACTTTCTCTCTTCCTTTAATGGGGTCACCTTTTGGCGTGATGAGCTTTTGCTCGAAGCGGAGCTGCGAGTGGCGTCAGACGCCTCTGGCTCCGTTGGGTTTGGGGTGTACTTCCGTGGGCACTGGTGTGCTGAACCCTGGCCTGTAGCATGGCACGACGGCGACATCCTTAAAGATTTGACATTTTTGGAATTTTTTCCAATTTTGGTAGCAGTTTGGCTGTGGGGGGATGTGCTGGCTAACCATTCTGTCCACTTTTGGTGTGACAACATGGCTGTTGTCCAGGTTATCAACTCGTTGTCATCTAGGTCACCCAGAGTCATGCGGCTGGTTCGGTCATTCACGCTCCGATGCCTGTGGCTGAACGTTTTGTTCAGGGCGAAGCACGTTCCAGGTCTTGACAATGGTGTGGCGGACGCTTTGTCTCGCCAGCAGATGGAACGGTTTCGTCAACTGGCCCCAGACGCGGACGCCTCACCTGTCCCAATGCTTGCGGAGCTGTGGAATCTTGGAGGGCCGAAGCGTGCAGGGCTATCCGTTTAGCCATCGCTCCTAGCACCAGAAGGTCGTATGATCGCGCGGTGCGTCAGTTTTCCAGTTTCTGGTTGGAAGCTGGCTTGGAGCAAAGCTGGCCCATTCCCACGGAACACCTCATGCAGTTCTGTGTGGAAAGGAGGAAAGCTGGATTGTCCGTTAAGTCTATACGCGGGCTTTTGGCTGCCCTTGCTTTCGCCAGCAAGGCAAGGGGTTTCCCGGAGGCTACTGGGGACTTTAGGATTAGGAAGATGTTAGAGGGGTGGTCTAGGGAGGCTGGTTCTCAGCCTGATGCTAGACAACCCATTTCCCCTTCCATTCTTGGGGGGTTGAGTGGTGTTTGGGGCTTGGTATGTTCTTCACGGTACGAGGCCCTTCTTTTTCATGCAGCCTCCCTTTCGGCCTTTTTTGGGGCTTTCAGAATTGGGGAGCTGGTTACCCAGTCGCGGGCTGACGGGTCCGACAGGGCTCTTCAGGTGCAGGACGTGCATTTTGTGGGGGATGGTGTTTCCATCTGGCTTCGGCGTTCCAAGACGGACCAGCGCAGGAAGGGGTCTGTGGTCCGCTTGGGTCCGTGTGTGGAGAGTGATCTTTGTCCTGTGCGTGCTCTGCGGGCTTATCTCGATAAGAGGGGCTCAGCTGATGGATTCCTTTTCCGCCACCATGATGGGACCCCACTGACGCGGTACCAGTTTTGGTCTGTCACGAAAAGGGCTTTAGATAGGCTTGGTTTACAGGGGTTCAAGTTTTGTTCTCACTCTTTTAGGATTGGAGCCGCCTCCACGGCTGCTGCAATGGGATACCCTGAAGTGGCCATCCGTGGCGTTGGGCGGTGGCGATCGGCGGCTTACCATGGGTATGTCCGGCCTCTGCTGCCCCCCGTTGTTAGCTCTAGTTAATTGTTCTTTTCTTCCTTAGGTGCTGTGTTTCGCCGTGGGAGGTGTCGGATCCTCATCTGCGGACACAGTATGATTTTTTGGGCTGCGCATCAGGCCAAGAGGACTCTGTTGGGGTCCCAGCTTGGCCTTAGTTGGTGGGCCCAGGTTGAGTGGCAGGGCCGTCGGGGCCTGCGTTGGCCGGGCCTGTTGCCACTCCTGTTTGAGGGAAGGTGTGCCCCTCCTCCAGATTTTCTAGTGATCCACTTAGGTGGGAACGATTTGGGATGGGTCAAGGGTAAGGCTCTTACCTTACAGGCACAGACAGACTTGAAGTTCATTGCTAAGCAATGGCCTGGTGTCCTTATCATTTGGTCCACCATCCTCCCACGCCGTGTATGGAGGGAGGCCTTGGACCACGATGCAGTGGAGCGGTCTAGGCGCAAGGCCAACAAAGCCATGTTTAAGGCGTTGGGTGCAGGGCTGGGGATTTATTTGCCCCATCCACGGATTCGTGACACGTATGCTGACCTCTACAGAGGAGATGGCATCCACCTGTCCTTCAAGGCCAATGAGATATTTTTGACCGATTTACGGCAAGGGTTGTGGCTTTCCCTACAGGAGATGTGGGGCATCAGGGCCTAAGCAGAGGCTTGGCCCTGGTGGTGGCAGGTTAGTTGGGGTAGGCAGAGCGGGCCGGTGAGCACCCGGTGGCACAGCCCCATTGGTGGGGAATGGAGGCCTGTCTCGTATCGGCTGGTGGGCTGTACGGCTGCCAGCTGAGAGGGCAGGCTGCCCTGAGAGCCCCTGGAAAAGGCCTTCCCTCGGGCTTTACGGCTGGGGTGTATGGTGCTTTAAAAGGGGGAACCATTCACCTGGCCGGCTGGGTTATAGCCATGCAATGGATGGCTCGCACCTGGGGAGGGGGTGCTCGCCCATGCAAGTCGAGGAGCAGATCTGGTTGACCCCTCGCTTGAATTGTACCGCTAGTTTCACACTTGCCATTATTAGTTAATAGGTTATTGAATTTAAATAAATCGGTCATTATATGACCCTGTTTTACCCAAGCCTTGTGTCTGTCTCTTTATTCCAAATGGGAGGGCAAAGGGGCATTTCACCCTTGCTGGCTTGGATCAGCTGCTTGGCAGGGAGATCCCCAACAAGCAGCTGATCTGGGGGTGGAAATGCCCCTTTCTCTGCCACTTCACAGCAGCAGGGAAAGGGGCATTTCATCCCCGCTGGCTTGGATCAGCTGCTTGTTGGGGAGATCCCCAACAAGCAGATGATCTGGAGGTGGAAATGCCCCTTTCTCCACCATTGCGAAGCAGCAGGGTAAGGGGCACTTCACCCCTGCACGCTTGGATCAGCTGCTTGTCGGGGATCAGCTGCTTGTCGGGGAGATCCCCAACAAGCAGCTGATCCAGAGGTGGAAATGCCCCTTTCCCTGCCGCTGCGAAGCGACACTGAAAGGAGCATTACACCCCCCCCTCCCCACGCTTGGATCAGCTGCTTGTCAGGGAGATCCCTGACAAGCATCTGATCTGGGGGTTGAAATGCCCCTTTCTCTGCCATTTAGCAATGGCATGGAAAGGGGTATTGGGGTTTAACATGAACCAAATGAACCAGCAGACCAGTTCATGGAAGTTCATGGAAAATGGGCTTCCACGAACCACTAGTTCGTGAAGCACGTACCAGCCCAGTTCGTGATGAACTTTAGTTTATCTTGAGGAGTTAGCCGTGTTAGTCTGTAGTAGCAAAATCAAAAAGAGTCCAGTAGCACCTTTAAGACTAACCAATTTTATTATAGCATAAGCTTTCGAGAATCAAGTTCTCTTCATCAGATGCCTGATCAAAACTGGGCAGATACAGAAGAGGAGGGGGAAAGAGAGAGAAAAGGGAGGGGTCATAAATCACAAGAAGGCAGAATGCAATTAGCATAGAGGCAATCAAAACATTCCATTGCTTGGAAATGTAAACATCTCCTTTTGGTGTGCAGTCAGTTTGTAGCAGTGAAGGTGTCCAATTCCTATGTAGTATAAGCCTTCGGTAACCACAGCTCTCCCTGCCAGTTGCATCTGACAAAGAGAACTGTGGTCCCCGAAAGCCCACAACAGGCGTCACTGGGCTCCCCCAGATCACGCCTCTGTAAAGAGAATCTGTTACCTGTGGTAATGTGATAACCATTCATAGTCCAGGATGGGTTGTAGCTCACTGATGATACGTTGGAAACCAACAGACCGATACTCATATCTACATGCCTCCAGCTTCCACCCTAAACATACCACTCGGTCTATTGTCTACAGCCAAGCCTTACGTTACAACCGTATCTGCTCCAATGCTCTCGACCGAGACTCACACTTAAGAGATTTACAACAAGCATTTTTGGGACTACAGTACCCACCAAATGAAGTGAAGAAACAAATTAACAGGGCCAGACTAGTACCCAGAAACAGTCTGCTCCAGGACAAACCTGAAGGAACTAACAACAGAACACCACTGGTTGTCACCTATAGCTCCCAGCTCAAACCCATCCAACGTATCATCAGTGAGCTACAACCCATCCTGGAAAATGATACCTCTCTCTCAGAAGCCCTGGGTGGAAGACCTTTCCTTGCCTACAGACAGCCCCCCAATCTTAAACGACTTCTCACTTACAATCATGAATCGGCCAGCAGAGTCACCAGCACAGGGACCAGGCCCTGCAACAGACCCAGATGCCAGCTCTGCCCCTATATCTACCCAGGGAATACAATTACAGGACCCAATGGCATCAACTACACTGTCTCTGGCTCTTACAGCTGCTCATCCTCCAATCTGATATATGCCCTCATGTGCCAACAATGTCCTTCTGCTCTGTACATTGGACAAACCAGCCAACCTCTACGCAAAAGAATAAATGGACACAAATCTGACATTAGAAATGGAAACGTCCAAAAACCAGTGGGAGAACACTTCAATCTACCAGGACATTCCACCAAAGACTTAAAGGTCGCTGTGGTTCAACAGAAACCTTTCAAAAACAAAATCCAACGGGAGGCTGCTGAATTGGAATTCATATGCAAATTTGACTCTGTCAAGCGGGGACTGAATAGAGACTATGAATGGTTATCACATTACCACAGGTAACAGATTCTCTTTACAGAGGCGTGATCTGGGGGAGCCCAGTGACGCCTGGTGTGGGCTTTCGGGGACCACAGTTCTCTTTGTCAGATGCAACTGGCAGGGAGAGCTGTGGTTACCGAAGGCTTATACTACATAGGAATTGGACACCTTCACTGCTACAAACTGACTGCACACCAAAAGGAGATGTTTACATTTCCAAGCAAAGGAATGTTTTGATTGCCTCTAGGCTAATTGCATTCTGCCTTCTTGTGATTTATGACCCCTCCCTTTTCTCTCTCTTTCCCCCTCCTCTTCTGTATCTGCCCAGTTTTGATCAGGCATCTGATGAAGAGAACTTGATTCTCGAAAGCTTATGCTATAATAAAATTGGTTAGTCTTAAAGGTGCTACTGGACTCTTTTTGATTTAGTTTATCTTGTGGTTTGTGCCCATCTCTAGACTTGAGCTATTCAAACATTCTCACCTATTAATTTTTTGAGGATAGGTTTGAGTAAATAAGGTAAATCAGTGAAAACTGCAGCTATATGCATAACTAGATAGAATCTATTTCGGGCATGTTAGGCACTAAGGAAAATAATAATATGGGGACACACATTGCCATATTTTATTGGGAATGTAGCACTATGTTAGATGGTTTGAAGAGTTCTCATTTTAATTCCGCTTACACCTTTTGTGGGAAAAGCATCTTTTCTCAGCACAGAAATCTCAAAAGTATGGGAACTACCTGCACTAACAAAATTTACAGACATAATTGTTAGGTTTCTGAACTTGGTGTTTTTAGTAGCATTTAGATTTCCTTATTTTAAAAAATAAGAAGAATAAAAAACTAGATGTCTTAACTGAATATAACTGCATAACTGCTGTCTGTGCATTATAAAAACAGCCTTTTTAAGACAAATTTTGTCTTCATCTTTACCAGGCCAGCTCTTCTGTACATGTATTCCTCCACACACATGTATGTTAGTCTCATGTTTGTGAATGTCATTGAGTACTCTCATTCAAATTATTGTATAGATAGCTCTTAACATCAGGGCAAAAGTAGCCTTTGGTTAGTATATGGAACAAGCTGATCTTGAACTAAAAAGGCCAAAGAGCTGATACTCTTTTGTGCAGTTCTCAGTTCTCTGTTTTTCATACTATATAACTGACTTTCTCTCATTGCCTGCTGTTCTCTTTGCCTGCTGTTCTCTTCCTTGAATAGATAAAATGACTGTAGTTTGACCATGGTGGTAGCTTCAATGTACCACTGGCTTGATTTTGTATATGGCAGCTTTGCATATTGTAAATAATTATTCTGGAGTATTTAACATTAAAACAGTAATAATGACTGTTACTTACTGGTCTCGCTGTTAGCGGTCAGACTTGCCCTCATAGTATTAGAAGGCTTATGATTATGGTTATGCCATAAGCCCCTTCTCTGAATGTGCTTCAAGCACTAAAATTTGCCATATATTGTCACACCCTGGAGACGGTTTACTGGCTTATTATCCCACTTTGAAGACAGTTCACCAGCTCTTTGTCTCTTCTCATTCGTTTGTCCCACCCTGGGAACAACCACTCAAGCCTTTTGAGGTAGAAGATGCAGTCTTGTTCCTGGGTAGGATCCACGCTATAGAAAAGACGGCCCCTCTACCATAATCTGTGTGCATGCTTTGGATCCAGCATTGACCCTTAAACCTCCATTCGAGTCATTCCGCCTTGAAGTGCAGGCCGCTCAATGCTTCTCCTCTCTCCTGGCCATCTGGATGGTAAATTCTTCAAACTCTCTTTCTAGTTAACTCTGAATGCGTGTTGTGTGCTGTTGATCTCTGTTGTTTTCAATGGAACCTCCTTTTTGGTTGAAATATTTGTCTGGTTATTGAAAAGAGTTTTCTAGCTGAGACAATCCTTGTATACATTGGTGGAGATCCCTTGGTTACCTTCTCTCACTGTTTTCTCCTTGCTGCTAATTCCCCCCAACTCACGAGGAGACTTTCCCTTTGTGCAACAGCGCAGCATTCAGTGCAAACCATAATCAATGATATTCACTATGTCCCACATATGTCACAAGAGTTGCAGTGGAAACCAGGAGCAGTGCAAGTGAGCGAAGGCCCAAACAACCAGATGCAAAAGGGGTTGTCACTTGTCAGGTAGCATGGCAGGACTAAGCTTGCTATTCCCTCAGCAGGGGTGGGGTATCTCTTATCCCCAACTCCGCTCCCCACCACCTCTCACCTGGCTGGCTGGGGGAAGAAAGGTGCAGGAATGTAGTGCTGGGGGCGAAGCGCCCTCCTAGATGCTCTGGAATGCCCCCATCATTCCTGGTGCAACACAAAAGTAATGTCACTCTGGGAACCAACTGAGTGAAAATTGGCCACAAATTTAGCATTTGGAGGCCAATTGAGTGAAAATTAGCCCCCAACATGACCCATGACTTCTACATTGTGCCAGGAATGATGTCATTCTTGACATGACACTGGGCATTCTGGAGGTAAGTTCCCCTCACATGACTCCCCCCCCCATACCCTCCATTCTCTGGTTTGGCCCCCTAGGGACCTGGCAGCCCTAGGCAGGGCAACAGGCAGTGAACAAGTGCACATAGGAAAAATATGGGGTATGGTAACACAACACTTAAAAGGACTACCTACTACAGAGGTTAACTACATATAGGCATACTGAATGCATGGTAATATTTACATCTTCAGTTACATCTCATTTAATGTTTCTTCTAGGCCTGTTAATAGGATTCCCAGGTGCCTGCCTGTGGCTCTTGCAGGGCCAATTTCAGCCCCAAACAGGCCAATTCTTAAAGAAGGGAGGTTAGGATAAGAACACCCTATCTGTAAAGTACTGTGTTACAAGAGAGAACAGAGATGGAACTATAACAGTAAAATGTTCTAAATGTTATTCAAACTATGATTAATCAGAAATTCAGGAGCACAAACCTAGTGTGTAGATTCATATACACCTGACATGGAGGGGGCATTGTTTCTAACAAGCCATGATGGAAGTTTGCCCAGTGGCCATGTACACCAATCTAAATGGCCCATGAATTATACCAGTCACTTAATGTATGAGACAATTATGTAAAATTTAAAAATGTCCTAATGAGTATCAATTTTCTTTCCCTCAAGTATACTGCCCAGAAAGATTGCTACTGAATCCATGTTTCCTTATAGTGAGCTGACCAGAAAGGTGGCTAACCAATCCATGTCTTAGAGAGCGGCAGCTACAATGTTCAGCCAGGTTCTCTCATATTCATAAACAGCATGGAAACTCTAATTGGAATGATGTCACTCACTTTTCATGCAATGTCATCCCATTTTCCTTATTTCAGACCCCATACTCCTCAATATACTTTGAGGGATGGGTTGGTTCTGGGGAGGATGTTTAAATGAAGAGAGTTTAAACAGACAGACTCAGCTCAAGGACTATGATGTAAACCAATATATCTGAGAAGGCTCAACAGTTAGCTGTCCAAACAACCAACACAATAACTTGTTTTTTTCTTTTCTAAAGGAAGTCAGAATATACCTGCAGCACTCTCAGCATATAACTCTAAAGTGGAACTCAGTTGTTATATGGTGCCCCAATATTGATTTCTGGTTTTCATGATCAGCTTGATACTTCTTCCGTTAAATTCCTTTGAAAATCATGGGAGCACCACGCTGTGTGGCAGGAACTGTACTGAGAGCTGGATTCGGTGTGCACTCCCTAGAGGCAAGGGCCTGGGCATCTGCTTTCAAATTCTGACTCAAGCTAATTCATGCCTCTCTGGGATCAGATGAGTTCTTTTTACTGAGGATGGAAGACTTAAAATCAACCTGGCAGAAATTGCCTGTATTTCCCATAATGACATTGATTGCTGAAGTCTGACTTTTACTAGAAATTTGATTTTGAGACGCCTTTATGATTTAGATGAGCTCAGTACTAGAATTCAAGCCATTTGAGTTTTCTCTCCTCTCTACTTTGGACTAGCATATCCAAAAACTAGCCCAGCATATCTTGACTACCTGACAGTCCCTAAATATTGACAGCCCTTTACGCTGGCTCATTTTAATTCAATGCCAATAGCAGAACTATATGGCCATTTTGGAAAGATTCCATTAGCAGATAGCTGCTGTAACTGCGATACAGGGAGCCATGGCACTTTGCTCCATTGTCTGTTGGACTGCCCAGAATTCCAAAGGTATAGAATTATGTTTGTTTTGTCCCTTTTTAAAGGATCTGATTTGTGTGCCAGCTCACTATAAGTTACAGATTTTATTGTCTGAACATGATTACAACATTAATTTGGCAGTAGCTGAATTTTTTTTAATATGTAATCAAATCTAACGGAATAGCTAGATCTGGACAAACTGGTGTTTTAGCTGTAATGGTTATAATTTTTGCTATTATTATCATTTGTTGCTGTTACTAGTATTGCTTTTGTTTATTTGTTGTTGAACTGTTTATGCTCAAGACTGTAATCACAAGAGGAGAGAGAATAAAAGAAAGTAAATCAATATATTGAATTCTCAGCCTGGCCAAATCTGTGGGTACTTAAATTTAGAGATGGGAGCCATGAACACACAGGACAGATTTCTACTAATCTGAGAAAAGCCCCAGGTTTGCAGAAAAAGCTGAAATCCAAATAGAAATGGGTTTTTTTGTTTGTTTTTTGTTTTCCCAGGCATGTGTTTCACTAGGACCCCAGCAAGATTATGTTTGTACAGCGCATCACATGAGTGAGGACTGACAGTGCAAGCCTAAACAAAGTTACTCCAGTCTAAGCCCATTGGAATCAATGGGCTTAAACTGAGTAGCTCTGCTCTGCAAAACATTCTGTGTTACCTTGGACAAACTAGCAAATATAAATGTTGTGGATCACTCACAGGGAATACTTTCAGAGGAGAGGGAGGGGGGATACATCTAATGGAATGGCCAAAGTCAGAGGGATTTGCTGTAGGGATAATGATCCTCAAGGAGTGGCAAAAGCATCCTTTACTCTTTCAGAATATGTATGTTGATGAAGTGGGGATTCTAATTCTAATATATTGTAAATCTGAGTTAATGTTCTACTACATTATAAATGAAAATCAATTCACATGTGCATTTACATTATTTTTTAGGAAGTTCTGTCTTTCAGGAAGTAATTGTAATTTTCTGTGTTTCATTAGAATTCTAATTCTTGTTGTCCATTGCCTTGGAAGGCCACTAGTTTGGGAGAAAGGTGGGATTACAAATATTGTAAATAAATAACTAGAGTGAATATCTTGTTACTTGGAGTTAAATTACATGCTTAAGAACATACCATGTAGTAAAGTTGTTCTGCACCACTACATTTTAAAAAAATTACATGCACATTGGCAATAAATGCAATTCAACATAGCAATTCAACATAGATAAGTGTACAATATTACATCTGGGCCACAAAAATGTAAAGCACAAATACAGGATGGGGGATACACTTCTGGGTAGTAGTGTATGCGAAAGAGATCTTGGGGTAAGGATGGACTGTAAACTAAATAAGAGCAGTCAGTGTGATGCGGTGGCAAAAAAGGCAAACTCAGTCTTGGGTTGTATCAAAAGAGCCATTGCATCAAAATTGCAGGGGGTTACAGTCCTCTATACTGCCTTGGTCAGGCTGCACCTGGAGTACTGTATGCAGTTCTGGAGGCCTCAATACAACAAGGATGTGGCCAAAATTGAGAGGGTGCAGAAGAGAGTGACGAGAATGATCAGAGGTCTTGAGACTGAGCCCTATGAGGAAAGGCTGAGGGCCTTGGGAATGTTTAGTTTGGAGAAGAGGAGGTTGAGCATGATTGCTCTCTTTAAAAATTTGAAAGGCTGTCATTTGGAGGAGGGCAAGGAGCTGTTCCAGTTGGCAGCAGAGGATAGGACCCGAAGCAATGGACTTAACTTACATGCAGAAAGGTACCAACTGGATATTAGGAAAAACTTTTTCATGGTCAGAGTAGTTCAAAGGTGGAATCAGCTGCCTAGGGAGCTGGTGAGCTCCCCTTCACTGGCAGTTTTCAAGAAGAGGCTGGATGACTATTTGTCAGAGATGTTTTAGGCTCATCTTGCATTGGGCAGGGGATTGAACTAGAAGGTCTGTATGGCCCCTTCCAACTCTGTGATTCTGTGATTCTGTAAACTATATGAAATAGAGGAGTTCTAGGATTAGCATCTACCCTGATGTGCTACCCTTTCTACATGCATGCTTTCCCAAACAACCACTAAAATCCAATTACTAATTACTATAAAGTCTCCAGTTTTTATACACATACATACATATACAGACACGTCTTTATGTGCACACATGTGTGCAAAGAGAATCATACACACAGAGAGAGCATGGAAATTATGCTATTTGCTCTATAACATACTCATGTCCCAAATAAAAGTGTAAAAAAGAGCTGTGTACATTTGCATCAAACACTGACCGAAGTACTCAAAAGAGCCATTACATGTGGCCAGTCCTTGTCAGAGTCAAATTAGCCCTGCCATCATTTTAAGAGCATACATTGAGGGGTGGGGGAGCCTCTTATGCAGTTTTGCATATTCTCCCCTGCTGTCTAATTGAGGAGAATGTGTGAGATAATTCATAACCTATTTTGTTCTTGCAAGCCATGGGCACAGAGAGAAAATAGATTGTTCACAAGCTAATATTAGTCTGGTAACATGACACCATCATTTTATTTCTATCAGCTGGATAGATGTCACACATTCTCCCGTAACAAAATTTGCTTTCTCTCTCTCCCTCCTTTTTATTCACCACAAAGATTCAGCCACAACCTGTGATGCGAGTACTTTGCTGGAAGGAATAGTTCAGGAGCTGCACTGCTGTGTTATTATCTGGGATCTATTATGTTTTACATTTTTCAAAAATCTTTAAGCTAGATCTTTGACATTCAACTGCCTATAAAGACATACACCACCTGATGAGAAGCTTTGATGTGCATTTTGAGGATTAAATAATCGAGATGGAAGGCAATGTGTCTCCAGCCAAGAAGAAAACTATGGAGGAAATTTTGCCTCCTGCCGTTTAGCACCACTGGCAGTCAATACCTTTTAGCTTACCCTCTAAATTTGATTTCATACATATTTACAGACTATTCCTTCCTCTTACTACTAATTCTTTTGAGACCAAATTAAGAACAAAGATAGCAGGAAGAGGCTTCATCAAATAAAAATGTAAATATGCTGCATCTCATTTGCAGATGAAGAAGCTTTATTTAAATATTTTCTCAAACAGAATATCCTTGCCTGCATCATTATCACTCGCAACTGAAGAAAAGTAATAGCCTAACAAATCAAAGGAACCCATTGGGATTTTAAGGGGTGGATGCCGTCTGGTAACCTAGTCCAAACTACTCAGAATTTTCTGCATCTCCAGTCAAGGGGGGGGGGATTCTATTCCATTATAATACAGATAGAACTAAAAGATTATTATTGTTGTTGAGTGAACACACAGACAAACACACACACACACACACACACACACAGACATGTGCCTTCCCCCCCTCCCCTGGTGTGCTTAGTGCCTAGGGGTAACATGGACTGTTAGAAAACTGGGAATGAGTTAAATAATCTAGCAGTTTTTAAAGAAAAAAATAAAACATTTTACTTTGCATGCATTTTAGGCTTTCATGTATTAGAAGAAGATCTTCCTCCCTGTGTCCTTCTAATATATACCTATGAATCATTTATCTCCCACTGCTGAAGACACGTTTTGCTGGGAAAAAATTCAGACCCAATATGCCTGATCTTTATTAGTCCAGATGGTGCAGGACACTACAGCAGATATTAGCAGTAATAATATTAAATACAGGTGGAAAGGTCTTAGACAATCAGCAGCCACATTTTCCAGATTAAATTCATTTAAGCCTATAAGGCTGCTTAATATAAGAATTGTGTTAATTACTTTTGGACAGCAATCCTGTTACATTAGGTGGTATTTATTCCAAATAAACATACTCCGGATTGGGATCTTGGTATTATTGACTTGTCTATATTCCCACTGTCTTTTACTGCAGCAATATTTTGGCAGGACTTTAAACACTAGTACAACATTATTAATGTAGGGAACGGGATTGTAATAGGAACCAACTAAATAGTCCATGAATATGCATGCAATAAAAACTCAATGGCCATTTTTAACAGAAAAATATACCTAATTTAGATGAGGAAATCTATAGCAGAGACACTTTGGGGAAAGGATTAAGCATTCTCCCTAGCCTAATTTTTCACTTTCCTTTTTTTTATAAAGCTGTTGGGGTGAGAGCTTTTTTGCATAGGTTTTCATAAAATGTTCAGTTATCTCATTAATAGTGCAACCCTTTGCAGAGTTACTTCAATCTAAGTACATTGAAATCAATTGTCTTAGGCTGGAGTAACTCTGCTTATAATTGTTTTAGATGTGTTCAGAAACTTTCGTCAGTTAAGGAAGTTTTACCTTAACTTTGCTTGTTTTTAGTTGCAACAGAGGCAATGTCATTTAGCATTACTACAGGCTACATGCCACTATGTGATTCCTGATTGGCTTAACTAGACTGGATGTGACTGATCTGTTTCAAAGATACTGTAATTTGAAGAGCAGAAGCAGATAGAGCAAATAATGCCAATGAACAGGACTAGAAAAGGTGAACACACTGTTAATATACATTTAGGTGGGTAGCCGTGTTGATCTTCCTTCACTACACCCTCCCATCTAATCAAGCTGCACTGTACCTTTGTAACCTGATGCCCTTGCTTGTAACACCCCACCCACCTTTTGGTTAGGATATAAAGGCTCAAGGATCTCCATTCCTACTCATATCTGAAGAAGGGAGCTTTGACACTCAAAAGCTCATAATCTGCAAACCTTGTTGGTCTTTAAGGTACCACTGGACTCTAATCACACTTTTAAGAGGCTTTCCCCCCGAAAACATTTCTATCCTAATCTTTGAAAAACTATTTCTTTTGAATCAAAAATCCTAACAGGGAAAATGTTCTATGTGGTCCTGGTAGAGTCCATGAGATAGTTTTAGAATGGAGGAGTGCAATAGTTTTGTTGACCTCTATGACAGAGACTATATCCATTTTTCTTGGTTGCATCCACTGATTAGCAGTATTCAAAGCCTAAGCATTATTTTTTGGGGCCCAGTAAAATGCCCCTTCCACACAAACACCACAATCCCTCATCCCATACATACAATCTCATAAACCATGAAAAAGTTTATTATAAGATTTCTGTCACATATTCTACATTTCTGAAAAATGCTTGCTTTAGCTACTTAAATTTAATAATCCCAGTCTGAGAATCCTACAAGTTTGCTAACTATTTTGTAACTTCTTAATCATAAAAAATATTATCCTGCCATTGTATTAAAAAAAAAATCTAATGGAACAACATGGCTGTTGACAAGGTGTGGGCAGGGGATCACTTGCCCTGAGTGGGGAATGGCAAGCCAATCACTCAATAGACAAAGTGGCTAGGTGGCTTAACAGTTCTGCCCCATTGGAGAACGTCTGCAGTTTTTGATGAGTGCTAGCTTGCTGAAACTTCTTTCAGCTTCTTCCACTGTCATTAGCAGCATGCAAAAAATCCACAGGGCTACTTACACTTCACTACAAATTAGCAGCCATAGACTCAGTTTCTATATTGAAAGAATTCCATCTTTATTTTGTTCATCTGCTTCCCTAGTTACCATATTGTTACCTGATTGCGGAAAGGCCTTGTCTAATTTGAAAAAACTGGAAGATAGACTGGTTCTTATAGCTTCTTTTTGTTATCTTTCTTTTAAATCCTTAAATTATTGACTGCCTGATATGTATTTATACTCACCACCAGAAATGGTATCATGGCATGTGTGTGTCTGTGACCAAGTGATTTAAACACTTAACAGGGCTTTTTTTCTGCTAGAACGCTCTGGAACGGTGTTCTGGCAGTTCTTAAAACTACCCTCCCCCGCTCCTGGCTGTTTCAGGCCTGAAACAGCCAGTATGGGGCCCACTTCGGCCTGGAACGGGCCACTGCCAGGCAGGGGAACACTCCCCTGCCCAGCAGTGGCCCGATCCTGACCATTTTGTGCCCAATCTTGGCTGTTTTGGTCCCAAAATGGCCAAAATGGGCTGAAACACTCCCCTGACCAGCAGTGGCACGATTCTGACCATTTTGGGCCCGATCCTGGCTGTTTTGGGCCCCAAATAGCCAAAACAGGCCTGAAATGGCCAGGATCAGGACTGAAATGCCAAAGATCAGGCTACTGCCAGGCAGGGGAATTGGGCCCAAAATGGACAAAATGGCCCCCAAATGGCCAAGATTGAACTTGAAATGGCCAGGATCAGGCTGCTGCTGGGAATACTCCTCTTATTTTTGTTATCTTTCTTTTAAATCCTTAAATTATTGACTGCCTAATATGTATTTATACCCACCACCAGAAATGGCACCATGGCACATATGTGTTTATGACTGAATGATTTATATACTCACATAGGGTTTTTGTTCTGCTGGAACACTCCAGAACAGCATTCCAACAGTTCTTAAAACTTCCCCATGCTCCCACCTGTTTCGGGCCTAAAATGGGCCTGAAGCAGCCAGTATGAGGCCCAATTCAGCCTGGAATGGGCCGCAGCTGGGCGGGAGGACACTCCCCCGCTTGGCAGTGGCCTGATCCTGGCCATTTCGGGCCTTATCCTGGTTGTTTGGGGCACAAAATGACTGAAATGAGCTTGAAGCATGCAGGATCGGGCCCAAAATGCCCAGGATTGGGCCACTACCAGGCGGGGGAATTGGTCCCAAAAAGGCCAAAAGGAGCCCAGAATGGCCAGTATTGGGCTCAAAATGGCCTGCAACAGCCAGGATCAGGCCACTGCTGAGCAGGGGAACACTCCCTTGCCTGGCAGCGGTCCGATCCTGGACATTGCAGCCCAAATTGGGCTGAAAGGTGACCAAAATGGGCCCCAAATGGCCAGGACTGGGCCCAAAATGGCCAGGATCAGGCTGCTGCCAGGCAAGGGAACACTTCCCCACCTGGCAGTGGCCCAATCCTGGCTGTTTCCTGCCCAAATTGGATGAAAATGGGTCCAAAATGGCCAAAATGGGCCCAAAATGGCCAGGGTAAGGCTCTAAACAGCCAGAATCGAGCTGCTGCTGGGCAGAGGAACACTCCCCCACCTGGCAGTGGCCTGATCCTGGCCACTTCAGGCCTGAATTGGGTCAAAATGGGCCCCAAATGGCTGAAACTGACCGAAAATGGCCAGGATCAGGCCATAGTATTGTGTAAATGGATGGCATCAAAACTCACATGAGAAAGCTGGCAGCCTTCCATGAGTATCACTTTATTTTTTGACCATGGGGAAACGGCCCCAAATTAGAAAATCTCTAATACACGTTATCAAATCTTGCATATACCAATAAAGCAAAATCCCTGCAAAATTATAGGTATATAACAAAATTATTCAGTAGAATATGTAATAAGACAGTGGAAACTTTTAAGCATATATATATATAGTATATAAGTGGTTGTATCACTATAATCCTAACAATCTGTAATAATTGTATTATTGTAAATTTCTTGCTATTTGCAAGAAAAATGAAAAGTTCGTTGCATGGTCTTTGACAAGCATTCAGCCTCTGTGCTTCCTCATTTTAATGAAGGGATATTATTTCTAAACTAAGAACTACCTTGTAGAGACAAACCATGGTCCAGCCAAACTGAAGTATTTTCAAATCTCATAAATTTCAATAGCAAAAGTAAACTCAGCTCAGGTTCATAATGTATTTGAAGTGCTTGGAGGATTTAAAAAAAAATAATGCTAACTATTCAGATAAATTCTATTCCTACTCATTTTCTACAAATGTTGAATATCGGGAAGCATATATGCCACACTGAAAACATGGACATAATTTCTTGATCAAACTTGTGCCAGATTTGAAAATTCTAACCAAAAAATCACCACAATCATTTCCAAGTGATATTAATGCATCTTGGACTTGTTATGTATTTTGAAGTTTTATTTGGCAACCTCAAAACCTATAACATTCACTAACAAAGATTTAGTATTTCAGTTGGATGGACTTCACACTGTCAATATGCCCTACTGGAATTCTATGGTAGCATTCCAAGCGAAAGCATTTTAAATATCCCAGGTCCCTATCACCTTGTTTAATAGAGGCCACTTTCTGCCAAAACCTACACTTCCCAAGAAGCAATAGTGGGCTTATTGCTTACTCTGACAAAGTGGTGTGTGATTTTCCTCTTTGGATATTACTGTTACTTACAATTTGATTGCTTATAGTACTTGAAAGGCCCTCCTCAAAGAGCTCTTAAATGTGAGTAATAGTACAGATATTATAAGAGCCCAGTGGTGCAGAGTGGTAAGCTGCAGTACTGCAGCCCAAGCTCTGTTCATGGACTGAGTTCAATCCTGGCAGAAGCCAGGTTCAAATAGCCAGCTCAAGGTTGACTCAGGGCCAAGCTACAAGTGACGAATGACACTTGAACTGCAAGTAGATTGTGTGGAGTGCAAGTGAACAGGGAGAAATACACTTGCTGTTCAAGTGTCATTCGTCACTTGTAGCTTGGCCCTCAGCCTTCCATCCTTCCGAGGTTGGTAAAATGAATCCCCAGTTTCCTGGGGGTAAAGTGTAGACGATTGGGGAAGGCAATGGCAAACCACCCCTAACAAAAAGTCTGCCAAGAAAACGTGATGTGATGTCCCCCTCAGTAATGATGACTTGGTGCTTGCACAGGGGACTATCTTTAGTACAGGTATCAATCCCTATTAATGCATTTTAAAACTACGTCAATGGCTTTCAGTTTTATAAAAACAAAACTAGGTTGGAAAAGGCAACCATGGACTTTTAATAGTTTTTTCATGCTTAAAGGACATATACATTTCTTGGATTGTGTGACTACACCAGTGTAAATGGTCCATTTTGGAACCTTCTAGGGCCAGTGCACATATGGCTTCTGCTGCTTTGAGGTTAATTGAAACAGCTCTATAGAACAATTTTTCCCTAAGTAGCTCCAATGTACAAAACAGTTTTCAGAAGGACCTCCTAGAATGCACAGATAGATTCCAGACCATCACCATGTCTTTCTTGCAAGGTTATGATTTTTTTTTCCTTTTCAAACTTCCATTTATTTTTGTTTCATTCATTTTTGCCTTAATTGTTTTGTGTTTCATTTCCCATTGGTTTCAATGGGAAACACATTTGTAGCTGCAACCCCTTTGTTTTCCATCCAACATGAATGAACTTTTCAAAGATTGCACCATTCATGTTGGGAACACTTTCTGCCAAATATCAGGCAGATAGGGGAACGGGTCCTGGTTTCACAGGCAATTAAATGAAAATACATTTCCAGCTGTAACTTTGTTTTTCATCAAGGCAGGATGAAATTTTCAGGGATTGTACCACTCAACAAAGAAATCCTCCACAACACTTCAGGTAGATAGGAGAAATTGTACCAATTTTAGACGCAATCAAAAGTTCTCATGTTCAGAGCAAGCCAAGGCAGATATTTTGACACTCCCAGAAAGGAGGCAGCATTATAGAGCAGTCATAGGAGAGTATTTGACACCCCCAGAAAGACAAGCAGAGTTACAGAAGGGCAACATGAGACATTTGAAAGGTACTGTGGCAGAACAATCACCCCCAGACAGTCACAGTTATAAGAAGAGTACATTTTTACATTGCTACAAATGAAGTACAAGAATTCAGTCTCTGGAAAGATTTCTTGACACAAAATTCTGTGGCATGTGTCTATTCATGAAAACTTCATGAAAATATTGGCATCACCTAAACATACATACTGAAAGAACTGTCATAATTTTCCTAAAAATCAACCTATACATTTGACTACATAAAAGGACAGATTATCCAGCTACAGACATGTCTGCTGGACTCATGCCAATGGTGGCCACAGTATAATCTTGCTCCCAGTTGGAAACATGGCCATCTTAAGGACCTTAAAGAAGGAAATGTGTAGTATTAAAAATATTTCCAAAGCATTTTATGAATTATTCAGTTCCACGATGACACGTATGTGGTTGTAAACTGTTCTGTACAGAGTGGGATCAACTCTGTAATGAAATTGCAGATCCCAGAACTTCACATTGACTACTAGCTTTATTCTTGGTTGTTGTGGATTTTCAGGGCTGTATTGCCATGGTCTTGGCATTGTAGTTCCTGACATTTCACCAGCAGCTGTGACTGGCATCTTCAGAGGTATAGCACCAAAAGACATATCAAGAACCAATCCGTATGCAAAAGAACCTCCTCAGGATACAGTGAAGCATTAGCACTCCATTAGCATTCCACACCCTGGGAAACCCTTACAGGATGACACAACCCAACCCACCTTTCTGAGTAGATATAAATCACCTGCAAACATCGCCTCCACAGTTTGACACTGAGAGATCCCTGTCTTTCGGTGCTACACCTCTGAAGGTGCCAGTCACAGCTGCTGGCGAAACGTCAGGAACTACAATGGCATGACCACGGCAATACAGCCCGGAAAATCCACAACAACCATCGTTCTCCAGCCGTGAAAGCCTTCGACAATATAGCTTTATTCTTCTTCAAGTGCTATTATGGTTCCTTTCATTATGATTAATTAGACAAATCTTGGCATGCAGTTATCATAGGGAACTACTGTAGAATAGACAGGTAGGATAGAAAGGTCAATTAATAAATATGTGTGATAGAATTACAGTACATTTAAAAACTGTGTCTGGAAATCACAGCCTCTATGCGAAGGTTCCTCTGAGATCCTATGATACTCTTGGAGTAAGTCATAGGGTTGCCATCACAGCCTGGACAGGAAAAATATTATTCCTTTAATAGAGGCTTGAGATGTTATTTACAGGTGATTTTATTTGCCACCCCAGTCGGAATGAAGAGGCAGACACAGGAGTTGGAACTAAAGGGCCACTTTATTAATATAACATCAACCATTAAATACGGCAAGGGCAAACTAGCGGTACAGGTCAAGCTACGGGGTCACCCCTGGACCACCGCCTTGACCTGTCTGGGCGAGCCCCACAGCCCCGGGTAGGAGCCATCCATGCAATGGCTTTTCCCCGGCCAGCCAGGCAAAATGGTTCCCCCCTTCAAGCTCCTAAAGCCTCAGCCGTACAGCATGAGGGAAGGACTTACACATGGGGTTCACTGCAGGCAGTCTCCAGGTGGTGGTAGCCGTCACAAGCATACCATCCGCTCCTGGTAGACCCCATTTCCCCACCAATGGGGAATTGCCAAGGGGTGCTCACCGGCCCGCTCCCTATCCCCAAACTCTCTCCTGCCAGTGACTTACAACGATGCACCACCACTGCCAATTACCTCAAACCTCTGCCTGCAGTGCAAGGTAGGCGAAAAACCACCTCTCCCACCTTGCCAATATGGGGAGAGGAGAAAAAATTCCTACCTGGCTCTGGGAACAGCAGCCGGCTAATCCTGCACTACTACAGGGTGAGGTGGGTGGGCCGAGCACGCAGAGCAACTGCCAGCAGGGAGGGCGGAGCCGTCTTCTGAAGGCTTTGTCTCTGCCCCCCCAGCTATATCCCCATATGCCTGGGAGATGTCTCTGCCTGCTTCTCCTTCCGAAGTGGCAAAGTACGGTCCCCAGCTCAAGCCACTGTGTGGCAGCCGGGAGTACCGCATTACCTTTATGTCATGAAAACCTCAGTTTTCCACTCCCACACATTTAGTCTCTGTCTATTAAAAAGACAGGGCAGCTTTTTTCTCATGCAGTTGGCAACCAGGGTGAGGTTAACTGTCAGCAAGTGTAATCAGATCAGGAAATAATAAGGTAGAGCAGTAATTTATATTAGAATTCAGTTAACATGATGTGCTAATCACATTCTCTATGAGACCCTGAAAAGTATTGCATAATGTAAACCTGGACAACTTGGTGCCTGCCTACCTAACCAAATAAACCTCAAAAGCTACGTAAAGCAACTGCCTCTCTAGACTGCAAAAAACAAAAGAGTTTTCAAAGACCCTGGCTAGGTTCAGCTTGCGCAGGCCTGGCAAAATGTATTCTACTTTAGTGGGTAAGAGTTAAAGCCAGAGCCCTGCCTAAACATAGCATAGAATTGTTTTCTTCTGCCTTGCTGCATATGCCTGGGTCCTGCTTGAACTTTTAAAACAGCTTTCTTTCAGTTGGGACTTACTATGATAAAACTCACTATGATAGCAAATACACCCATGATCCAGACATATAGATCTCCATCTCTTTTGGGGAGCAGAGATGATAAAAATAAAGTTGAGCTTTAGGCAGTGGAAGAAAAATGGTGTTTTGATAATGAGAAAGAAGGGGTTACAGATTGACCTTTATGCGAAAATATTTCATACCAATTGCTTCCCTCTTTAAAGAACCACCTTTCCTTTTTCAGCAGGTGAAATGTGTTCCATGCTAATAAATGGTTTCCTGAAATTTTAATGTCTAATTCATGAGGGAGAAAAAGTTGTCACCTACAAGGGTTATTTTAAAAGAGTGGGAGGGGAGGAGACAGCTATACAAATAGTTTGTGTAATTACTTTATAAACATGAATTATACAAATGAGCATTTCCATATCCTCAAAGTTTTCACCAGTGGTAATGAAAAAGGAGAATTAAATTGCTCTTTTATTTTGCTGTTCTTATCTCCTGAGGCTAATTTAGACTTTAGGAAAAAAAGGTAACAGTAATATTCATTCATTTCTTTCTGCCATGTTGTATGTTATTTTAAAGGTAACATCTATGGTGTCCTTGCTTTTAAATGTAGATTTATCCTCTCAGGATGAAAGTTGCTAAAGCAGCTGTGTTTGAAAGTATGAAAAATCACCACTTTTTCTGTGTGAGCCCCTCGTTTGCGCTATCTCCTCAGACAAAATTAAAGCATTAGCAATGGCTGTGGAGCATGATGGCCCTAGGCAGAAGATGGAAGTGTGCCACTGAGACCTTTTGGTGCAGAAAACCCATTTTAATTTAACCTATGTTTTCTATCACAAAAAAAGCAAGGTAGTAAGTAGTATAGTTGGACTAAGATGAGGGAACAGGCATGTTAAGATGAGGAAATAGGAAAACTCAGTGCAGAATGGCCCTGGGAGCAAGCAAGCAAAGAAGTCGGGAGGAGAGAGAAAAATTTGGGAAAGTAGGGTAGCCAGCCCCCCAGGTAGTGGCTGGAGATCTCCCGAAATTACAACTGGTCTCCAGGCCACAGAGATCAGTTCACCTGGAGAAAATGGATACTTTGGGGGGTGGACTCTATGGAATTATGCCATGCCAAGGTCTTTTCCCTCCCTCAAACCCACTTTCTCTAGGTTTCACCCCCTAGATCTCCAGGAATTTCCCAAGTTGGAGCTGGCAACCCTATGGGAAAGGGATAGTGTGGGGCAAGGAGGCCACGAAAAGACTATCATAAACCTTTTTGAAACAAATGTATCCTATGCTCCTTTTCTATTGGTGAAGCATATTCTATCCCTGGTGTCAGGGCAGAAGTTCTTACTTTGCATGGAGGCCAACAAAATAATTTAGCCAGTGAAACTGGGCACACATTCTAGCAGTGTTCAGAGATCAGGTACATATTTCCACACAAAAGTAGCAACACATAAGACTCTAGCTCTGCTAGATCAGACCAGTCATCCATCTAGTTCGGCGTCCTAACTCACACGGTGTCGTGTTGCACAAGTAAGTTCAGACATACCTAACATAGGAAAGGCACAAGTTCCAATCCAGACCCAAGCTTTTATCTAGTGAGCCAGCAACTTCTTTATTTCTTTTACTGGTTCTTCACCATTTAAGTAAAACAAGTGACTACTTGGAGCTCTGGCAAGGGTACTGACATGCTACTAGAAACAGCTAGTTGCCACAAGTATGGCTTGTGCTAACTGTTGCTTCCTAGAGCTACACTGCCTTCATTCAGGTCCAAGGCGAGCTCCAAAGGCATTTCTGGAGCTGATAGAGCTCATCTTTCTCCCTGCCCCAAATAGCAGGGAGGTTGTAATGTCATCTCCTGAACCCATGCCACTCTCTTGGGACTCAAGCAAGCCTCTGCCCCATTGCTAGCAGCCCTGAGCTCAGCTTGGAGCAACAAATAATAGACTACAAGCAGTATACCCACATGGACTCATGAGGGATATTTAATTTTCCTAGATATCTTCCTCTCTTACTATTTTCTCTTTCCATTTCCTGGCAGCCCCCATAGCCTCTCCACTTTTCCTGCTTCATTCTCTCCTTCCCATCTACTCAGCCAGGCTATTTCTATCTGTCCTGCTGTCTTCAGCTTTCCCTCCTTCCTCCCCCTGGGATCTTCTCCCCAGGAAAAGTCTGGTCAAAATGTGTGGTGGTCACAGGGGCTGGACTAGGCTTAGTTGCACAATGGAAGTAGGCACATCATATTGCACCCTGTCGTGGGCTATTTCCCACCCCTAGCTCCAGGCCCCTGCCATTGCTCTTCACTGCAGCAGTAGCAAAAATGGGGGTGGGAATAAAAAATTGTAATGTCAATTCCAGTTGTTCCCAGGAGTGACATCATAGTGCTCTATAAATTCCCCAAATCTCTATGTTATTTGCCATAGAGTTCAGGGAATTTCTAAAGCCTTGTAACTTTGCTCCCCCCTCCCCCCCATTTTGGCTGTCACTTAAGTGAAGATGCTCGGATGGACCCAGTTGTGCATTGCCTACTATTGCCAGCCTGGCCCAGTCCTGGGTATGAAATGCTTTCTACCACCAGGTTAGGGCAGGCCATGTTGTCTAGTGCCTACTGCAACTGGACTAGGCTGTGCCCAATTGTGTGGTATTAGGGTTGCCAGGCCCTGGCTGGGGTAGGGAATACCCTGACCCCAGCCGCTGCTCCCTGGCACCACTCACCTGAGCAATAGGGGGGAAATAAAATGAGAAGGGGGGTCATTATGTCACCAAAAATGAAATGATGTTATTTCCTTAGCACTTGGAAGTGATGTCATCACATTGGTGATGAAGCCATTGTTTTGGGGTAAAACCCATAGTTTTTGCCCTAAACCAGAGTAGTTCCAGTGTGTTGACAACATGATTAGATCACTTTCAGATGTCATTACATTGCCAGTGATGTTATAGGCAAGGGCCTGAGGCAGTGGGTAAGTCCCATCCCCCTCTCCCTCAGTCTCCTCCTGCCCTCTGCTGGTTGTCAGGGGTACCTGGCAATCCTGTGTGATTGCTTCCACCATCAGGTCAGGTTCACCATGGCCAGGTTAGATTCACATGTGCCATGGCCACCCCCCCAGGCTAGGCGCACTTGCACAATAGCTGCAACGATCTGATCTGCTTTTACTGTGGCTGCTGCCGAGCCAGGCCATACCCAATTGTGCTATATCTGCCATGGTCAGTCTGGGCCAAGTTGTGCAGTGACTACTGTCATAAGGCCTAGCTTAGCTGTGTGAATAGTGAGTCTCCAGTAGTTGCTTGTCCTCGGCAATTCCTCCTCCAAGAGGGGAAATAATGGGGAAGGGGCTGGGATATTTTCTACTGCTGTTTTGACCTCCAAATAGAACATTTGTCCATGATCCTCTGTGACTAGACCCCTCTGGATATATTCTAAATATATATTGATTATGAAGAGATTACAGGGATTGACCGCCTCCATAATCACAACTGGAGGTGGGCACGATCCAAAAATATTACCGATCAAGCTGATTGGGGCTAGGCGCTGGCAACGACCCCAAATCATCAATCCACACCGATCATCTCCCGTTTCCGATCCGTGGATTGGATTGGGGAGGCCAAAGCGGAGGGGCACCCTGCTGTTCCCAGCTATGTGGGAAGGTGGGTGGTGGCAGTGACCGCCGGGCCCGGTGGGCATGGGGAGGGGACGTTCACACACACACACACACACACACACACACACACACACACACACTTAGAGCAGAGGGGGGGGAGTTTTTAACCCGGCGACGAGCCGCCTCCTCTCAGGGAGGGGATGTTCACACACACTTAGAGCAGGGGGGGGTTTAACCCGGCGATGAGCCACCTCCCCTCAGGGAGGGGACGTTCACACACACACACACTTAGAGCAGGGAGGGAAGTTTTTAACCCGGCGATGAGCTGCCTCCCCTCAGGGAGCGGACGTTCACACACACATACTTAGAGTGGGGGGGGGAGTTTTAACCCGTACCTGCCTCTCCAAATAGAGAGAGAGAGAGACACCCCGTCAACATGTTTCAGCCAGCATTTTAAAAAAAGCAGGGACAGAATCCTCCATTCCTCCCCACCCAATTTTAAAAGCAAGCAGCCAGTCTTCCAAAAGCTTGTTTTAAACACACACACAGAGCCGTGAATGAGGTTTCCCCACAAAATACAGTGTTTTAAAAGCAGGTTAAAAACAGAGAGTGACAGACAGAAAAACAGCCATTCCTCCTACAAAGCCCCGGTTTTTTTAAAAACCAAAAAACATTTGGAGTGCCCATGGCTACAGAACACCCCCTTCCCCCTCCCCCCCCGGGTCTCTTCTCCCAACTGGTGAGTGTGTTGCTGCTCTGTGGTTGGAAGGAAGCCCTGCTAATCAAGAAAAGCTGGGCTTCCATTCGGGTTTCCAGGGCAACAGAAGGAGAGCAAACACAGCTCAGGCATTCCCCTGGCTCCGTTGCGGGAATAGATTACTGGTGCCTGATTGTCTGCATCCCCGATCAGATCCCGATGGCCCGAATCAAGCCCCAATGAAGCCCCCCCCCCAAACGCTGGATCGGTCGCCGTGGACGGCACAGATCTGCCGGGTCCCAATCGCGTGAACACCATTATCGTGGGTATTTTTCTATCGTAATGCCAATCGTGCCCATCTCTAATCACAACCCCAGGTCCATGCATACATTTACCAGCTACACAGAGCCAGTGGTTTGCACCCAGCAACAGGATACTGGGAAACACACTTCAAGTGGTAAGAGGGCCCCAGGCCCTGAAGGGCTTTAAAGGTGGCATTGAGCACTTTGAATTAGTTCTGGAAGCAGATAGACACTATTGCAATTGAGGCAGCTCTGATGCTATATGTTTCAAGTGGCTGACTCCTGACAGGAATCTCACCACCACATTTTCTACAAATTGAAGCTTCTGAGATATTAAATATTATTAAAATAACTTGATAATTCTATTGTGGAAATACCCTTAAATCCTTTCTACATAAAAATAGAAATAAATTCCTTGTTTTATTCTATGCAGCAGAGGATGCCATGGCACATAAAACTATTTTGGGACAAGCCTTCCCCCCATTTGCTTTAAAAGCAAACATTGTTCTTATAACAAAGGTGGTATGGCATTTCTTTGGCACAAAATATTTGCATTATTTTCCCAGTAGCATTCTAACAATTCATGAACAAACCAAAAAAATGCTAATTAGGTATGCAAAAGAATAAATGTGCACTTCATAATTAGCTACAATACATACACACATGCTTCTTTGGAATAAAGGTGAGTAGCATATAATATAAAAATAATACGAAATTATGTATGAAATATAAAATAAGGGAAATATGAAATAAAGGTGAAATTCAGCCATATTGTTTTGTAAACTCTCATTGTTATACCTTTCCCAAGAGTCTTTAGGGTTACATACGGTACCACGGGATAAAGCTACTATCATGTTTATATGGTATTTTGAAATCACATAGAAAACTGCTGGTCATAATATACTGTATTCATGTGCATTTTTAATGACCAAATTTTATGACACCGTGGTAGTACTGAGCTTATATGCTGTGAAATTTGCCTCCTGCAAAACACACTAGCCCTTCTACAAATTTTATTTTGTATCAGTTTGTAAAAAAGTAGGAAACTGTTCACAAGGGAGCAGATATGAATGCTCTCCTTCATTTTATCCTCACAATAACCCTATGAGATTAGGTTGAGAAACTGTGACTGGCCCAAAGTCACCTAGTAAGCTCCCATAGCAGAGTGGAGATTTGAACCTGGGTCTCCTAGATCCCATTCCAACCCTCTAACCACTACACCACTCTGGCTTTCAAGTAGGTGAGACTGAGTCGAACCACACAATACGAATTACACGAGACCAAGCGAGTGTCAGGAGACCTGTCTTACCCCAAAAGCCCATGTCCAGCATTCTATCAATGAGCACGTGTCCTGGTCCAGGCATGCATTCAAAATTTTCTTTTTTTTTTTAATAAAATTTTATTGGTGAGTGGAAAAACAAAAGAAAATTTTCCAAATTTAACACATATAATCCCATTTTTCCCCTTACTCTGTCCCCCACCCTTTTCCTCCCCCCTCCCTATTGACTTCCAACAGCTTTCCAACCCTTAACCCTTCTTATTACTTAAATCTATTTCATTTATATTTTCCTACCAACTTTGAATCATAATATCTCTTACTCTAAGCACATTCTTATTCTTTTACATAAACTATATCAAACATACTATCAATATAGTATATCTCATATCAATATAACTTAACAATATAGTATAATATATAGCAGGGATCGCACTATCTCTTACTTTAAACTTATTCTATTTCTTTTCTTATAGGCATATAATCCATCAAATACACTATCAATATAGTATATATTATAGTAATATATTATATATATATATTGTATGCTATGCCACCAATGTAGCACAGCATACAACACCATATAGCATAACCACATAATATGTTATAATGTAAAGTCTGATCCACTAACCCTTTATTTTATGTTATATATCATATATAGTATATCTCATTGAGATATCTATTTACCCCTTCTCATTATCTCATATAGTCAATGTAAAATTCCCTTACATATTATATTAGCTTAGATTACAATTACATTCCCCCTAAATGGTAAGATCCCTTCTCTCTTCTCATTGCAACATTGTTTTTTCTGCTCCAGTGTAGCCGCGACGGCGCATGTACGCGGTCATGATCAGTAAGTTGGCAATGCAGATCATCCTTATTTCCTATTTCTTCTGCTTCCTATCTGTGCAAAGTAGAGATGCATGGTGGGATATCTTGGAGAAAGATATGCAGAGAAAACCCGTGCCACCGCGAACACGCATTTGATGGAGGTCCTCCAGTCCTGGCGCGTGTAGTTGAAAACAACGTTGGAACACATGTAAGTTTTCATGTCATTTGCGTGTAATTTGTATCATGTGATTCAGCTCTGATTCTACCCAGGGTCATGGAGGGTCAGATCAGATTATTAAATAATGTGATGGGAGAACACCACCTACTATAAGGCCATGTGAAAATATGCATGTGTGAAATAACATGAATAAGAGAAGCTTATACAAAGATCTAATGGTAAGACTTAAAAATCCTTTATTTATTTTTTATTTACCATGTTAAAAATGCCCTCCTGAATAAATCAGTTTTACCAGATTTGCTAGCTGAGATGGATTTGCTCACTGTTTATGCTATTGGTTGCCAACTGTCATGTAACAACAGCAGCAACAAAACTGAGGGATGGAGAAGGGAAAAGGAGGACTGTTGTCTGGTTCTGTGAGATGTGCATGAGTAAAACACTGATTATCTGTACTGTACAGTTTGAATACTTGAAAAATCACAAAACTTTGAAGCCATTCTAGCCACCAGTGGAAATGGGAGGTAGTTTTGATTTAAAGCACATTTTATGGCTTTCTTGCTGTTGATTTTAGTGTGATTTCTGTAGAGCTTTTGTCATTGTATTGCTTGACCTTAGAAGATTTTTGCCTGTGGTGGAAGCTAATTTGAATGGGTGTTCCTAAATATTTTGAATAACACAATCAAATGAGATGTCTGTCTTGAAAATGTAGCTAGAAGCCTAATCAACATTCAAAATTATTTTACCCTCCACCTAAGCCCAACATGTGAAAGTCAGTTGAAACTTTTTTTTTCAGCATTTGCAGTTGCAATTCTTTGAGAAAAGCTGGAGACTAGAAGGGAATTAGAATAATTCCTGACCCCAAGTTTGTTTTACTTGGATAAGATTCTATTAGTTAACTTCCATTCAAATTAATAGGGTTTCAGTCAGAAGTGAAAACGATAGCCAAAAATTAAGATGGCCCAAATTATCAAAGATTAGTTTAACAGCTAATCCTGTGACTACACTCAAATCCTCTCATTCAGGTCCAGTGCTTTCTTCCCTGCTCTGATCTCTTTCTTTCTTCCCACCACCCACAAACTTTGCTCACAAATGTGAGTGAACAGAAACACCAGAAACACCATCCTTTATGGAGCTAAAAAGATTTTGTACCAGTAGTATTCAATAATTATAATAATTATAATAATAATAACATTCTATTTATATACCGCCCTTCAGGACAACTTAATGCCCACTCAGAGCGGTTTACAAAGTATGTCATTATTATCCCCACAACAAAACACCCTGAGGTGGGTGGGGCTGAGAGAGCTCCAGAGCTGTGACTAGCCCAAGGTTACCCAGCTGGCTTGAAGTGGAGGAGTGGGGAATCAAACCCGGCTCTCCAGATTAGAGTCCCTCGCTCTTTCTTAACCACTACACTAGAGGGAAATATTACTGTTGAAGGGGTTGGATGGAGAAGATGTATAACTGCAGAAATTAGCAGCAGCTCTAATCATATACTTGACTACCTCAATAGGCGATTGAGCAATGAGGATACTTTTATTTCCTTACCTCAGGCCTCTGAAAACAATTGTCAAGTCTACAGTGTCTTTTGTAATATGTTAAAGTACTCTTTTCCTACTTTTGTGGTTGATCTATGTTTATACAGAATCAAAGAACTTTCCCAAGGCAGTGAGATGGTCCCATGCTTGTAGAAAGTAGAAATGCTATGCACACGCACATTCTTACACTGGTCCTATTTGGTGGGAAGACTGGCTAGCTGTTCTGGTGGAATGATGTCCTTGTTGGGTTCATATTTACTTATTTTACCGCTTCCCTTGCAACTTCTCTCAAGTCCTGTTACTTGGGTAACTGAAACCAGAATGAAGTGCCAGAATAACTGTCAGATTGGAAGGCTTTCAATAGAACCTGGATGTGAGGAATAATTCTTTTTGTGTTCAAAGCATTTACTGTCTTTACAAATGGCCATTGTTCGGGTCTGATTCTGATTTGTAAATGTATGGCTGCACATTGCCAGTGGACAATGTTTTTTGAAATCTCAGAATCCAGAAGAAACTAGGCAGTATTTCCATTGATAAGGCCGGTCTTCAGTGCATATCTCTGTCCCTCACTCTGTAACTTTTAAGGAGAAGACTAAATTATGCACTATAAGAAACATATTCAAATCTGATCAACCAGCATAATTTATACAGGCCACAGAAGTCACCTTTTCCTGGCAAAATGTTTGGGTTACCATAGTGATTAAAAATAAAAGCTACACATATGTCCTCTATTTAAACTGGCATTTTGAATGCACACAAAAGAGCAAAGCTCAACTTTTGTTTTACAAAATGTGACTTGTTCTTATGTAATATAAAGAATGATTATGAACTCCAGTACAGAATTGAGCAGATCCAGAACTATACCTAGTATTTGATTTAAAATGGGCTCAGATTGAATTCAATTGGGAAATATATTAGCCTTCATCTAGCTGACATGAAGCATGAGGTAGCTCTGTGAACTGGTTATCCTTTTATGGTTGGCCTCAAGAATCCCATGAAATGTCCAAAAATATGCTTTTAGTATAATGAGATTCCATTTGGAATGATAAATATCTGACATCACCTTTAAAATATGTATCACCTTTTCTGAGAACCTGCTTGGCTGTTACAGCTCTGGGAGAATTTAAAATAGTGGTGACAAAACTGTGAAAGTTGAATAAAGATCTAGATATATCGTTAATGACAGTTTTCTGTTCTCCTGAAAATGGCAGCTACTGCTTTGGAATGTAATAACAGAATGAAATCTAGTATTTCTAACATGGTCTTATACAGCAACAGGTACTAATTATTGATTGAAGCATTAGATAACAGTTAGCCATTAAGGACAGTTCTGCCTATACATCTGTTCTCTGAGATATCTGAGAATTCCCTTGGAGAGAAGACACCTCAGAAGCAGTGGCATGCTTTGGCAGGTTTAGGTTTCCTCACAGGTTTCTTGGAGGACTGGGTGGGAATATAGGAAAGATTCATGTTGCTAAAACTGCAATTTCATGTACACTTACTTGGGTGTAAGCCATATTAAATATGGTGTGTTGGATTCAAATTTTGGTTTCCATTAATGGAAGGCATTTCTGGCAAATGGAAAAGGTATTCTCTGCCTCCTCTCTTGTTGGTAGCCCACTGAGCTCACAAAATGGTCTCTGAGGAATAGCCTTTGGAGGTCAGTGTATTGCAGCAGGAGGGGAGAATCAGAAAAGCTCCATTCCTCTGATGGAAGTGCCTTCCATTAACAGAAAACTCAGTGTGCATCTAACCTAATGCTGAGTAATGTGTAAGACTGGGATGTCAGACCTATAATGGGACAGAAACATACCAGTAATTTGTGAATGTAACTGAAGACTGAATTCCAACCCGCAGAGTGGAGATGCAAAATCATTATAGCACTGTCAGATTTCTCTATAGGGCTCAAATATAAAGCAATATCCTATGGAATGAGCAAATGTCTTAGAAATCAAAGAAGTCAAGCTATAGCATATTCCAAATCTAAGTGTGCTAGTGTAGACTGATAAATTTTGTATTGAATATAATGTAATTTTGCAATTGATTTCTTTTTCTTCAGTTCAGCGGCGAAAGCACTTCTTATCAATAGAGCTTATTAATTCACACTCTTAATTAAGTAGATTAGATGAGGTTTAAATTTAGATTTATTAGGACACTTGTTCAATGTTAATTAAAGACCAATTGATTATTAAAACATTTTTACTGAATTTTTAATCACTACAGTGTGTAAAGCAGGGTGCAGGAAGAGGATGGGGGAAGCTCTGCTGTTCCATGCAGTGGGGCTCTAGAAATGTAACCAACAGCAGAGGCTGATTGAATAAATGGACTTTTACTACTTATCTATTGTTTGTGTAACATGTAATTGCTCAACAGCTCAATGAGTAAATCAAAGGATTTAGTAAGTGTATTTAGGTTACTTAAAGTGTTAAGGTAAATTATTGATTGTGCTGTATATTGCAGAGCTGTTAAAAACATTCTAGTAAATGTCTAACTTCATTTATTAACTGCTATAATATGCTTTAATTCACAGAGGTGCTAAAGATTATTGGCACCTGAGTACAAAGATCTGACATTACAAATCTATGACCAGACATAAACTAACGACACTAAAAGCAGCAATTTGAACTAATATATAACCAACTTCCAGACCCATGCAGAAAACCTCAATATATATTACTTGTTCTCAACAGCTTTATATTAAAATAATTTGGATCCCTTACATGGGGTTCATTCATGGCATCAGCCATTCCTAGACGATGGGTGTAGACCTAGCAAGAGGTTGAAGGAGCATGCTGCAAGTGCTCTGCCAGACTGATGTTGATGTCTGGCAGAGCACCAGTTGGGCCTATACAAGTTGGGCCGATATATGTTAAGGAGCAAACATAGCTTGCATTCTAAACAAGTCCCTAAGACATTTCTGAGATATGGTCACCAAGGAAGTGGCAAATTAACTCTGCTACCAACTTGAGATACCTAATGCAGTCTTGGGACAATGCATTTCATATCTTTCTGCAGCAACATCCTCAAGAGTTGGCCTTGGTCTTATCACTGTCTTCCCACTTCAGCCCACACCATTATCCCAAAGGACTAACAGTGCAATCCTAAACCAAGATTCCATCCTTCTAAGCTTAATGACAATGGATTTAGAAGGGGTAACTCAGTTTAGGACTGCCCTTTTCATATACTACAAATGCTGTCATATATGCCTCCTGCATATCTGCCATGAATGTATATGAGTTCTGCCTCTGGCTTCAAGAGTGTGGGAAGTTCTTTATTGCTCAATGCCAGTAGGTTATCTTGCAAATGTTTACTTTCTCTTTCTCGCTCCGCTGAGCCAGTGTCCTTGACTGCCAGCTGAAACTGGTTTGTGGTGTGCTCTTCTTGAGAAACAAAGATAAGTTCATCTTTCTCACTGCCTGTTCTAAAATAATGTCTCATCCCAAAGCCCCCCCCCTTAATGGTCCTTGTCCCAAAGGTGGGAATATTCCCTGTAACTAACATTGCTAGCCCTACCCACGTCACTTCTAACAATTTCCACTGTCTATGCACGTTGTACTGAATGGATCACTAATAAAGTTACTTCAGCTGGAACACCTGCATGTTAACTGTGGAGAACTTGGGGATTTAATTGCCAGGGACTGAAACGCTATTCACAGTTATATAGCAGGGCTGCTTAGTCATTGAAATGTCAGTCAAACATGTTATTGTCCTCCAGTAGGAAGTTGCAATTGGTCATCTCACTTCATTCATCTTTCATAATATATTGAGCCGTTACCTGGGGAATAGATGAGGGGACTGTGTGGGGGAACAGAGTGGATAAGGGACTTTTTTCCTGATCGATCTCTGAAGAAAAAATAATTAAATTGGTCTTCCTACTAAAATACATCTGCATTAAAAATTGGCAGCATATCCATTGAACTAATACACCATGCCACCCTTGTGTTGATTCCTGTTTGCACAGCTGCATAATTGAAAATCACACGGAAAACATTCATTGCTAAGAAAAATGTTGCTCTTCTCTGCCTAACCCTGCCATAGTTTCTGCAGCAGCTAGTGGTTGGGGACCCAGAAGGCTGTGGAAATATGAATTGGCTTCCCACATGAGTCCATAGATCTTAAAGAGATCTGGAATTAACAAGGGTACTTCCTGCATAATACAGATCAATAGGGAGTAGGATTTAAACATTCTCAGAGCCACATGGATCACTAACTACTGGGGTGGAATTGTTAGCAATGATTACAATGCTGAAGAAAGTTTGAGTTGGGGCAATTATGTTGCCCTATATAAAAATATTATGTATTATTTTTAACATGCTGTGACAGACTACAATTGAAAAGAGGTTTCCTAAGTGCAGCAATCAGAGAGATGGAATGGAAAGAGTTAACTCTTGCTTGAAATAAAGAGCTTGAGTGACATGCTGCTTCCTCCTCTCTGAGAGCCAAGCTACAAGTGATGCCTGACACAGGTTGGACACTTTTCAGCTTACCTCAAGTTTTGATGAGAAATGCAGGCATGCTGGTTTTACAGCTTGGCTCTCCATTACAGCTGCAAGACCAGGATGCCTACATTTCCCATCAAAACTTGAGGGAAGCTGACAAGTGTCCAACCTGTGTCAGGCGTCACTTGTAGCTTGGCTCTCATTGATCATTTAATGCCAGCCTTCAAGATAACAGCAGTTTCTAACAGGATTTGGGAGAGTTTGGGAGAAGGAAGGTCAGACAGGTTACCCTCTGGAGTGAGGAAAGAGGAAATTTGTGCCTTAACTTAACATTACTGTCCTGAAGAATTCTATTTAAGAATTCTTAATATAAGCGTCAGTATAAACTGAAGCCTACTTGACACAGACACAATAGAACTAGGAGTGTGTTTTAGCAAAAGTGATTGTGGTAGTAGGTTGAGACTCCCTTTCAAGCCAAAAGAGGAAGGGTTATATCTTCTTAGGAAATGAAGATTAATTCCTACCCAGTTTCTAAAGGGGGGATTGGTTCTGAAGAGGGCCCCGGGTTGTGAAGGGAAAACAGTTTTTAAATTAACTCCAGGAAGCCTGAACCGTCATAGGAAAATCTGTGAAGAAACATTGCTGCTGTAACTAAAGTATTAAGTAAAACACCTCTCACTGTTAAGAACCAAGAATATAAGAAACCAAGTCTGCTGAAAATATGGTAGATTTTGCTTGCAAAATGCCACCCCCAGCCCCCTGGATAGCCTCCATAGTTTTCCCCATAGGGAATAATGGAGATTGAAGATAGTTGGGGGCTCCTTCTTGGGGGGGCATAAAATAACCCCTTGGAGTTCAAACTTTATGAAATTTGGGAGGTTCTTAGAGGATAGTTAAGAGTAGGACCCCTGCAAATTTGGTGATAATAGGTCAAAAACACGCCCCCCAGCCCCAAATTGAGTTTCCCATAGAAAACAATGGCTGAATTTTACCGAATTTGTTTTGTATTACCGAACTAAACTGGAGAATGAACTCAGTATTTGGAGGTGCCCAATTTTTTTTCAGTTTGGTATCACCGAACCACATTAACCAATTTCTTTTTCATGCACACACCTCTATGCAGTGCCGTGTCCAACAAAAGAGGAAGAGGGCTCTTGCTTCTGCCCTTCAAGTTCCTGGGCTGGGCTAAAAAGCCAAAATTATATCTGACTGTCAGGGTGGAACAAACAGGCTATCAAACCACAAAAATTAACATGCTACTTCGGAGCTGCTCAGCCAAAGCAGGCAAACTGTTTTTTGGCGAGAAAGCATGTCTCACAGTGGGGATCCTTTATACATGCATTTTGATTTCATGAAATCTGTAAAGCTAAAAATGGGCTCAAGAGATGCTGAAGCACACATATAGAGAAACAAAAGTAGGAAGCAAGGAACTCCTTTTCTTATGGCACTGTGGGGAAAGAACAGAAGACGCATCTATCTTGCACATCATTCTGTAGCTGGAAACATAGCAAAAGAAGTAAGTTACAAAAGAAGACAGGCAGGGCCCAGTTCATTTTCCTTTCCATAACTGAGGGCATGAAACTAAACTACTACAGCAGGCTTCTACTTCTGAAATCTTACAAAGCAGATATTGTTGTATTTATTCTCAATATATTACTGTGGCACTGGACGGTAAATCTACAAGTTAGGTATGCATCATGCTTGAGAATCCCTCTTTAGCACCCAGTAGTAAACTAAAGTTTTGGGGGGCAGCCTGGATTCATCACATGAGACCAAAGTTTAATGAAATCATAGCTTATATTAATTTAACTGCTATTTGGTGTGAGCAATATCTGTGGAGTCTTGTACGTTGCAACAGTGAACCCTTACATTCCATGGGTAGCCTTACTGGGTGACTTGTTTATTTGTCATAAACACAAGAATCCTGAGATGAAAGTATGAAATTATCCACCTTTTAACTGTCATATATATCCACTCCAAAATCAGATAGTTTAAATATGCCCCCCTCTGTACTTGGTTGTTGAACAAACACAATACAACTCGATTTTCCTGTGTGGAGAAGACAATCCAGGTGGTGAATCATTGATAACAGTATAACAGCACAGCAACATCCAACAGGTTGTGGATCCAGACTGTCTTTCCATATGATTCCAGAGTGCTATCTTACCATCCTTGCTGAATCTGAGTAAAGCTGCCATTTGAACTTGGCTTTTACCTTGAGAAAAGTAGGGGTGTGTGTATCAAAAAAAATCAGTTTAATTTTGGATCAGGATTTGGTGAGGGCATGCCTTTTGTTATCCTGAATATTCAGGATACTTCTTACCTTTTTCCCCAGTATTTTTTTTAAGATACTGAAAATTCAGAACTATTTGAGCAATTGTCCCCCATTCCTCTGCATACTAGAGGCAGCAAGAACAGGAAAGGAGAGAGGGAGAGAGGGGAATTGGGTCTCATCAAACAGTTGTGGGGTGACATCTCTCTCCCTTTAAATTTTAAAGAGCCATTATTTTCTATAGAGGTAGAAAATAGAAAATTAAAGGGAGGGAGATGCCACCAAACAGATTTTTAGCATGTGTGTGGCAGCTGGGGGGGAATTGGGTTTGTGTGGGGCTGTAAGGGGTGGACTTTAGGGGCTGAGAGGACCTACTTGGGGAGGCCATGAAATGGCCCCCCCAAGTGGGAGCAGGCTGAGCCTTGGAGGGGAGTGGGAGGAGGGGTGAGAGAAGGGCCCCAGAGGGTTGGGGGGCATTTTGCATGCAAAATGCCACCCCTGGCAAGACAAGCCTCCCCCAGCTGTCAGTGGTAGAGATTAGAGCACCTAGTTGGGGAGGCCATGAAATGCCCCCCCAAGTGGGAGCAGTCTGAGCCTTGGTGGGGGGTGGGAGGAAGGGTGGGAGAAGGGCCCCTGAGGGTAAGGGGGCATTTTGCATGCAAAATGCCACCCCTGGCAAAGGAAGCCTGCTTCTTCATTTTTTCCCCATAGGAAATAATGAAGAAGATGAGCAGCAGCATGCTAACAATATGCTGCTCCTTCGCTTTCTTATGGGAGGATAGGGGGACCTGCTTTGGGGGGCCATAACATGGCCCCCCAAAGTCCAATCGGTCTGAAACTTGGGGGGTTTTTAGAGAGGGGTTAGAGGAAGGTTCCCACCAATTTTGGGCTGATTCGGTGGGAAAATGCCTCCCCCAGACGTCCGGGAAGACGGAGGCATTTTCCCATTGAAAAGCCGAAAGAAAGCTGAAAGAAGCCGAAACGTTTCGGCTTTTTTTCTTTCGGCTAGCCGAAACGTTTCGGCTTTCTCTGAAACGTTTCGGCTAACCCGAAAGAATCCGAAATACTTTTGTTTCGACTTTCTTTTGGCATTCAGAAAGCCGAAACGCACATCCCTAGTCAGGAGCCTTGGTGTGATGCTGAACTCCTCCTTGTCAATGGAGGCCCAGGTCAAAGCAGCTACCAGAACTGCCTTTTTCCCTCTTCAGCAGGCCAGGCAGCTTGCCCCCTATCACTCAACCCATGACCTAACGACAGTGATCCATGCAACGGTCACCTCCAGATTAGATTACTGTAACTCGCTCTACGCAGGGCTTCCCTTGGGCCTGACTCGGAAACTGCAGCAGATCCAAAATGCTGCTGCTCATGTCCTGACAGGAATTTCATTCAGGGCACATGTGACTCCAACTCTGCAGCAGCTGCACTGGCTCCCCATGGAATTCTGGATCAGGTTCAAGGTTCTGGTTCTGACCTATAAAGCCCTAAACGGAGTGGGACCCACATACCTGAGGAACCACCTCTCCCCATATGTACCTCGGAGGGCTCTTAGATCTGCAGGTAAAGTGGTGGTCCCTGGCCCCAGGGAGGTTCAGCTGGCCTCGACCAAGGCCAGGGCATTTTCTGTCCTGGCCCCAACCTGATGGAACTTTCTGTAAGAAGTCACTCAGGCCTGCCTAGATCTTGTAACTTTTCGGCAGGCCTGTAAGGTGGAGATGTTCCACCAGGCATATGGTTGAGGCCAGCACTGGATCCATCTAATTAGCCTCCCTGCCGGTCTCCTGCCAGTGGGGGGGGCATATAGTCCATCTGCCTCCCCATGCTTGAGGAGTTTCACTAACCCACACCTCCACTCTTTTCGTCCCTTGTGTATGGTGGGCAGGGACAGGGGGAAGGGTGCACCATCTGGAATGCTTAAATCCATGTTGGTACTGAGATGTATTTTATTGATTTATGTATTGTAATTTATTTATGATTGTAACCCGCCCTGAGCCTGCTTGTGGGGAGGGCAGGCTAAAAATCTAACCAATCAATCAACATTAATATCAAAGAAAATCTCTAGAAATGTGTAGAATATGCGTCAAATTGATTGACTTTATGTTATAAAGATAAGAGATATAAGAGATATAAGAGGAAGTAAAGAGTAACATATAGAGTATAAGTTAAATTGGTTGACTTATAAATGTATTCATCATTTATGAGTACTCAAGTTATGTATAGGGAGGGATAAATTGTTTGTCCCATATTGATGACATTAGAATGAATAAGTTAGAGTACAGGATATTGAGAATATTACCAGTATTATTACTATTGAATAACATGCCAGGAATGTATTAGTTAGTTGATAAGTGAAGGGAAATTGATTTAGTACTGTGTTATAATAGACTAGCTTAGAAGAGTGTGAAAGTATATGTTTAATTGACAAAATAAGTTGAAATGAGTAGGGGAAGAATAGACAAAGGGTTGGAAAACTGTTGGAAGTCAACAAACGGGGGGGGGGAAAGGGAGGGGGTTAGAACTGGAATATTAAAGTAATCTGATTGTTATAAATGACAAAATATTTCTAATTCCAATAAAAATTTAATAATAAAAAAAAATATCAAAGAAAATCTCAGCAGTCAATAGATGAGATGGTTTGCATTATCTGCTTCCAGGGCTTTTTTTTCAATCAGACTGGTGAAACGGAGTTCCAGCACCTCTTGCCCCGGGTGCAAAATTCTGAGGGGCTGTTTGGCACTGCACGGAGATCTGGCATGAGTGACTGCTTGGGGAGGGGAGGCTGGATCATTGTGAGGAACAGGTCTCTCTAATAAATATGAGGGACTCACCTCAGCTGCCCTGGAGAGCATAAAGAGGTGGGACTGGAGAAATTTTGCAACCCTCAAAATTGTGTTCCCAGGGCAAGAGTTCATGACTATTGTGATGTATGATCCTACTGGGTAGTTCCTATTTCATTTAATACCCTCCTACACACACACACACAAGGTAGGTGGTTCTGTCTTGCAGTTGATGTAAGTCAATAGCGCATGAAAATAATATTATTTCAAAGAATCCCATGTGTTTCTCCTTCATTTCCCTCTTAAGAGTTCCACCACCTCTTTTCTTAAAAAAAAAAATGCCCTGTCTACTTCTATGCAGGAACCCTGGACTTTCATAGTGATCTCTCATTCAAGTACTCACCAGAGCCAATCTTGCTTAGCTCCTGAGATCTGATGCGAGCAGGCTAGCCTAGAAAGAAACCTTGTGTGATTGAAATGAAATGCTCAACTACCCATAGAAGACATGGATTGCTCAAAGTATCGTGCAAATTCTGGAAGGTTCATCTAGTGGATCTCACAATCCTTGGCTTCTATAATAGTGTGCTGACTGGTTTCTATGGGAAATCGCTTCCCGGTTTTCAAACGCAAAGGAGTTAAGAAACAAAATATTTACCCTCCTCTAACTTGTGTGTTTCCTGTATAGTTAGATACGATACAGATGCTAAGTCACTGGTCTGCAAGAGTCTTCCACAAATCTATAATAAAATAATTAAATTAGTGAGCTGTGTGTAGATCAGAGTTTCTTGGCTGCCATCTCCTAAGAACTCTGGGAATTCAGGACCACAGAAGGATCATTTGGAGTCCATTTGGCAAAAATGTCAGAAACTCACTGCTCCTGGGAACATCCTTTTCCAATAACATTTATAGCTCTAGATGGAAGTGAAAAGCACCATATGTTAAGAGTTTCCTGCAAAGCTTCCTGGTAAGAGAGGAAATAAATTCAACTTGTCACATCTGCTTGTGGGCCAGTCAAATAGGATTTTATCACAGCCTTAAATGGTTTACAAAACTGTCTAGTTATCAACTGAAAAGTGACTGTACATTTTAAGGTTTCTTTCTTACCCTTCCTCAATCTGAATGTTCATATAATCTTAATTATTAAATGATTTAACTTCAACAGGATGCAACACTATCCCATTTTGTGTTTTTATCTCTAAACAGCATAGATTAAGGTTTTTCAGCAATCCATTGGATTTCAGCTGCAAAGCAAATTTCAACTAAGATAGTTTGATTGACTAGAGGATGAAAAAGCCTTGTTTCACCCTCAGCTTCTGAGCTGAAACTTGACTTCCTAAAAATAGTGGGACTGCTAGCATATTCAATAATGTTTATTTAATTATGCATCTGCCTTTAAACAGATTAAGCAATTAATTGATTATATTGGAATGTGCACATTACTGAAATCTCAACTCAGATATCTTTTTGAAATCTTTTAGAAAAATGAGTATGTGAAATTCATTTTAAATAAAACTAATGAACGTACAAATCTACCTGATACTGAGTCAGACCATTTGTCTATCAAGGTCAATATTGTCTAGTTTGAATGCTTTCAGCATCTCAGATAGAGGTCTTTCTCATCACCCAACCCTTTCAAGTGGAGATGGCAAGGATTGGATTTAGGACCTTCTGCATGCCATCCAGATGCTCTATCACTGAGCCACAGCTTCTACTATTCCTCTTTCAAAAAGGTAACTTGTATCTTTTAATATAATGGACAATGTATAGAAATTGTGAATGTTGGTGGAAGGAACATCAACAATTTGAGATATGCAGATGACACCACATTACTGGCAGAATAGATAGATAGATAGATAGATAGATAGATAGATAGATAGATAGATAGATAGATAGATAGATAGATAGATAGATAGATAGATAGATAGATAGATAGATAGATAGATAGATAGATAGATAGATAGATAGATAGATAGATAGATAGATAGATTTGCAATTAACAGGGAAGACAAGATCTTTTGGCCCACTGCCTCACCTATGTGGGGATCAGTAAGATTGTCTTGCAATGGCTGCTCTCATTTCTACATGATTGAGGACAGAGGGTGGTGCTAGAGGAACAGGTGGATGGCCAGCTGGCTACTGGCCCAGATGTGCTGACCAAGGGTTTGGAGGCCATGGCTACTTGATTGAAGCAGAGTTGATTAAAACTAAGTCTACCAAAGATGGAGGTTCTGTTCCTGGGCTGTGGGCAGATGGATAGTGTAATCCAGCTCCCGACCTTTGAGGGTGTGCCACTGGCACCTGCACTAAAGGTGCTTGGATGTGACTTTAGATGCCTCACTTTTGATAGGCCCAGGTTGCATTAGTTGCCAGATTGGTGTATTTTCATCTTCATCAGATCAGGCAGCTTGTCCCTATCTCTCCCCCGACCCCCATGATCAAGCCATGGTGATCCATACAATGGTCACCTCCAAACTAGACTACTGTAACTTGTTCCATGCAGGGCTACCCTTGAGACTGACTCGGGAATGGCAACTGATCCAGAATGTGGTGGCATGTGTCCTTATGGGGATTCCATATAGGGCACATGTTCATCAGGTGCTACGCCAGCTATACTGGTTACCAGTTGAGCTCCAGATCAAGTTCAAGGTTCTTGTTATGACATTCAAAGACCTAAGTGGATTGGGACTGGCGTATCTTTGGGACTGGCTCCTCCATTATATATCACCTGGAGAGCCTTATGTTCCTCTGGCCAACATCTGCTGGTGGTCCCTGGTCCAAAGGATGTCTGTCTGTCATTGGCCAGAGCCAGAGCCTTCTTGGATCTGGATCAGCCTGGTAGAATAATCTTCCAGTTGAGATCAGGGCTCTGTAGGATCTGTTACAGTTCCACAGGGCATGTAAAACAGAGCTGTTCCACCAAGCTTATAATAGAGGCAGGCAGTCCCTCATTTTTTGACCTCCCTGCCCCTACAATGGTGTTCTCCTTCTGACCTGTACTATGAGGCTCTGGTCACTGTTGCTACACTTTAAGCTAATTAGATGCCATGTTGAGATTTTAATTGTGTTTTTATATGATATTTATTATGTATCGCTTGTTCTGGTTGTAAGCCGCCCTGAGCCTCCTTGCAGGGATTACGGGCTAAATAGTCAATTAAATAAATATCGTATATCTGAGAATCCCAAATTTGACAGGGATTCATAAGTATATTTTCAGATCAGATATACTGAATTGCACAGCCCGGCCATTAACCCTTTTTGCGTGCCCATCTGTGACATCACAGATTTTCCCACATAAATATTAGCTAACATCTCCTCCTACTCTGGTGTTGGTTAAATTATTCTGGTTATAGCATTTGGAGGTCCTTCTGGTGAAGGTCAGCACCACATTTTCTGTTCTGTTCTATTCTGTTTTATTCTGGTAACACACCAGGGCCGATTCCAGACGGCCCTCCGCATCGCGAAACGTCCCACGTCGTCGTGCAGAAAATGCGAAATATCGCGTTTTCTCACGCGAGTTTTGTGCGACGTCGCGCAAAACTCGCACGAGAAAATGCGATATTTCGCGTTTTCTGCACGATGACGCGCGACGTTTCGCGATGCGGAGGGCTGTCTGGAATCGGCCCAGAGGAAAAATTACTTCAAAATAATTCAGTGGGCTTTTAACTTTCATCCTTGTGATGAAAATCAAACTGCTATAACTATAACTATAACTATAACTATAACTATAACTATAACTATAACTATAACTATAACTATAACTATAACTATAACTATAACTATAACCCAAATGCATGTACAGACAGATAACTAATCTAAATCAACAAGGCAAGAACAAAGTGTCCTTTGTCATAGTTTTCTCCAAAATATAACTGTCAGGTTGTATATTAATGATCAATCAAGTCCAGTACTCTATTTCCAAAAGCAGTTTTAGTCTAGCAATAATCTCAAGAGACTTCAATCTAAATCCATCGAAATAAATGCGTGTAGAATGGAGTAAGTATAGAATTATGCTGAACCTTACTTAGACTCAATATTGTTTTCAATGTTACTATTATGAGATAATCCACTGATGAAAAGACTTTCCAGAGTTGTGTGTGTGTATTCACAATTTCAGGAATGTTTTGGATTTTTTAGTCATTTTCCTTGGAATGTGGTGGGGGGGGTGTCTGATTCTAGAAAATGGTAAAAATTCTTGATCCTTGATAGCTAATGTATTTCATGCCTATGGCATATCATATACCAAGTTGATGCACTTCCTTGAATAACGAAAAGTTCACGCTGTTATTAAATAGAAACGATCACACATGTCTGTAAGTATGAATACACTGCATTTTAACAGATCATAAAAAAAAACATTGTCAATGCACCTTAGATTTTACAGAACTGTTTTCCAAATTGTTTAGACTCGTGAACTTCCTCTAAATCCTGAAACAAAGCATAAGTGCAAAGCTTATGCACAGATGTGAATATCCAGTCCTGTTCCACAAAGGGGTTTCCCCATTGACTAGACAATAAGCAAGAGGATTGGGATAAAAAAAAAAAGCTAGGCAGTCTTTGGCAAAATAATCAAGTAACAGGAAATTGCTTCCCTGAAGGAAAGAATTTCCCCAAATCCAGATGCATTTGTGGAGTTGATTTAATTTGCACACACTGAAGTTGAATGTATCTATTTACTCTCACACATACATATATTGCCCTTTTATCACACACACACACATACAAGCGCACATATATGGATTCTATTCATGAGTAAGGCATTCTGACGCCAATCAAGAGCCATACAAAATGTGTCCCCAAGAGCCCACTGATTCCACTCTGTCACTGAGCACTAAGCACAGGAGAGAGCTGAAGTTAACACATCATATTACATCGAATATTCATGCTGTTATTGAAGAACACTGTAGTTCTACATTTGCAAACTGTCCATAATAATTTAATTTTGTCTCTTCAATTTATAATATGTTAATTAGGCATGAAATTAAATGCTTTTTAACATACAACTGATTAGGCCATAATGTATCCAACAAGGGTTGATTACCGAATAATAAATCATGATTTGCATAAATGTTTTATGTCTTTTTTTAAAAATAAAAAGACAATGCACACTCTGTGAGAGAAAAAGAGACGGCATAAGGGAAAGGAAGGCTTTCAGCAGAAGAATAATACAGAGTTCAGCAGAAAGAATTGCTAATGCCAGAAAGTGCCATGGTCCCTTTGTTAGAGGAGCAAAAAACAGATGCTGGGCTCCTAAGAACTGCTAGGCTCACATGGGGGGGGGGGGAATTGCAGAAACCTAGTAGAATGCTTTGCTTTTTTTTTCTTTGAAAAGTTGGCATCTGTACCACATCATAAGCAACTTTTGAAAATCTCTGCAGCTTTAAAATCAGTTTTCCATATAAAATGGGGAATTTGCTGTTCACACAAACAAATATAAAACCATCTCACGGGACTCACTGAATTAGTTTCATGATTCTTTGTATCCTAGCCAGAATGTATACATTACACTAACCAGCATAATGAAAATAGCTCCCGTTCAATATTTACTATAAAGGAACCAGATCAATAACCTATCTATCACATCTCCATTTTACTCTCCTCCTGGGAGTTCACCTCCCCTTTCTCTCTTTTATGAATACAATAACTGCATTAGGTAGCACAAGCTGAAAGATAAGTATTTACCTAAGTAAGTTTCCCAACTGAGTGAAGGTCTGAACTAGACATGGGCACAATCCGAATTACGATTTCAAAAAAACCCCGATTTTGGCGTTTGCGCCATCGTGACTCAGCTAATTGTTTCCATCCATGGCAACCGATCCAGCAGTCGGGGGTTTGCTTGTTCGGGACTTGATCGGATATATTGGTTTCTGTTCAGAATTGCAGACACTCTTGTGCCAGTAATTTATTCCTGGGGCAACGGAGCCAGGGGAATGAGCTGTGTTTGCCCTCCTTCTGTCGCCCTCGAAACACGAATGGAAGCCCAGCTTTCCTTGATTAGCAGGCTTCCTTCCAACCACGGAGCAGCAACCCAGGGGAGGGAGGGGGAAGGGGGTGTTCTGAAGCCATGGACACAAAGGAAAGGCAAAAGGCAGCGCAAGAGGCTGGGAGGCCGCCTGCGCCGTTCGCCTTTCCCCAGGACAAGGGGCGCACAGGCAAGCCAGCCGCCCCTTGTCTTGCGGGGCAGGTGAACGGCGCTGGCAGCCACCGAGCCACTCGTGCTGCTGCCAGCTCCGCAGCGCACTGGGACAGCCGGCTTGCTGCATGGGCGGGGGGGACCCAGGAGCGCTCGTGCTCACGCAAGAGCCTGACTATGGTTGCCCTGGGCGCTGGCAACCGTAGGTCCAGCCCTGGGAATGTCCCCTCCCTGAGGGGAGGCAGCTCGTTGCCGGGTTAAAAACTCCCCCCTCTACTCTAAGTGTGTGTGTGTGTGTGTGAATGTCCCCTCCCTCCCTCCCTGAAGGGAGGCGGCTCATCGCCGCCTCCCCCTGCCTGCCAGGCCTGGCGGCCGCTGCCACAAACCACTGTTCCTATATCGCTGGAAACAGCGGGGCACCTCCCGCTTTGGCTTTCCCGATTCCGGATTGGAAATGGGACTTGATCAGTTAGAATCGGCGGCCTGGGTTCGGCAGCAGCCCAGATCCACAAATGGCTTAATCAGTGTTTTTTTTTTGGATCGTGCCCATCTCTAGTCTGAACTCAGGTTTCCTCTGTTAAAATCTGACACTGGCTCTCAAGTCCCAACTTACAGCTTCAATTAATGAATTATTATGATATCACCTATTCTATCTTCCTTGCAACCTGGAACAAGGCTGAACCTTGTTACCAGAACTTCTCTTATTAAAGGGGGAAATTAGCTTTAGCCGTCTGTAACTTAAAATTAGCGCGGATCTTAACCTATGTTTACGGAGGTCCCGATTCCAGACACTCTAGCGAAAAAGAGGCAGACTACAAATAGGTTCCAAACACGTGTATTTGCTAACAATGTGGCGTAAGCCTAAACTTGCACAAGCATACAAGAGAATACACAAGATCTAAGAAATACAGAGTAGGAAATACAGAGACTTTCACATTAGCTGGTTCCCAACGATGGTGGGGAATACTCACTATCCTGTAGCGAAGCAGAGACGCAGCAGCGAGGTGGCCCAATGCCAGCACTGGGACCACAGACGGACAGCAAGGGATTCTGGATAGGATGGCACGCGCCTGGCTGGGACAGGACGGGAATGGCACGAGCACCATGCGGTCTGAGAGGCCGGCTTAAATAGAATGCAGGGCAGTCTTTGGTGCAGCAGTGAAACAGCAATGCAGGAAACTTTAACACAGTTCATGGCAGGCTTTAAAGCAGGAGAGGGGGGCTACTTGGCAACAACCTTCACACAAGTTAACCAACAGCCTAGTTCTAGTAGTTTTGCATAGTTACTCTATTCTGAACCAATTGGATATATAATGTCAATTCCAAGGGAGCTTCAGTTTTTATCTAAACCAGGTTTGGATCATTATTCTCATACATAAAAACAGGGCAGTTAGAATGGGGTTGGAATAATCTTAGAATGGACATCCTCAGGCATTACTAGATATAACCATCTTCTTTCTTCTGCAACATATACACATCCTAAGTTATACAATATGGGTAGACAAGTGCTCAACTAGAAAATTCATTGCTCTGACTTGGCATGGCAGTTTCCACATTCTTATATGCAGTTTAAGGCCTGGGATAGGGTCATCTGACAGTAGACAATCAACTGTACAATACTCTCCTTTTGGATGACCTTCCAGACCTTTTTAAAACAGTGCACCTATGAAGGAAGATGCAACTGGTATGTCTCCTGCTCTGTACCTTTCCCTGTCTTATCGGATACCTTCCTTTCTTGTCTACTCTGGCAAGCAATTCTCTCATTGTGTTCCTGCAGCAAGTGGGAAGGAAGGGACCAGGACGAGGGGTAGCTGTAGGCCTTTAAAGGAAGGTTCCGTACTCACCTACGAAGATGTCTATTGGTATATTAGTCTACATGCTATTGTTAAACACCAATTCAAGACTTGTATTTTTCAAGGTTTTAGTGAAATGTGGTAGTTTGGGGTTTAAATTGATTGGTCACACATAATGGCATGGATCCTACCATTATCCTACCACTCTGTCAAGCACAGTTTGAAGTCTTCTTCCAGCCTAAGGAGCTTTCCTCCAATGGAAGAGCAACTTAAGCTGGATGAAAGTGCCTTAGGCTGGAGGAAAGTGCCTTAGGTAGGGTCAATACAAATTATTTTTGCTAATAGGTTTGCTAATTTTTAATGCTTGATATGAATTTTGATGTAGCATTGATATTGTATGTTAAGCCACCATTGGAAAAGCAGACTGTATATTGCTAAAATTTTAATGATAATATTCCTAAATGGGTCTTGATGCCAAAAGTATGCATTCTGTTTTACAGCATGACTACTTTGCATGAGGCTGCCATGCAGCAGCACACAACAACTCTGTGGACTTTAATATGGTTCTGTGACGTGAACCAAGATCGACCTGAACTGGGAACTCTAAAGGAAACACTGGCATGAATTTTATGTGATTGTGTCACTATGATCTGCACAGAATTGGGAGTAGAGTTGTTTCATGATGCCCCTCGCCACACTATTCCTGCTTTCACATCACAAAGATTCATAATGTAATACATTTGCCTTCCATGTGGCAGGCTGGTAGCTTCTAACAGGGCTAGATCCTCAGATCATTGTATTCTGTGCTTTAGTTGCACTATAGTACTAATTCACAACTGGATTTTTCTGTGTGAAGCCATCCAGTTGCAAATGATGGTTTTAGTGCAATGATAGTGAAATAGCCAGCAATGTGCCACTGTAGCCCAGGTTCCGAAGAATGATCATGGGAATACATTGTTAAACTAGTCACTGTACATTATAAGATAGTTGGACCAAATGAGGAGATTGATGATAGATGAGTTACCACTGGCAAAGGATAAATTTTAAACAGAAGACAATCCAGAAAGAGTTAACCAAGACTCATTGAAGATACTGTAATGCTATTCAATATTCACTTCTGCCTATCAGACAGTGAAAGTGTGTCCTAATATAGAGAATTCATAGCAGGCCTCTCAGTTATGGTTCAAGCCAAGCTTCCCATCTTCATGCATGCCATTAACCAAAATGTTTAATCTTTCAGTCTATTCTTGGTGCTACCCCCATGCATTAAGTCAGGAGTCTGCCTTTTTGCTTTAAGTTGTACATGTTCCCATATCAGTTTATGCATCCATCTTTCACCTTATTAATAAAATATTGGGGGGGGGGAAACTTTTAAGTATAAAACTGGTGGTAGATGTCTTAGTGGTTTGGTGATTTGGTGGCGGGAATCTTAGTGATAACACATATAACAGCCAATCAGCACCATCTGCTGCTGTTGCAACTTGCAGAAATTGTATTGTGATGTCCAGATTCACTGAGATAGAACAGATGATGCTATGTGCATTTGTTGCTCCTATTGCTCACTTGAATGGGCTACTCATGCCAACAGTTATTTGTGGGAGTCCTTGACTCATCATTGGAGTCTGCTTTTAGTTGAAGCATAAGTCCCATTGATTTATGTATTTTGGAAGGTCTATGGGTCTCTACACATGCATCAAACTTGAGTTTTATTAAAGGAAACCTCAACTCAATTTGCTTTTAACATGTGACATGAAGCTTATCTTTAAAATAGTGAAATGGGTGCAAATTAGCTCCCATGAGCATGTTGAGGCAGGAGGAGAATTTTCATTCCCTCCTTTGTACCCATGCAGTTAAGGCTTTGTTTACAAAAGAAATGAGAGAATCGTGTGGGTATGGCACACCTTCTCCGAAAGAAAGAAAGAAAGAAAGAAAGAAAGAAAGAAAGAAAGAAAGAAAGAAAGAAAGAAAGAAAGAAAGAAAGAAAGAAAGAAAGAAAGAAAGAAAGAAAGAAAGAAAGAAAGAAAGAAAGAAAAATCTGGATTTAATGTTAGTCCCACAATGATCAATAAGTACAAATTTGACTGACACGAGGGAGGGAAACTGAAGATCAATAAAAAGCCATACAATACAAGACATCTGCTCATCCAAGGCTCTCTAAAAACACTTCAGCAAGTGCTAGGAAGAAAACCGTGTAGCAAACAAAATAAAACATGGCTGGAATTCAAATGCTGGAAGTTCTGCTATCTCTTGCTTTAAAAATTTACAGGTTTCTATCATTAGCAGGAAGAAATCATTTGAAATACAGACCACATTTTCAAATGCCTTTTCATTACTCATATTGTCTATGACAAGCTGAATTTTTCTTTTTTAAAAAATCCATAGCAACAAAAAAGGGACCCAGTGTAAAGTGTAGTATTTAGGAACAGCGTTGAGAAAACAAACAAAAACCAGGAGAGGCAAAAGTCCTTCTACAACTGATGAGGTAATGTACAATGGAGAATTATTACATCAATGAAATGTTTATCTGGAAAGCTGTCTGGAAAATTCTACTGTATAGCTTAGATGAGAAACATCTAGTTGGAACATTCCCTTAATCAAGATGATATGCAAGGCTGCTTTTTCTCCCCCGGCCTCAAGTTTGGGGAAAAGGAAGGAAAGCATTCTGTCTTCCTCTTCTTTAAAAGTGCTTTCTGTTGTATCCAGAAGAACCATTTCAAGTTCATCCCCAGTGATATCTAACTTGCCAAAATATTATAATGATTTTACATAATAAAGGAAATGTATGAACAACCAGGAACTAAACTCTCTGTGTTGTAATAATCCAAAAACCCAAAATATCCAGAAACGTAAGTAATATGAGGTGCATCACAGTCTGTAATTGTATTATCTCAGTGTCCCATTACTTAGATTCCTAGAAACCATTTCCACAGGAGGCCCATGCTACAATGTAATAACCAACTTACTAGCCCCTGCCAAAAGACAATTGCTAGACTCTGGAAGCAGCCAGGGTCTAGATAAATGTTAGATAAATGTTAATTGTAGAGAAACTGACCCACTGGGTACTCACAACATAACAGAAACAAAAGAAAGATAATTTCCTCACCACATGGTAATCTTTCATAGAATTTACTAAAGGACCTCAATTCCCCAATTGCAGAAGTACAAGTCAATTTCCATCTATCAAAATTGCCTCTGGATGAACATTTCAAATAAGTCTTTCAAATAAGAAAATGATGTGGGTAAAAAATAAACAGCTCTGAACTTTTTATTTCTTTCAAAGCAATAGCAACTTTAAGATTATGCAAAAAGAGGGAGAGCCATTATTGTTGATTCAAAATAAGTTTAAAATTCTGTATCTTATTTATTTGTTTTATTTAAAATATTTTTGTGTCGCCTTTCCACCCAAATATGATCCCCAAGCGTATATAAAATATTTAGACAATTCAATAACACATATAAACACAATAACAACACAACTAGGAAAGAGGGCCAATAACAGTGAGGAAAAGGCAAACAAAACAAAAAAAAATTAGCTGCTGGCAGAAGGTGATAGAGTGAGACAGATGAAATCTCCTACGGAGTGAGTTCCAAAGTTTTGGTGCCATGGTCAAAAAAGCCCTTTCCTGGGTTACCACCCATCAAGTTTCAGATGGCAGGGGCATCCAAAGCAGAACCAATGCAGATGACTGGAATGGATGGATAAGTACATATAGGAGTAGGTGGTCCTTGAGGTATGCTGGGTCCAAGCTATATAGGGCTTTAAATTTCAATGTCAGCATCCTGGATTGGGCTCAGAAACAAAGTTGGATGAACTGTACATGAAACAATACTGGAGTGACATGGTACCTACTAGCAGTGTACATTTTGAAAATTACTGCTCCGTTTTTGTATCTGTGGCTGTTGAATGAAATGTCAGTCATGATTAGGTAGCTTTCCATTGGGGTACTGCCAAGCCAGACTTGAAATTTGTTATTTCTCTTTTGCTCTCATGGTTTTCATGGCTGTTCTTTTTAATGGGGAAGGGGAGGGGGCAGCCATTTTTACACTCAGTGGCACCAAAATCACACATAATATATGACCCCACAAAAATTAGCTAAGATGTTTAAGGAGGTGTCAAACAAATGTTGGAAGTGTCAAAAAATGAGGGTTCCTTCTACCATATGTGATGGTCCTGCCCGGTTGCTAAAAAGTGTTGGAAATAAATACATCTAACAATGCAAAAAATATTAAAGAGCAACTAAAACCAGAGATGTGTCTATTGAGTTTAGTGGATATTTCAATAGAAAATGAATTTGGAATTTTGATTATATAGATGACAACGGCTGCAAGAATAATTTATGCACAATATTGGAAATCGAATAAATTGCCAACAGTAGATGATTGGCTAATAAAGATGTTGGAGATTGCGGAAATGTCAAAATTAACAGAACTGCTGAGGGACAAAACGACAGCAAATTTTGTGAAGATCTGGAAACCTTTCATGGACTTTCTGTATATAAAAGAGAAATCAAAACTAATGATCTGTGGATTTGAAAATTAGAGTTATAAGGTTGGCAACAAATGATAGGCTGAAGTAAGCAGAAAAATGCAGATATCTTTGCAGTAAAGTCGAAGTTATCTGTTTAGTTAAGATATGGGTATTATGGAAGAGTTATTAAGTAATAAGAAAAAAATTCTGTAAAATGTTTAAATGGTATGTCTCCCTCTATGGTCTTATTTGTTTTTGTTTTTATGTTTTTGTTTCTTTATGTGAACCTTTGCTTGTCATTTGCTATAATAAAATATTTTTTTAAAAAAATAATACAGGCCTTCCTCTGAACCACCAACTCACTGAGTTTCCATCATATGCAAACAAGGGGGTCAGTGTTATCAGATCCTGAAGTAAGCGAGTGTTGACAATGCAGGATTGTCATTTCACTGACTCTGTTTTAGCCAACAGTTAAAACATACCTGCACATGTTGCCAATGTTAAAATAGGTAAAACTTTACAGGTAGCCTAAAAGATGAGTTTGAGCTGCTATGAAGATTGTTAGACTATTCTTCATGTTTTTGGAATGACTCCCCCCACAAGGCCCAAAACAAAGTCACAAGTCAATGCTCCAGCACAAAAGCTGAAAGATGTGAGGAAGGAACATGGCTCAGGGAGCAGCCATAGTTCAGTGGTAGAGCACTGAACTATAGCTGCTATGGCTGCCATGGTAGAGAACTGAACCATGGCTGTACAATAGGGGTGTACATCTAGAAATTTTTCATTGTCCTTTTCTATCAAGGGTTGTTGAATGAAATGTTTATTGTGATTGGGGAATTTTCTGGTGTGGTGTAAATGGTTTGCGGTTGAAATTCATTAGGGTTTTTTTTTTTGTTCTGAAGATTTTTGCAGCTATACTTTTCAATGTGGCAGGGGAGGGAGGACCAATTGAAGGTACTGGGGTGGCTGTTTTTGCACTCAACATCTCCAGAATACAACCCTCCCTCTGATTTAAGAGGGCAGAAAGGTTCCCGTGTGTAGTTCTTTCATGAGATGAGGTGCAATATCCAATTACATTTGATGCTCAATGATCTGCGCCAAAGGTGTGGGTGGAGAGCCATTCACTTATTCTGACCATTTACCTTTCACTTGCAGACTCACCAGCATGTCTGGGTCTCCCCTCGAAGAAGAAGAAAAAACACTCCCTAAATACACCTCCATGTCTTTTCTAAGCATTTTGTGTGTGTGTGTGTGTGTGTGTGTGTACATGAATTTCATGTTAACTTTCAGTTGCATGGCAGGGCATGATGATAATCCTATTTGGAAGGACACAAACAGTGAGAGATATTGGGATCAACAGGAGCTGTGTCATCATGACAGTTGTATTCTTTTAGAGGTGCTTGATGGGAGGCAGGATCCTTGGAATATAATGAAGGGTGAAAGTTTCATTGGGGTTTAGGTTTGCCATTTCACTCAGAGAGAGAAAGAGCCCAGAAATACTAGGATTATGAAGTCTTTCCGAGCTTTAGTAGAAAATTGATAGATCATGAGGTCACACCAACTCTGGCCTGTGTCACTTTTCCTTGCAGTAACCATGCTCGGTGACAATCCAAATGTTATGAAGGAAGAGGAATCCAGGAGCTTAGCTTATCTCCCCCATCCCTGTGTCTTGTTTCCTGGAGACCTACAGCACTCTATGATGTTTTCATGGCAATTTCCTACTTCATTTGTCTAAATAATCCTTTGCACTAATCCTTTGCACTGGAGGCAAGCAACTTTGTCAGCTGCTGGTTGTGGTTCTGTGAGAGGCCACTGAACCTGTGGAGTCATTGTTGGGGGTGGAGTAAATGGTATGGGTCTGCTAATGAACATTGTGGACAGGATACTGAAGGTCTTCACTAGAGATGGGCACGAACCAAAATACGAACCAAAATTAAGCACGAACCAGGCTGATTCGTGGTTCGTGAACCACAGTTTGTCCGATCCCATTTCTGACGAACTGCCATGAACTTTTAGGCTGGTTTCTTTGGTTCGTTTTTTGCTTCATCACTGCGGACAGCCTGGTGCCAATCAATCAGTTTCCTAGGCAACAGGGGATGGACTTCCTGCAGACCTTCTGAGGACCCGGAAGTGGCCTTCTGCTGACCCGGAAGTGATGATTTTCTGGCCTGGATAGGACATTTTCATGAACCAAACGAACTGGTTCACAAACCAGGGGCAGTTCGTGAAAGTTAGTGGTTCGTGAAATTTGATGAACCATGAACCACATTGTTTGGGGTTTTTTAGGTTCGTGCCCATCTCTAGTCTTCACCATCCCCCTTGGTTAACTGTGAGTGGAAGAGGTAGAAGGAACTTGCAAACAGAAGGAACAGAGCATCAAGATCTGTATTACTGGATTTGCTGCTCTTTCACAATTACCATTTGAACTGTCAGAGAGCCCAGAATGAAAAATGTGTGAAGTCTTTCTGAGCTTTCAAGTGAATTGCAGCTCTCGCAATCATTTTAACAAGATTTGTTTCTCACAGTCCTCTGAGGGAAAAATGCAGCTGGTTGCCCAGGAAATTAGAACATAAAAACAAGGTGCCTACCTGCCCTCCATGTTACCACCCTAGAGCCACTGTGATTGGCTCACTCTGCTCTGTGCTCATTGATCTGACTAGAAGGGAGAAATGTGGCCTGTGACTCAGGAAATCAGAACAGAAAAATCAAGGTGTGCCTTCTATACCCTTATACGGCTGTGGTTATTGGCTGGCCCAGCTCTGTGCTGATTTTCCTGACTGAAAGGAATAAATTCAAATGCTTAACCAGAAAAAGCATTATAGAAAAGCAAGTTGCCTTCCACGTGCCCTCTCTGAAGTTTTGGTGATTGGCTGGGACAAATTTGCCCTCTGTTATCACACTGGAAGGAATAAACGCAGTTGGTTGTCAGGCGGGAAAAATTGGTTAAAAAAACCTATAATAACTAAAAAGCACCTACATGCTGCTGTGATGAAGCAGCACTCAAAAGCTCTTAAAATCAGGGGCAGTGGGAAACCAGAATGTTTGGTGAGGAGTTTCTGTGACTACCAAACAGCTTGGACCAGCGTTTATGTTCTGGAAAGTCACAAATAAGGTCCAAAACCAGTTATTTTTATGATTGTTATAGGTTGGGATTTTTTGTTACACACATCCTTAGTACAGCATCTGCTTTGCACTTACAAGGTTCCAGGTTCAATCCTTGACACCTCCAGTTAAAAGTATAAGGTAGAAGGTGATGTGAAGACCCTGGGAGATGCATTCATGGCTATATCTTGAGTTTGTTGTCCCAGCCCTTTCTCAGTTCAGATAAGATATGGGATATGATTAGCAGGGCTAGTAACCATCTAGTCAATGTGGGATGGATAGTGGAGGCTTTATAAGCAAGCTCATGCTCTCCCATGAATTTGATGAATGCTGCTGACTCACCCAGCCTCCAGTTAGGTGTCACATGATTAGTTTGGGACTTCAGGGCTGTGCAGGAATGTTTGGATCCCCTACAATTGGCCTAGTAGGGGGATCATTTTTTACCTGCTTCACCATGTCTAGAGGGGGTGCAGTAATTAGGCTTCATCTTTGAATGGCTCATAATTTGTTTGGCAGGAATAGGATGAGTTGCTTAGGAGAAGTAGGGCTAATTGGCAAGCACTTGAGTCATTGGGCATGATGGAGGGCTGTTCCTGTAGCAGCTCATCATTCATTTTTATGGTGAGGTGGACTGGAAGGGAATGTCCTTGATGTTGCAGAGCAGCACCAACCAAAGTTATAGTTGTTCATATGGCACAATGGTGGGGGGGGGGCTTAGCAAGTATCAGCACATTTTATGTGCAAAGGCTGACATAACTCAAATGATGGTGCAGCCTGCCCTTAGTGCAGCCTGCCCTTAAAATATGCTAGCATATTTTCATGTTATCATTTATTAAATGAGCCATTTAAATAAGCTAGTTAACCCCATACTTTTTTGTCTAGTTCATTTGAGGGGAGGAGCAGTTGATAACCTTTGACAGACTGAGTAGGCATGGCAGTACTGACCTTGATAGACCAAGGTCTGACTCAGTATAATGTAGCTTTATGTGTTCACGAGGAGAGAACTATAACAGAATTCTTGTTGCTATTAACAGTGGAGGAAGAAAGTTTAAAAGTATTTTGCCTGTATCTGAGAAAAAGAGTGAATGACTGAGGTGAGAAAGTAAGCGGAGGACTCCATCATTCAAGCCTCTTTTTCTGTTCACACCAGGGAAGAGGAATTAAAGACCTCTGGCTACATCTAGTTTCTGGGAGGAGTGAGGCAGTGGGCCCTTTAGTAATACAAAGTAGTTATATTATCCCTTTTAAAATTAGTTACTGAATAAGGAGATACAGATAATGCTATTCTGGACAGATTTGCTCTTTTTTCAAAATTGTTAATTACATCAGAAAAACAATCCACAAGTTACTATTTTTACTTTCCTTTTTAAATTTCATGCATTACAATTTAACCTACCTTGAAATGTTACAAACTTGTAGCTAAGCAAACAATTTTCAGGAAAGGAAAAAAAAATGCCTCAAAGAACTTGTCCTAGGATCCGAGGCCTTCAATTGTTCAGTCAGTTCCTCTTCTAGGAAGGCTCTACAGCTCCGGAAAGGTGGGAATTGCCTGCTATTAAGTGATCTACTGAGCTGAAAGAGAACAAAACAGATAGGCCCATTAAACAGCTCTAAGCACAGGCATTTTAATTGTATGCAAACAACTATAGCAAACCATTTTTTCTGCACTGGGCCTTGCTCAGCAGGTGGTCACATTAAGTAAAGACATTCTCAATGGGTTGTGTTGCAATTTGAATTTTGAAATCCTACACTGAAGTTTCAGATTCCATTTTTGAACTTCAAAGTTCATGACTTTGAATTAGCAAAATGTATCAGCCCTCTGCATGATGCTTCCCCAAGGCATAAGCACTAGGAGTATACAGCTAGTTGGCAACTTTCAAGAAGGGCATTGAAGGGGCCATGTCATATACTATGGGAGTTTAGAACATACAGCTAGATCATCAAAGTGCTATTAAACACAGTAAAGTAAGAATATTCAGATCAAGAAATCTCAGTTGTAGATGCCATACAGCTATGCTGCAAAAAACAGTCAGTAGAGAACTATAGGACAATTGACAGATTATTTCACCCATCCTGATTAATCAATATTTTTGTTTCTAGAGACTAGGGTGCTTGAAGAGCAGTTCAGTTCAAGTTCTGTTTGCAAGTTACCCAATGGAGAACTAGTTTTTTGATGATCGGTTTGACCAAATAAGCTGGGTCTCAATCAAACTCCCTTCCTGGAGAGAGAGATGCCGAAGCAGTGCTCTGCTCATAGGAACTATGTTTTATTTTGTTTTAGCTCCTTTTATCTAGTTTGAATTTACATACAGAGACATCTGGTTGGACTGTCAGCTAGTCAGCAGCAACAACTTATCTATTTAGGGCTTGCAGCACCTCAGCGTTTTAAAAAACTGTTGTTTTTAACTTGTTTTTAACTTGTCTGAAAGGATTGGAAGGAATTCTCCTACATATAGTAAGTTCCTTGACTTTTGACTCTTTCTACCTGTGACTATCTTAAGCCCAAGTTCAACTGAATGGGAAAAGAATATATATATATATATATATATATATATATATATATTTATAAACCCTCTCAAGATTTGGCTTAATTAACAAGTATTTCTGTTTTGAAGCCAGAAGATAAGCTTGTAGTTTGCTGTCTCAAGCAAAACACTACCCTTAGTAAAATGGGAGTTGGCAAACACCGGCATGTTAAAGAAGAGGAGGAGGAGACTCTGCCTGCTAGCAAACAGACAAAAATAGTAGATTTTTTTGCTCCTGATAGTTATACAATATATAATGTTCCTGTTTCAAATAAATTTACAATTCTGGACACAAAGAATACTAATATGGAAGAAGTGGCGGATTTGGGAGAATTGGGAGACCTTGGAAAAATGAAAGAAGGGACTAGAGAAGAATTAAACCAAGATGTACTGATAAACTATTCTGAACTGACTGCTAAGACAGTGCAGCTTATCTTTGACTCATTGGTGGATTTAAAAACTCAGCTTGTAGAGCTAACACAGACAGTGCAAGGGCTAGTTAATGAAAGATACCCAATGGAGAACTAGTTTTTTGATGATCGGTTTGACTGTTTGTCAACCCATTTGTGGATGTTCAGCAAGTTGCTTTACTTCTCAATCATCAGTACAGCTCAACTGGCTTTTCACACATGTGTCTTCTCACACAGCCCAATTGAGTTCTATTACCCCCACTCCTACCCTGGTCCTTGTTCCATGAGTGCTCCACTCAGCATACAGTTAAGTAGACAATTGAATTAGTCACAAATCATACAAATTGGACATACATAACTGCAGTGTCTAAAAAAAATCCTACTGTTCAGTGTTTAAGTAGTTCCTAGTGATACTAATGATGACCAATCAGTTTGAATGACAGTGATGCTAATGGCTACTGATCAATCTTTTGGAATGGATACTTCTGCAAAAACATGATGCAAACCTGTTCAGCAGGTGTTTGTAGCTTCTTAGCAAAAATGCAACAGGCTGGGTTTCTGGCTCACATCTGACCAGCACCACTGAACACCATAAGCAGGGCCACCATTGGGGAGGGGGGTTTCAGCACACAGTGGCCACCATCTTCCTTGGGGACCAGCAGCTCCCAGATGCTTCTGTAGGGCTTCTTACACAGCCCCAGATTCAAATCCCCAGCCAATCAGTGGCAGGCTGGCTGGCTTGTACAGTGGGTCCTGGCTGGTGGAGTGGGTCCAGAAGAAGTCTCCCCTCTAGGTTGCCTGCTGGGAATAGCAGAGCTGGCCAGGCCCCAGTACTCTGCTCCTTTTCTAGCTTCTCACCCATCCCACCCTCATCTCTGTAGTTCATTGGGACATTTGTAATTTCTCTTGGGTTTGGAAATATTTCTGCTTGATGGCTGCTGTTCAGGATCAGTAATGTGTGTTGGCAACAGAATTGTATGCTATGGGCAGTTCTACCTCTATCACAATTTTGGGTAGTGGCAGTTTTGGTATTGGGTATGGATCCTTTTGGGAGGAAACAGGGCCAGTGAGCCCATACTCAGGGATCCCCTTAAGGGATCTTGCAGGGACAAGCCCAATCAGGGGCTGTTGAGGTATGCTCACTCCAAGGTGCCAGGGAAATCCACACAGAGGTTTGCACTCATGTGGAATCCCACAACATATCCCATGGTTCCCCCTTCAGCAGGTGAGCTGGTGGGCATGGGACATCATTGGCCAGCAGGTAGGTTGACCTATTCTGAATCTGCACCCTATGTTGCACTAAGATGCCATAGACTGTAAAACAATAAAGTTGTGGCCTTCCCCCCCCCTTACAGGTTGTCTGTGTCTCTGTGCTGCCTTGCCCTCACCCCCTCACCCTTTGATGCTGGACCACATGTTCAACTGTCAAACACATTCATGGTGAAATTTATAGCATAACTTTTATCCCTCCACACCAAAGTTGAAGATAAGTTAAAAGAGGGATTACTCGTGCCATGTAACTCATCCTTCTTTTACTACTAGTTAAGGGATTTTGGGGTGGGGGGGCAGTATTGTGAATTAAGCTTCCCTCAAACATTTAAGCTTTAAAAGAGAGCAAACAAAACCATTGTCTGCTTCCCGCCCAGTTTTCAGCATTTAGTCCTCAAAGTATACATTCATTCCAGTGTGAAGGTATGTTCATTTTTCTGTGGTAAAGATGTTTGTGTACATGCTGTCTCCCATGTAACTTTTTAAAAGCATGGTTGAAATATCCACAGATGTCTGTTTGTCTCTCAGGGTACTTTTCTGAGATTGGATGAGTGAGGGGATTGTGTTTGTGTGTGGTTTTATTTTGTATTTGCTCCCTATCAAACAGGCCCTTTCTAAGGATGCAAGAGGTCTGGGGATTGAATTTGCATTTGAGGTTTCCCTTCCTTTTCATTGCACCTTGTGTCAATGTCACTTCTTTTAAAGATATATATATAATCCCTTTAAAAACAGCTTCATTTTACCTTGGATTTTAAGATAACAGTATTCTGGATTGTACCCATTAGACTTCTTTGGAAAGCATATCCTTCTGCAAATCATCTCATGATTTTTGGACCTTAAATTAATAGAACTGTAAAAATACATATAGTGGAAACATTGTCTATCAAGAACTTGAACTGAGCAAGTTAGTATTCCTTGAACTATTGGCTGAGTGACTGCTCCATCACCCTAACTTCCAGCAAGGCTATCCGCCACATATTTGCTATCTAGGCTATTCACCTAGCTATATGGTGGGTAGAGGAAGAAAGACATTAATGCACTGCAAGTTGCATACATCTACAGCTCAAAGGGAAATTAAGAGCAAATCCCACTGAAGTCTATGGCCCAGTAAATGACGTGGAGGGTATACCCAATGAATATGATCATTTCAAACACTGATACATAGTGGTACGGCCCCTTCATCGGTGAAGCTTAGGACAATTTCCCTCCTCTTAAAAAGTTCCTACTACTGATTTCTGCTGAAGCATGAGAAGCTGGTCAGCCGTGCAATATAGATCTAAAGACAGACTGTCTTAATTCTATTAAAATCATACAGAAATTTTTAAATTTGAGAGGAAAAGAAAGAAGAATTTGTGAATTGAAAAAAGGGTTAAGGGAAAGATGGTGTTTGGATAGACCTACAAGGAAGAAGTGAATAAAGATCATTATTGACAGGAGAAGGGAAGAGAACCATATAAATCACTGGGAAAAAAGAGAGAGCAAAAACCTCCAAACCAAATAGCCACATAAGAGAGTTTCAGAAAACTAATACATGTGGGACATTAACTACAATGTAAGGTGAATGTGTGAAGTGGCTATAATAAGTTAAAGCAAGAAACTTTCCTTCCTCCCTCCCTCCTCCTCTCCTTGTGCTTCTTTCTCTATGAAATCTACACTGAATTAGCCATGAGGTGATAATTGCAAGTAATTAAGTGCTTACTGGCCTTACCATTCTTACTTTAATATTAATGAGATGAATTAAGATAGTTTGTATTAATATTATAAATGAAGGTCTATATGGATCAGTTCCTACTATTTTTACAGAACAGAATGTACTTAAACAGGAGCAAAAAATAAGCCTGTGTTAAACATTAAAAAGGAGAATACTACAAGAACCATTGGCAAGAGAGTAGTAAAGCAAATGAAGATAAGCTCTCACAATTTACACAAAGTACCCATCATTTTCCAGTAGGCATAAACAGCAAAACTGGTAAAAAGATACACCTTCTATCACCACTCACCGGAAATGAGAAGAGCAGATTAAGCCCAAATGATTCCATGGTCAGGTACATCAAACTCTCACCATCCGTTACTACATTGGGGCAACTTGACAGGTCTTGAATTTTTCATGCATCTGAGCTCTCATTAGAGGACCACCAGTAGCCCACTCTACATTCTAATTGTGCTCCCCTGCCTGCTAGATGACAAGCTGCTTTCTAAATGGGCTTTTTCTTGTTATTCATAATCATTTCTTCCACCATGGTCGATTTTCTGCTGCTTCTTTAAAAGCTAGGAAAGACAGACCTTTTTTAAAAACATACTTGTGCCAGTAGCTACAACATTTGAATAACTCAGTACTACTAAGCTGCATCAAGAAAGTGATCTTAGTGCATTTTATTATATAGGAAAATCACATTAGAGAATTGCATTTTCTAGAAATCATCGATTCGTTGCTTATTTGAAAAGAAAACTCAGTTGTTGGAAATGGAATGTAATTGGTATGTTATTGGTGTGTCCCAGGTGGGCAAATGCCAGTTTGGACCTACTAAGTTTTTTTCATTATCATGAGTTTCGGCCCATTATTCGCACACAAGGTGAGTGTTGGCTGCTGTTGCCAAGCAGGCCCCCTCCCCTGCTTTAAAGCCTGCTATGAACTATGTTAAAGTTTCCTGCGTTACTGTTTTACTGCTACACCAAAGATTGCTTTACACGTGTGTGTGTTAATACACGTGTCAGTTTCCTGCCTGCGTGTCAATTACCTTGCTGCTGCAATAGACTGTGCAGTTTACTGACTCCATGTTTGGTTAACTGCACAAAGGACTCTTTTCCTGGGCAGCCCTGCCCAGACCTGTATCTGGATTTCCCAGTGTGTGTTTGGACTCTGTTACAAGTGTGCCCCGTGCCTGTATAGCTATCTGCCACGGACCGTGCCTGTTCCCTGCTTTGGACTGTGTTTTGTGTGCTGTTCCCCCTGCCTCCATGGAAGCCTGCCTCATATGGGCCCAAGCCGCTGCTAGCAGCCGGGCGCCTGCTGGGGAAACCTCCAGCGAGCCTGGCTAGGCGCTCCCTGGTCAGTTCCCGCCTGGAGCGTCCCGCGAGCCGGTCCCCGAGCTTGCCCTCGCTACCGGGCAGCCTGCTATCCAGCCCCAGCTATGCCCAGCCGGCATCCATGTTCTCAGGCAGCCAGAAGACCCTGGGAAGAAGACTGCTTTGGGAAGCCATTTCGGCGAAGCGGGCACACCACGTCCGCAGCGAGAGCCCCTCGCCCCGCTCTGCATATCTTAGGAGCCGCCCAGGAGAAGAACTAAGTGCTGACCATCCCAAGCACTTAGAGAATGCATCTCAAAGAAACCTCCGCATTCCAGAGCTGATGACATCAGGACAAGCCCTGTCCGCTGGAACATCCTTTCAGCCCGCTTGGATTTCCCCCTCCCTCTTTTGTCCCCTCTTCCTGAGGTGTCACTTATCACAATCTGATTACCAAAGTGGCCCATCCAAGCCATTCAGTAGCCCATTAGACCCTTTGTTTTAATCTGTGAGAACCACCAAGTACAGCACCAGCCCCAGGGTATGTTTTGGGGTATTTAAGCCGGCCTCTCAGACCGCATGGTGCGCGTGCCATCCTATCCAGAATCCCTTGCTGTCCGTCTGTGGTCCCAGTGCTGGCATTGGGCCACCTCGCTGCTGTGTCTCTGCTTCGCTTCAGGATAAGTGAGTATTCCCCCTATCATCGTTGGGAACCAGCTAATGCGAACGTCTCTGTATTTCCTACTCTGTATTTCTTAGATCTTGTATGTTCTCTTGTATGCTTGTGCAAGTTTAGGCTTACGCCACACTAAATACACGTGTTTGGAACTTATTTGTAGTCTGCCTCTTTGTCACTAGAGTGTCTGGGATCGGGACCTCCGTATACATAGGTTATGATCCGCGCTTAATTTTAAGTTACAGACTGCTATAGCTAATTCCCCATTATAATAAAGAGCAGTTCTGGTAACACTGCTCATGCACACATGCACACTGTTCTTTCCAAGAGGGCTGGGGAAACAATGCTCTGCAGCAGCTTTTGCATTTAACAGCAACAAAATTGCACAGAACACAGTCCTCAGCTCATTGACCCACTGGGTTTGAGCATACACATATAACAACAGGGTTTGGTGCTTTATAGGCCCCAAAGGATACTTGGGGAAAGGTGAGTGCTGGGCAGCTGCACATGTACACATTTTTCTTTTCAAGGGGTGGGGGTGGGGAAATGAGTTCTATTCATGCTTAACCAAAAGCTGTATTGTTACTAACCATTAGTTCCTCCTTCTAGTCCAAAAACCCATCGATCAAATTAGTTTCTCCTCAAGCACAAAACACACACAACAATGGACACTGAAGAAGGTGTACACACAAGCAGGTACACACAATAGTGGGAAACTGGTTGGCAAACCAGCTGCATAGGGCTGGTGCCTAGGGAGGACAACACTCCATTGCCAACCAGTGCAGAGCAGCATTTTTTTTAAAAAAAAAAATCCCACTTTGTGTCCTACTGTTACTTTTGCTTCCTGCTGCTGCCTGTTGATGCTGTGTTTCACTACATTTTGTAATTTCACTCTCACGATAAGGAGCAAATCCTTCCTTTCAAAGATCAGGAGGAGCCACTCACCTGAGTCGATGCGGGTGGATCTGACCAAGCTTCATCTTAGCTCTGATCTTTGAACTCTGGAACTGAAAAGCCAGGAAAGAGCATTGCAGAGCTCTTTCCAGGCTTCAAAATTAAGAGTGAAGTGTTCCTGTAAAGGCCTTAATCTCAGCATCAGATTTCTTGTCACAGTGGAACTGATGTCACTGGGGAGAGACCTGCTGGAACTGTGGCTGGCACTTAACTCAATATCCTCTGAACACCTGTTGTTCCTCAAAAGTTACGTCTTACCAGCTCTGGTACGTCATGCAAAGCTTCTGCGAGGACAGCGTCTTCCTGGCATGATTTTCCGGTTCTCGTGCAAAATCACACCAGGAAGACGCTGTCCTTGTGGGAGCTTTGCACGACGTACCCCAGCTGGCAAGATGTGTAAAAATGGCCTGTATTTTTGACCAGAGTAGACCATGCATATCATCTAACTATGATCCTTTGCATTTGGCCCTCAATCTATCTAGACTTGACTAGGTCGTAATGTTGTTTCATGTCATACCCAAAACATGATAGATCACTGGCAGAGAAATGTTGGGGATGCTGCCGTGCTGTCAACATGTTTCGCTCATAGCCTCCTACATGAGTGATTCCTGTCCTTCCTAAAACAGTCCACCCCAGTAAGACTAGGAGCAGAGGTGAGAGGTATTTAGTTTTATGTATTGTCGAATTTAGTTTTGTTAATGGAAAGTTGGGGGAATGAGGGCTGACTCTCTTTCTTTTCTCTATTTTTTTACCAATAAAGGTGGGAGATCAAGCAGGTCACGCAGTCTCCCTTTCTGACTAAAACCGTTAACCCAGAGTTGAAAGGCATAGGAGGAGGCAAAGTGAATGCCCGAAATACTGATCATGCAAAACTTCAGTTTGCATGTGCAACTGTGCACAGTGCTACTATTCTCCATGTGATTTAATGCCTGGTTAACAGTTCTAATCAGAAAGCCTAGAAGAGACATAATTCTTTCTGGGCAGGATGAATTTCCTCCTGGTGGTCCTCAGCCCTTTATTTTCATAGGACTTTTTGGTGGTGGCACATAAGCAAAGGACAGCAACAGAAGTTCACTGAATGGACAGCCTGGTCCACACATGCCTGGGTCCTCCTCATGCAGCTCATTCTTTAACATTCAGCCCAAAACACAATATTTTCACTGCGGTTTGGACCAAGTGTTAAAGCACAGGCTCTGGTGCAATGTTGTCACTTCCAGGTTGCTCTGAAACTGATATCATCAGCCAGGGATGTGCTCATACAAGTTCCTGTCACTGCCTACCTTCACCTCCTGCCAGGGAACCTGGTAACTCTAGAGGTAGGGGACACAAGGGCCTACCTTTCTTTACATCAACTAGAAACCAGGACTCTTGCAACTAGGATTAGGGAACCTGGTCTCTTTCAAAGAGAGGGGGAATCTGATCTTTTGAATTGATCCTTCTCTTCCCCATATGGGAATTGGTTCCTATCTATGGCTCTGCCCTTATACAGAAAAATCAGCCAATTAGAAGGAAGCGATATCCTAGAGGGGCCTTTCCTACCCAAGTCTCATTGGATTGGTTAAAATTGGCCCATAACGACTGGCAGCCTCAGCAGTCATTGGCTGCAAGTTTTGATGATAATTCCCTGAGAAGGGCCAAAAAGATAAACATGTAAATGGGCCCTTCCTGTATTGATTGCAGGGTAGTCTTGCCATGTAAGTCTCTAGTCTGTAGGCACCTCCCCTTTGTTTGTCAGCATCTCATAGGCCTGGATGAAAAACCAGCATGAAACTATAGACTCAGAAATGAGAGAGAAGCCATGGGATTGGACCACCAGAAGAAAACCAAGATTAACCAAGTCAGTGACTTAGCCTAGGTCACATAGAAATCTTTGAGTAATGTAATGCAATGAAGTCATTAAATGCTTCTCTTCTTTTCACCAAATCCCATCAGCCCCTGTGGAGGAGATTTCACTGCCTCCCCATTGAAAAGATAGATAATTTCAAGGAGACAAGTCAATTTGAGATTTTTCACTTGTGACTCACTACTTAAGTGTCTCTCTGTGCCTTTACTGGCTGCCCATAATCCTACTTAATCTCACAATCAGATGTTTCAGTCTCTTCATAAAGAGATGCCAGCACAAAAAGCAGACAATTTTTCCAAAGCTGGTCTTTTAGAAGATGTCTTTGACTGATAAGGCATGAGGATGGTATTAACTGCAAGTAATTCCATGCTTTACAATTTGGTCAATTATAGACTAGGTAATGACCCAAGGTGCTACATTTATGTCCTCCAGTAAATTTGGTGATCTAGCACTGGACAAAAGCAACTGCAAGCTGTGACATGCTGTACATTAGGTACAACCTAGCCTGTAAAGCACAAGCAGCTACTACACAGGCTCAGAGCTGCGTGTTACATTGATAATCCTGATAAAATGAATTTTGGCAGGATACATCAAGGTGATCTGATTTGGAACTCACCTTGTGTATTCAATCAAGTGGAGTTTGACTGGCAATTATGTTTTGTCTCTTAAATTTTCAGCATGCATACTTGGATTCTTGTTATAGTCACTGGTATGGGGATGATGACTCACATAAGTTTTACAATGCCTTTCCAAGGACTATAATGTGCAGATCAGGCCTAACATTATGACTGAATATGGAAGACTGAGCATACAAAACAGCAAGTGCTGTGGATAAGAATACAATAGTCTCTGTTGAAAAGGGATCTTTATACTCCTTTGGCTTGTTTGAAAGATTAGATGTTTGATTTGCTAAAATCTTCTTTGGTGCTCTTGAACTTTAATTGGGACTCATTAGTCTGGATTTTAAATTAACTTAACAAAAATTGGTGGTCTGATAGGATTTTTATGTCATTCATTCATTTAATTAAAGTATTTATATTCTACATATTCCAGAGCATAATAATATCATAGCAGCTAATATCATAAAATAAAATAATAAAAATTATAATTTAAAACAAAAAGAAACAATTGAAATAGTTTAATAAACAAAAATCACAGCAATAAAACTCATCACATTTTTAAAACAGCAGCTAGTAAAACCAGCACTGTAAAATCAACTTTAAAGCAGACATGAAAGCAAACAGCATAAACATGGGAAGTGAACAGGGCAAGGAGATAGAATTTAGTTAAAATCATGGGTGAACAACATTGCTAAAAGCTGGAAATGTAGTCTCCCAGCATGCTGCAAAGGGGAGAGCAATCCACAGATAGGGTGCCACCACTAGACATGGGCACGAACGGAAGAAAAAAACTGAACACCCTGGTCATTCGGTGCCATCCACAAACAATGAACAACAAACATGGACGAACATGAACTGTTCCCAGACATATTCGTTGTTCATTTTTCATGGGGGCCAGAACCCCCCCCTTTAGCCCCCCTCCCCTCAAACCCACTTACCTGGCCCTTTCAAGATAGCTGATAGTTTAAAGGGCCTTTTCCTGCCACATGCAAGGGGCCCTTTAAACACCCCAAAAACTGACCTTCCCAATGTCCAATACCCACCAAATTTGCAGGGAACATAGTCCTCACTGTCCTCTGAAGACCCCCCAAGTTTCAGAGAGATTGCACCCTGAGAAAGACATGATCCACAGGTCTCCCCGTTGGCTGTCATTTTCTCTTTACATTGACAAAAACAGGACTCTCTGCTGGAAGTACTTTGAAGGGTTAAAGCCAGAAGCCAGGAGGAGTACAGACAGAGTTCAGTCCCTCCCTGCCTCTGGTTGCCAAGGGGATTGATTGCAGCAGGTGCCAGACTGTCTGGCTTGCCAAACGGCTGCCAAAGGCAATAAATGAGGCATGCAACGACCACCTGTTCGTTTAGGATGGGGCCTTACGAACAGCTTGTTCGAGAACAGCAGATTAGGCTGTTCGTGGGTTTTTTCTGTTCATAATGCTGTTCGTGCCCACGTCTAGCCACCACTGGAAAGGCTCCATCTCTAGTTGATGCCTTCCTCTCTTCTATGAGTAGGAACACCAGGATTAACACTGCAGATAAGGACCAGAATTGAGGAGCTGAACAACACTGTGGAAAACAATACTTCAGGGACCCCAGTCCTAAGCCCTAGCCTTAAATGTAAGTACCAACAATATATAATAAATGAAGCAGGTAGACCTATGCTCCTCCTTCATTCTGTTGTGAGAGAGACATTATATTATACAGAACTGGCCTTCTATGGATTTTAAGAGATGGGTTCCTTTTTCAAGAGTATGCTGTTATCTTTCAAAACACACAGCAGCAGTAGCCCTGAGGTCAATGGCATTCAAGCCTTTGTTTCTTGGATGCTGATTTGAATGTGATGCTGGTTAGGCCAAAGAGTATCCTCATGTGACTTTCCACAAGCTCCATGTCTCATCTAAACTGTGTTGCAATTTGGGTAAGGAGCAATGCATGTTTAGTATTCATGCCCTAGCCCTTATAGGCAGTGTGCTGGCATGCTAAATTTAAATGTGATACTGAGCCTGTGAGAAACCCACAGGGAAGTTCTTTGCTTTGCCAGCATCACAGTTAATCAGGCTTCAGGCCACAAAAACTTTAATTTTGATTGCCAAATGAAAAAATAAAAGATGCTTGAACAATAGCAGAAACGGACATATTTAAAAAAGAATAAAACGCGGGCAATGTCCTCTCTCTAGAAAGTTCTATTGACATTCATGTCTGTACTAGATCAACCCCTATCAATGTTCCCAAATTATTTCTAGAGATCATGGTAGCCATATTTCTTTTGTCTGCCTGGCTGAGTTTTACCCTCTACTGACATGGATACAGATTCTGTCAGAAAGCCAACTGCTGCTGTCAGTTATATGCCAAGCTATTTGATCCACAACAGTTACTTCTAGTAGCAGTTGAGATGGAGAGCAAATTAGTAATCTGTTCTTAATTCAGTAGGCCCTAACAAGAATAGCTTTCACAAGACATTCTGGGCCCATTACATTAGAGAGAAGTCAGGCCAAGGTAACCAAAACAACAGATTTCAGGATCCCATAGATGCCATATGAACAAGAGAGTAATGTATCTGAGAAATATACATAGGTAGCTGTGCCTATGCTTTATGCAGTGGATAGCAAAAGGACACTTCTGCCTAGGGATGCCAGGTCCCCCTACCCTCCTAGCAGGAGGGGGGACCTTGCACTTACCTTGTCAGTGTACCCTGGTGTTCCTCGCTCATATACTCCTGGGACAGCATGACGGCATCAACTCTGGGAAGTGACATCATTGTGCAGGCTCATTTGGGGCCAAAATCAGCCTGCTGATAAGCGCAGGAGCACTCTCAGGGGCGACACAATGACATCATTCCCAGAGATGATGTTGTTATGCTGCCCCGGGAGCGTGCCCAGGAGACCCATTCCCCCACCTTTCCTCCCCCACCAGACAAGTGAGTACAGGTGGGGGGGGCAGACGGTGGGAGTGGAGGATCCCCACCCCCAGCAAGGGAATGGCATCCCTACTTCTGCCTGTAGATGGGAAGAAGTGATTTTCATTTATTCCTCTTCCCATAGCAGACCCTCCAGACTGCTAAACTCTGTTCCTAGGAGTCTTCTAACTCCTGGAGTTTGCATTTTGGTGAATGCAATAAACTGTAATGGGGGAAGAAAAATCTGCTCCATAAGTAGAACCCTGCAAATGGTAATTGGGACACAACACAATAACTCTGAATTAACTAAAAAAAAATACAGCTGATGCACGAAAGCCAGTTTGGTGTAGTTAAGAGCGTGGGACTCTAATCTGGAGAACTGGGTTAATATACTGGGATAATAATAACATACTTTGTAAACTGCTCTGAGCGGGCGTTAAGTTGTCCTGAAGGGTGGTATATAAATTGAATGTTATTATTATTTTTATGTTAAGAAAGGCAATTCCAGTGCCTTATGCAGTGAAGGAGTGTGAATTCCAGTCCAGTAGCATGTGAACTGCAGTTGTGTGATTCACCTGACACCCTGATAGCATGCAGCTAGTTTCTAACATAAAAAGTTTGTCTATCATTTATTTCTGTGCTTCATTCCAATTACTTACTGTAAACTGTAAAATATGTTTTGTGGCCCTGGCTCCATGACTGCAGTATATATTATGGAAGTGTTTAGCAGGTGTTTGGCAAAGTGTTACACTGTGTTGTGGAAAACTGAATGTCCACATGCGTTTACCCTCCCCCCCCCCACACACACACAAACCTTTTTGCTGTACAAAGGAGAAACTCCTGTTTGCCTCAAATTTGTTCCATGCCAACATTTAAGCAGTAGCTACAGACAATTCACTAGAGTTAAGTAAGAATCTAATAAGGTAACTGCCAGCTAATCTAAGAAGACGGCAACAACCTGATGGAAATACTAGAAAAACATGGTTTGCTGTTCATAGTCTCTTGACTCCACAGGAGTAATTTAATGGACTGATGGTATATCTTCTACTTTCAAGAATGAATCTAACAAATAGCCCTTGTACTTTCATTAAAGGAATCTTAATGCAGTTCCATTGTGCAGGCAGTGCTGAGTGTCCTTTTAATCTCTCTTAACACACAACTTTGTCAAAACATAGATATGACACAACCACCAAAACTGAGTTAGGCACGCTTAAGAACAATGAAATCAATTGGATTAAGCATGCTTGTCTCTGTACTGAATAGTGGCCGTGCTGTCTGGTCATAGGAAGTGGTTGAAGCCCAATTTGAAATCTGACTGGTTTGGCTGTTGCAGTCTATCCTGAGGTCTTTTTGCACTGCAACAATTGCCATTTCAGGAAGCACCCCAACATTTTGAAAATCTACTGTGGTAACATCACTAATCAGTGATCACTAAATATCACTAAATATTACCAGCAACTGATCGTTCATTGGGCACTGGGCAGGGGGTTGGACTAGATGGTCTGTATGGCCCCTTCCAACTCTATGATTCTATGATTCTATGATTACTTCAATTTTGAAATAGTTAAGGTATCTTAGAATTCAGCAGAAAGATCAAAACATTAGATATAGTCATGGACTAAATTCTAGGAAATCTTTTCAGCAGGTATGGTATCCATTCATTAACTATATTAATACTTCGTTTTATATGGATATGGATATGCACTCGTTTAGATTGTTCTTGATAGTGAATGGATGTTATTTGTATTGTACGTTGCTGAGACGGTTGAATGAATTTTATTTATCTAATAAAAAGGTTTTCAGAAAGGCTGCTACCTTTTATTCTTTTACACCTTTTTTCATGTCTGTTCACATTTGTTGCCCTTTTTGCCTGTTGCTTTGGCAGAAAGATTGCTGATTCTCCTTTGCAATGGGATATTTATTTCACAAGATTTATGACCCCCCCCTTTCTGGTCCCATAAAGTTCACAAAAACAGCTAACAAATTAAAACGTATATAATAAAATCACAAAACCCGTTAAAACTAAAAAGAAACACATCATTAAAAATTAAAACCAGAGCTAAAATACATATACAAAAACATAAAACAATTAAAACATTGGATAGGAAGGAGAGATCACCAAGGGAATGTCAAATGAAACAAAAAAGGGTGTCACCAGCTAGGAAAAGAATTCCAGAGTTCTGGTGCCACTACTGAGAAGGCCTTCTCCCAGGTTGTCACCCACCTAATCTCAGAAGCTGGGAGCACCCAAAGCAGGACCTCTAAAGATGACCGTAGTGGTATGGTCAGTTCACTAGGGAGTAGGCAGTCCTTTGGTTATTTATTTATTTATTTACATCATTTATAATTTGCCTTTCTCACTGAGACTCAAGGTGGATTACAAAGTCTGTGTTAGTACAGTCAATTTCAAGGACATTTCAATAAACAGTATAATAGGGTATATAAATGCAAATTTGCAAAAAATTAAAAACAGTAGAAATCCAAGGCCCTGTTTAGATGAGTGAACTTGTGGTGGAACGTAGGGAGAGAGGCGGTCCCATAGATTTGCTGGACCAAAGCCATGGGGAGCATTTATGTGATAGCCAATACCTCAAATTGAGCCCAGTAACTGATAGGTAGCCGGTGGAGTTACTGCAGAATGGGAGAATGCAGAAATCAAGCTCCTGCTAGCTCCCAATAATTGAGCTGCAGAATTCTGCACCAACTGGAGTCTCGAGTTACCTTAGAGGAGAGAACTATGTAGAATGTGTTACAGTAGTCAAGTCTCGATGTTACCATGGCATGGATCCAGGTGGCCAGATTGGCTGTGTCAAAGTAGGGGGCCATCTTGCAGGCTAAATTGACGTTGTAGAAAACATTTTTTGCAGTTGCCTTAACTTGTTTTTCTAGTAGTAGCACTGGATCCAGTATAATCCCTAGGCTCTTAATGGAGTCTGCAAAGGTCAGACAGACTCCGTTGAAAGTGGAGAGTACAATGTCCTCCAAGATATCCTGCCTTTCCAACAAGCATCACTTCTGTCTTGTCTGGGTTCAGTTTCAAGTTTTTTTGCTTTCAATCATTTGACCACAGCTGTCAGAAAGCGACCCAAGTTTTCTACTGCATCCTGTGGTGATTTGGATACCTGTAGATTGATGACATCTCATTCCATAGCTATGAATGAGTTTTCCTAAAGGCTTTACACAGAGGTTGAATAACATGCGGTATAAGATTGCGCTCTGTGCAACCCTGCAAGAGAATTCCCTCTCTGGAGATAGCTAGTCTCCAACACTGATCCTTTGAGGTTCCATGAGAAACAATTTAAACTAGTCCAAGGCACAACTCTTCGATACTCACTTCTGGCTCCAAACACCTCAACAAAGCTGGTAAAAGGCACGTGGCTACAGCTGCCACCATATTATCTAACACTAGGCCTGGTTCCAAGAGCATCTCTAGACTATTCCTTCAAGGGGATTGCAAACACGTCCAGAATGTGTGATACCTTAAACCCTGGATTATACCTTTAACTCACCTATAACACTTCTTTCTATCAGGTCACATCCAGTCTGAAACTGACTATAGGCAGCAATTCAGGGTTTCTATATGTTCCCTGGGATCAGCCAGAAGGGCAAAATAGAGCTGAGTGTCATCCAAACATCAGTGACAATCCAGTTCAAATCTCCAGATAACTTTGCCCAGCAGTTTCATGTAGATTTTAAAGAGTATTGGGGACAAGATGGAACCTTGAAGGACCCCACAGGCCAAAGGTCAACAGGCTGAGCACTAGTCTCCCAGAACTAATTTCTGAAACTGACCCTCCAAGTAGTACTGGAACTGCTGCAAATGGTGCCTTCCAATTTCAGCCTGGACAGGTGGTCCAGAAGGATACCACGATTGCTGAATCGAAAGCCACTGAGAGGTTCAGGAGAAAGAACAGAGTTGCATTCCCTCTGTTGAGTGCCTGGTGCAAATCATCCACCAGGGTGACCACAGTTGTTTCAGTCCCCAAACCAGGCCTGATATCAGATTGTAAGGGATCTAAACAATTTGCTTTATCAAGGAAAAATGTGCCTCCAGATGCTTATCCAATTGCAAGTAATACAGGGCATGAGAACAACATTAGATATATATACTGATGCAGATATTGTTCTTCTACCTTGCATTACTTTAAATTGAATGAGCATTTGAACGTGCATCCCAGCAGTAATGGAATCGCATTTCCTCTTTTCTCAGCTCTGCTGCCAGGTGAATAGGTTTGCACCATCTCCATAAACAGCATAAAAACAGGCTGGAAAAGGAGGTTCATTCTTCCCTTCATGCTCTCTTCCATTTCAACTCAGTACCTAGTATTAATACACCTGGACTGGCATATTAGTGTGAGCACATGTGAGAAAGGGTGCGTGTGTGTATATGCATGCATGTGTTAGTTTTAAAATCCTCAACAGTGCATCAAATTATCAAAACTGAGTTTAATCTAAATTCCACAGGAATTATCAATGTCTTCAGTACTGAGGGCTATGTTAGAAATACATTATGAGTTGGAGAGATAAAGAAGACCCATGTATTTTATGTTCATTCATCTGCAATTGTAATAGCTTGAGAGTTGGTGTGGCAGTTGAGAGATACATTGCACTCACTGTAATTTTGACACTGGTGCATTCAAATATGGAAAACATGTCACAATCCTTTAAATTATTTACTACTGATTTATGCCACATCTTCATCAACAATTTCATCAACTTAAAAAAAAACCTTTAATGTGTTCAACCTGATATATTGTTATCATCAAAGAGAGGAATTAAAGTAATGACTGGGAAGAGACGCACACAATTTGAAGAGAGAGTGATATACTCCTATTTCTGCACTATGTATTAATGTGAACATTAACAGGGTGAATCCTCCTCCACTTCCTCCTTCTCTCATACTTCTTTATACACAAAAAGGGAAAGATTATTTCCTATTTTAGGAAACAGAGCAGGGGAGAATTCTGGAATATCTCTTGACCAACAAACTGTCCTAACTGGCATACAAACAGTCCACCCCTGTGGCCTCTGGACTTAGACTGCAGTAGCTCTGCATAGTATTGTGCTGACAATAAAGCATACAATCGCAATTTAAACAGCAATAAAACCAAAAATAAAGCAAAAATATACATATATCAGCAAAAGATAGAACAGCAACAGGCCAGGTACAAAATCTATCCGTGGTGGTAAATCAAAATCTATAAGGTGGTAACTAAACAGCAGAATCTATAAATGCAGTCTTCCTTGGAGAATGCTCTGTTCTGTGCCCTAACAGATCTAAAATGCATGAAAACTGACTGATTACCCAAGAAAACAAGCAAGTTTATGTCAGAGAGGGTACCTTAAGGTACAATGAGCCAAGGACATGTATGGCTTTAATGGAAATAACCTACACATTGAATTAGACCCACATGCTAATAGGTAACTAGCACAACCACATCAGAATATGGAATTCAGTCATATATAAATACAGAATTAGTTCACAGAAGAAACAACAGTATAAATTTTTGTTCCCCTAGAAATACTCAATACATATCCTCTGTGTAGCATACCAGTTCCATATGATTTGATCCCATATTCCACTGGTAATATTTGAATGATGGAATGTCAAGGGCAGAGAAGCTCCTGCATAACAATAAATTGGTGTGCTTGAATTTTCAGGTGTAACTTCTAGCTAATAGTAAAATCCTGACTCTGTTACATTACAGATCAAGTTAAGCTTCATGAGTCAACCATGAGGAATAATGTTTTTAGCTCACTCCGCATCAGGTCAATGGTTACTTTCTATTTTTAAAATCATATGTGCCACATTTCCTGACATCAGATCCATAGTCTATTTGGCCTGAAAGAAAACTGCTAAAAATTAGAGAAGGCTGATAATAGGATATTAAATACACAAATCAGATGTACTCAAAGATACTGGAACTCTCTCTCCCTCCCTCCCTTTCCATTTCTCTCTCCAGGGGCAGGGGGAGAACAATATTTCCTTAAAATTATTCACGGGTTAAGAGTTGTGCTCTTTAGCTCTCTCAAAGACTTCATACTGTACACATGTTATTTATATGCCTCCATTTTAACCATTCTTCAATGAAAAACATCTTGTTTCCATAGTAACTGTGCCACACTGCCTGCTGCCTGTGACTACTACATCACTATGCTAGGTGCACAAACACAAACTTGCACCAATAAGTCATGGCACTATCAGTTACCATAAGCCAATTTAGGAGAACAGAGCCCTATTTTTTGCTCTGCAGATTAACATGCTGCCTTGTTGCATATACCCACTATTTCCTCCAGTTAACTACAAAAAGGAAAACGTGTGCAACCTAAGTGTTTAGTTGTTCATCTGCTAGAAAGGTCTGCCTCATCGCTGTAGTCATGTCCAGCATTGCGTCAGTACATTTAGTGCCACACTTTCCTCCTCACCTGGGACCTGATTAGTATGAAAATCATAGTAATTAGAAATGGAAAAGGCCCGTCAGGACGTCAGATTAGTGCTCTGCTAGAGCAGCACTGTTCTTTGATACAGTTCATTAGCACACTTCCAATAAAATGATGGTAAGATTCCATTTGGGAGAGCCACCTTGGGAAATTGTTCCAGCTCCCTTTGGTAAACCTCAGCATAAGGAAGTTTAACTTGCCTTTTCTGTCTCTGTTTTACTCTGTTGCTTTTTTATGAGAAACACAAATATTGCAGGAGTGGGAATGACACAAAATAATGTACCTTTAATTATTATCCCATATAGTATAATCTGAAAATGTTCTTCTTGTTTTGTCATACTCAAATCTCTGGGGCATTTGCAAAAAGCCATCACCTTCATTAATTCTAACTTGCTAAAGGAAAAGCACACAGCTTAAAATATAAGACATCATTCTTGAACAGTGTTCACACAATACAGGCATTTATGAACCTTAAAAAGGTCAGTGTTAGATTAACTAGTAACCTCAGTACAGCATAGTATAGGGGATAGTATAAGACTGGGGCAGAAGTTGTCCACATTAAGGGAATTGTATCTATTTGGGCTGGATGAAAGGTAGGCAACAAAAGAGTGAGATTCGAGTCCTGTAGCATCTTAGAGACCAAATAGATTTCCAGGGTGTGAGCTTTCGAGAATCAAAGCTCCCTTCAAAAATTCACACCTTGAAAAATCTAGTTGGTTTCTAAGGAGCTACTGGATCCAAATCTTGCTCTCCTACTACAGACCAACACAGTTGCTCTCCTCAAACAAAAGAGTTCTAGTTGTAGTTGTAGTTTCAAAACACTTATAACCCTAGATAATTTAAGTACAACGGCTTGAATACAAGCATAATAAATATAGCAAACTTCATGGATGGGATCTTTGTGAATCTTTTTTTAAAAAGATGCTAGCCCCTGAAGTTCCAAAGAACCGCAGGGACAGCTGCTGGAGTGGGAAAAGGAAATCACTGGAAACTGCCCTCCCACTCATGTGTGAGCTCTTGCATGACTGGAGCACTATCTCATGCAAGAGTAGAATTCATATGATTTCTGCTTATTCCACCATCCCAATGCTGCCTCCCCCAGACAATTCCAGAAGGAGTCCTACATTTCTCAGGAGCAGGTGCTTTGGAGGGTGGTACATGGACTGCAATAAGAAAGGGAATGATCCCATCCACACACTTTTTCATTTGCAACTGTTTGGGTAAAACCCAGTGTTTGGGCTTAGATAATGTTCCAAAGTGACAGCCCACAAGACCACAATATGCAACAATGTGTGAACTCAGCCTTTAGCGGAAAGAGTTTGATTTGCATGCAAATAAGTCTGCAGCAGGTAGGATCTGAAACAAAGTACAAAAACAGCATGCCCCCCACTGGTCCTTTGACACAGGATCTATGGTTTAAAGCCAATCTTTCTAGTGACCCAATTGCATGGGCCACATTTTACAGCAATAATCAAAGAGGAAATATATATATACACTCATCTGCTATATATATATAAAAGGGTGTCCTGCTTTGTGGCTGAAGTGGAGAAAACAATGGTAAAGAGGCGTTTTAATCAACTTGAAATTCACTAAGCCCCTCAGGCTACCCTGCAGCTTATATCATCAGCCTCCCAAAGAAGAATTGGAGAACTTTTTACAGCATTTTCCTCTTACTCATGAACTTGGCACCGGTAAAATATGAGTTTCTCACATTAGAAGGAAATGAGCTCAGTCCCAAGACATATACTGGAAGCTATAGACTCCCACTTTTTTTGTGATGGTTCAGCCCTGAGCCATTATTCCTGTTTATACCATAAAGTATTAGTACTGACAGTCTCCATTATTTGATCCTCTCTTTGTGCATAGAATTCCCTACTACTTCACTGAGAAAAACTTCTGAAAATTGCCATAAGAAGTCATTATTAAGTAAAGTTATTCAATCAGCACATCTTTACCTTTGAGAGAATAGTATAATGGCAGGAAAGTTAATGTTGCAGGGCTTTTCTATTTCTAAATTTCAGACCTAGCACAGACATGGCCTTGTTTAATGTTTAGTAGCTTCATATAGTTTCATATTGTTCAACAAAGATGAGGTGTAAAGTCAGAGCCGGGTGACGAACAAGTAAGAGACAAATGGTTTGCATGCATGTTATATTTTTTATTGTAAAGTGATCCCAGAAAATCACTTAACTGTTACACTGAGGGAAAGATCAGGAACATTCCACAGAGTTCAAAACAGGTTTACAAATCAGATTCATAGCAGGGGGGATTTTTAGAGATTCTTGTTCCATAAGTGGGTATATATGTATCTTAGGTTCAGACTAGATGTGCAGTTTTATAAAGAGTTGGGTTCTCACAGCCACACAGCAGTTTTGGGGAATGGCTGCTAAAAAATAAAGGAGAGCCCAAATGGTCTCAGATCACAATACAGGGGAAGAAGGTCTCCTGCCTCCCCCTCTAGCCATTTTCCAAAATAGTTAGCTGGGTGGGGAATCTCTGTTTTTGTTGTTCCACGTATTCTGCACATGTAGAACATTAACAGGGAAATACCCTCTCCCCCTCCCCATGCTATTTTGATTAGGGGGGGGAGCATGGAGGGGAAGGCAGAAGTTCTTCCTTCCCCTGCAGTGGTGTTCTGAGGATTTTTGGGCTCTCCTTTTTTTTTAAGCCATTCCCTAAAAAACAAAAATGCTCATTTGCTGGATTTCAAACTTGCACAGTATCTCCTTTAAACTGGCCTGCCATCATTGCAAACCAGCTATGCACTAGACTTGCAAATGAGAGTTTGTTTCATTTCTTTCATTTGTATTCTTAATTTCCAAAAGGTCTGTTTCATTATTGGGTTGTTTCGTATGGCTTTGTTTTGTTACTGTTTTTTTTTCATAACTCTGTTTCATTACTTTTCCCCATTTATTTCAATGGAAGTAGCCCCCCCCCCCTCCTGGATATGCACCTTTCTGATTTTCTACTTGAACTGGAAAGCCAGTTTGATGTAGTGGTTAAAGTGCAGGACTCTAATCTGGAGAACCAGATTTGATTCCCCACTCCTCCACTTGAAGCCAGCTGGGAGACCATGGGTGAGGGCCAAGCTACACATGACGAATGACACTTGAACAGCAAGTGTATTTCTCCCTGTTCACTTGCCCTCCACTCAATCCACTTGCCGTTCATGTGTCATTTGTCATGTGTAGCTTGGCCCTCTGTCTCAGCTTCTAGGAGCTCTCTCAGCCCTACCCACCTTACAGGGTGTTTGTTGTTGTGGGGATAATAATGACATACTTTGTAAACCGCTCTGAGTGGGCGTTAAGTTGTCCTGAAGGGTGATATATAAATCAGTTGTTGTTGTTGTTGTTGTTGTTGTTACAAAGCTAATGTGGATTGCAGTACACCACTCAGACAACTACACTGCCAAATATCAAACAGACAGAATAAAGAGGTCTCCCTTTTTTAGGCGACACAAAATGCCTATGTTTAATATTAAAGTCTATGGGAGAATTGATAAGAGTAGGACACAGTACACAAACAGTGCTTTGGCACCAGAAAAATTGCTAACAACACATCCACTCTCTCTGAGGTGGTTCTCTTCAAACAATCCTGAATGTGAAACCAGCTCTTATCTGATCCAAAGTCTCACTCCATGTGCTTCTGGATTGGACTACCTCATACATACATGTAATCTTAATGTCTACAGTCTACAATCAATCAAGAAGACCCAGAAGCTCTTCCCTCATCCTAAGGAACACAGCTTTATGCCCTTATTAGGAAAACAAAGTAGCAAGTCAAGTCAGGTCAGGTCAGGTCAGAGAGAATTAGAGATGGGCATGAACAGCAATACGGACAAAAAAACCCCATGAACAGCCCAATTTGCTGTTTGCGCACAAGCTGTTCATGAGGCCCCATTCTAAACGAACAGGTGGTCATTGCAAGACTTGTTCATTGCTGTTTGTCAAGCCAGTCTGGCACCTGCAAGCAATTCCCTTGGCAACTCAGGCAGGGATTGTCTGAACTCTGTCTGAACTCCTGCTGTTGCCCTGGAAACCCCAATCTAAGCCCAATTTAGCTTGATAGGCAGGTCTTCCTTTCAAGTGTGCAGCTCCAAATTTGTTACAAGGGAGCAAAGACCAGGGAGGAGGGGGGTTCCCGCTCTGGCTTTGCAGACAGTGGAGAGGGAGAGACAACTGCTGATGGCATTTTGATAGAGAGAGCGCATTGGAGCTTGAATTTTCTCTGTGTGTGGTGGGACAGGGATCTACCCCTTCAAGTTCCAGGGCTGCTGCCAGGCTCTGGGCCAAGCTATTATTTATTATTGGTACCTTTCCTGCTTCCTGCTCAGGTAAGGTTTCTGGGAGTGGTGCGGTAGGTATCTTTGACTTGGATGATGGCTAGAGGAGAGCCTGCTGGCCCCCATGAACAGCCAACCACGAACATGTTCGTGAACAGGTCATGTCCATAAATGTTTGTGAGTCCCTGCTTGTGGATGGCAACGAACAACAAACATCATGTTCATTTTTTTTCTGTTCATGCCCATCTCTAGAGAGAAGCGAAGTTGCTCCAGAAAAAAAACCTGAAAGAAAATCAGACTTTTTTTTTCATTATAGGTTATCTTGATAAGGAATTTGGTTTGTTTTTATATTAATTACTATAATTACAAAATGCCTCATGTTTGTAATTACTGTAATTAATAACAAAAAGGAATACACAAGTCTAGTTGACATACCAGTGCAACATCTACCTGGACTATCAGTCTTTAAGTATGTGAGCAGCTTTGCACTGGTAGCAACCCAGTTTAAATGATGTGCAAGTGAGTTCTTTTGTTTTCCTATATAAAACTTAAATTAGGTCTTAATGGATACTGGGTGTTTTTATGGGTATTTTTACTGGCAATTTCCTGCAACTAACTATTGACATTACCAAGCCTTTATACAAGTAGTCATGGGTCTGAAATCATTCTGCCTGTACACTGGTAATTCACAAGAAGGCATGAGATGCTTTCCCTTTACATTACTTACTTTCAGAAGCCAGTTAAAGCCTAAAAAGATGAAAATAGACTGAGGTACCAATTGCTGAAACAAAACAAGATCAGAATTTATTTATTTATCACCAGCCTTTCTTACTGAGACTCAGGGCAGATTACAAAATGTGAAAAACAACACAGACTGTGTAAGACATCTAATAAACAATGCAATATGACTAGGCTTACAGAATTAGAATACACTGCAATAGAAAACTGTGTAAGACATGTAATAAAACTGTGTGAGAGTCATAGTGGTTAAGAGCGCTGGGACTCTAATCTGGAGAACTAGTTCTGATTCTCCACTTCTCTGCTTGAAGCCAGCTGGGTGACCTTGGGTCAGTCACAGCTTCTAGGAGCTCTCTCAACCACACCCACTTCACAGGGTGATTGTTGTGAGGATGATAATAATATACTTTGTAAACTGCCCTGAGTGTAGCATTAAGTTGCTCTGAAAGGCAGTATATAAATCGTATTTTATTATGTTGTTATTGTGGTGGTTGCTGGGATCTACCTGTGATGGGGCATTTTTTTAAACAATCACACAGAGATGAAAACATCTTTGAGTGAATTAAATCACAATGTTGCCTGTTAATTGAATGCTCCCTTAACACATTTGCATGGCACATTCCTCAATCTCTAAAGGAGATATTGAAGTTTATTTATTTGTTTGTTCCAGGTTCAAAGTGAAATCTTATATTTCCCAGTCAATGTATTAATTGAAACTTTTATTTAAAAATAATCTGGTTGCTCTAGATTTGATTAACAAAACATTATTTAATAGATATACAGAGCACTTGCACACCCCACAAGAATCAATCATATATAAGCATACATGTCATTTCTATTCTACCTACAGTGAAGGGAAAAAGTTAAATTTCAAAGCTTTTTACCCAGAGCTATGCAAAAAAAAGGGAGGGGGAGGAAAAGCATATTTCACTGAAATTCAAATATGAGGGATTCAGAGGTTATAGGATATGGCCAGTTTATATAGATGCTATTACATATGCCAACATATGACTTCACGAAACCTTCTGATTCATGCCCTCTAAAGGCATGATGTAAGGTACCTCTGAGCATCTCAAAGAATAATTATTGCAAATTCTGTTCCACTTGTTTTAGGATTCATTCTTGGTATGAATCTCCCCCCACCCCCCTAAATTATCCTTCAAGGCCAAAATCTGTAAACTAGCTAGAACAGTGAAAAAAATGCAGCTTTGCAGGTTTATATAAGAACCTAAATGCCATCTCTCAAGCCAACTGTGTCAAAACATCCTGAACAGTGAGATAAAGTTAAAATCTGTAACAGCATAACATAAGATTAGAATGTGGCAACCCCAGCCGCAGCCATTGGTTGCTATGGCCAGGTTCCATCCTTTGCCACCCTGGAAGGAGAAGTGGCAGCCTCTCCTTCCTAGGTATCCAGGCATTGTGAGAGGGTGCGGAGCCAGATGCCTTATAAGGTGGCTCTGCTCCCCTCAGTGCTCTCAGTCTGCGCCTCACACTCGGCTTGAGCAGAGCATACTTCAAGCTCTCTCTGCCAAGCAACTCTGAGTCTGGTTTTACTGAGGGCCCTCAGGACTGGCGGCAGTAGCTGCCTTGGAGACACTGTGCTATTCCCCTGTTTGTTACTTTCAAACTCCAGGATGAGAGCCAGGGCCCAGCACCAGGCTCAGTGGTTTGGCAGAGACTTTTTCTTATTTACATTTGGGGCCTGTTGTCTATCAGTCAGGAGGGCTGAAGCAGGGTTAGACCCAGCTCCTGCAGGCCTCTGGCCTATCTAGGCTTCTCTCTACCCCCATCCCCACTGTTTTCACTTTATTGGGAGGGAGTACTTACAGCAGCAACAGTAAGGCCTGCTGTAAGCTACAGGGGTGGATTGCAACTATCTGAGAGATGGATTGCTTCACACCTGGTAGTACACATTATTGCTACTGGTCTAGCAGAGTTCTGCATTCCCAGTGTGGATGCTGGTAAGCTCCTCCACTGTTCCCCCCTGCTCAATTTTGCTGCCTTTTTTTAGGCCTAAAGAATTGCTATTAGGCTTTCTCACTCACGCCACCTGATGGCATATTGTGTTATTGCATCTATTTTAGCAAGTACTGGGTTTTTGTGCAAAGAAAAAGAGGCACATAAGGGGTGAGCAGAAGTTAACCATTTAATTGGCAGTGTGTGGGATTTTATGAATAGCATTTAATTTACAAGAATCAGAACAAATTGATATTGGAGGACAATTATCATAGTTACTAGGTGTCAGGCTTTGTGGGTTGCTGTAACGTCATGGTAGAATGCCACCAAAGAAAGCCATCCAAAAGCCACCCCAAAGAAAGGGGGAGCATGTATATGCCCCACAACCAGGAGACCCTTGAGGCAAGTTTCTTCATATTCCGAGTATGAGTGGCATCAAGGACGTAGTGGCACATCTAGATGCCAGGAAAGGCCTGGGCCCAGAAGAGGATGCTAGGTGGGAAAATCTTCTGGGGGGAGTGCAGAAACCTGCAAAGCTGTCATGCAGGGCACAGAGGTCTAAGATGTTATCTGACCTTTCTGACAGATTAATGCAACTCACGGACAGAAGCAGCTCTGGGCTAGTCTACCTTAATCCAGTCCTGTTGCATGGCAGTGGAACCAATTGACAAAGTCGGGTCCATCTGGGCTGAGAGGATCATTCAGCACCCTTGGCAGCGGCAAGTCTGGTAAACAGCCTCCAGAGGGTGTGGCAGTGGATACTGACATGGAAATGGCTGAAGGAGGCTGGTTGTTGGAGCCTGGGCTGGTAGTGGTGGTGGACAAACCACCTGATTAGGAGGTGATGGGAGCATCTGCCATGCTGATGGTGACGGAAGCGGATTCCAGACTATAGAGTTCATGGCTGTGAGGTGAAAGTGGTATCTATGGCAGGTATCTGGTGGTCAGTGATGGTAGGTCCATTTGGCCTCAGCTGGGGTATGCTTGGCCATGGGGGTCTTGTGAGTCAGTCTCTGCCTCCTTGCCCCCTGGCTCTTTAAGCCCAACATTCCATAAGATGGAAGCTACCACTGAGAAAACGTGTATGGGCTGCTGCCAATCTTACCCATTTGCAGGATGATTCCTTTACAAGGCCGGCTCAGATGAGCAAAACTCGCATGGTCGAGTATAGAGGAAAAGGAGCAGGTATGAGGTCCAGAGCTGTATAGGTGATAACCAATGCCTTTATTTATTAAAATGTTTTTACTCTGCCTTTCCTCATGGTTCTAGGCAGCTTGAACTGAACCTAGTAACTGATTGGTAACCAATGGAGTGACTCCAGAATGTGTGCAATATGCATACTCCATCTAGCTACAGACAGAAACTAAGCTGTGACATTCTGTACCAACTTGACTCTAAGGGCAGACCCATTCAGAGTGCAATACAATAGTCTAGCCTCAAGATTACTGAGGCATTGATCCATAAGAACATTTCAGAAGAAGCAGCAGGTGGCAAGCTGGAATCAAAACTTTCCCTATTGCTTTTCATATTGTATCGCACAACCACAATTTCCCTCACTGGCTAGAACAAAGGAAAGGTGGGATGAATCAGTTTCCACTGCATAAATTCCATTACACAAAAATCTGTCAATGCATTTTTTCTCCTGTCTTCAGATCAAGAAAGCCTACATACTTGTTTTGTAAAGAAAGCTGGGAATCAAGCCAGCAACAGGCCCAAATGAGCTCGAGCTTGTATTAATGGATTAGGGCATGACAAGTGCTAGAACACCCCTCTCCTGTCTCCTCAATTTTGCAGTCTCGTGAGGAATAAAAACATGAGGTCCTGGCTGGTGGGCCTATTGGTAGATCACAAATTGCTCAGACCTTTGATCTAGTCCAACACAGAAATTCTTACTATTCTTAAAATATATATTCTCCAGAGTACAATGGTCCATGTACAAAAGACCAGAAATACACTGTCTCAAGGGGAAAGGAGACTATTTTAAAGTGGAAGCTAATATGTTCTTTTAAACTTCAGCTTAAGTACTCTCAAGCTGGTCATGCAGAAAATGTTGGTGTGGGGGGCGGAATTCACAATTGAGACATCATTGGCAATGGAAAGTGCAGCTGCTTGGCAACTTGGAAATTCTAGTACATTATTGTCCTTTCCTGCCAGTATTTACACACTTAACTTTACTCTTGGTATTCCTCTTGAACCCAGAGATGCACACATTCTCAAAGGCTTGTAGGCTATTGTTTAAACACATGAAGCTCAATCCAGCAAAAGTTTTCAGCAGTCACGCTGATTTGACTGGAATTCCATATTTGAAGTGGAAATGTGTGTAAGTGGAAGCAGATCAGCTTCTAAACAAGAACTTTCTAACAACTGTCTATTAATATTTTTATCTTCTATTTCCAACAACCAAGAGTGTAAATCTTAAATCTGTCCTTACTTGCTGAAATATTTGGGTCAATTATTTAAATAACTCTTTTACATTAATCAGTTATGGGGGGAAAATTCTTCTTTAACCCGATTTCCCCCATAGTAACATGTGACCTCACAACTGTCTCAGATGAATGACAAAGTAGGGAACAGACTTGAAGCTGTATGTGTAGTCACCAAAAAAATTCTCTTTGCAAGCCAAAAAAAAGATACTTGAATGCTTTCAGAATTCAACCCCCTCCCCTGATTCTTTTGAGTTTTTAATGATTTGGAAAGTGTGGGTGTGTGGGAAACAGATGCTATCAGAACTGCATTTTGGCAGATGATGAAGCAGCAAAGGGCAACATATCCATGCTGTTTGCAAACTGAAATACACTATGGCTCATCATTCCAAAATACACTTAGGCAGCATAGAAGGTTTCCAGCATTTGATGATGCTCAGTGATATCATTAATAACTTAAAATACTTTTGCATTACTGAGGAGAAAGAAACTACATGGAACACTGCGGAATTAATAACAATATTTAGGCAATGAAAGTACAAAAGATCTTTCCTGCTCAGTATCTGCAAGATACATTAGGCAACATGGAGTCCCAGACAAAGCAAACCATTTTTAGAGGGGAGAAAGAAGAAAGAAGAATTGGCATGTGACGTGAGTGTATAGGGCTGAGATACGTTTCAAGCTGGTGTAAGAGCTAATGGCCTGGATCCAGCTAAAGTTGGCTATAACAAAGTCCCTTTGAAACCACTGGGATATGTTAGTTACAAGTTTGTGCCCTTCTTTTAGTGAGTTTTAGACATAGCTAGCTTTAGCTGGATTGAAGGCAACAGCTTTTAGATCAAGAGTATACTTCCAACATACCTATTGATTGTGGTGGTGGTGAAAGGAAAGTGGAAGGAAGAGGCCTGTAACATTTCAAATGGTGTTCTGAGAATTCTGTAGTGATAGTGTGTTGGTGTGGGTGTGAAAAAGATCAATATTGGGCAATTCCATTATTTAAATGCTCAACTGGTGAAGAGTCCTACTAATACTATCTGGACAAAATCTCAAATCTGACACATTCAGGGAAGCCCTGTTTTTATCTGTGAGATTAGACACAAAGTCTTAGGTTTCACAGGCAAAGGTGAGAAGCTTCAAGTGTATAACAAAGCTATGGCATTGCAGTGTAAACTCTGCCATATTAATGCACGACCACCATCCAACACATCCCCAAATCCACTGCTTTGCTAGTAAACCATATGAGTGACTTTACAGAGTTCTCTACAAAGATCTTTATGATTTGAGAAAGGGGTTAAGAGAAAATCTTATGCTGATGTTCCATCACCTGCCTGTTTGGCTTGCATTCTGATTGCTGGTAGTGATCAAAGGAGCCTAATGTTTAATACAATGTTCTTCTTTCAGCAACTTAAATTGTCTCACTGCTGTAAAAAAATAGATTGTATATATGCAATTATTCATGACTTTGTCTCAGCTGCCACCCCACTCCCACCACATCTGCTGCTGCTGCCACTGTCCCTGCCTCCAATTAAAAAGTCACATTATCACAAGAAAAAAAGGATGACATTGAGACTTACTACTTCAGTGTCTCCTGTGTTGAGACAAATGTATAGGAGTTATACAATTTAAGAAGAGAGATGAAGCTGAAAGACTAAGAAGGACCACAATGAGCATTGTCCACCTATATTTTTTTAAAGACAACATGGCTCTTACATGATATGAACATTTGAAGCATCTCACAGTCAATGAAGCATATGTGCCGACAAATAAGCTTTTCCAACAATTGTATATACCTTCCCTTATATTCCCCACATTTTTTTTGCCTATTAAACTCTGCAGATGAATAACCAAATAAAGCTGGTGATCTATGGGGTTAAATGAGATTGGCACAATTTTTGACAAAATGTTTAAAAGCCAGTGACTAGACTGATAAATGAACCACATTTTAAAAAATATTTTTGACAGGTATCCATGAGGACTAGAATTTGAAATATTACAATACATGTTTTCAAGGCATCTCTTGCTTTGAGATTCCTTGATATGCACCTTTATGCTCATGTGCTCCAACTAATCCCATATTACTTTTCCTGGTAAACTTTATCCCTAAATCATGTTGACATTACTGATAGCATCACAGACAAAACATTAATGATAATAAAAAAGACAAGGCTTAATTGGTTTGTTCTTCATACAGGGTGGGTTGGGGAAATCAATATATACCCATTGGGGCAATAAGGAAAACACTTGAGAGTGAGTCAATATTATTTTCAAGCAGTTAAGAAACTATAACCAATAATAGAAAACTGAAAGCAAAGGGAGAAATGACCGAATATTACTCGACATATCTGATAATCCTGGAGCAATACTGTAGGCTGTATTATAGCTATAGGGGATTATTTTTCACTGAACAAATATCATACAGAAATAAAATGTCCTTTTAATTTGCAAAAACTTAAAACTAAAGTCATTTCAAATTGTGTCATGTGGAAACAATAGCACACATTTTTGAAACAGGCAACATATATGTTTGCTAACTTAGCTGGAATAAGAGACAGACACAGGCTTGGAGATAAATGGCTGTTTATTAATATAACAATAACATAACAACTGTAACTACAGCAAGGACCAACTATGCGGTACAGGTCAAGCCACGGGGTCACACCTGACCACTGCCTTTGCCTGTCTGGGCGAGCCCCAAAGCCCCAGATGTAGGCCATCCATGGAATGGCTGCAACCCGGCCAGTCAGGCTAACGAATCCCCCCATCAAGCTCCTAACGCCCCAGCAATACAGCATGAGGGAAGGACTTGTTCCTGGGGATCCCCACAGGCATCTGCCTGTGCTGTGGTAGCCGTCACAAACATACCACACTGATGGCAGGCCCTGTTCCCCCACATATGGGGGAAATGCCAGTGGGTGCTCACCAGCCCGCTCCCTATTCCCCAAGAATCTCCTGCCACCAACAGGGCCAAGCCTCTGTTTAGGCCCTGATGCCCCACTGGTGGCTTAAGGCCAACCTCAGCCCTTGCCGTAGGTCGTCCAGAAAAATCTCATTGCCCTCTGGCGATAAATGCATACCATCATCCCAGTAGAGATGGGCAAATTCGGCCTTAATCCTAGGGTGTGGTAAATAGATCCCCAGGCCTTCCCCCAAAGGTTTCTTCATGGCCCGGTTCACCTTGCGGCGAGCCCCTTCTATAGCCCGTGGCTCGAAAGCTTCATGCCATACCCGGCGCTGTAATATTTTGGACCAGAATATAAGCACGCCCGGCCACCGACGGCTTATTTCACAGAGGTCCACAGTCACCTGCAGTGACAGGGCCTTTCCCTGCACTAAAACAAGGTCATTTCCAGCCAGATGTATTACCAAGACATGCGGGGGCGGACCCTTCCACCCCCCAAACGAGAGTGGCAACAAGGCTGGCCACCAAAGGCCATGCCGACCCAGCCACTCGACCGTGGCCACAACACTGAGCCCCAACTGGGATCCAATTGGAGTCCATCTGGCTTGATGGGATGCCCAGAACACAATGCTGTGTCCATAAATCATGATCCTGAGCTTCACAGGGCCCGGCGCTGCACCTAAGAAAGAGCAGTTAGCAAGGGCTGTCAACAGTGGGGAAAAGGGCAGATATAAGATAGAAACGCACCCAACCGCTATCTGCCCACCCGTTGTATAGCCCGTTGGGGGTACCCCATCACTGCAGCCGTAGAGGCCACCCCAGTCTGAAAGGAATGGGTGCCAAATTTGACCCCAGATAGCCCAACATGCCAAGGGCCCTCTCTGTAACTGCCCCAAACTGATAACGGGTCAATGGAGCCCCATCATCATGTCGAAACAAGGCCCCTTGGACATCACCCTGAAGCTCAATATAATCTTTAAGGGCCCGCACCGGGCAAAGCTCCTGGTCAGAACAGGGGCCCAAGACCAATGTAGCTCCCATCCGCCTCTGGTCCGTCTTGGACCGCCGGATCTTAATGGACACCTTGTCCCCCACAAACGTAATGTCCTTGGCCAGTAAGGCCCTGTCAGACGCGTCCTTGTGAGACTGCACCACTAGCTTGCTGACGCACAATGCCCAGAAAAAGGCCACCAAAGACGCAGCATGAAAAAGCCTCTGCTCATAGGGAGAGGAACAGACTTCAGGCCAAGTGGCCCCCAACCCCTTCAAAACAGAAGGAGAAATGGGCTGCTGCTGGTCCTTGGGTGCCCCCGCTTCCCTGGATCAGCCCTCCAGCATTTTCCGCACTCTAAAATCCCCTGTGGCTTCAGTCAGGCTGCGAGCCTTGCTGACGAAAGCCAGAGCGGCCAGCTGGCCCTTAATGGACTTGACAGAGAGGCCACGACCATGCTGCACCATGCAGAAATGCATAAGGTGCTCCGGTGGAAAGGGCCAAATTTCCTGGAGGCTCACCGACTTCCTAAACTCAAGAAACTGCCCTACCACATGGTCGTATGCCCTCCATGTACTGGGAGCTATGGCAGACTGGATCCCCCGGTTTGCTTCCACCTTCCAAGTCGCCAAAGCTCTCTGGGCATCTGCGCTGGAAAACGATCAGCCTCTGGGGCAAGGAGCCAAAATCGTTCCATCTGTTGGTGAGACAAAGCGTCTGCCACCCCATTACTAATTCCTGGAACATGTCTGGCTTTAAACAAAACATTCAGCTGCAAGCATTTGAGGGTAAAAACCCTCACCAGCATAACTCTGGGTGACTTCGAAGTCAAGGAGTTGACCACATGCACCACTGCCTGGTTATCGCACCAGAAGTGTACCGTGTGGTTTGCCAACTCATCCTCCCACAGCCAAACTGCCACCAGCAAGGTAAAAAATTCCCCAAACCTCAAGTCCCTGGACAATCCCTGCTCAGCCCAATCGGCTGGCCAGTGAGCTGCGCACCAGTGCCCTCTAAAGTACGCTCCAAAACCCAAAGCACCTGATGCATCGGAAGTAACCTGAAGCTCGGCTTCAAGCGACAAATCCTCCCTCCAGAACGTGACCCCATTAAAGGACCTCAGAAATTCCCTCCAAACCTGGAGATCCTCACGCATACCCCTATTGAGGGGCAACCGGTGATGGGGCAACCTCAGGGCCCCCATGGCGTCACATAAATGCCTCAATAAAGTCCTACCTGGAGCAATTGCTTTGCAAGCAAAATTCAAATGCCCCACAAGCTGCTGTAATTCAAGAAGGGAAACCCTATTCCGCCCCTTAAATTCATCCAACTGCTTCCAGAGGTCCTCGACCTTGCCCGCAGGGAGTCTAAAGGACTGCTGAACCGTGTCCAACTCAATACCCAAGGTCAACACCGTGGAGGGGCCCTCTGTCTTTTCATGAGCCAGGGGGACACCGACCTCATCCGCAAAGGCAATGAAGCTGGACAGCAACCTGGCACACTGCCCGGTGCTCACAGGCCCCACGAACAAAAAGTCATCTAAATAATGACAAGTGTCGGGGCAGGCTGTGCCGTGATGCAACTCCCATTCCAAAAAGGAACTGAAGTGCTCAAAAGCCGCACATGAGATGGAGCACCCCATGGGAAGGGCACAATCCATATAGAACTTGCCCTCAAATACAAATCCGAGGAGCTCAAAGTCCATGGGGTGGACTGGGAGAAGGCGAAAGGCTGACTTAATGTCACACTTTGACATTTCAGCACCCACTCCACAACAGCGCACGACCTTGACAGCCTGGTCAAAGGAATAGCATCATTCACGGAACCGTCCCTGAGGAAAGATAAGTGGTGGATAAGGCGGAACTCTCCAGCCACCTTTTTTGGCACCACCCCAAGCGGGGAAACCCGCAAACAGGGAACAGGAGGGGTGTCAAATGAGCCGAGAACATGGCCCTCGGCACACTCCTTTGCAATTTTAGCCCGCACCACATCCTCCATGCCAGCCACAGACCAAAGGTAGGCTGCCATGAAAGGCTTGCATTGGCCCTGAAAAGGAATACGAAATCTTAACTTAAATCCAGAGACTAAGTAATTGGCATCAATCCAACGAGGGTAAAGGGACAACAGGCCCTCAAGTACCCTCAGATTTACTGGGCTGGGGCCCTTTTCCAGCCCCCTGCTGATTACCTCCGCCCCCAAATCACTTACCCCCACTGCCTGGTTTGGCCTTGGGACAAGCTGCATAATGGTGGGGCCCTGCACAGGCCGGGCATTCATCATGGTACTTGCAAGCCTTCCAGCTGCACTGCCCCTTGGATGCGAAATCCCAGCAGAGCAGCCGGGGTTGAAACTGCTGCCCGCACGGGCGCAGGAACCAGGTGTGTTTTGGGGGTGAGAAATAAAGTGGACACTATCTGACCTATCTCCCAAATTTGGCTTGGATGGGGACATAACCTGCAGCCATAGCTGCTGGTGAATCTGATCCCATGGGAGGTTTGGGTTCATGGCAGCACACATCCTGAACTCTTCATCGTACTGGAGCCAGGATGACCCAACAAAAACCGTATAGCCCTTATAGATTATATCCAGGTATTGGAAAAGTGAAATAGCCCTCCAGAGCTGCGCTCTTGCCAACACTCCTGCGTTGATTAAAAAACCCGGCAATCAATTTGACCAATTTCGGTCCACTCTATGCCACCAAATTTTTTCCTTGTCTCTGTCATCTAAATCGTCTTTGTCCTTCTTCTCCAGCTCCCTGAAGAGAAGGGTAAAGACTTCAAAATACTCCCCTCTCATGATTTTATCCCATGTGGCCTGAGTCAAATGGTCCCCGAGAGGTAAAGCAGTATCCCTGAATGGCAAGGCCCTGTATAGCACCAAGCCATAAGGGGAGGGCCTGTAAGGAGGGTAACCCCCTTGACTCCCATAGCCATAAGGCCAACCCGCAGTTGGCAACCCCAAAGATGAAGACGGGGCCTGAGATTGCAGCTGGCCTTGAGAAGTACCCGCACCCCCTTGCCAGCCCAGGGGAGTTGTCAGGGGCAATGCCAGAGCTGGCTGTGATGGCGCTGGATTGGGAGCTGGGTTCCAAGCTGGAGCAGAGTGTGGCAGGGCAGTAGCAGTGTAGCCGAGAGGCACTGAGGCAGCAGGCTGACCCCAGAGCCTCCACAGCCAGGTGCATTTAATTTAATTTAATTTAATTTATTATATTTATATTCCGCCCTCCCCACTTTCGCAGGCTCAGGGCGGATAACAAATACAAACATCATTAAAAACATTTTAAAACATTAAATAATACATTTAAAAACATTTAAAAACATTAAATATTACAATTCATGCTGCATAGTGGTTCATACATGCCTCTGTGTTCGCATAGGGGTGATGGTTTAACCCCCCTTTCATGGGGGGGGGCACTGCCCGGCATCAGCCATATGCCTGGCGGAATAGCTCTGTCTTACAGGCCCGGCGAAATGCAAGCAAATCTTGTCGGGCCCTTGTCTCGCAAGACAGAGCATTCCACCAGGTTGGGGCCAGGACCGAAAAGGCCCTGGCCCTGGTCGATGCCAGGCGGGCCTCCCTAGGGCCAGGGACACTTAAAAAGATGTTTTCCACCAGAGCAGAGAGTCCTCCGGGGCTCATATGGTGAGAGACGGTCCCTCAGGTACGTCGGTCCCAGTCCACGTAGGGATTTGTAGGTTAACACCAAAACCTTGAACCTGATTCGGTACTCCACTGGCAGCCAATGCAGCTGGCGTAGCACCGGTGTAATATGCTCCCACACCGGTGCTCCAGCAATGACCCGCGCTGCTGCATTCTGTACCAGCTGTAACCGACGGATCAGGCCCATGGGAAGCCCAGCGTAGAGCGTGTTACAGTAATCCAACCTAGAGGTGACCACTGATTGGACCACTGTAGTCAAGTCACGGGGAGACAAATAAGGGGCAAGCTGCCTGGCCTGCCAAAGATAATAAAAGGAAGACCTGGCAACTGCAGTGATCTGGTCCTCCATCTTCAGGGAGGAATCCAGAATCACCCCCAGGCTCCTAACTCTCGGGGCCAGTGTAAGTGCTGCCCCATCAAGTGTAGGAAGCCGGGGTCCCAAAGCCATCTCCCCACGACCCACATACAGAACCTCCGTCTTCGTGGGATTCAATTTTAGCTGACTTTGTCTCAACCAACCAGCCACAGCCTCAAAAGCACACTCCAGGGCATCAGGGGCCGATCCAGGCCGCCCGTCCAACAACAGATAAAGCTGGGTGTCATCCGCATATTGGTGACACCCAAGCCCGAACCTCCGCACCAGCTGGGCGAGGGGGCGCATATAGATATTAAATAATAATGGAGACACACCACCATAATAATGTGGCACACCACATACCAGTGGCCTACAAGATGACACTCTCTCCCCAAGCACCACCCTCTGTCCCCGATCATGGAAAAAGGAGACCAGCCACTGCAGTGCTGTCCCCTGAATCCCCACATCGGCAAGGCGGTGGGTCAAAAGCTCATGATCGACCATATCAAACGCTGCTGACAGATCCAGCAAAATCAGCAGTGCTGATCCGCCCTGATCCAGATGTCTGCAGAGATCGTCTGTGAGGGCGACCAGCAATGTCTCGACCCCATGTCCTGGGCGGAAACCAGACTGGAAGGGGTCTAGGGCCGAGGTCTCCTTCAGGAAATTCTGCAGTTGCTTCTCTGCCGCCCGCTCAATCACCTTCCCCAAAAATGGAAGGTTGGAAACCGGTTGGTAATTGAGCAGGTCAGCAGGATCTAATGATGATATCTTCAGAAGAGGCCATACCACAGCTTCCTTCAGTGCCTTGGGAAAAACCCCAGAGCTCAAGGACAGGTTTATAATCACCTCCAAGGAATCCCAAAGCCCATCAACACTGGCTTTCACCAGCCATGACGGGCACGGGTCCAAGGGGCACGTGGTAGGCCGTACCACCTGCAGAATCCTGTCCACCTCTTCCCCGAAAAGAGGGCTGAAATGATCTAATATGGGTCCCGAAGACGGCCAAGAGGCCTCTAGTTCATTTACTGTATCAACTGTGGCTGGTAAGTCGCGGCAGAGAAGCAAGATCTTATCAGTAAAAAAGCTTGCAAAAGCCTCACAGCTTATCTCCAAATTCAACTTTTGATGGTCTCCACCTGATTGGGAGACCAATGAATGGACCACATTAAATAATTTAGCTGGGTGTGAGCTAGCTGATGCGATGGAAGCTGCATAATACTCTTTCTTCACAGCTTTCACCGCCATCTCATAGGACTTCATAAACAGCCTATAAGATGTTCTTGCTTCCTTGTCACGAGATCGCCGCCACATGTGTTCAAATCGTCTTAGCTCCCGTTTCTGTTGCCGCAGCTCCTCCGTATACCAAGGAGCCTGGTGATTCCGGCAGCGAAGAGGATGACGGGGGGCGATTTCATCGATGGCCTCAGAGAGCTGGACTTGCCAGCCCTCCACTAGCTCATCTAATGAACCACCATGGAGCATTGGTTCCCGCAGAGCATTCTGGAACCCAATTGGGTCCATAAGTCTCCGCAGGTGAGCATAAATTTGCTCACTGCCCTTGCAGGGGGGGGGATGCCCAGCCGGGCCTTCACAACCACGTGGTCTGACCATGGCACCAACTCTACTTTATCCAGAACCACATCCAATCCCATCCCGAAGATCAGATCTAGCGTGTGGCCTGCTTCATGTGTGGGTGCCGATACAAACTGGGAGAGTCCCAGTGTTGCCATGGCTGACACCAGGTCCGTAGCCTGTATCGAGGTGGCATCATCTACATGGGCATTGAAATCCCCCAGCACCATCAACCTGGGGTACTCCAAGGCCCACCCAGCAACCACCTCTAGCAGGCGCGGTAAGGCGTCTGCTGGTGTGCTGGGCGGTCGGTACACCAAGCAGATGGCCAAACTCTCCTTGGCATTCCACACCAGGCCCACACAATGCCAGAGATCTTCGAGGCGGGAAGCGGCTTGAAGGAGAAACCCTCCCGGACAAGGATTGCCACCCCTCCCCCCCGACCCTCAGTTCGTGACTGATGAAGGCCCGCATAACCCGGGGTGGTCAGCTCACCAAGAGCAACTGTTTCTCCTTCCCTCACCCAAGTCTCGGTCACACATACCAGGTCCATATTAGCTGCCATAAAAGTATCATGCAGCATACTGGTCTTATTATTTATGGACCTGGCATTGCACAACATCAGTGTCGAAGGAGGATTTTTCCTAGCTCCAACACCAGCGTGCCTCGGGATGGGGCGTAGGTTAGAAGGGCACCGAGCCTTTCCACATCTCCATGACCTTCTCCCTTTAAACCAGGCCCCACCGCCATACCTTCCCCGTCCCCAGAGGACTGGTATCCCTGGCCCTATCTCAGATGCCTTCTTCATATCCATCCCCTTATCACAGCATACAAACATCCTAAGCAACGATAAACAGCACCAGTTCTTCAGCAGCAGCAGTCCCCGGCGGCAGCTCCCTTGAGGCCAGAGCACTCAGGTGGCGGGGCTGAGCAGGTGGAAAAGCTCAGCCCTCGATGGAGTAGCATGGCTGCAGATTCACAGCTGACTTACCCTCCTGCAGCATCGGTTCCACAGCTATGGCAACTTGCCCACCATCGGCAGCAGATTTCTGCTCGACCTCGGTCACAGGCACTACCTCAACCAGTTGGGATGCTTCCTGGGTGGCACTGGATTCACCACGCTCCACAACCGAAGCTGCCTCCAGAGCAGAAATGAGCTTCAGGATGTCCCTCTGAAAAGCAGCATGAGCAACTTTTTTAGTAGGCCGGCAAATCCTAGCCTCAGTAACTCCTGGCTGGGCCCCACCCCGGGCATGCTCCAGTGCCACCAAGCGGTCCAGTATCTCTGTCATGCTGGATCCCCCATCCTCCTCATCTGAAGAAGATAATGCGGGAGGGTGAGGCCTTTTCGTCGCCTGGCTCCTTGCCAGCTCTTTTTAGGTGGCATACTTTAAGAAATATTACCCCCAAATTTGGGAATCAAACTTAGGTGTCAGAACTAGCCTCAGCAAGAGCTGAGACACAGAAAATGGCCACCTAACACCAAGCCAAAATGGCGGCCACAGCACCCCCTTACAAAATGGCTGCCAAGCTCTCTCAACCTCAGGCAATAAGCCCTCCTACAATATTGGCCCCGCAGAGGGTGGGTGGAATGGAGTACAGTACCCCGATCAAGCCCAACCCCACTTAACTCTTATTATTTGGATGTGGCCTAAAATACCACAGCCCTTCAAGGCCCGGGGGAACCACACCTAACCAAGCCCCCAAATGGCCTGCAACACCCCAATAGCCACCAGTCTCCTAAGCGGGGACAGGGCAAGCAGGCAGAGGAAAGGCCAACGGGCCTGATGGGTGGGGGGCTTGCAGAATCCACCCCCACAAAGCGTCGACAGGCGAAGCCGCGGGCAAACACACCGCGAGGGCAAAGCAGGGAATGTTCTTGAAGCCCTCCCCTGCTGTCAAGCCACGCCGCCGCTGCCAGGCGCAAAGTGCACGCGGCGAGCAGTGAGCCTCCTCGGGGCTGCATCACAGGTGAGAACCCGCAGGTGAGCCGCTGCTGCTGCACTTGCTCCACCGGTGATAGCCGCTGCTGGTCCCTCTGGCTCTGCTCTTCCTCCCTGCCGTCCGCCGCCACCGGGCACAAAGTGCACGCAGCGAACAGCAAGCCTCCTTGGGGCCACAACACAGGCGAGCCCCGCTGCCAGAAAGCCGCTGCTGCAGCCCTTGCTCCACCGGCGATAGCCGCTGCTGGTCTGTCCGGCCCTGCTCCTCTTCCCCGCTGTCTGCCGCCGCTCGACCTGGTAGGCCCAAGCTGCTCGGAGAGGTGGAATGCTCCCTCGCTCTCCGAGCACAAGGCAGCAACTGGTGGCCGGGAGAGCGGAGCTGCCTTCTAAGGCAGTGGCTCCACCCTCGGCCAGATACCCGGATGCCTGGGAAGGGAGTCTGTCTCTCTCCCGGGCAAGCAAGCAAAACATGGCCCCCGGCTTAAGCAGTGTTGCTGCAGCCGGGCGTGCCAAATTCTTTTTCTTTTTTAAAAAAAGAACTTCAAAAAGGATTTTGACAAAGTCTCTTGCCAAAAACCTCTTGTGTAAATTTAGCAGTCATGGAATAAGAGAACCTCTTGTATAAATTTAGCAGTCATGGATTAGAGATTGCTTTAACTAAAGAAAGGATAAAGTAAGAGGAAATTAACAGTTCTCAAGTTATAACGGAAGGAAGTGAGCAGTGGAGTCCCACAAGGGAACTGTGTATTGGTCTGAATTGGGACCTAGACTTTTTAATGTGTTCATCTGTGCACTGGAAATTGGAGTGAGCAGTGAAACTGAACTCTGCCAGCTTTTCCTCTTCACTTCACACATCTCTGATTTCGAAACTGTAGTAAGCTGTTTGGCTTCCATTTTTTCAGTGCCTTTTTCTGAGACCAGTGGTCCATTCAGTCCGGCATGCTGTTTCACACAATGGGCAACTGGTTGTCTTGGAAGGCCAATGAATAGGGTATAGAGATTTAGGGCCAAGCTACAAGTGACGACTGACACTTGAACAGCAAGTGGATTTAGTGGAGGGCAAGTGAACAGGGAGAAATACACTTGCTGTTCAAGTGTCATTTGTCACTTGTAGCTTGGCCCTGAGACTTTCCCGTGATATTGGCTGTTTCCATATGTCCTTAGGGGATGACCCACTCATCAAATGCTGGTGCCTTTTCCCCTTCATTCCACTCGTCTCTGATTTCAAAATGATAGCAGGCTGTTTGACTTCCATTTTTTCAGTGCCTTTTCTGAGAATGCACTTTCACGCAGTCCCTGAAAACACACTGACAAAACAGAAGCCAAACTGTTTTGGCTATCCTAGCTTTATGGCTAGGATAGCTCTTGAGGTTAGACATAGGATGAATTACAGAGATGTTAGCTCAAGACTTCAACAAGAGATCAGGTACAAGGAAAAGTTTAGTCAAAATGAATAAATAAAATACAGACCACTTGGTGACTGAGAATATTGCCCTTTTATGTGACTCTTACAGGAGGCCTCTCCATATCAGTAGCTGACAACCCAACTTTCAGCTGAGTCAAGAAGCTCATCCATAATAATTCTGCTTGAAGCACACTCACTTGCAGCTACAAGCCCTAGCACACACACATCTCAATTGTTTCCATTCTGAGACACTCAGAAAAATGAATAATGCAATACTGATTTGCAAAGGACTGTTGTTCCTAGATTATTTCTCTGTATTGTAACTGGAGGTGCAATATGATAGAGAAAACAAGTAAAATTAAAATTTTAAACAATACGTACGTTAATATTGCTCCATCACCTATCACGGGATTTTTTTTCCCGTGATAGGATTTTGCTCCATCACCTATCACGGGATTTTTTTTCCACTACCCCCCTCGAAAGTTCTTGTTTCAGGACTGGCCTCAGGATGAAGAGAGAGAGCATTAAGCCGGCACCTTGCAAGCCTAACTGCCACAGGTGGCGTGGTACGTAAGGAAAGTTGCTTTTTTTTTAAGTCTGCTGTTTCTATAGAGAGATTTAGATAAAAAAAATCAGAAGGGAAAGTTTTCATCAACAACTTTAAGAAGAACAGAGGATTATAGCTTGTGGGAGACATTCAGCAGTGCTCTGAAATGCTTTTTCTCTCTGCTTTCTCCACCAGGCTATTTTATCTTCACAGCATGCTATAAGAGATTGCAGCCTGAAAGCAGCAGGCCCCTGACCTGCTTGCTGCTTCCCATCCCTTGAAGAAGGGAGAGCACAGAAGACTTTAGCAACCAAAATGATATTCAAGAACAACCCTCTCCTCGATATTGACTACATGTACTCACACTCCCCAGTCCAAACTGGAAAGAGTTCTGTCTCCCCATCAAGTTATTTTTAAAGGTTTAATTCAGGCTTTCAAAAAACTTCTCACTTTATTATCCTTGGGGACTCTTCAGCATGCAGCCTATAAAATGGAGCTGGGACAGGGACTGTTATAGTTGAGATCTCTGGACTTGTGGTAGCTGAAAGATGTGCTCTTCCATTGTACAAATTGCCCGTGGAAAGTTGAGTCTTTATTATTCTTAGGTATTTTTACATCTACTAAAAATAGCATTCTATGCAGCTTTCAGTTTAGAAACAACGTATCAATCTCATTTTGTTTTTAAAAACTAGATCCAGCAATAAAATCTTTTGAAATTTTTAAATAAGTGGTCATTCTCAAGATAGACTTCATTCAAAGCACACACTTGAACTGTTTCCTTTGAACCCCTAGTGCAACCACATGCTATGCACAGATGCCAAAACTGGTGGTGGGGGGGGGGAATCACATACTGCATTTCTGCAGATGCAATGGCTTCCACCCACACAGCGTGACTTTTGCTATTCCCCCTTTTCACAGCAGCCTGAAATTGATCCTGAAATCCTGCCATCAAGCTGCCACTAGAAGAGGGACCTGTGGGAGACTTCATGGGCAGAAGTCCTTGCACCCACGGTATCATTGTTCTGAATCTTCCCCATAGACTTGAACATAGATTCCACCAATTTTATCCAATAAATAATTTCATCTAGAGCTGCAAAACAAAAAAACACCTACCCGTTTGGCTCCTGCCTCATTTGTCAGTGATGATCAGGCAGCCAATGAATTGTTTGCAACCTTTCTTGTGTATTTGCAGAAATAGGCTGTTTGCAGCAATCAGAAGCCAATTCTCAGCTGGTGAGGGATCCGCTGGGAGTCAGCTTTTGATTTTCTGCGGAAGAAATTTTGCTCTGTACCCAAGAAAGTATTTTAAGGCAGGAGGATGTTGATCTTCTAACCTGGAAGATTTAGGAGGTAAAATGATCGTGAGCCCACCTGATCTCCCTTCTCTTCCTCCCACCCCAAGCTCTTAGTTTGGGCTACAGAGAAAGGGAGAGAAACCAGTTCTCTCTCCTCATCATTTTGCAATACAGAAATTTAAAACATTGCAGAAAGGAAGAACTCCCTTTTGTAATTGCACTGTGTTGCTATTTTTTGGAGGGGGGCAGGGTAAATAAGAAGCTGACTTACAATTGATGCCTCATCGGCTCACTGTGAGGACTAAACAAGTTACGTTCATCTGCTGAGAAGGTTTGCTAGGAAATATGTAGGGTTGCCAGGGGTCCCAGAAGGCAAAGCGGCCAGGCAGGGGGCAGCGGGATACTTACCTGCCACATTCTCACAAAGCAGTCTCATACTCCCCTGTCACACCAGAAAATGACTATTTTCCAGCATGACAGAGGAGCTCTGGGGCACACTGAAGCTGTTCAGTAAAAATTGCTTCCCATTGGGTGACTTTTACTGAGCTGGGCTTCAGCACAACCTACAGCTCCACATCACACTGGAAAATGTAGGAGCCACAGGGCATGCTGAAGCCCAGTTCAATAAACCGATCTGAAGGTGATTTTTTTTACTGAACTGGCCTTCAGTCCACTCCGCAGCTCCTCTGTCATGCCAGAAAATGATGTAATTTTCCAGCTCAATGGGGGAGCGTGGGCGTGTGCTCACGTGCTCCTCCCCCCCCCCACTGGCCTGGTGAGCAGGGGCAGGGGGCAGCAGGTCGGGCAGGGGGACAACAAGCCTAGTGGCATGCCTCATTTCAACCTCAGGGGATAACTAAGCTGGAGAGAGCAATGAACTCTAGCAGGTTTACTCAGAGGCAGGGTTGCTAGTTTAGGTCATGCTGATTTCAATGAAGTTTGTTTCCCAGTAAGTTTGTTTAAAAGTTGTTGTGCTCTGGTGCAAGGGTTGTGGTCTCTGTGTTGCAAGAGTGAAGCTGGAAGAGACCCCCTCCCACATCATGGCACAGGAGTGGCACATCATGGCAACACATAAGGGATTTAGGCAATATGTAAGGACAGCAGAACTTTCAAAGACCATATATGTATGTTGTTTTTGATGTGTAATACGGAGGAGGAGACTTCAGGCATGCACCCCCTCTCCCTGCAGCCTAAGGTGGTACAGTCCAGCAATCTCTGCAGCAGGTGATTGAGCTGACATGATTGTGACACTTCTACTCTCTTCGGTGGATTCATAGTATCATAAAAAATACTACACAACTTTTGTTGCTTGGTTGAATACAGTTGCACTTTGGCAGTTGCTGAGCTGAGTACACTGGCTTTCCCCACAATAAGACTAATCACAGTGGCCCAACAGTTGTTCCTGTGAGTCTTACGTTGCTGCTAATTTGGCAGTGTGGATTTCTGAAAGAGATACACACAGTAATCAGCAACCTGGAATTTGCTTTGTCTTGCTCGTCAAACACACCTACTTTGGCAGACTGACTAGGCAGGCAATGAAAGAGAGAGAGACAAATCAGACCTGCCCCTCCTCCTTCGCTATAGTCTGTACTACAGTTAATTCCTTCTCTTCCATTTGTACGCTCAAAGCAATAAGCCCCACCAGTAAACCTTTCACCTCTCACATTTTCTATGCAAAGACTGTCAAGACAGATGACAGTAAATGCCATCTTTATTGAATCATGATCCTTAGTACTTTACCAGAAATAAGCAAGTATTAATCAAAGTACAAAAGGTTGGGGGGGGGGGATAGTGCAACTTTGCAAACCTGAAGAAAACAGGTTGGCTTCCAAGCATTTGCAGCTGGTTCTTCCAAGCATTTTAAGCTACTTTCTGAATGTTCTTCTGAGCAGTTTTTTTTTCCTTTCCTTGCTGGTAGCTTTTTTCTGGGATAAAGGTAAGACTGGCAAACATCCTTCATATATAATATTCTGAAGGCCCCTTTGGCTTTTTCACCTACCTTGCCCTTTGCCATGTTCTGACTGCTTCCTTGTCATCTTAACTTTATATTTCTTATTTTTGTAGCTTGTTTTGGCTTGGCAGGCTGAATACTGTTCTTTTCCGATTCAGAAACCTTTTTTTCCCTCACCTCAGGAATGGAGGTAACACATCAGCACAAATTTTCTTTTATGTATTCATCGAAGAAGGATAGAATCCAATTTGAGGGAGCCTTGCCTGGGGAAAAAAGTTTAAGTGTGGTAAACTACAACACACATAGCCCAGAGCTTGAGGCTTATAATTTGCTCTTCTTGTTAATTTAGCAAAGGAGAGCTACATTTTTAAATTAAGCCTTTGCCTTACTTTATACTTAAATGTGGTATATGGACCTATGAATGGTAGAGCTGCCTATATTGACTCTTGAAAGGCAAAAATTAACAGGTGCAACTTCTACTTTGTCCCATAGATATGGCAAGGCAAAGTGACTGTCCTGGGTCTGTACTTCCCAGCTGAAGCCAGTAAAGTGTTGAATGGGGGGTGGGAGTGGAGGCGGCGGGCAGGATTGTGACAGGTTCACATCCCAGGTGCTTGGAAAATCTTGAGAGACAGATGGAAGGCGCTTGTCCCTTTTCACACACATACATTAGGGATTGGCCCATCAAAAGTGATGACAACTATCATCTAGGCACAGCCCATTTCCAATTCTGACAAAGAATTTCCTGTGCCTTATATGAAATCTGTTCATTGGTGTATGCAGCCCAGTGTTGTCTCCTCTGACTATTAGCAGTTTTCCAAGGTAGAACTGTTTCCTATCATGCTATCTGAGATACTTTCCAGTAAAGATGTCAAGGATTGAATCTTGAACCTATGGATGCTCAAACACCTGCTGTCCTGTTAGCTCGGTGTGAACAGGAAGCCAGTTTTTAAAAATAATCTGTTTAACTGTTCATCAACTGTTCATGGTTGTACTTCAGGAAGTTTCACTTTATTGTTTCCTACCTGTGCAATACAATGCAATCAGCTTTTCCTGTAGCCATTTTCCCTGCTGTGTCACTGGGGACTGTAATGTACTGGTCGAACTATAGCTTGCAAGAGAACTCAAGGCTATGCTATCATTGGTTACTAATTACGGATGGCAGCCAATCAGGAGGGCAAGGTAAAGACCAATCACTGAGCTGTAAATAAGTTACATTGTATATGGGTTATGCAAACGATGGTATTATAAAATACGTGTTCTCATTGGCTATCAGTATTCTGGGGGCGGAGCTGCTGTATATATATATTGAGGGTTTCTGTTCAGTTGTCGTTGTGTGTGTTATGCTGAATAAAGAGCTGTTGGTTTACTTCAAGTCTGAACCCACTATTTAATACTGGCGACGAGGATGGGATCTCTAATTGGGTGTGCAGCCCCAACATAAGAGCAAAATCACTAACAGGGTGCTTGGGTATGCAGCCCCAAGACCTGAACTGAAATATTAAGCTTGGGTAGGCAACCCCAAGAAATAGAGAAAATAACTTGCCGGCGAGGAATCGTCACCTCACCCATCCGGCATACACTTACTTCGTCCCGAGGACAGACATGGCCGCTAAGGGCCACTTGGAGCCGTTTGACCCAACAGCCGAAGACTGGGAATCATACATTACCCAGTTTGAATTCTACCTTGAGGCAAACAAGATTGACGACACAGATCTCGCGAGAGCAACGTTCTTCAGCGTGTGTGGGCAATCCACATTTGATATAGCGCGGGCACTAGTGGCGCCAGCCCCGCTTCAAACTACAGCATTCGACATGATAAAAAACAGGCTCAAAGAACACTTCTCACCACAGCCATCAGAAATAGCCAGCAGGCACGCGTTCTACAAGCGCAACCAGGCACAAGGGGAATCCATAGCAGCATTTGTCACAGCCCTCCAACAGGCAGCCCGGCAAAGCAATTTCCCTGACCTAGAGATGGCGCTTCGGGACAGGTTAGTGTGTGGGCTGCGGGATGAAAAACTCCAAAGGCGACTATTCGCGAAGAAAGAGCTGACCTTCAAAATGGCACATGATGAGGCCATCGCTGCTGAAGCAGCAGAACAATCTGCAAAGGAGGTCCAGCAGTCGCACACTCCACCACCGTCCTGCAGGTCCGAACAGGTACATCAGGGGTGCGTAGAGGACCTGTCAGCATCAGAGGATGACGAGGAAGAGGTACTGCGAACCAAGTTCCACGACAAGAAACAGTGGGGGCCACCAACCTTTCAGGGCACCCCTTGCGCAAGCTGTGGAGGACCTCACTGGAGGAAGTCATGCCGGTTCCAGGATGCACAATGCCGGAACTGCAGAAAACTGGGACACATCGCTCGCGCCTGTCGCTCCGCAAAGAACCAAGTCGGGTCGCCCAAGTCCAGCCACAAGTCAGCGCCGGGCTACAAAAAGGCATCAACCCATAAGAGCGACTGCCAGACAATCACAATACGCCACGCTGATGTAGCCCAGACCAGTGAGTCATCGGTGCAAGCATTACAACCTCCAAGCAGCAACAAAATAAAGGTGACGGTGAAGATCCAAAACATGCCCTGTGAGATGGAAGTCGATTCAGGGTCAGCGTTATCCATCATCTCTTCGCACACACTACAGATGATACGCCGAAAGTCATCCACACCTCATCTTGAATCAGCAGACATGGTGCTGAAAGACTTCCAAGGCTGCTGCGTGCCGATCATGGGCATCGGCACATTCCAAATAAAGTACAAGGACTTTGCTGGCCCACTACGATTAGTGGTAGTTCAAGGCCGCCAACCTAGCTTACTCGGCCTTGACTGGTTTCGACCTCTCGGCATTCTAATTGCAGGCGTGCAGCAGCTGTATCGTGATGAGGTGGCATCAGTATACAGAGAGTTCCCAGCAGTCTTCGACGGGGCTCTTGGCAATTACACAGGGCCGCCTGTCTCATTTGATCTAAATCCAGCCGTGGCCCCCATCCGCCTGAAGCCTCGCAGGGTTCCATTTGCACTCAAGCCAAAGATAGATGAGGAGCTGGATTGGCTGATCGAGCAGGGAATCCTGGAACCAGTTTCTCACGCCAACTGGGAAACTCCCATAGTAACCCCACTAAAACCCAATGGAGCGGTCAGAATTTGTGCAGACTATAAATGCACAATCAACAAAGCACTGCAGCAACATGCCTACCCAGTACCGGTCGTGAGCCATCTCCTGGCATCACTCCAAGGGGGGAAGATTTTTGCCAAGCTTGATCTGGCCCAGGCTTACCAGCAGCTACCTGTGGACAAGGCGATGGCCAAAGCCCAAACCATTGTGACACACCGGGGGGCTTTCTAGGTTAAAAGGCTACAATTCGGTGTCAACGTCGCCCCAGGAATTTTCCAAGGCATCATGGAAGGACTTCTACGCGGGATTCCAGGCATTATTCCGTACTTTGATGATGTCCTAATCGCGGGAGAGTCAGAAGGCGCACTAGCAGAGAGGCTTCGCTGTGTCCTTCGCAAACTACAGGATGCCGGCTTGAAGGTTAAGAGAGAAAAATGCCAGTTCGCTGTTGAGAGTGTGGAGTTCCTGGGATTCCTCATTGACACAGCCGGTATACATCCCACACCAGCAAAGGTACGGGCCATTAAAAGTACGCCTCCTCCAGGATCAAAGAAGGAACTACAATCCTTCCTGGACCTATTAAATTTCTACCACGCCTTCTTGCTACATAAGGCATCAGTTGCAGAGCCCCTGCACCGCCTCCTTGATTCCTCCGCCCCCTGGGGGTGGGGCAGAAGAGAAGCCACGGCATTCGAAAAAGTAAAAACACTACTGTCGTCTGAGAGCGTGCTGACACACTTTGATGAGAAAAAACCGATCGTACTCGCCTGCGATGCGTCCCCATATGGTATCGGAGCTGTCCTAAGCCACAGAATGCCTAGTGGGCAGGAAGCGCCCATCGCCTACTTTTCGAGAACTTTGTCCGCTGCGGAACGGAACTATGCCCAAATAGACAAGGAAGCTCTGGCAATTGTAGCTGGAGTAAAAAAGTTTCATGATTACCTCTACGGCCGGAAGTTCCTCATCGCAACTGACCACAAACCGCTCCTGGGATTACTCACTCCCCATAAGCAAACGCCCCAAATCCTTTTGCCCAGAATGCTGCAGTGGACAGTGTTCATGTCTGCCTACTCCTACAAATTACAGCACCGCCCAGGCAAAGCAATGGGACATGCCGACGCCCTGAGCCGCCTGCCACTGGCTGACCAGGGGTCCGACCCATCTCCAGCTCATCACATCATGCTGCTGGAAGACTTGCCGAGTCCACCACTCAGAGCCTCTGATGTGGCATCACATACTGCTAAAGACCGCACCCTCAGCCGCGTTCTCAACTGGGTGTGGAGGGGGTGGCCATCAGACCAGCTGGCTGAGCAGTTTCAGCCGTTCATCATTAGACAGCATGAACTCTCAGTACACAAGGGCTGTCTGCTATGGGGAAATAGAGTTGTAATCCCCAGCAAACTGAGACAACAAGTGCTGGAGACACTACACAGCGGACACCCGGGCATAGTGCACATGAAGGCAATGGCGCACAGCTATGTCTGGTGGCCAGGCATGGATAGGGCTATCGAGGAATGGGTCCACTCCTGTCAGCCGTGCCAGGAAACATGCCCAGCTCCAGCACAAGCCCCAGTACATCCTTGGGAGTCAGCAAGAGCACCCTAGTCGAGACTCCACATTGATTTTGCAGGGCCGTTTCAGGGACAAACCTTTCTAATTGTTGTGGATTCTTATTCAAAGTGGCTAGAAGTTGTCCCTGTATCCACAATGACTACTGCTGTGGTCATTAGGGCCCTACGTCAGCTGTTTGCAATGCACGGTTTGGCTGACACGGTAGTATCGGATAACAGAACACAATTCACATCAGCTGAGTTCTGGCAGTTCCTGGCCAACAATGGCATCAGGCAAGTAATGTCTGCTCTGTTCCACCCTTCCACCAATGGGCAGGCAGAACGGATGGTGCGGACAACAAAGGACAGCCTTCGGCGAATCAGCCAAGGAGACTGGCAGTCGCGATTGGCTGCGTTCCTGTTACAGCAACACGTCACGCCGCATTCCACGACAGGCCGTAGCCCCGCTGAGCTACTGATGAACAGGAAGCTCACTGTGACTCTCGACAGACTGCACCCCGACCTATCGGCCGAGGAAAGGCCCATGCCAGAAGGAGAGGTAAGAACCTTCCAGCCAGGAGATCTCGTATATGCCCGTGACTACAGTGGACATCTGCCGTGGATGCCTGCGTCCGTAGACACTACAATGGAACCAGTATCATACGCTGTTGTCGCAGCTGATGGCAGGAAACTACGACGACACGTGGACCAGCTACGACGCAGATGGCCGGCTAGGACAACGGGGGCCGAGAGCTTACCAACGCCAAGTGTACAGGACACCGTCACTCAAGGAACGGACAGTGAATCTATACCACGGCATGCACCAACGTTCAGCCCACAGGCTGCAGAGGCAAGTACTACCCCCGAGAACCGAGCGGATTTAAATAACGGGCAGACAACCGCACCAACACCGGCTCCATTGCCGGACTCACATTGTCCCTCGCCTCAAATGACCATACGTCAGTCCCAGCGGACTCGGACTCCTCCCAGCCACCTGAAAGACTATGTGTGTTAGAAGGTCAGTTCTGACCTAGGGGGGAGGAGTATAATGTACTAGTCGAATTATAGCTTGCAAGAGAACTCAAGGCTATGCTATCATTGGTTACTAATTACGGATGGCAGTCAATCAGGAGGGCAAGGTAAAGACCAATCACTGAGCTGTAAATAAGTTACATTGTATATGGGTTATGCAAACGATGGTATTATAAAATACGTGTTCTCATTGGCTATCAGTATTCTGGGGCGGAGCTGCTGTATATATATATTGAGGGTTTCTGTTCAGTTGTCGTTGTGTGTGTTATGCTGAATAAAGAGCTGTTGGTTTACCTCAAGTCTGAACCCACTATTTAAGAGGGACTTTAAAAAAAAACCCAAGCATTTTAAAAAAATGAAAGTTGAGGATTCATAGATGATGACAATAGATTATAAGATTGTGAGTGCTCACTCTTGCAGGAAGGTCAGATTAGGATAAACTAATATTGCAACTGGCAGTTATGGACAGATTTATTTCTTTCTAAATGGCAAGGTTTGTAGTCGCCATCATAAAGATAAAAATGAGGCATGCTGATATAATCATGGATGACCTGCATACTAATTATTCCACTTGGGATCATTAGCCATTGGATTGTAAGGTGTATTATAGTGGTTTTATTTTGAGATATTTTAAATTATTATGTATTTAATTTCTTCTGTGGAAATTTCTTGTTCTTATTTTGATGGACTCCTTGTGTGTTGCTATGTCTTATTCATTAATTCAATAATTCGGCATGCCCAGCAGCAGCAACGCTGCATAAGCCAGGGTCCATTCTTTGCTGCCTTGCCTGGAGGGAGAGACAGACTCCCTTCCCAGGCATACGGGTATTTGGCCGGGGGCGGAGCAATTGCTTCAGAAGGCAGCTCTGCTTTCCTGGCCAGCAATCGTGTCCTTTATTCAGTCCACCCACCTCACCCTGTCATAGTGCAGGATTAGCTGGCTGCTGTTTCCATAGCCACGTAGGAATTTTTTGCCCTTGATACTGTACTGGCTGTTGTGTACAGGGTTTTTTTTTTGCCTACCTTGCACTGCTGGCAGAGGTTTGAGGTTTTGGCCTGGGTAGTGCTGATTAGGTTCCCCTAGCAGGAGATTCTTGGGGAATAGAGAACGGGCTGGTGAGCACCCACTGGCACTTCCCCATGGATGGAGAACAGGGTCTGCCATCAGTGTGGTATGCTTGTGATGGCTACCACAGCACAGGCAGATGCCTGCGGGGATCCCCAGGGACAAGTCCTTCCCTCATGCTGTACGGCTGGGGCATTAGGAGCTTGATGGGGGATCCAGTGGCCTGGCTGGCAGGGTTGCAGCCATTCCATGGATGGCCTACACCTGGGGCTTTGGGGCTCAGCCAGTCAGGTCAAGGCAGAGGTCCAGGGCTGACCCCGTGACTTGTCCAGCACCACTTAGATGGCCCTTGCCATAGTTATAATTATGGTTATTGTTATTTTAATAAATGTCCCTGTATCTCCAAGCCTGTGTCTGTCTCTTCATTCCGGCTATGGTAGCAAAGACTGTGTTTGTGTTTTGTGCTGTCAAATTGCCTCCAACCTACAGCGATACCAGCGCCGTATCCAAGTGCGCGGGCGCCCAGGGCAAACCTTGCCCGGGTGTTCCACATGCGTGCAGAGCACGAGAGAGCTCCCGGTGCTGTGTGATGACATTACTTTTGTGACATCATCACGCAGGGCGGGAGCCATGCCTGCCTGCGTGGCAAGCCAGCCGCTCCAGCACCCAGTGAGCCATGGAACTGGCGGTGGCGTGGGCATGTGCTGGGGCAGCTGGCTGGCTTGCCGCACGCGCAGGACCTCCTAGCCCTGCACTCAGCCACCCCGCGCGGCAAGCCAGCTGCCCCAGCTCATGCTCTTGCTACCGCCAGCTCTGCAGTTCACCAGGTGCTAGGGTAGCCGGCTTGCCGCATGGCCAGCTGAGCGCAGGGCTAGGAGGCCCTCTGCGCAGTTAGCGTGCCCCACTGCCCTGTGCCGCACGCCTGGCAAGCCGGCCGCCCCAGAACATGGGGAGCCACGGAGCTGGCGTGGGCGAGGGTGTGCGCTGGGGCAGCTGGCTTGCCATGCTGGTGGCTGAGCGCATGCCTGGGAGGTCCTGTGCGTGTGGCAAGCCAGCCAGCCGCCCCATCAGTGGGGCTGGCAAGGGTCTCCCAATCCTGCGCTCAGTCTCCTGGGTGGCTGGCAGCCGCGCCTGGTGCCCCCTCTTTGACAGCACCGGAGGCAGGCTACCCCCTTCCCCCCCTCGATCCAGCCCTGAGTGACACTATGAATGAAAGACCTTAAAAACATCCTATCATTAACAGTCTTGCTCAGATCCTGCAAACTGGAGGACGTGGCTACTTTCATTCGGTCAAGCCTTCTCATTTTAGGTCTTCCTCTTTTCCTACTGCTTTCCACTTTTCCAAGTATTATTGACTTTTCTAGAGAGTCTTGTCTTCTCACAATGTGACCAAAGTACAATAGCCTCATTTCTGTCATTTAACTTCTAGAGAGAATTTAGGCTTGATTTGATCTAGTACCTATTTATTTGTCTTTTTAGCCATCCATGGTATCTGCAAATTCTCCTCCAGTACCACATTTCAAATGAATCAAATAAAGACTGACTGATAATATCAATTAATGATTTTTTAAAAGGCCTTCTAATAGCATAGCAGGGGAAATGGTGGGTTGCTGTCCTAGATGAAATTGTAGACAGTTAACCAGTTCAAATTAGTCATACATAAATGCTGAGTTTTCAAAAAAAAATCCTGTTTTGTGTTCATCTAAGTAGTCCTTAGCAACTTTAATGGCTGCCGAACTATTGGGATCAGCACTGTTTTGGCCATGCTCAGTTTTGGGACCTGTTTGACATACATTCAGGTTCTTCAATGGCAACCAAACAAACCAGGTGATTGGCTCACATCTGATTATTGCATTTGAGTATGGTAAATTAGATCGTTGAACATGATCAATGTGAAATTCTCAGTATCCTTATGTAACACATATGTTTACCACTGCTCTATATCATCTACTGTTCTCTGCAAAGGAATTCATTTTGTTGTGGTGCTGGTAAAATTAAGTCATACACAGGCCATTGGAGTGGACTTGGATCCCTGCATTGCAGGAGACATCACACAGTATCTTGAAGAGTAAGATGATGTTTTGTCCTAATCCCTTTCACAAAAATTTAAACGACAAAACATTTATTAAAATATTTAATCAACAGTAACATAGCTGGTGGGTATTATAAAAAGACAACTTTCTCCAAGCTAGACGTACAAGATAGTAATTGAGAGAATAATCCAAAAGGCAACAGTCTTGCAAAGGCTTCTTCTCACACTGTTTTCCAAAACTCTGCAGACAAGGGGTAACAGAGACTTCTTTATGAAAGGAATTCCACTGTGGTGAGGTCATCATGACTGATAAGGCCCTACCCATTTGAGTCACTGAATGACAATATGCTGTCCTGCCTCTACTGCCATCTTGTGGTTTGCACCAGGGAATACAATCATAGAATTTTAATCTTTTTTCTTTTTGTAGCTGTAAAATAGAATAATTCTTTTATTCTTATATAGGGTCTTATAGAATTGTTCAGTATCAGTGCAGTAGAAATTTCATGTGCCACAATTAGAGCACCAAGAGCAATGTACACTGATTGGCACATAAGTGCAATAGAACAACTTTCCAAGAGCAAAATACTTCTAAGAACACTATTTATTTGATTAGCAACCCATCAATGTATTTGCAATTGCTCCAAATATGGACCATCTAGACAGTCAAATATTTTAACTAATTCTATACATGAGAAAAAAACCCCTAAACAGTCTGTGAACTTTGCATCTCTACCAGTACAATCCTACACAGAGTTATTCCAGTCGAAGCCCATTGATTTCAGCAGGCTTAGACTGGCGTAACTCTGCTTAGGACTGCAATGTTATATTGTATTTGCATCCAGCGCACAGATTTACTCTTTGAGAAATCTTTTTAAGGCTTCAATCTTGAAAACTTATTCTTGTGCACTTACAACTCATTGAATTTAACTGATTTTTTCTATAGTATTCTCATTTATTCTTCTGTGATGCCATTTCCTATGCTTTCTAATTTCATGAGTGGGATCAGTGAGGTAAACACACATCTGGGACCCCAGCTGGAAGAAAAGTAGCTGCATGGAGATTCAGGGGAAAACATTAGGCACAGTGTTGCTGACTTTTAAAATGATCCTCTCTTTGAAATCAGTTTGATCTACTTCAAATACCAGGTGATGTTATTTACCATCATGCCACATAAGCTTCAACAGCCCATTTCCTCTATTAGAGGGACAGGGTATTTTCCTCCAAGCCTGCTGACAAATAAGCACCACGGCAAGTCACTCTTCTCAATGCAAGTTTGAAAGGGAGAACTGGCAGTTGGGGTTTCATTGAGGAGGCTGCAGAATGTGCAGATTCAGCCAAAAAATGAAACAACTCAGACAAAAAGATTCCTGGCCAGATGAAGCTTGACGGAAGCAAAATATTTAAGCTGCAAAGATGTAACCAAGATCAGGACCAAAACCACCTTCCACATACTCTAACAGTGAATTCCTAAGCAGCGTTGTTCCAATCTAAGCCCATTGATTTCAATGGGCTTAGACTGGAGTAAATCTGTTTAGGATTTCACTGTATAACTCCTTCATATGATCCAACTTAATAAACAAAGCAATCTGAGGGAAAAGACGAAACTCCAAAACATCACAAAAGTGGTTTGAGTATTCTCTGTCTCTGGATTGTTTACAGCTAATTACACAGTAAAAGAAATCAGGTTTACAATTATGGGAGGAAGAAACTGAATATACAGAAATGTAAACATAACTTTTATTATATAATAGGAGAGGTCTTATGTTCACCGTTATCCATGTCTGATTAGAAACAACAATGTTTATAGGTTTGGAGGGCAGTGGGAGAATTCCAAATTCAATTAATGTTTCTTCCAAAAAAGTTTTTAAAATATCCGATGGCAAGAACAGCTCCTTTGGTAAACTGACACCTGCAATGGAACTTCAGCCTCCAAAATCAAACAAACAACAGTTGAGGTAATGGTGTTTTGTTGGCAATATTTGTTAGCATTTGTATTTTTATATAGATTGGTTTGGGATGGTTTTAGTTGATGACTGAGTTATCATTTATGGTTACTTTGTTTTATTTGATTATCTCCCATAGATCCCAACTCAATTGGCAGGCTTATAAATATTTAAAATAAAATGTAGTAACCCACCAAATGTTGAATAAGGTTCTTCCCTGCCCTCCCCCAACCTGGACAGGTAGGTTGTCAAGCCCCTGCAGGTTATATAACACAAAGCTAGTGGAATGCATCTGATTTTGAAAGTATGAGCCAATAGAGTATGCTGTGCAACCTGTACTTCATTTATCAAGTTATCACTTGACTTCAACTGTGCTCCAAAAATGCCTTCTTGTTCCTCGTGTGCTACATTTTTTCATCAGACATACTACCAGAAGCCTATTGCTAAATGGATAGTGCCAAGGTCCATAAAGGACATCACTCATCCAATTATTTATTGCTATTTTATTTATGTCATTTATAGTCTGCCTTTCTCACTGAACTCAAGATGGATTACATAGTATGAGATTAGTACAGTCAATATCAAGGACATTTCAATAAAAATGCCATAGGTTGGGTGGGGTTTTTTTCACCACAGAAGTAAATAGGTGCAATGCATTGGGTCCAAAGGACCGCAAATAGACAATGTAAATACTTAAGTCCGCTATTGTCCTTGGAAAGTGATGCCTGACAGTCAGAGGAACCTCAGGAACAGAGTGGAGTGAGAAGTGAGACTTGGGGGTCTTCACTGGGAAGGAAGAATCAACAAAAATTGTCCCACTCTGTTTGCAGAAGTGTTGGAAACAAATCCTATGCATACTTCACATGCTAAAATGTAGGTTGTATTAGTTGGCAGCTCTCCTCTGCAAATGCAGTGCTCATCCAGAAGCAAGGAAAAGGTATCCCCAGAAATTTGAAAATAGCATGGGAATATAGTGCTATAGTTCCCACTTTGGACAGTGCCATCTGCAATGACTTGGGCTAAGAGTAAGCAATAACCAGAATGATACGATCAGTAACAATTAAGCTTGCCTAACACCTATTTTTGTCTGGAAGCACCAGTTTAGTTAGTTGTTACTTTGTCTGCTGCCTCTCCAGAACCTGCTCAAGGTAGCTCACAAGTAAAACAATAAAAAAGCAAGCCAATAAAAACCAAGCAGGTCAATAAAACAAGTCAATAACATTTATTTAAGACCTCGCAATTCAAGCATGGGTTCAAGTCCTAGCTTCAAAGCAGGAAATGTTTATACATATCAACTTTTATGGGAAAGGCAGAGGAACTGCCAAGAGGAACTGTAGGGTCCTTTTTTTGGCATATTCATGGTGTTATACAACTATAAATTTCTGATTGTGATGAACTGTAGGCTTTTGATGGCCATGGGTTCATTATAATTTTTCCTTGGTTTGGCAATAGTCCTAGTGCCTGAGGCCTTCCAAGGCCCTCAGGGCATTTTTTTTTTTTGCATTTGAACTCATTAATAAGGACCATTTGCTTTACAGAAAATTTATTTCTATGAGGAGGGGGGGGCTAGTCCTTTTCTTCCAGCTTAGAGTTAAGGACTGGCCCTTGCCTGTTTAGGAAGGAAAATTGTAGCCAATCCTGAGGAAAGGAAATTTATAAAAACCCTCTTCCCATAAAGTGCAGTGTATATTTCCTGGTGTAACTCAGCAAGATAGTTTCTGTGGATAGGAAAGTATATCCATGCATGAGAACGTGTGGGTAGTTTGGTTGATCTAGGGTCTGGACCAAGGAAAATAAGTGAACTAGGGACTAGTTCAAGGTGGCCACTTTAAGGACTTTATTGTTACTGTCTTGCCTGTTTCCAATTTATTCTATTAGCCTGGGGAACATTTTTTTAACTTAAAGTTTAGGCCAATAGTTCAGTATTTTTGAAATCACAAGTTACCAGCAACAGAGGCTGCTTCCACACATGTTGGATAATCCACTTTCAATACTCTTTAGTGAACATTTGAAACTGATTTTCCATGTGTGGAACAAAAAATCCACTTCAAAAGGATTGCGAAAGTGCATTGAAAGTGCATTATTCAATGTGTGTGGAAATGGCCTGTGTGTACATTTTTTGCTTGTTGCACATCTAAACAGCGCCCCCCCCATAAGGAGGTGCTTCCCAGGGAATTAGAAAGGAAGAAGGTTAAGCTGAGACCTTCCCAAACTATAGGGAAATTCCAAAACCAAGTTGGTGGGAGAAAGTACCTGAGGGCCAAGCTACACATGACGAATGACACTTGAACAGCAAGTGTATTTCTCCCTGTTCACTTGCCCTCCACTCAATCCACTTGCCATTCAAGTGTCATTCGTCATGTGTAGCTTGGCCCTCAGTCAGGATTCCTTCCCTATCCAAAAGCTCCTCTGCTTCCATGACATGGATGTTATAAGTAGAAAAAGCAACTTACAGGAGTCCTTCCCACTTTTTAAAATTATAACATAGGATATTGGTAGGGTCATCTCTGAAACCAGAACTGGAGTATCTCTTTGTGATTGGTTAGTGGACCCCAGGGTTTGATTGGCAATCAAGACCACAAGAAAAGTCCTGGTGGTCTGCTCCCATCCCCAAGCAAGGGGCAGCCCTTGTCCTGTGGGATGAGCACAATTTGTCAGCTGATGGCCCTTGCCTCATGCCACACAGTGAAGGATGTGCCTGGCCCAGCCCTGCCCAGCCCAGCCTGCCCAGCTCTGCCCTGCCCTGCCCTGTCTCTCCCTGCAGGGAAATATATGGCCAATTTGGCCATGTGTTGCTCCATGTAGGGATGGATAAGCCAGCCTCCTCTTGCTTCATGCAGGGAAGGGCACACAGCCTCATCCCATGCAACAAAGGAGGCACTTGACCAAGACATGCATGGTGGAGAGCTGGCCAGGGAGCCTCCTTCTTCTAACCCCCTTTTTTTGGAGGAGATGGAGCAGGGGCAGGCCACAGGTGGGCAGGCCACAGGTGGCACCACCACCCCTCTGTCCCGGCTGGAACCAAAATAAGGTAAGATACTGCAATGCCAACCAAAGTCAGAAGGCAGTGTTGTTAGCTATGCAAGCGGATACCATACTTGCCAGTAATATAAATAGGGTTGCTAGATTCGTCATTCCTCCCTGCAGGAGTTGGAGGCCTTGGCACCTACCTGCTTCATTGTCCCTCACAGTGCGTGCTCCTGGACCCATGCAATATCACATCTGGGAAGTGACGTCATTGCACAGACTGTAGCCACCCAGGGAGCTCTCCTATGCTCTGCAGGGGGGCTGAATCAGACCTGGATGAGGCCCGAATCAGCCTGGAACAGGCCGCTACAGAGTGTGGGAGTACTCCCACGCTTCGCAGCAGCCCAATCTGTGCCGATTCTGGATCAACCTGGAATGAGCCACTGCAGAGCATGGGAGTGCTCCTGTGCTCCACAGTGACCTGATCCAGCCCAATCCGGGCAAATTCAGACATGAATTGGCCCATTTCAGGCCCATTTTGGGCCAGATTGAGCCCGAATCAGCCTAGAATGGGCCACTGTGGAGCATGGGAGTGCTCCAGTGCTCTTCAGTAGCCCAATCCAGGCTGAATCAAGCCCAGATCAGGACCACGCTGAGCCCCCCGGGAGCCCATCCCTCCCCTGTCAGCCAGGCAAGCGGGGGCAGGAGGTGGAGGGTGGGAGCAGGGGATCCCCCACCCCCAGCAGGGGAATGGTAACCCTAAATATAAAGCAAAACAAAACTTTATTAAACAGCCTACCTTAACTACCTGTACGCTGTAGGCTTTTGCTCTTTTCTCCTCTGGAAGACCTTCCAGTCCAGGCTTCCTTTTGACTTCTCTCACAAAGGCCAAGCCTAGCCTATATAGAACCATATTTGTATGCTAAATTACAGAAGCTGAACCACTTCCCTTGACTGCTGTGCTGTGCCAAATGATGAGTCTAAGCTTCAGTTTATACAGCTATGTAAGCTACACCCAAATGTAATCCACATTACTTTCCTCTTTAAGACATTATTTTATATCTATACTTTAAAGGTTTAGAAGTTAGTAAAGTGGGCCCAATCAGTTTATACCAAGGAAGCAGAGGGTCATGCAGCATGAGCAGTTCAGAAAACTGCTCCTGTATTATCAGCTTCAAGGACACGCCCCTCAATCACTCTGGTCAGCAGCAGGAGACAAATGGCCTAGAACTTGCTTCAAGGGAACTATGTGGCTCAGGGTTGCCAGCACTGGCTTGGGAACTTCCTGGAGATTCAGGGGCAGTTCCTGAGGATGCTAAAGAGGGAGCTCAGCAGGGATATGATGTCATAAAGTCTGCCTACTGCTTTATTCTAGGGCAACTGTAGCCTGGAGATCAGTTATAATCCTAGGCACCACTTGGGGGTTGGCAACCATAGGTGTTTCAATTCTGTGTCAGCTTCTTTTAAATTTCTGCATTCTATACCATATTGTATGGTTTATTGAATGTTTCAACCATTGATCATATTGAATTACACTGGTAATTCTACTTGTGTCTCAGTGAGAAAGTTGGAATATAAAGAATGTAAATTTTAAAAAAATTAAAAGTTGTCAGTTATCTGGTTACTTAGGAATGGCAAGCCACTGCCTGGCCAGGAGCTTTGGTACAGGAACAAGCAGATAGGACATTGTGCCAGGGCCGGATCGACGGGGGGGGGGGGGGACAGGGAGAGTAGTCTGCCCCCGGCGCCACCAAAGAGGAGGCACCAGGCGCAGCTGCCAGCCGTGGGAGCGTGCAGGCAGCAGGACAGGGGGCACGCTTGCTGTGCACCCCCTGTCCTGTGGGGCAGGCAAAAGGCAGCACGGGTGGCTGGGAGGCCATCCATGCCATTCGCATGCCCTGCAAAACAGGGGGCGCGTAGCAAGTTGGCCTCCCCCTGCTCTGCGGGGCAGACAAAAGGCAGCGCGGGTGGCTGGGAGGCCACCCGCACCATTTGCCTGCCCCACAGGACAGGGGGCGTGCGGCAAGATGGTTTGGTGTAGTGATTAAGAGCATGAGACTCTAATCTGTAGAGCCGGGTTTGATTCCCCACTCCTCCCCTTGAAGCCAGCTGGGGGACCTTGGGCTAGTCACAGCTCTCTGGAGCTCTCTCAGCCCCACCCACCTAACAGGGTGATTATTGTTGTGGGAATAATAATGACAGACTTTGTAAAGCACTCTGAGTGGCCATTAAGTTGTCCTGAAGGGCAGTATATAAATGGAATGTTGTTGTGTTGTTGTCTGTGGGACAGGCAAAAGGCGCCATTCACCTGCGGGGCAGGCGAATGGCATGGGTGGCCTCCCAGCCACTCACACTGCCGGCACCAGCTCCATGGTGTGCCGGGACAGCCGGCTTACAGTGGGGCGGCACGTGCCACCCTGCATGATGACGTCATGGAAGTGGCCAATCTTTGGTTGCCCTGGGCGCCAGTAACCGTAGATCTGGCCCTGCATTGTGCAACATATTGATATCACATCTGGATGAAATCCCAGATGTTATGTCTGCACGTCAGCCAATGCTTTAGAAATTCTGGCATTACCACCGAGATTCCAGAGCACTGGATGATGTGCTGACATCACATCCCAGTTTTTAACAGACATGACGTCTGTGTGTCCTATGACATCATTTCCACCTCTGACTGTTTCCCCACCAGCTCAGATGCAAAGGCGGTAGAATGTCAGCCAGAAGAGGGCAAATGACATGTAGTTAAGATACTCTTTAAGGAGTGCCTAATTTTTGACCCTTAAATCAGTCTAGCTAGCACCAGGAAAGAGAAAGGCTAGAGTCTGGTTTGAGAGACCTGTCTTTACAAGTCCAAGCCAAAGAGAAAGCATGAAGCACTTAGGAACAACATGCCTAGTAACCACAAAGTACAGAGGGAAAGAAAAAGTCCTACCTGTCCTAAAGTGAAAACTCTGAACCTTGTTTTCCTTTCCTTACTGGACACAATCTAGTAAGATTTGTCTTTGTACAGGTTACTCTTTCTGAAGGATGCTGAAAAGGATACCATCTGATAATAACTGAAACAAACATTTTCATTTTTAACAGTATGGGTTATCTATAAAAGTAGTTTTAGTTTACTTGTTTATTTTTTGTGCAGTAAAAAAGTAGAGGATTTTAATAAAAACAGCATCTCACACTGGTTTCATATAGATTTTAAAAAGTAATCAAACATATACAGTATAGACCACGGACTATGTCTATCTTAAACAATTAGTACTAAAGACTTCCACTGTAAACAAAATGAAAAAGAAAGGCTTCAAACCTGAGTTTCAGTTCAAACATCTCAAGTTTGCTTGGTATGATATTTTGGTACTCATATAGGATATTTCAGCATTATTACCAGGTCATTATTAGATTGATAGTCACCTCAGATACTCAGCATGTGTTTCATAAATACTTTAAAATATTCATATTACTTGAAAGAAGATAGTCTTCATTTATGGTTTTTGGTCATCTTAATGTGATTTTCTCTTTCAAACAGAATTAAATAGATGTGTCAGAAGGGCTAAAGTTGTTAATGGAAGAAAAAACAAATAGTTTGTAACGTGCTGCTAAGGTTAGAAATGTCATGGTTTGTTGTCATTATCATGGAATGGAACATTTTTCATAATTTCAATTGCATTTCCATATCCACAGGTGCTCAGATAAGTAACCATTACCACATGCACTGAATAGGACCAGCAGATAGGACGCAGCTCATTTGGAGGATTATTTCCCTCCTCCCCTTTTCACACCTGTTGTGTTTCAACTCTATTTACTTTAAATCATTTTCCTAATTGCCTATCTTCTAATAGTTTTTGTATGTAAGAGTAACCAAATATTCTTTGAAAAACAGATTATTGGAACATTGGAGTAAAATTAGGAATCGTAATTTTTAAGCTTCTTTGGGTTCTGATTTTATTGAAAAACATCATTTATCAACTGATTTTAAAATTTTTGTTTATGAGAAAATTCAGTCCAGGCCTTATCATTTTTACAATATAGACAAGCTGTTAATTGGAAAGATAATCTTATTGAGTTTTTATTTTGGACACGTTATCTCCAAAGGGCCTTAAGGATCAATTGGATTTGTATGTTTTTGTTTAATATGGCTTTTTTTACTATAGTCTCTACCTAAAGAAGACCTGAGTCATCATTATTAGAATTTTCCATATGATTGCTGATCCTTCCATATGATTGCTGATGCTAAGTGCATACATAAATGGCATTGACACAATTCTTTTTCACCTCTTTGCTACTTCAACAATTATGGAACTTTTGGGGTTCTCAATGTGAATTTCTTATCTCTTGTTGTTACAGTTTTCTCTTTCTTTTTATCATATTTTACAATGAATAAGTGCATGTTTTATATGTTGCAGATTTTCATTTCTTTAAGTTTTTATTTTCTTTATGATTGGCTGACACAATGAGTAAGTGTGATTTTCTGTTAGTGATTTAAAATTGTGTTGTTTTGTCACATGTTTATTTAATTACAGATCTACTAGTTTGATATCACAAAGCCAGGCTGCAAAGGCAAACAATTTTGAAAAGGTTTACAAACAACATATTTAGCCGTCAGACCATCAATTGTTTGCTTTTTGGACTGCAGAGCTGAATGTTTGCCCATTGAACCATGTAGCTAATATTCTGACTATAAGCTCTGTGTTTAATGTATGTCACTGTCCTGCACATGATATATATATATTTAATTTTTCGGTTTTTGGACCACATTGCTGATTATGCTTCTTGGGTTGTGCAGCCATTTTCCTGACTATAAAGTTCCTTGTTTAATGTATGCCACTGCTCTGCATATTATATACATATGTTAACATATCTCGGTATTTATTTCTTTTCATCTAATTATTCTTTCAGTCACTCCCACTTATCAATAATATTTATTCACATGCTATTCAGGACTCGTTCTTCTTTTTTCCATCATTACCTTTCGTACAGAGTACTTTCTGTTTTTGGTTTTTCAGGTGTTTTCCCCTCTTCCCCCCTTCTGTCATTACAACAGTGTGCATGTGGATCTTTTTCTCATCACTGGGAGAAAAATTACCAAATAAATGAATACAAGATAATGCTTTTGTAATCATTTTGTGTAACAATGTGGCCAAAAAAAGAAGCATTCTCTTTAAACTTAGAGAATTAAATTTTTAAACCTGGATTAAAAAATCCTATCAGAAAATTATAAAAATTTATATTTTTGAAAGGATGGTCTAGCCAAATAAGGAGAGGTTTTAAAGCAAGCTTTTAAAATAAAGATGGTTCCACAAATGTTATTTTTTGCAATTAAAGTTTAATGAAAACTGGAAGACACTTCTATATAATTATTCACCCAAGAGAAATTTACAACTACTGTATGTCAGGTTGTATCATAGCTGCAGTCATCACTCATGACATAATCATGGCAACTTGATGTGATATGTTTCCTGATATATTTGAAACAAGATCCATAGTTCCAAGTAAATCATAGCTTCAGAAAACGTTGTGAAGGGTTTTCTAGCCTTTGGACTTTTTTAAAGTCAGATTTTCTTTGTAACTTTCCCAGATAATTATTGCAACTCATGTGCATGTGCATGTGCATGTGGTCCTTTGACTTTTGGAATCACCCTCAAGCTTAGCTGAGTGATTTTCTTCATTGTAACCTCCAGCTCAGAATATGTGAGGTATGAAATTTGATACTGGTAGTTGGGCAAAGCTGAATATCCACTAAAGACTGCTGGAGGGGGGAGGAGTATGCCCTTATAGGAGGCTTCAGGAGACAGCAGTGGATAGTACATCACTTGCTGGTGTAAGATGCTGTTAGCCACTCAATAGCTGCATGCCAGTATGATGTTACAACTACATTAGCAATGCTTTAGTTGCTGCCTTCTAGTACCTTCCATTAGTGTTGGATTGAGGAGAACATTTTCCTTGCTATAGTGAGCCATCCTTCCCTATGCCTCCAATTTACAGCCTCCCCACTTTGGCCTAGGGTAGCCTTGGTGGAAGGGTGGCCCTGGGTTTAGGTGAATTCAGAAAGAGGCAGCCCCGAAGACTATTGGCCCACCAGGACTCTTCCTGGTGGTCTTACTGTCTAATCTACTCCTGCCTTCCAGTAGGGCATCAGTCCCCTTCAGTGGAACTCAGTGGTGGGAAGTTCAATTCTAGAAGTGCCTCACCACATAATACCATTTGATTTATATCCCGCCCTTCAGGACAACTTAATGCCCACTCGGACTGGTTTACAAAGTATGTTGTTATTATCCTCACAACAATCATCCTGTGAGAAGAGTGGAGCTGAGAGAGCTGTGCATGATCCAAGGTCACCCAGGTGGCTTCAAGAGGAGGAGAAGGGAATAAAACCCAGTTCTCCAGGTTAGAGTCCTGCTGCTCTTAACCACTACACCAAACTGAGCCATCGCTAATCTCCACAAAAGAGTGAAGTTTTGGTGAGTGGACTGAGGTGAATTTCTGATAAATAAACTTCTTATGTGAAGAATGAATATTACGTTAAGTATAAAATTAAAGTAATCATCAATGGCATGTGGTATATGCTTATTTTACATTTACAATGAACAAGCATTATAAAACAGGTATTCAAAGAATGGATGAAAGTATGGATTTTTAAATGAAAGCCCCACAACTGGATCCTTGATCAGCCCACTTCTTCCACTTCCAAACCCAGTGCTGTCCACTGTAGCACTATATCATTTTCAAAACTGGTTCAGTAATGCCAAGCTAAGCTGGGTTATGCCTTCTCAGCCAATTGCCTTCAGTCTCTGTTTAGGATTTCTGAAGCTGAAGGTGTTGTCCTATAAAGTTTGGGAAAAGGAGTGTTGGTTTGTTGGAGTTTAAAGGGCAGCCCCAAGTACAGCCTACCCATCATTTTTTTGTATAAAACAAGGAAAATATAGAACAGGTCCTTTTAATACAATATGTTTTCCCCAATGGCACAAGGTAGTTGCTTCAGGCACTGCTGAAGACATTATAGAGGCCTATAATGCACTATTCTGTTTTCCCTATCAAAAAAGCATTTAAAGCCAAGTCATTTTACGCTGCTCATGCAAAAAGCATATGAATTTTTGAAATATATATATAATAGCTTTAAGTCAGGATTTAAAGTTAAATGACACTACCTTGACCTCCATCTTGTTGTGATCCATAGGCTACATAGCCTGGGCCAGGGTCGCCTCCAGGGTGTTATGCTAATGACTACAAGGCTTACCATAGTAAAGAAAATTGTGCTTTTAATGGAACATTCTAGGTGTACATTATTATTCCTTAACTATTCATGGTGAGGTGCTTGATGGAATTCAATGCTCTCTATGCAGGCAGGCTTGAGCAAGATAGCTTAGCAATCTGTTTGATGCTTTTTACACCCATGTGTGAGCGAAAACAGATTTTCTCTTTGCACACTTAAGTACACTGTTGTATGAATAGTTCATTTTTGAAAAATGAACATCACCATCCCTAAAATGGAAATTACTTATTTCATTAGTTATAACTGTGCTATTAAATGCAGATGTGCTAGGAAATGGGGGAAAGGTGCATAAGCACAGGGAGGTATCATTGGGGAATCACTCCCATTTGTTCTCACACAGACCAAATTAAAACTATTGAAATCTGCTAAAGTGATCCCTGTTCAACTCAAGGCCTGTTTAGTAGCATTCTTTAAAATGCAATCAGAAATACTGCTTTAGCAGAACGTACTGTGGGGCTCTAGCTGCTTCTCCTAAGGGAGCATCATACGATGTGTTAAAGCTTCGACGTTTGTGAGCAAATTCAAGATCCTCAGCATCAGTTTATATCTAGCTGGTACAAAAGATACGGGGGTGGGGGTGGTCCTATGGGAAATGTCGAACTGCACATGAGTGATTGGTGAACTTTAGCTGGTGGAATTGTACTGTGGATGCATATATGTTAAACACATGTTCCACATTTGTGTGCATAGTGCACCCAGCAAAAGCATATCTATTATGTTTCCTTGTGCGGTTGTGTACATTTTTGGACAAACCTATCTTCTTTCTCCCAGTGACTAATCAGCCCCAGCCATCCTTCTCCAATTCACCTGCTCAATCTGAATGCTGTTACTGTGAACACAACTCTAGCTTGCATTCTTACCACCAAGCCACATGGCAAAGATGCAAAGCATCTGATCATCCCAATTACATGCTTAAGTTCTGAGAAGCATCCAATTAGATATCACACAACATGCTGCCCTTTTGTATGCAGGGCCCTGGGCCAGCAATACTATCCGGAGAACAAACAAGTGCATCTCATAATTGATAGACCAAATGACATCCATGTTTCCATAGTATCTTTCATGAGTATAATTCTAAAAGAGGAATTTTAGAAGCTGAGCTCAACATGTCTGAGGACAAGTCTAAAAGGAGCCACAACCACAAGATGAAAGCCAAAAGATTTGAGAATTACAGTAACAGAAAATAAAAAAGAACAAATTATATGCCTTGCAAGATGCAATATATTTGTTGAATAAACAAGTATGTTTTCTGCTTATTTCTTCTCTGTGTTTAACTAGTGATTCAGAATGGAACAAATTTCTCACCAGAAAGGCAGGCAATGTCTTCCCAAGCCTTCCTATCTTCCTGCTACAGCACCAACCTGGGGTTTATAACATAAAACAGCTACAAGAGCTAACATTGCAAAAAGGTGCCTTGTTTTCTCTTCAAGAGAAATGAAAGAGAAATCTTGCTCTTAAAAGAGAAAAAAGAGAATAAGAGGAAACAATAGCTCTATCTTAAAAAGTACATTTCAGAAAAAGCAGTTCCCCACTCCGTAACAACACTAGCAGCAATCATGAAGCTCAGTAGGCAGCTGCAGGGAATGCTCTGTATGAATGTGCCTGTGTATGCTCATACAGAAGGAGAAAGTTGTTCAACAAGCAGCTTTTCCTCCTCCCCATCACCAAACCTCCTCTCTGTCTCTTTGTCCCCCCGCCCCAGTTTCCCCTGGGAGCTTATTCCCATATTACATAATAATCTTAGGCACAATTTCCTGGATGGAAACCCCACTCAACAGCACAAGTAAACATGCCTAGGATAGGGCTGCAGGTCACTCTGGGAGGCAGAGGTATTTTAGGTACTCCACAGCTACGTCTCCACTGTTCTGACCCCTATCTTCTCCTCCTTGTCACCAGTTTGTTAGATGGGACAGAAATACTGTTGTATAACTGTGAGGTACTACCAAAAGATGGGTAGATATTCAAAAAAGGCAAAAAAATGACATTTTAAACACACACACACTTCTGAGACAACTAAGTTTAATCCTGCATAAATATCCCCTCTCCACTCTGTATAAAATAAAAAGACAGAAAATGAATTCCTATTGCCCTTGGTACAAACCACATTCAAAGCAGGCAGTTGGCTGATTCAAATGGTTTTACTGATTACTTTTATAGGGGATTCTTTTTCCCACTAGAAAAAAGCTGGATGATTTTGAGGTTACCAAACAAAGATATTACGGATTGTGACAGTAGAGAGCTAGATTACAGAAAAGATGTTCTTTAACATTTTAGGGCCCATAGATTGTTTAAAGAAAGAATTGAATGCCATCATAAGAATCTCAAAACCTTTATTGTGTAAAAGTAGATCACTTAATGATGGCTAGAAAGGATAAGAAAGGATGAAGTACATCTCTGGGACCATGAAGGATGACAGTTTTCAAGCCCATAAGTGCTGGAGATATTTTTCTTCTCATTCCTCATTTTTCACAAAGAAAGTGCTCTTGCTGAAATGGATAGCTAGTCTCAATGTAATGATTCAGACCAAAGTGATGGGGTATCTGGAAATAACCATTTCAGAATCATAAAATACCCCTAGTGATTGAGATATAAAAGAGTCACTTTTAAGTGTTTCATTAAAATCCCAGCAAACATGATGCATAACAATTTACAATACTTCACAGTGAACCCATGAAGCTGCTTGTTTAATAAATGAGGTTCATCTGTAGTAAATGACTTGGTGCAACACAAGTGACTCTAATCAAATTGGGGGACAGATGAATCCTGTAGCCTCAGTTTATTCTGCTAATTTACTACTGTTTAGCACTCATGGTGGATGGTCAATTGATATTATTTGTGACACAATGCTAAATAAAATAAGCAAAGGGGAAATAAGGTATGTGATGTATTACCAAGATAAATCACAATGCAGAAGGTGGGCAGATGAAAGCCTACGGCAGCTCCACTTAGCACACTCCATTTGATTCTCATTCGTCAGCTTCACTGCCAGTGGCTCAAAAGAGAATGCAAAGGTAAATGAGCACCCAGAAGTATGATTTACAACACTTGAAAAGAGTTCCAGAGATATAAATCAAAATTCTAAGATTTTGCAGGCATCTGATTGCTCAGAATATGAGTTTTAAAAAAACAATAATATATAGAAATCTCACAGACTTCTCCACAGTTCAGGATCTCTGCCAGGACATGACATATAGGCTCTGATTCCTTTTAAACCCATAAATATTGATGTATTAGCATTGCCTTAAATAGCATCAGCAGTGTCTTAACTAAAGTAATAAGGCTTTCTGGATGTCGGACTTCCGGTTTGGATTCACGGCGGTCTGAAGCAGCCTAAGACTTGGGCTGTCCAAGACACTGTTTTTCTTGGAAAGCGAGGCACCTCAATGCCCATTTCCACCCCAACTTCAGGGAGAAGTTGGGCTCAAACGCTACGCACCCCTGAGAGAGTGTGATCTCGGTGAGGGAGGGGGTTCTGAATCAAGGACTCCCACCACCACCTTGAGGTCCCCTCAGAGAAGGGTGAGCTTCTATCTCTGCAGTGCCTCAGGAGTCATTAAATTGGCATAAGATAGTCAGAACCAAGCTTCAGCAACAGCTTTTACCAAAGAATAAGCAAAGGAAACAACACAGACAACCCGCAGAATCGGCAAAGGTAAAGATCGTTATTGGACTTTTAAAAATGGAATGGCAGTAAAAAGACCAAGGGAAAATAAAGTAATGGACAGAATATGAAAGAAGAGACGTTTAGTAATAGAAGCAGAGTAAAATTGAAGGCGCTGGGGAAGTAAATAAGGACTAAAAATCTGAAAATAAATATTGTTGATACTTACTGCGGTTAGAACTGAGATAACCAGCGTGAGAAAGCAGAGGGGGGACTGGAGAAACATCGCGAGATGGGAAGTTAACAGCAGAGCAGACAATTGGATTCCTAGCAAGGACAGTAAAGCGAAAGGGAAGAGGATTGACGGAAAAAGGAAGCAAAACAAGTATACCACTGGGAGGCTACGAAGGCAACAGGAACAGGAAGTGCGCCATCTTAAGTAAGGTACGAAGCTAAGCCAGAAATCATAGAGACGTTGCAATGGTACCATAGAGAAAAAACACCCGACATTTTGGATTTTAAAGAGACTTTCCCCCCCTTTTTTAAAGAAATTTTAAGAAAGGGCAAGGTTTAAACGATTCAATACAGATTTGAGGAAAATAGCAGACACGTGGGGAGGCTCGAAACCGAGCCCCACGATGGCTGGGGGAAAAGAAGCAGATAAGGAATGGCAGATCTTGGTGGATGCTGCGATCGAAGGACTGGGGGAAAAAGTGGCAGAGAATCACAAAGAGTTGTTATAGAAGATGCAAGAAATGCTGGCAAATGGTTTTAAAGAGATGAGAGATGTTATTCAAGCCGATGTAGCTGCACTGGCAAAAAAGATAGAGGGAGTAAAGGAAGATTTGCAAGTGACAACTAAAAAAGTGGAGCAGGTGGAACAAAAGACAAATGATATAAAAGCAGAAATGAAACATGAAAATCAAGTGATTCAGACAAGAGTGGCAATGATGGAGTGTAAGGCAACGGAAAAGCAGTTAAGATTTCGTGGCATTCAGGAATCTGAGACTCAAACCATACAAGAGCAGATGACAGAGATATTGGCAGAATTCTTAGGGAAAGAGAAGGATGAAATAACAGCAAATACGGATTTGGCGTACAGAATCAATTCGGGTTTTGCACAACAGAGAAATCTACCAAGAGATATTATTGTGCAATTAGTGACAAAGAGAATGCAGGAAGAGATACTTAAGAGGCATTTTGAAAAACCCCTAATAAAGGAGGGGAGTAGAATTAAGATCATGAAAGAAGTCCCAAAACGGATTCTCCAAGAGCCAAAACACACGTTAAGAAAAACCTAGGTTCAGCACGTGTTCTCTTACCTCAAGGTTTGCCGGGATCTGTAGGAGTCCTGGAAGCTTAAAGTAGGCGTCCTGGAAGCTTAAAGATCTGTAGGGGTCCTGGAAGCTTAAAGTCCTGGAAGCTTAAAGGATCTGTAAGCGTCCTGGAAGCTTAAAGGCGTCCTGGAAGCTTAAAGCTTAAAATACAGGCGCCTGTATTTCCCTTTCCCTTTTTGCTGCTCTGTAAATGCTAAACTTTAAGCTTCCAGGACGCCTACAGATCCCAGCAAACCTTGAGGTAAGAGAACACGTGCTGAACCTAGGTTTTTCTTAACGTGTGTTTTGGCTCTAACCGGGTGTAGGCCATCTTGGGAATGGCTGCAACCTGGCCAGCTAGGCCCTCGGATCCCCACTCAAGCACCTGTTGCGCCCCAGCCGCCCAAGCATGAGGTTAGGCCTTGTTCCCAGTGATCCACTCAGGTGTCTGCCCTTCCTGACGGTAGCCGCCCAGGCATACCGCCCTAACAGCAGACCCTGTTCCCCAACCATGGGGAATGCCACAGGGGCTCACCAATTCGCACCCTAGTCCCCCAAACTCCTGCCACTGCAAGGGTCAAGCCTCTGCTTAGACCCTCGCGCCCCACAGGTGGCCTAGCGCCACCTGAAGCCCTTGCCGTAGGTCATCCAAAAATATATCATTGCCCTCAGGTGACAGATGGACACTGTCCCCTCTGTAGAGGTGGGCAAGGTCGGCCCTAATCTGGGGGTGTGGCAGGTAAATGACCAAGCCTTTCCCTAAAGCCTTCTTAATGTTGTGATTAGTCTTCCGGCGGGCCCTCTCTACAGCCCTGGGATTCAATGCCTCCTGCCAAACCCGACGTTGCAGCATCTCAGACCATATTATCAGTACCCCAGGCCATCATCTGCCTATGTACTCCATGTCTAGAGCTGCCTGAAGCGACAGGGCTCTACCCTGTATCAGCCCAAGGTCATTCCCGCCCAGGTGAATGACCACAATCTGCGGGGGAGGATGCAACCCTCCCCCAAACAAAAGGGGGAGCAGACCAGGCCACCTAAGGCCCCGCCGTCCCAACCACTCCACTGTGGCCACAGCGCTCAATCCCAATTGGGATCCGACCAGCGTGATCCTGGCTTGATTGGCCGCCCAAAACACCATGCTGTGGCCACATATCAGAATCCTCTTCATCTCCCGGCCCAACGCAGCTCCTGAGGAGAGAGCAATTAGTTCGCCTATTAAAATCACTGTACATCACTAATTACGTCCCCCATCCCAGCTCCCACAGTTTCTGTGGCATCCTGGCTGGCTGCCTGTCGGCCCACGGGGCAAGCTGCCAGAATCGTGTCATCTGTTGGCAAGACAAAGCGTCTGCCACACCATTGCTAATGCCTGGAACGTGCCTGGCCCTAAACAGTATGTTTAGCTGTAAATATTTAAGTACAAAGGCCCTCACAAGCCTCATCACCCTGGGGGATCTAGAGGTCATGGTGTTGACCACGTGTACCACCGCCAAGTTGTCACACCAAAAGTGGACAGCATGGTTTGCAAGCTGAGACCCCCACAGCCAAACGGCCACTAACATGGGAAAAAATTCCAAAAACATAAGGTCTTTGGATAACCCTTGGGCAACCCAGTCAGAGGGCCATTGGTCAGCACACCAATACCCCCTGAAAAAGACTCTGAAACCAGTGGAACCGGAGGCATCAGAGGTGACTTGGAGCTCCGCTTCTAGCAACAAATCTTCCCTCCAAAAGGTCACCCCGTTGAATGTGGCAAGGAATTCCCTCCACACTAACAAATCCTCCCGCATACCCTTATTAATCCGTAAGCGATGATGAGGGAGCCGTAAGTTCCCCATGGCATCGCACAGCCGTCTGAGAAAGGGCCTGCCGGGCGCAACTGCCTTGCAGGCAAAATTTAAATGGCCAACTAACTGCTGCAACTCAAGGAGGGACACTTTGTCCCTACCCAAGCAGGCCTCCAACCTCCCTCTAAGGTCTACCACCTTCTCAAGTGGCAACTGCAGAGTTTGTCGCATGGTATCAAGCTTGATACCTAAAAACGTCAGGATCACAGCTGGTCCTTCGGTTTTTTCATGGGCCAAGGAAACCCCTAGCTCCTCAGCAAGCTCAATGAAGGCTGCCAACAACCTGGCACACTGCCCTGTACCCGCAGGCCCAGACACCATAAAATCATCTAAATAGTGACAGGTGTCCTTACAAGCACAGCGGCGACGCAGCTCCCATTCCAAAAAGGAACTGAAGCGCTCAAAGGCAGAGCAAGATATGGAACACCCCATGGGCAGGGCCCTGTCCATATACAACTTGCCCTCAAAAGCAAAACCCAGGAGATTAAAGTCTCCTGGGTGCACAGGGAGCAGGCGAAAGGCAGACTTGATGTCGCACTTTGCCATCTCGGCTCCCACCCCACAGCGTCGCACCACCTTGCCTGCTTGGTCAAAGGAGGTGTAATGCACTGAACAGAGCTCATCGGGTATGCCATCATTCACCGAGGCCCCTCTTGGGAAAGAGAGGTGATGAATGAGGCGGATCTCCGCCGGCACCACCCCAAAGGAGAAACCCTGAGGGACGGGATGGGGGGGCTGCAAAAGGGCCCAATACCCTACCCTCAGCACATTCCTTTAATATCTTACTGCGCACCACATCTTCCATGCCAGCCACTGATTTAAGGTTGGCTGCCATGAAAGGTGTCCTAGGGCCCTGAAATGGAATTCGAAAACCAAACTTAAAACCTAACAATAGGTAAGCAGCGTCCTGGCGCCGGGGGTACAGTTGAAGCAACCGCTCAAGTACCCTCAGCTTTACCGGACTGGGTCCCTTTACCAGACCCCTGCTGCTGACTTCCCCCGCCTTGCTGCTGTCCTCCACCGCCACCAAAGCGCTTTCCGCCCTGTCCGCCCTGCCGGCCACTGGGACAGGCGAAATGGGCGTGTGGACCCCCACAGCTGGGGCATTCATGGCGAAATTTGCATGGCCACCTCTGACACACCCCTCTGGACATAAAGTCCCAGCAGAGCAGCCATGATTGAACCTGCTGCCCCGCAGGGGTGCGGGAGCCCGTTCCCTGAACTGGCCTAATAATCAAATGCCCACTATCAGTCCTATCCCCCGTAGTAGACTTAGAGGGTGTCATAACCTGCACCCAGAGCTGGACCCAAATCTGGTCCCATGGCAAGCTAGGAGTTAATGCTTCCCGCATCCGAAACTCCTCATCATAGCGCATCCAGGCCCCACCCTCGAAATCAGTGTAACCCCGGTATATAATATTAACATATTGAAACAGGGGAAGGGCCCTGTGTGGCTGAGCCCTGGCCAGGACACCAGCGTATACTAAAAACCCCAGAAGCCAGTGGGACCAAGATCTATCAATCCGCCAACGGCGGATCTTCTCCTTATCTCGGGCCTCGAGATTGTCTTTATCCCTCTTCTCCAGCTCCCTGAAGAGAAGGCTAAAGATGTCCACATACTCCCCCCGAAGAATCTTATCCCGGGTGGCCTGTGTCAGATGATCCCCTAATGGTAAGGCCGTATCCCCGGGAGGTAGGGCCCTATAAGGGACTGTGCCAAATGCGTGAGTCCCCTGTGTCCCATGGGGGGACAAGCTAAGCTGAGTACCATAACCATACGGCCAACCCGTGGATGAGGAAGGGTATCCAGGCCCTTCCCAGGCAGTGGCCCCACCCACCGGTGGTAGGGGAGGTGGCTGATGATACAGGGAACCACTGGTGCCGCGGGGCCAAACTGGTTGTCCCAATGGAGGCCAAACTTGTGCGTTGTAACCCATGGAAGGCAGAGACGCCTCAGTAGGAGCGGTCTGCCCAGCAGCACCCCATGGCCACACAGTACTCTGATGTGCTTGTGACTGTGAATGTTGCTGTGAATGTTGCTCCTTACTATCCACCACAGGGAAATCCAATGCAACAGCCACCTGCCCTCCGTCATCCGTTCCCAACAGGTCACCTGTCCCTCCAGTGTCGGGCCCAGTGGAATGATCCTGATTCGCGCTGGCTTCAGCCACCGGAACACCTGCAAGGTTTTCCAGGGCAGAAAGACAAGAAGCAAATTCCTTGTTAAAGCCAACTTTTGCAACCTGCTTGCCACCCTTATGAGTCTGAGGTACCTGTCCCACTACCCCCAAGCCCACCGCCCTCTTCTCCAGGGCAGCTATACGTTCCAACAATTCCTCCCTACTGGGGCCATCCTCCTCATCTGATGAAGACAGGGCTGGCGGCGGTTTCCGGGGTGCAGGCCGTTTTAACAGGCCATTTCCCTTTAGAGGGCCCTCCTCCTTTCTTGGATGGCATTCTCAACCGCAGACAGTAATAGCACTCAGGTAATGCCAATCTCTCCCAATAGGAGGCAACAGGATAAAAACCCTGGTCAGAGCAGTAAACCCAATTCCCCAACAGGTGTCACCCAAAACTTTGCCTAGCAACCGCCTGACTGAGTCCCTCCCCAACTTTGCCCAGCAACTTTGCCCAGCAACACCCTAGGCACGCCAATACCTGCAGAGTGCCACCAGGTCGCGCTAATCCCGCAAATAGTGAGATGTGGAGGGGGGGTAATGGTGTCCTGAAACCACTACCAGCCTTGCCAAGCAAAGCTGGGAGCCAGAAGCCAGGCCGCCCCAGGCCAGCGCAGGCCGAGCCCACCCAACAACAGGCGGCAAGGCCTGCAGGGAAGCAACAAACACCCCCCACCTGAACCGGGAAGCACACTCCACCGCCCTCACCACAGCAGTGGACAAACCCAGCACCCTCTGCCACCGTTACCGCGGCGGCGGACAAAGAATGAAAGGAGCCCCCCTGGCACACCCTGCTGCCGAAACTGCAGCGGCGGAGAAGAAGTTAAAGAAGGGGCCGTCCAGCAAGCGGCGGGCAAAGGCCTGGTGGCGTCGGGAAACGGAGCAAAGCACCCGTTTGCTCCGAGCGCTTCAACCGACTGCCCTGGGAAGGGGGCAGAGCACACGCAAATCAGCACCAAACTCTGCCCCCTCCCAGTACCCGGATGGGAAGGGAGGGAGTCTGTCTCCCTCTCCTTCCATGGCCGCAAAAACTGGCTCCCAGCCAACGCGGCTGACGCCGCAGCTGGTAGAACCACCTTGTTGTGGTTAGGCTGAATTGCCACAATTAAAATGAATGTACTGCCCAGAGTGATGTTTTTAATGCAAACAATTCCAATTGTGAAAGATAAGAAACAATTTGAAAAATGGCAGAGGAAGATATCAGAATTTGTCTGGGCAGGAAAGAAACCAAGAGTCAAGATGAAAGTTCTTTGTGACGCTAAGGAAAGAGGAGGAATGCAGTTACCTGATTTAAGACTTTACCGTGAAGCGATATGTTTGATGTGGCTAAAAGAATGGGTGTCTTTGACCAATCATAAGCTATTAATGTTGGAAGGATATAATAAATTATTTGGATGGCACGCATATATGTGGTATGGAAAGTATAATATGGATGCAATGTTTCAGCACCACTACCTTAGAAGAAATCTACTGTCAACCTGGCTCAAGTACAAGAAATTTATAGAGCTAAAGAAACCACTTTGGATTGTTCCAGCTGAAGTAATCAACCCAAATATGGAATATCGGGGAAAGGAATGGCTTACCCTCAAAAAAATTAACAGTATTAGAAAATGATGGGTTGAAACTCAAGCGAAACGAGGAGTTGCCATTTAAATATGGTTGTTTACAATATAGACAAATTAAAGATTTATTTGATTCAGAACATAGAAAGAATGGTTTTAGAATTAAAAATTCAGAACTAGAGGAACTATTATTGGGGGATAATAGTAAAGCAATATCTAAAATGTATACGTTATTGAAGTGGTTTACAGAAGATGAAACAGTCAAGGTGCAAATGGTAAAGTGGGCCATAAATTGTAATAAGGAAATAGCGATGGAAGCATGGGAACAATTATGGGAAAATACCTTTAAAATATCAACTTGTACCAGTATTAAAGAGAACGGTTACAAAATGCTGTATATTTTTTTTATAAGATTTTTTATTTTTGTTATTAGCTACATTGACTAACAATACAGAGGGAAAGAAAGGGGGCAGGGAAAGGAAAGAAAAAAAAACAGCAACATATAACAACACTACACTACACATGCTTTCCCTTCATACTGCCATTATTAAAGAATTAAAACTTTGTATGATATTGATGGAGTGGTTGGCCTTGCAAAATACAAATTACAATTCAAATTAAGTCTTCTTCCCCCCCCCCCCCCGGGCCTCGGACGCAATTCTCTCTGAGCAACTGCAGCCGCAGTGCTCATTCCCTCCCCCCCCCTTCAGACTTCGCCTTTTCTTCTTGCTTGGTGTCTTGCTGAAATTCTTGATTTTTGTCCTCAAAATCCCTTAGTTGATCTTCTGATGTTATCTTGTAAGCTTGATCTTTGTAACTGAACCAGATACCTTCCGGAAATAGCCATTTGTACTTTATTCCACGTTCCCTCAGAAGAGCTGCGAGCTTTTTATACTTAAATCTTCTTTTCCGAACTAAAAATGGGACGTCCTTCAGTATCTTGACTTTATTACCCAGAAAGTCCAGATCTGCATTGTATGAGTTGTATAGGATAGTGTCTCGGATCCTTTTAGATGAAAAATCGATGATGATCTCGCGAGGCAGCTGACGCTTCGTTGCATATTTTGAAGAAGCCCGACGGACTTCCAAAATGGCGCTTTTTACCTCTTCTTTAGTTGCCTTCGCGGGTGTCACCAATAGTTCCGAGGCCAGACCCCATAAATCCTCATTTTCCTCCTCTTTCACATTCTGGAGGCGCAAAATTGTCTGTGTTCGTTCCACTTGTAGCCCGATCAGCTGGTTCTCCACCAGCTTGAACTCTTTATTCGTTGCCCTCACGAGTGACGCATTTTCCCGGGCAGACTTCTCTGCCCCCCCGCTGTTTCCTTAATGGTTTTCACTTCGCTCTCAATTAAGCCCACCCTTTGATCTGTTTCATTCAGCTTGTCAACAAAGGGCTTTATGGCTTCGATTACCGATCTCTTCACCAAGTCCTCGAGCGACTCTCCTTTCCCCTGCAGGGCAGCTGAAATTGACTTGCCCAAAGTGGGACTCTGCTTTTTCGCTGCCATTTTAGGGGGGGGGGAACCGCCAACCAAATTCTGAAACTCAGCGAGGGGGAAGAATGAGCCTTCTTAGCTTCAGATCCCACCACTCCTTCGTGTGCGCTTGTAATAACAGAAGGGATTCGCTTACTTACAGGCTTCCGCCTAGTTCTGCTCTTTGCCGTTTTCCATGGCCCAGTAGCACTCAAGGTGCCGCGCACGTCTGCCGGCCTCCATAGGGACAAACGGGCAATTTACCCCCCGCATCGATTTCAGGGGGCTCTTCCCGCCGCGTCCCGGACCCTGCCTCCCTCACTGGGAGTCCTGGGGGCTAATCTTCGCAGATCAGCCACCCGGTCAGGCTGCTCGGGCGCTTCCTCCCGGACCTGCGGAGAGGAGTGCCCGACATGGCCAAGAAAACAAAACTGAATCGGTTACAAAATGCTGTATAGATGGTACTTAACACTGACTGTGAGTTATCACCTTAGCATGTGGTGTGTTCCAAGTAGTAATGCTGTTTTGCAACTGTCGAACTGGTATCCTGTCTATGCCAATACCACGTAGATGTTTAGTGAATCCTTCCAGAATTATGCCTAGTGGTCTTATAACTACTGGAATAATCATTATATGATTCTCCCAGAGATGCTGAACTGAAAATCTTAGATCTTGATATTTTATTATCTTTTTAATTCTTTTTTCTTTTATCCGACTATTACCTGAGATTGCCATATTGATCAGTTTGACCTTCTTACTTTCAACCACAGTAATAACTGGAGTACTATATTCTAACTTCTTATCTGTTTGGATTTTGAAATCCCACAAGATCTTAACTTTATAAATTTCAACAACTTTCTTAGGCTTATGTTCTCACCAATATTTCACAGATGGTAGCTCATACTTTTTGCATAAATTCCAATGCAGCATTGCAGCAACTTTATTATGGCGTTTTTTATAGTTTGTACACCCCGCTGATGAGACAGTCAACTGTTTTAGTCCTCTTTGTTGTATAATTTACACTTCTTGTAATTTGAGGTCTTTTCAATTTTTGCTTTCATACAGTTTGTTCTTAATGCCTGTTCTTGCATGGCTAAGATAAGTACTTCCGTCTTTTTTCAATATCCCTTGGGTTAGCCATTTCCAGTTGTTACTCTTGTCGATTTTACCTTCTTCATGTATTAACCATGGAGTGGTTTACTTTGCCATGTCTCCATGTGGTTTTTCAGCATTTCTTTCCTATATCCATCATTTGTACCCTTAACTTTAATTATTCCTTCTCTGTAAATGTGTCCCAGCATCTTCTCTTTCTTGATCTTGATATAATCATTCAACATCCTTTTTTCTTCTACTATGGTTTGTTTTATTTGTAACAATCCTCAACCACCATTACTTCATGGCAAATAGAGTCAATCTATGTCACTTCAAGGATGTAGGGTGTGATTTGCTGTCACAACTTCCTTGTTTAGTAATCTAGTGTATCCAATTTGACTTGTGTCCAATCTACAATTTCAGCACCATATCAAATCACTGGGATGCCCCAGGTGTTTATAGCACAAATTATATTTTCACCAATTTGAGTATTTTTTCAGACCCTTTTTATGTATTCAGTACAAGTCTTTTTACTATTGTATACTGAATATCATCATTACTACTACTACTACTACTACTACTACTACTACTACTACTACTACTCTTACTGTTACTAAAATTCACTTTCTAATTTGTATTAGCACTTATATCTTAGAATTCTTTTAAAAATGAAATTCAACAATATTTCTGTTAAATACTATTAGCTATGTTGGCTAAATAAAATATTCATGTATAGACAGTTTACTTCTGAATACCAGCTGTTGGGGGGGGGGGTAGATAAACAGGTGTGTGTTAAACAGGAAGGGTTTCTTTATTAACAGAGAGGTAAAAGATAGCCATACAGGAAAACACACCCAGCATACACACAGAGCTAGTTAAGAAAATAGGGAGGAAGAGGGAGAAAGAGTCAGGATTGAGCAATATTTACCAGTCCATAGAGAGTAGTGGCTGAGCGACTGGCACTTCATAGCAAAGAGAAGACTCAGATATTTGTCTGAGAGTATGTATAGGATCCCAGGACGCACACACTGAGCACATGGCAGGGTAGCCCAATTATACTGTGCAATATACCTTGAGGCAGGATCACATCATCTGCTTCAAGAACAATAGCTTAATGACAGACTCTGGTGAGATAATCAATTGGGAAGAGATTGATTGAGCATATCTGGTTGGAACTATAGGTAAAAAAGGTGATTTATGACCTGCAATTAGCAGAAGGGAAGAGTTATCAAGTCCCTGAATAACTCTGATTAGGAAATTGGGAGGGGAAAGATTGGAAAGGTGTGGATGAGATTAATTCCAGAATTTCTGGAAGACATCTTTTTCTTAAGTCTTTGCACATCTCCAGAGTGTGGGGCAGCTAGCAAGCCTTGCCTAGCCAGGACACAAGAGAAGAAGGGGTTTATGATATTACCATATTTATAAATTGCCCTTTCACTGTGAGGAAGGGTTTGACTGCTAACACAACTACCAACAGACACTTTTTGCAACCGCTCAGCTGGCTGGCAGGGAGAAAATGGTAGGAAATGTGGGGGATCTCAGCAGCATCCTGATGCACTAACATCACACCTTGTGCTCCAGGAAGTGATGTCAGGATGTTATCAAGGGTGCTTTGGCATTTTGGTAAAACTCCATGATTAATTTTGCTCAAATGTTGCACTGTCCTGGCGTGCCCAGTGACACACTCATGTCACTTCCAGATTCTTAGGGAATGATGTTAGCACATTGTTGGTGACACACAACCTGATAATCCCCACCCCACCACCGCCAGTTGCCAGGGTACCAGGCATCACTATCAGTTTCAAAGAGGCTTCTGGTTGGGGTTCCATCTAGGGCATACTCCAAAACAAAAACATATAAAACTGTTTATCAGGCCTGGCCAAACTAGCAAAAAGCAACGTGAAAGCATTCAAGGTCTCCTGAAGTTAGTCAAGGGATTTTCAATCAATCGATACTTTTATTGGCATAAAAACAGTGATAATCTACAGTCAGAGATAAACACAAAAAACCTAACTAAATAATAAAAACAAGAGCATAAAACAGTCAAATAAAATAATGGCCAATGATAAAAATGAATAAGTGACCAACAGTTAAGATACAATAGTGTGCTTGGACTTAATTTTGTAAACTTCTGCTAAAAATTTTGTGACATATGTAGTAATTTGGGGATTAACATGTTCTAGAAGATAAAATAAGGTTTTCCCTTTGGTAAGAGCGCTGTGCTGAAGATAATTCAATCAAGAATTGTTTATGTTGTGAGGCAAGGAGAGGACACTCTAGAATAATATGAGACAATGAATCAAGAACTCCTAAGTCACATGGATGTGAGGGCAATCTAGCTGCGACATCTATCACCTCATTCATCTCCAGGGTTCATTTGGCTGATCTGGCTGGCTAGGCGGGCGTCCCCTTCCTCCCTCACCGCTCCATGTGCATCCCTTCCGAAGCTGCACACTCGGTGGAAGAGGATGACCATCCCAGATAGAAGAAGTGTACCGTTCTTTGGACAAGGGATTTTAAGGTAAGCATCAGCACTAGAAATTTAGCTCAGAAGCCTCTTAGTAACCAGTGGTGCCCATATATAATGCTCTCAGAAACTAATACTAGCAGAAAATCTGACTTTTATATTCTGGATCAGTTTGTAGCTTTTTAAGAGCTTTCAACAACAGCCTTACGTTGAGTGCATTACAGTCTTCCAGGTTGCTGTCACCCATTTAGGAGGTTACCAAGGCATACACCACTGCTATTAAAACCTTCTATTCTAGGAAACAGCATAGTAGGGGAATCAGCTTCATCTAGGCCTGCTCTATTTCTGATTCATCAAATGAGATACAGTCTGCCAGCCACATAGAAAAACATATCATATGCCTGAGATGATATCTCCATCCTTACGGAGCTCCACAGAAGGGGGTAACTGGGAAAATTTGCCCTATTCAACCCACAAAACACAAGGTTACCTGTCTCAACTCGTGTGCATAGCATAGCCCCCTGCCCCAGCCCTCTCACATTGTTTACCAGAATTTTTGGTATTTTGCTTAAAGTTTTCATACAAATGAGGAAATGATGTATTAGACACTAAATTTCAGCAAGCAATGGTGACATAATGGGACTCATTCCCAACCATGATTTAATAACTTGTATATTTATTTGTGTGTGAAGCAAAATAAATTCTGATGGTTGTTGTGGGTTTTCCGGGCTGTATTGCCGTGGTCTTGGCATTGTAGTTCCTGACGTTTCGCCAGCAGCTGTGGCTGGCATCTTCAGAGGTGTAGCACCAAAAGACAGTCTTTTGGTGCTACACCTCTGAAGATGCCAGCCACAGCTGCTGGCGAAACGTCAGGAACTACAATGCCAAGACCACGGCAATACAGCCCGGAAAACCCACAACAACCATCGTTCTCCGGCCGTGAAAGCCTTCGACAATACATCAAAATAAATTCTAATTTGATACTTGTGATTGTTTAAAACATTGATTTGCATATACGTTGGAATAGGTTAAATTACCTTTCCTCCCTCCTTGTATGGGGTAATTGAAGGCAGCCCTGCTTCAGGTGCCTTAAACTCCCTCTACCATTTTGTTTTTGCATGTGTGCTGGGAGGCAGCAAACTAGGAGGAACAAACTACTGCTGGGCTGCTTCATGTGACCACGAAAAAGGAGGGGCCACCCCTGTTGTTGCTAACAATGTTCGCCAAATCATGTGACCACGAGGCTGTATTAGTTTGCCTGCATTACAGGTTGTGCAACCTGGACTGAAGTTTAATCAGAGAACATTTTAGGGCATGGACAATAAATATGCAATAACATGCAATAGGGAAAAGCATAACATTCCATTATATATCTTTTATAAAAGAAAAGACAAAAAAATCAACAGAAGTTTATCCATACAAAAATCAATACAGATTTCAATCAAAATTGCACACTCCAATCAGACAGTGGTATATGTAAATAATTCATACCTAATATCTTATTCAACAATATTCACCTTTCTTTTAATAAGCTGCCTGATTTCAGCTTATCCTGTATCTTTTTTGGTCTTGACTTTGCTTTTCCTTTATCCAGTATTGATATATAATCAAACTTTTCAACTTGTGACTGATGGGATATCTTAAGCAACTATACATTCATGTACACCATTTGTATTAGCACAACCTCAGTGGAGGTTGTGCTAATACGTTGAGCACATAAGGGCTTTACTCTGCCAATTCTTGTGTATGTTCTGTAGAATTTTTTAAAAAATTGTATCAAGAAAGAAGCCTTTCAGAATATGACAGTCAGTGTTGCAACTGTGTGGGAAAATGAAGTCTTATTTGCTTGGACGAACATCCCATACAGTATGGTGTTGGACTGGGAAGCCTGATGGACAGTGAGCCAATAGTCCATGAAATCTGTGAGTGAAGGTTTCTAGATAGTAAGTATTAATTCTATTGTTCTAGTCACTAGTAAAGTTTAGACTGAGATGATATACAAGAATGTTCTAAGAGCCCTAGTGAAAGGCAGAAATTGTATAAAATTGTAACTGGTCCTATGCCATGGAAGTATGGAGGAATTGTAGTTCAGTAATACAACATTTGCTTAGCAAGCAGAAGGTTCCAAGTTCAATCCCCTAGCATCTCAATTTAAAAGGATCAGGTAATATGAAAGACCTCTGCCTCAGACTCTAGAGAGCTACTGCTGATCAGAGTAAACAGTACTGACCTTGATAGAACAATGATCTGATTCAGTATAAGATAGTTCATGTGAGAGGTAAAATTTCATAAGTGTTTGCTTCAAAGAACTTTTCCATTTAATTGTAAACTGGAATGACAATTCAAGGATAAGATAGGGGAAGTGTACAATTTACTGAAGATAATATAAAAGATATTTTCTCCTAAGGTTTTGACACAAATGATGCGTTTATAGGCCATTCTGGAGTTACTTCTTGGACTTCTGAACCAAGATTAATGAGCCTGGAATGAATAAACATCTAGACTTTTGTACGCAAACCATCAATCAAATACTCAGCAGAATCATTAGCTTAAAAGATCAGGGTTAGAGATTGAGGCCAAACTATGAGCCATCTATAAACTAAATCAATAACTGTCTAATTAGCTGATGCCCAGTACTACAAAAAAAATTATGACAAGCTGACTGGAGACATGTGAACATCGATAAGATGCTTTGTGATTATAATGTACTTTGAAGCAGGTCCTAAAACAAGGAGGCCTCTGGTACAGCAACAAATTTCTGGGTCTTACTTGAAACAGACTAGTTAATAGCAGTTTGTGGGAATTTCATTTAAATAAAATTCATTATTTATTTGTATTGCATTGTGCCCTGACCTGGATAGCCCAGGCTAGCTTGATCTCACTAGATCTAGGAAGCTAAGCATGGTTGGCCTTGGTTACTAACTGGATGGTAGATCTCAAACAAAGACCAGGGTTGCAGAGTCAGGCAATGGCAAGCTGCCTTTGTTAGTCTCTTGCCATTGAAAACCCCACCATGGGTCACCATAAATCAGCTATGACTTGATGGCACTCTCCACCACCACCATATTGCATTGTAAAAGTATCTGGCAATTCTGATAGAACAGAACATTAGAAAGCAAAAGAAGGAAGGAAGATAATTTAACATATCTGTTGGCAAACAAATTTGTCTGCCCACTTAATGGAGCCAAAGACATGAAGTTAGTATGGGCTGATACAAACATGAGTGACGATACCTTGATTTGTCATCATTTGGTGACTTCTGAATCAATAGCATTTAAGATTATAAGAAGAGCGCTGCTGGATCATACCAGTGGTCTATCTAATCCAGCAAACTGTTTCATACAGTGACAACCAGTTGCCCCAGAGGGCTGACAAACAGGGTATAGAGGCCAAGGCCTTGCCCTGACGTTGTCCCTAGCACAGATATAGCCTTTATAGGCCTACATTGCTAGGAGGCCCTACCCTAGATAGCACAGTTTGGCCCAAGCTCATCAGATCTTGGAAATTGTAATGTGTACAAGCAACCTCTAGAGGACAGCTTTCTGCTTTGCATGTCCTTCAGTTTTGGTCCATCAAGGTTCCTGTAGCAAACTGGTAACTGCTGAGTCTCAACTGAGAGGCTGACTAGAAATGCAGGCTGAGCTCGAGTGAGAGTTGAATAATAAAGCTGGTGTGTCATGGTGTTCCAGATACAATATACGGCAGTGAAGATAAACTGAAGCCCCATCTTAGCAAACAACTGGCATCAGAAGGGAGCATTCTCTATTTTTTGGTAGATATTTTAAGTAATTGTTCAAGATAGGAGAAAATGGCTGCTACTGTGGGGACTGTGTCACATGATTTGATCTGCAGCAACAAACTTGGGAAGAATACTGTGAAATTATCAAACATTTATTCACTGCAAATGATGTAAAAAATGAGGATAAAAAGAAAGCGATTCTGCTCAACAGTGTTGGGCCTTCCACTTATAGTTTAATGAGAAATCTGTCACTACCTGAAAAATCCAGCAGTAAAACTTTTGGAGACTAAATTTGTTGAAAAACTACTTTAATCCTTCTCCTAGTGAGATAGTGGAGTGTTTTAAATTTAATTCACAATCCAGAAAGTCTGAGGAGTCCATTATAATAGTAATAATAATAACATTCAATTTATATACTGCCCTTCAGGATGACTTAACACCCACTCAGAGTGGTTTACAAAGTATGGTATTATCATTCCCCACAACACCCTATGAGGTGAGTGGGGCTGAGAGAGCTCTAGACGCTGTGACTGACCCAAGGTCACCCAGCTGGCTTCAAGTGGAGGAGTGGAGAATCAAACCCAATTATCCATAGGGGAATTGGTGAATGAACTGAGGAAGCTGTCTTAACTGCAATTATGGTACCACATTGACAAAGATGTTAAGAGATCGTTTAGTCTGTGGAGTAAATTATGAGAAAATCCAGAGGTGACTACTGTCTGAATCCACCTTGACCTTTGATTCAGCTTTGGCATTGGGCCTGCATATAGAATCTGTGATTAAAAATATACAGGACTTGCAGGCACCACCCCTATACCAGGATCTCATGCTAGGGATGCTTGAATGTGTTTTGAAAGTTGTCAAAGAATCAGAAAAGAGAAAGAAAGGTCAGGACAGCTGTTATCATTGTGCTGGATTCCATGCCTCCACAAACTGTAGATTTAAAAATGCAAACTGTTACAATTGTGATGTCACTGGCCACATTAGAAGAATCTGCAGATCTATGACCAAAAGTAATGTGAAACATCAATCCTTAACTCATAGGATGCGTACAGTAGAAGATGAAAATCCTGTAAATGTGGCTGAGGATGTAGCCTATATCATTTAGAATCTGACTGGAACAAAAATTCCTAAGGTGGACTCTATTTGCATTTCAGTGGATGTAAACAGGAAGGTATCCTTTGAACTGGACATAGATTACAGTGTGACTTTTATGAGTCAAGCCTCATTTGAGGCATTATGGCAGGAGGGGGAGGTGCCCTTATTGCAGTTAGTAAAATTAAATTGAGAACATATACAGGAGAAATACTTAAGTTACTAGTTGATGTTAAGGTCACTGAGTCCTACAAAGGTAAAGTAAAACTGTGACCACTGGTACTGATTTCAGGCAGTTGCTCCAATTTACTAGGAAGGGGATGGTTAGTTCATTTGGGGTTAATACACACAAAGGTCTCTTCAGGTATCATTGCTTACCTTTTGGAGTATCTTCTGCTTCAGCAATCTTTCAAAGTACCATGGAAGGATTGCCTCAGGAGATCTCTCATGTAGTCATTTACTTGAATGGCATATTAATCATGGGGACCACAACACATGAACATTTACAAGATGTGATGGAAGTTTTAAACAGAATGGAGGGGGCAGGATTGCACCTTAAGAGAAACAAGTGTTCCTTTTTGAAGTCAGAGTTGATCTATTTAGGATATAAAGTGGATGCACAAGGGCTACACCCAGTGATAGAAAAAATCCAAGCAATTCAAATGCTCCCAGACCAAAGAATGTTTCTGAGCCAAAAGCTTACTTAGGATTGCTTAATTATTATACTAGCATTCCTATTCATATCTCAAAATTCAGTCTGTTGAGATCTAGATGTGGATGAAATGCACAGATGTAGTGTTTTCAATGCCAAGAATGGAAGCAAAAGTCAAGATGTGAATGAACTTTCTGCATGACGCTGCAAGAGGACCATTTGAAACTAATAAATGATAAACAATAATTTATTTGTTCACAATCTTCATTCATGTTTCAACCTCTGAATGTAACATCCACATTCGACATAGATTTACTGTTACTGCTACATGCAGAAAGAGTTGTGAGAATAAAGCCCAATTGCCTTGTTTTTCCAGTTCCTGTTATATCATTTCAAACTTATTTGCTTTTGGTAATCGATTGTTTTCATGATTATTCAATTATTATGAATTTTTCTCATATACCTGCAGTACAATAAACATGATGGCCAGATTGATTTAATAAATAGCACACACACCATTCAAGTACATGTATATAAAGTGTTTGTGTTATATTAACAGAAGATCAATTTTAAACTTTGCTTATACACCCTGTACCTGTTTGGTGAATTTCTGGACCTGTGTATAACTTCTCCCTTGCCCCCCATTTAAAATATCACTTTATTTCCTGTTGATTGTCATATTTGCTGTATGTTAAACATCATAACATTATTGATTTTAAAAAGACATATCCTTTGAATCAGACCAAGAACATGGAAGTATACTAAAGATTAAACCCTCAGTATCTGATTATACAATATATTAAATGTAAGTTGAGTTGAGGAAATCCCCACTAAACTTGTGTTTAACATGTGACTCACCTTAAAAATAGCAGGGAGGGGGAATCTTCTCCTGAGTGCAGCATGGCAACAAGAGGGAATTCATCATTCCCTCCCTTCCAGAGGATTAGACTTTCTTCTTTAGCAAATACTTTCATCATAAATATCACTTTTGCAACATTTATTTTGCTTAAAGCTTGACAAATTGGAGGAGGGAGTCAATGCTGGGTTTTGCCTAAGAGTTCTGTGTTGCTTACCCACGGTTAGCAACGTGAAAATTTGGGATCAAATTATTATTAAATTTGGAATCAAATTATGAACACTAACATGCTCAGCTTTGAGAGTTAGGCCAGTACAATAAGCATGATGACTGGACTGCTTTTTAAAAGGCATTCATTGAATTGATAGTAGGAATGTACATAATGAAAAAGATAAACCAAAATTACAAAAATACTCACTTATTTGGCTTGTTAAAGTAGCTTCTGAAACACTGAACAAGTTCTGGGAAACTAAATTGTAACAAGTCTCTCCTGCCCAAAAGTGTTTGTGTTTCATTTTGGTTTGTACCTTCCAGCAGCAGAGAGGCACTGGGCTTGACTGGCAGGGCAGCAGCTTATTTTCCAGAAAAGCATTCACCAATCAGATCCCAAGGGGAGAGGAACCTTATGCTATTAAAGAACTCTCTTGGAAAGGGGGAATGAGACCAATGTGTGTGACATGAGTACATCTCAGAACCCCGTAGCTACCCATGAAATGGCATTCTCTGCCTCCCTGCCAATCAGGACTTCACAAGGGGAGACCCCACAACTGCCCTCCAATCAACTTTGGAAATGTTTGGGAGATGTCAATCATAGATTGCAATTCAAAGACACTTCCCTGGAAGTAAGCACCATTAAATAACATGAGACTTACAGGTCTGAGTCTGTTTAGAATTGCTTTTATAGTCTTTCTGGGATCTCTCTTTTTCTGAGTCAAATGCCAAACATGTACTCCACCCTTTCAAAAACATTCCTTCCTGCCCCATAGCAAAAAAAAAAAAAAAACTTATGGAAAAAGCATAGGTCTCTTTGGGAAGGGGCAGGGTTCAGCCAATCATACTGTCTGCCTGCCTGACTTGGGCAATGGAAAAGATTGGAAGCGAGAACGTGTCATTTTGCAGATGAACACTAAGCATCAAAAGTTAGGATTCTGATTCATTTCTCATTGTGGGAACAAAACTACAAAACCCAAGGAAACACAAAACCAACAAACAACATCAGAACGCAAAGGCAATATGTTGTTGGCGGTATAGAAAAAGAAAAAAATGAACATGAAGCAGGCTTGTTTTTAATGTTGCGGATTGCACTTGTTGGAGTGCTCTCCTGCTTGGAAAAGCCTGCTGTTCCACTCACCAACACTTACCTTCTATGGGTCTCTTGTTGTGTGCGTATGTTTAAAACCATTGATCCACTGAGTTTTTCCTCAAGCACAATGAGGGAGGACTAATGGTTGATGCTGTTTTGTGGTTAACAGTGAAAACAGTTGCCCCAGAGCCTTGCTTACCAACCTCCTTTAAAACGAAAGTGATCCATTTGGGTTTTTTTGTTTGTTTGTTTCATTCCATTGCATGCACGTTGGCTGCACATGCACATACACAAAAAATCCCAGAATGGATCAGTTCCAAGCCGGCACCGGTAGAACAAACTAGTAATGGGACAGAAGTGTTTCAGAATCCCCTGGAACTGAAACAGAAACTTTCTTGGTGCACACTCCTGATTATATTGGGGACAACAGGTGTTAGCCAAACTGCCTCAAAGATGGGGAATTAATAGGCAATGGGCATATATTATGGGATCATAACCTGTGTATACCAGGGTCAGAGTTTCCAGACCATGCACAATAAAGAGGGAGACTAACACTTTAAAATGAATCATGGCTTTTACTTAAGAACCTTTAAGCTTACAGGGTCTAAGAATCACATACACATTCAATACCGGACTAGGAAATCAAAGGGTGGAAAGGGTATAGAGACAGTTGCATTAGCAGGAAGTTTGTTGGTGGGTGATACGTACCTGTCCGTCAAGAAGCAGAGATTCAGCAGCAAGGAGCAGAATGCCTTCTAGAGTGACCAGTATTACATGAGGAGGAGAGGAATGGGAGTGAGATCTCGAGCATCTGATCTGTGACCAGAAAGGGTGATCTTAAATAGCCAATTTCTATCCTGAGGCAAGACCCGGGGTAGGTTTCACACTTCATAAGTGGTTCTCAGGCAATTTAACAAAAGTAATTAATGTATCGTAAGAAATCTGGGGTGGAAACTTTGGAATCTAATGTTTGTTTTTGTGACACCTCTGAAGGGACAAAAGGGCAAGGAAGAAGGATGAGTGGGGAATGATTGGGTTTTCTGATAGTCCATAGCTTGATGGGTAGAAGTGATTATCTCGATGTGTGATTAACAGAATCCAAAGGCTTCACATCTTTGTCTTTGGCTGGACAATGACATCAGCATGCCAGGAGGCACACCTGGAAAGTGGTGCCTGACAGGAGCCCTGGCATGTCATGGCTCCCACAGGAAAATAGTTGTCCTTTTTAAACTGTCTCTGGGACATGGCTTCTCCTTGGCCCACTACTGGTCCCTGTTTCGGTAGGGATCTCAGCAGCGGCTAGCATCTCGGCAAGTGGGCACGTCGATCTGGGTGCAAAGTGGCTACTCCAGAATGGGCCCAGGGAGGATTGCTTGTGGGCACTGGCTGGGGGGTGCCCTACCAGTCCCATGAAGTTCCCTTTCCATACATAGGATTGGCCTCAGTGCCAAGTTGTATACAGTTCATATAAAGTCCATGTCCAGGTTCTGGAAGGGGGTTCCAGGCAACACAAGAACTTGCAAATGCCAAACATTTGCAGCACAATGTAGAGCAATTTCAAGACAGTAGCTAAAATGCAAATCATTTTTGTTTGTGAAGTAAACATAGAAAAGCTCATCCACCCCTGAAGGAGCATAGTTTTTGTGGACATGGGTGATTGTGTTTGGGACAGAAGTAAAGCTAGCCTGGATTCCCATACTGAACAGTTGTGTGACATTGCCCCTTTTCATTCTCTCTCTTTTACACAAACATCATTACACCCCATTAATGATATTTTCAAATTATGTGAATCACAGTAGAACTGCTTCTTTTCAGCTAGTAAAGAGTAGAGTGGAAGTCAATGTGAAGGTAAAGTTGGAGAAAGACTCTGAAAACAGAAAGATCACAAAAATAATCTGAGGTTATTTCTAATGGATGTGAGAAACGGCTTTCTAGAACAATCATTGATTGTTAAGATTCTTGTGGTCTTAACAACAGCAGCTAATATTATGTTTTTCCTTTGTACTGAGACTGAGAAAAAGGTAACTTTCTATACTGTGTGCTTCATTGACAATAGGTAGTTTTGTTCAACATTTTTCCTATGAGAAAAAAATATGTTTCTTCTACCATGGTAAAAGCTTTGTTCTTCATAGGTATTATTAAATGATATTTTTACAGAGTAAAAAGGGCATGGCTTTGGACAAAATATGCTCTGTTTGCTCTGTTGGAGAATAAAGCACATAAAACACTCCATGTGTTTTTTTTAAAAAAAGAGAGAAGCAAAACTTAAAAATAAGGCCTGAGTGAAATCACCCTCCTACTCAGTTTATAAAAGAGAACAAAGTGATACATGTGATTTTAAAATGTGGAACTGGGAAATTATGCAGGTTGAAAAAGAAATGGAAATGTAACAAAGAGAAAATTGAATGAACGAACAAACGAATGAATGAATGAATTTGCCTTGCAATCTTCGTTTTAGGTCACTATTCTCATCACTTTACTGAGGAATATGATCATCAGAGAGAAAAAGACCTGTCTACTATCAAACAATGAAAATACTACTGAAGCTCTCTCAAGCTATTAATCAAAAGATACACTTAGACTGAATGGATCCCCAGGCTCTATCATCTGTATGTGTGTGTTATGTGCCATCAAGTTGCTTCCAACTTACGGTGACCGTATGAATGAACGAACTCCAAAATGTCCTATCATTAACAGACTTGCGCAGATCCTGCAAACTATAAAATGTGGCTTTCTTTATCAAATCAAGCCATCTTGTTTTAGGTCTTCCTCTTTTCCTTCTGATTTTGACTTTTCCCAGCATTATTGAATTTTCCAAAAAGTCTTGTCTTCTCATGATGTGACCAAAGTACAATAGCTTCAATTTTGTCATTTTGGCTTCTAGGGAGAATTCAGGCTTGATTTTTCATAGAACTCACTTACTTGTCTTTATGACCATGCAAGGTAACCGCAAAAGTCTCCTCCAGCACTAAATTTCAAATAAATTAATTTTCTTCCTGTTGGCTTTCTTCATTGTTTATCTTTCCCATCCATACATAGTAATGGATTATTTTGGTCCCTAGAGATACATCCTTATTTTTAAGGATCTTTTCTAGTTCCCTCATGGCTGCTCTTCCAAGTCTTCTTCAGATTTCTTGGGTGCAGTATCCCTTTTGGTTGTTGATTGAGCCAAGGAATAGAAATTCTTGAACAATTTCAATTTCCTCATTGGCAGCTTTAAAATTGTGTAATTCTTCAGTAGTCATTATCTTCTTGATGTTCAGATGCAATCCTACTTTGGTGCTTTCTCCTTTAACCTTCATCAATAATTGTTTCAAGGCTTCACTATTTTCTGCCAGTAATGTGGTGTCATCTGCGTATCTCAAATTGTTCATGTTCCTTCCACCAATTTTCACTCCACCTTTTCTAAATCTATTCCAGCTTTCCTTATGATATGCTCTGCATAGAGGTTAACCGGGCGGGGAGATAATATGCATCTTTGTCTGACACTTTTGCTAACTGGAAACCATTCTGTTTCCCCATATTCTGTCCTGACAGTAGCCTCTTGTCCAGAGTACAGGTTGCACATCAAAACAATCAGATGTTGGATTGGTTAACATACAAGGAAATATTGTTGATAGAAAAGGATAATATTAGAATGAAGAAAGAAGAAGATTTATCTTTTAAATATGGATGGCTACTATATAGACAAATTAAAGACTTACTTGAATTAGATAAAAGAAAAATAGGTTTTAGAAGAAGAAATTCTGAACTAGAAGATCTTTTACTTGGAGAGGGAACAAAGATAATATCTAAGTTTTATAAACTGCTACTGAAATGGTATACAGAAGATGAAGTGGTTAAGACACAAATGGTGAAATGGGCATTACATTTTAATAAAGGGATTACAATGGAGGCTTGGGAATATTTGTGGAAAAATACTATGAAAATATCTACATGTGTTAATTTAAAAGAGAATGGTTATAAAATGATGTACGGATGGTATTTAACACCGAAAAAAATTAGCAAATATGAGTAATGCTATGTCAAATAAGTGTTGGAAATGTAAACAACATGAAGGCTCGTTTTATCATATGTGGTGGACTTGTGATAAGGCAAAGCAATTTTGGTCTAAGATATATGCAGAAATGTTGATAATTATAAAAGGCAATTTGCCAAAAAGCCCTGAATTGTTTTTGCTTGGACTTAACATGGAAAAAATTAAAGTAATGGATAGAATACTATTATGGTACATGACGGTAGCAGCAAGACTACTTTATGCGCAATACTGGAAGCAAGAGGAAGTACCAGAAATTGAAGAATGGATATGAATGCTGTTGTACATGGTGGAGATGGACAAGCTAACCAGAAAATTAAGGGAACAAAGCTCAAATGAATTTTTAAAAGATTGAGAAAAATTTAAAGAATATCTAGAAAATAAGTGGGATGTAAAAGGACAGTTATGGTCTATAGATAATTACTGATGTATATATGATAATGGAACTAGAATATATGTAAGAACTTTACCTTGGAGAACTGGGAGAAGTAATAGAATAGAAGGGACTTGTTAAGAGATAAAAAGGTTTTAGTGCTGTTGGGGGTCTAAGGAGGGAGGGGGAGGGAGGGTGGGAAGTGCTTATATCAAATGATAATTGTAAGACAATTAGTATGTAGAAGATAAAAGGATAATGGATGATATATGTAATTTATAATACTTATTTTAACCTATCCAATAAAATTTTCTTTTAAAAAAAATCAGATGTTGGGTACCCTCATTTCTTTTAATTCTATCTGTAGCTTTTCCACATAGTCAAAAGCTTGATGTGATCTGATTTTCTTCTAAATTCCCCAGTATGTTCCATTAGCCATTGTAAATTTGCAATGTGATCTCTAGTGCCTCTTCTTTTCCTGAATCCAGCTTGAACATCTGGCATTTTTTGTTCCATATATGGTAAAAGTCATTGCTGTAGAATTTTGAGCATCAGTTTGCTTGCATGGGAAACTAATGCAATAGTCTGATCGTTTTAAATTTAAATTAATTTTAAAATTTAATTTAATTTATTAGATTTTTTCCCCACCTCCCTGGAAGTGGGCTCAGGGCAGATTAATACATTATACAGTAATACAATAAATTAAAACAACAATACACAATAAAAAATAAAATACACATTTTCATAGTTCCAATACAAACGTTAAAATAATTTTTTGGAATTGGAATGTAGACATAACTTTTCCAGTGTGTGGGCAATTATTTTGTTTTCCATATTTGTTGACAGATTCTTGTTAAGATTTTGATGGACTCCGTTTCTGTAGCTTGAAATAGCTCTGTTAGCATTCCATCTAGTCCAGGTGCTTTGTTTCTCCCAGCTGCTTTGAGGATAGTGTTTACTTCACTTTCTGGTTCTTCAGCAAAAGATTCTTCTTCAAAGGTATCTGCCATCCTTCTATCTCTTCTCTATAGTTCCTTAGTGTGTTATTTCTGTCTTTCCTTTATTTTGTCCTGATCAGATACTGTATTTCCACGTTGATCTTTCAGCATCCGAAGCCATGGCTTGAATTTCCCTTTGATTTCCCAGATTTTGTGGAACAGATCTCTTGTTCTTTCTTTTTTGTTTTCTTCTGTATTTCTTTGCACTGGTTATTATAATAGATTCTTTGTCTTTGCATACAAGTTGCTGAAAAACTGTATTTAGAATTCTATTTCTGTCACCTTTTGTTTTTGCTTCTCATCTGTCTTTAGCAATTTTAAGAGTTTTCTCAATCATCCATTTAGGCTTCTCCTTTCTTTTGGCTACAGGAATAGTCTTTGTACATTCTTCCTTGATAATATTTCTGGTTTTAGCCCATAGATCGTCTGGTTCACAATCAATTATACTTAGCATTGCAAATCTGTTCTTTACATGGTCTTTACAGTCTACAGTTCAATTTAGATTGTACTTTGGTAATATCATTCTTTTAGTGTTTCTCTTCAGCTTTATTATAATTTTAATATTAACAACTCATGATCTGTATCACAATCAATTCCTGGTCTTGTTTTAGCAGAGAGAATAGAGCTTCTCCATCTTCTGCTTCCAATTATGTAATCTATTTGGATCCTGTATTGGTCACCCAGTGATTTCCATGTATACAATTGTCTTTTTGGTTGCATGAAGCGTGTGTTAGCAATGAACAGGTTGTTGGCTTCACAAAATTCTAGGAGTCGCTCTCCTGTGATCCTAGTCCAAATTTTCTAACTATGTTTGATTCTGGTTTATCTCCTACTTTTGCATTCTAATCACCTATAAATATAAGCATATCTTGTTTAGCTGTATGATCAATTTCTTCTTGGATACTTGCATAAACGTTTTCGATTTCTTCCTCCTCAGCATCTGTAACTGGAATATAAACATGAATTATGGGTATGTTAACTCGACTTCCATGAAGTTTTATTGATATTAATCAGTAATCAGTAAGACTTGCACTGTAGCTCTTGACTGCTATGTCTCACCTCACTATTAGAGCAAACCATGTTTGTTGCTTATCTGACTGAAAATGTCCCAAGTTGGTCCACATTAGTTCATTCACATCCAGGATTGCAATGTTTAAACTTCCATTTCTTGATTTATGATTTCTGCTTAATGGCTTCATACTTCTCATGTTCTATGTGCCTATTATTTGTGTTACACAGCTTTGGACATTCTTTTTGCATCTATTCACATCCACAACTGGACGTCCTTTCAGCTTTAATCCAGTCTCATTATTGAGAATAGCGATATATGTACTTGTCTTCAGCTCTTCCCAGTAGCCAATTGAGTACCAACCAACCTAGGGTCCTATCTTCCAGCACAGTATCTTCTTTCATTTTGGATTGTCTTATCATAGGGTTTTCAAGGTAAGAGATTAGCAAAAGTGGTTTACTATTGCCTTCTTCTGCATAGTACTAACCAGGGTAGCTGAAGTGACACTACTGTTGGCTGTGAAAGATCCTCTGCCAATGTCATCTTCCACTACTGCTATGGTGCAGTAGCTAACCTTCAAGTATTCCTACACTCCCATCACCAGTGGAACAGTCAAATCTCTTCTGCTGATCTATTGATTCCTGAAGTGGGTGGATGCATCTTCTTCTGGCGTCTCAGCTTTGACTATTCCACTTTGAGTGACTCATCTAGGACATTAGACTCTTAAACAAGACTGCACTTCTGACTGTGTTGCTCTCAGCTTCACTGACACACTCAAACCCCCTCATCATGTTAAGGTGTGTATCTAAGATGCCTGCTTACAACAAACGATATATTAGTATTTCCCACTTAAAACACAGTTCTACAGAGGATGCCTCCAGCATGCCTCCTCTCCACTCAGAATAAACCTGCCTATATTCTTTAGTTAGAAATACCTCCAGAAGTCTGGAATTCCCTCCTATTCCACTTCAGCCAACCAGGAAGTATACTAGTTAGTTCACATGGATTACTACCTTTCATTCCAAGCCAGGAGAAAAGTGAATATACCTGAAATATAACTGAAACATAAATCTGTCCTCCTATATTGTACTTCTAGTCTACGGGGTTCTGTTGGCCCTCTACTCCTTCTATGTACCCTGAGGAGCAGTGCTGTGTTTTTACACAAATAAAGAGTTGTTTCCCACTAAACACTACCATTAACTGCTGAGTGAAAAAGTCCTGTTTTCTGTATGTTACATGTTGTTGCCTTTTTCATTGCCCTTGGATTTATCAATTGGCTTGTTTATTAACTAAACACCTGGATCTATGCTTTGGGATTTGGACTCTTCCTAAAATCTATTATAATCCAGATCCAGAAATCTGAGTGCATAGGTAAAGTATAAGGTCAAGGGGTTTTTTTTCTTTCCACCTCTTCACCTCTTGCCTCTCACACCACATTTTGATAGAATATTTAAACCATGTGTGAAGAGGGGTGTTTGTAATACTTGATACCTAACATGGGAGTTTAAGGTATTTTGCTGCATGCTGGATATTATTTTACTTGAGTTCATGAATTCTCCAGGCCAAACACACAGATTATTCCCCTTAACAAACTTTATTTCTGATCTCATGCTACCCCCACTGTATTCCTTACTAGAAGTGTTATAATTTTTTTTCAGTGAACCTACCTGGCAGTCAAATATACCCTGTTCACCTTTCATGATTAAAACCTGAGTCAGTCAAAGATATGTCCACCTTGCATCCGGCAACTTGTAAGGATGCTAAATAGGTTTGCAGCTCCTGTTGGTCAGATGCTGGCTCATAGTTAATCAAGGGATTAGCTGGGAGTTGAGTTCTGATCTCCCAGCACTTCTTTGTACCCTAGCCTTGTTGGGTACGAATGCAAGAAAACTTAAGGGGGGGGGGATCAGAAACTGACTCATAGCTACCAGTAGATCCCTTTTACTGTTTGTGTATGTCACTAAGGTGCTCCCTTAGACATGTGTAGAACTTCAGGCAGTATTTGTGTTAGCACACGAGACACTGAACAAGAGTTTTCCGCCTTACCACGTTCAGGCTACCCTAATGTGAATTTAGGCAAAATTTGAAAATCTTGTTTGCCTTGACTACACATGGTAATACTGAGCACATTGCAGCAGTATAGGAAGATTGTCTTTTCTATTGGAAGGCTGAAAGAAACAAGAATAAGATAAACTGAGGGATTGTGCCCAAACCAGGATTTGTACTTACATCTAGTAGGCGTGCCAGAATTTGTTGTATAAACCATGGGTTAGATGGATCCAGCCAGTTTTTTTTCTTTTTAACTGCATTTTTGGCCAGTTCTCCTTATTTCAGTACCCATTTCACATGGCTTTTGCTTATGCTTGTCCAATGATCCCAAACATATCCTGTTTGGTTGTCCTCCTTTTTTCACCAGTGGAAAAATTGTCTGGATCCGATTTAGAAACCAAAGTTTACTGTAAAATCTGAGTGCAGTTTAATACCAGATTGAGAATTCAACCTTGGTCTCCAAGTTCCAGATCCAATAATTATAAATAATAATAACATTTGATTTATATACCATCCTTCAGGACAACTTAATATCACACTCAGAGCAGTTTACAAAGTGTGTTATTATCCTCATGACAATGCAGCACTCCCAGCCAGCAGTAGAGCTGCTTTGGTTGGGGGGGGGCGCTATTTGCCTCCCTGGAGGAGGGGGAGCTAGGCAGCAATTTCCTGGTCATCTGGGAGCATTGTGAGGGGTGGAGCCAGAGGCCTTATAAAGCTGCTCTACCTCTCAGCGTCCAGTTGCAACTTGTGCTCAGTGAGAGATCACATACTCACAGCTTCCACACCCAGCGCAAGGCGATGAGGCTCAGACATTGGCTTCACCTTACAAATCCAGGGTCAGATGGCTTGTTAGTTGCATGGCTGCAGGCAAGGTTTTGCTCTCCATGGTGGCATTCCGGCAGCTGGCTCTGCTCTAGTAACCTAAATGGAACCCACACTCAGGGATAAATGAAAAGTTCTTCAACTCTACTTTTTCTACTAAATTTATCTCTATATGTGTAAAGTGCTAAGTGCAATTTATATAAATACAATTAATAAGTCTCATATACAATAAATACAATATACATAAGTCATCAACACAATAAATACCATTTACATATACATTCAATAATCCATTATTCCGTTCTGAGAAGGCAAGTTTATAAGGAGCAAATTTTCAAAACATTTAAAGGAAATCATTCCAAAAGGATCTTTCAGTGCTGGTTCAAGGGTCTTATAAATAAATAATAATTAATTCTTCAATATTTAAGTGACTGTCCTGGCATGAAATACTCCCATGTAGCTGCCAAATCAGTAAGTGTGTGGGTCCTTATAATGTATCTGGAATCCAAAGTAACCACTTCTTGCTTTGTATTCTCTATTTTAGGTGAAGCCAAAAAAGAGAGCCAGAGGACCCCAGAGGATCCCTCACTCGTCACAATCAGCTGTTATCTTGAGGTGGGTGTAACGTTGTGTCAACCAAAAGTAATGCTTACTCTATAATTTTCTTATAGGTTGAGCCACAAAGACTGGAAGGGGAACCCATGATCACCTTCTTTGGAACCCTCAGAGTCAGTGAACTTGTGCTTCAGTCCTTTAGAGCCTGGAGTGAAGAGCAGAGAATTAACAATTATTTATTGTTAATTAAGGAACAGCTCAAGCACCATAAAGTGACCAGAACCTGGGCTAACTGGCTGCCTGGATTTTTAATTTATGCAGGAGTCATCGCTCAGGACCAGCCCTGGAGGGCAGCTTCCCTGTTCCAGTATATGGATATCATTTACAGGGGATATTCTGACTTCACTGGCTTGGCTGCAATATAACAAAGAGTTCAGAATGCAGGCTGCCCTTAATCTTTTCATGCCCTGGGACCAAGTGCACTCGCTGTTATGGCCATAGGTGTAAACTACGGGGGGGGGGCTGAGGGCCTCGAGCCCCCCTGGATTTGGCTGGAAGGGGTTGAGCACTTCCCCGGGCAACTGGTGAACTACATGGGGGCTTAGGAGCTCAAGCCCCCTCGGATTGGCCAGAGGAGCAAGCAGTGACAAACTCACATGAGGGACTCAGTTATAATGGCAGATGAAACACAGTACCGTCCACTCTTCCTATTGTATCATATTACAATTTCCATGATTCTTCGGAGTTTTGTTCCTGGTTTTTGCTCTTATGTATTTCTGTGTTTATTACAAATTTATAATTTTAAAAAGGAGTTGCAGTTTATATAAACAATTTAAAAATAAATGTTACAGAAGAATTAAGAGACTCTGATGGAAGATATATGATTTTGAAAATCAGGCTCCTGGAAGGCAAGATTTACACACTAGCAACAATATATGAGCCAAACAATGCAAGAGAAAAAAAATTATGGAAATGTTTTCCAATTCATTTTTGATTTTCAAGAAGATAGTGATCTTCAGAGACATGAATGTACTAATGGATCTTTAAAAAAGATAGGTTAAAAAAACCAAAGAAGGCAAACTTCCCCAAAATGTGTTTAATTATATGGAAATGTTACAAATAGAAGATGCTTAGAGGATCAAAAATCTGAATACTGGAGACTATACTTTCTTTTCTGACAGATTCCAAACACATTTAAGGACTGATATGCGCTGGATATTTTAAAAACTTGAGTTATTTATATTGTTTATTATATGTTTACTCTTATCTTTTCTTTTTCTTTTGATGTAAATATAATTACACTATCATTTTTATTTTATTTTCTCTGTTCTGCTTATATTTATAAAAATAAATTTTATATAAAAAAAGAATTTTGCCTAAAAATACCTATGGCTATGGCTCACACTAAGTAGCTTAGTCCTTAACCCTCACTGGCTGCACCCACTTTCAATGTAGCAACAGTCAGATTGCAAGGCCTCTGTTGGACATAATTGCAACATAATTGCTTGGCTCCAATTTACATTTGGAAAACAAAACAATGGCCCACAGACTGAAAACGCTCAGTCTACATTACAATTCCCCAAAAAGAGGATGCCAAACAATGCAGCAACTATTGAACTATCACGTTAATTTCCCATGCAAGCAAAATTCTAAAGCAAAGACTCTTACCATATATGGAATGAGAAATGCCAGATTTCAAGCTGGATTCAGAAAAGGAAGAGGCACCAGAGATCACATTGCACATTGACTATGGCTAATGGAATGTATTAGGGAATTCCAGAAGAAAATCAGCCTATGTTTTATAGATTACAACAAAGCTTTTGTTTGTGTGGATCATGAAAAGCTATGGAGACTGTTAAAAGAAATGGGTGTGCCACAACATCTGATTGTTTTGATGCACAACCTGTACTCTGGACAAGAGGCTATTGTCAGGACAGAACATGGGGAAATAGAATGGTTTCCAATTGGTAAAGGTGTCAGACAAGGATGCATATTACCTACCTGTTCAACCTCTATGCAGAGGATGTCATAAGGAAAGCTGGATTAGATCTAGAAGAAGGTGGAGTGAAAATTGGTGGCAGGAACATTAACAGTTTGAAATATGCAGATGACACCATGTTACTGGCAGAAAATAGTGAAGACTTGAAACAACTACTGATGAAGGTTAAAGGAGAAAGCGCCAAAGCAGGATTACAGCTGAACATCAAGAAGACAAAAGTAATGACTACTGAGGAAATACACAATTTTAAAGTTGCTAATGAGGAAATAGAAATTGTCCAAGATTGGCTCAATCATCAACCAACAGGGAGACTGCAATGAAGAAATCAGAATGAGACTGAGACTTGGAAGAGCAGCTGTGAGGGAGCTAGAGAAGATCCCTAAATATTAAGATGTCTCTGGGAACCAAAATCAAGATAATACAAACTGTGGTATTTCCCATTACTCTCTGAAACAATGAGAAAGCACATCTGCATGAACAAAATTGGGGGGGGGGTGCAGATCAGAGACCTTTTAAAAATTTCCTTTTACCCTGTGTGCAGCCTGGAAAGAACATTGGCAAGAAATGTGCACTTAATTATGTGATTTTGTTAATAATGTCTTCTGAATGTCTGTGTTTTTAAGGTGGAGTTTTTAAGCAATGTGCTAAGAAAGCAAGGTATATACAATCCTAGGAAGTATAACTGAGTTTTTTTTGGGGTCGTGTGACTAGTACTGTTCTGAATTGCCTCAAAATGTGCTTGTACTCACTTATAGGATATGAGTTTGAAATGAGAAGAAGGAGATTGCTACTACTCTGAACTCTGTACATTGGTCAGAAAATGAGTGCACAGCAACTGTTTTGTATTCTGCCCTGGTTCAGACTTCAACCACACATTTACCAAATGAAGGCATCTGCGATGCCACAATTTAGTAAATTTCAGTATTAAGTCACCCTTATGAATAAGGCAGAATCAAGACTCCTGTAAATGAACGTCCAGGAAAACTTAAGAAATGTTCCCCTACAGGCTTTTCCATGTGACTTTCTTAGTGTCAAATTTGTGACCATTAGTTTGCCCTATGGTATGTATATTTTTAGATCTTAAAGTGACTATCCTAAAAGTGAATTTCAAAAACAGGACACAGCAGGAGATTGCTGAGATAGCACTATAACCACTGGCTAACTCCCACCTTTTCCTAGGTTTGGCCCAGCCCAGGGGCATTGTTAGGGGGGTTCCCATGGGGGTCCAGGTCCCCCTAAATTTGTAAGGAGCCCCTCCTTAAATCCCCAATGGCCATGTTGAAGAGCTATCCCAAATGGGCTGATGCCCGGTTCTTGCTGCAAAGTTTTAGGATTGGTTTTCAGATCCTCTTTCAGAGACCTAGATTTCCTTCATATCTACCGACCTGTGTTCTGTAGTTGGCATGGAGGAGGTAGTACAAGCAAAAATTGCAAAGGAATGTGCCAAAGGCAGAGGGTTGCGGCTGTTCTCTTCCCCACCAGACCCATGTTTGTGGGTCTCCCCTTTGTGTGTTGTTCCAAAAAAAACAGCCGGTAAGTTATGCTCATTCATCATCTTTCATACCCAAGGGGTGTGGGGGAGGTCCATCAATGATGCCATTCCTGAGCACCTGTGCTCAGTCTGGTATACCTCCTTTGACCAGGCGGTCAAGGTAGTAAGGAGGTGTGGAGCAGGCATGGAGGTGGTGAAATGCAACAGTAAGTTGGCATTCTGGCTCTTCCCAGTTCATCCTGAGGATTTTGAGCTACTGAGTTTTTCATTCAAAGGGCAATATTATATAGACAGGGCATTCCCAACAGGATGCTCCATTTCATGTGCGGCCTTTGAGTGCTTTGGCTCTTTCCTCGAGTGGGCTCTGCATCAGGTTGGGGGCAGTCTGCCCTGCTTCTGGAGGACTTTGTTAGTCTTACTCAGGAGTTGGACATCCTGTTAGCCCATGAGAAGATGGCCTGTCTCAAGTTTTAACATTTCTAGGGATTGAGCGTGATATGGTTCAGCAATCCTCATGCTTGCCAGCCAAGAAGCTGAGAGATCTCAAGGCCTGCCTAGACAGTTTGAAAAGGAATCAGAAGATCTTCTTAGTAGAGATGCAGCAGTTAATGGGTCCTTAGATGCCTATATGATGCAATGGGTGCCCTAAGGCTTCTGCAACATCAATTGCGGCTTACCGTAGACATGAGGGAAGACCTCAAAGTATGGGGCGAGTTTTTGGACTCCTTCAATGGGGTGTCTTTTTGGAGGCAGGACCTTTTGCTAGAGGAGGAGCTCCAGGTTTTCTCTGATGCATCCAGTTCCATGAGTTTTGGGGTATTTTTCTGGAGGCATTGGTGTATGGCTCAATGGCCATTGGAATGGGTGGAAAGGGGTCTCAATAGAGACCTGACATTCTTCCCAATCCTAGTGGTGGTTTTTTTGTGGGAAAGTGAGCTAGGCAACCACTCAGTGCACTTTTGGTGTGACAATCAGGTGGTGGTTCATGTGCTTAACTCCCTCTCATCTAACTCTCCCAGGGTTATGAGACTGCTCTGGGAATTTCCCTAAGATGTTTGCACCTGAATATTTTGTTCATTGCCAGGCATGTCCCTGGTTTGAGCAACGGAGTGGCAGACACACTGTATCACCGACAGATGGATGGTTTCATCAGCTTGCCCCCAAGGCCAACTTGCTGCTGGCTCAGAGATGCCCCAGGAACTTTGACAGATTGGGAATTTGAGGCCTTCAAGTCCACTCAGTTAGCTATTGCCCCTAACACCCAAAGGGTCTATGACTGGGCAGTCCAACAATTTTCAGGGTTCAGCTAGTCACGACCTATCCCCGTGGAGCACCTGGTACAGTTCTGCACGATGCAGAAAGGTAAGAGGCTGGTAGTCAGGTACATTAGAAGCCAACTGGCAGCTCTGGCATTTATTTGCAAAGCCTGTGATCTGGCGGACACCACAGGGGACTTCCACATTTGAAAGATGCTGGAGGGTTGGTTGTGAGAAATAGTGGCATCCAGCAATCAGAGACAGCCTATCTCACCAGTCATCCTTAAGGGATCAAAGACAGTCTGCCACTCTTAATTTGAGGAGGGGCTCTTCCATACTGCCTCCTTGATCACCTTCTTTGGAGCCCTCAGAATCAGGGAACATGTGCCTCAGTCCCTTAGAGCCTGGAGTGAAGAGCAGGGAATACTTTTACCACTCTTTTTTTTAAATTTTTTTTAATTTTTAATTACTAACATCAAAAACTACAAAAGGGAAAAAGGGAACAGGGGGAAAGGAAACAAACAACATATAGACTTCCAGTTTGGGATCCATGGAGGTCTAACACAGCTCTAAGTGCAGAGCTGACCGGGCTGCCGTTTCAGCGGCTGGCGGGGCACAACTAGCCCGCGGCCACCTGCTCTCAGGCGGAGAACAGGCAAAGAACGCTCAAGAACCTCAGGGCGTGTTGATCTCGGGCGAGGGGGGGTTCTGCACTAAGGACTCTCTCTCGTCCCTTGAGGTCCCACCCTAAGACAGGTTGGCTAAAATCTCTGTGGCAGAACCGGGGCCAGTGCGGCTGGCATAAGACCTACATGCCCAAGCTTCAACAGGGGAAAAGAAGGTGGAAAAGAATTTGAGATAGAAGCAGTGATTACAACCCAGAAAGACGCTTGAAAAGGTAAAGATCACTATCTCTCGAATCGGGATGGATTGCTTAAAGTAACAAATTTTTAAAGTGAACTTTTCAAACTGCAACAGATGGATTATAATGAGGGGAAGACTCGGCAAGAAATAGTTTAGAAAAAGGACTAAGCTAAACGAAGTTATTAAAGAAACTGGACAATTGTTTTTTATACCTATGGTTAGAAAGCGATAGCAGGCTGTGAGAAAATTTCTATCATCGCGAGAGCTGCAGTGGAGACTCGGAAAACAGGAAGTGCGTCATAGTGATAGAGCTGCTGGAGAGAGACGGCCCTTATCGGAGGACAGGAAGAAGGGAATCGCCATTTTTGAAAAGGGAAGGACTTTGACTTCAACAGGAGTGGAAGTATAGAAAAGTATAGAAAAACCATAGAGAAAAGACGCCCGACATTTTGGATTCTTTAAACATCTTTTTTTTTTTTTAAGAATCGGGACATTTAAATTAATTTAAAGGGATACTAATTTAAATGCCACGGAGTTAAGGAAACATGCAGACTCGTGGGAGCGAGGTAAATCAAGCCCCACGATGTCGAAAAAAGAGTGGCAAACGGCTATAGAGAACCTGGATAAAAAATTTTTTGAAATGTTAAAAGAATTGAAGGAGACAAAACAGGAGTTGGTGAGGGAAGTTAAAGACGTCAAAGAGACAGTAAAAAATGAACTGGCAGAAGTAAAGAAGGAGATGGAAACAATACAAAATGACTTGCAGGCAGTGCAGCAAAAAGTTAATGTTGTCGAGAAGGCGGTGGAGAATCTTACAGAGACACAACGAACGGATATGAGAGCAATGAGGGGAAGGATGGCAGTTGCGGAGAGCAAGTACATGGAGAAGCAGCTGAGGTTTCGAGGTTTGCCGGAGGTAGATGGAAAGACAGCACAAGAACAGGTTATAGAGCTGTTAGCTGAATACCTGGGAAAGGAGGAGGAGGAGGTTGTGGCTATCCTTGATGTGGTGTATCGAATAAATTCCAGATTTGCGACCCAGAGGAAATTACCAAGGGATGTGATTGTGCAATTTATGACAAGGAATTCAAGAGAAATGATAGTGAGTAAGCAGTTTCAAGATCCATTGATAGTTGATGGCAAGATGATTATCATCATGAAAGAGTTACCCAGATCGGTGCTGCTTGATCGGAAAAAATACAAAGTCTTAGTCCAGAATTTGAAGGACATGAAAGTAAGATACAGATGGGAATTACCGGAAGGGATATCCTTTGAATTCGGAGGAGTGAAAAAGCGCATCAGATCTGAACTTGAGATGGAAAAGTTTATGAGGGACAATGAAAAAGACTTACCAACAACCGGGCTATGAATATGGAGTGTAAAGTATTATCTTGGAATGTAAATGGACTTAATTCACCTAATAAGAGAAAAAGTATTTTCCACTGGCTATTAAAACAAAAATGTGATATTGTGTGCTTGCAAGAGACCCATATTAGAAATCAGGATGTAAAATATCTTAAACTGGGTAAGTTGGGCAACGAGTTTGTAGCGGCCTCAAAAAAGAAAAAAAGGGGAGTGGTATTATACATAAGAGACGAGCTACAGCTAAAGCTAATGATTAGAGATGTGGAAGCCAGATTTATAGCAGTGGAATGTACATGGAATTTAAAGAAAGTGTTGGTGATTGGAATTTATGCACTAAATGGAGCAAAAGAGAGCTTCTTTGAGGATTTAAGGAAGCAATTAGATGAACTTTCCTATGATCAGATAATCCTTGCAGGAGACTTCAATGGAGTTACAAATTTAGAACAAGATAAAAAATCAGCAACTGCACAAAAGAAAAGAGGATTATTACCAAAGACTTTTTTCGCATTAATGCAACAGGAAACTTTGGAAGATGTGTGGAGAATGCAGAATCCCACAGGTAGACAATATACATTTTTCTCCGCAAGGCATTCTACTCTATCACGAATTGACATGATCTGGGCCTCAAAGGACTTAGTGCTTTGGACTAAGGATGTAGAAATAATGCCTATGGTAGGCTCAGATCATAACCCAATAGTGTGGAAGTTTGGAAAAAGAACTAAGAGGAAAGGATGGAGAATAAATGAGGACTTGTTACAAGAGGGAGAAAATATGGAGATGTTGAGAAGGGAAACTAAGTTCTTCATACAGTACAATATGAATCGAGAAGTACCAACCAATAAGGTATGGGACACATATAAAGCAGTAATCAGAGGCATACTAATGGACTTAAATGGAAGAGCTCGAAAGAAAAGAGAGGAGAAGAGACAGGAGATTATGGAAAAAATAAAAGCAAAAGAAATACAATTAAAGAAAAGAACAGGGAAAAAGAAAATCTATCAAGATATTAAAATCCTTCAAGAGTAGTTGACGGCAATGAATAATAAAGAATTGGAATGGAATCTTAAGAGAATGAATCAAAAGTTGTTTGAAGGTGCAAATCAATCTGGGAAATATTTGGCATGGCAGTTGAAGAAGAGAAAGGAGAAAAAGACAATTAACAAAATATGCGAGGACAACAAAGTGCATCTGGAACAGACTGCTATTAGTAGAGCTTTTTACAAATTTTATGCTAAACTGTATGACAAAAGAGAAGTGAATAAAGATTCAATAGCGACATATCTGGGGGAAATCAAGCTTCCAGTAATTTCGGATGATTGGAGAGCTAAATTGAACAGTGAAATAACAGAGGAAGAGATAAGGAAAGCAATACAGTCAACAAATTTGGGGAAAGCGCCGGGACCTGACGGACTTACAGCTAAATTTTACAAGGTAATGGTTAATGACCTGGCATCATTTTTAAAAGAAGTGATCAATGGTGTTTTGAGAGATCAAAGAATTCCAGACACTTGGAGTGAAGCTAATATATCATTGATCCCTAAAGAAGGACAGGACTTGACTAATGTTAAAAACTATAGACCTATTACCCTACTTAACAATGATTACAAGATCTTTGCAAAGATCTTGGCAGAGAGACTAAAGGGATGGTTATCCGAAGTTATTGGGGAAGAACAAGCAGGTTTTTTACCAAACAGACAAATCAGAGACAATCTAAGGACAGTTATAAATGCTATTGAATATTATGATAGGCATTGTGATAAGGAGGTTGGCTTCTTCTTTGTAGATGCTGAAAAAGCATTTGACAACTTGAACTGGGACTTTATGTTTGCCACTAGGGGTGTGCAAGCCAAAAATTTTCGGCTATAGCCGAAAGTAGAAAGCCGAAAGAAGATTCTCTATCGTTAAAGCCGAAAGCCGAAACAAGAATCTCTTTCGGCTTTCGGCTTTCGGGATTCTTTCGGCATTATTTCGGCATTCTTTCGGCTTTTTTCTATGGGAAAATGCCTCCGTCTTCCAGGACGCCTGGAGGAGGCATTTTCCCACCGAATAAGCCCAAAATTGGTGGGGACCTTCCTCTAACCCTTCTCTAACAACCACCCAAGTTTCAGACAGTTTGAACTTTGGGGGGCCATGTTATGGCCCCCCAAAGCAGGTCCCCCCATCCTCCCATAAGAAAGCGAAGGAGCAGCATATTGTTAGCATGCTGCTGCTGATCTTTCTTCATTATTTCCTATGGGGAAAAAATGAAGAGGCAGGCTTCCTTTGCCAGGGGTGGCATTTTGCATGCAAAATGCCCCCTTACCCTCAGGGGCCCTTCTCCCACCCCTCCTCCCACCCCCCACCAAGGCTCAGCCTGCTCCCACTTGGGGGGGCATTTCATGGCCTCCCCAAGTAGGTGCTCTGCTCTCATCTCTACCACTGACAGCTGGGGGAGGCTTGTCTTGCCAGGGGTGGCATTTTGCATGCAAAATGCCCCCCAACCCTCTGGGGCCCTTCTCCCACCCTTCCTCCCACCCCCCACCAAGGCTCAGACTGCTCCCACTTGGGGGGGCCATTTCATGGCCTCCCCAAGTAGGTCCTCTCAGCCCCTAAAGTCCACCCCTTACAGCCCCACACAAACCCAATTCCCCCCCAGCTGCCACACACAGACCCAAATCCCCACATTAGCCCCTCACAGACCCAAATCCACCCCCACCTGCCCCATAACCCCAGGAACAGGCTGGCAAAGGCCAGCCCTCTCCCTTTGTTCCCTATGCTGGGAACTTCTAAACTCTCTTTCCCTGAGCAATTCTGCACAGCCCAGGGGTGCCACAATGGTGGGCACACTTCTGAGTGCCAGCTGGTCCCTGTGAAAGAGCACCTGAACCACAGACACCCTCCCTCAAATTCCCCCACCACCTACAGAGATGGCTGGCCAGCCAGCCCCATTGTTCCCTATGATGGGAACCAACTGCACAACAAAGAATAAAACAAGAACAACACAAAATAAAGTTTTAATTTTTTTTCTCCCTTCCAAAGTACAAGTAGGCAAAGCATTATGACACATTACACCAGCAGTCCCCCACACAGAAAAATAACACAACTCACTTAACATCAGAGAATCACTAAGCACGATTCCTGTCAAAAACACTTTATTTCTTGAACAGCTTTAGGTTACACAGCAGGGGGGAACACCAAAGGGCATGGCAGCACTATCTTACACAAAAATAACACAACTCACTTAACATCAGAGAATCACAAAAGCACAATTCCTGTCAAAAACACTTTATTTCTTGAACAGCTTTAGGCTACACAGCAGTGGGGGAACACCAAAGGGCATGGAAGCAGTATCTTACACAAAAATAACACAACTCACTTCACATTAAAGAATCACCCCAAAAATTGCTGTCAAAAGCACTTTATTTCTGTAACTGCTTTAGGTTACACAGTAGGAAGGCACCACAGAGCAGGAAAGCAGTGTACTACACAAAAATAACACAACTCACTTCACATCAGAGAATCAGACAAACACAATTGCTGTCAAAAACGGTGAAGTGGGTTGTATTATTTTTTGTAGTACATTGCTATCATGCCCTTTGGTGTTCCCCCCTGCTGTGTAACCTAAAGCTGTTCAAGAAATAAAGTGTTTTTGACAGGAATTGTGCTTTGTGATTCTCTGATGTTAAGTGAGTAGAGATGAGAGCACCTACTTGGGGAGGCCATGAAATGCCCCCCCCCCAAGTGGGAGCAGGCTGAGCCTTGGTGGGGGGTTGTTAGAGAAGGGTTAGAGGAAGGTCCCCACCAATTTTGGGCTTATTCGGTGGGAAAATGCCTCCCCCAGACGTCCGGGAAGACGGAGGCATTTTCCCATTGAAAAGTCGAAAGAAAGCCGAAAGAATCCCGAAACGTTTCGGCTTTTTTCTTTCGGCTACCCGAAACATTTCGGCATTCCCCGAAAGGTTTCGGCATTCCCCGAAAGAAGCCGAAACACTTTTGTTTTGGCATTCTTTCGGCATTCTGAATGCCGAAACGCACATCCCTATTTGCCACTATGGAACAGCTACAAATGGGAGAAAGATTCATAAGAGCAGTGAAAGAAATTTACAGAGACCAGAGTGCAGCAATTATGGTGAATGACGAGTTGACCAAAAAACTGACTATTGGCAAAGGTACCAGACAAGGTTGCCCGTTGTCTCCACTGTTCTTTATTTTGGTCTTGGAAATTCTAATGATACAGATTCAAGAAGACAATGCAATCCGTGGAATAAAGATAAAAGACTTTTCCTACAAGGTCAGAGCATTTGCAGATGATATAATGTTAATTGTGGAAGATCCAATTGAAAACATGCCTAAGGTAATGGAAAAAATTAAAGAATTTGGAGATTTGGCAGGTTTTTATGTAAACAAAAAGAAATCAAAGATACTATGCAAAAATATAACTAAGTTAAAACAGCAGCAATTGATGGAAGTAACAGATTGTGAAGTAACAAATAAGGTGAAATATTTGGGAATTGAACTGACTGCAAAAAATATAGATCTATTCAAGAATAACTATGAGAAACTATGGACTCAAATAGAGCATGATTTGATTAAATGTAATAGATTGAACTTGTCATGGCTGGGAAGAATTGCAGTAGTTAAGATGAATGTGTTGCCAAGAGTGATGTTTCTGTTACAGACAATACCAATTATTAGGGACTCTAAGCAGTTTGACAAATGGCAGAGGAAAATATCGGAGTTTGTGTGGGCAGGCAGGAAGCCTTGAGTGAAAATGAAAGTATTACAGGATGCAAAAGAAAGAGGTGGAATGCAACCGCCCAACCTGAGACTTTATTATGATGCAATTTGTTTGGTATGGTTGAAAGATTGGATGATGCTGAAAAATCGCAAATTGCTGACCTTAGAGGGATATAAAAAATTATTTGGATGGCATGCATACCTATGGTACGACAAAGTAAAAGCAGACTCTATGTTCTTGCACCACTACATTCGGAGAAGCCTCTTCACAATTTGGAAGAAGTACAAAGATTACCTACAAGAAGGAATTCCCTCCTGGGTGGTTCCATATGAAGCAATAGATCCGAGAACGGTTGACAATGAACAACAGTGCTTAACGTATAAGGAGATAACGCGAATAGAATTTTCTAAAATAAGAATAAAGACGCAGCAAGAGTTGTCTCCAAATTATGACTGGTTTCAATATAGACAAGTTAGAGATCTTTACTACTTGGACTGTGTGAAGGGAGGGATAAGAATGGAGAATTCAGACTTAGAGAAAGTAATTTTACAAGAAGATAAAAAGGAAATCTCTAAGATTTATAAAGTGCTGTTAAAATGGTACACGGAAGATGAAGTAGTTAAAGTGCAAATGGTGAAGTGGGCTATAAACTTTAATAAAGAAATAACAATGGAGGCGTGGGAATATTTGTGGAAAAATACATTGAAGATTACGACATGCACCAGTATCAAAGAGAATATCTACAAAATGATTTATCGTTGGTATTTGACACCAAAGAAAATTGCGCTAGGGAATTTGAATATGTCTAATAAATGCTGGAAATGTAAAAAGCATGAGGGATCTTTGTATCACATGTGGTGGACTTGTGAGGTAGCTAGGCAGTAGTGGGGGGAAATAATAAGAGTAATGAGTGAGATTTTACAATTTCAAGTTAATAAGAACCCAGAACTCCTGCTACTGAACTTGGGAATGGAGGACACTCCAGCACAATACAGGACATTGTTATTTTACATGACAGCAACAGCTAGACTTTTGTACGCGCAGAAATGGAAAGTACAAGAAGTGCCAACTATTGAGGACTGGATTTATAAATTGCTGTACATGGCGGAGGATAAAATGACAAGAAAATTGAGAGACCTTGATCCAGGACAGTTTAACACGGACTGGGAGAAGCTGAAACAATATTTGGTGAAAAAATGGGAGGTGGGAGGACTGTGGCAGTTCGAAAATTACTGAAATATAACAAAAGGAGAGGGGTGTGACTATACCGGGGGGGGAGAGAGTTAAGTGAAAAATTCTAAGCAATTACTTTATTTGATTAGTATGCATAGTTGGGTATTAATAGTGTTATTATTATAAGGATTATAAGGATAGAATTTAATCAATCTTTTTTACTGGTAGATAACTGTACAATGGAGAATGAATATACATTAGCATACAGAATGTGGGTCTAATTGATAGACTTATGCTGAACGTGTACATGAATTGTTTATTTTTGTTAGATAGTTTTATAATGGAGAAACTAGTTAATTAAAATGGATAAGATATGTAAAAGAAAGCAAAGAGCAACATATAGAGTATAAGTCAAATTGATTGATTTATAATAAATGTATGCAATGTTTATAGAAGTATTTGAAGTTATGTATAAGGAGGGACAAATTGTTTGTCCCATTTTGAAGTAATTAGAAAGAGTAAGATAGAGTACAGGTTATCAAAATGATTATTATTATTATTATTGAAGAAGATAAGTTAAGAGTGTTTTACTTTTACTTATTTGGGAAGGGAATTGGAGATAGCACTATGTTACTACAGATAAGCTTAGAAGAGTTTGAAGGTATATTACAATAAGCAAAATAAGTTTGAAATGAGTAGAGGGAGAATAGATAAGGGGTTGGAAAACTGTTGGAAGTCAACAAAAGGGGGGGAAGGGAGGGGGTTAGAATTGGAAAATCTAAGGGAATGCGACTGTAATAAATATTATATGTGTCTAATCCAATAAAAATTCTTTAAAATGGAAAGAAACAACATATAAAACACACACACTACATCTACAGGTATTGCATTCCCTTCATAATACAATTATTTAAAGTTAAACTTTCTAATATGCTATTAGATTGGTAGATCTTATAAAATATGAACTACAGTCAGGATCAGGTCTTCTCCCCCCCCTGCGTCTCGGTCGCAGCTCTCTCTGAACAGCTACAGTGGCTGTGCTCACTCCCTCCTCCCCATTCCCCCCTTCAGATTCTAAATCCTCTCCTTGCTGAAACTCTTGATGATTAAACACAAAGTCCCTCAGCTGTACTTCCGATGTTATCTTGTAGGATTGGTCTTTATAACTGAACCAGATACCTTCCGGAAATAGCCATTTGTATTTTATTTCACGCTTCCTCAGAAGAGCTGCAAACCTTTTATATTTGAATCTTCTTTTCCGAGCTAAAAATGGAACGTCCTTCAATATCTTAACCTTGTTACCCAGAAAGTCCAAGTCCACATTGTACGAATTATATAAGATGGTGTCCAGAGTCTTCTTAGATGAAAAATCGATAATAATCTCGTGAGGCAGCTGACGCTTCGTTGCATATTTTGAAGATGTCCGGTGGACTTCCAGAATATCGCTTTTTAACTCTTCTTTAGTTGCCTTTGCAGATGACGCCAAAAGTTCCGACCCCAAATCCTTTAGGTTTTCACTTTCCTCCTCCTTCACATTCTGAAGACGCAATACCGTCTGAGCACGATCCACTTGTAATCCTATCAATTGATTCTCCAAAAGCTTTACTTCTTTGTTTGTTGCTTTCATGAGTACTGCATTTTCCCGAGCAGATTTCTCTGCCCCAGACGCTGCATCTTTAATGGTTTTCACTTCATTCTCAACTGAGCCAACCCTTTGACTGATTTCATTTAGCTTATCAACAAAGGGCTTCATAGCTTCAGCGACCGACCATTTAACCACCTCTTCAAGAGACTCTCCTTTCCCCTGCAAAGCAGCCGGAACAGATTTGCCTACAGCAGGGCTCTGCTTTTTTGTCACCATCTTAGGGGGGGGGGGGAGTCCGCCAACTAAGTTCCAAAACTCAATGAAGGGGAAGATATCCGAACCTTCTTAGCTTCAACTCCCACCAATCCTTCGCATACGCTTGGGATGACAGAAGGGATTCGCTACTTACAGGTTTTCACCTTAAATCTGCTTGTTGCCGTTCTCCATGGCCCGGCACCATGTGATGTGCTGCGCAAGTCTGCCAGCCTCCATAGGAGCAAACGGGCAATTTATCCCCTGCATCGACTTCAGGGGGCTCTTCCCACAGCGCTCCGGACCCTGACCCCCTCACTGGGAGTCCTGGGGGTTAACCCTCACAGGTCAACCACCCGGTCAGGCTGCTCGGGCGCTTCCTCCCGGACCTGCGGAGAGGAGCGTCCGACATGGCCGGGAAAATGAAAACGAATCCACTTTTTTACCACTCTGATGGTTCCCCACTGACCAAGTACCAGTTTGGAATTGTTACAGAGAGAGTATTAACTGGTGCCTGGCAGGTGTTAAATTCAGCACCCATTCTTTCCGCATCAGGGCAGCATATATGGCAGCAGCTATGGGCTACATAGGGCCAGCCATTCAAAGGATATGTCAGTGGTGTTCCTCTGACTATCAATCTTATATTTGCCCCTTGAAATCATGGTGTAAACCCCGCTGATTCTATTTTTCTTTTAGGGGCTGCTGGTGTCTGGGAGAGGCAGCGGATCCTCATGTTGTGAGTCAGCCTTATCCTGTGCTCAGTGAAGAGTCATCATATGAAGAGCTGCCTGCAGTTCACCCCCAAACTGACCCAGTTGCATCTGATCCTGAATCTGATAAATAGCAATTGCTGGCAAATCAACTAGCACAGCCTTCATCTGTAACAGACCCAGCATCAGGGAACTCCAATGCAGCCAACAAGGCTGCAGAAGGCCTTGTTGTCTGCATCCTCCCCTTCCTCTTCACCAACACTTTTGCAGCACTGCCACTGTCAGAGATAGGTAGAGCTTCAAGAACACAGGAGGAGTGCCTGACTCATGCAGTGCCAGCAGCAACTGTCAAATGGCCAGGATGAATGAGTAAGTTCAAAATGTCTGCCTAGTAATTGACTGACAGTTCAGCTCATTAAGACTTTGCCATAAAAATGGCTGGAAGGAGCAGCAGGTTATGGAAGCAACTAGTACACTTTATAGCTGCTCCACTGTCCTTGCTATTGCCCAAACTCTGGAACTCTGACCCTTGGACTGCACCTGACTCTTGGCTTCTCTGGAACTCCAACCCTTGGACTGGACTGGACTCTTAGCTTCTCTGGAACTCTGATCCTTGGACTATACCTGACTTGTGACTTCTCTGGGATGCTGACCCTTGGAATGGACTCTGTTTATTCTTTGCTTCCTGGTCATGACTGGCCTCTGCAGTCTGGACTCTGACCCCTGGGGGACTATGCCAGTATACCTCATCTGTGGCTACAGCATGGCTTTTGGGGCAGCATATCAGGCCAAGAGGATGTCGATTGTGTCCCACTTTGGCCTCATCCAATGGGCCCCCATTGAGTGGTAAGGCCAAAGAGGCCTGAGATGGGCAGTGCTGCTGCCACTCTTGTTCAAGGGGAAGAGTGGTCTTCCACCTCACATCTTGGTCATACACCTGGGTGGTAATGACCTTGGGATGGTCAAGGGTAAGGCCTTTTTTTTGTCTCTGAGGTAGCTTTTTCCTTGGAAATGCCTTTGACAGGGAGTTATTGGAGACTACTCGAAAGGAAGGAATAGATTTATATCTGATAGTGAAATGATAGTAAAATACAGGTTACAATGTTTCATTTTTCTATGAGCTGCCCCCAAATTTAGTCTAAGACAAAATTGTCAGTAAATCAAACTAAATATCTCATAAAAATATTTTTTGTTACCACTGGAGAAATTGTACTGGTATTTCACATCTCTGTTAATTGACTTGCCTGAGACCCACCCAGTGAATCCATAGCTAAGGTGAGATTTGAATCTTAATCTGCATTTATTTTTGCATGCATGAGGCATTACATACATGTAAGGCATTACTCTTACACTGACATGACTTTTTAAAAAGTTTCCTGCAGCAGAATGATAAGATGAAAGCAGGAGGGGAAGGGCTGAAGATACAGAAGTATAAACAAAAGGAGAATGCAATGTTTCTTTTGTGTTTCTTTATCCCAAAGCAGAGTATTTGCTTAAATAATGGCCACATTTCCAAACAAGGTAAAGAGTAATTCCAAATCAATTAAAATGGTTACAGTCCCTTAAAACTCAAGGCCATGCAATATCCAAATGTGCTAAAGGAAGAGGAGGACAGCAACCAAGAAAATTAACAGATATTCACAAGTTCATTTAACTTAGAAGAGACCCTTGGGGACTGAAAAGTGGTGAACATAACAAAGTTATTTAAAAAGTGCCTGGAGACATAACAGGAAACCAGAGACCCGTTAGCTGGATAGACTGTGTGGAGAAAGTCCTAGAATATCAAGTGGGGAAACAGTTGAAGAAGCACAGCTTGATTAAGGACTGACAGTATGGGTATGAGGGTGGGTGGTAGAGAGTGAGGGTTCACAGCTCACTAACTTGTTGGAATTCTTTGTTAAGATTCCAGCCAAGGCAATCTGAAGGAATTGTAGAGATTCTTTTTGCACAAGCACTTTGATGTCTAGTAAATGACTCAAGCAGCTTTTTTCGTGAGGGGTTAACCTCTTTGCTCATAGTACTCTGAAGAGATCCTGAAATGAAATCACATACTGTGCAGGGATGAGTGAATCTTGCTTATTTTAAAAATATCATTAATGCATATGTTTGCATATCTTTCAGGTCTCCCCCTTGCATTGTGGCTTTTGTAGATTTGTTTCCATTGTGTACACACACTGCATGGTTCTACCTACTAACAGTAACACCTTCCTCTGATTCAAGGATTCTTTCTCCAATACAAGAGTGTCTTCATTCACTGGAAGGGTTTTGGAGGAAGGCAATGCTATCAGCTAATAAGAATGATAGAATTCAACCTTATGGGTTCTGTTTGGACAAAGGAGAGCCTAAATTGAAATTAAAAAAAATTGAAACAAAAAGTCTTGAGTTGAAAGATCAAGGATAAGAAATTTGAAACCATCCCTAATTCTATGGTAACTACAGGTTATTGGAACTATAAAAAGCTATTTATAGCCTGAACCTTAAGACTCCCATCATGCTTGAAAAAATCGAAACTGAAACTGTATTTATTAGTAATGTATATGTCATTAAAATGCTTAACATATCAAAATTCTTGGGTAAGTTTTCCATTTCAAGAAGCACCTTGCTAGCTAACAAACAAACCAACAGGCCTCGTAAGGACCCCTGTTTTAACATCTACTAATTCAGGTACATACATACAAACACACATACACACGTACATCCTCCTCAGCTGGGCATCAGAAATGGGTTCTGGCAAGTCAATAAGTAGGCCAGCTACATATTGCCAACTAGCACAAGTCAACTGTAAAGCACAGCATACACCTCTGAAACAATGAGTGGTTGCTTCACTTTCCTGTCAGTAGGAATGCAAAGTAGGACAGAAAAAGGAAAAGATTTATGTGCTGCTTAAATGTGGTTTTTTTCACAGTAGCTGATACCATTTCCTTATTCCTTTACCAGACGGAAAATGGAAAAAAACCTCCTCTGGTTTCTATTCAAAGTCCAAATGTCATCACCTTCTCCACACACATCAGCAATGATTCTGCATACATACTACGGAGCACCATGCAATACTTGGTAACTACTTTTTTTTTTTTTTGCAACAAGCTATTTTCAGTTCATCCTCCACATTTTCACTACACCCTCAGAAGTGTTGACATGTTCGCTTCAACACCGTATATCATATTCTCCAAAAGAGAGTGACAAAATGTGGTTAGGCTTTCCCATGTCTATTTCATTAGGCAAAAGTAACCAATCACATTTGGGGTATGAATTAACATGAAATCATTTAAACAATGGTCATCAATGACAAAATGCTTCCATTTCCTTTGAGTTGTGTTGAGGTGAATTAGATCTTTTATCGTTCTGTATATTGTTCACAGAGTTCCTTTTGGCTTAACAGTTATAATGCATATAAACTGGATTAATCACATGCCTAAGCATGAAAGATTCGTGCCTCTTCTCATTGTTAATTGTTCACATTATTTTTTAATAATCTGAAGTGGATGGTTCTGAGGTTTAATAGCAAAGATGATGTACCTAGCTGGCTATCAGGGTGTAACGGACACTACAAGGGGATCCTACTGAAAATGGTTCAGAATACTGCAGAATGATGTAGCATATCTCTTGATAGCCCTATGAAGATCCTATTCAAACTGTCACTTGGCAACCACACAGGCTACTGTTGTCTTCCAGGCCCATTTGAAGGTATTTGTTTTGTCCTTCAAGGTTCATTATGGTCAAGTACTGATATATGTACATTTAGAATCAACTGGTTTAATAGGGGGAGAACTCTCTATAATTCCTTTGTGATGGATTGAACATTTCTTGGGGAAGTATATACTAATAATTACTTGGAAACTCTGCAGGGAAAAGAGACCCATTCAGATGGTCTTCCATCAGAGGTTATTGGATCTAGATTGTAATAATTTTCTTTTTTACAACCTCCACCTTTGGTCCTTTAATTCACTTCCTCTTTATGTTACCTTAAACTGATACCTCAGGAGGGCTCTGGTAACTTTTTTCCCCACACACTCAGCACCTACCACTTCCCTCCTGCCTGCAGTGGCCACTCCTGCCCAAGCCAGCTAGGCCTGTCTCCCTCCACCAGCTGCAGCAGTCATCTTCCCTTAAGCTCCGGCAGCCCCGGCTCGTCTGCCATCTCCCCCGCCACCCGGTTTCTTCACTGGCCCAGAAATGAGAAGCATGGAGGCATCTTCTTTCCCACCTCCAGCTCTCGGGCGGGGCTGGCTCTTTTTCTACAGACCCTTCTGGACATTGTGATGCCATTTCTGCCACGTTTAATTTGGACATTATTCTTCTGGCTACAAAAACAGCAAGAGTCCAGTAGCAACTGGGAAGAGTTTAAATCGTGCTCTACTCTGCTCCACTCTGCTCTTGAGCAGCATAGAGCACGATTTAAACTTTAACCTCCTTCTCCAGCTGACTGGTCGCCTCCTTGAGCCAGCTGGAGAGGGAGGGAGTTTAAATCGCCCTCCGCTTCACTCTCAAGCGGCATGGAGCACGATTTAAACTTTAAACCCCCTATTCTCCAGCTGACTGATGGCTTCCCCAAGCCACCTGGAGAAGGGATGGAGTTTAAATCATTCTCTGCTCTGCTCTTGAGTGGCATAGAGCACGATTTAAACATTAACCCCTCCCTTCTCCAGCTGACTGTTGGCGTTGCTGAGCCAGCTGGAGAAGGGGGGGGGAGTTTAAATCACACTTTGCTCCGCTCTTGAGCAGCACAGAGGCCCAGTCAGCTGGAGAAGGAGTTTTTAATCCCCTTATCCAGCTGACTGGGCCTCCCCAAGCCAGCTGGAGAAGAGGGGAAATTTAAACTGCACTCCACTCTGCTCTCAAGTGGCACAGAGCATGATTTAAACTTTAACCCACCCACCCCTTCTCCAGCTGACTGGTGCCCTCCCCAAGGCAGCTGGAGAAGGGAGGAGTTTAAATCGTGCTCTGGTCCATTCACAAGCAGCAGGGAGCATAATTTAAACTCCCTCATTCTCCTGCTGACTGGCCACCAATCAGCTGGAGAAAGGCAAGCTGGGGCAGGGCCTGCTCCTGTTTTTCAGTGTGCTAAAGAGATATTGTGGGCTGCCAGGAGGGAATCAGGTGGGTGGGGGCCACCAGTCATGGGATCTTTTTTGAGGGGTGCCAGAACACAGTTCCGGTGCATTCGAGCTGAAAAAAAAGCCCTGCTTTCAAGGCTCCCATACGGTTTGCTTGACTCAAATTAGAATAACATCTTCCTGCGATATACAACAGCTGACTGAAAACCTCTTCCTTCATCAAACTTTCTAAAAATTGCAGTGCACTCTGCCCCCTAGGGTATAGACAGCAGCTAATCAGAGCAGACTCTAATCACCCTTTCAGCTCCCCTTCTTTTTTCCTCAGAGGTCTGCATTTAAACTCACAGTAACAGTTATTTAAAAATTCTACATTAGAAAGCAGATATGAAACCCACATAAAATATATTAATCATAGAATCAAAGAGTTGGAAGGGGCCATACAGACCATCTAGTCCAACCCCCTGCCCAGTGCAGGATCAGCCTAAAGCATCTCTGACAAGTATTCATCCATTATATTATATGCGAAACATGGATTATTTAGCTTTTTAAAAATGTCTTCCAACTTTGTTTTGGGATTGCCTTGTTCACCCTGACTAGCACATTTCCCTGGATAGACATACAATCCTATTGCTTCTCCTGAGCTTTTTGGTAACTTTCAGTACTATGAAGCAGAGTATTCTGTACGGGTGGCTGTGATGAGTATCAGGAACCCCACACCCCTGCGGTTCTGTTCCTATCTGGTTTATGGTTATTGTTATTATTTACAAAATGTATATCCCATTCTACTTAATCAAGGCCATCTTTTGATTTCAAAATATAATAATGGGGAAACTGCCTGGTTCCTTGGCACTTGAGCTATATATTCTTGCAGGGTCCCATGTTGATTTACCTCAACATAATAATATTAGGAGATGTCATCTGGAGGTTACCATACCTACTATCAAAAAGAGTCCATTAGCACCTTTAAGACTAACCAATTTTATTGTAGCATAAGCTTTCGAGAATCAAGTTCTCTTCGTCAGATGCATGATACAGAGACTGGTCAAATATAGAAGAGGAGGGAGGAGAAGAGGAGGAGAGAGAAGAGGCAATTAGGGGGGGAGGGTGTAACCAACATACTCACTCACAATTACTTCGAATTTGGTGACAACATATCTACAGATTAATGGCACAGCCATGGGCACACGCATGGCACCACAATATGCTAACATATTCATGGTGGAACTTGGAACAACACTTCCTCAGCTCCTATCCACTGGAACCACTACTATACTTAAGATTCCTGGATGACATCTTCATCATTTGGACCCATGGGAAGGAAGCTCTTGAGAGATTTCATCAGGACTTCAATAACTTTCACCCTACTATCAACCTAAGCCTGGACCACTCTACACAACAGGTACACTTCCTGGACACCACTGTACAACTACATAATGGACGAATAAATACCACCTTATACCGGAAACCAACAGACCGATACTCATATCTACATGCCTCCAGCTACCACCCTAAACATACCACTCGGTCTATTGTCTACAGCCAAGCCTTACGTTACAACCGTATCTGCTCCAATGCTCTCGACCGAGACTCACACTTAAGAGATTTACAACAAGCATTTTTGGGACTACAGTACCCACCAAATGAAGTGAAGAAACAAATCAACAGAGCCAGACTAGTACCCAGAAACAGTCTGCTCCAGGACAACCCTAAAGGAAATAACAACAGAATACCACTGGTTGTCACCTATAGCTCCCAGCTCAAACCCATCCAACGTATCATCAGTGAGCTACAACCCATCCTGGAAAATGATACCTCTCTCTCAGAAGCCCTGGGTGGAAGACCTTTTCTTGCCTACAGACAGCCCCCCAACCTTAAACGACTTCTCACTCACAACCATGAATCGGCCAGCAGAGTCACCAGCACAGGTACCAGGCCCTGCAACAGACCCAGATGCCAGCTCTGCCCCTATACCTACCCAGGAAATACAATTACAGGACCCAATGGCATCAACTACACTGTCTCTGGCTCTTACAGCTGCTCATCCTCCAATCTGATATATGCCCTCATGTGCCAACAATGTCCTTCTGCTCTGTACATTGGACAAACCAGCCATCCTCTACGCAAAAGAATAAATGGACACAAATCTGACATTAGAAATGGAAACGTCCAGAAACCAGTGGGAGAACACTTCAATCTACCAGGACATTCCATCAAAGACTTAAAGGTCGCTGTAGTTCAACAGAAACCTTTCAAAAACAAAATCCAACGGGAGGCTGCTGAACTGGAATTCATATGCAAATTTGACTCTGTCAAGCTGGGACTGAATAGGGACTATGAATGGTTATCACATTATCACAGGTAACAGATTTCCTTTACAGAGGCGGGGTCTGAGGGAGCTCAGTGGCACCTGGCGTGGGCTTTCAGGGACCACAGATCTCTTTGTCAGATGCATCTGGCAGGGAGAGCTGTGGTTGTCGAAGGCTCATACTGCATTGGAATTGGATGGTCTAGCTGTTTGGCTGCTACAGACTAACAGGGAAACTCCTTTGAAGCCAACTGATCCACACACCAAAAGGAGATGTTTACATATACTAGCAAAGGAATGTTTTGGTTGCACCCTCCCCCCCTAATTGCCTCTTTTCTCTCCTCCTCTTCTCCTCCCTCCTCTTCTATATTTGACCAGTCTCTGTATCATGCATCTGACGAAGAGAACTTGATTCTCGAAAGCTTATGCTACAATAAAATTGGTTATTCTTAAAGGTGCTACTGGACTCTTTTTGATTTTGCTACCACAGACTAACACGGCTAACTCCTCTGCACCCATACCTACTATGTTGATACTCAGTTCTACTTCTCCTTTTTAGATGAATTGGGTGACATAGTGGATGTTCTGAAGAACATCCACTATGGTTATAATGGCTAGATGAGGGATAATAAACTGAAACTCAGCCTGCTTAAGCTTCAGGATGACAATGCACTCAATCAGATGTTAACATTTCAGTGTCACTTGAAGGAAGTTGCATTCTCTCTAAAACAGTGCATTTGCAGCTTGGAGAGTCTATTAGATCCATGTCTTCAGAGAGAGGCATAATCATACTACCAGTTTTTTCTGGTACACTAGCCATGACCCTTCCTTGAAAACAATGATATGACCCCAGTGATTCATACACTTATCACATCTGGGTTAGATTACAATAATATGTTCCATGTGTGATTGCCTTGGGATACTGAAAGTTATAACTTGTACAAAGCACAGTAGCAAGACTCTTTTCTGACATGAGCTGAAGTAACACATTTCACCTACACTGATTACAGATTTACTTCTAGGTGCAATTCAAAATTCTGGCTATTAAATTTGAAACCCTAAATGAGGGGTAGAATACGAAAAAATTGCCTTGGACAAGGGTCCTGCCTCCAGCCCATGCAGGCCCCACCCCCATAGTGAGAGGAAAGGTGGATGAACCAACCAGCCCCACCTCTTGCACACCTCTGCTGAGCACTGCCCACAAATCTGCCAGACTCCATTAGGTTGGGTTCATCCACATAGTGGCTCATGTGGGCTAATAACATTCTGATATTTCTAGTCTGAATATATATTTTAAAAAACGCTTTATCAGTATTTTTGAATAATCAGGTTTTTCAGAATAATTATAATGAGGTCCCCCCACCAAAATCTGTAAATATTCAGGAATAGAGATGGGTACAAACTGGGAACATTCCAAACTGTGTGGTTTGTGGTTCGTCGTGTTTCATGAACTAAAAACCACAAACTTTCACGAGCTTGCCCAGTTCATGAACTAGTTTATTCGGTTTGTGAAAATGTCACTTCTGGGTCAGCTGATGGTCTGCAGAGTCCACCCCCCCCATTGCCTAGGAAACTGATTGATCAGTGCCAGGCTGTCTACAGTGACAAAATGAAACATGAACCAAATGAACTGGGCTAAAATTCATCACGGTTCATAAGAAATGAGCTCCCACGAACTGCCAGTTCACGAACCACAAACCGGCCCAATTAGTGATGAACTTTGGTTCATATTTTGGTTTGCATCCGCCTCTGTTCAGGAATATTCAAGAATATTTGAGGGCAGCATTTTAAGGCTCTTTTTTCTTCAAATTTTATAGGATTCCTAGGCAATATAATCCAGTTTTCTTGAAAGTTGCAGTGTTTTTAGCGGACAAGCAGGACTGGGCTCCCTGCAATTTTGGTGTCATTTGCTTAAATTGTGAAAAAAAGTCACTGGTGAGTTTCCTGTCCAGACCCCTGGGAAGTGACCCTCATGGAGAATAATGGACCTGAAAAAATTTGAAATTCCAAAAGGAAACAAACAAATGAAACCAAAAAAAGTAACCCCAAATTCCAAAATGGAACAGGTGACCCTAATAATCCAGATGATGATGATGATGATGATGATGATGATGATGATGATGATGAATGCCATTAATAGTCCATCTTTCTCACTGAGACTCAAGGTAGATTACACAGTGTGAGATTAGTACAGTCAATTTCAAGGACATTTTCATAAACAATGCCATAGGATAAGTGAATACAAGTTTACAAAGACATAGCATTAGTTAGAATCCAATATAGATTTGAAGAAATGCTGAAACAGAACATAAGCAATTCTAGGGCTGACATTAGACAATATGAAGCACAGGTAGCTCATAGGAACACATATTTAAAACACCAGTACGTAAGGCAACATAGTGGTGAAGTCTATGGTTCTTAACTCATTAGCAAAGCACCTGAGACTAGGGGTGTGCAAGCCAAAAATTTTCGGCTATAGCCGAAAGTAGAAAGCCGAAAGAAGATTCTCTATCGTTAAAGCCGAAAGCCGAAACAAGAATCTCTTTCGGCTTTCGACTTTCGGGATTCTTTCGGCATTATTTCGGCATTCTTTCGGCTTTTTTCTAAGGGAAAATGCCTCCGTCTTCCAGGACGCCTGGAGGAGGCATTTTCCCACCAAATAAGCCCAAAATTGGTGGGGACCTTCCTCTAACCCTTCTCTAACAACCACCCAAGTTTCAGACAGATTGGACTTTGGGGGGCCATGTTATGGCCCCCCAAAGCAGGTCCCCCCATCCTCCCATAAGAAAGCGAAGGAGCAGCATATTGTTAGCATGCTGCTGCTGATCTTTCTTCATTATTTCCTATGGGGAAAAAATGAAGAGGCAGGCTTCCTTTGCCAGGGGTGGCATTTTGCATGCAAAATGCCCCCCAGCCCTCAGGGGCCCTTCTCCCACCCCTCCTCCCACCCCCCACCAAGGCTCAGCCTGCTCCCACTTGGGGGGGCATTTCATGGCCTCCCCAAGTAGGTGCTCTAATCTCTACCACTGACAGCTGGGGGAGGCTTGTGTTGCCAGGGGTGGGATTTTGCATGCAAAATGCCCCCCAACCCTCTGGGGCCCTTCTCCCACCCCTCCTCCCACCCCCCACCAAGGCTCAGCCTGCTCCCACTTGGGGGGGCATTTCATGGCCTCCCCAAGTAGGTGCTCTGCTCTCATCTCTACCACTGACAGCTGGGGGAGGCTTGTGTTGCCAGGGGTGGCATTTTGCATGCAAAATGCCCCACAGCCCTCTGGGGCCCTTCTCCCACCCTTCCTCCCACCCCCCACCAAGGCTCAGACTGCTCCCACTTGGGGGGGCCATTTCATGGCATCCCCAAGTAGGTCCTCTCAGCCCCTAAAGTCCACCCCTTACAGCCCCACACAAACCTAATTCCCCCCCAGCTGCCACACACAGACCCAAATCCCCACATTAGCCCCTCACAGACCCAAATCCACCCCCACCTGCCCCACACCCATAACCCCAGGAACAGGCTGGCAAAGGCCAGCCCTCTCCCTTTGTTCCCTATGCTGGGAACTTCTAAACTCTCTTTCCCTAGGCAATTCTGCACAGCCCAGGGGTGCCACAATGGTGGGCACACTTCTGAGTGCCAGCTGGTCCCTGTGAAAGAGCACCTGAACCACAGACACCCTCCCTCAAATTCCCCCACCACCTACAGAGATGGCTGGCCAGCCAGCCCCATTGTTCCCTATGATGGGAACCAACTGCACAACAAAGAATAAAACAAGAACAACACAAAATAAAGTTTTAAAAAAATTATTTTCTCCCTTCCAAAGTACAAGTAGGCAAAGCATTATGACACATTACACCAGCAGTCCCCCACACAGAAAAATTAAAACAAAACTCACTTAACATCAGAGAATCACAAAGCATGATTCCTGTCAAAAACACTTTATTTCTTGAACAGCTTTAGGTTACACAGCAGGGGGGAACACCAAAGGGCATGGCAGCACTATCTTACACAAAAATAACACAACTCACTTAACATCAGAGAATCACAAAGCATGATTCCTGGCAAAAACACTTTATTTCTTGAACAGCTTTAGGTTACACAGCAGGGGGGAACACCAAAGGGCATGGCAGCACTATCTTACACAAAAATAACACAACTCACTTAACATCAGAGAATCACAAAAACACAATTCCTGGCAAAAACACTTTATTTCTTGAACAGCTTTAGGTTACACAGTAGGAGGGCACAACAGGGCATGATAGCTATGTACTACAAAAAATAATACAACCCACTTCACCGTTTTTGACAGCAATTGTGTTTGTGTGATTCTCTGATGTGAAGTGAGTTGTGTTATTTTTGCGTAGTACACTGCTTTCCTGCTCTGCGGTGCCTTCCTACTGTGTAACCTAAAGCAGTTACAGAAATAAAGTGCTTTTGACAGCTATTTTTTGGGGTGATTCTTTAATGTGAAGTGAGTTGTGTTATTTTTGTGTAAGATACTGCTTCCATGCCCTTTGGTGTCCCCCCCCTGCTGTGTAGCCTAAAGCTGTTCAAGAAATAAAGTGTTTTTGACAGGAATTGTGCTTTTGTGATTCTCTGATGTTAAGTGAGTTGTGTTATTTTTGTGTAAGATAGTGCTGCCATGCCCTTTGGTGTTCCCCCCTGCTGTGTAACCTAAAGCTGTTCAAGAAATAAAGTGTTTTTGACAGGAATTGTGTTTTTGTGATTCTCTGATGTTAAGTGAGTTGTGTTATTTTTGTGTAAGATAGTGCTGCCATGCCCTTTGGTGTTCCCCCCTGCTGTGTAACCTAAAGCTGTTCAAGAAATAAAGTGTTTTTGACAGGAATCATGCTTTGTGATTCTCTGATGTTAAGTGAGTTGTGTTATTTTTCTGTGTGGGGGACTGCTGGTGTAATGTGTCATAATGCTTTGCCTACTTGTACTTTGGAAGGGAGAAAATAATTTTTTTAAAACTTTATTTTGTGTTGTTCTTGTTTTATTCTTTGTTGTGCAGTTGGTTCCCATCATAGGGAACAATGGGGCTGGCTGGCCAGCCATCTCTGTAGGTGGTGGGGGAATTTGAGGGAGGGTGTCTGTGGTTCAGGTGCTCTTTCACAGGGACCAGCTGGCACTCAGAAGTGTGCCCACCATTGTGGCACCCCTGGGCTGTGCAGAATTGCCTAGGGAAAGAGAGTTTAGAAGTTCCCAGCATAGGGAACAAAGGGAGAGGGCTGGCCTTTGCCAGCCTGTTCCTGGGGTTATGGGTGTGGGGCAGGTGGGGGTGGATTTGGGTCTGTGAGGGGCTAATGTGGGGATTTGGGTCTGTGTGTGGCAGCTGGGGGGGAATTGGGTTTGTGTGGGGCTGTAAGGGGTGGACTTTAGGGGCTGAGAGGACCTACTTGGGGATGCCATGAAATGGCCCCCCCAAGTGGGAGCAGTCTGAGCCTTGGTGGGGGGTGGGAGGAAGGGTGGGAGAAGGGCCCCAGAGGGCTGGGGGGCATTTTGCATGCAAAATCCCACCCCTGGCAACACAAGCCTCCCCCAGCTGTCAGTGGTAGAGATTAGAGCACCTACTTGGGGAGGCCATGAAATGCCCCCCCAAGTGGGAGCAGACTGAGCCTTGGTGGGGGGTGGGAGGAGGGGTGGGAGAAGGGCCCCTGAGGGTTGGGGGGCATTTTGCATGCAAAATGCCACCCCTGGCAAAGGAAGCCTGCCTCTTCATTTTTTCCCCATAGGAAATAATGAAGAAAGATCAGCAGCAGCATGCTAACAATATGCTGCTCCTTCGCTTTCTTATGGGAGGATGGGGGGACCTGCTTTGGGGGGCCATAACATGGCCCCCCAAAGTCCAATCTGTCTGAAACTTGGGTGGTTGTTAGAGAAGGGTTAGAGGAAGGTCCCCACCAATTTTGGGCTTATTCGGTGGGAAAATGCCTCCTCCAGGCGTCCTGGAAGACGGAGGCATTTTCCCATAGAAAAGCCGAAAGAAAGCCGAAAGAATCCCGAAACGTTTCGGCTTTTTTCTTTCGGCTACCCGAAACGTTTCGGCATTCCCCGAAAGAAGCCGAAACACTTTTGTTTCGGCATTCTTTCGGCATTCTGAATGCCGAAACGCACATCCCTACCTGAGACTTCCTCCCTACAATACAAAAGACTTTTTTGAATAATTTGGTTTTGCATCATTTGCAAAATACCAGTATGGATACCCTTCCTGAAATCCAAATCCAAAATTTTTGATTTTTTTTTCAAGTGCACATCCCTAGTCAGAAGGTGCCTTCCACAGGCCAGGTATGGCTCACCCATCCATGGTGCCTCTTTCCTTGGATACAAGTCACCCAAGCCAACAGTCATCTTCCCTGAGCATATCTCACCAAAACCAGGAACTCCTTTCCTTGGGCTGTGTGTGGCTCACCTGGGCCAGGAGCGGCCTTCTTTAGGCCAGGTACACCTCACCCAGACCAGGAGATGCCTTCTATGACTGGGTGAAGCTCACCTCTGGAACATTCCATCTTCCCCAAGTGGTGCATGGTTCTTGTACTCTGGGCTGGACCTACTCAAATGGTGGTGGTGCAGGGGAAGCCAACAGCTCATCAGGAAATTTCCCTGTGTTTATAATTGGCAGTCCACCTTGTCCATAGGTCTTGGGGCAATGGAGTTTGAAAGACTGCCTACTCTCCTGTGAGCCTTTCTATTAGCTGAGATGTGCTTCTGCAGCTCTGCAGCAATACTGCACTAGTAAAGGCTTGGGGGGGGGGCGGTGGTACCAGAAGCAAGGCCTGTTCAGTTGTTTATTTGTTTATTTATTTATTTTTACTTAATTTATATTTCACTGTTTTCACCCCATGGGGACCCAAAGCAGCATATATTGCTTTTCTCCCCCACCCCCCAGTTCACCCTCACAACAACCCTGTGAAGTAGATGAGGCTAAGAGTGTGTGACTGGCCCAAGGTCACCCAGTGAGCTTACAAGATGGAGCGGGGATTTGAACCTGGGTCTCCTAGAGACAAGTCCAACAACTACACCACCCTTACTCTCTATATAGTTATGGGGATTCTGTTTGTGGACTGTCCCCTCCCTCTGGCTGTGAAGGTTCTTAAGTGTTCCCTCTCCCTCCTGGGGGACTTCACATCAATGCTTAGACTGCCTTAACTGACATGTTTCAGGTCCTCGTAGGTATCATGACAACAATATGGCTATCCCAAATAAATTTCATTTGTTCCAGAATATGATGGCTAGGTTGTTAACAGGAGCTTGGGCAGTGGACATATTTTAGGGTACTCAAAGATCTTCACTGGCTTCCCATGAGAGCCAGTTAGGTGTAGTGTTTAAGAGCGCAGGACTCTAATCTGGAGAGCTGGGTTTGATTCCCCACTCCTCCACTTGAAGCCAGCTGGGTGACCTTGGGCCAGCCATAGCTCTCTGGAGCTCTCTAGGCCTCACCCACCTCACAGGGTGTTTGTTGTGGGGATAATAACTGTTACCAGAACTGCTCTTTATTATAAAGGGGAATTAGCTGTAGCAGTCTGTAACTTAAAATTAAGCGCGGATCATAACCTATGTATACGGAGGTCCCGATCCCAGACACTCTAGTGAAAAAGAGGCAGACAACAAATAGGTTCCAAACACGTGTATTTAGTGTGGCGTAAGCCTAGCTTGCACAATCATACAAGAAACACACAAGATCTAGGAAATACAGAGGATGAAATACAGAGACGTTCGCATTAGCTGGTTCCCAACGATGATAGGGGGAATACTCACTTATCCTGGAGCGAAGCAGAGACACAGCAGCGAGGGTGGCCCAATGCCAGCACTGGGACCACAGACGGACAGCAAGGAGGTCTGGATAGGGAATGGCCGAGGCACCGAGTGGTCTGGGAGACCAGCTTAAATACCCCAAAACGTACCCTGGGGCTGGTGCTGTACTTGGTGGTTCTCACAGATTAAAACAAAGGGTCTAATGGGTTACTGAATGGCTTGGATGGGCCACTTTGGTAATCAGATTGTGATAAGTGACACCTCAGGAAGAGGGGACAAAAGAGGGAGGGGGAAATCCAAGTGGGCTGAAAGGATGTTCCAGCGGACAGGGCTTGTCCTGATGTCATCAGCTTCTGGAATGCGGAGGTTTCTTTGAGATGCATTCTCTAAGTGCTTGGGATGGTCGGCACTTAGTTCTTCTCCGGGGCGGCTCCTAAGATATGCAGAGCGGGGCGAGGGGCTCTCGCTGCGGACGTGGTGTGCCCGCTTCGCCGAAATGGCTTCCCAAAGCAGTCTTTTCCTCTGGGTCTTCTGGGTGCCTGAGAACATGGATGCCGGCTGGGCATAGCTGGGGCTGGATAGCAGGCTGCCCGGTAGCGAGGGCAAGCTCGGCGACCGGCTCGCGGGAGGCTCCAGGCAGGAACTGACCAGGGAGCGCCTAGCCAGGCTCGCTGGAGGTTTCCCCGGCAGGCGCCCGGCTGCTAGCAGCGGCTTGGGCCCATATGAGGCAGGCTTCCATGGAGGCAGGGGGAACAACACTTTAAAACACAGTCCAAGGCAGGGAACAGGCACGGTCCGTGGCAGATGGCAATGCAGGCACGGGGCACACAGTCCAAACGCACACTGAGAAGTCCAGATACAGGTCAGGGCAGGGTTGCCCAGAAAGAGAGTCCTTTGTGCAGTTATCCAAACATGGAGTCAGTAAACTACACAGTCTATTGCAGCAGCAAGATAATTAGCAAGCAGGCAGGAAACTGACACGTGTATCAGAACACACACGTGCAAAGCAGTCTTTGGTGCAGCAGTAAAACAGCAACGCAGGAGGCTTTAACACAGTTCATAGCAGGCTTTAAAGCAGGGGAGGGGGCCTACTTGGCAACAATTCCCCCCCTCGGAGACCCCGTGACGTCAGGCGCGCGGGTCTCCGAACTTGGCTTCAAAGGCGAGGTGGTCGGCAATGTCTGGTGGTCGAGCTTCGAGCGAAGAAGGAGTGGGAAGGGGAGGGGGAGGAGGCATCACTCAAAAATTTAGTTTGGAGAACCACCTAACCAAATAAGTGCAATTTAGATCAGCCAATGGGCTGCAGGTCTCTGGGTTTACACCAGGGGGTGTGCTAAGTGCTACAGTCAACATAGACAGCAATTCATAGGCAGCAATGAGTAATTCATGCATATAAATAGCAATAATTCATATTTGTGTACATTGATCAATTCATGGATGGGGGTAATTCATACGTAATTCATGGTGGATTAAAAGCACTAAAAACCAGGAACAATTCATATACATGGATTAATTCATAGGCATAGGATTAAAAGCAAAGGCAATTAATGGATACAATTCATGAATGTAAGAATAAAAGCAGGCTACTTCATAGGAAGTTAAAAGCAGAATTCATAGGTGAGGGAATAATTCATATAGGAAAGTGCAAGTCAGGCATAGACCAATTCATAGAGGGTGGAGCAATTCATAAATGGTTAAAATCATAAATACATATATAGGATTAAAACAATAATTCAGGAAGTTAAAACCAATTTCATAGATAAAAGAAGCAATAGTAAAAGCAAGTGCGGGGAAACAATTCATGAGGGGTAAGCGGCGGAGGGGCTCATAGGGGCAGAAAAATAAACTCCGCAATTAAAAGACCAATTCATACAGTCAAATTAAAACCAAATTCATACAGGCTAAAACCAATGTTTAAATACCCAGTAAAAGAGGCAGCACAGGAGGGGTCTCAGTTAAAACCAAATTCATAGGAGTTTAAAATCAGAAATAAAATAACCTTTAAAAGAGACTGCTCAGGAGAAGTCCCGGATAAAACCCAATTCATAAAATGATAAATAGGCTAGAATTACCTCGGCGGAGGGAGTCAGGTTAAAAAGGCAATCCATAAGGTTAAAATCAAATTCATAGGGATAAAGTTAATAGGGGGTTATAAAAGGGGTCCCAGTTCATGGGAAGATCATGGGCGCACTTGCAGTAGATAGAGGGAGGGACTAGTTCGGGGCTAAATTCATGGGAGTGAAATTCATGAAAGCAATGCAAAGAAATTCATAAAACAATAGAGCTACAAAGATCACAGACGGCTCAGTCCGCAGTACAGCTGCTAGACTGGGTTGCATATATACCGAAACAAGCAAACTTAGTCCATGTGTTCCAAAACACACTTCCACCCCCCCCTTGCTGTCTGCGTCAATCCGCAGAGCAGGGTCGGCAGGCGGTGAGAAGGGCTCCAGGCACACAGTTCTAGTCCTCATGGAGGTGGCGCTGCTGGCGGTCGTTTGGAGACAGGCCGTGGGCTGGGAGGCAGAGAGATATGTCCCCCCCTAGTCCACAAGAGGGCCTCGGAGCGGTGTCCGGCAGCAAAGCGTCCATGGGGCTGGTTCAGGATCCGTACACATAATAAAATACAAGCATAGTTCATACCAGCACAAGCAATAAAACAAACAAAGGCTAAAACGGGGCGCCAAGAACAACCCTTAAGGCAGAAGAAGGTCGGGGTTATAGTGATCCAAGCGGTAAGACAGCTGGAGTTGCTGGAGCTGTCGGCGGCTCCAACAGCCCAAATAAAGCAGTGAGGCACATAACAAAACTTGAAAGGCCAAAATAACAACGATTGGGTGCAAAGCCAAATTGTAAATTCCAGTGGCAGTGGGGCTCCAGCCAAAGAGGGTTTCCCACCACGAGTGCTCACCGGTGGTCTTAATTCGCTGGGCAAGATCCAAAATGTCCTTGCCGTTGTGGGACACAACCAAAGCAGTAGTGTCCCCGTCCCTCTGGATGCTCTGGAGGTGCGGTGGAGCTGGGGGTGGGTCAGGAGCTCGTGGATTAATTCCAGACCGATGCCAAGGGGAATGGGCTTCACATATCGATAGATGGAGGGTGCCACCAGGATCTCTTCTTGGGTCCAGATCGGTACCGTGTAGGTGAAGTCGCAGGCTGCCACCGAAGACAGGTTGCAGAAGCAGCGATTGACTCCCGGGATCACGGGCTTGAGCTGGAACGAGTTCAGGATCACAAAGTCGCAGGCCGTTCGCACGCAGGCACATCCTTTCCCAAGGTAGACCACAGTGGAGCTGTTCTCCCGGACGACCTCAAAGGGCACTCATTGAGGGCGTCGACTTGCGGGGCTACACAGGGGTGGTGCGGTGCAAAGGCTTGGTCTTGGCAAATGAAGCCGGTCTGGTCTCGATGCTGGCACCCTTGGAGGCTGATGAGCTGCCATCCGGTCGGGGTGAAGCGGGCCCAATGGTCGGGGTGGCGGGCGTAGAGGACTTCGGTGTCGCTGACTTGGAGTCCCAGAGGCACGACTGGATACACGTGGAATGACTCATGCGCACTGGCCGTTAATAAAAATAATTTAAGCTCCTGGGTGGTCGGTGAGAATGAGGAATTTACGAGAGACCACCAGGATTCAAGCTCCAGCTCAATGGGTGACAATTTGGGCGTAATCAATCTTTTAATTTCCAGGGGCAAGGGCCCATCCGTGGCTTGCCGAATTAGCTCCATGGCCACAGCCTGATTTAATTGTTGGGCTTGCATACATGCCATGGCTATTGACACGTTGCGTTCAAAAGACTGTGTTCCTTTGAGCAGCAGAGAAAAGTCTCTTTCAATTTGACTCTCCCAGTTAACTAAAATGGAGCTGATCTCGTGTTGCCCATTTGAAATGGAATTTAGGGACTGCACCACCGGTTTACCTAAGCCGGAGATGCTAGTCATGACATGGGCAAACTTATTAGCGAGAGTCTCAATATTGACCGAATCCATGATTGCTAAGCCTCCGGCTGCAGGAGCAGTCCAGTCGGCAATGCTTTGTCTGGCACGCGAGAGGGAGGGGGAGGGATCGATCCACAGTTGTAGCCATGCATTCCAACCCTTGCTACCGGCCTCCAGATAGGGAGCGCACTGCGGCAGCCTCTGGGTTACATTTAGCTCAGCTAAGTCTATGCGGATCTCTTTTAAAGACATTTGCGGGCGGACTAGAACTCTCTCTCGAATGTCAGTTTTCAAAACATGGGAGCCCACTATATGCGTGCCGCCTTGGCTTAATCGTTCATTGCTAACAATCAAAGGGTCAATTTGGATGGTGTGGGTCTCCTGGGTCCGGATCAGCAGGGAATAATTGCCGGGTTCATGAGTCAAATTTACAAAGAGCAGCCCAAGCCAGTGAAATTTCTCTACTAGGGGCTTGGTTTGGCATTCGGGCGTCTGTTGAACCAGTATCCAATCGGGTGGGCCGTGTTTGGCTAGGTCTTCCTCCTTTACAATCCAGGTCAGGTTCTCCCAGCGTTCTATAGCAAAGGAGAGAACTGTGCCTGAAGGGGGCGTGACAGTGACTGATGCGGATTCAGTGGTGGTAGTGCCTAGTAGGATGGTCATCCTAAAGGGGTCTCCTGCCTTCCATACTGCGGCCGACACTAAAATAACTTCACAGTATGGTCCGAGAGCCTCAGTGACAAATGGCGAGGTTTCGAAGTTGGCAGGGGTGGTATATTTGTCTACCACCGGGACTGCGGTGGGGGCAGGCCTGATACGGGGAAGAAACATACAAGGAATCGGAGCAAGTGGTGAAACTGTATCAGTAGGCGAGTAACATACTAATTCTTACATGGTTTTAACTCCTACACATAAAATAACAAGCTCTGGGGGTCGGATCCACTGCTCTTCACAACTGTGGAAGTTAGTGCGATCCGTAGGGGTGGTTATATTGCTCTGCTGCACAACCTTGCAGACCATCATTTCATTTCCTGCTAGGGTATTAATACATCTCCAGTGGGGGTAAGGCATTAATTTGGACGGGCGTCCCTCTATTAGGGTGCCTGCCAGCACGAGCAAACACAGAGTAGCCAGGTGCTTCATCTCCTGGCCTTCCTTTTCCTTTTGTAGTGAAAATATCCTGGGGAGACCTGCGGATATAAGTACAGGTTCCCTGAGTTTCTTGCAGGAAAATAAATAAAGCGGAATGGGGGGAAAAGGGAGGGCGTATTTCTGCCAGCACTGTATGTTAAGCGGGTTTCAAACGAGAAGTCCCAGGGGCACTAAGCGAGCCTTCCAGCTTGTTGCTCTGGGGAACTCCTGTGTGAAGGTTTCTTTTTCAAGCATGTATATTTCAGGGGGAACGTCTTTACATCGAGCAGGGGTCGGCTGTGCGTTAGGCGGCATTATGCAAACTTGCCCCAGGGGTCCCTGGGTGCCTAGACTATGTGGCCTTCAGGTGCCCCTTGCTCGGTGGCGGGCTACTTTTATTTTGCGGGCTGAGAGCTATCGGTCCGGCTCGGCCTGGCCTTGCCACTTTAAAAGGAAGAAAAAACTAGAGAGCGGTTTCCATCAACTATAAGGGTTGCTGCTAGAAGAGACCTTCGTTCTATTTTTCTAAAATGATTTTTAAGTAGGGGTGGTCAGGGTTGAAGGTATGTTTTATGATGGTTTGCTTTTGCTTTGCCTTTTTCCCTCTGCTTTTTTGCAGGACCTCTTGTATGTATTTCGGCGGACCATTTTTTCCTAGGATCAATTTTTGGAGGGACTCCCTCGGGAGGCCCCATTTTCATGTTAAAAGAAAGAAACACACAAAGCAAAAACACACGGGTGTGGGGTACTTTTAGGTTGCCCTTACTTGGGGTGCCTGGCAGGGCTTCATTATAACTTCAATATGTCTCCCCCCCTTCTTTTCCCTTGTACGGTACGGGCAAGGGAAAAGATTACGTGGGGCGGGCGGCTGCTGGCGGAAAGGGCCGAGGTGGAGCCAAAGGTGCTCGGCAGTGCTCGTCTAAGAGCGGCGGAGGCAGCCGAGATCTGCCAGCGCCACTGGGTCTGGGTTATTCGGGGGTCATCTTGGCGCGGGGGATCCTGGCTATGTAAATGAGGCACGCTGCCCCTTGTGCGTAGCGAACGCACCTCAATAACATATTCCAGGGGTAACATATTTACAAAGTACTGGCGGGTCTTTTACCTTTGCACTAAAGCGTACTAACTGGTGGCGCCGTATAGCAACTCACCATGACAGATATGAACATTAGTAAAAGAGGGATGTTGGGCTATCTGGGGGTCCTTTTCCAGGGGAGGCACGGCCCTCAAAGCCAAAGCCGACCATCATGCGAAAGCGTGGGTCTGACAGGTGAGACCCCGAATCTACGTAGATGCGGGATCTTCACCAGCACGGCGGGTGAAATGTTTTCAAATACAGAGATCACCTTTATTGGTGTGTCTCCAATATTGGAAATGCATTCACTCTTGGGCTAAAGCCTCTCCAACCACTTTCACACACAGCAAATCTCTATTGCCTGTGCAATTTTTTCCGAACATGCGGCTTAAAAATCCAATTAGGAATCACTTTCGGTGGTGGTCCTATTTGGCTTTGGTTGCCGTGTCTTCCCCAGGGGTCCCAACTGTGGGGCCCGCCTAATGAAGTTAAAGAATAGAACTGGAAAAACTTTTGACATTCACGCCTATATCTACATATTCTACTGTTTCTTTTACACTAAGGCTACAAAGGTCTGGTCTAAGGGGACACAGGGTATCTCTGGCCCAGGGTGAAGGGATATCTGGTGAATCACTGGGCAGAGGGGGGCTGGGCTGGTGGCGGCTCCCCCAGGGTCATACACAGGAGGGGCGGTTTGGAGCGGCTTCCCTTTCCATTCCTTTAATTGAGAGGCGTGAAAGTATTTTAGCCAAGTGCCTCCTGTCTTCCTCTGGATAGCTACCTGATAGACGGCTGGGGAGACTCTTTTCGTCATGGGGACTGGGCCTTGCCATTTGGCTGCTAGTGAATGCGCCTTTTGCGAGAACTTCCTGTACAGAACGAGCTGTCCTTCCTCCCACTGCCTGGGGTTCCTGACCCATCCTAATTTGCGGTCCATATCCTTCTGAGCTGTGCCTAACTTCTGGGCCACTTGCATGTGGACGGCGTGTATGGATGAGAGCAGGTCCTGGACCCAAGCGTCATTAATCACTACGGGCTGCATATCAGAAGGGAGCTGCGTATCTAGCCAGAAGGCTTCCGGGAGCTGCATTCTTCGCCCTGTCATTACCATATGGGGTGTGAGCCCGTGAACTGCGGTGGTGCCTCTGATGGCCATTAGGATTATGGGGAGTTTTTCATCCCAATCTCTCCCGGAGGAGCAAACCATCTTGCGGAGAGCCTCCTTGAGGGTCCGGTTGGTTCTTTCTATGGCGCCTGAAGCTTGAGGGTGGCCGGCTATGTGGAAGCGTTGCTGGATGCCTAGCGCCTTGCAAAGCTCCTGGGTGACTTCTCCGATAAAGTGTGAGCCTAAATCAGAGTCCATGACTCTCACAATGCCCCATCTTGAAAAAACATTGTTAAACAGTAGTTTGGCGGTGGTGGCTGCATTGTTGCGCTTACAAGGAAACGCTTCGACCCATTTGCTAAAGGGGTCTATGACAGTGAGACAGTAGCGATTGCCGCGAGGAGTGGGGGGAAGGGGGCCGATAAAATCAATCTGGATGCGAGCCCAGGGTCCGTCAATTCTCTGATGCTGGAGGGGAGCTCTAGGTCCGGTGGAGTCTGCATTGACCATAGCGCAGGACAGACAGTTGTCTACCCATTGCGCTACTTCGGTGCGCATGCCAGGCCACCATCCAACCTCTTTTACCCTCTCCAGAGTCAGGTCCTTGCCTCGGTGTCCCTGCTCGTGGACAAACTGAATTAAGTCGGCCCTAACTTCCAATGGCACTACCCAGTGGCGTTCACCGGCTGTATCTACTGCCCAAACTATGCCTTCCTCTTCTCGGATCATTAGTCTTCCTGTCTGATCTCTTCCTGCGGTTAGGAGGTCAGCTACTTCTGGGTCAGCTAGCTGCAGTTGTGCTAGGTCTAGTGTTCCTGCGATTCCCTGAGCCTGGCTGCGGGCTTGTGCGCGGGTGGTGACAGGGTGGAGAGGACAATCAGTGGCTAGTTCCGGTAGGGGAGCATTATCAGTGGCGGCTGCCTTGGCTGCGAGGTCTGCCTGGTCATTCCAATAAGCGGTCTCTGAGTTTGTCTTTTGGTGTCCTCTGACATGGGTAACCTGCGTTGGGCCTGAGCGGGACTGAAGGAGTGCTGCTACTTGCTGCCATAGCTGTAGGTGGGCTACGGGTTTCCCATCACTAGCTCTCCACCCTTGATTCTGCCATACCGGGAGCCAGACCGTGGCGGCTTTGGCCGTCCAATCCGAGTCTGTGTAAATGGCAAGTGGGCTTTCTGGGGGCTCAAACTCAAGCACTGCCAGAAGCGCTTGCACCTCAGCCGCTTGGCTGGAATGGGGGCGGGCTGGACCCTTTAGAGTGCATGCGTCGCTCACTCGCACGGCGCCGTAGCCTGTCCGAGGGGAGCCTCCAACATGAAAGGAGGAGCCGTTGCAGAACCAGCATGTGAAGCCGTTCAGTCGGGCTTCCTCTAGCGGGACTCCCCAAGTGACTGGCCAAACAACCTGCGGTGGCGGGTCCAGGGGGCACTCGTGCTCGGTCCCGGTCACTAACAGGCCATAGGGAGCTGGTGGCTCAGTGGTTTCCTTTTTAAACTCTACTCCGCGGTTGACCAGGGCCAGGGTCCACTGTGCTATGCGGGCGTTTGAGACTTGTCCATCTTGTATCTTGCCAGACAGAATATATTTGAGGGGCGTGTGGGTGGTCTGGACTATCGTGCGCGAGCCACCTATAATAAATTCCCAATGGGTCAGACTCCAAACTAGAGCAAGGCACGTCTTTTCGCATGGGCTGAACTTGGTCTCTACTGAAGTTAGGTTGCGGGAGGCATAGGCTACTACTCTAGTGGTTCCCGCTTGCTGCTGGGTGAGCGTGGCTCCTATGCTCTTGTCTGACACGGCTAACTGAATAAAGAATGGCTGGGTAACATCTGGATGGGCTAGGGCCGGGGCTGCGGCCAGGCTACGCTTCAGCTCGGCTAAGGCTGTCTGTTGATCCGGTCCCCACTCCCAGGGAGTGTTCTTCTTAAGGAGAGCATAAAGGGGGCGAGCCTTGTCTGCAAAGGACTCGATGAAGTCTCGGGAAAAGTTAAAAGTTCCTAGAAGGGCTCTGAGGGAGGGGACATCGGTGGGTGCAGGCAGCTTGGAAATGACCTCCATTCGCTGGGCATCCGGGGTGCGTCCCTCGTTTCCCAGGGTCAGACCCAGGTACTTGACGCTGGTCTGAACCAATTGGGCCTTTTCTCTGCTTGCCTTGAACCCAGTCTCGCGGAGGAGTTCCAGGACTTCCCTGGTGATCTGGCGGGCTAATTCTTCCGTAGGGGCGTGGACTAAAATGTCATCCACGTAGCTCAGTACGTGGGGCCTCGAGGAGGGTTGGAGGCGCTCCCACATCTGAACTACATGGGCATGACAAATGCTGGGGCTGGAGTGGAATCCCTGGGGTGTCCGCTTGAATGCGTATTGCTGGCCGCAGAAAGTGAACGCGAACTTGTACCAGCAAGACTCATGCAACCGGATGGAGTGGAAAGCGTTGGCCAGGTCTATGACCGAGTAGAACCGGGACCCAGCGGCAATGGCCGTCAGGATCTCATTGTACTTTGCCACAACCGTGGCAACTGGAGGGGTGGTGGCATTCAGGGCACGGAAGTCGACCGTCATTCTCCAGGTCACTCCATCTGCTTTTAGAACTGGCCACAATGGGGCGTTGCAGATGGACTGCATCGGAAGTATGACGTCCCACTCAAGGAGTCCTTCTATAGTCTTGGCTATCCCTGCCTCAGCTTCCGCTGGGTACTTGTACTGTCTTTGGGGAGGGGGGTCCTTTCCTTCAATCAGGACGCAGGCGCCCTTCACTATCCCACACTCGGCCTTGTCTGTTACCCACACTTCGGGAAAGTCCTGAACCCAGGGGTCTCCTGTGATGGGGGCGAGAGGAAGGGGGGCCTTAAGGGCTGCACATCGATGGACTGCATTGACAAAGTCTGGGCCTCCTGGGATGCGCCACAAGAGCCCATTTGCTAGGTCAATGGTCAGTCCCTCGGCACGGAAAAATGGCATGCCCAAAAGTCCATCATCTTCTCCCCAGTTTGCGCATGCCGAAATCCTGGTGGCCAGGTTCCCAACGGAGAGGGGGATGTCCTGCCAGACCGGGGATTCTTGCATGCCGCCTCCAAAACCGGCGAGCTGCATGGTGGTGGGGGTCTGAGTTCCCTTTGTGACTAAGGTGGGCCGGAGTATATTAAGTGAAGCTCCGGTATCTATGAGGAGGGTGGCAGGCTTCTTCTTTTCCCCGAAAGTCCCGATCCCTGCCTTTACTGTCGGTCTCCCCCATGTGTCCGGCTTTAGTTTGGCAACTATGCCCACGGAAGGAGACTGGGACTCGGGGCGACCCTATTCTGATCCTGCACCCTGGTCGGTGGAAGCGGCGCTTCCTCTAAAGGGGTTGTTGGGGCTCGGGCGTTCCCGGACCGCAGCTATCGGGGGACTCGAGAAGGGAGGGTCTGGCGGTAAAGGGGGCGCCGACGGGGGTACTGGGGGCTGCTGCTGGTCTTCCCACTCCATGATCGCCTTCATTAGAATGGACGTGGGCTTTCCATCGAATAGCTCCATGTTCGCTCCAATGTTTTTGAGGTGCATCCATAGTTCCCAACGGAGGGGGTCCCTGGACTGGGGCGTGCTGCCACGGTCCCGGTAGCCCTCGTGGTCGCCCTGTGATGCTCCCCAAGCGTTAGACTGATCTGGAGGCGGGTAGACCTGATGGTTGTACGGGTGTGATGCTCGCGAGTGAGAAGGGGCTAGGGGCGCATCCTGTGATCGGGGCTCGTGGGGTCCCTGCTGGGAGGAGGAACCGTAACTCGGGGTGGGTGCAAAGGAAACTCCCGGACGGTAGTCCCTTGGCCCTCTTCCCCGGTTGAAACTGCTGCTCCTTCCCCTCAGGATTCCTCCCCTTGCCTCCGAGTACGAGCTGCGTCCCTGCGGTCGGTACTGAGAGTGGGGGCCATGATTGGCATAAGTGACTGCACTTATCGGCTCGCTCTCCTTCCTACGGGAGGCCGGGGACTTCACATGACGGATGGCTCCGGTCTCTCGCAACAGGCCAGCAATGCTCCTGATGCGGGATTCCAGCTCTCCCCATGTAATGCTCCCGGGCTCTACTCCTGCTAGGGCTAGGCGAGTGGTGCTGTTGAGTCCATCTATAACTGCCCTCCTGAACTCTAAGTCATCGAAGTCAGCCATGTCGCTCAAGTCTAAGTCTACCTCGCCTGCTAGTTCGGCTAGGAGCTGCTTCCTGGCTAAATATGCCTCTGGGTCCTCTCCGGGTTTTTGAGATTCTGCTATGTATAAGGCCTTCAAGCTCTTGGTAGGCCAGAGGAAGGCGCAAAATTCCTTCATGGCACCATACTGACTGCGAGTGGCTAGTCTCCGGTTAGAAATATATGCGTTAAGAGAGGTGACTATTTCGGGGCTGGCACAATGGCGAGCCAGCTGAGCTACATCGGAGCCACTGGCCGAGGGCTGGGACATGGTCACGTGTGCGAACCATTGTATAGCTGAGTCTCGGTTCAGGGGTCCCATGCGGTCCGCTATGGCTTGGAGCTCATCGGGCCTCCAATTGCGGGTCTCTTTAATTATTCGGTCTGTCTTCCTGCCATCCTCGTCTGTGGAGACAATTTCTTTGGTAGCTATCGGATGGAGGGGCTGTGGAGCTTCCTCGGGCTGGGACGAAGGGGGTGACCAACTGTCGGTACTCCCTTCGGGGAGGGCCAAGAGGGCTGTGGGATGTACGGTGGAGATTACGGCCTGCTGCATCCCCAGGTGCTGCTTTAGGGCCTCTAGCTCCCTCTTACAAGCGGAGTGGTCTGCTGCGGCTATCTTTGCAACTTTCTGCTCTGCCATGAACTGGGCAGCATGGGTTAATTTGGCAATTTTCTCCTGTCCTTCAATTACTGCATGCTCAGCCATATCGGCACGAGCGGTGGCTACTTCAGCCTTGTGCTGGGCATCTTGGAGGGCAGTGGTTAGTCCCTGCTTCTCCAGCATGAAATTAACGCGTTCTGAACGCCACTCGGCTGCTTTTTCCTCATGTTCCTTCTTTTCTTTTCTTAGCTTTTCTATCTCCTGTTCCTGTTCTTCTTGAGCTGCCTGTAGCTTATTAATTAGGGACACGCTGTCCTGTAGGGCGGTGAAAAGTGCCCAAGCTCCATATCTATCTTTCTTACTGGTCCTAGGTTTCTCCTTTTCACAAAGGTCTTGGAAGGCGCTTCTAACTATCTGGAGCAGGTCGGGTCCCTTGAAGTAACCGGCTTCCCAGGGGCAATCTCCCTTCTTAACTAGCCACTTCTCCAGGCGGGGCACGGTGGGGGCTGCCCGGTACATTCTTCCTTTCGTTTAAGGCTGATCTCGGGGGAAGTTAAAGAGTGGATCAGCAACACCAGGGGTGGGACGATTTGAGCTCCCTATAAGTTTTCCCGTCTAGGGGCCGTTCAGAGGTTATTTCCCTTCAGGTCCTCGGGGATTCTTACACTGGATTCTTAGGGCTTTTTAACAACTTTCTTCTCTCTATGTTCCTTGTGGGAGGTTTATCCTTCCCTCAGGTCCTCAAGGGTTTTTACCAAGGGGGTTTTAAGGTTCTACTTATAGGTTCACAAGGGTATTTTTAAGGGTCCTACACTCAATCCTTCTCCTCTGGGGGAGAGGGGAAAATTCCTATTCCCATTTCAAGCTTGCCTACAAGCCACGGGACCAGGAAAAGTTTACTGGCTCAGAGGGTGCTCTCAAGCTCTCTAAGCCCAAGAACAAAAACGCTCAGTGCTTCCAAGCCTCTGCCTAGAAGCCAAAGCTCAGGGGTCTCCCAAGCCTATACTCGGAAAACCAAAAAGTGTCCCCAAGCCTCTGCTCAGGAACTGCTACTAAGGGGTCTCCTAAGCCTCTGCTCAGGCAACCAGAAATGCTCCCAAGCCTCTGCTCAGAAGCTACAATGCTCTCAAGCTCTCTAAGCCCAAGAACTAAACTCAAAGGTCCCCAGGCCTCATGCTCAGAGACAAACGGTTAAATTGTCTCCAAGCCAAGACCAAAAGACTAAAGCGCTCAAGGACTGCCTCTGCAAGTCCCCAAGCAAAAGTGCTCAGGAGTAAAGCTTACTGTACTCCCAAGCGAGGTGCGCTCAAGAGTTCTAACAACTCCCAAGCAAAAGTGTGCCCAAGAGTCCCACTGACTCCCAAGCGAGGTGCGCCCACGAGTCTGACTTAAAACTCGCAAGCGGAAAGGCACCCAAGAGCCTACCTTAAAACTCTTAAACACGGTGCAGCCGGCTGCCGCGGGGCTTCAGGAACCTGGCTTTAGATTCCCAAAGCTAACTGACTGAAAAAACGGACTATCGATCCCTTCACGTTTCCTCCGGAGCGGGGATTGAAGCCTAAGTGCTGGCAGGAACGGGGTTTGGACGGACTTAGGAGAGACGGGGGAGGGCGGAAGAGAATTTTATATGTGCTGCTTCAGGAAGTATATATATGCGTATATATCTAGAGCCTACTTCTCGGATCCCACCCACATAGACGCGTTTAGGCGGCCCGGAAGGTGGCCAGGAACTTCACCAGTTCAGAGGTCCTCATCCACAGTACACCGGTTATAACGGCTGGAGGGCCTCGCGGTGCACCACAAAAGGCAAGTAGTCCAAAGCTGGCTGAAGGAGGAAATGGGGAAAAGCCAACCCACAAGATAGAAATGCTCGCTAGAGCCACACACACTCACACTTTTAATTCCCTGAGCTAAATTGCGCTCTTTACACAGAGGTCTGGAAAATTTTCCTCTAAGTCAGTTCGCCGAAGACACACGTGTCGACTCACGTGCATTCACACGAACTGGGTTATGCCCACATTCTCCACCAGTAAACTGTTACCAGAACTGCTCTTTATTATAAAGGGGAATTAGCTGTAGCAGTCTGTAACTTAAAATTAAGCGCGGATCATAACCTATGTATACGGAGGTCCCGATCCCAGACACTCTAGTGAAAAAGAGGCAGACAACAAATAGGTTCCAAACACGTGTATTTAGTGTGGCGTAAGCCTAGCTTGCACAATCATACAAGAAACACACAAGATCTAGGAAATACAGAGGATGAAATACAGAGACGTTCGCATTAGCTGGTTCCCAACGATGATAGGGGGAATACTCACTTATCCTGGAGCGAAGCAGAGACACAGCAGCGAGGGTGGCCCAATGCCAGCACTGGAACCACAGACGGACAGCAAGGAGGTCTGGATAGGGAATGGCCGAGGCACCGAGTGGTCTGGGAGACCAGCTTAAATACCCCAAAACGTACCCTGGGGCTGGTGCTGTACTTGGTGGTTCTCACAGATTAAAACAAAGGGTCTAATGGGTTACTGAATGGCTTGGATGGGCCACTTTGGTAATCAGATTGTGATAAGTGACACCTCAGGAAGAGGGGACAAAAGAGGGAGGGGGAAATCCAAGTGGGCTGAAAGGATGTTCCAGCGGACAGGGCTTGTCCTGATGTCATCAGCTTCTGGAATGCGGAGGTTTCTTTGAGATGCATTCTCTAAGTGCTTGGGATGGTCGGCACTTAGTTCTTCTCCGGGGCGGCTCCTAAGATATGAAGAGCGGGGCGAGGGGCTCTCGCTGCGGACGTGGTGTGCCCGCTTCGCCGAAATGGCTTCCCAAAGCAGTCTTTTCCTCTGGGTCTTCTGGGTGCCTGAGAACATGGATGCCGGCTGGGCATAGCTGGGGCTGGATAGCAGGCTGCCCGGTAGCGAGGGCAAGCTCGGCGACTGGCAGATGGCAATGCAGGCACGGGGCACACAGTCCAAACGCACACTGGGAAGTCCAGATACAGGTCAAGGCAGGGTTGCCCAGAAAGAGAGTCCTTTGTGCAGTTATCCAAACATGGAGTCAGTAAACTACACAGTCTATTGCAGCAGCAAGATAATTAGCAAGCAGGCAGGAAACTGACACGTGTATCAGAACACACACGTGCAAAGCAGTCTTTGGTGCAGCAGTAAAACAGCAACGCAGGAGGCTTTAACACAGTTCATAGCAGGCTTTAAAGCAGGGGAGGGGGCCTACTTTGCAACAATAACAACATAATTTGTAAACTGTTCTGAGTGGGCATTACGTTGTCCTGAAGGGCAGTATATAAATCCAATGTTGTTTGTTATTGTTTCTGGTCACAATTCAAAGTGCTACTAGTAACTTGTAAGGCCTAAATGGTCTGAAACCAGGAGAGTCTGAAGCACCATTTGTATAGTGTCTCCTGTACAAATGTTGATATAACATTTGATATAGGAGACACTATAACCATGAGAGGTACCCCAACGAGGCATGACCATCTTTAATACTTAGGATGGTTTGATTGATTGATTGATTGATTTAGAAAATGTGTATGCCACCTCTCCAAAGACCTACTCAAGGTTGTATCTACCAGAGAGAAGGACTTTTCAGTAATTGCAATCCATTTGTGTAACTCTCTCATGACCAATGCTTGCCTGGCACTACGTTTGTTTTCTTCTGTGCTGTTTCTATGAGCTTGTAGTATTCATGTGTTTTGTTTCTTCTACTGCAGATTCCTGGATTTTAACTTGTACTGCTGTTTGAAATGTTATTTTAAATTTTGCTGCTGCTCTGTTTTATTTTGTTATTGTTTTAAAATGATTATTAAATATCCATGCAGCAAAAAGGTGCATTAATAGTGTTTTAAATACATAAATAAATATTTTACTTACTTTTCCACAATACATCTGTATTAGTACTGCATTAATTAGTTTTAGTCTTGTGTTGTAAGGGTGAAACTAAAAGATTTCAAATAAATAAGTATAGATGTTCATAGCATCTAAGGCACTGAGTCAACATAATAGTACATCCAGCCCTATATTTATTGGCCAAGTTCTTAACACTTGCTAGGCTCTTTGGAGATTCCAAGGATTGAACATAGGGCCTTACAGAGAAGAGAGCCAAGGCTCTCTCCAATCTCATAAAGATCTCCACATGGCAGCCATTTTGTATGAAAGAAACCTAAAACAAGGACAAATAGTTCAGCTGTCAGGACTCATTTGTCAGTTCAGCACCATACCTGTTTTGTCCATCTGTTGTATATTTGATTTGTCAGCCTTCTGGGCAGGACACCTATCACTTCTATACTCAGCATATTACCTGGGACCCTGCTGGTGCTAAACTCACTTTAAGCAGTAGTTATATGCATTCCAGTCCCTAACTCAAGGACAAGCATGCCAAAGGGAAAGCAGTGGTGCACATTATGCCCAGAGCTTGCTTTAAGGAGACTTAAAATGGTGAGCAAAATTCCTGCCAAGAATTTGAATTGATCCTCAGCATTCAGAAACAACTCAAGAAAGAACCTAACAACCAATATCATATTAGTGTGAAGAAGAGAAGTTAGTCATCTGCTCCCAGCTATCCCTGTTTTTAGAAGGATTAAGCAAGAAGTGAACTTCTTCCAGGTAACTATGCCCCTCTAGCAATGCCAACATCACACACAGGAAACAATAATCTTTCTAATATTTGCTGCTTCAGAGTCCTTGCAAAATGATACCACATGAGACTGAATGTGAAACATACAACCTTTGCTTAATACTATGCAACTCTTCCTCCAATCTGCAAGAGCTGTATGGCCTGATCCATATAGCTCTTGCAGTTGATATTTATATAGTGATTTAAATGCTACATGGGCAACATTAGCACACTGGAAGTATATAGTCTTGGCAGGTGTCACTTTGGCATGCTAGGTATTTTGCACACAGAGAGGCCAGTTTAAATGAAATGCTAGGGATGTGCAAGTGACATAAGTATGTTACACTTGCCTATCAGCATCATATTTAAATCAGACCTCAGTGTCCATGATGATGCAAATAATCATATTGATCATCAACAGGACAAGTTCACTCATGAGGCAAAGTAAGGCTGTTTGGGATTCCCCTCTGCCATCCCTGTGTCTTCAGAGCCTCTGTTTGTGCCCAGGGGAGCTCAGCTAATACTCCTCGTCTCCATTCCCCTAAATCATTCTAAAACCAGTGGACAAGCTATGCATGCTCCACAGGGCTTGATAAAACCAGTGTGGTATAATAGTTAGAGCATCAGACTAGGTTCTGGGGGACCCAGATTCGAATCCCCACTCTGCCAGGGAAGCTTGCTGGACAAAATGGAGGAAAGAAGAATGATGTAAGCTGCTTTATGTCCTAATTGGGGTGAAAGGCAGAGTATAAATGAAGTAAGCAAGCAAGTAAATAAATTATCAAGAAATCCCTTTCTTTCATAAGAGTTTGGCTGTTGTTTTGGTTGTTCTAATAATAACTTTGTCTTAGAAGTTCATAAAAACCAATGGTTTGGGGTACAGTACAATTCTGTTTAGGATGGCAACGTTAATATGGCTGTCACTGCAGGTGTGTTTACAATAATATTGGTTAGAGAATTGGTCAATCCTTGCAGTCCTTATAGTTTTGTTTTGGGGACTTTTATTTATTTATTTATATTATCTATAGTCTGCCTTTCTCACTGAGACTCAAGGTAGACAACATAGTATAACTCAATATGAATATTGGCTGGGTCATTTTCAGGTTGAAAAAAGTCTGAAATCCAAAACAGAGCTAGTGGAAAAAAATGCTGAACATAAAACATAAAACAGCATGGAACTGTCCAGTAGGAACATACTTACAGCAACAGAGATTATACAGTAGCATACTCTAAAGTCTCTATCCCTATACCAATGCATCTCTCTGAACCATTTCCTTATAGCACAGCCCAATCACCTGTGTAAAAAAAAAATTCCTGAATAATTCAGTTTTGTTCAGTTTGCAGAAAGCCTGGAGAGTGGGAGCTTTCCTGACCTCTTCAGGGAGACTCTTCCATAAGGTGCAGGACACTAGAAAGAATGTGTGAATACAGGCAAGTAGGACTTGCAGAAGGTCCTGTTAAGCTACTATGGTCACTATTTTAGCTGTGTCAGAATTTGTGGGTTAGGTATCTGATATCTGAATGTTTCAGCTATTCATATTCCAAAGATGTTAAGAGGTTTTTTTAAAGTCATGAATTGTGTCCCACAGTCAGCTTTAGAATTTACAATCTTGACAAAATCCACACCTCTTGTTACCCAAAGGAAAGGTCTCCTTGCAAGTTGGGGGGAATTAGTAGTAAGGAGAAGGCAGCAAGAGAGGGCAACTGAGGGATCTCCACCAATGTATACAAGGATTGTCTCAGCTAGAGAACACCTTTCAATAACCAAACAGATATTTCAACCAGAAAGGGGATTTTTATTGAAGGTAACAAGGATCAACAGCACACCAAACACACACACAACACTCATTCAGAACAAATTAGAAAGCAGGAGTGAAAGTTGGATATAGTTTGAGGGATTGGGTGATATTTACCATCCAGATGTCTGGAAGAGAGGAGCAGCATTGAGCAGCCTGCATTTCAAGCTGGAAGTACTTGGACAGAAGTTCAAGGGTGGATGCTGGATCCAAAGCATGCACAGTTTATGGCAGAGGGGCAGTATAATCTGACGAAGAGAACTGTGGTTCTTGAAAGCTTATGCTACAGTAAAGTTGGTTAGTCTTAAAGGTGCTACTGGACTCTTTACTATTTTGCTACTACAGACTTACACAGCTAACTCTTCTGGATCCATAGTCATAAGTAGAGATGGGCACAGACAGAAAAAAATGAACATGAGTTCGTTGTTCGTTGCCATCCACAAACAGGGACTCACGAACAACCACGAACATGGCCCTGTTCACGAACATGTTCATGGTTGGCTGTTGGTGGGGGCCAGCAGGCTCTCCTCCAGCCATCATCCAAGTCAAGATCCCCACTGCACCAATCCCAGAAACCTGACCTGAACAGGCAGCAGGAAAGGTACCAATAATAAATAATAGCTTGGTCCCAGAGCCTGGCAACAGCCCTGGAGCTTAAAGGGGTAGATCCCTATCCCACCACACACACAGAAAATTCAAGCTCCAATGCACTCTCTCTATCAAAATGCCAACAGCAACTGTCTCTCTCCCTCTCCACTTTCTGCAAAGTCAGAGATGGGAGCCCCCCTCCCCCCTGCTCTTTACTTCCTTGTTGTAACAAATTTGGAACTCCACACTTGAAAGGAAGACCTGCCTATCAAGCTAAATTGGGCTTAGATTGGGGTTTCCAGGGCAACAGCAGGAGTTCAGACAGAGTTCAGACAATCCCTGCCTAAGTTGCCAAGGGAATTGATTGCAGGTGCCAGACTGTCTGGCTGACGAACAGCAATGAACAGCAATGAACGAAGCTTGCAACGACCACCTGTTTGTTTAGAATGGGGCTTCACAAACAGCAGATTGGGCTGTTTGTGGCTTTCTTTGGTTCGTATTGCTGTTCATGCCCATCTCTAGTCATAAGCATTCTAATATTATTGGGCAGGTCTGATTGCTAACACTCTAAAGCTGAAGAATTCAGAATTCCAAAGGGGGAAAATGATACAACTTAGCCTTCAGGTTTTCTTTGTATAAAATGTGGCAAATGTTATTTTTCTGAAATGTGTAGATTTCAGAAAAATAACATTTGCCACATTTTCTTTCTTCTTTCCCATCAACTGTCTTCACAGTACTCTTGCATGGGGCATTTGTTAATTCTAGGGCTTCCTTTGCTCAGATGCTGGCTGTTGGTTTAGGTTTTCAAAAATACTTGAGTGCTGGAGGGCATCTATTTGTTTTTCTAATACTCCTAGAGCTTTCAATTGATTTGCAGTCACTTTATCTGCCCAGTGTCTATTTAATGCATTCTCCAGGATTAAGTCTCTTTTTAATCTGGTGGGCTCTCATTCTTTGTGCCACTCATGTGATTGTTAATAAGCAATTCACACAGCGCTTCAAATTCACAAGTTTGTGTGAACAGCTTTACATCACTCACCTCTATACTTCAAATGTAATGAAAACTTTAATTTTTCCTTATCTGCATTGTCATCTACCTGAAAAGAATTAAGTACCTCAGTTGCATCTTCATCTGCCACCTGAAGAAAAAGTTCTTCCTGAAGTCTCTCATCTCTCTTATCTGCTGTACTCATGATGTATTGCAACTGAAATTCTTGTTTCATCCGTGCTCAGTTCTTGGCTGCAATTTCTTCAAACTACAGCTTTCTCAGACACTTAACCTTGTCTAATTTTTTTCCTTTAGTGTTTTATTTTCTATTTCTCTACTGGCACCCTGAAATGTTTGCTTCTTCCAGCTTTAGAAAACAATGCCCAGAAGACTGAAATGTGGAACACACTTTATTAAACACTGTGCAAGTCTTACAAAATGGCTGCTGCTATAAACGTAAATTCTCCAGAACTGCTTCCATTTTCTCTTCAGCTGTACCATTTCAGCTCATTTTCAAAGTTTTGTTCCATGGAAATCCCCACTAAGTTATTTTAAATAATGGTTCCCCATCCCCCCTTTTTTTGAATAACAGAGGTGACAAGCTTTCTGACCCCAGTAGTATATACACACCTGTCTTTTGATTCTACAATTCTTATGGCGACACCAAAATTGTAGTTGTTGATTTCATAGCTATATAAGATATAGATGTATATAAAATTACCTTTGTTGTCTTAGTTGTATATATATGGAAAGTTGGAGGTGGTGTTGAATCCTACTAAGGTATACTAAATGGGGCTTACTCCCAAGAAAAGATTCTTAGGATTGCCCTGTATCTAATGCTTTAAGTACTTAACAACTCTAGGGTTGCCAGCCTCCAGGTGGTGGCTGGAGATCTCCCAGAATTACAACTAATCTCCAGGCAACAGAGATCAGTTCCCATGGAGAAAACAGCTGCTTTGGAGGATGGACTCTATGGAATTATAGCATGCTGAGGTCCTTTCCCTCCCCAAACCCTGTCTTCTCCAGGCTTTACCCCCCAAATCTCCAGGAATTTCCCAACTTGGAGTTGGCAACCCTATCTCATACTATACTATCTGGGAACATTATTTCAAGTAAGTATGTTCCAAACATAATACCAACACATGATGTCCTCTAGGGATGTGCATTCACAGCTGATGTTATACCTGAAATCAGCTGTTTTGGGTACTTGGGGATAGCTGTAATGATGAAAAACATTGTCAAAATTCCAGGAGCAACAAAAATTTATCTCCCAGAATTTCTGGAGCATTTTGGGGTTTGGGGAAGGTCCAGGAATAGGAATGGAAAGAGAGGAAGTCAGTCAGGAAACAGGTGTTAGTCAGCTGACTAACAGCAGATATTCAGGTAGACCTGGCCTCCACCCCCGGCCTTTTTAATTTTAAAAAGGCCCAAACTGACCCCAGGCTTACCATGCCAGCAATGTCTCTGCTAGAGTGTTATATTGATATTACAGTGTCTTGGTATATGTACCATGTTCTTTGAATTCTGAGCTTTCAATTTTTTTAAGTATGTAAGAAATAGCCACTGCAATAGTCAAGCCTTGCAGAAGTCTAGGAACTCACCAGGGCTGGTTCCAGACAGCCCTCCCCATGGCGAAACGTCGCGTGTCATCGCGTGGAAAACGCGAAATATCGCGTTTTCTCGCACGAGTTTTGCATGATGTCACGCAAAACTCGTGCGAGAAAACGCGATATTTTGCGTTTTCCACGTGACGACGCGCGATGTTTCACCATGGGGAGATCCGTCTGGAATCGCTTGCTGGGCATTTTCTGGCCGTGAAGCAAGTTCTGCTGCCTCTAATGCTGGGGGCAGGGAGAAGCTTCCAGAGGACAATAAAGTGTACCTGGAACAGACAGCTATTAGCAGAGCCTTTTATAAATTTTATGCCAAATTGTATAATAAAAAAGAGGTGAATAAAGACTCAATAGCGACATATTTGGAGAAAATGAAGCTCCCAGTAATTTCGGAAGCTTGGAGAGATAAATTGAATAATGAAGTAACGGAAGAAGAAATAAGAAAGGCAATACAGTCAACAAACTTGGGAAAGGCGCCAGGACCGGATGGACTTACAGCCAAATTTTATAAGGTAATGGCTAATGAACTGGCACCATTCCTAAAAGATGTGATTAATGGTGTTTTAAAGGATCAACGGATCCCAGACACTTGGAGTGAAGCTAATATATCACTGATCCCCAAAGAGGGGCAAGATCTGACTAACGTGAAAAATTATAGACCTATATCGTTACTTAATAATGATTATAAAATTTTTGCGAAGATACTGGCGGAAAGAGTGAAGGGATGGCTTTCTGAAGTTATTGAGGAGGAGCAAGCTGGTTTTTTGCCAAATAGACAAATCAAAGACAATTTAAGGACCGTTATAAATGCTATTGAATACTATGACAAACGTTGTGATAAGGAGGTTGGTTTCTTCTTTGTGGACGCTGAAAAAGCGTTTGACAATTTGAACTGGGACTTTATGTTTGCCACCATGGAAAAGCTACAAATGGGAGAAAGATTCATAAGAGCAGTAAAGGAAATTTACAGAGACCAGAGTGCAGCAATTGTGGTGAATGACGAGGTGACCAAGAAATTGACTATAGGTAAAGGAACAAGACAAGGTTGCCCGTTGTCTCCACGGTTGTTTATTTTGGTTTTGGAAATACTGATGATACAGATACGAGAAGACAATGCAATCCGTGGAATAAAAATAAAGGACTTTTCCTATAAGGTCAGAGCATTTGCGGACGATATAATGCTAATTGTGGAAGATCCAATGGAGAATATGCCAAAAGTAATAGAGAAGATTAAGGAGTTTGGAGATTTGGCAGGATTTTATGTAAACAAAAAGAAGTCAAAGATATTATGTAAAAATATGACTAAACAAAAACAACAACTATTAATGGAAATAACAGACTGCGAAGTAACAAGTAAGGTGAAATATCTGGGAATTGAATTGACTGCAAAGAATATAGATCTATTTAAAAACAACTATGAGAAACTGTGGACTCAGATAGAGCAAGATTTGATTAAATGGAACAGACTGAACTTGTCATGGTTGGGAAGAATTGCAGTAATTAAGATGAATGTGTTGCCAAGAGCGATGTTTCTGTTACAGACAATACCAATTATTCGAGACTCTAAGCAGTTTGAAAAATGGCAGAGGAAAATATCAGATTTTGTTTGGGCAGGCAAAAAGCCTCGAGTGAAAATGAAAGTGTTACAAGATGCAAAAGAAAGAGGCGGAATGCAACTGCCCAACCTAAGACTTTATTATGACGCAATTTGTTTAGTGTGGTTGAAAGATTGGATGATGCTGAAAAACCGGAAATTACTGGCCTTAGAAGGATACAAAAAAATATTCGGATGGCATGCATACTTATGGTATGATAAAGTAAAAGCGGACTCTATGTTCTTACATCATTATATTCGGAGAAGCCCATTCACAACTTGGAAGAAGTACAGAAATTACCTACAAGATGGAATCCCCTCATGGGTGGTTCCATATGAAGTAATAGATCCGAGAACTGTCGATAATGAACAACAGTGTTTAACATACAAGGAGATAACCCGAATGGAATTTTCTAAACCCAAAATAAAGACGCAGGACGAGTTGTCTCCAAGTTATGATTGGTTTCAGTATAGACAGATCACAGATCTTTATAATTCGGAGTGTGTGAAGGGAGGGATAAGAATGGAGAATTCGGAATTAGAACAGGCACTTTTACAAGAGGATAAAAAGGAAATCTCTAAGGTATATAAAGTGCTGCTGAAATGGTATACTGAAGATGAAACAGTTAAAGTGCAAATGGTGAAGTGGGCTATAAACTTTAATAAGGAAATAACAATGGAGGCGTGGGAATACTTGTGGAAGAATACAGTGAAGATCACGACATGCACCAATATTAAAGAGAATGTCTATAAAATGATTTATCGTTGGTATACGACACCAAAAAAAATTGTGCTAGGGAAGTTGAACATGTCTAATAAATGCTGGAAATGTAAAAAGCATGAGGGATCTTTGTATCATATGTGGTGGACTTGTGAGGTAGCTAGGCAGTACTGGGGGGAAATAATAAGAGTAATAAGCGAGATTTTACAATTTCAAATTAATAAGAACCCAGAACTCCTGCTACTGAACTTGGGAATGGAGGACATTCCAGCACAATATAGGACATTGCTATTTTACATGACAGCAGCAGCTAGACTTTTGTACGCGCAAAAGTGGAAAGTGCAAGAAGTGCCAACTATCGAGGACTGGACTTACAAATTGCTGTACATGGCGGAAATGGACAAAATGACAAGGAAACTGAGAGACCTTGATCCAGGACAGTTTAACACAGATTGGGAGAAGCTGAAACAATATTTAGTGAAGAAATGGGAGGTGGGAGGAGAACTGTGGCAGTTTGAAAATTACTGAAATACAATAAAAGTAGAGGGAGGTGACTTTACCGGGGGGTGGAGAGGTAAATGAGAATTTCTAAGCAATTATTTTATTAGACTATTATATATAGCATTAAGTATTATAGGTGTTATTATAAGAATTATAATGATAGAATAACTAATTATAAGGATAGAAACTAATTAATTTCATTTCTGGCAATAATTGTATAATGGAGATAATTTTATAATTGCAATGAAGGAATTTAAGTAAGGTGGGAAAATATATATTAAGGTATAGATCATGTATTAAATTGATTGAACTGGTTTGGAGGTATATATGGGTCAAATGGGTTGACTATTTTTGGTGGATAGTTGCATAAGAATAATATAATTATATAATTAAAACAGTATGAAGATAAGATATGTAGAAAAAGTAATATACAGAGTATAAGTTAAATTGGTTGACTTATATTGAATGTACTGTTTATAGAAGTATCTAAAATTATGCTAAATGAGGATAAATTGTTTGTCCCATATTGAAGATGAGATTATGATAGAGTATAGAGTACCAAAATTAGCCAAATGATTATTATCAAAAGAAAATATGCCAAGAATGTATTTAGTTATGTATTATTTAGTTGTTAAAGTAAGTAGGAAGACAGAAGGAGCACTGTGTTATATAGATAAGCTTAGAAGAAAGTGAAAGTTTACGTTTGATAGACAGAATAAATTTAAAATGAGTAAGGGGAAAAGGGACAAGGGGTTGGAAAACTGTTGGAAGTCAACAAAAGGGGGGGAAAGGGAGGGGGTTAGAACTGGAAAAATTAAAGGAAATTGATTGTAATGTATAATTTAATGATATCTAATCCAATATATATATATATATATTTAAAAGAGAAGCTTCCAGAGTGGTCGATGCCAGTATGTAAGTCCAGGTCTGGCTTCCTTTCTTTCCCTCCCCACTTCTGCTACCAGAGGGGGCAGGTAATGATCCCAAAGTTTTGAGACCCCTCTAAAAACCCAGAAAAAATCTCAAGCTGATAACACCGCTTCCAAAAAATCAGGATAACAAAAACAATCATAATCAAAAGCCAAATCTAAAATTATTATCAACATTTCTGAGGTGCAAAATTATTACATTTTTAATGCTAACTCAAGGCCTAATGCTCTCCACCAACAGGTGAATGCAACCAAAACATTTGAAAAACCAAGCATCCAATTAAAATGCAGCTCATTTAAATAACTTACAGCCCAGTTGTGATTATCTGGGGTGTATATACATAATCCAAGCAATCCAATAAATTGTGAGCATGCACCAGCAGTGGCTACCAGCCACACATCATACTGCGTAATGACTGTTCAGATGCAAAACAAATCAACATATTATTTGTTTATAATTGTGAAACTTCAGTGTGATCTTATGAGATGCTCCACTTGAGAGAAAACAGTCACTGCAAGCAAGGGCCATTTGATTTTCTAATGCCTTACTTGCAAAAACAGAATCATCACATGGGGGATGGAACTGGGGGAGAAGTTGTCATCCTGTCATCCGCTGGTGTGTGGTGTCCCTCAAGAGGCAATACTCTCCCCCTTGCTATTTAACGTATATATGCACCCCCTCACCCAGCTGGTATGGAGTTTCGGACTTGGCTGCCATCAATATGCAGATGACACCCAACTGTACCTGATGATGGATGGATGACCTGACTTTGCCCCAGATGTCCTGGAATGTGCCTTCGAAGCTGTGACTGGATGGTTGAAGCAGAGCCAGCTGAGATTGAATCCCATCAAGATGGAGGTCCTGCATGTGGGGCTGGGGTCCATGGGTGTGGGACTCCAGCTCCCTGCTTTCGATGGAGCACCGCTTACCCCAGTTTTGAGAGTTAGGAGCCTGGGGTTGGTCCTGGATGCTTCCCTGTCTATGGAGGAACAGGTCACAGCAGTTGTTCAATCTTCATTTTTCTACCTAAGACAAGCTCGGCAACTTGTCCCTTACTTGTTGACCTATGACCTTACGACAGTGATCCAGGCAATGGTCACCTCCCAATTAGACTACTGTAACTCATTCTACATGGGGCTTCCCTTGGGCTTGATCCAGAAACTGCAGCTGGTTCAGAATGCAGCTGCACAAGTGGTTGCCAGACTTCCAGTCATGGCACATATAACAACCATCCTCCGTCAACTGCACTGGTTACCAGTTGAGTACCGGATCCGGTTCAAGGTTTTGGTGTTGACATATAAAGCCCTATGCGAACTGGGTCCAGTATACCTTCGGGACCGCCTCTACCCATATGTTCTCTGGAGGTCACTTAGATCAGCTAATAAGCAGTTACTGATCGTCCCTGGTCCCAGGGAGGTCCGTCTGGCCTCTACCAGAGCCAGGGCCTTCTCAGTCCTGGCTCCGACTTGGTGGAACTCTCTGTCTGAGGAGACTAGGGCCCGGTGGGATTTGTTATCTTTCTGCCGGGCCTGCAAGACGGAGATGTTCTGCCAGGCATTTGGTAGGGGCTAGGCTGTCCTCTTGCTGGCTGTACCACTGAAGACCGTTCACCACCCATGCAGGAGCTCATAAAGTGTGACACATACTTATATCCACCATCTGAGAAATTTTATTGCACATGGATAATGTTTTAGAATGTTTATTTATAATGTTTTTATTGTTTTAAACTGTATGTTATACATTGTATGTTGTTACACCACCCTGAGCCCGTCCGATGGGGAGGGCGGTCTAGAAATGTAATAAATAATAATAATAATAATATGTTTTCACCACAGGAAAAGTAGCATCTTAATGGGGGGGGTGATATGGGAAGAGGTCATGGGGGGAAGAGTTAGACTTTCTTTTTTCAAGAATCTTGGCCTGGATTCAAATCACACACAGACAACCTACTTGGCTATTGTTATCCACTGGAACCTGAACTGATACCAGGTGAACTTTTCCAGCACTGGGGATTTCAAAACTGTTTTCATCCCTTCTGGATCATGCCAAGTGGTGAGGCACAGTAGCAGAAACACAAGATAGATCCCAGCTGCAAAACTGGCACCTGCCTTTCTTCCCCAAAGAAGAAAGCTAGACCTGAGCTAGACCTGTTGCAAAGATGTGGCATCTGCATGAGCTCAGTAAGCATCAGATCTACTGAGCCACACGGAAAGGACTGGCATATTCCTCGCCATCTCTGCTCCCACAGTGGAACATAATTACTTATTCACATAAACACACATGGAGCATATTGCAAATTGAAATTTCTCTTTCTTGTTGTTGATGATGCCATTTGTTTCCCTTCCCAAATGTTGCTTCTGCCACTGTCATCTCCACTGCCAGAGGCATTTATGTATAACCTGTCTGCTGCTGCCTTCATTTTGATACCGGAAAAAAAAAGACTTTGCTGGTGCAGGAGAAAGACTTCTCCTTCCCCCAATCCTTTCCCCCTGCTTGGGCTCTGTTTCAGAATGTTGTTTGTTTTCCCTGTTTGTAATTGAATGAGACTTTGTCATTTGTCAGTGTCTGTGTTCTCTCCTATAATATTTTGCTGATTTCTTGTATTTATCTTACTCACAGTGGTGGTGCCGAATGATAAACAAAACCTCGGTGTGCTGTAAGAGAAGGTTATTTTGTCAAGGAGTATTGCATACTTTTTATATATAATCATGCCAGTTCCTGTAATACTGCAGGCTCACAAGGGGCTCCTTTGATGTGGAAGACATTCTGGTCTGTATTGGATTCAGAGCTGTAAGTTGGAAGGAGAAAGCACCAGTATGGATAAAACAAATTTTGTAGATGGGGGATGTGGCTCTTGCTCATCCTAATGCCGGCTGGAAGAATAGGAAAACATTCAGTGGGTTCTATAGGCCAGTGCTACCATTGAGGCCTCTTTGGTTTCATTTTTCTCATATGCTAGAAGCCTGCCGCTCTCACTTTCCATGCTACATTAAGAACATCAACACTAGCTAGCCAGCTACGCTGTGCAAAGCTTAATGGGTTCCATTTGCAATGGGCTTGTGAAAACCACTGTAAAAAATGTCCAGTGTCTCCTCTGAATTTTGTTTACAATCCAGATTTGAAAAAAACTGAGAACACTCCATGAAACTCAGCTGAAGGGATGATGTTTGGCCCGGTTTCAGATAAATCGTGTAAAACTAGACACAGATGACTTCCATCATGGCTATGCCTGTACCTACAGGGCCATTGAGAAGTTGGAAAAATAGGACCCAATGCACACATTAAATTCACTCACTCAAGTCCTATGGTTTCCTCCTCTTCTCTGTTTTTATTAGATGCCTATGGTTTTCTTCCATTTACCAATTCCCCATTATTGTAGAGGTCCAAAAAGGGAAAGGAACTTGATGCAGAAATGGAAGGAAGAGGACCCATGATGAGCACCTGAAATGTAAGCTCCTTTCCTCCAAGTAAGTGGATTTAACATGAGAGCCTGAATGTAACATGTGGCGTCAAATAGAAGATATATGTGTGGGACCCAGGAAGTGCATTGCTGTGTAGGAACATATGAAAAGGTTTTCATGGTGGGTGGAAGGAGTGACATCCTCTTGTTGAAGCAGCACACTGAGAAGAACCCAGCTCAGGCAGATAATAATGGGGAATCAAGGAAAAGAATGGAATTCTCCTTAAAGCTCATCTCCCCTACTGAATTGATCCTGGGACATTCATGGCCATAACCGACTTCAAACAAATGAAGAGATGAGGTAAGCTGGAAGCAATGGCTATTGGGCACCTTTTCAATTTGTTTGAATTTAAATGTTTTAAATTGTTTTTATGGCAATGTAATATTTATTGTGGCTTTTAAATGATGTGATTCCCCTGAGCCCACTTGCAGGGAGGGCAGGATAAAAATCTAAAATAATAAATAATAATAAATAAATAAATTCATCCTGTCCCAAAAGAAGGGCTGAGAGAGCTTATTTAAACCTACTCCACTTCTTCTACTAAGATTTTGCTTGACATTTCACAGTCTCCTTTTCTAACATTGGCTATATGACTAACTAGTTGTTGCAGGGCTGAACAGGTATTGTTTGAGGACCCATCATACTGTCAGCTGTGAGTGGGTCTTTTTAGATAGTTAAATAGACCTGGTTAAAACTGGTTAGGCATGGACTAGATTGTCAGAAATGTGAATTTCCATTTCAGTTTCAGATCTGGGGTTTCTGAAGGAACTATGCACCATTTTTAGTTTTTTCCAGATGAGAAGTTGCCAGCTCGGATCTAATCCATTTGGTTTTTTCTTTATCATGAGTTTCAGCCCCATTCTTTGCAAGGAGTACTTTCCAGGCTCTTTTTACAGCTATTTTTGCACTCAACAGCTCTAAAATTGGTGAGGGGACACTATGGCAAAAACTGGCGGGCAAAGAGGTAGTGGGACGGCAGCCACATTAAAAACAATCCTACTTTATGTTAACCTTTTTCCTTTTTCTATAATGGCAATATATTATTACCTTTGTATCCTGCTGTTGCTTGTTGGTGCCGTGTATCTTTGTGCTTCACAGTTTTGTTTCCACAATGAGTGAGTATTCTCAAATTAATTGCCACTAATCTCCATCACTGAAGTGCAGGAAGGAAAAAAGCATGATTGTCTGATACCCCACCCCCTAACCTAAACAGACCTATGCTTTTCCTTTTGCTGTGAGTAGGCAGGAGTTTTTTGAAAGGGCAGAGTAGGCCAATGTCTCACAGAATGAGAAGAAGCAATCCTAAATAGGTCTACTCACATGTAAGTCCCATATTATTCAATAGTGTTAGTCCCAAGGATGTGTCTTTAGAAGGGCAGCCTAAGTTTTCTGGGGTTTTTATGAAGTTTGGTTGATTGAACAGACCACTTGCAACACCTCCCACCCCGGCACTTTTCCTCAAACTGACCGTACTAGTGCCTTGATGGGGGTGGGGGAGACAGACTACTGCCTGGGTAGCACCACAAAACAGAACAATATGCACCTCCCTAAACAGCTCTACTCAGATGTAAGTCCCATGTTAACAATAGTGTTTACTCCCAGGGAAGTGTCTTTAAAATTGCAGCCCATTTGAAGTCTGCACATTCCTCCTTCCAAACATTTCCAAAGTCAATAGTTGGAGAGGGGTGTCCCCTTGTACTTGATTGGCAGGGAGACAATGCCCGAGTAGCAACAAGAAAAAAGATGCACTCATGCACATAGCACTCATTCCCTCTTCCTGCCAACAGAGTTATTTAATACCTTAAGGGCTCTCTCCCCTTGGAATCTGATTGGCGAATGCTGTTAACAAGATGCTGTCATGCAGGCCCAGTGCCTGCCTGCTGCTGCACTGCAAGGTAAGAACCAAAATAAAACAAAACACACACACTTTTTGGTGGGAGTGTCATTGCAATTGGGTTTCCTTGATTTGACTCACCATTCCAGAAGCTGCTTTAACTAAACAAAACAGTGACTGCTGGGTGTATTTCCAGCTAGTATGTTTCTTTTTGCACACTCCTAATGTTAATATTAAGTTCTGGTAGGTGTGGAAAATCGGGAACCCACCCTGCCATCTACAGAGGCACCTACAGAGGAAAGGAGTTACCCATGCCAGATGGTTATTGGCTATACAGCCAGGGATATGTGGAGAACAGAAGGACATTTGGAATCACCATATTGCTGCATAAACAAAATACCACGATTTTATAGCCATGATCTTGACTCTCTAGAATATTTGGGTGAAAGGAAAAATTGGATGAGAGTCAGGAATACTGTACTTGCTAGAGCCACTGATTTAGAAGGACTGACTCTGTGGCACAGCTTAATATGAGAAGACCTGTTTTATCACAATATCCATCATGAAAGATATCGAACAACTTTGCTGATGTTGTACAGTTGAAAATAATTTGTGGGGTGCAAGGGGCAGTCTGCTTCTCAGTATCTTGGTTGAACTGAAAAAAGTACGACCACATTTTTTAGACCTAATTTTTTTCCTGTTCAGTTTCAATTAAGAAGTCTGGACTGGCAGGAGGAGACAGCGTATTTCGAACAGCCCATTAATTACAGAGTATTACTTTGGGGAGTAGGATATGTTCCCAGGGCACATTATTATGGAAATGCAAAGAGCTGAAGGAAACCTGGCACTTGAGCGGCAGCAGGGAGAGTTAGCCATGGAAAGAGAACTAGCTCATGCGATAATGACAGAAAGCCCAATGAAAAGGGAATCCCTTAAGCAAAATATATACTGAAAATACAAAGTATCATTTGTTTCTTTTCTGAGTCCAGTTTTCTATACAAACTTATTTTTTTAAAAATCACCTTCCCTCTTTTCTTCCCTTTGCATACTTTACCCAAAGCTCAACATGCACTAGTCAGTTCATCACTAATAGTGACAACAAGGTCCTCTGTTCTCTATATTCTCATGAATGTACATTCTGACCACATCATTAACTTTGCTAAATAGTTCATACATGAATATCTTGCTCTTCCTTCATGGTGCTCAGGATGACATACATGATTCTCTTCTCCTTATGTCATGTTGTAATTGTTTCCTTTGTTACAGGTAACTTGCCTATTGAAGGGAGACGTAAAGCCTCTCTGCTGCAGCCTGCAAAGGAACCAAGGTGCTTTTTGCAGGGAGATGTAAACATTTTGCTTGTACCAGCTGACAGGCAGAACCATGCCTATTGGGAAAGGGAAGAGAGAGGGGCAAAGACCCAAAGTAGGCAGCACAGTCCTACCTGTCAGCTGGTGCAAGCAAAATGTTTGCCTCCATCATCCCTTCCAGTACAGTAGCCCTATCACAGTGATGGGTGGTGGTCTGGCTCTCTGCCTCCACCCCAGTCTGTGCAGATCCAGATACAATGAAACCCAGCAAATGCAGTCTCATATAACGGAGCAGCTCAAACAAAACAAAATAAAATAGGACCTGAATTCATGTAGAATCAGAAATCCCTCTCAAAACCTGAGTATAATGATTGGCAGTAAGTGGAAACACTGTGCACTGAAGCTTCTGTGGACTGTTATGGTTGGATAACACCCCTGATAGATACATATCTGCTGAATCTCCCTGATTGCATCCTCTGCTGCCCAATTAACTGAAACCAGAATTTCAGGAAACCACCATGTCACAACTACTCTTTTTTTTATTGCGTGGTTGTGTCTTTAACATTTTTGTTATTTCTCTCTCACCCTGGATTTGTAACACTGCCACCAGGAATTTAATTCCAATCTGATTGATTGACCTTTCCCATAGTATTGTGTCCAAGCTTTAAGGCTCCTTCATTAGACTATGTGGGCCTGAGGATGAGACTGTTGTATGGGAATAGCATATGAATCTAGGTCTAACCATAAGCAAAATAAAACTTTATTTGTACAAGAAGCATATTGACTTCAGGATGTTTAGCAACTTTTCTTCAGTAAATAAAACAGTGTATGTTAATAACTTTGGACTGGCATATCACAATCTTTCATTTCACAATCACCCCCGCTCTCAAATCTTTCTCTTCAGAATGTACTTTGTTCAATATTTTATTTTGCTCAGTTAATCTCTCCCCTTTTAACTCAGGTTTATATCAGCTTTCCCCCCTCACATTCCTATAATACTCTGACAATATTAGGATTTGACTCTCTCTAGTCCCTAAAATGTCCTCTATAAGTATTCTACTTTCCTCTTAGAGTCTTAATGCTTTTCACAGCACTATGTGGGATTCTAATCACAAGATTGCTTTTCCAGGCTCTGTAGACTGCTAACTCTCTAACTGTTTGATGAGGACTCTCTCTTCCCCACACACTTCTTAGTTCCACCCATATACTCTCAGGGCCAAGCTACACATGACGAATGACACTGGAACAGCAAGTGGATTGAGTGGAGGGCAAGTGAACAGGGAGAAATACACTTGCTGTTCAAGTGTCATTCGTCATGTGTAGCTTGGCCCTCAGTCACCAACCAATCATCTCACTCACTCATCCCCCTCTTTCACTCCCCTTGTTCTTCTGCAACTTACCAAGCATTTAAAGAAACACAGACTTAAAACTTTAAATCATTACACTCCAGCATAACCATTTGATCTGCATCAATGGCTTGGATCTTAAACTTTAAGTTTATTTGCACGTCCTTGCTCATTGTAGAGGTGGTTCTGTGCTGCACAGAGCTTTTCTCTGCCACCAGCTGCTTTGTGGCTCATTGAAAGATGCTGATCTTGCATGAGAAGATCCTAGTGCCAGAGAAACACACTTCACAGCAGAAGACAGTTGTAGAGGCAAGAAGAAGTAGAAGAAAAATTTAGAATCCAAACTTTGATGTTTTATTACCATACTAGTAGCAAAGTCTGTTGTGGAGGGAAAATATAACAGCCTCTAGAAAGAGCAGGGTAAGTGGGCCAGGCATTAGTTCCCCTGGAGAAAATGGCTACGTCAGTGGGTAGAATCTATGTCATGTTAGGTTGCCAGCTCCAGGTTGGGAAATTTCTGGAGATTTGGGGGGTGGGGCCTGGAGAGGGTGGGGTTTGGGGAGGGGAAGTGTTATGTATTGCTAGAGATGGAATGGAGGCTTCTGAGGCCTACAAGCCTATTGGTGTTTGTGCAAGGGACTGCCAATTACAACTTTATCACCCAATCACTGGGCTGCAAGTAGTTACTTTGTAAATAGTTCATACAAATGACGGATTTTAGCTGCTTACTTTGTATTGGTTGTTGTTTAGGGTGGGTGAGGCTTCTGTGAGTATAAATTGAGTCCTGCTGATCCTAGCAGGCTGTTAAGGCTGTTCTAGTTTCAATAAAGATGTCTGTATGGTTAAGAACTGTTCCTGCCACTATATAATAGGAAGTACCTCATTAGGGTATAATTTCATATAATAACCTCCAAAGCAGTCATTTTCTCCAGGGAACTAACCTCTATGGCCTGGAGATCAGCTGGAATTCTGGGAGATCTCCAACCACCACCTGGAGTCTGGCAACCCTAGGCATTACACATTGCTGAGGTCCCATCCCCCCCCGACTCTGCCCTTTCCGGGCTCCACTCTCCAAATCTCTAGGAATTTCCCAAAGAGGAGCTGGCAACCCTAAATGCCATGAAGTCCTCCTCCATAGCAGTTATTTCCTCCAGGGGAATTGATTTAGGTTACCCGGAGATTGGGAGATTCTGCAAGATCTCCAGGCCCCATTTGCAACCCTGCAAGAACCTGTTTCCCCAAAAACCCTACACACAAGGGCTCAAATAGGCCAAGACCTTCCCTGGCTGTTGCCCGCCCCTAGGTAGACTGCCCCTGACCATGGAGGCTTCACCATCAAGTGGCCCCCTCCTTCTCTGCCTCCCATGTTACCCACTGCTTTTCACCAGTCTCTAGCATCTCCTAGCAACTGGATGGAAAGCTTGGCTGGCAGTTTCCATGGTTACCCACACCACTACGGAAGCTTCAGCAACCAAGGCTGGCATAGCTTCATGTTCAAAGAAGGTAGAGCTGGAAGGGCTTTAAGGGACCATTGCTAAATTACAATAGGCTTTTAAAAAAGGAGTTCTTTTGTTCCCTCAACGTTCACTCGCAACCTCCGCCTCTCACTCCCAAGCACCTCTGATTGTTTCTGAAGCTCAGTTCTCCTCTCTTCTTCACCTTCTCCCCTTCCACCCACCGACCACAAAAGGAATATTTCACCGACAACTCCCTGAGGTGACCTTACCTGGCAATGAAGCCTAGTCCCACCCCCTCTGCTTTTGCCTGAGCCAAGTGCACTTGCATACTATGTCTTGTGCTGGAAACCTTGTGATTTTTTCTTTTTTTTTGCTTTTCTTTTTTGTTGGAGGCTGAACTTTTTGCAAACTATGCTTTATTCATTTGTTTCTTGCATCTTCTCACATCTTTGCAAAGTGAATATGAACATGACGATTGCAAAGAGCTGCACTGGCTTCTCTCTTCTGAATTTCCTCACGATTGAATTGTTTTTCTGAATTTTCCCACAATTGACCCTACTAGTCCTAGAATTGCTTATGCTCTGTTTCAGCTTTTCTTTGATTTTGAGCTGGAATCAGCTGGAATCAGGAGAGGGGCACTGCCGGAGAGAAGAGGGTCAGGAAGACTGGTGCATTGCTGCAACTGGCAGCCACCTGGTTCAGTCCATAGGGCTGAATTGGGAAGCTGGCACAGCGGGAGCACTGCTGGGGGGAGGAGAGATAGGCAGCCTTGCCCAGCAGAGAGGCAGGAAGGGCAGGTGCTCCCATCACCACTCCTCACCCACAGATCAGCTAGGAGAAAGCCTCGAGGAGGCAATGGGGAGGAAAACCATTTTGCCCCCGCATGCGCCTTACCCCCACGTACTGCGCATGTGCAGCATACTGAGCATGTGTGGGAATAAGAGGTGAGTTGTCGACAACACAGTTTGCCTTTTATATAGTAGGATGTCAGATATTATTGCAGTTCTATCATTACTGATGTTATTTGACTGAGATTTTGATTATATATCATTCAAACATATATCCCTATCACCCTAAGATCCAAAAGTAGATAGCTATCCCTATACTGTAACCATTGGGACTAACAGGTATTCAGTGGATATTTGTCCTTTCTTATGGCCCTACCTGACTGGCTACATTGTCATGACCAGAGACTGAGTGTCGTCTATCATGTCAATTGTATGCCTCTGCCACAGGAATAGATGATCTGACCTGATGGTACTGTCAAATTCTCCCTTTGTACTTTCTGTTGTGCTGTCGTCTCATGCTGTTTCCAATTGTGTTTGTATTTATCACTTTGATATTCCTCACTTTGCCTATTGGCTATGTTCTTGCCTGTTTCTGCTAGTTCTCCCTCTGTGGCTCTCAGAACTTCCTTTTTGGCAGAACTTGGAGAGCTGCTGTAGTATAGTAGTTAAGTAGTTTGGCTGCAAATCAGCACTCTCCTGGTTTGAATCCCACTACTGCCATGAGCTCAGCAGGTGGCCTTGGGTAAGCCATTCCCCTCAGCCCCAGCTCCCCAGCTGTATTGTGGGGATAAAAATACCACTGACCTTTTTCATCGGTGGCACTAATATATCCAGAAGGGAAGTATATAAGCACAGTTGTTGTTGTTGTTACTGGTCCATTAACTTTGAATCTGAAAGGACGTGGAGCACTTACATAAGAAAAACCCTTCATTTGCTTTATTTCCGTATTCAGTGAATTTATATACTGTTCTTCAACACAAGGATTCTCAAAGTAATTTTATGGCCTGTTTTTATGTTCAAGACTGGTTTATGCTGCTTTTTAAAATTGACTGTTGGTTTTAACACATAGATTGTCTTTATTAAATTGTTTTTCATTGATTCATTGTTTCACATTTTTCTCTATTTTGTTTCCTTTTTCCTGTTATCTGTGGAGAAGGGTTATAAATGGGCAAATAAATAAACAATAAACAATATGAAAGAATTAAAATGTTGTAAAAAATCCAAAAGATCATGAATAGGGGTAACATAATGGCAGGACGGCCTGCTAACGCCCCCTTCCCTCAGTAATGGCTTCAGCAATGGCAACAGAAATCAATGGGAGGGGCTCCTCAGCTGATTCAGGCATGACAGACAGATGCTTGTCTCTTCCCTGCCCTTAGTCTAATGGTTCCCATTTATGGTGGCTGGAGGGGAAAAGGAAGAGGCTTTCAAATGGAGCTGGATCCAGGCACACTGACAGTGCATTACTAACAGAGTTACACCCTTATATACCCATTGAACTCAGTGGGTTTAGAAAAGCATAACTCTGTTTAGGATTGTACTTTTAAGGGTACCTCCCCTTTTCTCCATCCCGTGACCTCCTTCAGCAATAGCAGTTAGAAGCCAGAAGGAAGAGATCTTCAGCTGGTGACTGGTTTTGGTTTTGGTTTTCCTTAGTACAGTTCCCTCTTCTGCAATATCCAAATCCCTGTTTTGTCTTATATACACAATTCCCCCATCCATTTCATCACCCCTTCTTGTATCTCAGTTTCTGACTAAACATCCACATTCTGTAAAGCACCCAACTTGTTCCAGTTGAAATAAGTCATACAAATTAGATGTACAAAAATATGCAGTTTGCATGATGTATTTCAACTGCAGTGTCTGTGGAGTTTGTTTTCCTGTGTCAAGTATGGTTTGGAAAAGATTTTCATATGTGTAGCCCTGTTGATTCCAGTGGTATCTTTACCAACAATGAATTAAATACATTTCCCTCAAAATTCAAGAGGGAAAATTAGCTTATCTTTTTGTTTCCTTCCACCACTGCCAACAATAACAATATTCTGTGCCCTCTTTTTAGGCTCAAACTTTGAAACATTCCTTAAAAACAAACAATAAAAGGTAAATAACATTTTACAGTCCATAATCTTGTCACATCTTTGCAGAAAAGCAGCTGTTTTTGTTTTGGACTGAAAATAACTGTACAGATGGATTCAAAAAAAGAATTCAATGCTGGAATCATAAGAAGACTCTGATAATAGTAATAATCTTCTTTCATTTGAGCAGCATTTTACCTTGAGAAGAACCAAAATAGCCATCTACCCCCATTCACACTCTCAATTATACCTTTAGGAAGGGGCTGGACTCTGTTCCAAGAATAACAACGCTGCTCCTTTTCTTACACAACGAGCTCCTCCATTGTACAGAAAGTCCATTAGCATCTCATTGGAGTCAGCATCTGAGAAGAGCCTATTTCATACAATGGGCAGTCTTTTGCCTGGAAGACTGAACTGAAGTATTTGATGGAGGCTCCCTGCATGACCTTGTGCTAGTTACCCTACCTTATACCACAATCCTGTTCATGCTTATTTGGAATGTCACATTTATTTTAATGGAGCTTTCCCTAAGTAAACTCCATTAAAATTAATGGGACTTATTCCCAGATGAGCAGGGCTCATTTCGAGGGGGAACGTGCAGGAATGCAGTTCCGGTAGTTCCCTCAAAAGGTCACATGACAGGTGACCCCCACCCACCTGACTCTCGGCCATTTTGGGCCCGTTTCAGCCTGGATTGGGGTTGAAACGGCCCGGATCAGGCCTCTGATGGGTGGTGGATCACTCTCCCGCTCAGCAGTGGCCCAATACTGACCATTTGGGCCCCTTTGGGGCCATTTTCAGCCCCTTTTGGCCATTTTGGGCCCAATTTCGGCCCTCAATGGCCAAGATTGGGTCCAAAACAGCCAGGATAGGTGATGTCAGGGGGTGTGGTATATGCAAATCAGTTATGCTAATGACACATTTCCGGTGCTGTCAAGGGGTGTGGTATATGCTAATGAGTTATGCTAATGAGTTCCTCCAGCTCTTTTTCTACGAAATGACCCCTGCAGATGAGCATGCATTGGATTGGATGGCATAGGGTTGTCATGCTTAAAACAGGAATCATAATCATCTAGTGGGACTTTGCATGCAAAGAAGTCTATAAAGTGTTCTAAGAGTACCTGCAATGTTTTCCAAGATTACTAATATGGGTTTGACATACCCACCAGCTACTGTAGAAAAGGTGTGTGAAAAGTGGAAGGAAATTAAAAGATGCCAGTTATTGCTAGTTTTGAGCTGGACAGTTTAAGAATTTGTGGAAATATATGCACTAGAGATGTCTTTATGAAGAGATCCTCGAAAGGTCCACAATAGTTGATTCTTTAATAACTCTTTTAAAAAACGGTTCTAGCTATTTTAGAAGACTGAACTTCACTTGTGTGCCTTTCCCCCCCTGTATTTTACTTTATATCCTCTCTAGCATTTTTTATGCATCAAACAGTAACACATCTTGTCATCAGTATTAAGGATAAAATAGGGCAAAGGAAATGGCATAAATAAAGACTAAAATGGGACATCTGTCTTCTGGCTGTCTTCTATAATCCTTCACAGAAAAGTGTTCATGGAACGGGTCAAGGACACCTTGTGAAACAGGAGTCCATTAGCATGCCCTTGCCAAAGCTGAATGGCCTCTCAAAGGAACAGAAAGGCACCCTTGCAAACAAGGAAGGAAAAGCATAGCAAGAGGCATGGAAAGCTGGTCTTTCTCTTTCAGTCAGTGGTTTCTATGAATCCATAAAGGCCTAGATTTAGAGATGGGCACGGACTGAAAAATGGACCAAAATTTGACACAGACTGGCTCAGTTTGGCATTTGAGAGCAGGCGGATTGTGGGATGTGTGTTTTTCACCAATGCAACAACTTCGTCCATTGGTCTGTGAAACCAGACATCCTGGTACCGAGCAATCAATTCCCTAGGCATCTGCAGACTTTCTGCTGCCTTTGGAACACACCAATCTTAGCCCTGAAAACCTTGATAGGCAGCTCTGGCTGCCAACCTGAGAGCTCCCATTATTCTCTATAAGAGCAAGCAGTATATATAATACCCAGAGCTGTGCCGCTGTTTCACTTTCCAGCTGGTTACCAAGGGAGGAACTGCTTGTTGCGGGAGTGTTTTTGGATTTTATGAGAAGGAGCTTGGGGCTTGTGCTGCAGCAAGGCTCTAGGAGCAAGCTCATTGGGTTTCCTTGGTTGAGGGCTCACTATTCTATTTAATATTTTTTTTTAATTTCAATTCTTATTTGCTTGTGGGATGGTGGGCTAGCCTAGGACTCTGCCCCAACCCACTCTCAGAGCAATGTTCTATACCTCCACTACATTCTCATTCTCTAGCAAAGGTTTCGCATTTCTAATATTACATTTGTTAGCTTTTATTATAGGTTAACTATATGAATAATTTTACAAAGGTTATAGAAATATTCATATGTATCCAAGCTTTTCTATCTAATGATTTGCTGTCCAAAACAAATAACTGTGTCAATGGTAACCCATCACTATACTGGAAAAATAGCCTGAGCCAGGGTCCCTTGTTCCCATGAAAGCACCCAAAGCCTTAACTGGGCATAGCTGGGGGTCCCCAACATCACATGATGCCCTCTGCCCATTGGACTTGCAAATTACTAACAACACCACTTCTGCAAAGAGTGTCATATCTGTTAACTACAGGGCCCTCTGGGAAACCTCCTGCCTTGCTTGAACTTCCTTGAATTAAAAGCCTCATTCAGTCCATGGTAAAAGGATGCCTTTTACCATGTGTGTCACTGGGACTTCCCTATTCCACATTCTCCTGACTCTAATATTGACCATATTTTCAGGCCAACCCTCAGGCCTTACCTTAAAGGTTAAGACCATCAAATATGGCCTTATGTTTTTTACTGCCAATCCACCTTCAAATATACTGTCTCATATGATTAACTGAAGGACAAACGGGAGCCCGGGAAGCTGGGACAACTCAAAATACAATAGTCCGGGGGACAACAGTAGATAACAAACAATTATAAATAATTTTTTATATTTTACATGTGCAGAGTGCTAAAGTGCAGGTGCATACAGAATAAATATATATAAATACAGTATGAAATGCTAATAGTAAAGAGGTCTGTCAGTCCGTCAACAATTCCAAAATATTCTGTATAATATCAACTGGTGGATGAAGAGTACACAAAAGTGGTGAGAAAGCATCCCACTTGTGATGTAAGTCAGACCATCAGTCCAAAGATGGAGCTGGACGTGCCAAAGGACACTCAGCCGATGGGCTTATGCGCAACTTTCCATTTCCCATTTCATTGTTACTTCTTCTTGGGCATAATTCAATGGATGGTCACAAGCGTCTCTCCTCACACCAAATGCAGTTGCAATTACAATAAAGCTGCAACTGCGTTTGGTGTGAGGAGAGACGCTTGTGACCATCCATTGAATTATGCCCAAGAAGCAGTAACAACGAAACGGGAAATGGAAAGTTGCGCATAAGCCCATCGGCTGAGTGTCCTTTGGCACGTCCAGCTCCATCTTTGGACTGATGGTCTGACTTACATCACAAGCGGGATGCTTTCTCACCACTTTTGTGTACTCTTCATCCACCAGTTGATATTATACAGAATATTTTGGAATTGTTGACGGACTGACAGACCTCTTTACTATTAGCATTTCATACTGTATTTATATATATTTATTCTGTATGCACCTGCACTTTAGCACTCTGCACATGTAAAATATAAAAAAATATTTATAATTGTTTATTATCTACTGTTGTCCCCCGGACTATCATATGATTAACTGGCAAATGTCAAACATGCTCCAAACCTACCAGCTCCCTAGCAGCTTCAAACCCCCTGCAATGCCTTACATAAACAACCCTCATCTTCAAAGCAGTGCAGGCCAAATGCCTGCATAGGAGGAGATGAGATCTACTTTAGTAGCCTCCATCCCTGCTGTAATAGGCTGGACATGCCAATCTGCCCAGCCAACCTGTGCCTGTGCCTCTTTTGAACTAAAGAAAGGGCCAGTACCACAGGAGCCACAGTGATATTGCTGTGAATGTATCTATGATGATAGGCATCTCAGCAGTTGTCCAGAGATTTGGATAAAATTAAAGTGTTATTATTAAAATTATTGTTGAATAAAGGCTAAGAAACAGAGAACTTCTACTATAATTCTAGTTTCCTTTATTCACTGGCTGATGAGAAAAAAAGAGCAATAGATTCTCTCATGGGGGAGTTGGAGATAAGCAGGCTGGGGGTTTCCCTGTTCTCACCAACACCACCACCAATCTAAGTTCTCCAGTCTATCTACTGGCAACACTGGGACATTACATTTGGGCAGGGAAAAAAAACCTTCTCAGGGCAACACAGTTGCTTTAATAATATTCATCTTGCACACTAGCTAAAAAGTTTAGATTGAAAGGCTTTAATCTTTATGAATTGAGGGGAAATGAAAGCCCTTTCCCAGGTAAATATACTGGACTGTAAAACCTGTTGGGGCCTTTGTTTACTTTGAAGGAGAACTCCACAGCTCCCAAAGGAATGCAAAATGCTGCTTTTTAAAGTGGCAGATTGACTGGCAATGAAAATGTCCCAATTTTCCTGTTTCCAGCAGAGGCTTTTCACTGCTTTCCTCATGATTGCACATAAATTACTGCTTCCTTCAAAGTCAAGCTGTCTAAAAACACACACACCACCAGTTTCTACATTTCCTTCCATGTTACCTGCTGTGCTTGCCTTTGGACCAAGATTCACCTCCTAAGGTGCTGACTATCCCACGGTTGCTCCCAGAAATTGTTCTTGGCCACGGTTCCTCTGCTTTTCTGGAATCAGCTTCCCTCTTCTGACTTCAGGTCAAAGTTCTCTGTCCTCACTCACTAATAACCTGTGCTTCAAGCTGCTGTTTGCACAGCGTCATTGTCTGCCCAGCCAGTCTCCTATGTATATTCAGGCTGTCCTCCAAGTTCCTTCTCATTGTGAAGCTAAACTGGTTAGACAAAAGATCATAACACCCAGCCATGCCCTTTACAGCAAGAGAAAATGAACCTTTCTGGGAATGAAGAGCAGGAACCATCCCCTCATAGTTCAACTTTTTCAAATCCAAGACCCACCTTTAACCCAAACCAAGAATAAGGAATCTATGGCTAAATTCTTGTATCATATATGTTTCTCTTTCTCCCTTCTGACCAGTTTTTGCAGCCTTTCTCTTTCACACACAGAGAGATAACTTATACACTCCAATTAAAATATGACTCTGGCAGACACAAGTTACTTGTGTGATGTTGTATGTGCTCAAATTCTTGTCTAACTTGACCCTTAGTGTCACTCTAGACGTTACTTGTTTTACATGTTCACCACGGAGGCAACCCATATTCTGCACAGTCACACAGCAGCTTCAGGGAATAGCTTCTATTTTAAAAAGGAGCGTGCAGATGGGCTCGGAAAGCTGTCACAAGGGGAGGGAGGGCTCCTGCCTTTCCCCCAATCTTTTTCCCCTGTGCAAAAACAGAGTTTTCCTATTTCTGCTGTCCCATGTACACACAATACCTCCATGTCGAGCAGCAAAAATGAGGAAATGTCTTCCCTCCACACTTTTTCTGCACAAATTCATGTAAGATAAGTTCATAATTGGCTATTGACCATGACAGTGAAATAGAACCTCCATGTTGAGAGACAGTTTACCTCTGAACACTAGGGGTATCAGAGGGGTGGGGGGGTAGAGTTTGGTTTCCATACCCAGATTGTAGGCTTTCTAGGGACATCTGGTTGGCCAGTATGAGAAACAGGATGTTGGACTAGACAGACAAATGATCTGATCCAGCAGGGTTGATGTAATTTTCTTATATGGAAGTTGGCTTGAGAAGGATTTGAAAGAGAAGATGGGGTCACATTCTTCTCAAGGCTGTACTTATTCTTCTTGAGCTATCTATGTACTCTTCTTTTACATGGGTGATATATTCTACATCACTTCTTATCTCATTTCTTTCTGCTTAAACACTTCCCCCTTTAGACTGATGTATTCCTAACTATAGTGGTGTTATTCTTGCTTCCCCTAAATGTCAATTATTTGCTCCCTTCTGTAGAAGCAGCCTGGTCTACATTTCTGATTAGTCTTAATTCACAAGGATAAGATGTGGATATCCTAAAATAGGGGGGAAGGCCTTGTAACTACTTATTCTCCCTGATTTGTTGCACAAATAGTGTAATATATTCTTCCCTTCAAGGAGGCTGCAGGCTAATCTGTTCATATTTCTGTCCTATCCACAGGCAATGTTCTATACCTCCACTAAGTTCTCATTCTCTAGTAAAGATTTCACATTTCTAATATTACATTTGTTAGCTTTTATTATAGGTTAACTATATGAATAATTTTACAAAGGTTATAGAAATATTCATATGTATCCAGCCTTTTCTATCTGATGTAGCTGCCTTTTTGAGGTCAGGTCACCTTGCAGCTAAATTGCTCTCTAGGGTTGTAATGGGTGTCTTGGTTTGTCTTTCCATCAGCAGCTGAGCTAGCATGTAACCAGCAATTATTAATAGTGCTGGTGAGTGTGCCAGCTTGGAGATTAGAGTGATCATATTGCAGAAGGGGCAAGGTTTCTCCAATTTAGGATTCTGAAGCAGAGCTTCATTCAGCAGGTACAGATGGTCAATCAAGGCCACTTGTGGAATAGCTGCCCTCTTCAGGACAGGAGCTTTGGTCCTTTGGGGACATGGTGTAACAGAATGCAAGTTGCAGATGTTTCCATTCAACTGCAGGGATGTGAAATTTCCCAGGTGGTCCAAATCTCAAACCAAAATGTTCAGACTTCTTCCATCCTCACCCTCTACCTCAAGAAGTAAAAAGCTTTCACAACTGCCACTAGAATGAACAAGCAGAAATGTATAGTTTTTAGTTCTGCTACCCTCAAAATCTCCATTGATGTATTCATGTATTGATCACAGACATTTTTGTAGTCATCTACTCCATTTTACCCCAGACATAGGGGAAAAACCTTGTGAAATGCTTGTTTTGAAATATGTCCTTTCCAGGTAAGAGTCTTCTCAACATTTACTTCCACCATGGCTTGTGTGAGATAAATCAGGCTTTCATGTGGGCATGCAGTGATCACAATAGTACAAAATTCATAAAAATGTAACTCTTTTTAAAATTAAAGCTATTAATTAAAGAAAAAAACATAACAGCAAACAGAGTTGTCTAACAAGTACTAAGCAAAATAAAAACAAAATGAATGGTAACTGCAATCCTCTTTTCCTAGGTCAAAATTCATGGTAGTGAATTAAGAGACAGGAAGAATAATTTTATTGTTATCCAGTTTCAGTCCTCTGCTTTTTGTGCTGGTGTTCTTTAAGTAACATTCTTGAAGCCTTTCCTTCTGCCATAAGCTCTCTTCAAAAATTCCCAAGAATACTCACTTGATAGTCCTCATATTTTAACACAAAACTCTCCTTAAAGATGTGTCCTTGTTTTGCCTGGTGTCCTGATTCCACCAAGGTTCCTATGTGACTATTCCCCTGTATTTACAAGAACCCTGTGGCCTTGCTGATTACCTCCCATTAACAGATCAATTGCCATTCTCTCCACCTTCGTGGACTGATATGTAGCTTGAAAAACTTCATCTACAGCCTTTACCAACCACAGATTTCTGATTTAGGTTAACTTCTGAGCCCTCCCTGAGCCCTTCGTGGGGAGGGCAGAATAGAAATTCAAAGTACATAAAAATATATAAATTAGAGACCAAATTATATAGTCCTCTTTCAAGTTGAGGGGTGGTGGTCATATGACCTGGTCATCCTGTTCATAAATGTTCTTCTCCCTTATCTGGTTCTTCTTACATTGATATTTATTTCAAGATAATGGAGATTGGTGCTAATGTGAGAAAAATACTAAGGATCTGTCCATTCTTTACAGAATAAAGGAAGTAGTGATTTAAGTGCAGCGTTAGCAACTGGGAGGCAGATGCTGAACCTTCTCTACCACCATGCTCTTCTTCAGGAAATTTTTTCAAGTCAGGGGTATTTCTGGTTTTAGCAACCTACTAACAGAAAATGGCTTAAAAACTAATTTTGATGAAAAAGTGCATCTCTTCGTCAGAGAACTGTGATTCTCGAAAGCTTATGCTACAATAAAGTTGGTGAGTCTTAAAGGTGCTACTGGACTCTTTTTGATTTTGCTGCTACAGACTAACACGGCTAACTCCTCTGCATCTACAACAAAAGAAAGGCATTTGACTTCACTGTAGATACCACATATAGTTGGTCTAATATTTTTAAGCTCTGAGATTTTTAAAAATCTATCTAAATATTGTTACATTCCAGTTTTTATTTTAGCACTTTTAGTAGTAATTTTAGAGAATTAGGGAAAAAATCTCCAGCTTCAATTCCAGTTTCATTTGGAATAAAAATATCCAGCTTACTGAATTGTTTTTCGCCCAGATACTATCATTACAGTTTCTGCTTCAAAAAGTACAACTATCATTTAAGGAAAAGAAATGGACTCAAATACATGTTTTCTCTGACTCTTCACATCTTAAACCTTTCTGTAATTCATTCCCTCATCTTCCAATGTGGTTTTCAGAAGAAGTCATGGTGCGATCAGATGCATGTTTTAAAGCGAGAGTGATGAAAAAACAGAAACATTTCCAACTAACAGGGTGTTGTGTGTGTGTGTGTGTTCACACACGATCATGTGCACACATGGCATTTTCCATTTCTATGGATGATGTAAAATGTCTAGCAATCAGTAACAATCACACTTCAAGCAACAAGAATACCTATCATATCTCATGTCAGATTTCCACTAGTCCTTGCTATTTGACACACTCAAAATAACACACCAACAGATTTCTGAAGTTTAGAAAGGTGATCTATTAAACAACCTTTATTTCTAAACGTCTAAATATGTTTATTTCACTTCAAGAAACAAAACTTGTATAGAATGCATGCATGTATAAACCATGAAGTACACTATTACCTTACTGAAACTTTAGCTACAAGTTCTGAAGAGGTCACCCATTACAAAAGTCATAAACAGTCAGCTACATGTTAGCACTAGCTCGATACTCATGCTTCGCTATGATATTTAACTACTTTAAATCCAGTTGCCGCATTTCTTCAACTGTCTGCAGTTTCTTGACCTGATTTTTACCTCAGAACACAGAATTCCTCAACTGACCAATCAGAGAGAGGGGCGTGCAATCAGGCAGGAGCCTGCCAGCCACACAAGAAAGTTAAGCCCACAGGGAGATTGACAGCCCTAGTGAACTTTGAGAGGAAGACTGGGAGGTGCATTTTACCTCAGGACACATTCAATGACTCCCAATAGCAACGGCAGACTGTTTAGAATGTAGGGGGTGAGGACCAATCAGGCCGTATATGCAAATGCTCTTGAAAGGTTGGCCCAATCAGGGAAGAGTGGCTAAGCTGGCAGTGGGCTGGGGGGTGGGGGGAGAAGCAGGCAGTAGCCTGCCAGCCACATAGGTAAGCTGTATCCTTTTGGGGAAACACATTTGACCCCTTTTGACCCCCCCTTACGGGGTCAACATCCCTTCTTAGTCGGTGTTTACATCATGACAGGAATGTTCTCCCAAAAATTCATGTTTCTAGGTCCAGGGGTTTGGGCTGGTCGATGATGAGTCCATCAGAACACTTGCCTTTACATATATAGATTTATCCCTTGTATAACGCATTCTGTTCTGAAAGTCTCCTCCCAGTTGGAGTAATGAGATTTCAGGATTTCAAACACAGAGAATATTCTCAAATTTTATAACAGGAGGAAAGAAATGGAAAATAATTCTCCAAAGCAGACAACCACATGAGATCTTCAGTAAAAACACTATCACTTTAGTTCTCTTTTCCTGTTTCCATTACCATTCAGTAATGAACTTAAGTGGATATTGAAGGGAAATGTGATCCTAATAATCAAGAATTTGTAGTCACCCATTGCAATCATCTGTGATCTCCCAGTCATATTGTGGTGGAAAGTAATCTCAAGTCATAGCTGACTTATGGAGACCTCCCCCCCACACACACACACTGGGGGTTTTAAGGCAAGAGACTAACAGAGGTAGTTTGCCATTGTCTGCCTCTGCATAGTGACTCTAGTCTTCTCGGAGGTCTCCCATCCAATTACTAATCAAGACCAACCTTGCTTAGCTTCTGAGATCTGATGAGATCGGTTTTGCCTTTGCTATCCAGTGCAGAGCTCCAGTTTTATTAGGAGCACAGGAAATTGCACTTTACTATCAACATTTGTTCATATAATATTGTGTCAATGATTCTTTGTGGTCCTAGGTATAGAAAGGGCTTTTACAGCACCAGCAAACTAAGATTGTTTGACTGGAGACACTAGTGCCTGAACATGGAATCTTCTATATGCAGAGCATGTGCTCTTCCTCTGAACCATGGCACCACCTAGCCATCTACTCCATACAAGATCTACAATTCCTGAAAATTCTCATAGTTTATCAGTGACATTTTATGGCTAATGTATAAGGTCTAATAAGATCAACAGATTCCTTCATCCACATCCAAGTAAATATTATTGGCCACAACCACAATCTTAGTTTATCCTCGGGATTAAGAAATATGTTATTTACACAGGAGACTGCAGCACTGAACAAAGACCTTTATTTCCATAGGCCAATTCTTATAATGATGCTACAAAGTTTCTGCATCTTTAGATTTCTAATCCACACTTGATCCTCCCCAGGAAAGTTAATGGGAAAGAAAAGAAGAGAAAACAATAAGGAAATAGAAGCTTGGTTCCAAAATGAATTGTGGCAACCAGAATAACTTTGCAACTTTTTCTGGCCTTGTAAATAGAAATCTAGATACATTCTTTGTGTATATACTGATTGTAGCCAGTGAAGTAGGGTTACTTTAAGTACCACCTTATGTATCCTATGCCCCAGATGAAATTAAATGGTAGTGTTTTCTTCACAATCAAACATGGAAGTTAATGTTCTTTTGCACCCAAGATGTCCCAGGATGCTCTAGAAGTTCATGTAGCATGTTCTTATTACATTGGAGCTGCCAGAGGATGATGAAAAGCAGTTCACTTGCAATTCCATATGCATGTACCATTTTCAGAAAGAACTCAGATCCTGCTCCAAAACTGCTCACATACTAGCCTGTAGGGATGTGCAATCCAGGTTTGGTATTCCTTTAAAAATACCAAATTTTACCTGATTTGGTAAAATTCAGTATTACCAAACTCAAAAGGGAATATCGAATCAGATTCAGTATTCTGAACTCAAGTTTAATGAATTAATTCAGGTTAATTTGGTAAACTTCAGTAATAGTGGCTGGGCTGTTCGTTGGCTGTTCCTTTGCTAAGAAACAGCAAAGAGGCACTGTTTCCTGCCTTTTTTTACCTGATGTTGGGGGGAGAATGGAGAGGGGAATGAGGCAGAGGCAGAAGGGGGGGAGGAGGAAGAGAGGAGGAGTCGGTGGCCAATCTTTGCAGGAACTTTCCTTCTCTGGCCAATGGAATTCTCTAGAAGGAGAGTGTCTTTTTAAAACAGAAACACCCAAATGAAGCTACAGAATGCTGTTGTGTAATATAATGTATGTAATGTGTTCTAATGTTAACTTAACTGTTTTCATTGCAGGGGTGGGAAGGGGCCAATGATGAAGGCTGTTACAGAGAAAGAATTCCTTGGATTTTCCAAGTACCTCACTGTCAGTTTCAGCTTGAGGCCATGTGGGTGGGAGCCATCTTAAACAACTGTGCTTGCTTGCCATTGTCTTGTGCTTGTGGCTGGATACTGCTTGGTTTTGTTCTGTGGTGCTCGCCCCTCCACGGTTGAACCCAGTGTTTGGCTGCTGTGAATTACACTGGTTCTGTTGGGCTAAGTTGCAAGAATGTCCCTTGCTTCAGTTTGGTTTGGGTGGAATGGATGTGATTCTCTATTGTGAAGTTGGTCCCCTTGCTTCACTTTGGTTCTGAGGAAGATTCCATGTCCCTTCTTCAGTTGGCTTCTAGTTGCAAGATTGCCCCTTGCTTCAGTTTGGTTTGGGTGATTCTCTGGTGCAATGTTGGTCCTCATAAGTAACAAAGGAGAGTGGCTGGTTAGCCTATTGGGGGGAGGTGTTGGTTTTTTGTGGGGAGAGTTTCATTTTGGTTCTGTTGGGCTTCTCCAGGGATGAGCTTGCATTTAGGAGCACACGTTGGCTGTGGCATCCTTCCCCTGTGGATATGTGTCAAAAGTTCTCATAATTGGGAACAATAGAGAGTGGCTGGTCAGCCTGCTCAGAAAGCACTGGGGATTTGGGGAGGATGTCTGTTTGGTTCTGTTGGACTGTTTGGCGTGGAGCTTGCATTTGGGAATGTGCCTCTGGTCATGGCAGCCTTGGTCCATCTGTATCTGCAGTAGGAGTCAGCTTGAAGTTTTTTTCCCACATTAGGAACATTAGGAGGCTGGGGGCACCTTGTTCAGGGGCCCACAGAATTGAACCCTGGGGTCCAATCTTCCTGAAACTTGGGAGTTCTTTAGAGGACAGTCAGGAGTAAGTTTCCTGCAAATTTGGTGGATTTTGCTTGCAAAATGCCACCCTCAGCTTTCCAGATTCCTCTCCCCCCCTGATATTTTCCCTTTAGGGAATAATGGAGATTGGAGGTGGCTGCAGTCACATTCTTTGAGGGGGGGGGACGATAAAGTGCCCCCATGGGAGTCCAATCTCCATGAAACTTGTGGAGTCTTTAGAGGACAGTTAGGAGTAGGTCCTTTGCAGAGTTCTGGTGAGGAGGGCAAGGAAGGTGGACACCCAGCTAGTGAGCTGAGGGACAACACTGCTAATTTGCCATGTGGGAGTTTTTTCCACTCAACTATCTGCTTGGATCAAAGGACAGATCGTGAGTTTATCCCATCTGCATTCCTAAAACTGCTTGCTGGAGGGGGGGGGAGTTGCTGAGACGGAGTTTTCGGCATTGGTTCCTGCTGCAGCATTTGGAATCTGGGAAAGTTATCTTCACTCTTAGCAGTGCTGAAGCCGATAATCGATACCAAGCCTTCTGCTCCTCATTTCTTGATGTTAGAAGAGATTAAGTTAACAAAGAGAGATTTTCTCCAAGACAATGAGATAACATCCTTTGGGGAGAGAGCCTTTTTTAAAGGAGATATAAAGGATGTTTGAATAAATCTTTCTTATTCCGGATTTTTGGAAGATTTATAGACCTGGGAAGTGAAAAGTCTAAAGACTGAATGTTTGTTCAAGATTTATTAATGTAGATTTGGACATTTTTAGGGGGAAAGTACTTTTGCGATTAAAAGCATTGCCTAGTAAAGGAACAGTTAAGCTGGGAAAGTGAAACTTGGAAAACAACTGTTTGTTTTGGCTATCCAAGATAAGAGCACCTGGACTGTGTTATTGTTTTCTTTCTGTTGCTATGGCAACAGGACTTGGAAGAGATACCCTTGCTGTAGTGAAGGAGAGACACTACTAAGAGAATTTTAGACATCTACTGCCACTCTGTGGCACCTTCTGGCAACTACAGAAATACCTACAAAGTCATGGCAACTACAAAAAAAACTCGCCGTGGATCTCTAGATCTTCCAGAAATGGATAAGTTGGGGAAGAATTTGGGGGCCAAAATGACTCCCTTGAGATACAAATAGACAAAAGGATTGCTGCTTTGAGAGATCAGATGACAGAGCAAGTTCAAAAATTGGACCAATCTATGAAATAAGTCTCTGTAGAAGTGAATCAAATTAAGGAGAAAGTTGAGACAATACAAAACATTCTCTTCTCATGAGTGGATTCTCATGATAGTCTGATTGAAAAACAACTAGACAGCCTGGCACTGTTATAAATGCAAGAAAAAGAATTTGCCCTGAGGTTTAGATTCATCCCAGAAGAAGATAGTGAGGACATTCTAGACAAAATGACTGTGGCTTTGGCGGAGTTTTTGGACTGGGATCGGGATGCAATGCAAATGGAAATTGATCGCATATATAGAATTAACTCTAAATTTGCCAAAATGAGAAAACTCCCAAGGGATGTGCTGGTCTACTTTGTAAGAAGAAGAGTGAAGGAGCAAATTCTACAACAGCATTATACCACAAAATTAATAAGTGGTGCCCAGATTATAGTTTTGAAAGAAATTCCCATTCGATTTCTGCATAAATGCAAGGATTATAGCTTCCTGGTGGAAAAGCTAAAACAGAAAAATACTGCTTTTCGATGGGATACTCCAGAAGGTATGATTTTTACATTTCAATGGCAGAGATTTAGATTGAGCTCAGTACATAAAGCCAGACACTTTTTTGAAAAATATAGGCATCAATTGGAGCAGAGTAAAGAGGAGGAGGAAGTAGAGGCCCATATTTAACTCTGCTCTTTACTTTTCCATATATTGGAATCCCCCCCCCCATTTTATTACATTTTAAAATTTCACGGCGCTATGGATTACAAAAGTACAAAGTTAAAGCCAACACAGAGTTCAATAATCATTATGTAAGGCGTGCAATCCTGAGAGTATGGAATAAATACAAACTTAGGTTTCATTCGAAAATACCTCTCTGGCTGTCATCGCAAGAAGCTCTTTTTAGAAGGGAAATGGTTAGTCCACCTAAATGGATAACTTATCAGGATTTATTGGAATTCTCTCAGGACCAAGTTAAAATTAAATCAAGAGTGGACTTAGCAGCAGAAGGGCACACCTGTCAGTGGTTTCCATATATGCAAATTTTGGAGAGATTCAAACTAGAAAAGAGTCATTATGACTCTGAGAAATCTAAAACTGAATTTGAAATAGCCCTTTGTACAAATGATGAACGTTATTTCTAAAATGTATAAACTTTTGTTGAGGTTTGAGATGAAAGAAGAGCAAGTAAAAGAATGTATGATTAAATGGGCAAAAAATTGTGGACATGATATGTTAATGGAGCAATGGGAAAATATGTGGACAAGAGGGCTAACATTTACATTAAGCTCCAGTATTAAAGAATTTTTTTACAAAATGATGTATCGTTGGTATATGACTCCTGAAAAAATGGCTAGAATGTATAAGGGGGCATCAAATGCATGTTGGAAATGTGCTAAACAAGAAGGGACATTTTTTCATATGTGGTGGACATATAAGAAAGCAAAGAGGTTTTGGTTGCAGATACAATCATCGATGCAGAAGATTTTGAAGATTAAACTTCAGCTAAAACCAGAAATTTTCTGTTGGGAATAATGGACAGCCAGTTGGGAAAAAGTTTTAGAACACTGTTTTTATACTTTATTGCAGAAGCAAGAGTACTTTATGCACAAAAGTGGAAAACTACAACATTGCCTACAGTGGAGGAAAGGTTGACAAAAGTTTTGGAGTTTGCGTTAATGGCAAAAATTACTGCATTAATTAGAGAAAGGACATTAGCTAACTTCTTGACTGAATGGAAACTGTTAATAGACTTTTTGCATGAAATGGATAACAAGGATTTGATGACATCTGGATTTATGGATTAAGAAACAGGAACAATAGAAAAAAGAAGGGTTTTGTGACTAATTTAGAATAAGTGGTACTCTAGAAATGATATATACTTGTGGAGAAAATCGGAACTCAACTTGTAGTGTAATTTAGGGGGTTATTTGTTTTCTTTTCCTCTTAATTTTAAAGATATATGTATTGTTAGTGTGTCATGTTTAGAATTGTGTGTTTTTTATTATTCTCTATGTTTATTGTTTATTATGTTATGGTGTATAGTTTATAGTTTAAATAAGGAAAATTTTAACAAAGGAGTAGGTCCCTTGCAAATTTGGTGAAATTAGGTCAAAAAATGACCCCGCCCCCCAGCCACTGGAAAAACCCTGAATTGAGTTTCCCATAGGAAACAATGGATGAATTTTACCAAATTTGCTCTGTAATACTGAACTGAACTAGAGAAAGAATTCAGTATTTGGGGGAAAATATTTTTTTCCAGTTCAGTATTACTGAACTGAATTTACTGATTTTTTTCCCTGTGCACACCCCTACTAGCTTGTACGAAACTTCTTTACTCCCAGTAAAGAAATGCATCTGACGAAGAGAGCTGTAGTTCTTGAAAGCTTATGCTACAATAAAGTTGGTTAGTCTTAAAGATGCTAGTGGACTCTTTACTATTTTGCAACTACAGACTACCATGGTTAACTCTGACATTCAGGAACATTCTTATTTTCAGACTTTTCTCCACATAACAAATAATTGACAGGATTCAGCACTAGGTTGGGCAAGGGAAGGCAGGGCAAGCAGCTCGTGTCCATTTTAGGATCAGAGTGCCATGGTGTGGTGAGGGGCAGCTAGGATGCCATCTTCCTCCTGTGAAAGGGGGCAAGAGCTGGAGGAAAGTGGGGGCAGTAGAGCACAGAAGGCGCTGTCTCCTCCCCCCCCTGCCACTGACACAATGGAGTGAGGCAGTGAAGCCATGCCTCCAGCCAGCCAGCAGGCCCACACATCTAGGGTTGCCCAACTGTGCACTTGTTCTGAAGAGAACCTCTTGGCCATCACTTCTAGCTTGGCCCCTAGATTGGAGGAAGGCATCAAGCTTTGATCATTGAAGTGGCAGGATAGAGGTAGGATCCACACTAGAGGCAGCAATGAACCAGAATATGAACTGAAGTTCGTCACGAACCAGGCCGGTTCATGGTTCATGAACCAGTAGTTTGTGGGAGCTCATTTCTCACAAACTGTGATGAGTTTTAGCCCAGTTTGTTTGGTTCATATTTTGGTTCATCACTGAAGACAGCCTGGCACTGATCAATCAGTTTCCTAAGCAACGGGGGTGGGGGGATGGGCTCTCTTCAGACCTTCTGCTGACCTGGAAGTGACGTTTTCATGAACCAAATGAACCAGGTTGCAAACCAGGGCAAGTTCATGAAAGTTCGTGGTTCATGAAATGCACGGTTCGGAATTTTCCAGGTTTGTGCCCATCTCTAATCCACACCACAATGTGTACATAAATTTTCTGCTATTAGGTGATCTCAAGGGCTGTGTGTTAAATTTACCACTATACAAGTAATTTAGCTTCAAGGATGAAGTTCATTTAAAGGCTATATTTTGGTGTTCTTAGATGTAGAAGTGATGTTACGCAACAGAGTAGAAGTGTAGTTTGCTAGAAGATGTAATTTGGTAAGACAAGAAATAAGAAGGAGAAGGGAAGAGTTGTCTGCTTAAATTGTATGCAGTCCACTTGCAAGTCCACTTAAAGGAATATTGTTTTAATGAACCCTCTGACAGTGACTGATTGAGATGTTCTGATACCATAGATTGAGGCAGGTGAAGTGAAGGATCAATAGCTCTATTGGCAAAACTGATGAGACAGTTAAGAGTCTTTGTCATTGGCCAATCTTACCAAGACACAGGGCAAGCAAAAAGGCTTAGAGAAAGAGGGAAAGGTGAAGCAGAAGGACAAATGAGTTTTAAGAGAGTGGTGGGCTACAGGACATGGGAGATTACTATGAAGATGGAGCCGGAGGTATTTCAGAGATGAAGGACAGATTGGTGAGTGACTGTGGCAAGAGTGGGCAAGATACCAATGACCAGGTGCTGCAGAGGTGAAAAACTGATGTTTACATATGAATCAGCTGCAGAGAATAATTTCAGACATTAAATAAACTCCTCGCATCTCAAACACCCATCAGCTATTACAAAGAAAGACAATGCCCTTGTAATGGCTTTCTCAGAAATTTTGTTGCCTTAAAAAAAAAGCATTTTAGAAAATTAATACGGTTGTGAAAAGGAAAGGGATGATGGAGGAAAACTGGCAGGCAAGAGGGATGGCAATCGTGGCAGAGTTCTCTTTGCCTAGATATTTCCAAGCTTTGCAGGATTGTTGGGAAAAGCCCAATGCTGTATTATATTTTTAAAAATGAGTTTTTTCCAAAAAGGCTTAGAAAGACCCCATCTGTTCCCAATCATGATGGACTTGAAATCATCAACTATCGTTGACTACAGGCCTCTAGTTGGGAACATGAAGTGATAAGGAGCCTTCCTTTCACTTTTGATGTGCAACTTTACTGTTCGTTTCTGGGAACGTTTTAAAAAGAAGCCTCTCTCTGTAGCTGACCAGCAAGTCCGCTATGCCCTGTCTTGATTATCCCAGGCTCCTTCAATGGCTGATATCCCAGCATGTGCTGAGATCACCATAATTAAGATACTGGAATTTCCTGGAAGCAAGCCAAAGGGGCATGAACTGATTTCAGAGTGGAAGCTGTGAAAACCCTTCTCTAAGCCAGTGAGTGTTTAATGATCACAGAGTGACATAATTTAAATTGGAACAAAAAGTTGCACTGTGCAGGTAGTAATCCAGCTAAGGCTGTGCATTTAAAGCCTGAATCTAAAAGTATTTTTTTGCACAGCTCTAGTAAATCCTTCTATTGTGAATAATTAAATTACTTGGAAACGCAGAACACATGGCTGTAAATCCACATTTTCCCCTTTAAAATGGATTTAGAACATTCCCCCACAATTCCATAAAGAGTAGATGTTGAAATGGGAGGGGGGCTCTTACAGTCCTAGGCAGATATTTCAAAAGTAAGAAAGGCAGCTATCCATAGAAGGTAAGGAACTACAGTAGAAATCTTGCCCCACATGGCAACCAAACAGCTGTTTATCATTGGCCTAATTATCAAGTTAATGAGATACTAATTTCTATATTCATAAAGTATGCATGAGCAAACATGAGCATATGCAAAGCAGAGCTTACTGACAAACTTAATAAATAAAATAACAAGGTATTGGTAAATAAACATTAATGAGCTTTAAAGCAAAGATTGGAGCTTTATTTTATGAGAGTCTTGCCTGTACTAGGCTCCAAACCAGCCAGACGTTTGGCAATGTGTATGTCAATTGCATCAATCATTCATGGACTTCAGTCTGTATTTATGGACAAAGGCATACATGTTAAGAAGCTTGCCTCCCATAGGATTTCGATCTATGGTGAAACAAGCTTCCCTTCCAAAATGGAACGATCCCCATAATTTACGCTGGAACTTCCAGGGAGAGTAAAAAAGGATGTTAGTCTTGCCAGGATCCATCCCACACTAGGTCAGTAGACAAGGAATATGGGCTACCATTTGAACACAAACATTCCTAAATTACCCCAATCCAATGGAGCAGCTGCAGCTGCATACACAGAGCCTTTTTTTAAAACCTAAAATCCCACTGATCAGCTATTTGGCAGAAAACAGTGAGTAGAAGGAATTATTGGATCCAGCCCTGTTTCCCCTCTCCATATGCTGAAAGCCAGCATGTTAATTTTTTCTTAATAAAGAGCACTACCTGCACAATCTGCTTGATGAGTTAAAGAGAGAACTCTGTGCAGAGCACCTTGATGCTGAAAATTCTGCGTCCAGATAGGCATGTTTGTGTAGAAAATTGTCTTCACTGTGTATAGTGTGCCTTGCTAGATTATATCACGGATGCACAGAGTGCCTTTCCCTTGGTGTAAGGTAACGCCCAAGGTCAACTGTGTGAGCTGATTGGAGAAACCAGGAGAAGTAAAATCTGTGTAACATCTGTATATATTGTGGAGGAGAGTTCTACATACCAGCCATTGCACTAGCCCCACACCTGGGACAGTACTTCTCTGGAGACCTACCAGGGAAAGTGACTCCCTGATTTTGTGGAGGAAAGACTTACAGAGTCGATCTTGGGCGTTACCCTACACCAAGGGAATTTACTTTTCAGGATATATAAATAGTAACTTGTAAGACTCAGTTCATTTTGGACTTTCGACATCTGTTGGACTGTACTGTAAAAGGATATGGATGTATGTAATAACACGATATTTGCACTTTGACAATATTTGGAATATGTGCATAACGTTCATTTTTGTAATTTTTGTAGGAGAGTTGACTTTGTTATAAGAGGAATAGTAACTGTTGGATATTAATGGTTGCACATTGCATTTTGTATTGAATGAAATTAGTAGTAACTATATGAATTTTGTTCATCACTTATTGCATTGATTATTGTGTAAGAAGGACCTTTTCTGTAGCTTGAGACACTCTTTCTGTAAGTCTCCCTAGTGCTGATTAAAGACAATACATGACAAAATAGCACTGAATACAGTCTTCCTAATCCTAGCTGTCAAAATGGGAGGAGGCTGCTGGTAACTGGCAGCCACATGACAAAAAAACAGGTCCAGGATTTTAGCAAGAATTTATTTGCCATCTTTATTTGTTTGCTTTTAAAGAAAAAATAGTGGGCATGTAACTGGTTTGTGTGCTTATGTGAGAGAGGTAAGCATACTGTTTGCAAGTTGACAGGTACTCACCCATATGCTCACAGGTAGCTAGATTTTTCTGCCTGCACTCAGGCAATGCAGTTAATCATTTTTTGATTATGGAGTAGTAGTATTTACCTGGTAGTTGAAGGCAGTGATCCATTATAACTTTGCTTTCCAAAACTCTCCTTATATTCAGCCCAAAGTAAGCAATCTCTTTCAAATGTTGCATGGTGCCTTACATTGCTGTGGCAGTTACAATTTTCTGAACACAAGGGGGGAAAAGAATCATTTCAGAATCAAAGCTGTTATTAAAATAAGACTGTGGTTCTCAAAGTATCTGTTCCAAGGATGATGTGTGTCCTTTTAAAGAAAATATAACCCCAGCTGAGGAGCTGATTTTTAATTTCTTGTCCCTACTGCCTTATTTAATTTATTTAAATACTTTACCACCCCCTCCCAATCCTGTTTAACTCAAGATCTCCTCTTTCCATTTTTCCTCAGCTACATCTGAACCAAATGTTTGATTCCTTTTCTGTTTCCTTCTCCTAGTAATTTTTTCCTGTAAAATATACATATTTTTATCTTATTTCTGCATTTCTGCATATAGTATGCTATATGGATAAATTATATATATTGTCAAGATAAACACCATCCAAATTGGGTATAAAAACCATGCAGCATCTATAAATCTATGAACCCATTAGCAAAAAACCCAATTTTGTGACAAAAATATAAATGAATATTAAAAATGATGAAATAGGAAGCATTGACTCATCATTACCTAATTCTCACAAAGATTTCTGATTCTATAAAATAGCAGTTATCAAGAAACTTTATTTCTATGCAAAGCAAGAATATTCAAACATATATGTTCCAATGTGGGAAACAACTAAGGCACAGCTTATCTTACATAAAAGATGCTAAATGGAAATTGTATTTTTTTAAGTTTGAAAGATAACTGAGATTAACAGTGAAATCCTAGGAAGAGTTACTCCAGTCTAAGCCCATTAAAATCAATGAGCTTAGATTAGAGGAACTCTGTTTAAGATTTCACTGTTAAAATGTTTTTAAGATGAAGCTGAGACACCTTTTATTCTGGAGTGAGTCATTTGTGAATGGTGTTACGAGGGGATAGAAAGCAAAGTATCCACTTTCAACTTGACTAGATAATATAGATTATACATAAAAATAATAGACATCAGTGCAAAAATGGGATTTGGCACTGTTTGTACAAACACTCTAAGACTGAAAGATCTGGGTTTGTTTTATATAATAGTTAATATGATGCAATCATCTCCAAGAATGTGCAGATCTGATGCTGAGCTTCTAGCTAGTCTATGCTCACCTGGAAGAGCATTTGCATGACCTGTATTTCCATGGGGGAACTGTACATGCAGCTGCTACATGATATTATCACACTGATTTAGAAGTAGCCATCACAGTAGTGGAAATTAAGATGATCATGTGTCGATTTTCTATATAGGGACAGCGGTTTTAGAAGCACAACCTCCATATAAGCTCAGTCTAGCTGTGATACTGTCAATGTCCCCTATAGTAACAGAAGTGATCACATGTGGTCCACAGCATTATGAACCAGGTCCTAAGCAAATGGACTTTAAAAAAACTTTTCCTGAAAACAGTAGGACTGGCCCTCCATTTATAAGTATGTTGATGTTGATAAGTCTTTCTTATGTTCTTTTCTGTAGTGGGTAAGCTAGGTTAATATGCACTGAGCTACATCAGTGAACTCCACCACTATCTTATATATAAAATAGCAAGAAATCAGATTCTTATAGTATAGGGCGGTCCATGCAATCCCCTCCAGAAGCACATGGTAATCAATAAGATCATGATGATCATGAGAAAATATTTGTATGAACACTCAATCCCAAATGAGGTATATATATGACCACTATGATTTGTTTTAGCTGTTCATTGAGATCACACAGGAGGGGCTGATGATATGTTTACTAGGCTCTAACAATATCCAACCACTTTCAAGCTGCCAGTGTCACACAATCTATAGGCCAGGGCAGTGAAAAAGAACCATCTCAATGGCCCCATTTGGACCTGAATCTTGCTCTTCTACTATAGACCAACACAGTCATCCACCTGAAACTATCCCCAGCTGCATGGTTTCTCATTTATGAATATGGGAACAAGCCCCAAGGCACCAAACCTAGGTTTATGTCAATTGGCACACAAATTGATTCTGATATTACCAGAAAGGTATGGAAAGAATGCACAGCAAGCACTCCATTGCAATAATTTAAAAGTGATGAAGAAAGCTTACCAAATAATTGTTCATAGTTGATGAGTTCCTTATGTGACAGTGGAGGAACATGCAAGGCCACTTCTATTCTGTGATTGCAAAAAACATCATTTTTACTTACAGAAGAGGAACAGAAATCTTAGATGAGTGATCTTCTCTGATGTTATCTAAATAGATCATCTGCATAAATACTTATTTGCACTGGTAAGGCTGTGTAAGGAGCACATTAACCAGGTACAAAAAACAAACGATATATTGCAAGAAACATGAGGTTTCTGTTGACCTATCCCTTTTCCTCTCAGTAATATTTAATTAAAGAAGATGTGTGGTGAGCCACAATGTTATGTCTTCTTTATCTTTAATGAAATGTTACCAGGGAGACACAGATCCGCAACTGTCACAAATATGAACTGGGCCAAAGAATCTGACCTTACAAAGAACTCTGGTCCAGTGGATATTTTTAATCCATTTCATTCCCTAGAAACAGAATGACAATAATGCTGGCTATACAATAAAGAAATTCAGCAAAACAAGTCTCCTCTCCACCAAGAATTTAACTCTGATGTTCCTGTATTTAACCTACAGTTCATTCCAAAATCCACAGACATTTTACCTCCTGAAAGAATTTAATCTTCCTACTTCAAGGCAAAAGTTTGCAATTCAAATCCATATGTTTGCAAATTGATTACTAAGAGTTCCAAATCAAGCTCACATTCCACAGAACACCTCTGTACAGCTTTAACTTAGCTCTGGGAAAATACCATTTCCTGTCGGTCTTTTTTATGAACAACATCTGCCCTACCTGCACAATAGCAATGCTATCATTATTGCTTGATGGCTGGGTTTTGTGTTGTTTTGGTAAGAAATCATTAAATTTGTCATAGATAGTTCCTGGGTTTTTTTTGCCAAGTATCTTCCTTTAAATATCAGTTTCTGGCCATGTTGATTTTAGTCCCTATTGTTGATAAAATAATATGTAAAACCTTGTAAAATAGTTTTAAATGAGTTTGATGTCATGAAGTGCAGTGTGTGACTCTACACATAAGATTATACTGTCAATTACATAAACCACTCTTTGATTCTGTTGATTATTTTAGGGAAATGAAAAGAATGATTCAACCTTAGTAAAGCACTTTTAACCGTGCAGAAACTAAGCAGTACTTAATTTTATAAGAATCATGGTCTACTCCTTCTTTTATTAATTTTTGAAAGAATAAACATGACAGTCAAGACAACTGATAGCATTTTTTAAGCAGCGACATTTACAGTCTTATCTACCATTTTACAGGCTATTGATACATTGAAAATTCATTTAGATTTATTTTTCATGGGTTAAGGTCTGTAGGTTAAAAGCAGTATAGGATATTGATATTATTATCATTATCATTAATATTATAATTCTGCCTTTGTCACTGAGATCCAAGGTGAATTTACACAGTGCAAGTGAAAATGCAATATAATCAACAGCTAGGACAATCACTGAGCAAAGTACAATAAAGAACAAGAGTAAGAACATTCAGTGAAAGAGATAAAATAGGGTATGGTAGCAGTAAATTTGAAAAACAAGCATAAAGCCAAGCATAGAGATGAAATCTTTCTGAAACAAAGCATAACTAATTTACGTGTCATATTTAGGAATGTGGAAAACTAGGGATAGTAGGCACATATCTATATCAGTGGAGTTTACCCAACAGAGTAGTATATAGTCCCTGTTCTTATGAATGCATCTCTCTAAGATACTTCTTATGACACACACTATAATCTGGGCATAATCTGAATATGGGTATAATATGAATAATTCTGTTTTGCATAGTTTAGGAAAGCCAGGAAAATGGGAACTTTCCTGACCTCCTCAGCCAGGCCATTTCTCTGTGGTAGCTCTGTGGAGCTACCACAGAGAAAACATGTATGCTAACTGCAGGGTTGCATCTGCAGAAGGCCCTGTCCAGATGAGTGAAGCTGCCATGGTGGAACAGTGATGGAGAGGCAGTTGCACAGACACAAGGGGCCAAGGTCACATAGGGCTTTGAATGTGATAGTCATGACCTTGAATTGAGTGCTGTAACTGATAGGAAGCTAATGGAGTGACTGGAGAATGGGGGTGATATGCATGCTCTGTCTAGATCCTGAGAATAAACAAACTGCAGCATTCTTCACCAGCTGGAGTTTCGGAATGGACTTTAGTGGGGGAGGACTATGTAGAATGCATTACAGTAGTCTAGTCTCGATGTTACTATGCCATAAATCCAGGTGGCCAGATTGACTGTGTCAAGGTAGGCAGCCATCTTCTAAGCTAGTCTGAGTTGTGAGAAGGACTTTTTTGCCACTGCGTTCACTTGCTGCTGTAGCAGCAGTGCTGGATCTAGGGTAACCCACGGCTCTTAACTGAGTCAGCCAGGCTCAACCGAACCCCATCAAAGGTCAGAAGATAATGTCCTTCAAGATCTCTGCTTTCCAACCATCATCACTTCTGTCTTATCTGGGTTCAATTTCAATTTGTTTGCTTCTAGTTGGTTGACAACAGCTGTCAAGCAGGGACTCAGTACCTCTATTGCATCACTAGAATATTTGGACAATGAGATATAGAGATATAAACAAAGGCCTTTGTCCCTTCAGCAGTAACAATGACCTCCGTGGAAACTTCAAAGAACCCCTTTCAGTGTATACATGGTTCTCTCCAACACGTGTGTGTTGCTTTGTTCCATCATGGTCACAAAGGAAAAATGCAGTGACTGACTTTAACTTGGAAGGCTGTCAACCATCCTCCAAAATAGCAACTGTTAGGTAAAATAACATAATATTCCACTAAGAATGATTATATCATAATACTAAAAAACCTGGAAACAGTCAATACTTTTAGAACAGTAGATGGTGGCATGACAAAATTATTACTTTTCATAGTGCAACTAAAGCATCTCTCAGTAATAAGCAAACTTTTAAGTTCTTCAGAATACTGTAGGTGGGATTTTCAGTAAAAATTATAAAGAATCTAAAACGAGTGGAATAGGAGAAAAAGATATTTGATGCGTGGTAGAAAAGCTCAATAGTCTATAGTTTGTTTGTAATAGTCTTAAGATGCAACACAAGAGATGTTCTGTAGATGTGCAGTTCAATACTAAACATATTGAGAGGTAAGTCCCACTGAATTCAATTGTGTATATAGCAGTGCAGCCTTAATTAGGCAAGATGCAAGTTTGGAAGGTTTATGGAGCAAATCTTTAACAGACCTAGGTAAACAAAGTTGCCTTTCCTATTGTAGAAGGACAATTTCCATCCCTTTCTCCTTTCAGCTGCAGACAGACCACACAACACCATGCCCAGCATTTGTGGTGATAAGGTGGGTTGCAGCTGGAGGAAACGGCAGAGCACCACTTGCAGGTCAGTAGATCCAATGCATTATCTTCATTTATTTGATCAATATTTTTGCCTTTCTTCCATCATGGAACTCAAGGCAACATGAAGAGGGTTCCCTGGTAGACCCACACCTGCTTAACTTCAGCAAGATTGCTGCATCAAATGCCTTCAAAGCATAACTCAATAGCAGGATGGTTGTATGCTGAGAGGCAATGGTATCTTTTATAATACCTCCTTCAGATCCAGCAGTGGATTGGGGTCTGGATCATAGGGAATATCCCCTCTCCCCCCTCCCACAGCCACTGAAGGAAGAGGGACAAAACACCTTACTAGAATATGTCATGAGGGAGCCACAGCCACAAGTACAACACTAGCAAACTGAGGAGCGGAAAGGTCCCGCCCGGGAGAAAACAATTAACACGGATAGTCAATTAACCCACAAAGTCATATAATTGTAAAAATCATACACTAGCCTGAGACAATTATCAGTGTATAAGCTACAAGCTGATATCCTTCTGTATTGTATAATTATAACATATGAACGACATATACATTTTCTATTGACTATCCTCATCCATTCATATAGATAATCAACAAGTAATGATTAGAACGAGAGTCCTGTACAAGAGACCCCAGGGGTGTAAAGGCAATTTATATCCAGGTGAGTCTGTATAGTTCAATAAATTAGAATAAACGTGTCTTCTTGTTTCTTTACAGATGAAACACGGAGAAGATGGAAATCCAAAGAAGATGCCCAGAACTAGGGCCGGCAGATTTTCACTCAGCTCTTCGTCTACAATGACTTCATCAGGGGCATTCAATCTATCTCTCTATGTAAAATATATAAAATATATATACAACAGACTTAAGTATTATAAGCATAGTTTTAAACCCAAATGAGGCATTTCACCAACCATCTGCTTACCCATGTTGGTCTCTTCCATAAGCACACCATTTACAGCACCCGAAAATGATGTGGAGCAAATCCAATGTGCCATTCCCAAGGAAGCTTACACCTATATACTACCAGTAGTCAGTTACATTAAAGCGACAGTACACACCAGGCATGTCGGCACTAACCCAAGAAGCACTTAAGGGATAATTCGTTGTTTAGACCTTTTGGTGTCATAGTATCTAGTGTATGTATCCACATAGCTTCTTTTCGTAAGAGATCCTGTTGGTATCCAGACTCCTTGGAGGCAGCGTAGAGACCAATGACCCTCATGTCCATTGGGTCATGTTTCCTATCTAGAAAGTGCTATGTCAGGGGTACCTTCCTCCTTCAATGGAACTTTGTGGAAGGGAGCAGGATGTTCCTTGAGAACCACCCTATGAGCAGCTGCAGTTCAGCTCTCTGGAGAAAACTATTGCCTGCCTCCAGCAGAAGTGTTATGAATGGAGCCCTATTTGGGAGGCTAGTACAGAACAATGAGTAAAGTTACATCCCAGTCCTGCTGCATATCTGCATAGACTGCCGTGACAAAAATAGTCTAAGGTGCTTTTTCGAGCACCAGTCTGAGGTTTTCTGCTTCAAAGGTCAGCTCTTGCCATATGTTACAATGGCTAGAAAAGAATGAAGGAACTGCAAAGGTCATGTAGGTCAGCAACCACCCAGTGCTTGCCATGAAAAAGCAGTGGAGAAGTTTTCTCCACCCACCCCCCTACACGTACAATATATGAGAATTCATTCCGTGCCCTCTGTTGTCACTTACACTGGAAAAAAAATGTGTAAGCTGGATCAGTGAATTTGTAAGGATCATGTTTAATGGAGATTTGAAAAAGACCTATAATGAAAGAGCCAAAGATGACAGCAGTTCCTTTTCTTAAGATCAGAATTCTTTGCTGTATTCATCGCCAGGAGGCCTGAGCACCCATTGTCTTTTGATGGCTCCTTAGCGATGACATATTAAATATCTTCGTTCCTCTCTGCTTGGTGCCTCTTTTTGTCCATCTGTTTAGTATAACATTTGGGGGGGGGTCCCAATTTTCTATATGTAAAGTAGACTTCTTTGCTGCCCTCTCTCTGGGTGGTAATCTTGTTTCACCAACTTTACAATAATTTGGAAGTCATATTGGTAAATCCCCTTCTTAACATCCTGACAGCTGAGAATAAGAAACCCCATGCTACTAAGAAGGCTCTTTCTTGAAAAATACCTTTGAATTTATTCCCACCCCCAAATGGGATAATACTAGCTATTGTTAATTGGAAAATTTCACTGGGGGGGGGGTCTGTATTCAGTGACATCATATTACGCTGATTACTTCCTTCTCAAAATACCCGAATTGAAAATTACATGATAGGCTCAGAACCAGGAAGGTAAAAATCACCATATTCAAACAGGGCAAAACTGCAATGACATGAAAAATTATCTTGGAGTTGGGGTAGGGAGGAGAGGGGAAAGAAAGAACTAAATACCTAGCAAGTCTGCATTAAGCAAATGTCTGGAAATGCTTTTATCAAGATTGGATGCCAGTAATGTAGGAAAGAGCTTCAGGAGAAAAAATAGCTATATTGAAAGTGTGTGACAGAAGAATGAAGGGGGAGGACCTTCCAATACACCCATTTTTCATTCTTGTGTCATGGGGGTGGGATTTTTAGGTGTACTGGAACAGTTTGAATTGGACAACAAGAGCGCCATGCTTTTTACTGGAGACATTTGCTGGTGGAACATTTCCTGGTGGGACGTAGTAACTAGAATCACCTGCAAATATAATGGAATTTAAAAACATTGTATGCTTTAACATGAAATCCAAATCTTGGAAGGCTTAATTATCTCAAATGATGTGCACATCTGCCCAAGAGATGATCCTTGGAACTGCAGGTGTGCTATATTCTGAATATCAGGCTCCTTTAATTGAGTTAGCGATCATAAATGTAACAAAATAATTTCAGTAAACAAGCACCTGGTATCCTGAAAGTCTCAGTTCTTCCTGTCCTCCACTTTCTCACTGCTGAAATTATGACAATGATGATTTACTAGTAAATTCAGCATTCAGGGATTTTGTTTTCATATTCTTTGAGTTTTCAAAATGTCCTACATTATTTGTGTACAACAGATTTGAAATTATGTTGACTTCTACAAGTTTTGATATTCCTGATGAGAACAGGGATGCTTGACCACCCATTAGTTCAGCTTATGTTCTATAGTTGCGATAAACAAGATCAAACATTTGCCAAATTAGTCATCTACTCAGACCCCTGAACACATTGATTGAACACATTAGGAAGTATGGTGGGAGCCTCCTTGCCTCCATTGATCACTGGGTCACCTGAATGGTGCAAACACATGAGGAAATGTCTGCATGCATGCTCCCTCCCAGTGATTGAGGACTGCCATAACCCCTTCTGACCAACCCTCTACCTAGCCCAGTGACTCTGATTCAGAGTGCTCAGAGGCAGAGTCTAAGGAGGCAGAGCAGGATGAGGCCAAGGAACAAGAAGGACCAGAGGGATCAGGAAGGCCCTAATGCTGCAGTGGCACCTGTTGATCAGACTCCAGCAGCACCAGAGGCAACCCTGCCAGAGCCTGCAAAGGAGACCTTGCCACCAGCCTCAAAGATAACCACTAGGCATCTGATAGCCAGGACATGAACCCAGGTCTGTAAACTCTCAGGACCTAATCCCACTCCTCAAGAGTGACATTGGTAGAAGATCTGGGCTGAGATAGACAAAAAAGGCAAAGTGCCAGACTGGCAGTACCCAATCCAAGCCTGGACCCAGAACAGGGCTGTTTTCACATGCTGTTAATGTTGTGCAATGTTGTGCAATGTTGTGCAATGTTGTGCAATGTTGTGCAATGTTGTGCAACATTGCACAACACTCACAGAACGGTGGCATCTTCATGGCGTGATTTCTGGCATCACTCTGTCATGATTCCGTTTTCATGGCGCGATAATGTCAGAAATCCTGCCATAAAGACACTAGTGTTCCGTGAGTGTTGCATGATGTTGTGTGATGTTGTGCAATGTTTGAAAACAGCCCAGGGCTCTGATAATAGAACTCCTTTGCAGGATCCTAAACCAAGGCAGAGCTCAGTCTCAGGAACCTCAATTCCTGCCAGCAAATGCAGCTGAGCCAGATTAACTCTCAGCCTATTTACACTGAGGCTTGAGCCAATTACGTTGCTTGATCATCCAGTCCACTACATGTAAGGTCCAAGATTCCTGCTTTCAGCTCCAGGCTCCAGTCTATTTTCCCAGAGGAGCCCAGACCCTGCCAGCATGCAAAGCACAGGACAGAGGTGCAACATTGTGAATGTTGCTAATCATGGGACAGAGCATAGGTGCAGACACCTCCTCCATGCAAAGGTGCTGTGCTCTATCCACGAGGCAGACATATGGGGCAGGGCCACTGCTCTGAGGCCTACACTTTCTCTCCATGTATTCAGTCAGTAATGTGTGGAGGGGTCATGTGTACAAGGCTAATAGAACGTAAGAAGAACCCTGCTGGATCAGAGCAGTGGTCCAGCATCCTGTTTCATACAGTGGCCAACCAGTTACTCCAGAAATAAAACAACAGAGCGTAGAGGCTTAAACCTTCCCATGATGTTTTCTCCTGGCACTGATATTCAGAGATTTACTGCCACAGAATGTGTAGGTTCTCTTTCATCATCATGGCTAGACATGGGCACGATCTGAATTATGATTTCAAAAAAACCCCGATTTTGGCGTCTGCGCCATCGTGACTCAGATAATCGGTTCTGTCCATGGAAACCGATCCAGCAGTCGGGGGTTTGCTTGTTTGGGACTTGATCGGATATATCGGTTTCTGTTTGGAATTGTAGACACACAGGCGCCACTAATTTATTCCCGGGGCAATGGAGCTAGGGGAATGAGCTGTGTTTGCCCTCCTTCTATTGCCCTCAAAATACGAATGGAAGCCCAGCTTTCCTTGATTAGCAGGCTTCCTTCCAACCACGGAGCAGCAACCCAGAGGAGGGAGGGGGAAGGGGTGTTCTGAAGCCATGGGCACAAAGGAAGGGCAAAAGGCATCGCGGGAGGCTGGGAGGCCACCTGCGTCATTCGTCTTTCCCCAGGACAAGGGGCGTGTGGGCAAGCCAGCCGCCCTTGTCCTGGGGAAAGGCAAAAGGCAGTGCGGGTGGCTGGGAGGCTGCCTGCGCCATTCGTCTTTCCCCAGGACAAGGGGCGCGTGGGCAAGCCGGCCACCCCTTGTCCTGGGGAAAGGCATAAGGCAGCATGGGAGGCTGGGAGGCCGCCTGCGCCATGCGCCTTTCCCCAGGACAAGGGACAGTCGGCTTGCTGCATGGGCGGGGGGGGGCGACACAGGAGCGTGCGCGGGCGCGCGCGCAAGAGCCTTACTACGGTTGCCCTGGGTGCTGGCAACCATAGATCCGGCCCTGAGAATGTCCCCTCCCTGAGGGAAGGCAGCTCGTTGCCGGGTTAAAAACTTCTCCCCCTCTAAGTGTGTGTGTGTGTGTGAATGTCCCCTCCCTCCCTGAAGGGAGGCGGCTCATCGCCACCACCTCCTGCCTGCCGGGCCTGGCGGCCGCTGCCACCAACCACAATTCCTATATCACTGGAAACAGCGGGGCGCCCTCCCACTTTGGCCTTCCCGATTCCAGACCGGAAACAGGACTTGATCTGTTAGAATCGGTGGCCTGGGTTCGGCAGCGGCCCGGATCCACGAACGGCTTAATTGGTATTTTTGGGGGGATCGTGCCCATCTCTATTCATGGCTAGTAGCCACTAATAGACTTATCCTCCATGAATGAGTCTATCCTTTGTAAAGCCATCTATGTCTGTGACCATCATTTATGGTTGCCCTGCCCCCTTATCCTCCAAGTGGCAGGGGGGAACCAGTTTCTTCTCTCGGCTCCTTGTGCACACACAAAGTGTGTGCACCCATATGATGACAGCACTTCCAGTGACATCACTTTCAGTTAATGTCATTGCACAGGCACAGCCACAGGCACACACGCCCTTCGCAGCGGGATGATTTGGGCCCCAAATGAGCCCTACTTGACCAGTTTGGAGCTCAAATTGAATTGCTTCAAACTGCAGGAATGCTCTCAGGGTGGCACAATGATGTCACTCCCAGGAGTGATGTTATCGCACCGCCCCAGGAACACATCCAGATGGCCTGTTCCCATGCCTCCCCAGCCCCACCAGCCAGGTAAGTGCAAGTGGTGATGGTGAGAGTGGGTATCCCTTGCCCTCACTGGGGGACCAGGGATCCCTACCATCATTACATCCTCGGGTAGTGAATTCCACATTTTAATCATTCATTGAGCAAATCATTCATTGTCTGTCCTGAATCTACAGTCCATCAAGTTCATTGGATGTCCATGAGTTTTAATATTTGGGGAGTGGGAGAAATGTTTTCTGTGTCTATTGTCTCTGATGATGGAGAGTGCCCTCAAATCATAGCTGACTTCTGGTGATCCCTGATGAGGTTTTCAAGACAAAAGACTAACAGGAGTGATTTGCCATTGTCTGCTTCTGTAACACTGGTCTTCATTGGAGTTCTCCCATCTAATTACTAACCAAGGGCGACCCTGCTTAGCTTCTAAGAACTGATGAGATCAGGCTCACCTGGACTATCCAGGTTATGTCATTTGTTGTCTCTACCTTGTGCATAATTTTAGAAACTTTAGCATGTTTCCTCTTAGTCATCATTCTTTTCAATAAACTGCAAAGTCCCAGACCTTTTTATGCTTCCATCCCCTTCTGACTTAATTTAAATGGCACTGGAGGCATTTTTAAATTAAAAAATAATAAAATTATTTTATTTAACATAGATAGGAAAGGTCAGGTGAAATCAGGGTTGAGAAATTCTGAGATAACTCAATATAGATAACTCAAAAGTAAAATCAGTACATGAACAGACTTGAGGTCTAATGTTTCACACAAATGAGAGTTTCTTAAGCTCTTTACTTAAATGTTTATGTTAAGAGGCTCTTGTTCTAGTATTTTCCCAAACATTCTAGTACACTTCCTTTGAGTATTCTCTTACTCTTTGTGGTTTCCAGAAGGCTGGTACCCTCTTTCCAGTATCCCTTTCCAAATCCCTTCTCTTGAAACACCAGTACTCGTCTTCAGTTTTTATCTGACTCTTAAGGTCTCCAAAGGCAGTTTCTAACTAGACCAGACCAGGGATCTCTTCACTCTTCAGAGCTAACTTTGTCTTTAACTGGGTAGGGAAATTCTCCTCTCACTTGAAAATGTTTCCCCTTTCTTTGACCGCAATGGGAGTCTGTGCCTACTTCCCAAACTTTCTTGCCAACTTATCCCCAGTTTTCCTGTCTGAGTTAAACTGCTCTCAGTCAGAGCTGAATCTCGAAGGTGTCAGTACTTGACTCATCTCAGCTAGGGCTCAAATCAGACTCCCTTCTCCCCAGCATCCAGTTCAGAATTTTTTCTCTGTTTAGCTCATGCTACCAAAACAGATTCCTTGGAGTAGCCTGTCACTCAAAGCTCTTCATTTCTGTGAAGTGTTAACCCTTCACAGTCCTTCAGCTGTTTGTACAGTCCATCACACCTTTCTTCATAGGGAAAGTGCTCCAACCCCTTAATTATCTTGGTTATTCTCTTCTGTATTTTTTCCAGTACTGCCATATCCTTTTTGATATACAGCAATGAGAATGCTACACAGTATTTCAAATGGGGCTGCACCATAGATCTATATAAGGGCATTATAATATTGGCTATGTTATTTTCAGGAGTGATTTGCCATTGCCTGCCTCTATAACCCTGGTCTTCATTGGAGTTCTCCCATCTAATTACTAACCAAGGGCGACCCTGCTTAGCTTCTAAGAACTGATGAGATCAGGCTCACCTGGACTATCCAAGTTATGTCATATATTGTCTCTACCTTGTGCATAATTTTAGAACCTTTAGCATGTTTCCTCTTAGTCATCATTCTTTTCAGTATTTTCAGTGCTTTTAATCTGTGTTGCAATAGTTCACAAACTTTCAATTGTGCTTTGTGGTGGATCACCAAGGACTAGCTCTCGATGACCAAAAATGCTTCCTAGTAAATGGTTGCCTTCATGTGCTCATGCTCCTGTAGTATATAAGTCAACTTATACAGGAAAACATGTAGAAGAGGCTACAGTGCAAGTGGAATTCACACTTTAAACAACACATCCAGTGAGGCACTCAACTCTCATGCAAACAAACAGTTCAATCACAGTAAGATTCATTGTTGATTATGTTCATTTCAAAGGTTGCTGCATTTTGCAAGAAGAAGACAGACGGAGAGAAAGATCTGTTTTAAGCCCTAGTTGCACCTGATTTCTGGTATCCTAAAACATATCATTTATTTATTTAGGGGGGGGGAACTATACTACTTCTCCAGTGACCTGCTTGAAATGGATCACACAATTAAGGTATAAAAAAGCCATTAAAATTCATTAAAGCAGAGCCTCAAAGCCAAACCCACTAAAACAAATCACTAAAAACATCCAATATCATTAAAACAGCCTGGACATAACAGCATAAAAAATACATTAAACATTCTAAAATACTGTAGAATACTTGGGCCCGAAGCAGACTATAACATAAGAGATAAAACCCATTCTTCACTTGGACCTGATTCAGCTAGCATCATCAAACATATCCAAGCAATCAATAATAGCTTACAAAGTATATCTCAGACTTTCAAATTATCAGTCCCCCTCATGATCAAGAAAAGGAGACCTCTGCAGACTTTACCTCTTGACCTGGTCCCCAAGGTTTCCATGCTGAGACAGGCAAACATACGAATCCATCTTTGCTGTGCATTCATGCAATATGTCTCCTCCCAAGTTCTGCATTTATGTTTTACAGGAATTGTAGACAAAACTTTACTAAGTTATCAAGTCTGATATTTCAGAGCTGTCAGCATTTACTTTTTTCATTCCAAGACATCTTGAATACGCTTCTAATGTTTCTCACAGTCCAAAAATTCTGATGGTTTGGTGTGGATATAATTCCAGTACAGTTACATCCTTCCGCTCATATACACACACATGCACCTCTAACCCATAACAATATATTTCTGTGGAGGGAATGGGGACATTGAAACAGAGGTCATATAGTCTGCAAAGAAGTGATGATGCAACTGCTAACTAAAACCCTAGAATGACAAGAAGGAGTGCAGACTGTTCAAAGAGAATGAGAAATGAAGCAGCTGGTAACGCAGAGACAGGCTGAGCAACTTGAAACGAGGAAGCAAGGTGATTGATACCAATGTTGGCTATCCTTGCTATATCTTAGTCAATTAATACATATTAGAGATTCCCAGCTACAGGATAAGATAGCAGACATACCTACATCCTGACTATTGTAATATACAGGCATCTTTTTGATTTTCCATCAAAATAATGATATTACCATGAGTGTCAAAACAGAGAAAAATATTAAGATAATCCTAGTTGATTGCATAAGAACCACAACTCTTATTTAAAATAGTAATTTTGCAGACCAAATTTCACTTCTGCTATTATACTAAAAGCATCTCTACAGAGAGTTGCTATTCTAAGCACTAATATTTGCCATTTAAAATAAATGATAATTTTGAAAAGAAACAAGGATGATTATGTTTTTCACTGTAGTTGACTTTTTATTTTTACGTTTTTGATATTAATGCAAGGGAGGAAATTTGGCAAATGACAGAGTTTTTTTTGTTCTAAATGCTAAAGTACTATAATTACCTTGCTTATGATCTCAATGAGTCTTTTCAGTCTCAGGAGCTTGAGAAAATAGTTATATTTGTGCTGAGTTATGGACAAATCTTTCCTCTCTCATCTGTATTTGCCTCTGGGTCTGATCCAATGCCCCTTTAGACAAATTGCCTTTGGCAGCTGATTCAGAAATCCCACAAAAGACTCACTTTCTTAAAGCTTGTATAGAAATTCATCTTTCATTTGAATTCTGAACTAAGCTTTATGTTCTAAACATACAGAAGGACAACACTGTTAGCCTTTATTTATTTGTAACCCTATGAATTGGAAAACACTGACCACACTTCAAAGAAGGTGGTGGCTATTGACCTGAGTAAATTACATAGGTGCTGAAGGATCTCTTACACTTTTGAAACAAAAACTGAGAAATTGTCCAAAGAGGAAAACCTAGTTTTAGGGATAGGTGGGTTATGCTGCAAATTTATGCAAGTAACTTCCCACTGGTGATTATTTAGAATCAGTAAAAAAGCTGGGGGGGAGCAAAAGCCCCCCCACACACACACACACTGGAAGTTCCTCCCTAGTAAATGTGTTTAGGATTGTAGCATAACTCACCTATTTCTAAAATTGTCAGATCTCTGAGCACGTGTTGAGCTGCAGGTCTTTTTCACAGCTGATAATGTAGTGGTTACTAATCTAGCTGACAAAATAAACAAGAAGTCCAGTGGTACCTTAACAAGTAACAATCTTTATTCAAGCATAAACTTTGTTGATGCCACTTGTATAGGGGGCAAGCCCTTCTTTCCTGCATGTAGCAAGCTATCTTGGGGTGGTCAAGAGCTTTACTCCACATTCTGGTGAAGTTTCTGGTCCCATCAGCTGCCTGGATGCTGGAGGATGACCCTGGCCTGACACAGACTTGGTAGGAGGTGGTATGGCTGCCATGGAGATGAGCATGGGGGAAGGCACAGGTGAGGGAAGGCAGAAACCTGCCCAATCTGGAAGGGTTTGCATGCCCCTTGCAATAACTCTGTAGCCTCCAGGGGTCCCCAGCCCACAGGTTGGGAACCACTTCTCTGGGTACATTTAAGAATATGCAACACAGAAATCACCCAATGAATATAAGAGCCAGAGTAGGAGAGCCTGGTGTGTTCACAGACTATAGTGCATCTACATGAAAATTGTGGTTCAAAAGACATCAGCATAATTTTGCAGTTTACTGAGGTTCTTCTGTCTATTAATAAATGTCCCAGATCAGCCACCACTCAAGCTCCACCTTCTGGGCCAACTGCACTATTGCAAGAGTCTGAGTCATTAAAGTTGATGGCTTTAGGTGTGAACAATGTTAATAGTCTTCTGAAAGTATTTTATCAAAGGAGGGTAGAATAAAATTGGAAGGTGAGATGACAAATTATTTTCCACTAAATCAGGGTGTTTTTTTTAAAAAAAAAACAACCTATAATGCCTTTGCAATATTGTTCTGAAAGAAGAAAAAACAACTACAAATGGTTTCAGGTATCTTGTGAATCTGTTAATGAAGCTGCACCGAAATGCTTGAAAACATTCTAGTTCTAGTTTTAATATGATGCTAATATCAGAAATATTTGCCACATCGGGCAATTCAAATCCTTCAGACACCAAGTTTCACAGACATTATTTATAATAATTGTTCCTGCTAGCTCTTTCTCCAAGGGGCCAAGAGGTATTTTAATGTTCATAGTTGTGGTCTTAGTGGATTTTTCAGCAATATGATAATGGCAGCTTTACAGCAGTTTTGCAACACTGTAAATCAGTGCACATATACATACATATTGCTTTCAGGAGTTGCCAGTGACTAGTTTCATCTAAAGCTCACAGGAAAACCTAAGTCCCAAAGACCAGCTGGAATAAGGTAACATTGCTATTTGATTGTACAAATATAAGTTTTGTCCCTGATCATCCAGATAGTTTTGTAAATAAATATTTCATTGTTAAGCACAGAGGTACTTTAGATTGCATTTGCCTTTCCCGCAACACAATTGTTGAGATTATATTCCTTCTTTCTAGTTAGTTGAAATTTTTCTCTAACGGATGAAACCTTCCATAGACAAAGGAAGCCTTCTTCTATCATACGTTCTCTTCTGTTGGATGAAGGCAGTCAATGGATACAACCCAGCATTCACAACCCATGATACAAGTGAGGCTGTGAGATAGCGAACTGTCCCAAGCTACCAATGAGCTTCAGGTTCTCTGAATTGTCTATATCCAGGTTCTGTTCTCAAGCACTTGCAAAATCACAAAGAAGAAACAGGACAAACCTGTTCATTTAAGTTTGCTTTGCCAATTTGATTTGAAATAAGAAATTTGATTAAAAGAATTGGGCTTAAAAATGGATCTTGATGAGTTGTCATGTGAGATGGGGTGGGGTGGGGACAAACCAGTGTGTATCCCATCAAGGCTAAACTATTGCCAAGAAAACTGTAGCAAAAATTGTGATTATACTGTATAATGGTTATGTTTATTGTCTTCTAGTTCTGTCAATGGGACATTGGATAGTCTTATTTTATCCAGACCTGTATTACTTAAATAAACATCTGTTTTTTTCTCTTGTCCACAACTGTGTGGCCAAGGAATGGTCAAAGATTTATTGAATATGAAGAAAACAGGTGTATAGGAGAGAAATGCCCAATATATTCCCATTTTGTTCATATACTCTAGTAGTTAATAATGTACACCAAACAAAAGTACAGGCTAGGGCTAAATACAGATTAGTATTTTACCAAACATCTGCACTCATCTTGATATGTGGTACAATTCTCTTACCATATGGCAGAATCATACTATGGCTGAATACAGAAGACTGTTTACTATCACAGTACTCATTCTCTGGCTTGCAGAGAGCCACCTTCACAGTTAATATACCAGGTATGATGTATGCACCTCAAGGAGACTTGCTTGTTTCTCTGGCAGTAGCTGTTTCGAGGTGAGAACCACTTCCCAGCCACAAGCCTTGCCTACTTTTCTGAAACTTGAAACTAGATTGGGCAACAAAGCTCACAAGAGCCACAAGTTTCATTTTGGATTGTCTCATTATAGCGTTTTCAAGGTGAGAGGTGATCAAAAGTGGTTTACCATTGCCTTCTACTGGGCAGGACTAACCAGGGTTAGCTGAAGTGTCACTGCTGTTGTCTGTCTGTGAAAGATCCTCTGTCAGTGTCACCTTCTACTGTTGTTGCTGCCCAGTCACTACCCTTCAAGGATTCCTCCATCCCCATCACCACTGGAAATATCAGTTGTCTTTTGCTGATTTGACTGTTGATTCTTGAAAGGGATAAATAGATGCATCTTAATCTTGTGTCTAAGCTTTGACCATTCCACCATGAGAGATGCTGCTAGGAGATTAGAATCTTGAATGAGTCTGTGGTATTGTTCTTAGCTTATTATGTTAAGGTTTGTATCCAAAAGAGGGACCACTGGTTTACTAAGAGACAATTTACCAGTGTGTCCATATAATCACTATTAGAATAAGTCCTTTAAATACCTGAGCAGAAAAGGCAAGAAGATGAACCAAAGTAATGTAAGAACACTTTTTCACTATGTTGAGTAAGATCAATGATTTATCTAGCTTGGCATTCACTTTGTTTAGGGCATTCAACCAAATTTTCTGAGGAAAGTTCTCTAGTAGGGCTGGGCTGAACATTTTTCATCACTAATGCTAGACTTTTATAGGCTTCTGAATGCAGAGTCATAGCATCCTCTAAGCTTGTACTTTTGTCAGCCTTGAAAATAAATGTTGAAAGGTTCCAGAGAATAGCATTGCCTCTAGGTACTTTGCTGGAAAAAATGACAAGGGTGCTAGCACGCTGAGTGGAGCCCTCCAAGACATATTTCAAGAATAATGTTGTCTGTCAGTTCCTTTAAATCTTTTCCCTCTGTGTCACTGGTGCTTTGAAAATTGGTCCCCACATCTCAGGAAAAGTACTGCAGTAGTTGATTTCTTTTGGTTTTGTTTGTTAAAAGCAAAGAAATCTTGCTTTTTTATTTACTTAGATTCATTCTTATTAGCAAAGTGAGTACTGAAACAAAAGTCAGCTCCTAAAAAAAATTAGATTTGGATCTGGATATTTGCATATCTAATGCCAGAACTTCAATGTGATCAATCTGAGACTTCTCAAGAAAGCTGAAATCAGACAAAGTAGCCAAAGAGGCAGTGATACATGTTTATTATGCAATTCATCACAAGAGGATATCCTGTATTATCCAAGTAGAGGGATTTTAAATTCATCTACACATCTTAAAACAAAACTCACCTTGGAAAGCACTAGACAGTTCCAAGAACACATACCAAACAGTTGAACAAGCCCTCAGAGTATCTTAAAGCAGAACAATTTCAAAAGCATATTAATCAATTTCTCCCAAGATTTCCTTGATTTTATGTTTTTGGAGAATTTTGATCCACTCTTAATTCCAGTGGCTTCACCATCTGCACAGCAGTTTTATGAAAGGTAATTTTATCCCCTCTGCCAACCTGTTTAATTGTCAGGGGAGGATTTATTAGTTTCCATGACTCCAGACAATATTTTATTCTCCCTGGATTTGGAGCCAGCAGCAGCTAGTTCCTAATTTTATTAAACAAAAGCAGGGAAGCTGTTCATTAATAAACAAATTCTAACGAGTGGCTCAGCATTTGCCTTTCGTTACCTCTTCATCTGGAGTGAAAGAAAGGAAGAAAAAGGAAGAAGTTCCTCTGTAACTTGGAGCTTAACTAGACATCTGAGATCTGAGATTACTCAGTGCAGTGTAATTCCAGTCTAAGTTCATTGTATTCAGTTTTCTTAAACTGAAGTAACTCTGCATATGTTTGAAATGTTAGGGAGTATCTTCCTGGCTCTCTCTTGGTTTTCAACATGGAATAGTAGCTCCAATAAAACAAGCACCTGGAAACGCGGATTACTAAGCATTTTCCTGAACAGCAGAAATGTAATAATCTCTCAATGCTTTTCATAAAAAGGTCAAAGTTTTTGTGATCAAAATGCCACACAGTCCAGCAATTTTCTATAATGACTTTACATTGAATACAGATGGTAATACCACGTGTGTAGAAAAAGTCCATGAATTAGTCACTGAAAAAGGAAGACATTTAAAAATAAGGAAATGGTTGAAATGTTGATTTCTGTACTTCAGATCCCAACGCCATTTTGAGCTGGGACAACTCCCTTTGGAGCCTGAGACCAGTTAGCATGGACTTGTTTTGGTCCATAACCATGATCTACAAACATTGCTTCTTTTCTTTTTCCCTCACCTAAACTAATCCGATGGTCACAGCAGCAACAATCATGCTTCATTTGGCAAAAGATGCTCCCATGAGCTCAATGTCATCATCCAGGAACTACATCTTCCATACTTACTGTCAGAGGCATATACTGCAAAGTATGTTTGCATCAGCATCTAGGATGTAAAGAATTATCCTATAATCAGAGCAAGAGTGAAAGTAACTTAAAGTTCTTACCTGTGCTGCCTCTCTGAGGGCTCTGAATTCTCCCTGAAATCCAGCAATCTGTTTGTATTCCTCTTTATAGGAATTTGAGTTAGTTTCAAATCTATTCCTCTTTCACAAAGAAGATTTGATTTTAAATCTCCAAGAAGTAATGTATTTATTTGTATACTATGAATATAGTCAACAAATTAAGAACAAGGAGAGCCATTAAATTAAAAATACACAAGCCAGGATTTGTATAAACAAGTTTTGTGTAGTGGTTAAGAGCGTGGGACTCTAATCTGGAGAACTGGGTTTGATTCCCCACTCCTCCACTTGAAGCCAGCTGGGTGACCTTGGGTCAGTCACAGCTTCTAAGAACCCTACCCACCTCACAGGGTGTTTGTTGTGGGAATAATAATGGCATACCTTGTAAACTGCTCTAAGTGGGTGTTAAGTTGTCCTGAGGTGGTTATATAAATTGAATGTTGCTGTTTTTGTTGTTGTTATTGTTGTTATAAACATATCCTTGCTGCATTTATCCTTTGTATCATATTACAATGGCACAACACCAGCAGAAATCCACAGATGAGGAAATCTACACTATCATATGGTTAAAAAAATCAAAGATAAATTAATGAGAAACCAAAGAGAATTCCTCTTTGGAAAGAGAAAAAGAGAATAAGAGGAACCAATTGCTGTATCTAAAAAAGAAAATTTCAGAAAAAGAAGTTCTACCCCCGGTAACAACCCTTGCTGTAATAAGAATCAGGCATGGGTCTTGCAGTCTTCTTTTATCTCATCTTTTTTCTGGGTCAGCTGTGTGGGCAAGCATAGGATTCAAGAAATAAAATAACAGCACCTAGTGCAATACACACTGTTCCAGTCACCTGTGCCAGCCAAACAGGTTTTCTTTTTGAGTGGCTGGTTAATGATTTCTCTTACTTTGACCTTTACTTTACTCATGTCTACTGTTGTCTCTTGCTCTGTATATTTTCTTCGACCAGATTCAGGAGGCATCAGGCTAGACTGTATTTGAAGTGAAAGATAAATCCCATTCTGCCCTTGCTCATCTATAAAAAGGGATTCGATATTTTGAAATTGTTTCTAAGTATTTTGCTTTCCTCGCTGCACTGCCTTGAACTGGAACCTCTTTGGTTAAGCGCTCAATGTTGGAACAGTGGAAAGTATACAAGCAATAGTTTGGGTCTAAATTGTATTTAGGAATGCATGTTTGAAATGAACTTTGTTAGCTGCTAGAAATGGCAGGTTAAACGATATCATGGTCCTTAAAACAAAAATTGCTAATGTCTGACAGACACAGTGATATAGTATCCCATCACAGGTATGTAAACATAGGGTATGTTGCCAAATTTCTGGACAACATTGGTTCAATTTGGAAGGACGCTTTTCCTTTAGGTTTTTTCCCCTACACTTAGGACAAAATTGTGTCCATCCTTTTTCCTGACCACATTAACAAAATCTGATACAATGTAGCTATTAAAACTGGCACTTTTTGTCATTTGAATACAAATGACATTAATTTGGCATGTACTGAATAAATTGTATATAAAAATCAGACAATGGGATAAAGGACACTGTAGAGTTGTGGGAATGAGTGAGAGGGGATTGGACCCCAGTGATCTCAGCTCAAAGGAGAGGGACTTGGTGAGAACCCTTTCCGCTGTCCTCTTGCACAGCCTGGGATAGATAGCCTGCAACCTCTTCATCAGTTTCTCCCTGGCCTTTTAAAATAGAGCATGGAAACCCCTCCCCACAACACGCACACTCAGCTGCCAGACATGACTTCCTTTACAATCAGTCTGCAACCCCTCTACAACTAACACTGTTTAAAATCTCTCTCACATTTATATATTTCTAATTTCAGAAATATACCAAACTAATTAAATTGTAGCGTTGCCCAAGGCAGGACACTGTTAACCTGTGTACACAGGCATATCTTCTGCGGATTTTTGAACAGTGCCCCGACACCTTATGCTGCTGTCTGCTTGTGTACTATCCTGCTCTCTTGTCTTAATCACCATTTCCTGTTTGCTGTCCTTTCAGATCTGTCTTTATTCTAGTCACTCAGTATAAAGTAACAGTTTTTGGTTCTTCTTTATTCTTTTCAGTCTGGCACAGGTAATCTTTTCCGTCTGGTACATTCTGTCTACTTTATCTAAATTGAGATCCAGATCTTCTGCAACAGTCTCTGCCTCTTGGGATTTCTAATTTCAGTCAAAATCAGATCTTGTGTGACAGAATCTGTCCATAGTTGCACTTCTGCCTCATAAAACTTCAGGACTGTTTAACATTGGCTGTCTTTCCCTCTAAATCCTCTTATGACAATTTATATCTTTCAGATATTCCAATTGTCTCTGGTATACAAAAAACCTCTTCAGACTTCTAATGAATTTTATTGCAGCTTGTCTTCTAGTGACTGGTCTATGTACGTTATTCCCTTGATTTCTTATCAGTTGTCTGGATGACTGTGGGCCAAGCTAGAAGTGATGTGTACGTGTTCTTTAACATGTCGGGAGATGCAATTTTACATGGGAACTGCAGTTTTAAAAGACAGTGCTGCTTGGCATCACTGGGGAGAGGAAGGATTCTCTCACTGCCCTCCACCACTTCTGCTGGCTGTTCAGCCCCACCTGCTGCCCTGCTCTGGCTACTGTTATTGCTGAGACAGACAACGATGAAAATTTGCAATTGTTTTCTTTAGCAATCTTAAAGGGGAGAGAAAGGACCGGCTCTTCCCCGTCCCCACTCTGGGTGAAATCTACCAGGTCTTAAAATAAAAATTTCCAAAGACAGGGAAGGTTTAAAACTTCTCTAGCACAGCCTCTTCAAACAAATTAGCAGCCCCACATGGCTGCTTTAATTTTTTTTATAGGAATATCACTCAGATCCCTTGCATTATTGTCCTATTTGAGCCCCAAGCAAATTTTCAGCATTGCCTCCTCCCAGACAGAATGGAGATGCAGACACAAGTGTTGGGAACTAAGAGCCATTTATTTGGCAACAACATAACATTAAACATAATGCAGCAAGGGCCTAACTAGCAGTACAGGTCAAGCTCAGGGGTCACCCTGGACCTCCACCTTGACCTGTTTGGGTTAGCCCTTCTACCCGGGGTGCAAGCCATCCAAGTCATGGTTGGGACCCAGCCAGCCAGGCATATGAAACCTCCACCAAACCTAATAACCACCACCACCCACCATCAAACATGAGGGGCCATACTTGTACAGGAGGTTCCATGCGGCAGTCTGCCCTCTCAGTTGGCAGCCATCAAACAATATCAGTGATCCTGACTAGAGGTGGGCACGATCCAAAAAAAAATACCAATCAAGCTGAACATGGATCCGTGCAGGCAACGACTCCAGATCACCGATCCACCCCAAACAAGTCCTGTTTCCGATCCGGGATCAGGGATCGGGGAGGCCAATGCGGAGGGACACCCCCCCACACACACACACTTAGACCAGAGGGGGGGGAGTTTTCAACCCGGTGACAAGCCGCCTCCCCTCAGGGAGGGGAAGTTTTCACTCACGCACACACTTAGAGCAGAGGGGGGAGGAAGTTTTTAACCCGACCCTGCCTCTCCAAATAGAGAGAGAGAGACACCCCATCAACATGTTTCAGCCAGCTTTTAAAAACATATCAGGGATAGAATCCTCCATTCCTCCCTACCCAGTTTTAAAAGCAAGCAGCCAGTCTTCCAAAAGCATAATTTAAACAGGAAGAAAGTAAAACCAGGATCCACACGGATCCTCGTGGATCCTATGGTTTTTTAAATAGGAAAAACACAAATGAAACATCAAATCACATATCACAGCCAGGTCCACAGACTGAAATATAAAAAAGAAAAACAGATCCAAAAATATTTGGCGCTGCCACAGTGAAAAAACATGAATCTGAGACACGGATCCTCATGAATTTATATGATTTTTTACATTGAAACAAAACAAAAAGGCTGTCATATTTTAGATCTTTTGGTCCTGTTTGTGGCATTGGACATGATCTGGGACAGTATACTGGATTTTGGGTGGGCTCATGTAAAAATCAAGAGGATCCATGAGGATCCATGCTTTTGAACCATGTTTTTGCACCGTGGCACTGCCACAAAGCGGTGGATGAATGATTTTTTTGGTTCCATTTGTGGATATGGACATGATCTGGGATTGTATGGTGGATTTTGGGTGGTCCCATGTAAAAACCTAGAGGATCCATGCGGATCCGTGCTTTGGAACCATATTTTTGCACCGTGGCGGTTCCACGAAGTAGTGGATGGCTGAATTTTTTGTCCCATTTGTGGCAACAGACATGGTCTGTGATTGTGTGGTAGATTTTGGGTGGTCCCACTTAAAAATCAAGAGGATCCATGCGGATCCGTGCTTTTTTAGCATGTTTTTGTGCTGTGGCAGCACCACGGATTAGTGGATGCATGATTGTTCTGTTCCTGTCTGTAGACTAGGACATGATCTATAATATGACAGCCTTTTTGTTTTGTTTCAATATAAAAATCATATGAATTCATGAGGATCCTTTTAAAATCATCTAGATCCAGCTTTTACCCACTCCCTTTTAAACACACACACAGAGCCATGAATGAGGTTTTCCTACAAAATACAGTGTTTTAAAAGCAGGTTAAAAACAGAGAGAGACAGACAGAAAAACAGCCATTCCTCCTACAAAGCCCCGTTTTTTAAAAAAGCAAAAAACATTTGGAGTGCCCGTGGCAATAGAACACCCCCTTCCCCCTCCCTCCCCTGGCTGTCTTCTCCCAACTGGTGAGTGCATTGTTGCTCCGTCGAAGGAATCCCTGCTGATCAAGGAAAGCTGGGCTTCCATTCGGGTTGACAGAAGGAGGGGAAACACAGCTCAGGCATTCCCCTGGCTCCGTTGCTAGGGCAATAGATTACTGGCGCCAGTGTGTCTGCATCCCCGATCTGAGCACGGACGCACCAATCCAGGCCCCTCCCAATTGCTGGATCATTGGGCGTAGCTGATCACGATCTGCTGAGTCACGATCTGCTGAGTCACGATCACGCGATTGCCATTATCGTGGGTTTTTTCCTATCGTAATGCAGATCATGCCCATCTCTAATCCTGACAGACCCTGATTCCCCCTCAAATGGGGATGTGCCAAGGTGCTCACTAGCCCGCTCATTTCTTCCAAACCCTATTGCATCAAGGAGAATCTATTTACAGCTCCACCATAAAGCCAGTTACCACAACCCATGCAAAAAGTGCAATGTAGGCAAAAAATTCCATACTCTTTTGGCCAATTGAAGTAAGAAGAAAAAAATCCTACCTGGTCCTGGTAACCAGCAACCAGCTAAACCTGCACTACTGTAGGGCGGGTGAGTGGGCCAAGCTTGAGGCAACTGCTGGGGGGAGCTGGGCAGAGCTGCCTTATATGCACTTGGCTCCACCTCTCCCCAGATGGATGGCACCCGTCTCAAAGCAGCTTGCTCTAGCCAGTAGGGCTACATTGTCCCTAGCATGGGGAAGCAGGGGTGGGGAGGAGCTGGTCATTCCTCTCTCCATTGAGATTGTTAAAGCAAGCAATTCTAAAGTTTCTTTCCTCAACGATCACGCATGGCTCTGTCTTTGAAAACTTTTATTTTTCAAATAAAACTTGAATCTGAGAGATATTCTTCATTTTAAAAAAAACTTTAAAGCAACCACGTGGTGCTGCTAATTTGATTGCAAAGGTGGTGCTAGAGAATTTTTAAACCTTTCCTCCTGTACTCTTTTCACAAACTGAATTTCCCTCCCCTGGTGTTAGTTCTGTAAAGGAAAGTTTGGCAGTATGCATGCACACATGTACACACCAGTACAGGACCCTGCAGTCTCTGTTAAGTAACAACAAAAATAATCTGTGATCATAGCACTCCTAATCTCATTTTGCTCTTTGTTGTGCTAGATATGGAACTTTTATTTTAAGACCAGGCATCTGGCTTGCTTACCTTCATAAGACATTCCACTGTGGAAGGGGGGAGGGGAGAAGGCTGGCTGTTCCTCTCTCCATTGAGATTGCTAAAGAAGACAATTGCAAATTTTCATCATTGTCTCAGCAATAACAATAGCCAGCAGAGGGCAGGGGGGCAGGGCTGAGTAGCCAGCAGAGGACAGTGGGAGAATCCTTCCTCTCTAGGCTCTACCTTTTAAAACTACAGTTCCCAGGTAAAATTGTGTCACCCCACATGTTAAAGAACATGTGCCTGGCATCACTTCTAGCTGGGTCCTGAGTAGAGATGGGCACAATCCAAAAAAAAATACCGATTAAGCCGTTCGTGGATCCGGGCCGCTGCCGAACCCAGGCCACCAATTCTAACCGATCAAGTCCCATTTCTGATCCGGAATCGGGAAGACCAAAGCGGGAGGGCGCCCTGCTGTTTCCAGCGATATAGGAATGGTCGTTGGTGGCAGCGGCTGTCAGGCCCGGCGGGCAGGGGGAGGCGGCAATGAGCTGCCTCCCTTCAGGGAGGGAGGGGACATTCACACACACACACACACACAGAGTGGGGGGGGAGTTTTTAACCCGACAACAAGCCACCTCCCCTCAGGGAGGGGACATTCCCAGGGCCGAATGTATGGTTGCCAGCGCCCAGGGCAATCGTAGTCAGGCTCTTGCATGTGTGCGCGCGTGCGCTCCTGGGTCGCCCCTCTGCCCACACAGCAAGCTGGCTGTCCCAGTGCACTGTGGAGCTGGCGACAGTGCAAGTGGCTCGTAGGCTGCCTGCGCTGTTCACCTGCCCCGCAAGATGAGGGGCAGCCGGCTTGCCCGCACACCCCTTGTCCTGGGGAAAGGCCAACGGCGTAGGTGCCCTCCCAGCCTCCCACGCTGCCTTTTGCCTTTCCCCAGAACAATGGGCGGCTGGCTTGCCCACACGCCCCTTGTCCTGGGGAAAGACGAACGGTGCGGGCGGCCTCCCAGCCTCCCACGCTACCTTTTGCCTTTCCTTTGTGCCCATGGCTTCAGAACACCCCCTTCCCCCTCCCTCCCCTGGGTTGCTGCTCCGTGGTTGGAAGGAAGCCTGCTAATCAAGGAAAGCTGGGCTTCTATTCATGTTTCGAGGGCAATAGAAGGAGGGCAAACACAGCTCATTCCCCTGGCTCCATTGCCCCAGGAATAAATTACTGGCGCAAGAGTGTCTGCAATTCCGAACAGAAACTGATACATCCAATCAAGTCCCGAACAAGCAAACCCCCGACTGCTGGATCGGTTGCCATGGACAGAACCGATTAGCTGAGTCACGATGGTGCAAACACCAAAATCGGGTTTTTTTTTGAAATCGTAATTCAGATCGTACCCATGTCTAGTCCTGAGAAGCCCTGTGCAGACAACCCAGTCTCCTACTGATTCACTGCATGGAGAAGGAGAGAGGAGATGGTGGCCTCACTCCCACTTCCATGCAATCTCCAAGTCCGCACAGTTCAAATATGTGCAGGCAGTGCCCATGTTTGTGCCTCCTCCCAGTGATCAGCATCATTGCCTTCGAAATATTGCTGATCCTGGCAAAGGGGCATGTTTGTGGCACATTCACACGCCACAGAGGGTTCAGTGCTCATGCCCACTTTCTCTCCCTGTGTGGTGAATCAAGATGTGGACAGGTCATCTGGCGTGGGGATAAAGTTGGATTTTGATATGAGTGCCTTGAAAAAGTGTTAGGGCTGAGGAGGGGTGATACAAATGTTCTCTCTGGTATTTGAAGTGACATGGCTCGTTCATGCATACAAGTCACAGTTTATGGGTACAGTCAGCAAGCGAAGCATGTATGTGTAAGGAGACACTCAGCCTATCTTTACTAGATCCTACAAAAAAAAATCAAGTACCTACAATCTGGCAACATTCAGGAACATAGCTGCATTCTGTTAATTATACCTTTCCGCATCAATTGATGCCTCTGTGTGTGAATCTTTCGTAAATCTTTTGCAAAGTTTTACAACACCACACGAGAGCTTCCATGTGCTCCTAGATGCTGCAGTTCTCTCACACATCTTCCCAACAGTCTTTCCTTTGATCAGATTTTTGTATATGTTCCAAAACTTACACTGCAATATGTTATGTTGTGTTCCATGGTAATTGAGAAAAAAATTATTGAATCAATCTTGTTCTATCATATATCCACAGATAACCTTGTTTCCTGGTCTAATTGCAGGCCCTAGGGTATAACTACATGTTACTGTTTCTGCACACTCAAAGGTGTTTTGCAGGTTATATGCTGGGAACTCATCCCAGACATGGATCAGGGATACAAAGCATGAGGAGAGGGGGTATAAGCCTTCCCACCATGCTAGTTTCCTATTTGGAAACAACTCCAAGGAGTTGCTGTTTTCCCCATTGGAGAAATTTAAGTGTATCCCATCAAAACACATACAGTCACCAACGGCAAATAGGAGCCCCCACAGGCCATTTCAGATTGGAAAAGTGGTGAAGTGAGAGAGCCAAAGCCTCAACTCCTTGTGTGTCATGATCCTGATCCAAACTGGGCCCATACCTGCCTGGGATTATGTTCCAAGCACAGAACTTGCAATATACATTTGATTGTGCAGACCCAGGGGAAAACATGACATGTAGTTAGGCATTCATTTTAGTCTCTCCAGGATTTAAAGAACTGGTTTTGCAACCACTGAAGGCTGATTTAAACAAAATACTGGGAACAAAAAAGTATGTTCATACAGGGTTCCAAAGCAGCTTTGCATCTTATTTAAAGGATTTTAAACTTGAGTATTAGACCATACGTGCACAACATTTGGAAGCCAGCACAGTTTCTTACAGATCATTGGCCACTGCTGTACAAACATTGTGCACAGATGAAGAACACTTTGAATGAAATGCGCAACCACATGGAACCTGGCATGAAAGAATGCCTTTTGAGCATCCAGCATCTTATTGAAACTAGCCCTTGGTGCATTTTTGAATTGTTCACAGATGTGGGAGAAGAGAAAGCACCATTAACATCTGAAGCAGGAATTCATACATCTCTCCTGCAGTGAGATGGATGCATGAGGAAACACATTTCCCATGGAATGGCTGCTGTGTAGTAGTACAGCACATGATTTGTACACCTGAAGGTCCCAGAACCCCACCTTCTCTGGCTCAAAGGATCTCAGGTAGCAGCTGTTGAGAAAGACCTTTCTCTATATGAGACATTGGATGCCTGCTGCCATCAGAGTAGATAATACTGAGCTAGAGGAAGCAGTGTCTGACTCAGTCTAAGGCAACTCCATATGCACATCCAAATTTGGCCAGACATTTCCTTTCTAAAGAGACAGCATGCTTTCCTAGGGTAATGGACATATTGCTCAAGGTTGCATATAAAAGCCTTGAGCAAAAATCACTGAGTTATGTGTGTCTCCCAAATTTAGTTCCCCTGTACTTTATTGTTTATGAAAACATTCCTTTTCTAAGTTGTTGATGGTTATTGCTGATGTAATTATTATTATGCTTTATAGTAGGTGGATTAGAAGGACAGAAGATAACATAGGAAAAACAAGGTCAGGCTGTTAAAAGTATCAGAAAACAAAACTTGAGTGCTTTATGATTTAGATGCCCCTCCCCCTCAGAAGAAACATCACTTCCTCAGGAAAACCAGGCGGGGGAAGCTGTATCACAACAATAATCTTTGAAGTCGTAGCTCTTTTTCCTTTGCACTTAACAGGCTGCCAAAATATTATCTGTCTGACAGCTGAAGTATGTAATTTGGTTTTGGCAGAAAACAGAATGCTGTAGAAAATATGTGGTGCACAACAACAACAGGGAGGCACTCATTCCAAAACGGCTGTGTGATTCTGAGATAGTGATGCCTTTAGAAAACAAAAAAAAAGTTGAATGTCAATTAAAAGCTAGTGACAGGAAGAACAGGATCTGGTATTATCACTATCTGACTAGTCTTCAAATATATCTGTCACTGTCAGCTCCAAGGGTTATATTTAATTCTGAATTATTCGTCATGTCTTCTTACCACACCCAGGAATTCACAAAACCAGAATCTTAATAGTAAGAATATTCTTGGAGGACAAGCTCAGTTACATGGCACAGTCTTGGAAGGTAAAAATGTGCTTTTCATGCACAAGGTGCCCCAAATGTCATTCAGAATAATTAAGTTTATGCTGTCAAGCTGCCTGCAAGCCTCCTTTTCTATGATGCACTGGAACTTTCTAACAGACTCTGTGCTGGATCCCACCAAGTCATTCGACTGGCACTGATAAGTTCCTCCAACACAAGGAGATTTCTGCTGATGGAAGAGTCTCTGCCACTGGCAGAAGAGCCTTTTGCATCAGCCCAAGTCTCCCTCCACTGCCTGCAGCCAAGGGAAGAGACTGGGATTTAACCTAAAACATGGTAACAGACTACATGTGTATAGTTATAGGAATATGACATGTCTCCTTGAATTATTTTATTGGAATAATTGCTTGTCCCACAGACTTCATGGGAGCAAAACCCATATATGGCCAGTAGCTATTTAAGTAGGCTGGCAATTATGATGACAATGATGATAATGGTGGTGCTGTGCTGATAATGTGCTCATAGAGCAGCTTGAAATCAACCAACTAACATTCCCTGCCTGTCTTTGGCTGTAGCTTGTGCTCAATAGGTATGGTCTTACATTGCAGGAGGCAGTGTTTTTGCAAACCAAAGAGAAGAAATCAGTATCTCCCTTATATTAATCTACTCTTAAAAACAAGGAGGTGCACAACTTTGAGAAACAAGGAATCCAAAAAGAACAAAAAGAAGATGGCACACCCAGCTGCATGTGAAACATGCTTAGGCTGGGGGACACTGTTTGCCTCACTGCTCAGTGGGAGAGACAACTTTACGTTCCTGGGCATCTAGACTTTGGGATGTGGGGCCTGGCCCTATAAAGAGTAGCTCCACCTCTGTAGGGCTCAATCAGCTTTGAAAGCTCGGCCCACCCACCGCACCCTATGGATGTACAGGGTTAGCTGGTTGCTGGTTACCAGGGCCAGGCAGGATTTTTTTTTCTCCTTTTCCCTAATTGGCACAAGGAAGAAGTGTTTTTCACCTACCTTGTACTGTCTTGTAGGAGTGGTATTTGGATTGGTGGAACTGTAACCTAGGTCCCTGGCAGGTTAGATTTGGGTAGACAGAGCAGGCCAGTGAGCACCCGGTGACACCTCCCCATTGGTGGGGAATAAGGGTCTGTCAGGGATTGGCTGGCGGGCTGTATGGCTGCCAGCTGAGAGGGCAGACTGCCTGTGGGACCCCCTGTACAAGTCCTTCCCTCAGGCTTCACGGCTGGGGTGTATAGAGCTTTAAGGGGGGAACCATTCATCTGGCCGGCCAGGTTACAGCCATTCACATGGATGTGATCCCTTGGCCCTGACCTGTACTGCTAGTGATGCCTTTGCCATTATTAAGTTTAATGTTGGTCAATAAATGGCCCAAATTTATACCCAAGCCTTGTGTCTGTCTCTTCATTCCAAATTGGGGTGGGGGGAAGGTTCCTATCTACGGAGAGCAAAGGAAGATGAAAAGATGAAGGAATGCTGACTGATTAATCTTATCAACTGCACAAATGGAATAGCAGCACCATCTCTTCTTTTAAGAGACACATCCCATGATAATTTGGGGCATAGTAATCAAGCACGAATGAACAGCAAATACCCAGGTTTACTGTGGAGCCTGAGGCAGTGATGTAATATCAGTTTCTGGTGGATGACTTTTCCAGGGCATCCAGATTTGGAAAATACTTGAACATTTGGAAAATATCTGGAAGATATTTTGCATCAAAAGGTGTAGAGAAAAAAATTTAGGCATACATTAATTTCAGCTTCTCTTCAGACTTCTCTAACATCCAAGGCAAAGAAAGCATGTCCACGCTATTTTAAATGGAAGTGAGAAAATTTTCTATTAATTTAAAATTTTATTTATTAGATTTATATTCCGCCCTCCCCACACCAGCAGGCTCAGGGTGGATTACAATTTACATACATTTAAAATATATCTAACAATTACACAGTTTAAACTTATAAATATATAAACATCCTAACATTTAAAATACATATATATACATATATGTATACTCAGTGGCGTAATAAAATGCACTATACGCATACCCAAGGCACCTCCCTTTCACTTTCACCAGAGCATTTACAGTGGAGCTCAACAAATGGAGGATGTTGCTAGTGGAGAGGGTACAGACCATGCTCGACTGGACGGGGGGCCTCTGCCTAGCATCAACCATATGCCTGGCAGAACAGCTCTGTCTTACAGGCCCGGCAAAAAGACAATAAATCCTGCTGGACCCTGGTTTCATTAGACAGAGCATTCCACCAGGCTGGGGCCAGAACTGAAAAGGTCCTGGCCCTAGTCGACGCCAGGCAGGCCTCCCTGGGGCCAGGGACATTCAGCAGATGTTTGCCGTTAGAGTGAAGAGTCCTCTGAGGCTCATATGGGGAGAGGCAGTCCCGCAGATACACCGGTCCCTGTCCGCATAGGGCTTTATAGGTTAATACCAGAACCTTGAACCTGATTCAGTACTCTACTGGTAACCAGTGCAGCTGACGCAATACCGGCATTATGTGCTCACACCTTGATGTTCCGGTGATGACCCATGCTGCTGCATTCTGTATCAGCTGTAACTGCCGGATGAGGTTCAGGGGAAGCCCAGCGTAGAGTGTGTTACAGTAGTGAAGCCTAGAGGTGACCATTGCCTGGATCACTGTAGCCAAGTCACAGGACGAAAGATAAGGGGGAAGCTGCCTTATTTCCATTATTTTCATAGATTATTATTCATATTATTTTCATAGTTTTGTCAAAAGAAGCTGAACATAATCCAGGAAGAACATGCCTATTGCAACCTATTCAAAATGTAGTTTGCAAAGAGAGATCAGACTCTGGCTAAGCTTAGCTTTAAAAAGGCAAGTTGTACCAGTCTTGTCATTTGCATGTGCTACTGATAGATCACATCTTGAAATGGATGAGATGGTAATGAAAAGCTTTGTCAATGTGCTAAAGACACTAGAGAACATAGTGGGGAGGCAACATGCCCCACCAAGCACCTCTAGAAATAGCCCCCAAACATAATGTGAATAATGAGGTGATTGGCAGAGGGAGTGAAAAAGAATATTCCAACTGCTATTTCTGTTTCCTGACACTAAGATTTCTCTGAGAGATTCCACCGGCTATTGATTGAGTGCTATAAGATCAGAAGAATATGGATTAACTGATCTCATAATTAAATATATTTTCTCTGAAGAAATGAAGATGACTTAGATTGTACTCAGAAATAGATATGAAAGAGCATGCTAAGCTTTTTTGGCCAGGAGTGTCTCCTTGCAAACAATGAGCCAATATTATATAAAGCACAACAGCTGGCTTTTGCAAGCAAATGCTATGAAAGTACTGCAAAGCTAAGCTGAGAGACCATCCTTAATGCAGTTCAAGCAAAACTTAAACAACACAGTTGTTTTAATCGGTTGTGTTTGCCGATACACTCTTAAAAAATAAATACTTTTTTCTTGATGAGCATGTAATATTTCCCTGGTTGCTTCATTATCTCTACTGTAAATGCAGGCAAGATGTTTGTACCAGATCTGGTACATCTGTTTGGACAGTATTTCAGAGAGGATCTAGATATAAGGAAATAAAATACATTACAGTCTCACTCATGGGGTCTGAAGAGAAAAGACTACAAAGGGACTATATTGTTTGCATTTCTCAAAGAGTCCGTTCTCATTTTCACATCTACTGCACACCTTCTCACAGCCATCCCCCCAAGTGTACCATCCACAACCCCTTCATGTGATATTCCTATGAAATAGGCCCAACTCTTCCTTTCATTCTGTGAGTGGAATTTCTCACTAAAAAAAAAATCTTGTGTCACATATTCCTTTTCCAAAGAAGTGCAGTTTCTGGAATTTAGAGCCATTTTAAAAAGACGCTTAGCTATCTGTCAGACTTGTGGCTAGATAACGTTCTTACTCCAGACTACCTTCTGCAATTAGACAACAGTCCATTGTTTCCAAAAGGCTTTTACTGAAGAATTAGTTCATTATAGTCCACTAGCCTGAACACAAGGTCCAGGATGGTACATATGCATTGTTACCAATGACAGGCAAAGCATGAGGTACAGAGTAACAGATCACAGCAGGCCCAACCTCCCCCCACAGTTCTCAAAACAACCCCTTTGAAGTCAGAAGAGCGAGAAGCTCCCAAGGCCGGTTCTTGGTGGAACGTCGGTAGCCAAAACAATCCTTTTCTGTGAGATAGCTGCCTGGGAACCTTGGCACCTGGAAGAGAGCACTTACACACTGAAAAGATTAAAATGGAGTCGGTTAAGCATAGGCATACAAGAAAGCAGTCTGAACCTGACAGCTATCTTGGCTATATCTGCTTTAACCTTAGTGGCAGAAGAACAACTCTTCACTTAAGATCTTTTGTTCTGACCTTTAAAAATCTCAGTCCAAGATATGCATGTTTTAAGTATTTATTTACAAAAAACAATTTGAACACATGTAGTGCTTTTAGTGTTAGCATTCTTTCACTCCTAGTCTATTCTTTCTCTCTCCCCTCTGTTCCTATCATTACTTTTTATACAACATCTTGTCCTAGGAAGCTTATCTCAATTTCTTTAGCACCAACCAGGCAATTATACCCTTGACTCTCAAGAGAGAATTCATGGTCAAAAAGAAGAAAGCTTTTCGGTGACATTAAGAAATGAAAATAAACAACATAGACATTCACATTAAAATATGCTAAGTAAAGAGGAGAGGGAAGAGAAATAACGTATCTAGGCCTAGGGATGATAAATATATAAGATTTTTGTTTATTTGTATTGCTGTTTAACTCCCAAAACTATTCTATATGTACTGTTCACATACTTTTTGTTTCTACATGACTGTATAAGTTTCAGTTTAATGTCTAAGATAGAATCTGCATAATCTTTTTATTATGCACTTACTTTACTATACTTTTACTTAAAAATAAAATGTATAATTAAAAAAAAGAAAAAAAATGAAAATAACGCAAGTGTGAGTATGTTTTTCACAAGGTAATAATTATCAAAACTAATAGTCCAGGTCAAAGGTTTCTGGGATTGGCATGTACCCATCACACTTGAAATTACTGCTTATTTAAAAAAGATTTCCCATATAGAACATCTGGCTGTATGGTGAGTAGGGTTCCCAACACTTATGTGTCAAATTCTGGGAGATTTGGGGGGCAGTGCCTGAGAAGGCTGGAGTTTGATGTAACATGTGATGTAACTTCAAGGTGATATTCTAGGCTCCTAAAGCATTACTATGTAGAGGCCATATTTGGTCCTGCTCCTTGGTTCCTTAAAGTTGGGAAATTGGAACTGGGACTAGTAATCCCCTAGGTAGGTAAATGGGAAGCTTAATGATAGAATATGTGAAATTTCAGATAAGGCAGAGCATTTTAGACTTCCAATATGGTAATTTCTTCCAAGAAATTAGACTTGTTCTCCAGAGAAGCACTCCTTGAATGGAAAACCAACATCACAGACTGTGCCAAATTTCCGAGATCTGTCTAGGAGAAAGTTCAGCCCCACAAGAGTGGGGGCAGAATACTCTGTGAGAAGCCAATAAATTTAGGCTGACTCTAATCCAATCCTGAGTAGAGATGGGCACGAACCGCATTACGAACTTTAAAAACCAACGAAATTGGCGATCACACAATCGCACAATCGCGATCCAGCAGTTCGTGATTGTCCTCATCCAATGAATCAGCGTTCGGAAGAAGCCTAGTTCAGTGCGTTCGGCCGTGGTTCAGGAAGTCAGACAGTCAGGCGCCAGCAATCAATTCCCCTGGAAACGGAGCCGGGGGAATGCCTGAACTCTGTCTGTGCTCCTTCTGTTGCCCTGGAAACCCGAATGGAAGCCCAGCTTACCTTGATCTTCCTTCCAACCACAGAGCTGCAAAGCAGTTACAAGTTGGGAGAAGACACCCAGGGGAGGGAGGGGAAAGGGGGTGTTCTGTAGCCATGGGCATTCCAATATCATCCCTGCAAACCCTGATAGGCAGCCCTGACAGCTAAACACAGACCTCCTGTGTTGCTCAATGGGACCTGTGCTTATAAATAGCCATGGGCTCCCAGGCTGGGTTTCACTTTCAGCGAGCAGTGGAGTGGGACAGAGCTCTTGCTTGCCATTTGCTAGCCTTTGAGGAGAGAGACTGAGAGTATAATTCAGCTTGGATTTGGGGGATAGGGATCTATCTCCTCTGGTTCCAGGGCTGCTGCCAGGCCCTGGGGCCAAGCTTAGTGGGCACCTTGACTGAGGGCTCACAGTATTATCACTGCCTGATCTGGCGGTCAGGCTTCTGGGTGTGCTGCTGGACTAGGGCTCTAGCCTCAGCCTCTGGTCCCAGGGCTGCTGCCAGGCCCTGGGGCTAAGCTCAGTGGGCACCTCGGCTGAGGGCTCACATTAGTGCCTGACCTGTTCAGGTCTGTGGGAGTGGTGGGCTAGGGCTCTAGTCCCTCCCTCCCTCTGGTGCCAGGGCTGCTGCCAGGCCCTGGGGCCAAGCTCAGTGGGCAGCTGGCCTGAGGGCTCAGCAAATGATTGTTATTATTATCACAATCATTATCATTTTAATTCTTATTATTACCATTATTATTCTTAGTCTCTGTGCCTGTTCTGTCCAGGCAGCTTGGTGTGCTGGGCTACAGCTGTAGCCCCAGCCTCTGGTTCCAGTGCTGCTGCCAGGCCCTGGGGCCAAGCTCAGTGGGCACCTCAGCTGAGGGCTCACACAGTATTATTAGTGCCTGATCTGGTCAGGTTTGTGGGAGTGGTGGGCTAAGGCTCTAGTCCCTCCCTCCCTCTGGTGCCAGGGCTGCTGCCAGGCCCTGGGGCCAAGCTCAGTGGGCACCTGCCCTGAGGGCTCAGTGCCTGATCTGGTGGTCAGGCATCTTGGTGTGCTGGGCTAGGGATCTAGCCTCAGCCTCTGGTTCCAGGGCTGCTACCAGGCACTGGGGCCAAGCTCAGTGGGCACTGCGGTGGAGGGCACACAGAGTCATCTCCTTTCCTGTCCTCCTTAATTCTAGTTTGGTGGCACAATGAGTCTTCCTGTTGTGTTGGCTGCCAAGGGTGATTGTGGGGTGAAGTCCTCCTGGTTCAGTTGTGGAAAGCAGTGTTGGGTGTGGCTTGGGGGGCCCAGAGAGTCCTCACGCTCCCCCCAAGTCACATGTGTGGGCTGTGGAGGAGGCCAAAGAGGTCTTTCCTCAGGGGGGAGAGAATCTCTCTCAACATTTTGAGGAGGGGTGGGTGGGCGATGGATCCCTGGAGGAATGGTATGTGTGTTATGAAAGATCCCTCCCATCCCCACCCCAAACTCTCAGTGGTGTCCCCGCATGCAGTCCACCCCTCACCCCGTCATCCGTATCCAGCCCCACAGTGCAGCCTGTAACCGTTCATCCTCCTTCCCCTGGGACAGTTAGCAGTCGAAGTTTCAATGACTCCATAGAGAGGCACGTCCAACCCCTTCCTGATGACCCGCGTGTGGTGCAGTGCCGTTCCTGTGATGTCCTGGTGTGCAGGGGCAAAACCCCAAAGCACCTGTCTTTGACAGCCCTGAAGAAGCACCTGAAGAAGTACCACTCGAGCCTGTCTCCCTTCTCACCCAGTGAAACATTCATTGGGGGGAGAAAGGGGGCAACCAGCTCTTCTGAGCAGGGGTCAGTAGGAGGGTCACTTTGCCTTGAGGGTGATGCTGGTGGGAGCAGAGCGCTCTGGCAGGCCACGCTCGCGGAGTTTGTCCCCTTGGGGTCTGTGACAGCACCACTTAGAACCTTGAGGCTGAGGAGGCGGGCCTTTGCGTCTTGGCAGAGACAATTGCCCTACATGGCTTGCCCCTATCCAGCGTGGACTATGTGGGCTTCTGCAGGCTACTAAAATGTTTCGGCCCTTGGTTCTCCATGCTGTCGCCACGCACCCTTACCTGTCGAATCATGTGGGTATCTTGAATGAGGGCTGGCACGTTTGGGTCAGGTTTAGCCAGGTCCAGTTCCACTGCTAACAGGCTTCTGAGACCTTGATAGGCCTTCCTGGCACAGTCAGATCATCATGACACCTCCTTTCTGCGAAGGCAGGAAAGTGGGTGATGCTGGAGGCAGCCTCCTTTGGGCACTTGCGCAGCAGCTCAGGAACTGTTTCACATATAGTTTAGCTGCATGGTGCCCACATCCGTCGCAAATGCTGAGCCCTCTGAGCAGGGGGGAATGGGCCACTAGACTCATGTCCTTCCTGCAAAGGCAGGAAGATGGTCGATGTCAGCTGCTGCTGTCAGACTGTGGCTAAATAATATCCTTCCTACAGGTTCTCCTCTACAAGCAAACAAGAGTCCATTGTTTGAATAAGGAAACTTTACTGTAGAAATGACCCATTATAGTCCACTGTCCTGAATAGGAGATCCAGGATGGTACAAGAGCATTGTTACCAACGAAGAGCAAAGCATGAGGTACAAAGTAACAGTTCCCAGCTGAGCCAGCCTCCCCCCACAGTTCTCAAAACAACATCTTTCAGTCTTGGGAAGCTGGATTCTGTCAAGGCCAATCTGGGATGGAACGTTGTTAGACAAAACAATCTCGTTCAGTGAGAAGTCTGCTTGGGAACTTGTGCACCTGTGGGGAAAGCACTTAAACACTAGAAGCATTAGAAAATGGAGACAGTACAGCTCATATACCCACTGAACCTGACATTCTGCCCCCCTTAAAATAAATCCCCCCCAGGTTTATATGGATAGCGAGTATGAAAAGCTTTGGTTAATCTAGGAGCATGAACATGTACAGAATTCACCCACTCATCGAACCCAGAGTCAAAGTCCTTCCACCTGATGAGGTAAAACAACTGATTGCGTTTGATTTTAGAGTCCAGAATTTGTTGTACCTCATAGTGTATTTGATCATCTATCAACGTTGGAATGGGTGGAGCTTTGATGTGCCATTTATCATCTGTTGGAGCCTTCTTCAACAGGCTGACATGGAATTTATCATGTACATGGCTCAGTTTTTTGGGTAAATTTACAGCAACAGTCACTTTGTTGATCACTTTGCGCACTGTAAAAGGTCCGAGGAATTTTAAGGCTAGTTTGCGGCTGACTTGTGCTAGTTTTAGATTTTTGGTGGATATATAAACATGATCTCCAGGTTGCAAATCCCATTCGGCCGCACGGTGGCGATCGGCGTATTTTTTGTAATCCTGTTTGGCTTTCTCGAGGTGTTTTTTAATGAGAGTCCATTGTTGGGCTGCCTCCCCCCACCAGGAAGATACATCTGGCGAAGTCGGAGAAAAGGAAGGGGGAGCGTCCAGCGGAAAAGGGTTAAAGTGGGTCCCATACACAACTTTGAAAGGGGCTTCTCCTGTAGAGGCATGTACACTGTTGTTGTATGAAAACTCTGCTAGAGGGAGGAGATCCACCCAATTATCTTGTTGGAAGTTGATGTAGCAATGAAGGAATTGCTCTAAGATCTGATTAGTTTTTTCCGACTGCCCGTCGGTTTGTGGGTGATGACTTGAACTGATTCCTTGTTCAATATTTAACATCTGTAAAAGCTCCCGCCAGAAGTTGGCAACGAATTGTCCGCCGCGATCCGAAATTACCTTGGACGGAAAAGAATGTAATTTTACAACGTGTTTTAAAAATAGATCTGCCAGTTTTCGAGCGGTGGGTATAGTGGTACATGGAATGAAGTGGGCTTGCTTGGAAAACAGATCCACTACCACTAAAATGCAGTTATGTCCCTTGGATATTGGTAAATCAGTGATGAAGTCCATGGATATCATTTCCCACGGTTTGCTGGGCGTTTCCAAGGGTTGCAATAGACCCGGAGGTTTTCCCTTGCGGGTTTTGGCGCTGAGGCAAATGGGGCAGGAGGCGACGTATTGGGAAATGTCTTTGTGCATGCCCGGCCACCAGAACTGCCGTTGTATTAAATGTAGCATTTTCAAGTACCCATAGTGTCCTGCGGTGGGGGCATCATGACACCGCTGTAAGACCTCTTTTCGTAGACTGTCGGGTACATAGAATCTATTTCCCGATAACCAATCCCCCTGCGGGGATTGTTTTAGCTTGGATTTGGGCATCTTATCCCCCTCCTTTTCCACCTCAGCCTTAAGTTTCGATTTCCATTCTTGGCCGTGCTGAAGGGGTTGGATTGCGCGGCTGCGTGTAGTTACCATGCCTCCCAATTGCATAGGTGAGAAGACTGTATCTATAGTCTCCTCCCGTTTACTTCTATGTTGGGGCATGCGCGATAGGGCGTCTGCAAGAAAGTTGGTTTTGCCCGGGAGGTAGTTCAAAGTGAAATTGAATTTGGAGAAAAATTCCGCCCACCGTAATTGCTTGGCATTTAACCGGCGGGGACTTCGGAGGGCCTCCAAGCTTTTATGATCTGTCCAAACCTCGAAGGGGTGGCGTGCCCCCTCCAACCAATGCCGCCAGTTCGTAAGGGCCGCTTTCACTGCAAAGGCTTCCTTCTCCCACACATTCCAATTTCTTTCTGCCTCAGAAAACTTTCTTGATAGGAATGCACAAGGTCGAAGCGTCCCGTCCTCCCCCTTCTGCAATAACACTCCTCCAATTGCAGTATCGCTGGCGTCGACCTGCACTATGAAGGGGTGATTTTCATCGGGGTGGCGGAGAATGGGTTCTGTTACAAATTGCATTTTTAAGCATTCAAAGGCTGTTTGGCAATCAGGTGTCCACAGCAATTTGGAGGAGGGTTTTTTCGCTTGGTCCCCTTTATCTTTGGTTTTTAACAGTTCGGTTAGGGGAAGCGTGATCTGTGCGAAATTTGCAATGAATTCCCTGTAAAAGTTGGCAAATCCCAAGAAAGACTGCAGTTCTCTATGGGTAGTGGGAGTTTGCCATTCTTGGATCGCTTGTATTTTGGTTGGATCCATTTTTAAACCCTGTTGGGATATACAGTAACCCAGGTAAGTGAGTTCAGTTTTATGGAATTCACATTTAGATAGCTTGATGGGCAACTTATTGCTCATTAGAGTGGCTAGAACCTTTTGAACCAGTTGAATGTGGTCCTCCTCTGAGTCTGAGTAGATTAACACATCATCAAGATACACCACCACTCCTTTATATAGAAACTCATGTAGTACTTCATTTATCATGGACATGAATACAGACGGGGCTCCCGTCAATCCAAAAGGCATAACTAAGTATTCATATTGTCCGAGGGGTGTATTAAACGCGGTTTTCCACTCATCTCCCTCCTTGATACGAACGTGGAAGTAAGCATCTTTTAAATCTAATTTTGTAAAGATCTTACCTTGCGCCACGACGTTGAGAAGGTCCCGGACAAGCGGGATGGGATAGGCGTTGTTGGTCGACACAGCATTAAGTCCCCTGAAGTCCGTGCACAGTCGGAGTCCCCCGTCTTTTTTCTTCACGAAGAGTACCGGGGCTGCATGGGGACTATTGGCTGGACGGATGAACCCTCTCTGAAGATTAGTGTCAATGAATTTACGGAGTTCTTCCCGTTCATGGAGACTCATAGGATAGAGTCGGCCTTTGGGTAGTGAGGCTCCTGTTAAGATCTCGACGGCGCAATCAGTTCGTCTGTGCGGGGGTAGAGTATCAGCTTCTTCCTCGGAGAAAGCCTTCAAATAGGGCCAGTAGTATTCGGGTATTTGATTTATTTCTTCTTGGGTGAGAAGAGCCTTTTCGGTGTGAGTTGGATCACTACCCCAATTCTGGTTCCAACGATGGTTTTCACAGTTGGCGTGGGTGAAGGCGATACTTCCTTCTGCCCAATTTATGTAGGGGTTGTGATCGCATAGCCACTTGCTGCCCAGAATTAACGGGTATTTGGCTGTTGTACTGATGACAAACGACCTTTTTTCCCAGTGTTGTCCCATGCCCGTCACCACTGGGACTGTTTCTGTAGTGACGGGGTTCATGTTGGTGCCATCCATTTGTTCGAAAATGACTGGGTTTTGTAATTCCCGGATTGGCAATACTAGTCCATTGACTAGGGCTGGGGCGATGATGTCTCTTGAACAGCCTGAGTCAATGAGGGCTTGTACACGGAGGTGCATCTTTCTTTCGGGGTTTAGCAAAATCACTGGCATGAATAATATGGACCCATGCGGCCGGTCCCTGGTTGGGACGGGTCGGGGGTGGATCTGTCGTTTGGGCCCTTTTATGACAGATCCATTTCATTTCCCGACTGGGGGCTTTCTGGATTCCCCTCTACATTTGGGGTAGCGGGGTCATATTCCATAAGTTCTTCTGCCTCCAATCCCCTGTCTGGGGCAGGTCGCTGGGAGATGCCGCGGCCTCTACCCGATCTGGGAGTTGGTGTTGGGCGTTGCAACGTGGGGAATGGAGCAGGGGTTGGACGCCGTAGTTGGAGCGGAGGTGTTTGCACAGGCCGATATGGGCATTGTGCCGCAAAGTGGCCGGCTTGTCCGCATTGCAAACACAAACCCTGTTGCCATCTAGCATCCCTCGCTCCGCGGGTAGCGTATCCAGCACCTCGTCCTCCCTTCTGCAAAGTTAAGGAGCGTTTTTGTCCCGTTTGTTGTTGTTGTTCAACTAAACGGACTTCCAATATGCGATTTTCAACTTCACATGTGAGTTGAATCCATCCCAACAGAGTAGGAGGATTATCTTGCATGAGGGCTCTATCCAGAAGTCTCGGGTTCAGCCCTTGTTTGAACAGAATTATTTTAGTGGATTCTTCACATCTAGGGCATTTAGCGGCTAGCTGTTGGAACTTTGTAACATAGTCTCTCGCCAACATGCTGCCTTGTCTAATAGCTTGCAATTCTGTTCGGGCTCTGGTTTCTTCTAAGGGGTCTTCGTATTGTGCCTGGATAGCATCCACCAACCCTTGTAAGGTATTGAGTTCTGGGGCCCCAATATTGTATAGTCCTACATACCAGTCTGCCGCTTTGCCTTGTAATCGTGAACCGAGATGTTCAATCTGGCTGGCCTCACTCCCAAAAAGATGTCCCCATCGGTTGAAGAACTGTACTACTTGTACCAGGAAAAATCCCAGTTTCAAGGGATCTCCGTCAAAAGTAGCTTCCAGTTTCACCCAGCCCATTGGAAGGTCTTGCCTTGGGGCTGGTGCGGGGTAATAGTCCATCGGAATAGTTAATGGCGCCTGCGGCGCGGGAGGGGGCTGTTGGGGCCATGGCTGTTGCGGCAGTAATGGTTGCCCGGGGGCCCCCGGCTGCGGTGGTAGATACGGGATGGGGTGTATCGGAGGGGGCCTTACCGGTTGGGCTGGTGGTGGCATCACCGGCTGAGCGGGCGGTGTTGGCAGCGGTTGGGCCGGCGGCGGCAGCACCGGTTGTGCTGGTGGCGGTATCACCGGTAGGGCTGGCGGCGGCAGCACCTGTTGTGCTGGCGGTGGCAGCACCGGTTGTGCTGGTCCTAACGGTTGGGCTGGAGGTGGCCGAACAGGTTGGGCCATGATTGGTCGCTGCGGTGCGGGTCGGTGGGGTCGAAGTGGCATAGGCCATAGTGGTTGATCGGGAGGTGGTAATACCAGTTGCGTTGGAGGTAATCTTACCGGCTGCTGTAGTGGTATTAGCTGTGGTCGAAGCGGGAGGGGCTGCTGCGGCGAAGGCCTGATGGGTGCTGGGCCGCGCGGGCTTGCCCCTCCCGGCGTCGTTGATCTGGGACCTGGAGGTTGTTTTCGTGGTACGACCTGCACTGGTTGATCCTCCCCTGGGATTTGTTGTATGGGGATGATTACTGGAGTTTGGTGTGGCGTTCCCTCCCTTGGGGGAGCTGGAGGCTCTTCTAACTGGTCCAGCCGGACCGTTATAGGGGAAGTTGGAGGGGGTATCACCGGCGACTCTGTCGGGCGGGTTGGTTCCTCTCCACTCCCTCCTGGAACTTCCAGTGGAGTATCCCCGGAATGCGGAACCTCGTCCGGTCTAGGGGTTTCCGTTGGAGTCTCTCCCGTTTCTCCAGGGCAGGGTTCCCCCTCTTCTTCCAATTCGGAAGGCTCGTCAGGGCACTGGCTAGTGGTGCAGGACCCCTCTTCATCTTCCTTCCCTGGGTTATTCGAGGGCGGCGGCTGCATCGGGGCAGGTTCCCTCGGATTGGAAATTACGCTTTGTAGGGTGGCTATTTGTATAGCCCTCTCTTCTGGTGATGGTCTCTCTCCCGCCACCATCAATGAGAGTAGATGTATGGCATGAGCTAGGCTTTCTTCCATATCGACCAACCTAGCTTCCAGCAATTGAATTCTACTGGGACCCGGTTGGTCCGTCGTGGAGCCCCCTGCGACTGCTACCACCGGGGAAATTGGCCCCCAAGGTGGAGGGTCTCCCTGATCGCCTTGCGATCTCGCTGCTAGAATTCCTTTGGCTAGTCCCGTAACTGCCGAAATGCCGGAATCCACAGCAAGGGTGCAATTTTGCATCTGCACCCAACTTTGTTCGGAAGCCTCTGGTTGCTCCGACCACAGAGTGAGTTCCGAATAATCCCAACTTAGGATGCCGCGGCGGGACGTGTCCCATTCTGTTTGCTCGGTCGTCCTATTCCAAAACAGCCATGGTTGGCTACTGTCCAATTCAGGGACTGTCTCTAGGCTTCGACGCCTGTCCATGGGTACTCGCTGGTGCACCCCACTGGTCCTGCGCTCTCTCGTTTCTCGGGGTCTGGGTCCCCACTCCGAAGGTGTAGGTAACGAGAACAAGGGGATGGTGGTGGCCGTCGGCTTGGAGGCCGTCGGCTTTTCCTCCCCACTGCCGAGATTGATGAGAGGCGGGGTAGTAGTTGAAGCTCCGTTCCCTGCTGGTGCAGGTGTTTGAAGTTCTTGGGGTTGCACTTGTGGATTGTCGGGAGACGCATACGGATCAAACAAAGGATCCCTGTCTGGGACTGCTTTGGATTCCGCTGGGCCCGACTGAGACATGATTGGTAACAAAATGTCAGACTGTGGCTAAATAATATCCTTCCTACAGGTTCTCCTCTACAAGCAAACAAGAGTCCATTGTTTGAATAAGGAAACTTTACTGTAGAAATGACCCATTATAGTCCACTGTCCTGAATAGGAGATCCAGGATGGTACAAGAGCATTGTTACCAATGAAGAGCAAAGCATGAGGTACAAAGTAACAGTTCCCAGCTGAGCCAGCCTCCCCCCACAGTTCTCAAAACAACATCTTTCAGTCTTGGGAAGCTGGATTCTGTCAAGGCCAATCTGGGATGGAACGTTGTTAGACAAAACAATCTCGTTCGGTGAGAAGTCTGCTTGGGAACTTGTGCACCTGTGGGGAAAGCACTTAAACACTAGAAGCATTAGAAAATGGAGACAGTACAGCTCATATACCCACTGAACCTGACACTGCTGCTGCTGTCCCGTTTCTGTCTCCCCCTCTCAGGAACCACTCTGACCCATCCAAGCAATGTCTCCTGTCCTTTCCATCCCCTACTTTCTGCAAAGACAGGATGGTGGGTCATGTCAGCCAGTGCTTCATGAGGGACTATCCTGTTACTGCTCTTTCCTTGGTTACACAGCTCAGTTGCTATCACGCAGCTAATTTTATTGTATAGCTATACAGTTGGTTGCACAGTGTGGCGGCTCCCCTGTCAATGGGACTGACTGGACCCCTTTCAGCTGGGTGGGAATGTGTCCTGCAACTCCCGTCCTTTCCATCAAGGCAGGAAGGTGCGTACTGTTGGCTGCCGCCGCACTGTTCCTCAGTGGGACCCTTGGGTGAGGACCCGCAGCTGTTGGGGGATCTTCCCCCTCCCCCTCCTCATGTCGGACAGAACAAGACAGAGAAACAGATAGCAAGATGTATTGAAAAACTAAAACAAAACCATTGGGAAAAGATGGACACACAAGCCTACATATGGATGATGATAGAGAAAGGAATGGAGAAAACAATATAGTTATAGAAAGAGGGGGAAAAGACAGCTAGAGATGGAAAGAAATAATAAAGGGCAGGTATAAGTAGAAAGAGATAGATTCAGATAAATAGCAGTGGAAGCACATAGGAAGAGACGGATTGAGATAGAAAGTTGCAAATAGACAGTGAGAGGGAGAAACAGAGAGATAGAAAGGGGCACACAGATATCAACCATTCTAGAAGTAGAAATAGAATGTGAATGGATCAAGGAGATATAGAATCGAACAGAACACGCCACATCCATGGAGAAAAGGACTGAAAATCAAAAACAGAGAGAGACAAACAGTACAGAATGTATCAGTATAATGAAAAAGAGACTAGAATGTATGCACAAACATTAGATCATGTATGTTAACAGTTAGAGAATGGCATATGGTTGGAGAACTGTATGTAGTGACAGATAGAGATTAAAATAGAAAGAGAGGGGATATCACCCACCCTCTGCACCGGGAATACCAGCATGCTCCTCTTTGGCGGTTACGGGGGGAACTTCCCACTTACCCCCCACGACAGGTCCTCTCCCTTTCCGGCAAGGCAGGAAGGTGGGTACTGTTGGCTGCTGTCGAAATTTTCCTTAGTGGGACCCTGAGGTGAGGACCCGCAGTTGCTGGGGGATCAGGCCCCCATCCGAATGTCATGTCCTCTCCCACATGGGGGGTGCCACCGGCGAGCAGCCAGACCCCCCACCCCCTGAGGGGAGGTGGCTCGCCGCCACCTCCCAGTGCCCACCAGGCCCAGTGGCCACCGGCAGCACCCACCGTTCCTACATTGCTGGGAATACCAGCACGCTCCTCCTTGGCCTGGCGGGCGGGCACATGGGTGGTGCTTCCAGCAAGCGGCCAGACCCCTGATGGGAAGTGGCTCACCGCCACCTCCTCATGCCCGCCAGGCCCGGTGGCTGCCGGCAATACTCACCATTCCTACATTGGCAGGGAATACCAGCGCGCTCCTCTTTGGCCTGGTGGGCAGGCACATGGGGGGTGCCACCAGCGAGTGACCAGACCCCCCGCCCCCTGAGGGGAGGCAGTTCACCACCGCCTCCCCGTGCCTGCCAGGCCTGGCGGCCACCATCCTCACCCACGTTCCTGCCCTCGCTGGGAATACCAGCGCGCTCCTATTTGGCCTGGCGGGCGGGCACATGGGGGGTGCCGCTGGTGAGCAGCCAGACCACCCGCCCCCTGAGGGGAGGCAGCTTGTCACTGCCTCCCCATGCCCTTCAGGCCCAGCGGCCACCGTCAACACCCACCTTCTGTACACTGGGCCAACGTCAACCGGTGGCTCTAATTTTATCGAGTGGGAGTTTCCTGGGGGCCTTGGATTGGAGAGGGTATAACTCCAAGATCCCTTTTGCAATCTTGTCCAAACTTGGGTGATGGCTGTAGGAAAGCCTGCAAAACACTCCCTGGGAATATGTGCTCTCTAAGAGCAGAACCACAAGTGACAAAAGGCACAGATTGGACACTTGTCTGCTTCCGTTGAGTTTTGATGGGAAATGTAGGCGTCCTGGTCTCGCAGCTTCGCTCTCTGATTGCTGTCCAATGGACTTTTCAACTGTCACTTGTCCAACATTCCGCCAAGCTGCCTACATTTCCCATCAAAACTTGAGGGAAGCAGACAAGTGTCCAATCTGTGCCTTTTGTCACTTGTGGTTCTGCTCTAAGTGCCACAGGGGCCATTCCGTGCCCCACAAACCACGAACCAGTTCAGCAACGGAAAATGTTCATTGCGGTTTGCAACCTTGGGAACATTGTGGACACCGAACCACGAACTTTTTTTGGTTCGTGCTCATGTCTAATCCTGAGTAGCTAGTGGTAGTAGACATGGTACTATTTCTGGCCTACCTACTTTCTGCATCAAGGCAAGACTGGGGAATCTTTCTGAGGCCTCACTATCTTGCAGTTATAACTTTTCCCCTGTGAACTGGGATTCATCTTGTTAATGAGACTTTAGTGGCTGAACCTGGAACCAAACTTTATCACAGATGAACTCCATTACAGCCAGGAAGGGCAAAGAATCAACTCACTACTTTTACCAAAGGAATAACAAGTGCCTACCAAAGACATCACATATTGAGACAACTAAAGAAAAAATGTAAATTGCCTGCCATTTTGCTGTTTTCCCTATTATAATCTGAATCAGAACAAATTCAGTAGCATTTTAATCCACATTCAATGGACTGAACATATGCCAAGAAAAGGAAGCTTTTAAAGAGATGTGGGAATTAAGCCAGACCCCACAGGTAAATAATACCTTAGCAATAGCCAATTAGACCAAAGACAACAGCTGAAGTGTGTGCTCTTATTCAGCTGGCAGGAGTTCTTCAGTGCAAGTCTTCAGGAGATAAAGAGAACTACTGACATGCTTGAGGAAAACAACAAAAATTACATAGTCATTCCAGACTCTTTATATATGTGTCACTGTAAACTTACCTTATTTGGCTAGTTTAAAACATTAGTCCAATTTGAGGGTCCCTGTCTGAGTGTGTAGTGTTTCAGTCTGAGGCAATACTTTATCAAAGCTACAGTATCTCCAGGGGCTGCACATGAAAAATGTGCAACTATCTTCATTCTACAGGTATTTCATATCTCACAAAACACAGTGGGTCGACATTAAACGCCAATGGTTTTGATTTGATGAAGTGTCCCTAACATGAAAAAGATTCTTAAAATATTTAAAGCACTGTATCAAAATTAAAGAATGTGAATGCTGAATCAGAGTTCTATAGATCACCTATCTAGTGAAGCTAGCTCCAAATGCAGGGACTTCAATCTAGCTCTATTGTTCACAACTAATCTGATTCCTGAGCAACTAGTACTGGAGATGAGGGTACCCATTGCTACATGCATCCATTCAATTCAGTTGTGCTCAGGTAAATTTTGCAACATGGATGGAGATCCTGGCTTCTGAGAACTATCCTTCTTGCTAGATCAGTATGATCGACACATTGTGTTTTCCTGAACCTTTGTGCCCAGGGTTGCCAATTCTATCATGCTCGATAAGAAATGTTAACTTGTGAAGGTAATCTCTCTAGCACACACTTTCATATTCTGTCACTACAACAATAATATTTAAAAAACTAAGCATATAAACTATCAATACTAAAAACAGCAATAAACAAATAATGAGCTCACCCGGCACATAACAACAGCATAAAGACAAAACTTACCAACATGAAGAAACAAATTTAGCATGCATTATATAATACTATTCATAAAATAGTCCTCAAACTAGAAAACGACCATAAAAGACCATAAAAATCAAAACTAAAAAAGTTAGATAACTCATCAATTAAAAGTCTGGGGAAAAGCAAAGACAGTAAAGTAGGCGCTAGGTGAGCAACATGGGAGAAGGCACCCTTCCCCATCTTGACTGCTAAAATCATGTAAACACCTCATAAATAAGCCCTTGATATCTGTCATAAATCAGTCACTAATTCAGTGCAACTTCTCTCTGCCCTCTAAAAGAAGCAGTTTCCACCTGCTACTAAAAAAAAAACCCTAGATAAAAAAAGATATGGCTAATTATTGCCCAGTCTCTAATCTGCCCTTTCTAGGCACAGTGATTGAGAGAGCTATAGCTGAGTGGTCATCTCCAGGTCTTCTTGGATAACTCTTATCGTCTGAACCCTTTTCAGTCTCTGTTCAGGCCAGGCTATGGGATGGTGCTGGTGGCTTTAGTTGATGACCTCCACCTGAGTATAGACAAAGGCCATGTTTTTGATACAATAAATCATACCGTCCTATTGAGGTATTTGGAGCAGAAGTAGGTATCAGGGGATATTCCTTGGAATGGTTAAACCATTCCTCATGGAACATGGAACAGCAACCCTCAAGGGTTGCTGTTGGAGACCAGCTATCTTCAGTGTGGGAATTATCTTGCAGGGTACCACAAGGCACAATTTTAGCCCCCATGCTTTTCAACCTTTATTTAAAGCCTTTTGGAGAAATCATTTGCAGCTACGGACTCAGTCATCAATATGCAGATGATACTGAGCTCTACATTTCACTACCCAAGTCCCCTGGAGGTGCTGTAGAGGTCTTGAGTCAGTGCTTGACAGATGTGGTCAAACAGATGAAAGCAAACAAATTGAAACAATCCAGACATGACAGAAGTGATGCTAGCTGGGAAGGCAGTGATATTGAAGGATGTTGCGCTTCCCAGTTTTGGTGGGATCCAGTTGACCCTTGCAGACTCTGTTAAGAACCTATTGGATCCAGCACTGTTGCTAGAGAAGCAAGTAGATGCAGCTGCAAAAAAAGGCTTTCTCCCACCTCAGGCTAGCCTGGAAGATGGGCCCTACTTTGATATGGCCAATCTGGCCACCCAGATTAAAGGCATGATAACATCCAGCCTAGACTACTGTAACACACTCTACATGGGTCTCCCTTTCACGTTAATTCAGAGACAGAATTCTAGCATCTTGATTATTATCAGGAGCTAAGTGGAACATGCATATTTCTTCCATTTTGCAGTCACTCCATTGGCTGCCCATCAGTTATTGGGTCAATTCAAGGTTTGGGCTATCACATATAAATGTAACTCCAAATCAGCTGAGCTTTTGTCCTGGAAACAGATTAACTAAATATAACATGAGAAAACAAAATATTATTCTGAAGAGAATCCCTGTGGTTAGCATGAAGAAATGTGATGGATCAATTTAATCATATGGCTCTTCCATATGTCAGACAGAGAAATAGAGTAGGACTAAGAAGGATTTAGGAAGTTTGTCTTCTCAAGGCAGCAGTACAAGGTTTTTCTCTGTTAAATTGTCATTAAGGGAATATCTATGATAGTTGGGCTTTCAACCAAGACACTAAGGTTGCACTCCTAAGAACACTGTTCTGGAAGTAAGCCACACTGAATAAAATTGGACTTGCTTCCAAGTAGACATGTTTAGAATTGCTCCCTAAATAATAACACAGTTTTCTACTCTGGTTCTGATTCCTAGTTTTAGCTGTAAGCAAGAACATCAGAGGGGGGAAATCCCAATATATTAACTAGCCTGTCCGAGGCCCGGCCCGGGGGCCTCGGACTCGGCGGGCCCCCACCCCCCCGGAGCAGCCGCCACCACCCCCGAACACCTACCCGGGGGTCGGCGAGGAGGCCAGGGAAGGGCCGCAGAGGGGACCTCACGGGGCGGCGGGCGGTGGGGTTCTCGCTTGCCGGGGGCGCCGGCTGCCGCTGCCGCCGCCGCGCCACAGACCGGAGCCACAGGTGGGGCGCCGCCGGTCGCGGGGGCCCTGCAGGGCGGCGGGCGGGGCGGCCCCCGCCCCCCGGGGCGCCGGCCGCCACCGCCACGCCGCCCGCAGGCCCCCCCGGCCCGGCCGCCGATGGCTTCCGCGGCACCGCGGCGGCCCCGGCGGCAGCCTGCACGCCGGTGCAGGGAGAAGGACGGGGACGAGCCGCGCCTGGCCGGGGCGGCCGGTTGGACGCTGGAGCCTGCAAGGCTGGCCGGCCTGGGCGCGTCCACCCCACGAGGGGGCGGGGCCAGGGAGAAAGCCGGCCGGAACGAGCTGGAAGCCGGGGCGGAGACAGGCCCGGCCAGGCCGGGCCGGGAGAGGCCCCGCTGGCTGTCAGTTAAGGAGAAGGAGGGCAGCCGAGGGGAAGGGGAGGGAGGCCCTCACAAGGCCCACCAATAGGCTGGGGCCGGGTGGGGCCGGCGGGTGTGGCCACACCTGGCCCAGGTGGTGGGGATGGCCCTGGGTGGGGGTGCTTGGGATAGGGGGTGGAGCTAAGGGGGGAGGAAAAGGGTATTTAAGAGGGCTCCCAAGGCTGGTCGAGGAGGAGTAGTAAGAAGCCGGCTGCCCTGAAGCTAAGGTGCAGCCGCTTGGGTGGAGCCGCGTGCTGCCTGGGCTCTTCCAGAGCAGACAAGGGCCGCCCGTTTCTGAGACCACCGGGGAGGAGTCCCTCACGTCCTGGGCCTGGGGACGGTGACCCGACGCCTGCAGGACGGACCCATCGAAGGAGCCCCCCCTGCGCCGCCGCTAACTCCGCCAGGGGGCGCCCCAGAGCCCGACATTGTGGTGGAGAATGCAGGCACGGATCCTGCCCTGAGGCACCCGCGACCGCACCTCCCGACCCCGCCCAGCTGGACGGGAACTCGAGCTTACCTGTGCCCCACGACCTTTCGACCCTCCACCCCGCCGCCCAGCTACAGCCTGGCGTCGGAGCCCCGCCTGGTAATGGACCAGGCCGCCGCCGGAGCGACGGGTGGGGCCAGCCAGCCCACAGCTCCACCCGCGCCAGACCTCGGCCAGCTAGGCCAGTGGATGGCAGAACAACAAGTGCGACTCCTCCGCGATTTGACCACGCAGCAGCAAGAGGCACAGGCCGCTCTCCTCCCTGGCCTGGCCCAGGCCCTCGGGGCTGGACCAGTGGGGCCTGCCCCCGGACTAGGACGAGGGGCCCCCTTCCAGCTGACCAAGTTGGGCGAGAGCGACGAGATCGACGCCTATTTGGAGGCATTCGAACGAACAGCCGAAGCCGCCCAGTGGCCCCGCGGTCAATGGGCGTTTATCATCGGACCCTACTTAACGAGGGAAGCCCAGGCTGCGCTGAAGGCTCTGCCAAAAGAGGAAAGTGCAGACTACGGGTGCCTGAAGGCCGCCATCCTCGACCGGTATGAAGTGACCCCAGACTCCTACCGGCAGCGGTTCCGGGCCATCCCCTATAAGAAGGTTGAACGGCCCCGAGCCTTGGTCAATGCCCTCCGTGACGCCGCCTACCGCTGGTTGCACCCGGTCACGGAAGGGGAGAAGAAGATTGTGGACCAGGTCATCCTGGAGCAGCTACTCAATATCCTCCCCCCGAAGGCCCGGCATTGGATAGCGTGCAGCTGCCCGGGGAGCCTTAAGGAGGCCACCGTCCTCCTAGAGAATTTTGCCGCCGCGGTGGACCCGCGAGAACCAGCCCGGGACCCGGGGCCAAACAGGCGGACCAGCGGGTCTTCACTGCGGCCCCAGGACACCCCACGCTCGGGACGCGCCAGGTCGGGGAACCAAGAGGGACCAGGCTTGAGAACGGGACCACTCTGACCCCCACCCCCCGGGGCGGGCCAGGAGGGCGGCTGGAATCGGCCCACGCCGACCCCGGGATCGGAGGCGGGACCCCGCATGGGACGGGAGCACGAGGAGAAGGCGCCCTGTTTCAAATGCGGCCAGCGGGGGCATTTCATCCGGGACTGCCCCCTCATGGAGTGCGACGCCAGCTGGGAAGAATCATACCCTGCCACATCCCATCCCCCGTGACCACCCCTGCTGCTGGTGATGGTTGAGGTGGCCGGCCGGCACCTCTCCGCCTTCCTGGATAGCGGCAGTTCAGTGTCGATGATACGCACCCGCCTGCTACCCCCGAACCTGCCAGTGCTACGCTCGACGTCGGTCACCTGTCTCCACGGCCACTTGGAGACGTACCCGGTGGTGAAGGTCCCCCTGACGTGCCGCGGCCAGACCTGGGAGGTGGAGCTAGCCCGGGTGCCGGCCCTACCGTACCCCATACTGTTGGAACGCGACACCCCGAGCTTCCGCCAGCATCTCCAAACCGCCCGGGGCCCCGACGAGGCACTGCCGCTAGAAGCTACGGCCGGGGACGACCCCGCTCTTCCAGGACGTGCCCCTATGCCCCAGGACTGGGCCGCGGACCCGGAGTTCATCGGCCGTCAAGCAGACGACCCGTCCCTCGGAGGCCTTCGGGACACGGTGGCAGTGAGTGAAGGGGTGGTGATGGATGCAAGGCAGGCGGGACGAGTCCCCCGGATCATCCAGGACGGGGGCGTGTGGTTCCGCATCACGACAACAAGGGGTAACGAGGTCCGACAGCTCCTGGCCCCCCAAAGCTATCAACCAGCGATCCTGGCCCACGCCCACGACCATAGCTGGGCCGGCCATCAGGGACCCAGCAACACCCTGGCCCGGGTGCTAACTCGCTTCTTCTGGCCGTTGGTGGCCCAGGACGTGAAAGATTATTGCCGAACCTGTGACGTCTGCCAACGGACTTCCAATCGCCCTCCGCCACGGGCCCCGCTATCCTCCTTGCCGGTAATCCACGTTCCCTTCGAAAGAGTGGCCATGGACTTCATCGGTCCTCTCCCCCGGACTGCCAGGGGGTTCCGGTTCCTGCTGGTCCTGGTCGATTACGCCACCCGGTACCCCGAGGCAGTACCCCTCAGAACCATGCAGGCATCCGGGGTGGCTAGGACCCTGGTGCGGTTCTTTGCCCAGGTGGGCATACCTAGGGAACTAATCACGGACTGCGGCACCCCATTTACGGCCTCCGTCACCCGCCAGCTATGCCGCACCATGGGGGTGCGACAGATCTTTACGTCAATATACCACCCCCAAACTGACGGCTTGGTTGAGCGGTTCAACCAGACCCTCAAACAGATGCTGCGGCGGCTGGCCCACGACCGCCCGACCCAATGGGACCTCTTCGTCGACCCTCTCCTGTTTGCCGTCCGGGAGTCCCCCCAGGCGTCTACCGGCTACACGCCCTTCGAGTTGCTGTACGGGCGCAACCCTTGGGGGATCCTGGGAGTAATGGAAGGCCTGCAGGACACCCAGCCACCCCAACCGGGGCAGGCCGCCCCTGAGTACGTCCGGGACCTGCGGGAGCGCCTGGAAGCAGCCCGTGCCCTGGCTGGCCAAAACCTGGAGAGGGCCCGAGCGGCGCAGAAAACCCGGTACGACAGGGGTACCCGACTGAGGACCTTCCAGGAAGGGGATCGTGTCCTAGCCAGCCGCCGGGTGTTCGGGCCCAACCACCCAGGTGACCCATGGCAGGGCCCCTTTGTCATCAAAAGGGTGCTTGGGCCTCAGTCCTACGAGGTCCAGTGCGGCCCCACCCCCCGGCAGGTCAAGCGCCTGCACGTAAACGACCTCAAGGAGTGGCGGGACCGCCAACAGCGAGAGTGCCAGCTAGCAGACGACCCCTTTGACCCGCCGGCCGGCGACCTCCCCTGGACCGACCGTAAGCCTGAAGAGACCACGCCCGGGCTTGATGAAGCCCTGGAGCCCCAACAGCAGCAGCAGCTACGCGACCTGCTAGCCAGCCAGCCCGGCTGCTTCTCCATGCGGCCGGGGCGCAGAAAACTCATCGAGCACGCCATTCCCACCACCCCGGGCCAGGTAGCGCGGGCGACGTGGAGGCCCCTGCCCCGGAAACAGTGGGAAGCGGTGGCACAAGAGGTGAAGGAAATGCTGAGGCTAGGTGTGATTCAGCCATCCCGCAGCGAGTGGTGGAGCCCCATCGTGCTAGTCCCGAAACTGGACGGCTCCGTACGCTTCTGCGTCGACTACCGGGAGGTGAACAAAGTTGCAAAGTTTGATGCGTACCCAATGCCCCGGGCTGACGTGCTCATCGACCAACTGGGAGCCGCCCACTATCTCTCGGCCCTGGACTTAACCAAGGGCTATTGGCAGGTCCCGATGACCCCCGGGGACCAGGAAAAGACGGCCTTTGCGACACCACAAGGGCTGTTCGAATTCCGCGTTATGCCCTTCGGACTACATGGGGCGGCCGCGACGTTCCAGCGGCTAGTCGACCGGGCCCTCGTGCAGTGCCAGGGGTTCGCTATGGCCTACATAGACAACATCCTCGTCTACAGTCCCGACTGGTTGTCCCATCTTCGTCACCTCCGGCAGGTGTTACAGGCCCTCCGGGATGCGGGGTTGAAGGCTAACCCCGCCAAGAGCCGCCTCGGCTTCCAGGAGCTGAAGTACCTCGGCTTCATGGTGGGGCGGGGGCAGCTACAACCCCTCCCGGACAAGGTGGCCACGCTGGAGGCCTGTCCACTACCAAGGACCAAGAAGCAGTTGCGAGGGTTCCTGGGGCTGGTGGGCTACTACAGCAAGTTCATCGCCCGATACGCCAGCCGAGCCAGCCCCTTGACCGACTGCCTCCGAAAGGACCAGCCCAATCAGATCCAGTGGACCCCGGGGCGGCAGGAGGCCTTCACGGATCTCAAGACGGCCCTGTCCGGGTCCCCGGTGCTCCGCAACCCCGACTTCGACCGACCCTTCATCCTCCAAACGGACGCCTCGGACGCCGGGCTAGGAGCGGTCCTGTCGCAAGAATGAGAAGGGCAGGAGAACCCGATCCTGTTTATCAGCCGCAAGCTCCAGCCGGCAGAGCGTAACTACGCCGTCATCGAGAAGGAAGCCCTCGCCGTCAAATGGGCCGTCGGGGCCCTACAGTATTACCTGGCTAACAACCCCTTCACCCTAGTGACGGACCACGCGCCCCTTGTCTGGATGTCCCGGCTGAAGGACCACAACGCCAGAGTCTTACGGTGGTACCTGTCCCTCCTTCCTTTCAGCTTTTCGATCCGGCACCGCCCAGGGAGGCTGCACGCCAACGCCGGCTTCCTGTCCCGAATGTTCACCGACGAAGGCCAACCCGACGCCCCGGAAAGGGGGGGGTGTCCGAGGCCCGGCCCGGGGGCCTCGGACTCGGCAGGCCCCCACCCCCCCGGAGCAGCTGCCACCACCCCCGAACACCTACCCGGGGGTTGGCGAGGAGGCCAGGGAAGGGCCGCAGAGGGGACCTCACGGGGCGGCGGGCGGCGGGGTTCTCGCTCGCCGGGGGCGCCGGCCGCCGCCGCTGCCGCCGCCGCGCCACAGGCCGGAGCCGCGGGCGGGGTGCCGCCGGTCGCGGGGGCCCTGCGGGGCGGCGGGCGGGGTGGCCCCCGCCCCCCGGGGCGCCGGCCGCTGCCGCCGCACTGCCCACGGGCCCCCCGGCCCGGCCGCCGATGGCTCCCATGGTGCCGCGGTGGCCCTGGCGGCGGCCTGCGCGCCGGTGCAGGGAGAAGGATGGGGACGAGCCGCGCCCGGCCGGGGCGGCCGGTTGGACGCCGGAGCCTGTGCGGCTGGCCGGCCTGGGCACGTCCACCCCACGAGGGGGTGGGGCCAGGGAGAAAGCCGGACGGAACGAGCTGGAAGCCGGGGTGGAGACAGGCCCGGCCAGGCCGGGCCGGGAGAGGCCCCGCCGGCTGTCAGTTAAGGAGAAGGAGGGCAGCCGAGGGGAAGGGGTGGGAGGCCCTCACAAGGCCCACCAATGGGCTGGGGCCGGGTGGGGCCGGCGGGCGTGGCCACACGTGGCCCAGGTGGTGGGGATGGCCCTGGGTGGGGGTGCTTGGGATAGGGGGTGGAGCTAAGGGGGGAGGAAAAGGGTATTTAAGAGGGCTCCCAAGGCTGGTCGAGGAGGAGTAGTAAGAAGCTGGCTGCCCTGAAGCTAAGGTGCAGCCGCTTGGGTGGAGCCGCGTGCTGCCTGGGCTCTTCCAGAGCAGACAAGGGCCGTCCATTTCTGAGACCACCGGGGAGGAGTCCCTCGCGCCCTGGGCCTGGGGACGGTGACCCGACGCCTGCAGGACGGACCCGTCGAAGGAGCCCCCCCCTGCGCCGCCGCTAACTCCGCCAGGGGGTGCCCCAGAGCCCGACATAGCCAGTTTCAACAAAATTCTAATGTGTATCCCAAATTATTACAAGGTTTTTACTTTAAAATCCTGAATTGGACTGAACAAATAACTGAATACCTGAAGATCATTATTGCAAATATCTACTAGAACATCTGCAACATTATATAAAAGATTCAAATCTAGAAATTATGATAAATTAAGATACAATGGCAAATACGTCAATTGCACTAGATTGAAAGCTAACGACATCGTGCTATTAAGTTACTGGCACTCTAGAATATGGGACTTGAGAGGGAGACATAAACTTCCCAGAAACTGGTGTGGCACAGTTGTAAGAGAACAAACTGTGATCCAGAGGTTCTCAGATCAAATTTTACCTCCATCATGAACTCATTGCATGGTCTTAGCTGCAAACCACTTCCTCTCAGCTTCCAGTCTGCAATATGGGGATAATAATAGTTGCTCATCTTAAAGGATTGTTAGAATGTTTGTCTCTGTAAGTGCTATACAAATGTTGAATATTATTGCCTGATATATTACAAGAAGAACACAAGAACTGATACAGATGCTGCAGGTTTCACCATGAACATGCTTGATAATCAAACATACCATGTCTGAAGGTCAGATATGATCTGACATGAAGGTCAGACATGAGCCAATCACTTGGTCTATTCAGTTTGTGCTGAACAGCTGCAAACACCTGCCAAACAGGTTTGCATTGAGTTTTGGCAGAACTGTACAAGTGCAAAGATGCTACTGATTCAAACAAATCATCAATGATTACTATCATTAGGAAATATTTGATGATGGTATATTATTACAACAAATCATGTATTTTATATGATTATATGATTTATATCATTATATGATTTGTGACTGATTTAATATCTCTTTAATATCTCTTTAATATCTCTGCTGAGTAGAGCAGTCATGCAGCAAGGGTGGGGTATAACTTAATTTGGCTGCATAAGAAAGCGCATGCACAAAAAGCCAGTTGTGCTGTACTGTATGGTTAGTATGGAATACAGTGAAGCAACCTTCCAAACAGCTATGAATGGGCAATGAACAATTAAACCAGTCCTCAAACAATTGGCTCCCTCCTCACAACTGGCGAACAAGATGTGAACCAAACTGGCAAGTGTTCAAACATCCCTAATGACTGAACGGCGATTCTGTAAATAACTGGATTTCATTATTACTACTTTTATTTTCATCATCAACATCATCATCAACATCATCATCATCATCATCATCATGGACCAGAACCAACAGGCTGAAATTAAATCCAGAGTTTTTAGCTAAATATTAGGAAGAACTCTGTGGAATAGGCTTCCTTGGGAGGTGGTGGACTCTCCTTTGGAGGTTTTTAAGCAGAGGCTAGATGGTCATCTTACAGCAATGCTTATTCTGTGAACAAAGGCAGATCATGAGAGGGAGGGCAGGAAGAGTTACATCAGTGCTTAGTTCTCGCAGCCCCTTCTGGCATGCCCAGGGTAAGGCCAATCACAACCTTGGAGTCAGATAGCAATTTTCCCCAGGTCAGTTTGGCTAGGGATCCTTATGATGTTTTGCCATCTTCTGGGCATGCAGTAAGGGTTACTGGGTGTGTGTGGGGTGTGTGTGTATGAGATAACTGAATTTCCTGAATTGTGCAAAGGGTTGGACTTGATGAACCTAGTGGTCCCTTCCAATCCTATGATTCTATTATCACCTTTCATTATAATGCCATTTTTACAACTCCTAAGTGTCTTTCTCTCACATTTTTATCCTATCTCCAACAGGTATTGAACAGAACTGGCTGGCCATTATTAGAAGAGAATATTGGGCTAAAGGGATTGTGGGTTGTAGGTTGTGACAGACTTTTCACTCAATCTCACCCAATTTCCCTCCTTACTACACATCTCCCATCACCATTCCTCATGGCTTTTGTAAAAGCAGATTCCATGATCCTGTGCATAGACTTTTTCAGTAGCCAAAGAGGACTCTTCCTTTTTCTCCAGCAAAAAAACCCTGACTGGATTCAACTGGTAAGTCTGATAGGTCGACCAGTATGATTATCTCAGTAGCAAGGTAATTCATCAAGGGCTGCTGGATCTTGGTCACTTTACAAAAACTGATTTTTAAAAACCTTTTTCACAATGGAGCAGAGTTATTTTGAAAATCTGCACTACTGGAAAAATCCCCCAGCTCTCCAACCTTATGCAAAGCACATTTCCTAAAGTTTCCCAACCCTTTCTCTGTGCCAGCATCCTTATAGCGCCACAGGAGAATTCTTTCTTTAAAAATGCATTGAATTCAAAGATCAAAAAGGGGGAAGTCAAAGCAAGTTCTTCAGCAGCCCCACACTAATAATCAGTCATCTTAACTCACCTTGAGCCACTTATAGAGTTGTTGAATCCAAAAACAATAGCCACATAAAACCTTTCATTAAGACCAAACAAAATAACAGAACACTGTCTGCCAACACCATTACCTAATTTAGAGTTGCTGGTTTCTGTATAATCTAACCAGGAACAATAGTTAACTGTGTTAAGCAAATTGTAAAATACAAGTCAAAGGTACACGCCCAAGTCTGCATTTTAAAGTAAAATGCAAGTACAAACATTTTATTTGCTTTTAAAGAGCATTAATAGTTTAACTTTGGTGCTGCAAAAAATGGTCAAAGGCAGACAAATATACAGAAATTTATTTTCTTTCTCCCCATGTGACTATATTAAGTATAAATAAATTTCCAAAATCATTGATAATACACTTGATATTACATTGTGAAACTAAATCTGAGTACAAACAATACACAACGATAGTTCTAGAATAAGAGCCTAAAAACTGCTGGTGAAAAACCCAGACATCTGTATATGCATGCACATGTACTGACAACCCTTACTTCACTTGACAATGTTGTTAGCAGTCTGACCGCTCTGTAAACTGAGAGGGCAGTTTATGGATGGAATATCATAAATCCCTTCCTCCTGTGCCTGAAGTCCAAGGCACTGCCTGGCCCAGAGGAGATGGCAGACAGTGGGAGCCTGGAAAATTACCAGAATATGAGTCAGAGGCAGTTGACTGACTAACAGCACCTCCATGGCCTGGAGGGACACAGAGATAAGCGTTTTCCTAAGAAAACCCTTGTCTAATCAGATTGATGCCCTGCTACACTTACCCTCACCTGGTAGCTTTACCATCTGGTACTTACCAGGTGACCAAGCAATATTTTCACCTATAAACTAGTCACTTCAAGCCCCTCTCAACTTATTTTTCTTCTTCCGTACAAACTATCAAGTTATTGATTTTGGAAGCATGACATCAGCTTGCCCCAGGGAGCATTTTGCCCTATACAGGCCTCCCCGGCCATGTACTGTGTGTGTGTGTGTCTTGGGGCCCACCATATACTCCCAGATCAATTTGGGTTTCTTCTCTTCTCCTCGTGAAATGCTGGACATTTTGCTGCCACCTGCATGATCCATGATCTTCAAGACTGGGAACTATCACCTTGCTTTCTCCTCCGTTCTTCTCTGATTTTCTTAGTTAGCCTTGTATGTATGCTGTGTGTGGTTCTCTGCACGTTTACTTTTTATTCCACTTTTTATTTCTCTTTATTAAAAAAAATCCTTCTGGTTGAACATCTGCTTGACTTATTTGAAAGTTCTCTAAGGGAATAATCCCCATAAACATTGGTTGATATTCCTAGCTATCCCGTCTCGTTTGCCTCCTTAATGCTAATTCCCTCAACAAACTAAAGAGACCCCCCTATTTGGTTAACCATTTCTTCTGACTGGGACTATCTTGAGCAAAAAATAGTTAGATGAACATTAGCACACAATACATTTTACAGAAATTCAACAACAACAACCCCCCCCCCCAAATCTTTACATTAAGGGAAGATTTGCAAGCTTGTTTTGTAGAATAATTGTTGCAATTACATTCTTTTGGCATTGTTCAGGAGCATAAAAAATGCTCCTTAGTTTACACACAAGGACGTTCTTTTTACCTAAATCAAATTATATTGAATCCATCTTGAATTCAGATGTTCCTCATTTTAGAATCCTTGTCATTTTATTTGTCTAATGGGCATGCTCAACGCACTTTATTTTTACATATTTCAAATCTCTTTGCTAGTTAATTTTCTTTCTGACTAGAGATTCTCTTCTTATGCCCTCGATCTTCGCTATTAATGCTTTATGATCTCCAATATCTAAGAACATGTGCAGGAAATTTTTGAATGGTATAATGCCTCCATTCAAAAATGTTGATCACCATTTCTTCAAAAAAGTATACAGAATATGATTAAGTCTGAGCAAATCTCCATCCGAGTAGAATCCACAGTTCTCTTTTGACATTAACTACTATGGCAATGGCATATATTCAGTACGTTATTAACGATGCGGCATCCTCTGACACAAAGACAATGCAAAGGACCTTGGTCTAGCAGAAGAGATGCATTCCACCAGTGGAAACCTTCACCATTAATGAAATAGAACCTTTGAATCCAGCCCCAGAACTTCACGAACAAAGGTAAATAAGAAAATGGGAAGTGAAACGTTTCTGACACTTTGGGAGAGCACAGTTTTCAACAGAACTTTATTATTAAACTGTGATAATGAAGTAAGCATATTTTATCCTAGTCCTGTCCTCTAAGAGGATCAGAAGAATATATAAAGAGGTCTTCCATAGAAGTCTCAGTCAGACACAAAAGTGCTCAATCTGCATATGGACAGGCTGCGTAACAGGGCTTTGAACTGCTCAAACTGCCCCTTTGCTGCTCCTCAGCGGTGGTAGCCAGTAAGTTGGAGTTTCACCTCCATCCTCAATCACACTTCAACAGAAACGTCTGTGTTTTCCATCATTCTATTTTTAGGAAGAATGTTGGCCTCTAGGTCACACATTACAAAGACATGTTTTAGAGTCCCATACCTTCTAGGTACATGCGGCCTGATTGGACTGAGACTGCGGTACACAGAGAAAGGGTGCCATCCCCCACAACATTTTTCTAAGTAAGTTCCCCCAATTGGGCAACAATGGCTTGCAGGGCTCTTTCAAGTTGGGGAAAGGGTAGGGAGGGGAGCTTAAGTACTCTTTCCCTGTGCACCATGATCCCAATCTGTGCCTGAGAGGCATGGAACTACAAAATATCTCTTTGTAATGTATAAATCAGCTTTTTGTTGGGCTATCAGAATTACATAGTCTCTTTATAATTTCAGCAACAGGCATATGGTTGAGGCCAACACTGAGAATGGATCCAAGTGCTGGCCTCAACCATATGCCTGTTGTTGAAATGGATCCAAGTAGCCTCCCTGCCGGTCTCCTACTAGTGTGTGTGTGTGTGTGGGGGGGGGTTATATGGTCCATCTGCCCCTATGTGCCGGGGAGTTAGAGTTTACCAACCCACTCCTCCGCCCTCTTTCCCCCCTGTGTATGGTATGCAGGAAAAGGGGAATGGCACCCCATCTGGGATATTGAAACACATGCTGCTATATAAGATTTGATTTTATTGTTTTACTGTTTTATCTGTTTAACTCTGTAATCTATCTGTTGCTGTAACCCGCGCTGAGCTCACTTGCAGGGAGGGTGGACTATAAATGCAATCAATCTATCAATCATTTCAATATGATGCTGATTCAGTCCTGCTTTCTGGAAATAATAATATTCCAAAGCATTGTATGTATCTAAGCACCAAACTATTCAGGAATTCCATGATTAGGATGCCAGTCATGTGATCTGACCTACAAATGTAGCTGTAGCAGGAACAATATGGAGTGAGGCTATAGCCTAGGGGGAGTGGCAGTTTATTTATTCGAGCCCCTCAAACCACTTCCTTGATAAGAAAGACTTCCCAAACTGCTGGAAGTCACACTATTTCTAATAGAGCAAGTAATATGGGTAGGGAAAAAACTGTAACTCCTTTGCCCTGTGCTATGGTCTCTGATCCTCCCTCCAGCAGGACTACATACTGTGACTCCACTGAGGTTCTTGGTTTAAGTTTTCTACCAGCCCTTTGGAGTAGAAGCATGTTCATCACAAGACCCTGCCACAGCAAGACTGCCTGTCCAGCTTTACTGAGCCCTGATGAAATCAGAACTATCAACTTCAGCATTCTAGAAATACCTGCCTTGCCTCCTCTGGTAAAAATGCACATCATAGAGGAGAACCACAAGTGACAAAAGGCACAGATTGGACACTTGTCAGCTTCCCTCAACTTTTGATGGGAAATGTAGGCATCCTGGTCTCGCAGCTTCGCTCTCTGATTGCTGTCCAATGGACTTTTCAACTGTCATTTGTCCAACATTCCGCCAAGCTGCCTACATTTCCCATCAAAACTTGAGGGAAGCAGACAAGTGTCCAATCTGTGCCTTTTGTCACTTGTGGTTCTGCTCTGAGACATCCCCTCTCCCCTTGATTCCAACTTTTCATAATTCCTGAAACGTAACTGCCTAGGCATTTTCTGAGTCAAAAGTGAAAACAGTATTGATGCATTTGGGATCATTGTTTGAAAGATATGTAAAGACAGAGACTGAAGGCCAAAAATGGGCCTGATCTAGAGTCTGTTGTCCAAAATAACTTCCCTATGTTAATTCATGGTTGATGCTAGCATTGCCCATCAGTTATTCCTTCTGATCTGCTTCCTTCTGTTGCATGATTCTTACCTGCTGCTGGTCCCTGCTAATTTTTCTCTGCCTTATTTCTACTGTTTCATCTCCCCCATGATTTCTAGACTTGTAAAAACCATATCCCAGCTCTGCATTTGCCATAATATATTGAATAAGGTCATCATCTTTATCTAAGGACCTAAAACAGTGGCTTTAGAAAGAAAATAATTCATGTGAAGCTGAACCCATGCTCCAATGCTGACCTCCACTGTTATTTGATTCTGCAAGTAGTTTCAAAATATAAGTTCACCAGCAAGTTTTGTTTTGTTTAAACTGGTTTTTAGAGCACAAAGAGTCCAAGTGCAAAACAAATTCAGCAAACAGAATAATGTATAATTAGCAATAATATTCTCAATTATTTAATGTATTTCTTTTTAACTAATTAAAAAAAGAATGCAATTAAAATATTAATTATTCAACAAATAAAATGATATTAGATTGCAGACTATGCATGAAAAGGCTATAACAAATATTAAAGCATTTAGATTGTGCAGGATAGTTCTGATAGGAAGCTTCCATCAATTACACACATGGTCCTTGAAAGTTCAAATAATATCCGTCTAGGAAAGTGATTCCTTTCTAAGGAGTAAGAGTTAGTTTATAAACTATTTGAAATGTATTAGTGTTCATACAGTGGGACCACATGCAATGATATGAATGGTAGGTTCTGGATTCAAAATTACCAAAATAGAGTACACACTGAAGTTCATTTAGACCAACCAAAACTAATGGGTTTAAGCACACTTTACATCAGGTTGTAGTAAATATGTTTTGTCTTCAGGTGGATCAAGCACACTTAAATCCACTGAAATCTTAGCTTACAACAGGCCTCTATCAGAAGCCAGTGTTAATATCCCCAAGTTACAGGTGAAAGACTGAGGGCCAAGCTACAAGTTACGAATGACACTTAAACAGCAAGTGGATTGAGTGGGGGGCAAGTGAACAGGGAGAAATACACTTCCTGTTCAAAATCAAAAAGAGTCCAGTAGCACCTTTAAGACTAACCAATTTTATTATAGCATAAGCTTTCGAGAATCAAGTTCTCTTCATCAGATGCCTGATCAAAACTGGGCAGATACAGAAGAGGAGGGGGAAAGAGAGAGAAAAGGGAGGGGGCATAAATCACAAGAAGGCAAAATGCAATTAGCATAGAGGCAATCAAAACATTCCTTTGCTTGGAAATGTAAACATCTCCTTTTGGTGTGCAGTCAGTTTGTAGCAGTGAAGGTATCCAATTCCTATGTAGTATAAGCCTTCAGTAACCACAGCTCTCCCTGCCAGTTGCATCTGACAAAGAGAACTGTGGTCCCCGAAAGCCCACACCAGGCGTCACTGGGCTCCCCCAGATCACGCCTCTGTAAAGAGAATCTGTTACCTGTGGTAATGTGATAACCATTCATAGTCTCTATTCAGTCCCCGCTTGACAGAGTCAAATTTGCATATGAATTCCAATTCAGCAGCCTCCCGTTGGATTTTGTTTTTGAAAGGTTTCTGTTGAACCACAGTGACCTTTAAGTCTTTGGTGGAATGTCCTGGTAGATTGAAGTGTTCTCCCACTGGTTTTTGGACGTTTCCATTTCTAATGTCAGATTTGTGTCCATTTATTCTTTTGCGTAGAAGTTGGCTGGTTTGTCCAATGTACAGAACAGAAGGACATTGTTGGCACATGAGGGCATATATCAGATTGGAGGATGAGCAGCTGTAAGAGCCAGAGACAGTGTAGTTGATGCCATTGGGTCCTGTAATTGTATTCCCTGGGTAGATATAGGGGCAGAGCTGGCATCTGGGTCTGTTGCAGGGCCTGGTCCCTGTGCTGGTGACTCTGCTGGCTGATTCATGATTGTAAGTGAGAAGTCGTTTAAGATTGGGGGGCTGTCTGTAGGCAAGGAAAGGTCTTCCACCCAGGGCTTCTGAGAGAGAGGTATCATTTTCCAGGATGGGTTGTAGCTCACTGATGATACGTTGGATGGGTTTGAGCTGGGAGCTATAGGTGACAACCAGTGGTGTTCTGTTGTTAGTTCCTTTAGGTTTTTCCTGGAGCAGACTGTTTCTGGGTACTAGTCTGGCCCTGTTAATTTGTTTCTTCACGTCATTTGGTGGGTACTGTAGTCCCAAAAATGCTTGTTGTAAATCTCTTAAGTGTGAGTCTCGGTCGAGAGCATTGGAGCAGATACGGTTGTAACGTAAGGCTTGGCTGTAGACAATAGACCGAGTGGTATGTTTAGGGTGGAAGCTGGAGGCATGTAGATATGAGTATCGGTCTGTTGGTTTCCGGTATAAGGTGGTATTTATTCGTCCATTATGTAGTTGTACAGTGGTGTCCAGGAAGTGTACCTGTTGTGTAGAGTGGTCCAGGCTTAGGTTGATAGTAGGGTGAAAGTTATTGAAGTCCTGATGAAATCTCTCAAGGGCTTCCTTCCCATGGGTCCAAATGATGAAGATGTCATCCAGGAATCTTAAGTATAGTAGTGGTTCCAGTGGATGGGAGCTGAGGAAGCGTTGCTCTAAGTCCGCCATGAATATGTTAGCATATTGTGGTGCCATGCGTGTGCCCATGGCTGTGCCATTAACCTGTAGATATAAGTTGTCACCAAATTCGAAGTAATTGTGAGTGAGTACGAAGTGACAAAGTTCAGTGGCAAGGTTTGCTGTGGTTTTGTCTGGGATAATATTCCGTATGGCTTGCAGTCCATCTGCATGTGGGATATTGGTGTACAAGGCCTCCACATCCATGGTTGCTAGGATGGTGTCATCTGGTAGGTTGTCAATGGATTGTATTTTCCTGAGGAAGTCAGTGGTGTCTCGTAAATAGCTGGGTGTGCTGGTGGCATAGGGCCTGAGGGTAGGGTCCATGTATCCCGAGACTCCTACTGTGATGGTGCATTTTCCTGCAACAATTGGGTGTCCTGGGTTACCCGCTTTGTGGATTTTGGGTAGTAGGTAGAATCTTCCTGGTCGTGGTTCCTGGGGTGTGTCCGTATGGATGCATTCTTGTATGTCCATGGGGAGTGTTTTTAATATTTTATTGAGTTCCCTTTTGTATTGTTCAGTGGGGTCAGAAGGTAGTATTTTATAGAATGTTGTGTTGGAGAGTCATTCGTCACTTGTAGCTTGGCCCTCAGACTAATTTTTAAAAAAAATTAAAGTGGCTTACCTAGTTAAAGTGAATTTGAACCTGGGATTTTTCTGGCCACTGCTCTTAGCAACTGCAGCACACTACCTCAGCTATGTAGAGTGAAGTGATGGACTGAGAATGACAGGGTCACCTTGGGGTTACAGCAGTCACTGTGTTTTTTAAGGTCTTCCAAGTAATTGGCCATTTTCACGCTGTCTATAAATCGCGCAAGACTCATGGAAGGCTGTCGGCTTCCTCTCGCGATTTTTAGCACCATCCGATTACAAAACGCTGTAACTCACTGTTTGTGGCGTTTTGCAAACAGATGGCGTCAAAAATCGCGGGAGAAAGCCGGCAGCCTTCCCTGAGTTTCGCAATTTATAGACAGTGTGAAAACGGCCAATGAATCAGTTGCAGAAGATGGACAGCTCTTTCTCTAATAATTACTTCATCAAAAGGAACAAACTGTAGTTCAGGTCAGTTTTGCAGTACTTGCATCCCATTTTAATATCCAATCAAACAACCATAACAACAATTCTGTGATTAACCTTGATGGAGGAGAGCCAATGTCCTTCCCTCTCCCCTCTTTGGACTATGAGTGTGCTGCTAAATGAAACCAATGACAGCATTTCAAATGTTAAAACTGGGCTGGAGATATTCTGCCTCAGTTTTTAACATCTCTCCAGAGAGAACACCAGTAGCTCTTTGAAACAGTAAATAAACCTCACACTTTTAAGTGTTCAAAGGAAGAGATGACTTATCTCAGAGCATTTTTTCCCTGACACAAACCTCCAAATGGTTGCTTCTTGGCAAGTTCATGCTTCTCCTCAGGCAAGACCTGGGTATTCCCTGCTGTGAAATTGCACATTTCTTCCCTTCTTCCCTCTGTGGAAAGTAAATCTCTTTTCTAGCCATGCTAACCTTTGGCTCTGTCTAGAACATAGCAGTATTCTCTTTTGAAAGGTTCCTTGAGGACTTCTTCCTATAGAGCAGGGAATTGCCTTAATTGGGCCAGAAAGGATGATTGTCATCTTCCTTACAGTCCTTTTTACAAGCCTTCCCTTCTCCCTCCTTTCCTCTGGGTGTTGGATTTTGTTAAATGTTAGATTAAAGTAAATTAGCAGCAACAGTAAGAGGTTAACACCATTTCAAGATTGCAGCTATTGTTATTGCAACAGCTGTCTCCTTGCCGTGGCCCCGTCACACATCCATCATGCCGTCATGTATCCATTCAGTGCTCAATTGGCAGGGAACAAGATGGAAATAGTCCATCAATCTAATGTCACAGCTGTAATAAAAATCTACAGAAAACCTATAAACAATGGTTATACCCTCAGTTACAGCTCCAATGTGCTGACTGGTGTAAAAGTGTTCTACATAGTTAGAAAGAAGAAATTCATGGAAGGAGGGGGGCAGTCTCTGCCACTGAAGTCATTTTGTAAGTACTAAATATTGTAGATTACAGCCTTGCAAAAGGAGAAGAAAGGAGACAAAACTAAAAATATTGTTGACGTTCAGGCACGCAAAAAGCAAATAACTCAGCAGCTGCTGTAGCATCTGCCTTGCAGTTTTTTGTTGTAAAAACCTTGTCTGGCACACAAATACCCAGAAACTAGAACCCAATTGTTAGGATTATAAAGCTCTCAGATAAATAGTCAAAGAATTTTAGGAAGTACAATCCCCAACCTTGCCCATAAATGGTGTGTGTGCGTTTCTCCTATGCACTGCCCCACAAACTACACTTAGGAAAGCCAAGGGTCACCCTAGTCTTAAAAAAAATAGTTTGTATATTTTTAGAAAAATAATGTGAAGCAACCCCAAGTGTAGAAAAAGTAAACAAGTCTTGCAAAGTTTCATAGCAATGGATTTGGTGCCATGCTGCTAAAGTTTGTTTACATCTACTCATCAAGTTCAATATACAGTATTGCAATAATGTAGAAACATCAGCGCTAGAAGGTACTCCCAAGGGCCATCTAGTCCAACCCCCTGCACAATGCAAGAAAATCACAGCTACCTCCCTTCCCTCAGTGACCCCTGCTCCTGAATCCATTCATTTCAGAGACTATATATCCAGGAAATATGAAACACAAAATATGCTTTTGCTCCATAGTGAAGAGTTTGTTTTCCCATGGGAAATTAAAGGACATCTCATACAAATTCAGTGGTGGAAGCAGCCAGTGCCAGTTATGACTCCTGGTGGTCAGAGACATCAAACACTAAAAATATGCAAAAATGGCTAAGGATGAAATTTAAACATATGTAAGCCACCTTGGACTGGACAGAAATACTTTGAAGAAGGGAAAGAACGCAGGTACAAACACCAATTCAGGAGAGAAAAAGGATCTACAAAGTTCCTTAATTCTCAAATTGACAGCAAATGTCTTGCTTTTGGGGACCTTGAAGTCCACATCACTGTGTTATTGTCTTACACAGTCCACAGGGCTTCAGACCCTGGGTTGAATCCCAACTCCATGAATAGAAGCATTTTGTAAAAACTGGTTGTCTCCACCTTCCCATTTCCCCAGCACCCCTCTGTGTTACCCCCCAAAAGTCAAATTTTCTGAACAGCATGCCAGAGAGTGTAGACAGCTACAGCAAAGATGAAGGACTGCCATCTCTTTGCTGTTTCTTGTTTGGAGGAAATGCCATGAGAGCAGCCAAGAAGCAATCTGGGCTGATTCTCCAGTCTTCTTGACCCCACTCCACCACATGCTGTGGGGTGCTGTCTTCAGGAGAGTCTCTAACAAGTGCTTGAAAGCTTATACCAGAATATCTTATTGGTCTCTAAGGTGCCACCAGACTAAAATTCTGCTGTTCTAAAGGCCCATGCTGGTTTTCTCAGAGAGTGCAGAGGACGGCTGTGGAAACCAAAAGGGACCAGTTCAACAAACTCCTTCTGTTTGTGTTAGCTTGGATCCAATACATTCATTTCCAGAGAACTGGGGCTGACTACAGTGCACAGTTGAATGCACAGTGGGGACAAACCCAGCTACCTTGCTGCGCTATGTATATTAAAAAGGCACTTTGTCTCCAGGAAAGCAGTGGAGCCTAAGCTCCATTCTCTGAAGTATACATTTAGAAATGTATCTTGATCAGCTGCATTATTTAATGGCTGTAATACTTCAGCAGAAGAAAGAACTGCTTTTTAGATTGTTTTGTTCTTAATGACCCCTAAGGATTTGGTGTTTTTTGAGTTGCTTAATTCACCAAGGGAGGCAAAAATGGTTTGCATTGCACCAGAACGTCTTTTGTTTAATTCAGCTATCTTCGTGCTCTTCTCTTGCCCGCTCAAAGATTTGTCAAAGAACTTTGGAGAAATGTTTCTGTTTATGAAATCATAATCAAATACTTGTGGGATGACTTGGCAGAGTGGTTGTTGACAGATGTGTCTCAGGCCTTTGTGTTGCAAAATAATGGTTTGAGTTAACAAAAATTGTTTTGGTGAGGTCATGGATCTCTCTAGCATCAAACACAAGAGTGCAATCTGTGTAATGAAGAGCAGCAGGAACAGCAATATGAGATGATGTGAAGAAAAGAGGTTTTTTAAAATGTTTGTGACTTTAGCAGGGCTAAGCATTTAGCTGTTTTAGGAAATGAACAGGCTTTTGCATACTGACTTAGCTTAAATAGCCCAATTCTCATCAATATGTTTCAACCATTCAGAATTTGGAATAGTGTGCTCTACAGTAAAAGTCTAAGAAATGTCAAGTGCATATTATAGGATTTTAAATAATTATCTACCCAGAAGTACAACAGTCCTGCTTACATTATTCAATACATATAATAAAAGCACGATCTCTCTTTTTCTCTGGCATGTGAAACAATCGAAACCATTACAAATTAGCCAGCGTTATCTTTCCCGGTCTCATCCAAACCCATTGGATCACTTCACTGCAGTGCATTTGAGCTATTGCCATGTTCCTAGAAGCCATAACTTTCAGAAAGTAACTCATTCTCAGTCCTGTGTGGCTCCTTTTATATGCTTTATTTTTTTCCCAGCATTTTGGAGAGTTGCCTTTTTTTAAGTGTTAGCTGTTGCCACATGTTGACCATGTCTCAGGGAGGGACAAAGATGGAGCACAAAAATGCACTGGCTTGGTAATTACAAGCTACTGAAACAATTTCTAGTGAAACAGGACCAGCCACCCAGCTAGCTTGAGGCTTCAAGAATAACATAAGAAGTTCAGCAGCAGCTTTGAGTGGGCTGCCAAGAGTAGCATTCAAGACTTATTTCCAAAAAGTCATCTTGAATGTTTACAAGCTCAGCCATATTCTCGTATTGTTCTTAAGAAGAAGACTGATTATGTGAGGACGGTGATTGCATGAAAGAAGCAATCAAACATCCACGCATTCTGCACGTGCAGACTTCCCTCTGAAATAATAAAAAATGAGGCTACACTTTGGCACAGATTCAAGTCTTATGTTATAGGTACATTTTAAAACTGAGCTTTTAGTGTTAACTCCGTTGACGGGAAGGGGATAAGCGTGACATGCATGAGTGCATATTTTCAGCACTTCCTGGCCATTGGTATTGAATGGCTTGTAGGAATCAAAAGTTTGCTTTGCACCAAGGAAGGGAGCAGCAGATGGCATGGTGCCATTGCACCAGCATCATCTTCACCATCTGAACTTTAACACACAATGCAAGGAAAGGCCAGCCCAGCAACATCCATGCAGGCATGCACACATAGGTTGAGTAGGCAGGGGTCTCCTGCAGCCTCTGAGTGACCAGCTGTCTCAAAAGATCATGTTATGCAGATTAGGGTGAAAATTGGGTGGGGGAAGCAATTATTAAAGGAAAACCAGGAGGTCCCTGGCATGTGGAGCTGGTTCATGCCCATCCAGTAGCCTTCAGCTGCTGCTGTCCTTCACTTAAATGTCATGGTACCAAGGCTCACTGTGACTTAAAAAGTCCTCCAAAGGTAGTGGGTCGAGGAGCACCAGGAGGAATTTAATCTTGCTTAGAAATCCTTCTGGCTTTAGGAGCTTTTCTGATTAAAACTGTTAATTTACAAATACCAGATTTGTTTGGGCCTCGTTCAGACATTCCATCAAATGCTCAAAATGTCCACAATTGCTCAAAACTAATTCATTCAGGATTGCTTAGATCTTTTCCAATCTGGTTTTAGATCTGGTTATGGAATGAAACAGCCTTGATCACACTGGTGGATGACCTGAGCTGGGAGCTGGACTGGAGGACTGTGACTCTATTCTCCTGGACCTCTCAATGGATTTCAATACCATTGATAATGGTATCATTCCAGACTGCATTTCTTGGCTATGATTGGGAGGCACTGTTTTGAGGTAGGTTTCAGAAGGTGGTGTTAGGAGACTGCTGTTCAGTCCCTTGACCTTTGGCTTGTGGAGTCCTGCAAGGCTCCATCTTCTCCCCTATGCTCTTTTACATCTACATAAAACTGCTGGGTTAGGTCGCCTGGAGATTTGGGCTGTATTGTCACCAATATATTCATTACACTCAGTTCTGTCTTGTGCTTTAAGCTGATGCTAGGAAAGCTGTTGAAATGATGAACCAGTGCCTGGAAGGAGTTGTGGAGTGGCTGTGAGCTACTGAAAGGAAGCTTATCCCTGACAAGACAGAAAGTCTGAGCCAGGATATCACCTGTTCTGGATGGGTTCTTGAAGGAACAGGTCCATAGTCCTGAAATGCTCTTGGATACAACCTACTGCTACATAAGCAGGTGGCAGTTGTGAGCTGTGACCAGGAGTGCCTTTTACAAGCTTCAGATGGTTTAGCCAGCTGTAGCCTTTCATAGGCGGAAGAAGATTGGGCCATTCTGGTGCAAGCCCTGGTTATATCTAGATAAGATTACTGCAATGAACTCTTTGTGGAGCTGCCCTTGAAAACTGTTCAGAAACTTCAATTGGAGCAGAATGCTGCAGCCTGGAGTGGGTCATTGGGACCATAACATACCTGACTTGGCCTGGTTATACTGGCTGCTGGTCAGTTTCCAGGCGCAATTCAAGGTGCTAGTGTTGATCTTTAAAACCCTATTTGGTTTGGGATCACCATACCTGATGGACCCTTATAAACCTACTCATCCCCTTCTGCTATTTTCCACCAAACAGTGACAACTTTTTTGTTCCATTTGGCATTCCCTCAGGACCCTGCCTTCCTACCCAATGTTTTAATTGTTATTTTTATATTTTTGTATGTGCATTTTAGCTCTATTTTAACTGTTTAATGATGTAGATTGTGTTTGTTTTAAGAGTTTTAAGATGTAATTTTATTATATGTGTTTTAATTTTTTGGCTGCATTTCTGGTCCTTATGAAGGTGGAAAGGCAGAATATACATTTTGTAAAATAAAGTATAATTTTTTTTAAAAAAATCTACTTCTGTCTTCTTTATCTTACTGAACTAGCTCCCCTGCTACAGCCTTTTTGTGTGCACATCTCTGTCTGTGTAGATGGGTCTCTTGGATAGAGACAGAGTCAGTTTTCACATTCACCTCACATTATATTTAGTGTTCACATGTATCAACACCCTCTGATATGGCTGTTTATTTGCATGGTTTGTTTCTTTCCTGGTCCTTTCTCTTCTCCTGTCAGTCAGCATCTGCTTCCACTTTTCTCTTTCCTGGATTCACACATTCTCTCTTCTTTTATTTGTTAATGTACATCATTTATAGTCAACCTTTCTCACTGAGACTCAAAGTAGATTACACATTGTGAGTTAGTACAGTCAATTTCAAAGACATTTCAATAAACAATGTAATCTTATAGACAGACTAAAGGAAGCTGTGTTCCCAAAAATTCAACTGGAACCTTGTAGGTAAACAATGCATGCACATACTGTGTATTCAATCCCTTGCACAAATCCTGTCCCAATGAGGGTACTCTGAGGAAAAGGTAGAGATGTGTGGATATTTCAACCTTAGTTTTAATACTTGTACGTGGCAAAGCATTTACACAAACACTCTTACCATGTGAAAATGGACAGTTTCACAAATTAATCTGAATGTATACAGTGGCTTCTAGTATTTTATTTTCTTAGTCCACACGTGTACCTTACGACTGAAGTACAGATGGATTACCTTACCCCAGTGTGACTCCTGTCCATTCTCTAAACTGTGAAAATATAGTGTGAAAAAATACATCTTTGACAACTGTTGAGACTAGCTACAGGGACCATTAAGAACAGTTAGACATGAGAATGGTGAAAATGGTGGCAATAGCCTCCAAAGAAACTGAGGATCGTCCCTGCCAATCAGTTCTTGTACTTTCAACATTATGGTTATTTCAAAAATTACTAGAACTCAAAACAACCCTTTCACTCTACACAACACAATGAGAAAAATAGTACTTCATTTCTACTCTTGCAAAAGCAAAACAACTGTACTTAATAATTTCTTATATATAAAGCCTTCTTCTCAGACTTCAGCCCATTTCTGTAATCACTTTCACCAATCACCATTTGGCAAACACTATCTTCTGGTTGGAAAATTCATTGTAGAAGAAGATCCTTTACTATCACACTTTATTATCATTAAAGGATTGAGATGAAAGCATCTGAGAATTAATGATGGTGGTACAATTGACACATCAACTGGGACACAATAAATAAGTAAAAGTTTAACATAAAGCAGTTTCTTTTCAAAAATATAAATCTAGAAGAGATGCAAATCAACAAGTACTACCTACATATGCTATTTTAAAGTTATTAGAGGGGCTCTTTCAGTAATATTTTTTTCATTTCAATTTCATGATGATTGATTTAGTAGCGGCAGCTAAATAGTATCAAAGTTATTCAATATTACTTCAACTCGCTTATGTTTTTCTATGGTCCTGTCATCTTATACTATGTTTAAATTACTATTCCCTTCATCTTTTTCCCTACTCAACACCAGATATAAAACTTTAGCAGAAAGTGGGATGTGCAAAGGTTTGCTTGCGAACATGTAGGAGGGTGTTAATTGTGGAAATATTATCAACATGATTTTAACATTAAGAGCATGGAACATTATAATTTCAAGTCCCGAAAGAGCTTCAGCTCAGACTCTGAATACTATATTCACTTTGCTGGTGCTAAAATGAGTGAAATATGTTGTTACTCGGTGTACAGATGGTCTCTTGTTTCTACGCTAAATTAGTGATAGTTTTTCTCCACCCTTTAATGTCTGCCCTGAGTTTATAAATTGTTGCATAGTAGATAACTTCCTTACTTGGAGTAAACGACAATGTATAAGGTGAAAGCCAGAGAAAATTCATTTTCTAAATTGTACAACTCATGAACATCTGGTATAAAATTGTTTACTACCTCAAGACAGACATATACTGGAATAATAATGAAGGCAATGACCAAAACCCACACTACAACACAAAACAACAAGACCAGTCTACAGTACAGTTTTCCATTCACCAGGAAGATGTACATACCACACTCAAAAAGAGTCCAGTAGCACCTTTAAGACTAACCAATTTTATTATAGCATAAGCTTTCGAGAATCAAGTTCTCTTCATCAGATGCCTGATCAAAACTGGGCAGATACAGAAGAGGAGGGGGAAAGAGAGAGAAAAGGGAGGGGTCATAAATCACAAGAAGGCAGAATGCAATTAGCATAGAGGCAATCAAAACATTCCTTTGCTTGGAAATGTAAACATCTCCTTTTGGTGTGCAGTCAGTTTGTAGCAGTGAAGGTGTCCAATTCCTATGTAGTATAAGCCTTCAGTAACCACAGCTCAATTGCATTCTGCCTTCTTGTGATTTATGACCCCTCCCTTTTCTCTCTCTTTCCCCCTCCTCTTCTGTATCTGCCCAGTTTTGATCAGGCATCTGATGAAGAGAACTTGATTCTCGAAAGCTTATGCTATAATAAAATTGGTTAGTCTTAAAGGTGCTACTGGACTCTTTTTGATTTTGCTACTACAGACTAACACGGCTAACTCCTCTGGATCTATACCACACTCAGTCCCTTAAGATTTGACACGAGGCTTGGTTAAAATAATGTACAACATCAAAGGAATGGTTACTAAGGCAAAGATTAATAAAAATATCATGATGAAGATGTAAGTGAAGATAAGAATGTTGACTGCACATATTCCATAAACTGCTGTAGCACCGTGGTTAAGTGGCTAGGCCGCAAACCAGCACTCTGCTGGTTTGAATCCCACTACTACCTTGAGCTCAGTAGGTTTCCTTGGGTAAGCTCCCTTTCTCAGCCCCAGCTCCCCGTCTTCTGTCTAGAAGAGCAGTATATAAGCGCAGTTGTTATTATAAGCTAGATTAGGTAGTTTCCCCCCACATACTAAACACATGAGCTTAGATCCCTATTCAGGCAATGTATAAATGTGGGAGCAAAATAAGACCATATGACCAGCCCTGGCGAGATGACATTTGGGAGGTCTTCCTCCACTGTTCTTGCCGGTCATAATCCAGATATGGTAATGCACAGTGAAAAGGAAAATTGTGCATCACAGGTGCCAGGAAGGAAGAGAGAACAACAGAAGCTGTTAGGTCACACACACAGTTACCTAGACATACAGTTCCACTAAAGGTGGTTAAAATTTACATACATAATTGCAGTAGAAGGTGAATCAATAGTGAAGGTAGGCAGACAAGGCAGATAAATTCAGAAGAGAAGGATGGAGAACAAGTTCAAACAGGCATAAAGGAGAGGGTGCACAAAGGAACGAAAGAACAATCAGGCTTTGGGCATCCCAGATGGTGAAACCAGAAAAACCTGATCCTAAAGAACAGAAAAGAAAGAAGCTGACAGGCCCCAAAGGGACAGGTAACAAACAGTTAGTATAGTATCCAACAGGACTGACCCAAGAAAAACAAAGGAACATTCTTTTTGGTTATCTTTTTACCTTTACAGTTAATGTGCCATGTAAATAAGGCTAATTAATATAGATATGGTGTGCATGCCTATTTTCCTATTGGGTGCTTTTACTTAATTCAGAGCACGATTGTATATAGCCATATTTAATATGTAGTGTGAAAGTTCAGAAGTTATGATTTAGGAGGCCTCCTGTTCCACTGGAGATGAAGAGTTGGTGTGCATAGTGTAAGGTGTTTAAGTTCCTTATTTGTAATATCTAATATCACTGAACTGTTGAAAGGATGCCATCAACCCAACCCCCTTTTTAAATGCAGGATCTCCATCCTGATTTCTCTGGGACAAAGAGAAGGATTTGACCGGAAGCATGCATACATCAGTGTCCTTTTGTGATATTACTGGAGTGGCCTCTAATATCTACCATTACAGTTTGACATGCAGAATAGCATCACCTGCCAGCATTTCCTCTCAGTAGGACTCAGGAAAAATCAAAGGTGGTGACAGAGCATGATGAATCTTGATGTCTAAAATCAAAGCAGAGTTCATGGTTCACTTTAAACGTAGTGAGATGAAGACCCTTTTAACATCTCTAGGAAAATAAGATACCTAGCTACTAAGACTGCCAGATTAATCTTTGTGCTCTCATGTGAAATTTGACTTCTATGACAAGATGGAGAAGATGTAGCTCCAGTGCATGGCTGCATCACTGTACAGACTTCTTTCCTGTCTTGGAAGCAGAAGTAGGTGGAGGTTCAAGTGGTTTCCCTTTCCCTTCTCTGTTGCCTCTTGGGCTGATGTTCCTCTGTGGATCTTTGCGGTCCATTCTGGGTGTGTGTGGAGGGTAGGGCACATGCTTTATTTTCCCTTCTTCCTTGCACATGTGGTAGAACTACACCCTTTGATTGTCATCTGTGGAAACAAACATTATAAATATCATTTGGGCTTGAGAGCAAAAAAGAGCAAATAAAATGGCAGATATGATATCACAGATGGGTGTACCATGAGGGGCTCCTGAAAAGAGGCAGGGGCAAATAATCATCCCCCCCAATGGAGTCTTATAAAACATTAGCTAAGGAGGCACATCCAAAGAGACAAAGGACTCTTCAGGCCACACTGTAATTTGAGCTTAGGTTATAGGAGCAATTCACTGGGGCAGCTTTCAATTTAAGTACTTGAAGTGGTACAGCCACAACAAGAGGTATGCTTTAACAGGACCTAGACATCAATCAATCTAATCCCTCTGAAGTAGACATCCCTGGGAAAGGGGAATCTATAGCAGTCTTTCTATAAGTTGCAAGAACAACAGTAGGAAACTGAGACAGAAACCCAGTGGCATCCCTGACAATGTTTATTCCAACACAAAATTCGTGAGTCAGATGCCTAAAGTATATATCCATCACAGTTAATTATGCATAAAGTTACAAACAACAAAAAGGTAGAAATGGGGAGATGTTACAAAGAGAGGCCAGTTTGAAATAATAACCAATCAAAAAGAAATCAATCCATTCATAGTAGGTTGAAGCCCACTTCTAACTGTGGAAGACGGGCAGAATAGGATTAACATAAAATCAGATCTACTGAAGATAGGTGCATTGTAGGGTTGCCAACTGTGGGTTAGGAAATTACTGGATATTTTGAAAATAAGCCCAAGGAGGGAACTCTGGAGGTATAATGCCCTACAGTCCACCCTCTGAAGCAGCAATTTTCTCCAAGGGAACACATTTCTGTAGTTTGGAAATCAGTTGTAATTCTAGGATATCTCCAGCCCTCATCTGGAGGTTGGCAACCCTAATTTTGAAATGGATAAGAAGAAAATTGTAACCTTTAGATCAACAATAGTATGCCCTCGATGATTAAAATATTCCCCCTTTGGTTGCTGAAGACTTATGTCAGATTTGCATCTATTTTTTTCTTTTGCACAGGGACTGTTCTTTTGTCAATGTAAATTTGATCCTTCACCCAGAAGGATGGGGGAATGCAGTAGGCTGGAAGAAGGAAAACACTGCTCTAAGCAAAAACATTTTCCTGGTTCTTTGTTTCTGAAATATTTTAAAAGACACAGGGAATAGTGATTTTGAAAGACTGGTAAAGATGCTGCTATAGTATTTGGGTGTCTATCAAGGTGCACATCTATTGTGCTCTTTCATTATTCTTCTATTTCAGGACCCAATAAAATAGATTATGTTGCTACAGCAACAGCTTGCCTTCAGTAGAACAAAGCCTTCAATGGATGTGGAAGTGTGATTTAACTTAAAGGATGACATTCACCTTAATGCAGAGGAACTGCCTACATAAGGCCTGTGATAGAACAACATCAGAAAAAGAGACTTCTTCTCCTGAATTGTACAGTGAGATTATGACAGTGCTGCAAGCTCCTTTGTTCAAAGCTCAGGAGATTCTAGAGCATGGCTCATTAGTAACCTCAAAAACTATGAAGGTGTGTCATCAGAAGTAATGCCCATGATGCTAAAGGTAAAACTAAGGGGAATGGAGTGGGGAATTATACATCCCTCAAGGTTACCTAGCCAACAGATTTTGTACAATTTCTCTAGAGATCTCTTATCCCTTCTACACACCAAGAAATAGCGTATCTGTGTATACACTGATTTGGTTTTTGGTTTTAGATGAAATTTAATGGCAACTCTATTGTTTTAATAAGAAGTAGAACAGATATGCTGTTTTTGTTTCTTTTTGCTCACATATGTTTCACTGTGAATGATTTGGTCTGCCCATTTTGTATCAACAAATGTTGTTTACAAAAAATTTACTCAAATTACAATTGCAATAAATGTCATGTGCATGTGTATTAGTACACTGAAAAATACATATCGCAAAAATGTTCAGTGCAAGGAAACAGAAAATTGTTTCAAAATAAAAATTTGCACTAGGCATATATCAAAATGGGGACATTAAAAATGAATCATTAAGCTTGTGAAATTCTATAGTATCATCAACCTCAGCTCTTTTGTGAATGTGCTGAATGTGGTTCCTATACCACTGGATGCTGTAGATATTTTTCCACTAATGGTGGTACTTTCTAGGGATACTCAAACTCCTGAGAATTTGCATTAATTCGTGATCATCAGGTGTGGATATGTCATTGATTTACTGAACATGAAACTGTTCATCAAGCCCCTAGACTGAATTTGCTGAGAAGAGGTCGCACAATAGTGGTTGCATTGAGCTGTCGGGCATGCCTGTTGTCTGTTACATCCTGATGGCACTACTGCACAAACACAATTATTAAATAAAATTATATAATAGAATTTTAAAATAAAATCTAATATTTTAGATAAAAGTATTATCTGCAACTGAGTTTAAATCTGTCATAAAAAATGAATTTGTTTTAAAGTAAAGGTAAAGGTAAAGGTAGTCCCCTGTGCAAGCACTGAGTCATTACTGACCCACAGGGGGACGTCGCATCACGTTTTCTTGGCAAACTTTTTACAGGGTTGCCATTGCCTTCCTCAGTCATCTACACTTTACCCCCAGGAACCTGGGTACTCATTTTACCGACATCGGAAGGACGGAAGGCTGGGTCAACCTTGAGCCGGCTACCTGAACCTGGCTTCTGCCAGGATCGAACTCAGGTCGCGAGCAGAGCTTGGACTGCAGTACTGCCGCTTACCACTCTGCGCCACAGGGCTCTTCCAGTTTTAAAGTAGATGCCACCTTTTGTTGTTCTTATTTTGAGTATAGCAGGCCTCATGGTTTTACTGCTTAAAACTTAATTGTTTTGCAAAGGAGCTCAGCATAAATGGTACAGTTACCCAAGCAAGCAGGAATGGGTTTCGAAGAATAGGTGTATGGGCTAGTAGAAAGGGGCTGGTTCCTTCATCTGTGTAGACCAGCTAAAGATGGACTGGGAGGCCAAAACACCCCTGGAAAGGGTTGCCAAAACTCCTTCCGAGGCCAAAACACCCCCCACAGACACACACCCTGCCACAATCCCATCTCCTTGATTAGGCGAAAGTGACAGGACACCAACCTTCCAGCTATTAGGTCATAGCACCTAGTTGTTAGCCTTCTCTCTCAATTTTGTATTTCTCTTTTCTACACATAATATTAATACACTTTGCCAATAAAAACTGCACACTGCAAATCTATGTGTGCTTTATGGTTGCCAGGTCCCTTTATCCTCCCAGCAGGAGCGGGGAGAACCTGGTACTTACCTTGTGCCAGCAGCATGTCTCCTGTCACACATGCACAAAGCATGCACACACTCTCAGCACATGCATGATGACATCATTTTCGGGGGTGCCATCATCATACTGTATGTGTGAGCACTCCTATGCTCTGCGCAGGGCCAATTCGGCCCCAAACGAAGCCCAGGAGAGTTCACGTGGCTGGCACGATGACAGCACTCCCAGAAGCGCCCCCCCCCAGAGCATGCACACCATGCATGTTCCTAAGGAGCCTGTCAGTGGTGGGCAACCTCTGGGCAGGCTGGCCATCTTCCGCCAATCACTGGGGGTTCGGACAGCAAGGAGTCAAATCCCTGGGAGTTTGTCCACCACTGGTGGGTACCTGGGAACCCTAGTGTGCTTACTTGAGCATAATTTCCAAGAAAAGCATGGAAATAAGTCTAATTTGGTTTCTGCAAGTAGAATGAGGATGTAATCCCTCCTAGGAGTAAGCTCATTGAATAAAAGGGAACTTGCAACTCAGTAGACCATCTTAGGAGTTATTTGAGAGGACAAAACAGGACTGGAAAAGCACTCATATGAATCTCAGAGACTGTTATTGAAGTATGGGGGTGCCGTTATAGACCTTGGGGACTGAGAGTGCACTCCTAAACTGGATGACTCAGAAATAAGTCCTGTTTTACTCAATGAGGAGTGCACCTCATTCTCCTTTCAGGTAGTGTTTGACCCATTCTCTTGGATTTTGTGATCCATTCCTGATTTTATTGGCAACTTTGCAAAAAGAGGGAGAAGGACAATTGTCTTCAGCTGGAGCTGTAAGTGCTGCTTGCCAGCAGCAAGTTCACAAGGAGATTAGGAGTTTGCTGTACTAATTAATTAATCCTGATATCAGTTTACCAAACTGGTTTCCTTCCATGATGGTAATTTCTCCAGACAAATTAGTGAAGATCATGGCATCCCTAGTGATTTCCTCCTATACAAAGAGCCTTCCTTTCAGGCAAAAGGCTTTCCCACCATTTGCAGAATAAACCTGCATGATCTAAACCATTGTCTGAGATATTCTGAAATTCTAAAATCTGTACTTGGTTACATGGCACATTGCTATCTGTCTGTCTTCAGAACTGGATCTCACAATTTTACAGGTATATTACTAAACTTTGACATTCCTAAAATCTTAGCCCCTCAGTTTCTGTAAAACAGGTGTATATTTGCCAGAGAGAAATACTGATGTGTGTGATATCAGGCTACAGTAAAGGAAGGGCTTTAGAACTGAAAATTGTCTTTCATTTCTCCAGAAAATAAATCAGCAAAACCTACACTTTCAGAGTAGTGTGCACAGCGAACCAATCTTCATTACTGGCTGGCTGGGGAGGAACTGTAAGGTTTGAAATTAGAAAAGCCACTCAAGAAACAAAGACTTCTGTGCATGTGATAATTGAACTGGTTATGAAGAGAACTGTGAAGAGACCTCACAGGAGAAATGGAGAATGCACTACTCAACAGAACGGGAGCAACCAGAGGAAAGGAGCAGGGCATTTCTAGGCCAATGAGACACTGAGGGGGATAGAAAGCCGGCTAATGAGGAATGAATGCAAGAGAGAATTAGAGAACTGCTTTTCACTGACAACGGTTTTAAATGTGTACAGAAACAAATTGTGACAACAAAATGCTTTACCTTGGGAATGTTGTCTTTGTATAAAGGAGGCTTATTTTATTATAACTTAATTTAACATTTAGAGGACAGAATTTTGGCAGGGGTAGATTGGCCTGCAGTGGTCAGAACAGTACAAAAACATTTCCATGCTGACAATGGACTATTTATTTCCCCCCAAATCCATCTGTCTGCAAGATCCAGGACAAATGTAGTTAACATAATGCTACAGCTGTTTTCAGAGGTTATGTTTTGGGGTGTCCAACTATCAGTGTTTGTGACGGCTGCTAGCTGCATAGGCGGACTGCCCTGGGGAACCCCGCATGCAAGTCCTTCCCTCACTGTTGTATGGCTGAGGCATTAGGAGCTTGAAAGGGGGGAATCCAGATTTGCTTGGCCGGCTGGATCCCAGCCATACACATGGATGGCTCACACCCAGGGCTTCAGGGCTCACCCAGACAGGTCAAGGTGGAGGTCCAGGGGTGACCCCGTGGCTTGACCTGTACTGCTAGTTGGCCCTTGCCGTATTAATGGTTGATGTTATGTTTAATAAAGTGGCCCTTTAGTTCCATGCCTTGTGTCTGTCTCATTATTCCAACTAGGGTGGCAATATGGCCCTCCCAGGCAGCAGCTTCCACTGATGGGGGGGGGGGCGTTCTTTGCCTCTCTGGAAGGAGGAGGAACCAGAGCATTTCCATGGTATCTCGGTCTCAGGCCAGGGGGGTGGAGACAGGAGCCTTATGAGGCAGCTCCACCCAGCCTGCTGGCAGTTACTCTGTGTGCTCGGCCCACCCACCTCACCTTGTAGTAGTACAGGATTAGCCAGCTGCTGTTGACAGAGCCAGGTAGGAATTTTTTTCCCCTTTTCCCTAATTGGCATGGGGAAGAGGTGGCATTTTGCCTACCTTGTACTGCTTGCAGAGGTTTGAGGTAATTGACAAGGTGGAGCCATCTTAGGATGGTCACTGGCAGGATAGAGTTTGGGGATAGGGAGTGGGCCAGTGAGCACCCTTGGCGTTTCCCCATTGGTAGGGAAATGGGGGTCTGCCAGGAGCAGCTGGTACTGCTTGTGACAGCTGCCAGCTGCATAAGCGGACTACCCTGGGGAACCCTGCGTGCAAGTCCTTCCCTCACTGCTGTATGGCTGAGGCATTAGGAGCCTGAAAGGAGGGACCCATATTTGCCTGGCCGGCTGGGTCCCAGCCATACATATGGATGGCAAGCACCCAGGGCTTCGGGTCTTGTCCAGACAGATCAAGGTGGAGGTCCAGGGGTGACCCCGTGGCTTGACCTGTACTGCTAGTTGGCCCTTGCCATATTAATGGTTGATGTTATGTTTAATAAAGTGGCCCTTTAGTTCCAAGCCTTGCATTTGTCTCATTATTCCAACTAGGATGACAAAGGAGGCAGACTAGTTCCTATAAGTTTACAGACAGTTTACAGATGAAAAATCATTTTCAGCAAGACAGAAATTACTTACAGAAAAAAAACCTGAGGTGTTTGTTCCTAAAACTTATGGATAAAAACAGAGTTGAGAGCTGGCTCATATTTTATTAATGAGAGTGCAGTTCAGATGTTTTCTGGGTGGTAGCAGACTTTATACGGTAGAGGAGCAGGAGCAAAAAGAGGGGATGGATTGACATCGTGCGACATTGCAATTTCACTTTCAGTTGTACCATGAAGTGCCATCACAACACTATGAAAATTCTCCAACCTCTAAGGTAGAGATCTGGGGAAATCCTAGAGCATCATGATTTGACTTCTGTGTACAGCTGAACGTTACTTCACACTCCCCACAAGCAAAAAGCAGTGGCAGAGCTGAGGACAGTGTTGAAAGTTTGCCCAGGAGATAGTAATGTGCACTGAAGCAGATACTTGCGGTTACCCACTGTCTTTCTACCCTTTTTTGAGAGAAGAGTTATGCAAAATGGACAGCCATGGACAGACCCTGCATGGAATAGAGTTGCCAGGTCCCCAAGGGGACAAAGCAGGGGAGGGAATGGCCTTGGGGTCAGGGGGCTGTGGAGTACTTACCTCTTGCACATGCCTATTCTGTGGCAATTTATGACGATTCTGGCTTCAGTGTACCTGCAGCTCTTCCATTATGCTGGAATACAATGTTATTCTCCAGTGTGACAGAAGAGTGCTGGAGTATACATGTGAGCTTCTCCCCCTGTGCCCTTCCCCTCTGCGGGCCAAGTGAGAGGGGCCAGTGGGCAGCAGGAGGGCTGTGGAAGCCCAGATGGGAGTGCTGGCAAGCCCAGCATGGAAAACCTTCTGTGTTGAAGAGTTTCAAAGGATGATAAACTTAAGAAAGGGTTAATGTTTAGATGAGAGGCCAGCCGCCTCCTTCTGGTATCTGAGGAAAAGAAGATGTTGTTGTTGCTGCTGTTTACTGGTGAAGTGGTTGCAGTTAAGGCCTTTAGGTCCAAACTGAATAAATCTATTGACTTCCTTCATAAGTGGCTGAGATCAGTTCTTTGGGGAACCTGGAGGATCTTCCTAAATTCCTGTTATAATACCCTCATCATAAATTGCCCTGGAAAGCTTATGAACTGAGGGGTCTGCCTCAATGCCCAGCACTTTAAAAACTACATGTATTAGGTAATAAGTGCTGACTTCCTCTTTGGGAAATGTCCAGTCCGAAAACGAAGCTTACTCTTGTTCATTTTCTTACTTCTTCAGATCCAGCCTGATATTGCCCCCCTAGTCGAAATAAAAGGCAGACACAAAGCTTGGGTATAAAATTGGGCCACTTTATTTATTTTAACATAAGCTGTCAATACGGCAAGGGATCTAACTAACTAGCGGTACAGGTCAAGCCCTGGGGTCACCCATGACCTCCGCCTTGACCTGTCTGGGCGAGCCCCCACTGCCGCGGGGGTGAGCCATACAACGCATGGCTGTGACCCGACCGGCCAGGCAAATGTTTCCCCTCCAAGCCTGCAGCACCTTGCCATACAGCAGAAGGGCCTTACTTGTACAGGGGAGCCACGTGGCAGTCTGCCCTCGCAACTGGCTGCCGTGGAGCCACACCAGTCGCTCCTGACAGACCCCAATTCCCCACCAATGGGGATGTGCCAAGGGGGTCACCGGCCCGCTCATTTTCCCATCCTAACCTGCCAGTGGCCAAAATATTTACAGCTCCACCAAACCAATTACTAGGACTCCATCCTGCAGTACAAGGTAGGCAAAAAACACCTCTCCTTATGCCAATTGGAAGAGGAGAAAAAATTCCTACCTGGCCCTGATAAACAGCAACCGGCTAATCCTGCACTGCTATAGGGAGGGTGGGTGGGTCGAGCAACAAAGACAACTGTGTGCTGGAGAAGGGCAGAGCAGGCAAATATGTCTTTGGCTCCGCCCATCTAGCAAAGCCCTTGGATGCCTAAGAAATGCCCAACTGCCTTTCCTTCTTCCAGGGCTGCAAACACGGCCCCTGTCCAAGCTGCAGTGCTGCCATCCAGGTGGGCCGAATTGCCCCCCTAGTCGAAATAAAAGGCAGACACAAAGCTTGGGTATAAAATTGGGCCACTTTATTTATTTTAACATAAGCTGTCAATACGGCAAGGGATCTAACTAACTAGCGGTACAGGTCAAGCCCTGGGGTCACCCATGACCTCCGCCTTGACCTGTCTGGGCGAGCCCCCACTGCCGCGGGGGTGAGCCATACAACGCATGGCTGTGACCCGACCGGCCAGGCAAATGTTTCCCCTCCAAGCCTGCAGCACCTTGCCATACAGCAGAAGGGCCTTACTTGTACAGGGGAGCCACGTGGCAGTCTGCCCTCGCAACTGGCTGCCGTGGAGCCACACCAGTCGCTCCTGACAGACCCCAATTCCCCACCAATGGGGATGTGCCAAGGGGGTCACCGGCCCGCTCATTTTCCCATCCTAACCTGCCACCGCTAGGGCCAAGCCTCTGCTTAGGCCCTTGCGCCCCACAGGTGGCTTATGGCCAACCTGAGCCCTTGCCGTAAATCATCCAGGAATATGTCACAGCCAGTAACCGATAGGTAGACCCCATCACCTCATAGAGGTTGGTGAATTCAGTGGGTATAAATAAGGGCCACTTTATTAACTCAACCTTAACAATAAACCTGTAATTGCGGCAAGGGTTCTAACTGCGGTACAGGTCAAGCCCTGGGGTCCCACAGGACCTCCGCCTTGACCTGTCTGGGCGAACCCCCACTGCCCCGGGGGTGTTCCATCCTATGGATGGCTGGGACCCGGCAGCCAGGCAAGTGGTTCTCCCTGAAAAGCTCCAACCCCCACAGCCGTGGAGCCTGGGGGTGGCCTTGTCCAGGGTCCCCACCAGGCAGTCTGCCCTCACAGCTGGCAGCCGTACAGCCTCACCAACTGCTCAAGACAGACCCCAATTCCCACCTAGTGGGAATGTGCCAAAGGGGGTCACCGGCCCGCACCCTTGAGCCAAAGTCATTCCCATAAAGGTGAATGATCATAACAGGAGGCGGAGGATTGCACCTCCCCTCAAAGCATCAGGCCACTACTTGCCCGGGCGGTGCAAGCCTGTGTGAGCCTGTAAGGAAAGGGCCAAGCCCTGTAATTCAAGGTCAACACCCTCCAGGTTAATGACCAGTACGTGAGGCAGAAGTCTGCACCTCCCCTCAAAGCATCAGGCCACTACTTGCCTGGGCGGTGCAAGCCTGTGTGAGCCTGTAAGGAAAGGACCGTGCCCTGTAATTCAAGGTCAACACCCTCCAGGAGAATGACCAGTACGTGAGGCGGAAGTCCGCACCTCCCCTCAAAGCATCAGGCCACTACTTGCCTGGGCGCTGCAAGCCTGTGTGAGCCTGTAAGGAAAGGGCCATGCCCTGCGAGACAAGGTCAACACCACGCGGCGAATGACCAACATGTGAGGCAGAGGTCCGCACCTCCCCTCCAGTCATCAGGCCACTACTTGCCTGGGCGCTGCAAGCCTGTGTGAGCCTGTAAGGAAAGGGCCATGCCCTGCAAGACAAGGTCAACACCACGCGGCGAATGACCAACATGTGAGGCAGAGGTCCGCACCTCCCCTCCAGTCATCAGGCCACTACTTGCCTGGGCGCTGCAAGCCTGTGTGAGCCTGTAAGGAAAGGGCCATGCCCTGCGAGACAAGGTCAACACCACGCGGCGAATGACCAACATGTGAGGCGGAGGTCCGCACCTCCCCTCAAAGCATCAGGCCACTACTTGCCTGGGCGGTGCAAGCCTGTGTGAGCCTGTAAGGAAAGAGCCATGCCCTGTAATTCAAGGTCAACACCCTTCAGGCGAATGACCAGTACGTGAGGCGGAAGTCCGCACCTCCCCTCAAAGCATCAGGCCACTACTTGCCTGGGCGGTGCAAGCCTGTGTGAGCCTGTAAGGAAAGAGCCATGCCCTGAAAGTCAAGGTCAACACCCTCCAGGCGAATGACCAGTACGTGAGGCGGAAGGCCGCACCTCCCCTCAAAGCATCAGGCCACTACTTGCCTGGGCGGTGCAAGCCTGTGTGAGCCTATAAGGAAAGAGCCGAGCCCTGTAATTCAAGGTCAACACCCTCCAGGCGAATGACCAGTACGTGAGGCGGAAGTCCGCACCTCCCCTCAAAGCATCAGGCCACTACTTGCCTGGGCGGTGCAAGCCTGTGTGAGCCTGTAAGGAAAGAGCCATGCCCTGTAATTCAAGGCCAACATCCTTCAGGCGAATGACCAGTACGTGAGGCGGAAGTCCGCACCTCCCCTCAAAGCATCAGGCCACTACTTGCCTGGGCGGTGCAAGCCTGTGTGAGCCTGTAAGGAAAGAGCCATGCCCTGAAAGTCAAGGTCAACACCCTCCAGGCGAATGACCAGTACGTGAGGCCGAAGACCGCACCTCTCCTCAAAGCATTAGGCCACTACTTGCCTGGGGAGTGCAAGCCGGTATGACCTAAAAGGAAAGGGCCATGTCCTGTGAGCCGAAGTCATCATCCCCCTGGGGAATAACCAGGATGTGAGGCAAGGAGAGGGCTATGCTCTGTGAGCCTAGATCATCCCTCCCCCACCCCGGTGAATGACAGGGATGTGAGGCAGAGGTCCACACCTCCTCTTGGAACATCAAGCCACTACTTTCCTGGGTGGTGCAAGCCTCCATGAGTCTGTAATGTAAGTGAGCCACGGTCATCACCCCAGGTGAATGACCAGGATGTGAGGCGAAGGTCCGCACCTACCCTCTAGGCATCAGGCCACTACGTGCCTGGGTGGTGCAAGCCTGCATGAGCCTGTAGGGAAAGGGGGCATGCCCTCTGAGACGATGTTAGGTGAAGGACCACAGCTCCCCATGAGTCATTAAACTCACTACCGGCTGGAGAGCAGCAAGTCTGTGTAAGCCAATAGTAAATGGGCATGCCATGACCCTGAGGTCACCCAGGTGACCCCCCCTTGCCACCTAAACTGCAGCACTGAAGCATAAATGGTCTCCATAACTCTTTGGGGGGGGTGACATGAGAACATGGACTGCCCCTTGAATTGTCACACCAAAAGTGACAGCGTGGCAGACAAACTCCCTCACCACAAAACACCATCACTAAGATTTAGAGACCAAGAAACATCAGAGCTAACCTGAAAATTCTGCCTCTAAGAGCAGGTCCCCCTTCAAAAAAGCAATCCCATTAAAGCAGTTGGACAACTTAACTCATCCGACACTGCCAAATCTTCCCTGATACCCCTACAAAACTTAAGCATGTGATAAAGAACCTATGGCCTCAAGTAAGGGTCCCAAGAAACTCTCTAGCAGGTGCCATAACTCTATAGGCAAAATTAACCCTCGCAATGGCCAGAACCTGCAGAGCTCTCACGTGCCACAAAAGCTGGAGTGCTCAAAGGCCACTAAAAGACAGAGCACTCCCTTAGAAGAGCCTTGACTGTAAGATTACCCGTATGATATTGCCCTAAGGGAAACCCAATAACATAAAATCTTTGAGATGGTGAGTGAACGGCAGGCCCAATCACATTTCGCCATTTAATTGCAGACCCCACATCACCAAGCCACTTTGACTGCTGGCTAAAGGACCTATATGCGGAAAAATAGGGGCATCCAAAAAACAAAGGGGGGGGGGCAGCACCCTGCTCTCAGCACACTCCCTTGCTATTTTGTACCAGGACCCTGAACAGGAATCCAACATCCATGTGAAACCCACTAGCAAATAAAGGGGGGATCCTGGTGCCTGGAATTTGCAGCCAGCACCACCGAACAAAAAGGGGAGGGCAGCAAGGAAACCATTGAGCCCATTAATGCCAAACCCTTGACTCATTGTCACAGTGACTAAAGCCGACCATGTGTGTGGACCAGCAACTTGCCTGCTTCATGGCTGTGGCCATGAAGACCACTGTCCTGACTAGCTCAGGCCCTGAGACATGCTAGCCTGGGATCTGCCTGACTGTAAAGCACCAAAGGTGTAGGAACAGAGGCTGAACCCAGGGGCCCACAGCCATGCATATGCCCACTCTTTGAGTGTGTTTATCATCACACTCTAGGGCAGGCCTCTACAGGCCAGCATGGATGATCTGAAGCCACATACGCATCAGTACCATCTGCCACCAGGGCTATGACCTCACCACTTTCACTTCTGAAACTCATCCAGCATACATCCTCCTTCTGCTGGCTCCACAGCAAGCATCTGGGTCAATCACAGCACATTCCACCTTTGGCATGACCGTCTCCTCATGCTCGCCTATAGCAGAAGGTCCTGCTAGAGCAGAAAATCTTGTTAACACTTCCCACAGAAGACAGAGCTGATTCCAGCCTCTTGGACAGACCTGATCCTGGCCTCGAGACCCTTTTGGACTGTACATGGGCTGCAATGCAATCCAGTATATCATGTCTACTAGATAGGGTTGCCAGCTTCAAATTATGCAATTCCTGGAAACTTTGGGGGGGAGGGGGGAGAGGGTGTGGCCCTAGGTGGGGAGAGACCTCAGCAGGGAACGATGCCACAGAGTTCACCCTCCAAAGCAGCCATTCTCCCCAGGGAAAGTGAGCACAGCAGCTGGGAGATCAGTTACAATTCCGGGAGATCTCCAGCCACCACCTGGAGTTGGCAACTCTACTACTAAAGGACCTCCTATCAGAGGAGGGCAGCACTGGCACAGTACTTTCAGGGGCTTACCTCTTTGCTGGCCGTGTGCTTTTGGTCTTTCTTTGGCCTTTCTTAGGTGGCATGGTTAAACCCGGTAAAGTGAAATGGCCACCTATGGGGTGACCCACAAAATGGCTGCTGCTCAATAAGATGCCCTAAACAAAGATGGCTGCTGCAGCATCACATAATGGACACTGATAACCACACCTCTGTAGTAGCCCTAATAAAAGATGGCTACCAGCCCAAACTACCAGTTCTAGCCTCCCTCAAGTAACAAGGCCTGCTAAGGCCGGAAGGCCTGCCATCCTATCTGCATGACCCTACCCCAAGCCCCCAAGGTGTAAACTGGGTGGTGGGGAGGGAAAAACCCCAGACCGGGAGGGGAGGCCACCAGCATCTACCCTGTTAAGCCCATGGCAACAGTATATGAAGCAATCCCCCCCCTCTCAGATGGCTGCAATTCACCCCTGTGGCCTGCAGCAAAGCCTATTGCTGCTGCTACTGGAAGAACTCCCTGCCAACAGAGTGGGGGGGGAAGGGGGGGCTAGTAGGCCAGAGGCCTGCAGGGGCTGGGCCTAACCCTGCTTTAGCCCTCCTGACTGATAGACAACAAGCCCCAAATGAAAATAAGAAAGAGAAAAATAAAATAAAATAAAATAAAACATCTTTGCCAGACCCCTGAGCCCGGCGCTGGGCCCTGGCTCTCCTCCTGGAGTTGAAGGTAGCAAGCCGGGGAATAGCACAGCTTCTCCAATGCAGCTACTGCTGCCTAGCCCTGAGGACCTTTGATACAACCAGCTTCAGAGGAACTCAGCTTGAAGTATGCTCTGCTCAGGCCGAGCAACAAAGACAACTGTGTGCTGGAGAAGGGCAGAGCAGGCAAATATGTCTTTGGCTCCGCCCATCTAGCAAAGCCCTTGGATGCCTAAGAAATGCCCAACTGCCTTTCCTTCTTCCAGGGCTGCAAACACGGCCCCTGTCCAAGCTGCAGTGCTGCCATCCAGGTGGGCCGAAATCTGACTGAAAGCTGCACAAACTTGAAAAAATGCACAAATTCACAGTGACCCCAAAAGGTCACTAGAAAAATAAACATTATTTTCAAAGTATTAGCAGATGACTTCTTCCACAGGGAGCAAAACAGCAGTTGGCAACTCCATCAAATATCCCATGGTGCTGTATCTTTATCCATTATTCAATAACATGATTTCTTTCTCATTTAAATCTGTGGTTTCAAAGCACAGTTCTCTCACTGAATCTGCTTATACTCGCGTCTTTTTTGCTATTTCAACTCAAACCTTGGAGTCACATCAGTAATTTCCTTCCTCCCACCACATCTTTATCTACGAGTCTGGTTCTGTACATAAGATAAAGATATCATTATAAATTTCAGGAAAAAATGTGGCTCCCTAAAGTGCATCTTCAGATTTTGTTTGCAGCATTTGTCCCCCTCCCCCAAGTTTTCCAAAATAAGCAATTTGTCTGAAAATAGTTGCAGAAGGATTTGGCCTACACATTATCACTCTATTCTACGAAATTTCTGGAGTCAATAACACTGCCCTTCCCTTTTTCATCATCCCGAATGTATATGAAAACTGAATACAAAAATGGCTCTGCTACCACCTGTGGTATTTTAGTAAGCTATCTCTAATCTGCTGCCCTCTGAAACTGGGTCATGCAGTACGACTCTTCTGACAAGTCAATTTTTACTAAGTTCTACACTTTCAACTTCTTTACAGCTACTATTTTGAACTCTTCTTTTCACAAGACTGTTCAAACTTGTCTATGTCTCAAATCCAGCAACAGATAAGGGAATTTAACAAACTGTGGAGCTACTATACCCAAAATAAATCTAATTTTGCATTGGGAATTGGAATCAAATTTAAAATATAATGTTCTCCAATTATTTGGGAATAGATAACACCATGTCTTGTTTGTATTTGAATTTGTTATTGTTTTATTACTATTATTTTTTACTGAAGGTCACTCACAGCCCATTAGCATTGTCAGCACTAGGCTGGCAACCAGCGGAACACTTGCCTCCTGAAACAAGGCCTCGCTTCCGTTCATAACTATGGTTAAACCATAAAGCATCACCAGCAATGTGCTGCCATTATTTCTGGTTGTATTATAATTTAGTGACATCAGTATGTTGGGACACTGGCATCCACCTTCTATTTCTCCCCATTTTAATAACATAATAATAATAATATTTGATTTATATGCTGCCCCTTTTTCCTGACACCCAGCTAAGCAGCAGCAAGAAGGACCCACTGGAAGTGGGAGCTCTCCCACCCCAACAGGCATATGACAACCTTGTAGTTCACTGAGATATACAACACCCATTATGAATTAAGGCTACAGCAACTCATATCAATGGGGCATGCACAGGAAAATTCCCAATGAATTGAACATGAAATCATTCCAAATGGCAATATTATGTGTCTGCTACAATAGCCTATGCAGAAAGATTGTACAAACCCAGTCCTACAAAATCTTTTAATCTGAAAACAAGAATTAAATTTTTGGTTCCAGAATTGTATACAGTTTTGTACTATATTTCAGTTGTTAATAAGAATTTCTAACCAACATTAGTATGCATGGACATCAAAGGAAAAAAATGGCTGAGTCTGGCACATTTTCCTTCTAACCAGGGAAACAGTTGTATGCAACTGATCATAGTTCAAACAACTTCAAAAATAATGTTTAATATTTAAAGAAAAAATACTAGTCAGAGGTTCCATAACTTCAGTGGATTTTTGTCATGTATTATTTACCTTTGGAGGCATAAAGATCTTCACTCAAACAAAAATGTAAAGATGGGTGTCAAAGTAGACCCTAACTTTCACAAAACTTGTGACATCTTAATAAAGGATAAAACCCATTAAACTAAAAAAGGGGGGGGGGATATTAACTGTAGGTATCTAGAAGAATCTTGTGGTTTTTAAAAACTTTTATGTATGAAGTCCACTTTTATAATAACAGAGGGCACAGATTATTTATGGAAATATATTGTAAGGCCTAAATATATTATATATTGTATATAATATTGTAAGGCCTAAATTTTGTCAATCGGAGACTCTTGTTCCAAAATATGATTGAGTGGGGAAAAAAATCACAATTTTATTTTTTCCTTTCTCCGCACACTTTAAAACAGATTAATAAATATTTTTTTAAAAAAGGCTATCCGGAAAAAAAATCAATTAATTTTTTTTTAAAAAAAGAACTCCTAAATAAATAATTAACTTATATCCAGGTCAGAAAGAAAGAGGGTTAATTTTTCCACCACAAGGGAAGAATCAATTTTTTTTTAAAGACTTCCTCAAGAAATCTTTTTCTGGGCTCTGTATCCAAAGGGCAGAACAAATGATAATGGGGAAGGTCTTCAGAGATTGAAACTCCACAAATATAGAAATGGGCATCAATTAGTATTTGTGTGTAAAGACCATCTATAGCGGCTGAGTAAGAGCCCCATGGCACAGAGTGGTAAGCGGCAGTACTACAGCCCAAGCTCTGCTCACAAACTGAGTTTGATCCTGGTGGAAGCTGGATTCAGGTAGCTGGCTCAAGGTTGACTCAGCCTCCCATCCTTCTGAGGTTGGTAAAATGAGTTCTCAGTTTCCTGGGGGTAAAGTGTAGATGACTCAGGAAGGCAATGGCAAACCACCCCATAAAAAGTCTGCCAAGAAAACATTGTGATGCGATGTTCCCCATGGGTCAGTAATGACTCGGTGCTTGTGCAGGGGACTACATGTACCTTAATGGCTGAGGGCATGGTTTGAAATCTCAGAGAAGTCAAAGCCATTCTAAGATTAGGAAAGGAGATTTTGGTTCAATAAGAGACTCTGCCATGGTCCTTCTTGAAAAACTTGGACCAGGAGAAAATCTGGAATAGAGAATTGTACTTCTGTCCAATGCAGCATCCATCTTAAAGATATAGTCTCGTATATTGAGACTGAGCAAAAGGATATGCTGAAAGTCATCCACCAGGGAATAACAATGGGGGATATTGTTAAAGCTAGCAGAGAAAACAATATCTGAATGCAGCAGTGCATTGCTTTGTCTTAAGAGCCGGCTCACAGAGACATTCCTTTGCTTTCTCCAGAATCTAAATAAGGCCAAGTGCAAATGGTCTCTGATAGAAGGTAACCTAAGTTTAGCCTGCACTAAAGCTGCTGGAGTGCCATGAATTCTCTTTAAAAAGAGGTTTTGAATTGGTTCTAGAGTTAAGGTCAATCGTTTATTCCAACTCTAGATCTCTGCACCATATAGGTGCATGGCCTTACACTGGAACAGTTTCAAAGCCTACTCAATTAAATATCCTTAAATTTAAAGATAGCCCCAGTAGTTTTCAAAACTGAGGCTTTTGTTACGGTTAGGAGGGCTTTTCATGAGAGGTTCAATGGGATTGCCATCTATTGATAATTTAAATCATCAAAGTCTCTTCCCAATATAAGGGTGCTAGGCAACTCTCAAAAGACTTCTGCCACAAACCCACGCCAAACTCAGGCTCGGGCAGACCTTCCCCTACCCTGAGGTAAAACTTCTCCTCTGTAAAGCTGTATACTGGGCTGGGAAGCCTCTGGTAGCATGGTTGATGTGTAGCTTCAACTTTCTTTCTTGTCCCACCGTTAAGGAATATTAAAAATAGAATGGTTACTCAGCCAAGACTTAGTAGGAGACAGATCAGGGGTTTGCGCTTCCTTTAAGCAGAAACTGGAACGCAAGACTTGGGGAGGTTCCAAATGTAACAGAAGGTTTATTTACAATAGGTGAAGTCAGGAGGCAGGTACGCAGGTCTTTGAACTGAAGTAACAGAAAGGTTTTTGTACAGAAACTTAACTGGTGTGAGGCACAAAACACTTGGTTTCTTTGAGAGGTTGGCACTCCTTCACAAATGTTTCACTTTTTACACACAAACACAGCATAACTTCCCCTCCTCTCCAGACTTTAGGATTAGACATGGGCACGAACACGAAAAAAACGAACATGCTGTTCATGGTTCGTTGCTGTCCACGAACAATGAACATTGCCGAACATGATGCTGTTACGAACGTGTTCATTGTTCGTTGTTCATGGGGGCCTGCTCTGTTATGCTGAGCAGTGGCATGGAAAGGGACATTTAAACTCCTCTTTGATTCTGGGTTTCCAAGGCAACAGCAGGAGTTCAGACAATCCCTGCCTGAGTTGCCATGGGAATTGATTGCAGGTGCCAGACTGTCTGGCTTGATGAACAGCAACAAACAGCAATGAATGAGGCTTCTGACAACCAGTTGTTCATTTGGAATGAGGTCTCATGAACAGCCTGTTTGCAAACAACCGAATAGGCTGTTCGTGGGCTTTTTTGCATTCGTAATGCTGTTCATGCTCATGTCTACTTAGGATGCTACTAGATTCTGGGCAGGCGTTATAGTTATGAGCTATAACCCTTTTCCTGGTGCTGAAGGGGATACTCCTTTCTACCCACTTCCTTGGCCCACTGTAATTCCCAGATCTTTCAAGTCTAAGGAGGAGTTAGTGCTGGTTTTTCTGACTTTAGTCTAAAGACTAAAAGTGCTTCATAAACATTACTTCCTCTCACAGAGGATTCTCTGGCTGATGGTCTCTGGTCAAAAGACAAGCTCACACTCCCTTTTTCTCTGCAGTTTTCTCTCTAACTGTCAGCCCCCTCAACGTTCCATCCCCAACTGCCATTTCAGGCTAGCCACTGTGGGGGGGGGGCACACATGTCAATCATACTCTTACAGTCTGGCAATCTCAGCATCTGAAGCTGAATCCGTCACAACTTCACTTCAGGAGTTAAAGTTCTTTATTGATAAGATGCTCATATACCATCCTTGCTAGGCTGCAGACAAGCCTAAAGCAGATAAGGGTTCCCCTTGGCTACTCCTAACAGTCTCCAAACTCTGCAAGCAGGAAAACAGGCTGTGGGATTCATAGACTTCTCAAGACCAGGCAAGTTCCCAGACAAGGGAGAGATTACAGCAGGAATCAACAACCACTTCCCATTCTTAGTTTCTTACCCCTGTGACAGAATCACAGACAGAATCACTACAACAGCATCCACTTCAACTGCAGGGGCATGACCAATGATCCTGAAACCTGACACCCAAAGACCATTACTTTGATTTTGGCAAAATTGATGTTTAAAGCTTCACTCTTACAGAAATTGCCCAGTTTGTTTAGCATCTTCCTTAAACGTCAGGAACTACAATGCCAAGACCATGGCAATACAGCCTGGAAAACCCACAACAACCATCGTTCTCCGGCCGTGAAAGCCTTCAACAATACATCTTCCTTAAACCTATACAAGTTAGAGACACCAACACCATGTCATCTTCATATAGGAGAATCAATACTTTGTGACCCCCCCCCCTCAAACATGGTAGAAATAACTCATGGCCTGTCAAGCTTAGAACCATGTCATGTAATAGAGACTGAAGAACAAGGGGGCCAAAACACACCCATTTGACCCCCTGAGTAATTGGAGTTTCCTCTGTTAAAGAGCCTGTGGGGCCTACCTTAACTATAGCAGATATTTTGGAATGAAATTCCCAAATCAGGAACAATAGGCGTTTATTAATATTGGTGCCTGCTAGTTTTGCCCACAGTTGGTTCCGATCTACTGAGTCATATGCAGCAGTCAGATCCACAAACACTGTGAACATGATGGGGCCCTTAATACTATGTTGAGTCAGCTTGTAAAGAGCCTGACAGGGATCAACAATGCCTACCCCTTTCCTAAACCCTGATTGCTCAGGTTGGATAATGTTATTAGAGGCCTCCCAGTCTTCCAGTTTGTGCAGTAAAAATTTGATGTACAACTTGAAGGCTATGTCAAGCAGGCTAATTGGATGATAATTTGGGGGAACCGATTTGCAGCCCTTTTTTAAATACTGGGACTAAAATGCTTTGTTTCTGCCCTAAGGGGAAAATGCCATTTTGATTGATCTGGGCAAATAACTTTGCAATGATGGGCACCCACCAGGATTTAAACAACTTGGGAGTGATCAGGCCCTTGCCAGGGGACATATCAGAGAAGAGAGAGGAAATGAGGGCTCTTATTTCAGATGGTGCAACTGGAGGCCATTGTGGTGAGGTGGACAGATCTAAAAGTAGTGTCTGCCCCACTGCCTTATTCTTCAAAATTGGGGGAGGGGCTAAATACCTGGCTGTAGCAAGCATGCTAGTATTTTACTGAGATCTGAGCCTCCAATAGAGGGGGGGATCTGCCTAAAACAAAGGAAATAAGTTATTAGAACTGAGACTCCCTCTATTCTTGGGCTGCCAGACTTAGTTCCTGCCATTGCAATTTAGCAAAGTCAAGCTTCTTCTGCCTAAAGGCTGACCTTAAGGCGATGTGATGACTGATGGATGTTCCTTTCTTTTGATGACGAATCTGTCGAGAATAGTGTACTAGCTCTTTCTTGGCAGTTCAACATTCCTGATCAAACCACCTTCTGCCAAAATGAGTTGAGATTTTAGGGGGTCTGTTAATAGAAAGCAGAGGTTTGAGGAGCCAGCTATGCCTTCAAAACACTTGATGGCATCAGAAGTGAACCACCCTGGGACTTCCGGTTTGGGATCATGGTGGTCTGACACAGCTCAGGAGCGGAGCTGTCCAAGCCACTGTTTGTGAGGGCTAGTGGGGTGCTAGATCGCCCGCGCCCCCCTGTTCTCAGGCAGAGAACAGGCGTGAATGCTCAGGATCCAGAGGGTGCATTGATCTCGGCTGTGGGGGGAGATCTGCGCAACAATCGCCCACCCAGCCTTGAGGTCCCACTCTATGAAGGATGGCAAAGATCTCTGCAGTGGCTTTGGAGTCATTGAATTGACATAAGATCATCGTACCCAAGCTTCAGCAATTAATTTGGACTAATTTGGAACATTTTGAGTACTGAAACAGCTATTACAACCCGCAAGTAGAACTGTTAAGGTAAAGATTGCTATCTCTCTTTTCGAGAAGAATTTTGATAAGAGGGACTGAATTAATTCGGAAGATAAAGATTGCTAAGTTTTAAAAACTTATTGGCTATGTTCCGGCAAAGTGGAGAAGGATAAGGGCAGAAGCTTCGACTCAAAACCATAGAGAAAAGACGCCCACCATTTTGGACACCGGAATTTTTTAATTGGAGAAGAATTTGTTTAAAATAGAGGATTTAATTTTGAAAATAATAAATTATTTTTGCCACGGAGTTGCGGAAGAGAGCGGACTCGTGGGAGCAAGGTAAAGCTATCCCCACAATGTCAAAGAAGGAGTGGCAGTCGGCGTTGGAGAGCCTTGATAAGAAAGTGGCGGATGGAAATAAAGAGATTAAGGATATGATAAGGGATATGGCGAAAGACTTTAAAGAGACACTTAAATCGGAGGTGGCAGAAGTAGCCAAGAGTATTGATGAGGTCAAGAAGGAATTACAAATGACGCAGTTGAAAGTTAAAGTAATGGAAGATGAAGTTGATAAATTGCTTCTTTTAAGGTAGAAACCAAGGGTTTGCAAGGAAGAATGGCCATGATGGAATGTAAACACATGGAAAGACAACTCAGATTTTGTGGAGTCCCAGAAGTAGAGGGGAAATCAGCACAAGAGCAGATATCAGAAATACTTGCAGAATTTTTGGACAAGGAAGTGGAAGAAGTTGCAGATCTTCTGGATGTGGCTTACAGAATTAATTCAAAATATGCAGCTCAAAAAAATCTACCAAGAGATATGATAGTGCAATTTACAACAAAAAGAACAAGAGAAGATATTGTGAGTAAGCAGTTTCAAAACCCTTTGGAAATTGCTGGAAAAAGAGTGCGAATAATGAAAGAGCTACCTAGGGGAGTCTTGTTGGAAAGGAAGAAATACAGAGAATTGGTTCAAATGCTGAAGGATTTGAATATTAGATATAGAAGGGAGATACCAGAGGGTTTGAGTTTTGAATACCAAACAGTCAAGAAAACGATCAGGTCCAGTCATGAGATGGAGAGGTTTTTTATGGACAATGAAAAAGACTTACCTAAAAGATCCAGAATTTGATTATGGAATGCAAAATCATATCTTGGAATATAAATGGACTGAACTCACCTTCTAAACGTAAAACTATGTATTGTCGAAGGCTTTCACGGCCGGAGAACGATGGTTGTTGTGGGTTTTCCGGGCTGTATTGCCGTGGTCTTGGCATTGTAGTTCCTGACGTTTTGCCAGCAGCTGTGGCTGGCATCTTCAGAGGTGTAGCACCAAAAGACAGAGATCTCTCAGTGTCACAGTGTGGAAAAGATGTGGGTCATTTGTATCTACTCAGGAGGGGTGGGGTTGAGCTGAGTCATCCTGTGAGAGTTTCCCAGGGTGTGGAATGCTAATGGCGGGAGGCTTCACTGTATCCTGAGGAGGTTCTTTTGCATATGGATTGGTACTTGATGTGCTAATCTTCTCTGCAGGGCTATTGTCAGGGATATAATGTTTTGTTAGCCTGGTGTTTTTCAGAACTGGAAACCATGCTCTGTTCATTCTTAAGGTTTCTTCTTTCCTGTTGAAGTTTTGCTTATGCTTGTGAATTTCAATGGCTTCCCTGTGCAGTCTGACAAAGTAGTTGGAAGTGTTGTCCAGTATTTTGGTGTCCTGGAATAAGATACTGTGCCCTGTTTGAGTTAGGCTATGTTCAGCCACTGCTGATTTTTCAGGTTGTCCAAGTCTGCAGTGTCTTTCATGTTCTTTTATTCTTGTCTGGATGCTACGCTTTGTGGTCCTGCTGTAAACTTGTCCACAGCTGCAGGGTATACGGTATACTCCTGCAGAGGTGAGGGGGTCTCTACTGTCTTTTGCTGATCGTAGCATCTGTTGTATTTTTAGGGTGGGTCTGAATACTGCTTGAAGGTTATGCTTTTTCATAAGCTTTCCCATCTGATCAGTAATTCCTTTGATATATGGCAAAAAACACTTTTCCTGTAGGAGACTGTTTTTCCTTGGTTGTTTGATTCATCCTGGGTTTGATTGCTCTTCAGATTTCATTTCTGGAGTAGCCATTTGCCTGAAGTGCGTGGTTTAGATGGTTAATTTCCTCATTGAGAAAGTGCGGCACACATATCCGTCTTGCACGATCCACTAATGTATTCATTATGCCTCTTTTCTGTCGGGGGTGGTGATTGGAGTTTTTGTGTAAGTACCGATCAGTGTGAGTTGGTTTCCTGTAGACCTTGTGACCTAACTGAAAGTTTGCTTTGTGGATGACCAAGGTATCCAGGAATGGGAGTTTTCCCTCGATTTCTTTCTCCATTGTGAATTGTATGTTCAGGTGGATGTTGTTGAGATGATTCAAAAACCCCATACCGGAACCACACCCCACAAACCTAGTGTATGGTTCCGGTTTGTGGATGATACATTTATCATTTGGAGCCATGGGGAGGAAGAATTGATGGGGTTTTCCTGGATACCTTGGTCATCCGCAAAGCAAACTTTATTTCTGTAACTGCTTTAGGTTACACAGTAGGAAGGCACAACAGAGCAGGAAAGCAGTGTACTACACAAAAATAACACAACTCACTTCACATCAGAGAATCACACAAACACAATTGCTGTCAAAAACGGTGAAGTGGGTTGTATTATTTTTTGTAGTACATTGCTATCATGCCCTGTTGTGCCCTCCTACTGTGTAACCTAAAGCTGTTCAAGAAATAAAGTGTTTTTGCCAGGAATTGTGTTTTTGTGATTCTCTGATGTTAAGTGAGTTGTGTTATTTTTGTGTAAGATAGTGCTGCCATGCCCTTTGGTGTTCCCCCCTGCTGTGTAACCTAAAGCTGTTCAAGAAATAGTGTTTTTGACAGGAATCATGCTTTTGTGATTCTCTGATGTTAAGTGAGTTGTGTTATTTTTGTGTAAGATAGTGCTGCCATGCCCTTTGGTGTTCCCCCCTGCTGTGTAACCTAAAGCTGTTCAAGAAATAAAGTGTTTTTGACAGGAATCGTGCTTTGTGATTCTCTGATGTTAAGTGAGTTGTGTTATTTTTCTGTGTGGGGGACTGCTGGTGTAATGTGTCATAATGCTTTGCCTACTTGTACTTTGGAAGGGAGAAAATAATTTTTTAAAAACTTTATTTTGTGTTGTTCTTGTTTTATTCTTTGTTGTGCAGTTGGTTCCCATCATAGGGAACAATGGGGCTGGCTGGCCAGCCATCTCTGTAGGTGGTGGGGGAATTTGAGGGAGGGTGTCTGTGGTTCAGGTGCTCTTTCACAGGGACCAGCTGGCACTCAGAAGTGTGCCCACCATTGTGGCACCCCTGGGCTGTGCAGAATTGCCCAGGGAAAGAGAGTTTAGAAGTTCCCAGCATAGGGAACAAAGGGAGAGGGCTGGCCTTTGCCAGCCTGTTCCTGGGGTTATGGGTGTGGGGCAGGTGGGGGTGGATTTGGGTCTGTGAGGGGCTAATGTGGGGATTTGGGTCTGTGTGTGGCAGCTGGGGGGGAATTGGGTTTGTGTGGGGCTGTAAGGGGTGGACTTTAGGGGCTGAGAGGACCTACTTGGGGAGGCCATGAAATGCCCCCCCCAAGTGGGAGCAGTCTGAGCCTTGGTGGGGGGTGGGAGGAAGGGTGGGAGAAGGGCCCCAGAGGGTTGGGGGGCATTTTGCATGCAAAATGCCACCCCTGGCAAGACAAGCCTCCCCCAGCTGTCAGTGGTAGAGATGAGAGCAGAGCACCTACTTGGGGAGGCCATGAAATGGCCCCCCCAAGTGGGAGCAGGCTGAGCCTTGGTGGGGGGTGGGAGGAGGGGTGGGAGAAGGGCCCCTGAGGGTGAGGGGGCATTTTGCATGCAAAATGCCACCCCTGGCAAAGGAAGCCTGCTTCTTCATTTTTCCCCATAGGAAATAATGAAGAAGATGTGCAGCAGCATGCTAACAATATGCTGCTCCTTCGCTTTCTTATGGGAGGATAGGGGGACCTGCTTTGGGGGGCCATAACATGGCCCCCCAAAGTCCAATCGGTCTGAAACTTGGATGGTTTGTAGAGAGGGGTTAGAGGAAGGTCCCCATCAATTTTGGGCTGATTCGGTGGGAAAATGCCTCCCCCAGACGTCCGGGAAGACCCCGGAGGCATTTTCCCATTGAAAAAGCCGAAAGCCGAAAGCCAAAAGTAAGCCGAAAGCCGAAAGCCGAAACGGCTGGCCGTTTCGGCTTTCGGCTTATATGAAAGAGAATCCTCTTTCAGCTTTCTGCTTTCGGCTTTAGCCGAAAATTTTTGGCTTGCACACCCCTACTGCTTTATGGCTACAACTACCCCTGAGTTGGGTCTGGGGAACCCAACTTGGCCCTATACATGCAGATTTTTAAAAAGTTGGGTCTGGGTTTTTTCCCTGCTTTTTCTGCTCCACTTGGGGTATTATGTGCATGTGGAGCAGTAAAAATGGGAGGGGACTCCTCCATGCTATTGTGACAGGGGGAAATGGCTTGAGGGGGGAGGCTTCCCCCCCCACACACACACACAGAGGCATTCTGAACCTGTTTGGACTTTATTTTTTAACAGCTATTCCCCAAAACCACCCCTGGATAATAAGAAGTCTTCCCTATGACAGTCTTACAGATGTGATTATGTGTTCCTCCAGCTTTCTGATAGGCATAATTCAAATGGTTTATGATAATTATCAATTTCCTCAAAGTTTCAGTAGGAATATTAAACACTCTGTGTGTGTGTGTGAGAGAGAGAGAGAGAGAGAGAGACAGACAGACAGACAGACAGACAGACAGACAGACAGACAGACAGACAGACAGACAGACAGACAGACAGACAGACAGACAGACAGGTAGACGGAGAGACAGAGAACATGCACACCCATCAGTAGGTGAAAGAGTGAATGCTAATCTCTACCAGCTTTTATATCCTACCATCTACAGGCTTTCTCAAGATGATGATAAACTATAGCAAATGTGTTCCCTGAAAAGTAGCAGAATCTGAGTACAATTTATTAAATACATAGCATTAGACAATGCAAGCTGACGGACTGGTAGTATTTCATGTGGAAAATTCAATGCCGAGATATGCTAATGTGGTGCTTAGTGCAATTTTATGTTAATTATGCTATTTTGTACATTTTTCATGCTAATTGTGAACATTTCAAATGTTTTCCAACTATTTAAAAAACCGGAGCTAAAAGATTTTATTTCATTTGTACAGAATAAAGCTTTGCACTTACACATGAAAAGCAAGAAATGATGATACAGCATTAGGGGCATGTTGGAAAAAAAGCAGAGGTACATCATTTGTTTCTAATTTGTGTCTGGATTCTCTAACACTGGGACTTAAGTTACTCATTCTAGAAAATCAATCAAATTGTAAGATTCATTAGTTTCAATAGGAAAAAATATATTGCCAAGTGTCATTTTCTTACAGACCCATGCAACTGGTTTGAATTCTCAAGGATTGTATCACTTATGCAAGGGATCCTCACCCAATAGACTTTCCATATTTCAGGCACATAGGAAAACATGTCTCAGATAGTGCAGAGCCAAGAAGAGTTATACCCTTCTAATACCTTGACTTGGATGGATTTAGAAAAGTGTAACTCTGTTTAGGGCAGCAGTATAAAAGAAGTTTAGGTAGGAATATGTGTGTTTGTGTGTTCACAACCATAAACCATAAACAGTGATGCCTCTGCTAAACTTGTTTTAGTTCCCTTAAAAACTATTGTTGGTTTCCAGCTGTAATTTCATTTGATTTTCCCCACTGCCTTTTTTCAAGTTTGCTGGTTCAATCTGAATATCTCCATTTCAATTTCATTTCTTCCTTGTAAGAAACAAACCTGTTATTTTCTGCTTCTTCACACTGAATTTTCCTGAAATGAAAGAATTGTCAGCAACAGCAATGGAAATGAAGTGGTCTAAAACCACTGGTGACAACAACATAGAAAATCAAAAAGAAATGAAAAGGCCATATCAATTCATCCCTTGTTGCCTTATGCTTCTCAAGTTCATGCATCCATTACCAGATTCTATACTAAGAGCCAAATTCCACATCACATTCTGTATCATAAGTGATACCTGAGTGATATCTTTCTTGCCTCTGAACAAATAATTGTATGGAGAATAGTGTGACCATTGTCTGTCTCATTCAGAAGTAGACAGCATGTGGAATTCATTGTGCAGCATGCATGGATGCATACACACCACTCATCCCAGAGCTTTGCATGCTCCAAGAGTACATAACATGTTCAGGCTTCCACATTCATCACATCATAAGAGGTACCCTGCTGGATTAGATCTATGGTCCATCCAGTCGAGCATCCTATTTCACACGGTGACCAACAAGTTACCCAAAGGCATTCCCCTGATGCTGATCTACTTGCACTGTTGTTCAAATGTTTACTGCCTCTGGATGTGAGGGTTGCTGTTAGTCATCTTGGCTAGTAGTAACCATTGATTGGCTAGCCTAAATTCTCCTAGTGAGCTTCAGAGCCAAGTTAGAATTTGAACCCAGGTCTCCCTAATCCATATCTGCCGTATTTTACCATACTAGCTTTCTCTTTAATAGTTGTGTTGAAGTAAGAGCTTTAATATATGCAGCTTATGAGGCATGGATAATTTGCACCTGCTGCAGTTTTCTCTTCTACAGAGTTAGTGAAAGTAAAGGGACTAATTTTTTCCCCATTGCTGTACTTTCTTTTTTCTTCCTTGATTAACAGAATTTTCTCTTTTTTTCTGCTTTCTACTTCTATTTATTAATGCAATCTAATCAAACAAAACAAAATGGTGATTGAATTTTAGGTGACCCTCCGCGGAACAGGGTACAACCAGCTGGAATACAGTTAGACGAAAGAGCAGACATGATTTATAAAATATATTATCTTGAATTCTTACTTATAATCAGCTTTGGTGGTGGATAGTAAGTCATAGCCAACTTATGGTAGCTCCTGCTGGGGTTTTTCAAAGCAAGGGACTAACAGAGATGCTTTGTCATTGCCTGCCTCTACATTGCAACCCTGTTTTTCCTTGGTGGTCTCCCATCCAATTACTAACCAAGGCTGATCATGCTTAGCTTCTGAGATGAGATAGAGCTTGCCTAGGCTATCCAGATAATTATTAATATTACTGTGATTTTTTAAAAAAACATGTGCAATGTTATTAGCAAAATGTTCTTGGTTTAGTCATTGCTTTAACACATGTCAACATTGTCCATACATCCCAGTGCACAAAGTATCCGATTTCACTATTCAAAATGTATGAATAAACTCTGAGGTTTTGTTAAGAACCAACAATGTGGCAACCCACAGAATAAACACAAGACAATAATGGAAACCAGGTGATATGCATTAAAGGCAAAAGATCATATACTGAAGTCAGCAGTCAATTGTTCTCCAGATGCAACGTTACCTGGCACACTAGAAAAAGGACTGAATAAAACAGCTTGGAGTCTGAGAGTTGGCTTACTGCTGGGTGTGGAACCTTTTGTCATTAACTCAGAAATTCCATCAGAAAACATGATGTGATTTTATTAGCAGAAATTCTTTCACATTTCCCTAGTTTGTCAAATGTCATTTTCCTGATAGAGACAAGCTTTACACATTACCGGCTACTCTATCAAATTACAAGAACAAATATATCAACTCAACATACTATTCCTCCATATAATGAAAAATTGATTTCAAGTGAAGAATTGCATACTGTGCTAGAGCAGTAAATTGCTTCCTCTGTGACTTTTTACATTGCCTATGAATATAATTGAATGTCACTCATTTACGTTTGCAGATATGGTCACATTGACATTACACAAGGGATGCTGAATATTCTTTCTACATGCAGAAGTTTGCTGAATGGCTTGCGTACAGGATACAGCACCCAAAGCATCTCAGAGTTCTCTTGATACATATTACAACATGATCATTCATGTCTAGTATGATGAACTGCATATTTTAAAAAGCCTGGAAGTACTGTACACAAAGCTGCATTTCTATTAAGGGTTAATCCCATACAGACACAGAGTTTTGATGACAGGCTACTCCAAATAATTTGATTGGATAGCATGAGCTGGAAAAAGGCGGGTCTATTTTCAATCCTAGCGGAGAGAGGCATCCAGTGTTAAGATTTGGGAGACAGAGTCCTAATGGAGAGTACTTTTAACTCAGGCAGGAGAACTGGGGAAAGTTGGCAAGGAGATTTGGGAACTAAGTGCAGACTCCCAAGTGGGCCAAAGAAAGGGGATTGATAGGGGAGAGGAGATTTTCCCTACCCAGTCAAGCAAGGAGGTAGCTCTGGAGAGTGAAGAGATCCCTGGTTGGAAGAGATCCCTGGTTGGTTGGAAATTGCCAGTGGAGTCTTTCAGTTTTAGTTAACAACTGAAGGAAAGCATTGGTGTGTGAAGAGAACCCAAAGCATCACAGAGTTCTCTTGGTGAGAGCCAGTTTGGTGTAGTGGTTAAGAGTGTAGGACTCTAATCTGGAGAACCAGATTTGATTCCCCACTCCTCCACTTGAAGCCAGCTGGGTAACTTTGGCTCAGTCGCAGCTTCTAGGAGCTCTCTCAGCACCACCCACATCACAGTAGGCTTGGGGAAAAACAAGGGAAGCAAAGTCTCAAACAAGAAGCCTTTTAGGTATCTGGGAAGAGCATAATAACTGAAATCTGTGCATGTTCAGATTTTACCTCAGAGAGAGAGAGAGAGAGAGAATGTTGAATTTCCCTAGAAATTTTCAACCCCTGATTTCTCCTGACCTTTTCCCTCTAAAGTAAATAAACTATTCAGTTATTTTTGGAGTTTTAAAAACACCTCTGGAGCCATTTCTGTTGTTTAAGGATGAGGTAACTGTTGGAATATATGTGTGTTGCAAGGTCTGAGATTCAGTCATTATGGGGTTAATGTGTTTACCTACCATGCTATTGTTTAGATTGACCTGGAAAGGGAACCTGGCTCAAAGCCAATAATCTGCAAGCCCGGGAAACTTGAGAGTGTTTGTAAACTGTTATTGGTCAACAGGTCAGGTGACTGTCCTTTCAGGGTCAAGAAGAAAGAGGAAGAAGAAGATTCTCCATTCCATTATCCCAGCTCTTTGTTGTAAACAGTAGTGAGAAATGTAGCTCCAGGTGTTTTTGTTTTGTAGGCAACCTGTGACCCTTTTCCCTTTAGAAGTAAATGTTTTTTTAAAAGCTAAACTCGTGTGCTGACTCTCTATTGATTCAAGATCCATTGCACCTATGATTTAAAGCTATTTTTAACCTTTTTTTCCCAACAAAGTGGTAGCAGAGAGGATGGTTGATTTTGGTTATTTTGGTTAGTGATTTTGTTATGGTGATTTGTTTTGCAAAACAAGCAAATAATTTTTGAAATGGATCTTTAAAGAGAGACTAAGCTAGATAGGCACAAAGGCTCAGATTTTTTTCTCTACCAAACCTTTTGCTGCATTCAGTTGTAACTGGGAAAAGGAGACTATTTTAAAGATCTTGTTGTCTTTAAAAGTTTCTTAAAACTGGTCTGCACTGAGAAAACTGCAGCTGAGAACTATTGGAAGTTTTTCTTTACCCTCGAGCGGAGCGGAGCAGAGACGGCAGAGAGAACAAAGGAGATCGTTAACTCCACGTGTGCCTGATTCCTTGCAGCTGAAAAATGAGTTCCTCTGACCAGGGAGTCGTGAGTAATCCAAAGCCATTTCAAATTAGCCAAAGAAGTTTCAATATGCCCCATTTAAATAAAAACAACTTTACTTGGTGGCTGGCATTATTAAAAAGCCAACTTGAAATGCATAATGCTGAGGACATTCTAACTGCAAACGTACCAGATGATCCTCAAATAAAGCTTAAATTTACCAGGAAAAATGCTCTAGCCAAAACATTAATTATGACCTCAGTATCTCATTATGAAGTCCAGGACTTGCATACCTTTGATACTGCAAAAGAGATGCTTGAAGCTTTAAAGAAGCGTTTTGAAAAACAGACATGCACCAAAATAATCTATCTTAAAACAGAATTGTTTGATTTTAAAATTAAAGAAGGGGATTCCATACCAGCCCAATTGCAAAGATTTATGAAATTGCATAGAGAGTTGGAAGAACTCGGAGAGGCCCCAAAAGAGCGGGATGTTGTTGTTGCCTTGCTGAAAAGTTTACCAAGTAGCTATGAAAATTTAGCACTTCTCTTGAGACATAAAGAGAATTTAACACTGGAGCAATTGCTGACAAGTTTAAGAGAGGAACTGGATTCAAGACAGGGAAGGAATTTACAGGCTGTGTCTGATGGAATGACTGTTTTGAATTTGGGAAATGGATATAGAGGCAGACAGACTAACTGCTTTTCTTGTGGTGGAAGGAGCCACATGGCCAGAGACTGTGCATTAAACCGAATGAATAATGGAGCAGACATTGCTAGTCAATCAAATGCACGTTACCCTAGTACAGAGACTCATGTTGAAAGAGCGCCTTCTCGTGGCAGAAGAGATTATAGCCAAAAAGGGTATTTCAGAGCCAGAAGCAGAGGGAGTGTGTCTAGAGGCAGATTTCAGAGAAATGGCAGGAGTAATTTTTCACTAAGAGTTTTTGATGATGAAGATATTCAGGATAAGAAATTATTCCTCATCGATTCAGGAAGCTGCTGGCATATTTGCAAATATCGTGAATTGTTTTCTGAACTTGATACTGATGATAAACCCAGACTGTTCCAAGCAAATAAACAACCACTTAATGTGCTAGGAACTGGAAAGGTGCCAATTAAGCTATGCACAACAAGAGGGGAAATAGTAAATGTTACCCTTCAAGATGTGGCACTTGTTCCTGAAGCAGCAGAGAATTTAATCTCAACTAAGAAACTTGTGGAAAAGGACTGTGTGGTGGTTCTTCAGAAGAGAATGGGTAGTAGAAGTGTAATTGTTGAAAGGAAATCTGGAGTTAAGTTTGCTGTTGAAGAGAGAAATGGACTGCATTATTTTGTGGATGTTAGTGAAAGACCAGAAGTTGCTGATGCTGGTGAAGGACAGATTTATCAAACTAGCCAAGGTGCTTGTGATCATAGGAAATGCTTGTATTCATGGCATGTAAAAACAGGCCATAGAGGCATACAAAGTGTTGAAAAGTTGTTAGAGGACTGTGGAATTTTTGTTCCTGTTTGTGATAAAGCAAGAGAGAAATGTGAAACCTGTCTTAAAGCAAAGGGAACTAGCCCAAGCTACACAGGAAAGTCCACTACTCATAATGAGGAACTTCTAGAGACTGTATACTCTGATCTTGTTGGTCCACTAGCGCCATCTCTTGGCGGCAACAGATATTTTGCAACTTTTACTGAAAGCAAAACGAGGTATAGCATTGTATATCTGATGAAGAGCAAAGATGAAACGCTTGAGAAATTTAAATCTTTTGTTGCCACAGTTAAGAATAAGTTTGGAAAAGCTCCTCAAAGCCTACGTACTGATGGTGGTGGAGAATATTGCAATGCAGAATTTAAGAAATTTTTGCAATTTGAAGGCATTGAACATAAAGTCACTATACATCACTCTCCACAACAAAATGGTTGTTCTGAGAGACTGAATCGGACTATACAGGAAATGTGCAGATCTATGCTTATACATTCTGGATTACCCAATGCATTATGGGCCGAAGCTGTGAACACAGCAGTTTATCTACACAACAGAGTACCTTCAAAAGTGACAGGCATTACTCCATTTGAAGCCTGGTTTGGCAAGAAGCCAGCTCTGAAGCACATCAAAGCATTTGGTTCCAAGGCCTATGCTTTTATACCAAAGGAAAGGAGAGGAAAGCTTGATCCTCGAGCTGAAGTTGGACTAATTGTAGGGTATGCCACTGGTGGAAGAGGATACAGAATTTACAATCCTCAAGAGCACAGAGTCAAAGAACAGAACGTGGTGTATGTGGATGAGAGCCATTTATTACATGCTTCTAATGCAACTGAATCCAAAGTGACAACTGATTTAAGTGATACAAAAACTGCTCCTGTAGAATTGGTCGATTGGTTACCTGCAGTGACACCCGGGAAACCGGCAAGTCCACCTTCTCAAGAGATTACCCAAACAGAAGGGGAAGCAGGGACTGGACCAGAGGAGACAGAAGCAGCAACCACTGTGAGACGATCGGAAAGAAGCAACAAAGGAAACCCACCAAAGAAGTATGGATTCTGTGAAACTGTGCAACTTATCCAAGAACCTAAGAACTGGAAAGATATATGCAAACTACCTGCAGATGAAAGAGACAAATGGATTGAAGCAATGGAAGAAGAACTGCAATCCATAAATACAAAACAAGTATGGACTCTCACAAATTTACCCCAGACAGAAGACCTGTTGGATGCAAATGGGTGTTCAAAATCAAGCACAATACTGATGGAACTGTTGAGAAATACAAAGCACGTTTGGTAGCTAAAGGATTCTCCCAGGAATATGGAACTGACTACTTTGAGACTTTTGCACCAGTTATCAACCATGCAACGTTCAGGACACTACTCAGTGTTGCAGCATCAAGAAACATGATAGTAGAGCATCTGGATATAAAGACAGCCTTTCTCAATGGAGAATTATCTGAGGAAATCTATATGGAGCAACCTGAAGGATTCCAGATCAAGGGAATGGAAGATCATGTGTACAAGCTCAACAAAGGTCTATATGGCTTAAAGCAATCAGCAAAAGCCTGGTATGACAAAATATCAGGGCTACTACAAAAGCAAGGATTCAAGCAAGGAAAAGCTGAACCATGTCTGTACACCAGAGTTAAAAATGGACAATACCAGTACATTCTTATTTATGTTGATGACTTGATAATATCTTGTCAAGACAGACAAGACATCAAAGAAATAGTTGAGGTAGAGGTGAAGCAACTTGGAGATGCACAACATTACCTCGGAATACAGCTAGAAAGACTTGAAGATGGAACCTTTCTTCTAAGTCAGAAAAGAAAAACATTGGACTTTATAGAATCTATTGGCATGAAAAACTGCAATGCGACAAGTATACCACTTGAACCTGATTACTTGAGAGAAAGAGATGGAAAACCACTTAGGGATATTGGTGAATACAGAGAAGCAATTGGAAAACTTCTGTACTGATATAGCAGTAGCTGTTAGCATCTTATGCAGAAAAGTAAGTTCTCCTAATCATCATGACTGGAACGCAATAAAGAAAATAGCAAGATACCTGAAAGGAACAGCAGACCTAAAGCTGAGAATCTCGCCATCTGAGAAACCAAGACTGGTTGGATATATGGACGCCAATTGGGGAGAAGAATCAAGTGACTACAGATCAACCAGCGGATATCTATTCTTTTATGGAAATGGACTGATAGACTGGACTAGTAGAAAACAAACCATTGTAGCACAATCTACAGCAGAAGCTGAATGTGTGTCAGCGGTGAGTGCCTGCAGTGAACTAGAGTGGATCTTCAACCTGCTAAAAGACTTTGGAATAAATGAACCTATACCTGTAGTTATGTTTGAGGACAATCAAGCGTGTATTACTATATGCCAAGGAGAAAGTACTAAAGCAAGAAGCAGATCTATTGGACTTAAATGTGAACTTGTGAAAGATATGTACCAGAAGGGACTAATAGAAATTGAACATTGTCGTACTGAAGAAATGGTGGCTGATATTCTGACTAAACCATTGTCTAAAACTAAGTTTGAGTATCTTCGTGAAATGTTGAATATGTTTGATCCTAATGCTGAAAGAAAAGTTGAATGATGTTTGTTAAATATGAATGCATAATGACTTCCATGCTAGACCTTGAGAAGGGGTGTTGGAATATATGTGTGTTGCAAGGTCTGAGATTCAGTCATTATGGGGTTAATGTGTTTACCTACCATGCTATTGTTTAGACTGACCTGGAAAGGGAACCTGGCTCAAAGCCAATAATCTGCAAGCCCGGGAAACTTGAGAGTGTTTGTAAACTGTTATTGGTCAACAGGTCAGGTGACTGTCCTTTCAGGGTCAAGAAGAAAGAGGAAGAAGAAGATTCTCCATTCCATTATCCCAGCTCTTTGTTGTAAACAGTAGTGAGAAATGTAGCTCCAGGTGTTTTTGTTTTGTAGGCAACCTGTGACCCTTTTCCCTTTAGAAGTAAATGTTTTTTAAAAGCTAAACTCGTGTGCTGACTCTCTATTGATTCAAGATCCATTGCACCTATGATTTAAAGCTATTTTTTGACCTTTTTTCCCCAACAGTAACATCATATCTAGTATGGGTAGACATTGCTGGTCAGCGGTTGCTCCAGAGAAATCTAACATTCCTGTCTTGGATTTAGCTGTAAAAGGAGGTTGCAAAAGAAAACAACCACAAGGGGTCAAGATTTTTAAAATCTACATGTAGGCCAAGCTTCAATGCAACATGAGTTTGCTCACTGCCTAGTCTCCAATTGGCCACAGGATGAAAAGCAGCAAGTTTCCTAGAGACTGTTGCAGACTCCTCAACCAATAGCAGACCCTTAACCTACTTAGATTAATTTCAAATTTTAAAAGTTCAAATTTTAAAAGGATCAGTGAAGTGATAGTTAAAATATGGGTGTGTGTATTTTTTCCAAGCCATCAAATGATTTATAAATAGTTAATAATCTCCCTAAATTGCCCCAAACCTTACTCCAACCCACTTAACTGAAGAAGTGAGCAATGACTCACAAAAGCTCAGACTCTACTACAAATTTTGTTAGTCTTATAGGTACCACTGGACTCTTGCTCTTTTCTACTGCTATGGACAGACTAACACAGCTACCCATCCTGATCTATCTCCAACCAACTTAGTGCTGCATCTGTGGTTACAGCAACACTGACAGCTAGTGTGGTGGTAATGGCGGCAGCTCACAAGCCAGCCAATAAGTAGCCAACAGCTCCTCAGCCTGACATGGTGAAGATGGTAGTTGCTGCTGGCAGGGAGCTGAGAGGATATACAGGCAATAGATACTGTTTCTAATTTGTCTCCTCCTCCATCCCCCCATCTTATCTCTATTTTCCCCCACACTGAGATTTTGTTTTGGCAAGGCAAGTGAAGCTGATGTTCCCAGGTACCCTAGAGTGCACCAAGGAAGAAGGAGAAGAGTGGAAGTCAAGAAAAAGAAGCTCATTGGCTACCTGTCCATTGGCAAGTTAATCCCATGCCTTCCTGCCTGGCCAGCCAGCACCAACAATGTAGCTGAGCAGCACAAAGACTGGGTGGAGTGGGAGGAGGGACGGAAGGGAGGAAGGGGAGTTTTTCTCTAGTTTAGATAAACAGTCTGAGTTTATTGATTTGGATATACAATCTTCAGATTTTGGGGGGGTACTGCTCAATTTCATATTTGAAGACAAGCAGTAGTACAAGATGCTGAACACTGGGAACATGAGTTCAGTGGCCTGAAACAAAAATGTTTCCATGTTTCTCTGCCCATCTCATAGTCATGGAAAGTCAAACACTTCTGTACCCCTCCACATTGCAGCAAATTAGCAGTCTCCATGAGGGTCTCTGCAGTTTTCTGCTGCTCTGGGCTCATACAGATACAAAGACCCTCTTACTGCAGACCCACACAGTGATGGAAGAGGCCAAAAACGGCCTTCCCACCCCTCGCGGAAGGAGGGGGAGGACACTGTGGGCCCACAGGGCAAGGTAAGTGTGGGGCTGGGGCTGGGGTTTGGGCAGTTTAAAGGGCCCTGCGGCTTGCAAGCGGCAGGTCCCTTTAAACTATTAGCTGGCAGGTGGCAAGGGGGGGATCCCTCTACCATCTGCCAGCTGATAGTTTAAAGGGACCTGCTGCTTGCAAGCCGAAGGAAAAGTTTATATGGCCATTTCCCTGGGGAAATGACCATTTAAACTGTCCCTTTACGATCCAAATGAACCAATAGACCAGTTCGTGGAAGTTCATGGAAATAAGCTTCCACGAACCACTGGTTCGCAAACCACGAACTGGCCTGGTTCATGCATTTTTTTGGGTTGTAGTTTGATTCGTGCCCACCTCTACTGAACATTAGAAAGAACTTCCTGATCTAGTGGTTCCTCAGTGGAACAGGCTTTGATGGGAGGTGGTGCAATCTCCTTCTTTGGAACTTTTAAAGCAGAAGCTAGATGGCCGTTTGTCAGCAATGCCGATTCAGTATGAACTTATGCAGATTATGAGAGGGAGGGCAGAGAGGGATAAGCCAGTGCTCAGCTTCCATTGTTCTTTCTTAGGGCCAAGCTACACATGACGAATGACACTTGAACGGCAAGTGTATTTCTCCCTGTTCACTTGCCCTCCACTCAATCCACTTGCCGTTCAAGTGTCATTCGTCATGTGTAGCTTGGCCCTTAGGACACATAAGTAATGCCAATTAACACTTTGGGGTCAGGAAGGAATTTGGGATCCTAGAGGTTTTTTACCTTCCTCTCAGCATTGAGCAGGTGTCTCTGGGGAAGTGTGTGTCCGTGTGTGTGGGGGGGGGGGGAGGAGTAGATCTGAATTCCCTGAACTAAGCAGGGGTTTGGACTAAACAGCACTTGGACTGCCTTCCAGCTCTATTTTTTGTGTGTAATAGTAAGGATTATTTTTGTTGTTGTTTATTTTATTAATGTTTGGTATCAGTAAAAAAGACATTGAGGCAAGTACATGTGTGATTGCATTCAAATTAATTTTTTTGAAGTGTTCTGTCAATGCACACATGTACTCTGGTCAAATGTAAAGTAAGGAAAAGCCACAAATGCAACCCTCCCACCAGCAGCAGAATTAATTTTAGAAATTCTCCTAGCTAAATCAGAATTAGGAAGGGAAACTCAGCCCAAAGGGAACTCTCAGAATTAAGGGACAAAATAGAGTAAATTGACTCACCCTTAAATGAACTGATAGGTATGCAACAAGTGCCAAGCAGGTGGCTTTCTCTTCTGAATCTATATTAACAAACAGAAAGACTCTCCTTTCTTTCTTGCATAAAGTGACTTGGTTGCTTTGCTCCCTGCTTCCCAAGGAATGTGAAATTCAGGATAGTCTGTCAATGCAATGGTCATTTTCCTTCAGAAGAAGGAGTGCAGGAACCCTTGCAAAACTGTTTATGCATTTAGAGGTTGGAAATGAATTAAAGGAAAATAGAGAGAAGCAATCAGCATAGCCAGAGTTAGCCCCAAGGCAGCATCCTTGGCAGAAAGGAAGCAAATACTAAATGAAACATATTACCAGGCTCATAGGTAAGAGAGGCAATGTGCAACATTTCCTCCACCCTACAAAAATAAGATATGTTCCAGACTCTCTCCTTGAATGTTAACTTCTAGGACAAATGGGAAAAAAGTGTTTGGGATGCATTTTCTGAATGGCTAAACAGGTGGAAGTGTTGACTCACTGAGATTTTTAAAGCACTTATAAGTATTTTAAAAGGCTTCTGCAGAATTTGAGTCCAGTGGCACCTGGACAAGATTTTCAGAGAGGTAGAAGGGAGCTTTGTCTCTCAAAAGTTTATACCCTGAAAATCTTGATGGTCTCTAAGGTGCTACTGGACTCAGATCCTGCGGTTCTGCTGCAGGCCAACACAGCTGCCTACCTGAAACTATTTAAAAGTGTCTGCATTTTCAAATGACATTCATTATGAACATTTCTAAAATGTCACTACCCTCCATGCCCACTCTCCAGGTATAAAGCTCATCAGCAAAAGGATTGCCATCTGGGCAGCTTTTAATTGATTTGTCCAGCTTTTCAACATCGGAAGATCTTTTGATATAGGCAAGAGAAGCAGTCTCTTCTAAGAGTCTGCCCAAGTTCTCCTCCTGCTCACTGCTATCAGAGGAGCTGTAATAAGATATAGGTCTACTCTAGACTAGATCCTGGAACTTCCCACTCCCAATAGACCACCGCTGATATCTGGTAGTAAGTGGGAGAAGTCCTTCGACTCAGTACCATTACTCCACTGATCTCATTCTCTATCAGGTCAGAGAAAGTTGGGTTCTCTCTCACCAGCAGATTGTCAGGGCTGTGACCTCATTGTCTCAAATGGAACATGCATTTTGTAGTAGTTACAGAGTCAGACTAGGACCTGAGAGACTTAAGTTCAAATCCCTACTCTGCCATGGAAGCTTGCTGGGTGATCTTGTGCCATTCTCAGACTAATCTACCTCACTCTCAGCCTAATCTACCTCACAGGGTTGTTGTGAGTGTAAAAAGAATGGGAGGCATGTTGTAAGTTACTTTGGGTCCTCATTTGGGAGAATAGTGGGGTATAAATAAATAATTTACAGGCATTGTAGTTCAAGCACCTATCATCTGTTATGTATGAAGTACCCATCAAGATGCGGTGCTGCCCTTCCCCAGGAAAAAAACTGAGATCTTGATAGTTTTTGAATGTTTTTGAGCTCCTTGTTCACTCTATGGTTTCTAAAAACCTTCGTTTTGCTCTCTCAGGATCAACCTGTTCTGAATAAGATATTAAGTTGAGAGCTAACAGTTGTAAAAATAGGGCAAATTACTTGGTTGAGATATTAAAACTTTAAATAAATACATTTTCAATGAATTTTCTTTGTGCCCGATGTTAGAATGTGATGTTACTGAAACAGGATAGCTTTTGTTAATCGCTAACTCTTTCAGCAGGGTACTGGCTTTATGAAAGTAAAGACCTAAATGTGAATGTGGATGAACTCAACACCTCTCAGAAATGCCAGAATCTGCAAATGAAAGCAAAAGTTTGTCATTATTAGAGCAGGAATTGGAATTGCTAAAACTCCAGGCAATGTATAGCCCACATATTTCATAGTTCTTCATTAGAACCACTAGGATTCGTCTAAGGTAAGTGGGTTGTGTGCATACCTGTATTCATATTCCTCTTAGCAACAAAGGCCTGTTTAAATGTATCCTGAAACACTTTTAAAATGATAACCCCAAAATGAATGGGCATCAGCCAGATTGATGTAATTCATTCTCCTTTCAATGGAATAAAATAGTCGAAATCTGGTTCTGTAAAGTGATAGCATGCTGTTAGGACATATTGAAAAGATAAAGCCATTCTTTCTAATGAACTCTTTTAAGTGAAATTGATCTAGAGGACAAAAATATTCAAGTTGCAAGCTGACCTTTTCCGTCCTATAGACAAGGATGTGCATAATGTATTATTCTGCCGGGTATGCATTTCTTATTACAAAGTAATAGGGGCTCTGGTGCTTTACATGTGACCATTAGAAAGATAAGAACATAACCCAGCCTTCATAATGTAATTGAGTGCTTCAAAAATATCTCTAATGATTAATATACCAGACATTATGCAATGCTCCTACAAGGTAATTTTAGCTTGACACAGAATAATGAATGTTATAGGACTTCAGTAGCTTAAGAGACATTAGGCCCCCAGGCTGCCATAGCCAGTCATGAGCCAATCACAATATACAATGTAAGTGTAAAAGGCTACCTCATTAATATGGGTGAGGTTTTGTTTCTGTTTACGTTAAGCCATCCAAAGAAAACTCTGTATTCAAAAAGTGCAAAAGCTTTAACCAACACTGGGACAATGTTCAGAAGTTCAGCTTCAAATTGATCTACATTGATTTGTTTGAATTATGCTCAAGGCTCCACTGGCACCATGACAGAGGTTACCATGCTGGAAATAAAGCTGATTTTCTTGAGGTATCAGATACACCCTGTATATATTGACTATTTGGCGGACTTACCATAAAGTTACTTCAGCAAAAAAGTTTTGTTTTCATTTTCTGGGTTAAACTAAGGTTGCCAACCTCCAGGTGCTGGCTGGAGATCTCCCAGAATTACAACTGATCTCCTGGCAACAGAGATCAGTTCCCCTGGAGAAAATGGCTACTTTGGAGGGTGGACTCTATGGCATTATGACCTGCTCAGGGCCCTCCCCTCTCCAAACCCTGTCTTCTATAAATCCCATCCCCCAAATCTCCAGGAATTTCACAACCCCAGGCTGGCAACCCTAGTTTAAACTGATCACCTCATGTCCATTTGTGCGGAAAGCTTAAACTTACATTTTTACCTCAATTTACAATTGAAAGGGTTCCAGTAAAGCATATTTAACTGGATTGTAGGTAAGAACACATATTGCTCTCACCTTTAGGAATCATCCAGAGACAGGATTGTGTAGTGTGTGATTTCTTATCTAGCTAGTTAGCCTTAATGCAAGAATACTTAGTAGGGAATGTCACCTTGAGTCTAGCTGAAAAACCATAATGGTTGCAAATGCTAAGTTCTTTTCTTGCTTCTGCTGTAACCTTCCACCTCCTTCCTCTTTCCAACCCCTTTTCCTTTCCTATAGCTGCAGCAGTTGTGACTTCTGTGCCAGTTGTCCAAGGTGTTAGACAGGAAAAGGCATACCAGTACCTCTTTCTGCCTCCTTGTCCTTCTCCTCTAGTGTCTCAGACACCTTTTGGACACTGTGTAAAATGCAGGGATACTGCTTGATCAATGTCCAAAGTTCTGGGAAGGGGACAGTGTGGGTGCCAATGACAGAGAGAGATTGGAGGGAAAGGGGGAAGGGGGGGAGAGAAAGAGAGAGCAGATGTCCTCTTGTCCACTCCTAAGCAAAAACTCTTGATCTCTCTGGAGGAAATTGAATGTATGTCTACAAAGTATTTTTGTGATTTTTTAAAAATGAGAATTGGCCATATATCTCTAGCCTGAAAAGAGATGGTTTGTTTTTCAAGGATATATTTCTGACTTTTATAGGCTCTCCTTGCCAAAACTACATCAGACCCTAACCCTATTGACATACTGAAAGTACCAGCTGCATGATGAATAAGAATCTCCTTCCTTCATGTGAATTCCAAGGTCGACATCTTCAATGCACTATCATACTGTTGAAAACTTGCATAACCATCATCAAGATAAGTTTCAGAGATATTCACCCTGATTCATGCTTTTGACCCAAGTCTCAGGAGGCTATTTGTTTAAAGCAGACGTTTTATAATAGCCAGGAAAGCATAATAAATCTGTCTGCGTGCTTTAATAAGCAATTATTACCTTTAGCCAGGCATACTACTCTTATGACTTTTTAATTTTGGATCTTTTTATTTCTCTGATATCTTTTATTCTCCTCTTTGAATTATTTTTTGCTCTATGGGTTGACTTCTTTCAAGGCTTCCTGCTCTTGATTAAATAATGCCCAAGGATATAAACTCTGATAGAAATGTGCGGGGGGGGGGATACACTTATTCACTTCTTTGCAGTAGCAATAATACGTGCTAGGATGGAATACTTGTTCTCCCAATAGTACCTTTTTGAAAGCAGAAATATCTTGGGGTCTTCAGAACAAGGTGACTTATATATGTTTCTGCTAGTAGACGTATTGATTTCTGACCTTGTCTGACCTTTCGTTATGCCTGCAGTTTACAATGCTATTTCAGCTAGCATTTTGCAAAATCAACAGTAAACTAAAAACATAAAAATGATAGTTCAAGTGTTGATGGTACTAAGAAAATAAAATTGTTAACATTTTTAAACAAATTCAATTTGTAATGTATCTTTCTAACACAGGAAGGCTGAATCTGTGTATTTCATCAGTATATGGTCTTCGGCACACTTACTCATAAGTAAGTCTGTTGGTTTCAATTTGAATTCCAACATGTTTAGGAGGATTGCAGCCTAAATGATATCATGTTTCATATTAATTAAGAACTTATGACTAACTATGTTACCGAGGAACAGATTTTATAAGTTATAAAGCATGTTGAAAAGTGTTACACAGTTCACTCAAAACATCAGAATGCAATGTTAAATTGAGAAGTGGTAAATTGCTGTCTAAGGATAAGGAATCAATTTTTGTACTTCTTTAGGCTATGTTCAGCACAAGGATCATGCAAAGAGTGATCACTTACCACAAAGTGCATACATCCATATGAGGATCCAGTCATCTATAACTCCTAAGGAGGTGAGGGAATCTCTACCACACCCTTACTGCTAGTTAGTAATTTGAGATCACTCCTCTGCTCAAAGAACAAATGGTGTTCACATTGTGATGTTCCCTCGTCCTTAGACAGTGGAAATGGCACCAGAGCCATTTTTAAAAATTCAAAAATCACTAACTAATTTATTTACTTCAGATGGGAAAGGTCAAGTGAAATCAGGAGTTGAAAATTTATGAGGTAATTCAACATATATACTTATATCTCTCACTGAAGAAAAATCAGAACATTCACAGACTTCAGTTCTTTACAGATACTTAAAGGATTCTGTTTTGAGGCTTTGGTTCCCTTTTATTTCCCCAAGCACTCTAGTATACTTTATTTCAGTATTCTCTTTTGGAGTTAGGAATGCTGGTACACACTTTCTAGTACCCCAATCCTCTTCTGTCCACACACCATTGCTTACCTTCAGTCCTTAACTGAATCTGAAGTCTCCACAGGCAGTTTCCAAGCACACCTGACCAGGGATCTCTTCACTTTCCAGAGTTGCTTCCCTGTTTGACTGGGTAGGTAAAATCTCCCCTCCCTTCATTTGGCCGTTTGGGAGTCTGCACCTACTTCCCAAACCTCCTTGCCAACTTTCCTAGTTCTCCTGCTGGTATTGAAACTGCTCTCCGTGAAGACTCAGTCTCTCAATTCCTTCACACTGGGCCCCTTTTTGCACTTACATTTTAAATTGCCATTAACGAACATTCACTGTGATCATAATGGCTTTGGCATGACACTCCCACGTTCCACATTGTCCAGGACAGTTTCAATTTGGCATCTTGTTTTTCATTTTAGACCGACTTTGAAGCCTCGGTGCCAATTCAGGCTTTCGGGGCTCTGCAATTCACATCACACTTAACAAAAAAAAAAACTTTCAGCAGGTGTAATAACGTTGCAATGTTGGAACCCATCCCCCCATATTTGCTGATTGGGCTATCCTGTGCCCACTGGAGAGGCAATTGGTGGCAGAATTCTGGGGGAAAACATGTACTTTTCCTGCTTGTTCCACTCTCTTTTTTTTACAGGCAAGTCAGGAAAGGGTTAAAATTAGGGGTGTGCAAGGAAAAAACTTTCGGCTTTCTTGTTTCGGGATTACCCGAAACAAGATTCTCTACCGTCATTAGCCGAAAGCCGAAACAAGAATCTCTTTCGGGATTCGGGATTCGGCATTATTTCGGCATTCTTTCGGCATTCTTTCGGGTTTTTTTGTTGGGAAAATGCCTCCGTCTTTCAGGACGCCTGGAGGAGGCATTTTCCCACCAAATAAGCCCAAAATTGGTGGGGACCTTCCTCTAACCCTTCTCTAACAACTACCCAAGTTTCAGACAGATTGGACTTTGGGGGGCCATGTTATGGCCCCCCAAAGCAGGTCCCCCCATCCTCCCCATAAGAAAGCAAAGGAGCAGCATATTGTTAGCATGCTGCTGCTGATCTTTCTTCATTATTTCCTATGGGGAAAAAATGAAGAGGCAGGCTTCCTTTGCCAGGGGTGGCATTTTGCATGCAAAATGCCCCCCAGCCCTCAGGGGCCCTTCTCCCACCCCTCCTCCCACCCCCCACCAAGGCTCAGCCTGCTCCCACTTGGGGGGGCCATTTCATGGCCTCCCCAAGTAGGTGCTCTAATCTCTACCACTGACAGCTGAGGGAGGCTTGTGTTGCCAGGGGTGGCATTTTGCATGCAAAATGCCCCCCAACCCTCTGGGGCCCTTCTCCCACCCCTCCTCCCACCCCCCACCAAGGCTCAGCCTGCTCCCACTTGGGGGGGCCATTTCATGGCCTCCCCAAGTAGGTGCTCTCAGCCCCTAAAGTCCACCCCTCACAGCCCCACACAAACCCAATTCCCCCCCAGCTGCCACACACAGACCCAAATCCCCCCAGTAGCCCCTCACAGACCCAAATCAACCCCCACCTGCCCCACACCCACCATAACCCCAGGAACAGGCTGGCCTGCCCTCCCCTTTTGGGAACCCCTAAACTCTCTTTCCCAGGGCAGTTCTGCACAGACAAGGGGTGCCACAATGGTGGCAGTGCCAAATCGTCCCTGGGAAAGAGCACCTGCCCTGGCACACAGACAACCACCCCCCTGACCCCCCCACCACCCGCAGAGAAGGCTGGCCAGCCTGCCCCATTGTTCCCTATGCTGGGAACCAACCTCCCATCAAAGAAGGGAACACAGACACACAATCATTAAGTTTAAAAAACCTTTATTTTCTCATTTTCAAATTACAAGTGGTCAACAAATCACAACATATTACACTTATTGTCCCTCATAGCACAACACAACACAATTAACTACACATCAGAGAATCTTAAACACAATTTTTTTTTTGAAATGGACAAACAGTAAAGTTTTGAACATTACAACAGGTTACATAGTGAGCGGGCACAACAGGGCATGGAAACAGAAGATGATCATAATAACTACCAGCCTAATACAACTCTCCCTCCATAACATGACTTAATGGGGGGGAACCACTGCAACAAAATCCCCCCCCAACCCTCTGGGGCCCTTCTCCCACCCTTCCTCCCATCCCCCCACCAAGGCTCAGCCTGCTCCCACTTGGGGGGGCCATTTCATGGCCTCCCCAAGTGGGTGCTCTGCTCTCATCTCTACCACTGACAGCTGGGAGAGGCTTGTCTTGCCAGGGGTGGCATTTTGCATGCCAAATGCCACCCTCACCCTCAGGGGCCCTTCTCCCACCCTTCCCCCCACCCCCCACCACATGCATTCCTTGACAATCAAGAAATCTGGAGTTAAATATAATGTGCATGTAAGTCCCTCAAAGACAGAAGCAATATGGAGGTAATGACCCATTTGATTTCCACAACCTCAGACACAATTAGGGATCCGTTTCCCCTTGGTGGGGGATCCCCCACTCTCACCTATCACCCCGAAGGGGGAAAGTCAGTGAATGAGCCTTCAAGGTACGCTCCAGGGGCTGCTGCCGTGATGTCACTGATGTCATCTGGCTGCCCTGAGAGTATGCCTGTGCTTTGCAGTGGGCTGATTTGGGCCCTACAGGCCAAAGCAGGATCCCTTGTGGCCCAAATCTGCCTGCTGTGAATTGTGCGTGCTCCCCAGCCTTGTGTGATGATCACATCACTTCCTAGAACAGACATCATCATGCCAGAGCATTGCCATTAAATGATCATGCGTGTGTGAACAGACCCTAAGTATCCTGTAGGCTTCAGTGATGGTATAGTAATGTTTTCACTCACATTATAGAGAGAGAGAGAGACAGAGAAGGGGGGGAGGCACTGAAACTAGATTATTTCTTCTATTTTACTGTCCCCTTCCAAAGCCAGGGTGGCATTGGCACAATGCCCCCCTCCCCCCGGCCAGAGCCTTAGTACCAGTATGCATTGACAGGCCCATGCATCATAGTCCTTTTTGAGACCCAGCCAAGTTGTGTGCCTTTTGGAGAAAAATGTTCAAGTTGCTGGTGGGGGTATGAACAATTTTTAGATATCCACTGTAGTGCAATGGCTAGAGAGTTGGTCTAGAATCTGGCAGACTCTGATTCTGTGCCTTGTAGGCTTGATGGATGTTCTTGGCTCAGCCTAAGTAAACAATTGTGTTGTGTTTTCCAGAGGCAGTCTAGGTGATTTTGGGGCCCTGGACAAATGTTCTGGACGGGGCCCCAGAACCAGTGCCGCCCCACCACTGGCTCCTTGCCAAGGCCAAGCAATTTGGTCACCTAGGCCCCAGATAGAGTGGGCAGGAGTGCGTTGTTTCCTTCCTCCCCCCCCTCCACCCCCTCATACAACTAAGAAGGCCATCGGTGGAGTCACTCCAATGTGAGGCATGGAGCAGCTGTCTATTGTTAGCCTGGTTGTGATGAGGGTGAAACAAATCAAGGGAGAACAGCAATGTGTAAACCACTCTAGGTTCCCATGGGGGAGAAAACCGGGGCATAAGATAAACCTTTAATTTGGTGGGGAGGGGGTATATACATTTTATGTGTATGTGTCTGTATGTTTTATGCATTCAAATCACTTGTGGTGTACTTTAGAATTATATTGAGCTCCACAGTATCCCAAAAACCTTGTCCATGTATTGCAAACCGAAGTCAATCTACCACATCTAGGGTATTCTTCTTTTCCCTACTGCCTTCAATTTTTCTTAGCATTATTGTCTTTTCTAGTGAACCTTGTCTTCTCATGATGTGACATAAGCACTATCATCAATTGATATCTTCAAGGGAGAAAGCAGGCCTGATTTGGTCTGGATGCCACTTACATGTCTTTTTCGGAGTCCATGGTACATGTAAATTGAAACTTTCTTCCCACTTCACAGTGTGAATGCTTTTTCCTCCTATGAGCTTTGTCTAAATTTTACTGTACTGATACTGCTCATTTGGCCAAAAGGCCTGCCCTTGATCAATGCCACATTAAATACTTCATAATAAAAATATGTTTTTAGAACCATTTAAAAGTGTCCTTAAGTGCCATACGCTGATTTAAAAAAACATAATCTAAATGTTTGGGAACACAACCAGATATGTGAATGACTGAAATGCAGCCCAATCCCACTGCTACTTAAAATCCATTTTTGATGGAGGTCTGGATTGTCTTACATTGGTGTCATTGGGCTTGGAATCAGGAACCTGGAAGCGTTCCATGGGGGCTACAACTTTCATGCCAAGGCTAAGAGGGTGGGAACGGGATCTCTCTGGGGTGGCAAACTCTGGCCTTGGAAGTTACTGGCAATTTGGGGGTGGGACTTGTGGAAAGGAAAATCTGAGTAGGGATCTCCCCCAGAATCCATGGTCCGCATTTGCCCTCTAAAGAGATTGCCCTTGGAAGCAGCCAGTTTCTCTGTAGGGAACTACTCTCTCTAACCTGAACTCAAGCCCAACCAGGAGTTTGGCAGCCCTAGGAAAATTTCAGAAAAAGATGGCAAAGGAGGGCCAGCAACTGATAGAGGCATGGAAGCCCACACCAGGACAGTAGCAGGGGCCTACTTGGGCACAAGGGACAACCAGTGCTCTCATCCCCCATAGTCCACTCCTTACAGCCCCACACAAACCCAGTTCCCCCACCCCAGCTGCCACACACAGACCCAAATCCTCCACTCAGCCCCTCTCAGAACCAAAACCACCCTCAGCTGCCCCACACCGAGTACCCCAGGAACAGGCTGGCCAGCCTGCCCCATTGTTCCCTATGCTGGGAACCAACCTCCCATCAAAGAAGGGAACACAGACACACAATCATTAAGTTTAAAAAACCTTTATTTTCTCATTTTCAAATTACAAGTGGTCAACAAATCACAACATATTACACTTATTGTCCCTCATAGCACAACACAACACAATTAACTACAGATCAGAGAATCTTAAACACAATTTTTCTTTTGAAATGGACAAACAGTAAAGTTTTGAACATTACAGCAGGTTACATAGTGAGCGGGCACAACAGGGCATGGAAACAGAAGATGATCATAACTACCAGCCTAATACAACTCTCCCTCCATAACATGACTTAATGGGGGGGAACCACTGCAACAGGGTCCAGCAGAACCTATGTCATTTCCTGTGGCTGTGCTTTCAGTTCAGACACACAAAGCTGAACTGGGCACTTCCAAGGCACTGGACAATGGTATTTCTGGAGCAGTTCTGCAGAGGTCTCCCCCCACCCCCACACCAGCCTCAGAATTTACCTGGGAACATCTGTGAGAGATCATCATTGGCCGGTGCCCATCCACCACTCTTCCCGCATCCCCCAACCATGCAAACCCAACATTAACATCAAATTTTTTTTTTTAAACATGAACATTCAATCAACTTTTAAAAAACATAATCACAACATTTTTTTTTGGTTTTTTTCCTTTTTTTTACATGAACAGAACATCAACTTTTAAAAAACATAATCACAACATTTTTTTGGGTTTTTTTTTTTACATGAACATTCAATCAACTTTTAAAAAACATAATCACAACATTTTTTTTTGTTTTTTTTCCTTTTTTTTACATGAACAGAACATCAACTTTCAAAAAACAGTACAACAATTCTTCTACAATTTTTTTTTACAAGGATTTCATCTGATAAAAACACCTAAGCAATCCCTATCTAACCTGTTTCTCCCTCCAGTAGCAATCCATGTTTCTGGGGCATTATTTTTCATAATAAATTTGGTCCCACAGGGTATGTCTCAGTGATGGGAGATGTTTTGAATACCCTGGGGGGGGCTTTCAAATTGCTGGGTGTTTTCCCTTTGCCACTGGTTCCTAACCACCCTCCCTCTACTGGCCGGTTTTAACTGTATATACAGGGTTTTATACAGGGGAGAGCGCGATTCCAAAGGATTGGACTCATAGAGGATGCAGGCCACAAGTTGGGCTCACCTCAGTCACTCTCGAAGTCCAGTCCTGAGAAATCGAAGAGGCGAGAGTTGACCTTCAGGAAGGTCAACTGCTCGACTCTCCATGGGAGAAGGCGAGTGCGATGTGGGCCGACAATGTCGCCCGCATGTGAAAAGACGCGCTCGCTCTCCACGCTCGTCGGAGGGCATGAGAGCAGCCGCTGCGCCTCGAGGGAGAGGTCCGGCCAGACCGACTCCTTCCTGGCCCAGTAGCTGAGCGGATCGGTGGAGAGCGACTCGCAGGGCTCCGCGAGGTAGTCCCTGACCATCGCCTCCGCCGGATCCTCTCTCACGGTCCTCACGACCCCAGAGGGGACGAGGGCCCACCGGAGCATCTCCATCTCCATCGGCACTCCGGTGGTGGCCTCGGGGGGGGGCCTGCGCAGAGGGGGCGTCAGAGGGACCCGCACGGCAGGGCCCCTCTTGCGTCCCCCCTGTCGACAGGCGTCCCCTCTTGGCCTGCCTGCGCCTCACCCAAGAGCAGAGCCCGTCTCTGGCTTGGGTGAGGTTCCCGTCCCGCTCGGCGAAAGTGCCCTTTATGCGCGGGTCACACATGGTCGCCAACATGTATGACTCTTCCTTAGTGAGAGGAGTTAGCCTGGCAGCTATGCCCTGCTGCAGCCTTCTCACTAATGCGCGCACCGCTGGAACAAGGTCAGCACGGGGCGCGACCCGGTCTGCAAGGGTGGCCAGATTCCTCTGGAGCGTGTGCACCAGGGGAATGACCAGACCGAGGGTCACCGTGTCTGACGAGACCGCCACAGTGAAGTCCTTGAAGGGCTTCAGGACCTCCACTGTCTGGGTGATGGTGAGCCAATCCTCCCGGTTGAATTCACCCACCTGACTCGCACCGCGGTGCTCGGAGAGCCACGCGTGGAGTGCGGCCTGCTGCTCCACCAAGCGCTCAAGCATGGCACAGGTGGAGTTCCAGCGAGTGCTGACGTCAGTGATCAGAGCGTGCTCTGGCACACCTGTCCTGACCTGTGTCTGGCGCAGTTCGTGCGTGGCCTTCACGCTGCGCGAGAAGTGACCCGTGAGCCTCCGACATTTCTGGACAAGTAATTGGAGTTCACGGGTCCAGGTATCCACGGGTTCCTTCGAGGAGCCCAACCCCAGCGCATCTCTCACCACTAGGTGAAGCTTGTGAGCGGCACAGTAGACGCTCTCTCGGCTCACTAGATGCGCCGCTGCCCTCATGTTCTTGCCACCGTCCGTCACCATGCATCCCACGGTGGCGGGTCCCTGGCCTATCCACTCGTCCAACTGTCTCCTTAAGGTGGCAGCGATGTTCTCCGCCGTGTGGGACACGTCGAGCACCTCGGCGTGAAGCAAGGCCTTGCAGTAGCCGGCCTGGCGGTCTCGCATCCTTCCCTGTCTAGCTGTGCTAGGCACCTCCCCCCGGCCCCCACCCAGAACCGACTCGGGTTCCCACCAGTGAGCAGTAAGCGAGAGGTACGCTTGCTGCACACTTGGGCAGGTCCAGATGTCCGATGTGAAGTGCACAGTTCTCCCGGCAACCCGGGACAGCTGTGCCTTCACATGATCCCTGGCAGCCCTGTAAAACGAGGGCACCACCGATCTGCTCAACGACGTGCGAGCAGGGACGGCGTACCAGGGAAAGCAATCTTGGAGCAGCCCTGAGAAGCCGAAGTCTTCAACTACGGAATACGGTTGCCCATCCACTGCTATCATGTTGACGATGTGGCGCGTGATGCGCCTGCTCGCCCTCCGGATCCCCTCTCTGGGCACACTAGCGCCCTGCATACCAAGCATCTCCGGGAGAGAGGCTTGGCGTCCCTTTCCTGCAGGTACCCTTGGGGGGAGAGCACCAGAGGAGCCTGCCTCCTTCTGGCTAGCTGGCGGCCGTGCGGCGCCACTCGAACCCTCCTCCCGAAGAAGCACCGCCTGGTGGTGCCTCTTCATATGGTACCTCATCCCAGACGTGCAGAGATGCCACACATCTTTGCCACGGCTGACGCGCTGCCTACAATGCAGGCACAGGGCTGCTCGGGGATCCTCCGCTGCCTGGAAGTCCTTCCAGATTTCGGAGGAAAAGGGCATCCCACGCTTCCCAGGAGAAGCGCGTTCGGGACCACCCTGCGGCACCTCCTGTGAGGTGCTCTGGCCGGACACACCGTGTCCCACTCTCGGCCGGGCAGGTGGGGATGGACGAGGCTGAAGGGGCAGAGATGTGGGCTCTTCCACCACAGTCTCTGCCTCTTCCTCCCGCGTCCTCTCCTCCTGCACAGCCGCGAGAGGCCTGCTGCTGGCCTCAGAGGAAACTGGGGTGGACCGCCCCAGGGGGGGTCTCACGGGCAGTTCCTCCAACATCCTCCGGGTTCCTGGGGTGAGCGGGAGCGCAGGGAAAGTCATGTGCTCCGCGCCCATCCCAGGAGACACCACATGCTGCCCCTCCTCCAGCAGCTGGCTCGCAACCACTGGAGGAGGAGGAGCCTCAGCAGCAGGCCCCTGCCCAGTGCCAGCCCCTGCCTCACGCACCCGGGTTGGGGGTGGCCCTCCAGCAGCTGCCTCAGGAAAGAGAGTCTTGCGAACCCTCTTCCTGTCACCAGAAGCCAGGCTGGTGAACGGCAGCAGCGCAGGGGAGGGCCTCCTCCGCTCAGATGGAGGGGCTGCCGCAGCAGTCCCCCTCCCCCTCCCCTCCTCCCCTCTAGATTTCTCCCTAGCCTTTCCCCCGGGGCCCCTCTCTGCTTTCCTCTCCGACATACTTTCCCCTCCCAAATTCAACCCTAACTAATCAGAAAAGATTTAGAAAACAAAGGTCAACTTTGTTTTCAAGACCTAACTAACCTGCTCTAAATCTGTGCTTCTAGTGGCTCTGTGACTTGGAGATGAACAATCAAGTGCCTTTTTAAGCAACCCTATTTATGTCAGGGAACCTGAGCCTGCCAATCAGCTGAATTCCTCTGGAATTGAGCTGGCCCTAAACCCCAATAACAGGTGACAAAGCCTTAAACACTCACACACTAGTATGCCCGGGCCGGCCTGGCACCACCACGGGTGCCAGAGATGGGCAGTGGAACCCTAGTTATGGGGGCACTAATGGGAAGCCTATTGACAGCTATTACAAATTTTTATATATATATATATATATATAGAATTCAAACCTAACACTCACTCACTAATGCTTTCCCTGCTGAGTCCCTATTTAGTTTTTTAAAAAAAACTAGGCTCGGTTTCCCTAATAATTATGTTGAGGGCAATTATCCACTGATCACCTACCAACTGGCCTACCTACCTAAGAGACACTATTTAGCGGGACCGATGTATCTGTGGTATGTCGGTGTGGGGTGTGGATGTGGTGTTTTGAAGATGAGCCTCCCCCCTCCCAAGCTAGCAAGAACCCACCCCCAAGGCCACCCAAATGTGAACCCGGACTCGCTCACAGTAACACCAGTCCTGCAGTCCAGCGATGTTCAGGCGGTCTTGCAGCTGGTCCTCCTCTCCTCCACGATGCTGTCAAGAAAATTGGAAATGTTAGCAGAGTCAACACCACACGCCGCACACACAACCCCCAAAATTCAAGGCCCCGTTGCACAAGCCAAGTCAGCCCCCCCCCCTTAAAGGCTAGGGCCAACCAGCAGCAAAACAAAACACATCCACCCAGCAGAGCTTCTGGCCTGTGCAGGCCAAAAGCTGGCACACTCATTTTTTAGTCCTGTGAAACAGTAGTTCATGCCCACCCCACACTCAAACTTGAAAAATGAAACATGAAAGAAAGCAGGCACTGCGATCAATGCTGGCCCCCCTAACCCCCAAACAATATCCTCTTGCCCAACCAGAAAATGCCCCCCCCCCGGCCCAAGCCATAAAGACAGAGCCAAAGCATATGCTCGCAGGTAGGCACAGCAGCAGACATAAGCTCAAAAACCAAATTTAACAACAACCCTACCAGTCCACCAGTGCAGATGTCCAGTAATGTTGATCCTCCACGCAGAGATCTGCAGGCCGATGTCCACCAAGTGCAGTCCAGTCCAGAAGAGGTCCACCAACGATAAACAACCTGAATGTGAAGCAAAACAGTGAGTGCCAGGCCAGCAAACGGGAAGGGTTACCAAAGCCGGAGCAGCAGGCCTGTGTGTGGGCCGAAGGCTGGCACAGTTGATCAGGACGGAGCCTGTTGGGAATCCTTGCAAGCAGGGGACCAGACACAGAAACGCAAGCCACACCATTCCAGATTGTGGAGCACAACTGTGAGTGCCAGGCCAGCAACCAAAAAGGGTTACCTTGGCCAAAGCAGCATACCTGTGTGTGGCCCACAGGCTGGCACAGTTGATCAGGACGGAGCCTGTTGGGAATCCTTGCAAGCAGGGGACCAGACACAGAAAAGCAAGCCACACAATTCCAGATTGTGGAGCACTACTGTGAGTGCCAGGCCAGCAACCAAAAAGGGTTACCTTGGCCAAAGCAGCATACCTGTGTGTGGCCCACAGGCTGGCACAGTTGATCAGGACGGAGCCTGTTGGGAATCCTTGCAAGCAGGGGACCAGACACAGAAAAGCAAGCCACACCATTCCAGATTGTGGAGCACAACTGTGAGAGCCAGCCAGAAGAAAGGCTTCTGGCCTGTGTAGGCCCAAAGCTGGCACACTCTGGTTTTAATCTTAAAACAGTGGATCAAGCTTAAAGAAGGCAAGCACAACAACCAATGCTGAACCCCCCCCCCCATCAAACATTGTCTGCCCAACCTGTCCCCCAGGCCATACCTGTGTGTGGCCCACAGGCTGGCACAGTTGATCAGGACGGAGCCTGTTGGGAATCCTTGCAAGCAGGGGACCAGACACAGAAAAGCAAGCCACACCATTCCAGATTGTGAAGCACAACTGTGAGAGCCAGCCAGAAGAAAGGCTTCTGGCCTGTGTAGGCCCAAAGCTGGCACACTCTTGTTTTAATCTTAAAACAGTGGATCAAGCTTAAAGAAGGCAAGCACAACAACCAATGCTGAACCCCCCCCCCATCAAACATTGTCTGCCCAACCTGTCCCCCAGGCCATACCTGTGTGTGGCCCACAGGCTGGCACAGTTGATCAGGACGGAGCCTGTTGGGAATCCTTGCAAGCAGGGGACCAGACACAGAAAAGCAAGCCACACCATTCCAGATTGTGAAGCACAACTGTGAGAGCCAGCCAGAAGAAAGGCTTCTGGCCTGTGTAGGCCCAAAGCTGGCACACTCTTGTTTTAATCTTAAAACAGTGGATCAAGCTTAAAGAAGGCAAGCACAACAACCAATGCTGAACCCCCCCCCCCCACCATCAAACATTGTCTGCCCAACCTGTCCCCCAGGCCATACCTGTGTGTGGCCCACAGGCTGGCACAGTTGATCAGGACGGAGCCTGTTGGGAATCCTTGCAAGCAGGGGACCAGACACAGAAAAGCAAGCCACACCATTCCAGATTGTGGAGCACAACTGTGAGAGCCAGCCAGAAGAAAGGCTTCTGGCCTGTGTAGGCCCAAAGCTGGCACACTCTTGTTTTAATCTTAAAACAGTGGATCAAGCTTAAAGAAGGTAAGCACAACAACCAATGCTGAACCCCCCCCCCCACCATCAAACATTGTCTGCCCAACCTGTCCCCCAGGCCATACCTGTGTGTGGCCCACAGGCTGGCACAGTTGATCAGGACGGAGCCTGTTGGGAATCCTTGCAAGCAGGGGACCAGACACAGAAAAGCAAGCCACACCATTCCAGATTGTGAAGCACAACTGTGAGAGCCAGCCAGAAGAAAGGCTTCTGGCCTGTGTAGGCCCAAAGCTGGCACACTCTTGTTTTAATCTTAAAACAGTGGATCAAGCTTAAAGAAGGCAAGCACAACAACCAATGCTGAACCCCCCCCCCCCACCATCAAACATTGTCTGCCCAACCTGTCCCCCAGGCCATACCTGTGTGTGGCCCACAGGCTGGCACAGTTGATCAGGACGGAGCCTGTTGGGAATCCTTGCAAGCAGGGGACCAGACACAGAAAAGCAAGCCACACCATTCCAGATTGTGGAGCACAACTGTGAGAGCCAGCCAGAAGAAAGGCTTCTGGCCTGTGTAGGCCCAAAGCTGGCACACTCTTGTTTTAATCTTAAAACAGTGGATCAAGCTTAAAGAAGGCAAGCACAACAACCAATGCTGAACCCCCCCCCCACCATCAAACATTGTCTGCCCAACCTGTCCCCCAGGCCATACCTGTGTGTGGCCCACAGGCTGGCACAGTTGATCAGGACGGAGCCTGTTGGGAATCCTTGCAAGCAGGGGACCAGACACAGAAAAGCAAGCCACACCATTCCAGATTGTGAAGCACAACTGTGAGAGCCAGCCAGAAGAAAGGCTTCTGGCCTGTGTAGGCCCAAAGCTGGCACACTCTTGTTTTAATCTTAAAACAGTGGATCAAGCTTAAAGAAGGCAAGCACAACAACCAATGCTGAAACCCCCACCCCACCATCAAACATTGTCTGCCCAACCTGTCCCCCAGGCCATGCCAAGAATAAACTGCAACACCTTTTTGCAGAGGCAGGCCACAGCAGCACATTGCCCAGCATCAAAAAAATTTACAAAAATTTTAAAAAGGCCTACCAGGTGTCCTCTCAGGATGTCCAGCACAGTTGATCCTCCAGGCAGATGTCCTCCAGGCTCCAGGTGCAGTCTCTCTTCTTCTCCTCTCTCGGTCACAGCTCAGCAGCAGCAGCAACAGAAGTGTTCCAGACAGTCTTGCTCCAAATTTAAATCCCCTGCTGCAGCCTCAGCCAAAGATTTAAATCTATTGGCTGGCATGAGAATGCAGCAGTGGGATTGGTGACTCCTAAAGTCCCCACTCCCCTGCCTTTCCCCACCCACACTCCAAGAGCCACCCTCCTCCTGCTCCCCCTCCCCTACCTGTTAGTTTTGGCGGGAATCTCTGCTGCTTTGCAAATGCAAAGTGCAATGCAATGCTTGCACCTTGCATTTGCAAGGCAAAGCAGGATTCCCTATCCTCCTTTGCAAGAGGGGCGGGGGGTGACAGAAGGAGTGAGTGATTCACTCCTTCTCCCCCCCTCCCCTCTTCTAAGAGCCTGCAGGAAGCCTTTGCTTCCAGCAGGATTTTGCTAGCCGCTTGCTAAGGCAAACGGCTAGCAAAAACAAAATGGCGATTCTCGAATGCCGAAAGAATGCCGAAAGAATCCCGAAACGTTTCGGGTTTTTCTTTTGGCAATCCCGAAACGTTTCGGCATTCCCCGAAACGTTTCGGGATTCTTGAAGAATGCCGAAACACTTTTGTTTCGGCATTCTTTCGGCATTCTGAATGCCGAAACGCACATCCCTAGTTAAAATGCTACTGCTTCATCCCCTCCTGGCAGCTTCCCTGCCACTTTGTTTTACAAATGGCTGTGCAAATGCTTGGGGTTTTTTGGCATTAGCTGCAAACACAGAGAGGGAGGAGAAAGCAGCCATTTAAACTTTTCCTGGCTTTAAAAGCCAGGAGAAATGAGCAGTAACATTACAACACAGCAACATTACAACTCATTCCTGGCTTTAAAAAAAGAGAGAGAGTGTGTGCATACCCTCGAGGGAGGAAGGGAAAAGCAGCCATTTAACCTTTTCCTGGCTTTTAAAGCCAGTAGGGAATAAGCAGCAATGTTAGGAATTGTTCCTGGCTTTGAAAAAAAAATAAGAGATAGAAATAAGCAACCTTCTGACCTTTGCCTCGCTTTACTGATAAAAATGGTGGAAAGGGAGTTCAGAGAGCTGAGAAGAGTGAGAGTGATTAATTCCACACAGTCCAATCAGCTCCCAGAAAAAAGGAGAGGGGGGAGAAGAGAAGCAGAAGGGGAGTATAGAGTTCACATTGACATTAATCAGGCCAGACATAACTCAGCAGTGGCATCAAAATACAATCGCCGTATGTCCATAGGGGAAACAATTGGGGATACCGCGGACAAACATGGGTACTATGTCCCATGATTCCTTTGCAAGTGTGAAACTCCTGCAAACTTGGGAAGCAGAACAGATACTGAAACGCTTTAAAGTCTCCATGCGAAAAAGACCTGGATCTCTTTCTGCTAGGACTGAAAACAAACCCTTCTCTCTCCAGCTCATACTAACCAATTAGATGCCTTGGAGTAGCCTGTCACTCACAGCTCTCTGATTATGTGAGAGATTAACCCTTAATAGTCATACTGCTGTGTGTAAAAGCCCTTCCAGGCTTTTTAACATGTGCAATCTGTCACAGATCTGCAGACTCAAACAATAGAAAAGTTTGAGCAAGCACTTGAAATTCTGCGTACATGTTGTGGCACCTGTGCTGATCACCATTTCCCATCTGCCATTTGCCCACCCACCCACCAACAAATATTAACTTATTTAGAGAAGTGCTTTCCTTGATTCATTTGATCATGCTGGGGTAAGGGAGAAAGTGGTGTGGCTTGTCTCCTTGGCATTGCAGCCTTGGCCATTTTGCTTTTCAGGCTCTCAACGCTGAGCAAATTCATTCAAGTATTCTAAAAATGTTCTCGCACCGCTGCCAGGGAACTGTACCAGTGCAGCAAGTGCTGAGTATGCATCATTGTGAAAAATGTTGCCAATTGAAATGTAGCTGATCTTAAATTCTTTTAAACCTGCGTATGATAATCCTAGGGTGTATGAAGTCCCAGCAACCCAGTAAAATGTGTGGTTCCTAAAGTGTTCCAGATTGCTCTAGGGGTTTTAGGATTCCAAAAGAACACTGCTGAAGCTGCAGTGGAAGGTTGGAATGAGGAATGTGTAACTATTAATAAGGTTGCCCCTTATCAATCTCTCCCAGTCTTGGGGTAGAATTGGGTCCTGGTTTATCATGGAGCTGGGTGACCTGAAAAAGGCTGGCAGATATCTCAAGTGGAACTAACGGAAAACTTGTGCTGAATCCAACAGAGCATGCTATATAGCTCATTGGAAGAACTATGGATCAGTGGTGCTAGCAACCAAGAAACATTATTTCTCTGCCATTATTATGCCAGCTAATTTCCAGCCATCCCAACTGTATACGATATCTCAACATCTGCTGAGTTTTAAAAGAAAGGCTTCATTTTCTTAGTAACAGGAAATTAGTTCTGATGCTTTTGCAAAGTTTTTGTTTGTTTTGGTTTTGGTTTTCTGCTGATAAAATCTCTCAAATACATTCTGAATTGGTTGCTGATTGTAACATAGCCCAGACAGAAGATATGGCGAATGTAATTTCTGGTCCATTTATGGACTATGTTGATTCAATTACTATAATGGATATCCTCAGGATTTTGGGATCTATGAAAGCCACCACTTGTGCTTTTGTGATTTTTGGGACCCTTGCCCATCCTGGCTGCTGAAATCATGTAGCAGGGATAAAGAGTGCCCTCAAGTCATAGCTGACTTATGGCCACCCCTGGCAGAGTTTTCAAGGCAAGAGACTAACAGAGGTGGTTTGCCATGGCCTGCCTCTGCAGCCCTGATCTTCGTTGAGGTCTCACATTCAATTACTAACCAAGGCTGACCCTGCTTAGCTTCTGAGATCTGATGAGATCAGGCTCACCTGGTCTATCCAGATCAGGGGCTAAAATCATGTAAGGACTGGTGTTCATCCTAAATCAATTACTGACTCAGGATATCTTCCTTCAGCAATTCAAAGAGGTAGTTTTCTGCCCACTACTTTAAAAACATCGTTACAAAAAAATAATGTATCCAGTTATCATCCTGTCTCTAATCTGCCTTTTCTAGGCAATGTGATTGAGAGAACTATGGCAGACCACCTTCAAGTCTTTTTAGATAATTTATCTGCTCTGGATCCTTTTCAGTATGGTTTCAGGCCAGGCTATGAGACTGAAACAGCACTTAGTTATCTCTGAATGTAAACAAAGGCCATAGCTCTTTATTGCTCCTGCTAGATTTATCTGCAGTCTCATTTAGATGTTTGCAGACAGAAGTAGGAATTGGGGTGTGCTTGTACTGGTTTAAATAATTCCTTACAGACTGGTCTCAAAAAACTGCGATTGGAGAACAATTGTCACCTGAAAAAGACTTACCTGGGCCGATTCCAGACGGCCCTCCCCATCCTGAAACGTCGCGCCAAGTCGCGCAAAACTCGCGCGAGATAACGCGATATTTCGCGTTTTCCGCACAACAATGTGCAACATTTCGGGATGGGGAGGGCCGTCTGGAATCGGCCCTGGTGGGGTTCCTCATGACGTAGTCTTATCCTCCATGCTATTTGATCTCTATGTAAAGCCCTTAGGAGAAATCATTCTTAAGTTTTGAATTGGGTGTCGTCAATATGCTGATGGCAGTTCAATAACTCTCAATTCAAAACTCCCAGTGATGTGGTAGAAGTCTAACAGCTGCTGTTAAATGGCTAAGAGACAATAAATTGAAACTGAGTCATGATAAGATGGAACTCTACTTTTGATCAAGTTCAACTGACTCTTGCTGACTTGGTTAACTGCCTAAGGGTTATGCTGTCAGGAAGATCCACTATCCTAGGTGTAATGTGAAGAAGTAGTGGGTAAGCAGTGCTGCTTCAATATTTGTGATACTCAGGCAAGGAGAGCTACCCAGGGAGAAGAGTGGGAACTTCTGCTTTGTTGTTCTGAGAAAAAAAAGAAGGGTGAAGGTGCACCACTTTTTTAACCAGGTAAAAGTGGGCTATGTCTCTGTGTGTGTGTTTTTATTCAGATCTAGGTGAGAGGTTGGTCTGGATTTGTGTCGTATTTATGTTTTCCAAGACCCAGGAGAGAGGTGGGTCTGGGCTTTTTGGATAAGCACGTAGCAGCTATGGTTAGGAGTGCCTTTCACCAGTTTGTCTAGTTAGCCAGCTGCAGACTGTCCTGGACAGAAAAGATCTGGCCACTGTGGTGCATACCAGCTTGCATGCAGATTAGATTACTGCAAGGCACTATATGTAGGGCTACCCTTGAGAAGTATTTGGAAACCTGATGCAGCCAGGTTGACTGAGAGGGTCAGAGGGACTATATCACTCCAGCCTTGGCCCATCTACACTGGTTCCCAATTTGTTTCTGGGCACAATTCAAGGTATTGGTGTTAACCTTTAAAGCCCTACATGGTATGGGACCAGCAAACTTGAAGGACTGCCTACTACCTTATGAACCAACCTGATCACTGCAGATATATACAAAGTCCGTGCTTCAGATTCCCCTGCAATGCAGGAGAGGACCTTTCTTGGCTGAAACACCAAAACTCTGAAACTATCTCCAGATTTGTCTGTTTCCTTCCGTTGACATCTTTCTCTAGCAGGTGACGCCATGTTTTTCCCATTTGCATTCTTTCAGTGATCTTTCCTTTCTGTCCAATGTTTTAATTGGTTTAAATGTTGTATACCTTTAGCTCGGGTATTCAATGTTTTAGTGATGTGGGGTTATTTTGCTGGTTTTGATTGTTTTTAATTGTTTTAAAATGTGATGTTATTTTGTATGTTTTAATTTGTTAGGCACCTTGGTGTCTAACCGTGAAGTCAACTTAGAGACTTCAGTTGTACAGAATGCTACAGCTTGATTATTATCAGCAGCTAGGTGGGGTGTGAACATTGCACCCATTCTGTAGTCACTTCATTGGCTGCCCATCAGCTACCATGTTCAATTCATGGTACTTACTATCACATACAAAGCCCTGCATGGCCTTGGACCCTCATATCTGCAGAACCACCTCCGCTCCTATATTCCACCATGACAGCCTTCCTCATCTGTTCAGGGCCTTCTGTAGTTGCCACACTGCTAATTGGCAACAACTATTGTACACATGCCTTCTCTGTTGTGGCTACCACTTTGTAGGATGGCCTGCCTGAGGAGGTCAGGAGAGGTCCTATGCTCCAGTCATTCTACAAATTACGTAAAACAAAATTGTTCAGGATAGTGTTGTTGTTTTTTAAGTGAAGGCAGGGCTTTTTGTGACAGGGCTCGTTGGTACTGAGTACCAGCACCTTTGGGGGGGGGGCTCTTCCTGATTGGAGAATTAGTAAAAATTGGCACCACCATATTTATGAGTATTGGCACATTTTTTTTTTTACATAAAAACCACTAGATAAAACACTGTATAAAGGTAGCAGGGCTACACTATAACAGGAACATACTTTAGAGGGAAAGGGTCAATGGATTATGCCACTATGTACAGGATGTATTATCAGCTTACTGGACATATTACCTTGTTTTCATTTCATGGTTTTCCGCTGATCTAATACAATTTTTCTTCATTATAGCCACACTCCTCATAATGTCTAATATGCTATGTTCTTTTCTGATTTTGGTCATCCTAGTCCTAGTACATTGCTCATAAAATATATTCTCATATTGTGTGCTTAGTAGATGTCTCTTTGTATGGGCTGTTATTGGCGTACACTGGCCATTTTCACACATCTTGCCGGTTCCGGTACATCGCGCAAAGCTCCCGCAAGGACAGCGTCTTCCTGGTGTGATTTCCCGGTTCTTGCGCAAAATTGTGCCAGGAAGACGCTGTCCTTGCGGGAGCTTTGCATGACGTACTGGAGCCGGTAAGACATGTGAAAATGGCCACTGTGTAATCCCCTCTAAGTCTCAGTGAGAAAGGCAGAGTATAATAAATAAATTATACAAAGTGGCCAGAAGCCATATTGATTGCCACCAAATATGCAAAACTACTTGAAATGCTGCTCATTTTACATTGTGAACAGAAAATCAGTGCAAGAATATTGGTATGTGGGCTGAGCAACTCAAATGGGCATTGTGGACAAGGTAAATTCAAAGTGGGATCTGGAGTGGGAGGAGGAAATTAATGGAAATTACTGCCCCCTCTTGCATGAAGTCTTTGGAACAGCATGCCCACTGACTACAACTCAACAGTGAGTTAGGTATGCTTAAGCTTATTATAATCAGTGGTGCCAAAGTTTGCTAGGCTGTAGCCTGGCTTTGCAGTAGTGTCATTGACCTGGGGGGGGGGGGTGTATTCTAAGGTTTCTGTTGCTGAGAAAGCAGCAGCTGGTTGATTTTGCCCAGGTGTGGTAATAGGAGACAAGCCCCACCTCCAGTTGTTGAGGCTTACATATGTAAATAAGCCCTAACATATGTATCAACACCTAGCAATTCTTCTTGCAGTACAGCAGCAAGAGCAATTGAATTCTTCAGTGATTGTGACATTTTGCCATTACAGCAATTTAGCTTCACTGTGCAGGTGGTTGAGGCAAACTGATAATAGCAGCTGCATAGACATCTCATCAGGTAGTGCAGAAGAGAACATAAATCCCACTTCGAGGTGGCTTTTATTGCCTTACTTATTTAGGCATTATTCACAGCAGCAGGGTTTTTAATTTCCCCCAGCAACTTGCCATCCTCATATCACATGATCAAAACAAGCATGATGATGATGTTCAGTTTGTTATGGGACTGCAAGAAGCAACAGAGACATATGCTGATATCTGTGTATGCAAAAAATATTCCCATTCAAGAGTATGTTGTCTGCTCTGGGTTGCTGTGAACAGCGCTGTGTCACTTTCATCTCTTTGGACACTGCAGGCAGCTCAGATCTCACAGCTCTCCTTTGCATCCATTCATTCCCTTGGATGTTCTATCTTCTTTAAAAAAAAAAAAAAACCAAAACCAGGAGCACTTTGATATTTTCACAGCTGCGCCAAAACCTCACTCAGAATTCCTCCACTGTCCCAGCCACTTAGCATAGCTACAGTGGAGAAAGAATGTTGTCAAAAGCCCCATTGTTCAGTTTTGAAAGCATCGAAGAAAGCCACAGTGGTCCACTGAGTGTAACTGCAGCAGCAACTTAAGAAAGGATTGGGGAGGGTGTTCTCTGCACCAACTTAGAATACCTTTCATGTGCTCTAGAAAATTCTGTGATTTTTACCCTATACTAACGTGCATTTATGAATATATGGATGGTGGGGAATGCTTCCTTAAAACAGGCTTACACAATTGGTGCTCACTAATCACAATCCAGTCCCAGGGAAGCAAAAGGAAAAAAAACTCCTTGGATCTTACATCGTCCTTCCACTTGTAGAGCACTGGGCTCCAGGGCCGGATCTAGAGGGGGGGCAGGGGGGTAGTCTGCCCCCGGCACCGCCAGGGAGGGGGTGCCGGAAGCAGCTCCCAGAGAGTGCAGGCGGCAGCATGGGCAGCCGCGCTGCCTTTTGCTTGCCCCGCGGGACAGGGGGCAGCTGGCTTGCCACGCACCCCCTGTCCTGCAGGGCAGGAAAAGGGCAGCGCGGCCACCCACGGCATTCACTTGCCCGGCAGGAGAGGGGGCAGCCGGCCGCCCCCTGTCCTGCGGGGCAGATGCATGGCGCGGGCAGCCTCACAGGCTCCCGCGCTGCCTTTTGCTTGCCCCGCAGGACAGGGGGCGGCTGGCTTGCCGGTCGCCCCCTGTCCCACAGGGCAGGCGAAAGACAGCGTGGGGGGGGGGCTGCAAAGCCGACCGCGCCATTTGCTTCTGAAGCGAATGGCGCAGGCAGCTTCTCAGCCCCCCCGCGCTGCCTCCAGCGCGCAGCATGATGACGTCATCAAAATGACGTCATCACGCCACGTCAGGAGCGTGCGCGCGCTGTGCGTGCGCTGTGCGCGTGCGTGAGGGCCGGCAAGTGTTGCCCCGGGCGCCAGGAGTGCTAGATCCGGCCCTGCTGGGCTCCATCGCATTGGTGATCCTCCACTGTGGAGCACATTCCTCTGGTGCTAGGTTAGTTGCCTGTTGCATCTTCTGTCACCGCTGAAGACTTTTTTTGTTTGGTTTGGTGTTCCCTCAGTTATTCCTCCTTTGTGCTCAATGTTTTAATTGTTTGTATGTCTTTATATGGTTTTAACTGTTTTAATGATGTTTTCCTTTTGTTGTTGTAGTTAGTTTTAATTGTTTTAAAATGTAGTTTTACAATGTATGTTTTAATTTGTTAGCCTTATAAGAGCAGACAAACAGATATAAGTTGTGTTAAATAAAACAAATAATAATTGGTGCTTTCTGTCCATGCAAGATGCTGGTCTTGTTTAAGCTGAAAGCACCTACCGCTAAACAAATGCTCTCTACAATAGAAGACCACTGCCACAATGGAGGTCAACATAAGCAAAAAGAAGATATAGGATCCAAGCAGGTATATAAATATCCTGCTGCAGGGCCATATATAAGGTGGGTTGCACCACCCCAGGCACTGTTTTTGACTTCCATTGCAGGCACTAAGAACAAAAAGGAGAGGCATGTGAAAGAATGAGGTGTTTTCTTTTAAGGGTTGTTAGAGTGCCTCTGTGTGTCATTCTGATGAGCCAGAGGAGCTAAACAAAAGGAAGTGCACAAGAACTATCTTCTGAGATGTACTACTTGTTCCAAAGACTTTGAGTCACCACCATAGCTTTAGAATGACAATAGGCTATATTGATCCTACCAGTTCATGCTGAACTAGTAGCAACTGGAATAGGAATTGCCTTGCCAAGCCGTGTGACCAGGATTTTGATTTGCAGTGCTGATCGCTCACAAACATATTTGTATAAAAGTGCTCCAAAGTGGCTGATGAAAACTGGCATAGGGTAGATGAAAGTCAAAGTCAGAACTTCCAAAGCTTTCTGCCAAAAGAGGAACTAGAATTTGTAGTTCAGGATTTCTCCTCCTCATGCACAGCCTGTGTTCTTCTCTAATTTGTATAAACATAATTACTACTGTTATCTGTAACTACTTACAGAAACCATTTCAGTGACAAGTAAACAGAGGCTAAAAAGACACCCAAATGCCTGTGTTGGGACTGTAAACCTGTTTGCAGAGCAACCGGCTATGGACCCAAATCCAGAGACAAACCCAACCTCAGAATCCTCCAAAGACAGTTCTCTACCCTGCATTGAAAAACTTCATCATGAGTCCCCCTGGCTCTTCTTATCAAAGATGTCAATGAATCTCTGCAGAAACAACTGGACATCAACAGAGTATTACATTCTAAGTGAAGCACTTCCTTCTTTGAGATCTTTTTTTCATAGGTAATAGGGCTTTCTTATACAAATGGCTCAAAAAGTTGTTTCGATAAAGGGATAAGGCCTACTGTGCACTTAATGCTACTGCCATTTATCATGTTGTGTCAAAGGGCTAATGTTTTGTTTGAACATTGTTTTAGCTCTGTATCAGATTTCTGCTTGTTTTCAGACTTCATCTTGGAAGTGTTATACCTCTCTAGGAATTGCTGGAAATCATAGTTTTTGGTGACTGCTAGAGAGGAAGTGATGTCAGAATCTTGCCAATGGTCACCACCCCCGTGTCCCCCACAGGCTCCTACTGGTTGCCAGGTTGGGCCTGGTAGCCCTAGCTTTAGCTGCTACCTCATGATGCACAAGTCTACCTCACTGTGAATTTTGTCCAAACAGGACAGGATTCTGAGACAGTAAAATATATATAAACTGTAAAGGAGCATTGCACAGTTCTATAGAAAGAAACAAATGGAAAATCTTGTATAAATATAATACTATGCTATTCTACTATCACTGCCAAGTGAATTACAGCCCAAACTGCCCCCTCCCATGTTTATACAATATAGTTGTAAAAGTTACAGCATTTTGCAGAGCCATGGATAAATTATTATAAACTGAGCCTCTGCCTCACCCATGGCCCAAAGCTTCCAAGTTAAATGGAAAACAATGTTCTTCTACAATTTCAGAAGTACTTTCTTCTGAGTAAATATAGTTTATAAATATAAATTACTGTTTATTGCCAGCTATTTAAAATATCTATGATTTTGTAGGATAAGAATTGCGAACCCCCTGCCATCTCCCATTTAAATGAATTGGGAAAACACCGGGTAAATTGCTGCCTGTGATATACAAACACAAGTAAGTCAAGTACTCATAATTGTGGGAGTCATTTTAGATCATTCTAATTTAGGTTTCTTTCCAGAAGTTCAATTTCCAGTAGCATCAACTTAATCGTCACCCTCATACACAGCTCATTCATACAGTTAATGGAATTATTAAGGAGGAATTCACAGCAGTGGTTTGCAGCCTTCCAGGCACACCTCATGAACTTAATTGATGCAGTTTGCAGGTGTCTGCAGGTACAAATGAATGCCTGGTAGCTCCCACTTACTATGGTGGGGACTTTTTATTCACATTACTTGGATATACAGCACCCGTCTTGCTACACAGCCAACAAATCTAATGCCGCTTCTTACAAAGTGACCGGAAAAGCAATGTGTTTACTTTTTAGATCAGTTTGGAATCCTATATGAGGCTACTGAGAACCTTGATGTGAATGCAATCACAGGTCCAGCTTACCATTATTGTATACATGCAAGTTGAGCCCCCTTCATGTTTTTCCTAGAAGGTCACCTTGAAAATTATGCCAAGCAGCTTTGCACCCCAGAGTAGCTGCTTTATGCAAGATGGTCATTGCCAAGTTTTGTCTAGGTAAGTCATTGAAGTCAATGGGCTTAGACTGGAGTAACTCTGTCTAGGATTGCACTGTAAGTTCCCTTGTGTGTTATGCCTTTGGCTGCTTTTATGCATGCACAGTCAGTGGCCTGAAGTTTCTGTATCACCAGAGAACAGGCTAGTGATGAGCTGTATGCCCCAGGTCCTGATTGTGTCATTAAAATCACTTATCAACCACAGAATCACTCTTGCACCACTGAAGCTCAAGAATACTGGCTTCCCACTTGTTTCTGAAAACCATTCCACGTGCATGCTCTTGCTTTTAAAGACCCACATGGCTTGGGGCCACAGTAACGGAAGAACTGCCTCCTCCCATATTGTCCAGCCTGCCAGATAAGATCTTCTTCATAAGCCTGCTTGCTCTCCATGCTCCCACTGTCAGAGATGAAGAGGGTGGCAACCAGAGGCAGAGCTGTTTAGTAGTGGCCCCTTGCCTATGGAAGGCCTTTCCCCTTAAAGTCAGCCTGGTATCTATACTACTCTCTCTTAGGTGTTTCTGCTTACCCAGGTTTTTAATTAAGAGATTGATTTCCCAACACCATTTTTGTAGGGTGGCTTTAGCCTGAACATGGTTACATTTACTTTAAGCTGTTCACTGGTTTATTTTCAAGATAAGACTGGGTTTTTAATAGACATGGGCACAAATCGAAAAAAATGAACCACATGATTCATCGCGTTCCACGAACCAGCAACCACGAACAACCACAAACTTGCCCTGGTTCACAAACTGGTTCGTGGTTCATGGTTCCTGGTGTTTCAAACACCCAGCGCCAGCTGCTGAAGCCGGTGTAGGCTGTTTGAAACTGACAGCCCCCTTCTCCTGTCGCCAGGAAGTGGCAGGAGAAGGGGGCTGTTTCAAATGCCCAGCGCTGACTTCAGCCAATCAGCCAATTGGCTGAAGCCGGCATGGGGTGTTTGAAACTGACAGCCCCCTTTTCCTGTCACTTGCAAGTGGCAGGAGAAGGCTGTCAGTTTCAAAACACCTCACACTGGCTTCATCCAATTGGCTGAAGCCAGCGTGGGGTGTTTGAAAGTCGCAGCCTTCCCCTGTCGCTTGCAAGCAGCAGGGGAAGGCAGGGAAAGGCTGTCACTTGCAAGTGGCAGGGAGATCTTAAGGCGGAAGGTATAACTAGAGTGAAGGATATGTATAATGGTCAAGGGGATTTGTTACCACTTCAGGAATTGAATCAAAAATTGGGGGAAATATATTGGTTAAATTTAATGGGGTTACACCATTTAATTAAACAAGATAAATATAAAGAATCTATTAAAAGGGAAGACAATAATATAGAACACGCATTATATGTGGATGAAATAAAGAAAGGGCTGGCAGGGAAAATCTACCTTGAATTGGTGAGGGATAAGGAGTTTATGTTTAGAACTCTAAAAAATAAATGGAATAAAGAAAAACAAATAACTTCTGAGGAGGTTAATAAGTTAATGGTGAATTTGAAGGCAATTAAGCTAGAAAAGTATAGAGAACTTGAAAGAAAGATAATCATGAAGTGGTATAGAACTCCTGCCCAATTGGCATACATGCTTAAAGGGATGAAACCTAACTGCTGGCATTGCAATGCAAAAGAAGGGTGGTACTCCCACTTATGGTGGGAGTGTCCAAAGGTCATAGATTTTTGGGAAAAATAGCATTGGTATGTAAGGTCAACCTTAATATAGATGTAGATCTATTATTCATGGGTGAATTGAGAAACAAAACCAGGATATTTTCAAAGCAATGTTACTAGCTGCACATGCAGTGATTGCATACGGTTGGAAGGAGAAGTTAAAATGGACCTTAGAAAGATGGAATGATTACTTGTATGAATATATTCAATCAGATCTGTTGGAATGTTTAAAAAAAGATAAGGCATGGGATGGAAAAACGGAGGAGATAAAAGAGAAATGGTCTGTATATTTTCAATGGGTATATAATGGAGAAGCCAATACAACTATATTTGGAAAATTGGAAAAAATGTGCTCGTGGCTAAAAATTTAATTTGTAGTTATAGGATGGCCACCTTGCGGGGGGAAGGGTTACAAAAGGGGTAAAAGATGTATCATAGGAGAACTGTGACTGTATTGAAATGTAATAATATGTGATGCATTAATAATAAAAAAAAACTTGCAAGTGGCAGGGGAAGGCTGGCAGGTGGCAGGAGAACAGGGCTGTCACTTTCACACACCCCGTGCCAGCTTCAGCCAATCAGCTGAACCCAGCGTGGGGCATTTGAAACAGCCCTCCTTCATGTGCTGCTCATGGGCAGCAGGAGAACGGAGCTGTCAGTTTCACAGACCCCGTGCTTAGGGAATTAATGGATCGGTGGTGCCAGCCTGTCTGGCTTCACAAATCGCTCACGAATCTGCTGGATAAGATCAGGCCAAAAAGTTGTGGATTTCGTGAAAACTGCAGCCCACGAATTGTGTATTCACAAACCACGAATTGGCCCAATTTATCACGAATGTTTATTCATTTTCAGATTCATGCCCATCTCTAGTTTTTAATGCTAAGTTTTAATTACTAACTTTTAATGCTTTATGTTTTTATTATGTTTTATTTTGTAAGCCGCTTGGGTAGGTTGCCTGTAGAGACGGCACAAAAAAATTCTTTAAAAAAATAAATAAGCAAACAGACTCCTAGTAGCCTAGATTTGCCAGCAATAAGTTGGGAGATTTCTGAAGATTTGGGGCTGAAGCCTGGGGAGGGTAGACTTTGAGGAGGGGAAGGGAGAGGAGGGGAGGGGAGGAGAGGGAGCTCAACAGGAATGTGATGCCATAGAGTCTGCCTTCAGAAGCTGCTGTTTGCTTCAGGAGAACTGATCTCTGTAGTCTGGAGATAAATTGTAATTCTAGAAGAACTCCAGACCTAGCCTGGATGTTGTCAACTGTATAGTGAATATACTCACTGTATATCAAGTCAAACCAAAAAGGCAGAAAACCCAGTTTCTAAACACATAGTTCCTTTCCCCATAAGATATACAGTCACTCAGGATTTGCCCCATTCTGTGGAATTTACAATGGGGCTGGTACCAACAATGTGCCAGCTAGTCTTTCTATCAAAGCTATTTCCACAGTATCAGTCACTTTAATCTCTAGTCACTGACCGCCAGCTGAGGGAACACAAAATAAATGGTATTTTCAGATACAGCAAGAAGTCTGGCGTCTTCTATTATGTTTGGCTGATTCCACACTTCATCCCATTGTTCCTGTAGATGCCTAGCAGAAATCAGCTGTACAGAATTCCTTGTTGGATAAAAGGTCATTATACTCATGGTTTCCACCAGATGTCTTGTCATTAGAGTTGTGCTCCAGTAATATTATTAATAGATTTTCCTACCTGTAATTGGCTTTTTTTTAAACACATAAATGAAGGGAGAATGCAAGTGAGCACAATATCGCCTGGTGTTGTGATCACTGAACTCAGCCAGAACTTAGCACCATCCAAGTGAGGGCTGATGGCTCAGTCAGAGCCAGGAACACTTGGTAGTGACATCATCCCTCAGGCATTCCCTGGCCACCAGCAGAACCAGGACGGAAGGAAGCCACAGATAGGTAGAAAGGATTGAGGTAGGGGGATGGACTAGTGACCTAGGAGAACCTGCTCTGCTGTGAAGGATTAGCAAACTTTGCAGGAGTAAGGAAGACAAAACCTGAAGAAGAGCAGATGGAGGGGGTGGGATCTCACTACAGCGTAAACACCCCTAAGTTCTCAGCCATGCACTGAAACAGTCTAATTATACCATTTAAGTGAACTGCCAACCTGACTAATATACATGTTGGAGCCAGGAAATGATGCAACCCAGAGTAGACTTGCAACCAGATATCAATGACTTTACTTATACCTGTTCTTCAGGGTTAATATAGGTATTATAAATCCAAACAGGTATTCAGCCTGGGGAGTGAACCAGGTTATGAGTGCAAACATCAATGAGGTTCTTTATAACTGTGGGTTCTGAAATACAGGATATACACAGAAGTTTACTGGCTTTAATTCTGCAGGGATGAGAAAAGTCAACTTCTCAATGGATATTTGAGAAGGAAGGGCAAAATTTTGTCAGTGTTTCTGAAACTATTTAGGCTTTCTTCAAAATCTCTCAGATGTGTCACTTCAGCAAGAACTGTCCAAAGCTGCTTTGAAATTTGCTTTAGGCAATTCTGTTTATGACTTGGAAGTGGGAAACTTGTCCCTTTATTTCCACAGAGTTTACTGATTCACCTTCCCATGCTCCTGGATATTCATGGATATCCCTGTTTTTTCTAAACAACAAATGCAGGGTTCTTCCCCCCCACTGACAGCACAATCTAGGGGAGGAGGTGGGGGTGAAAGCATTTAGGAAGCCAAGTAGCTGCTAGGCTGGCATATTGCTGGGGTACACCAGCATAGGCAGGAGTTGCACCAGTGCTATCTTGGCACAATCACATGCTGGCAGGTTGCTGGTGTAAATCCCTGTGCTGGTATGGAACTGCAAGGGGGTGAGGGGAGTTAGTTGGCCCCCTAAGCTGCTCCCTCTTTGAAATGGCCTCCAGCACTGGTGAAAAATTACACCAGCAAAAAAAAAATACAGCATAGCCCATAGGGGCCCATACACTGGGAAAGGGATGCCTGCGGTCCCACACTGGGCAGTTAGCATATTCCCTTGCCAAGGAGCCCTTTCTCAGGCAGCGGACAAGGCACAACTGAGATTTGGAGTGCTCTGTGGATCAGCCGGCTAAACAACCCTGGAATCAATTGCCTTGCAGGATTGGAACAGCAGTAGCAGCACAAGATCCATCAGGTGCAGAAGCAAAGCACTTTCTCGCAGGTTTGATAAGTGTCTATATGATGGCAATAGCATGCACCTTAGGGGAGTCTCCAGGCAATACCTCCTCGGGGCAGAGGTGGGGACTGCAGACCGTTCCAGGGTGCCACAGGCATAGCTGTGACCATCACGGTGTCTGTGCTGTTTGCCAGCATGGTGGCACCTGCAGAAAGCCCTGTTCAGATGAGCAAAGCTGCCATGGTGGAATATGGGAAGAGGGGCAGTCCTGTAGATATGATGGACCAAGGCCACGAAGAGCTTTGTATGTGACAACAATACTTTGAATTGCACTTGGTAACTGATAGGAAGCTAATGGAGTGACTGTAGAATGGGAGTAATATTCATGGACCTCTTAGCCAAGCTGTTGTGTTCTGCACCAACTGGAGTCTGAGTTAACTTACAGGGGAGACCTATGTACAGTACATTATAATAGTCAAGTCTTGATGTTACCATGACATGGATCCAGGTGGTCAGATTTGCTGTGTTAAGGTGTGTGGGGGGGGGAGCATCTTCCAGGCTAGATTGAGGTTGTAGGAATTATTTTTTTGTAGCTGTCTTAACTTACTTTTCTAGCAGTAGCGCTGGATCCAGTATAACCCCTAGGCTTTTAACTGAGTCTGCCAGGGTCAGATGAACTCCATTGAAAGTGGGGAGTATGATGTCCTTCAAGATCTCTGTCTTCCCAACCAGTGTCATTTCCATTTTGCCTGGTTTCAGTTTCAATTTGTTTACTTTGAGTTATTTGACCAAGATCTCTAATGCATCCCACAATGATTTGGATAGGAAGATGTGTCTGTTTCACTTCTATGCAGGTGATGATTTAACAGGGAGAACTGAGAGCATGACCCCTGCTATTCCTGCCACTCTACCCAGTCACCACCACCAATGACACCTAATAAGTCACACAGCTTATCAGTGTGGGGCAGAGGGCCCATGGTGGATCCAAGGGAAATGCTTTCATGGATGCAGTGGAATGTGGGTGGTTGTGGAGCGGCATCCCCGCCAAACTGATGGATCTCTGGGGTAGCCCATTGGCTAGGCCATTCTGTCCTCCCTTTTGCCATTTGTGCAAACAAAACATCAACTCTAGGGGTTTTTGCCTGCCTCTTACTTCTTTCCATATGGGGACTGAACCAAGAGCTCTTGTCATGCTATCCTAGCATCTTCTCACTGAGCTGTGCCTTCTTGTGCAATATTTTTTGCCTGGTCCCATGTGGCTGATGGTGACATCAGGGCTTCAGTGGAGTGCCCTAGTGTCTACTGGTGAACCCCTTTTTGGCCTAGTGGTTCATATGCTGGTCTTTTGTGTGGGAGTGCTGTGGATTCACAACTGACCTCTGTCTTTTTTTGTCTTCCTGTTTTTAATTTTGGGGGAGAAGGGAGGGTATGGCTGGAAGCAAGGATGTTTGCATTTGGGCAGCACTTTTGCAGCCAGTCAGGCTCTTGCTGGGGAAGGGGTGGGTATCCCATCTGCTGCACAGGGGCCCTTCCCCATTGGGCCAGGGAGGCTTTCAGGCCAGGTGCCTCTGCTGGAGTTGCACTATTGCTGGGTCTTCCCTCTCAGCCTGCAGCTTTCCCCTGCAGAATGACCTTAAGAGAATGGACAGAAGCCACTGATTTTCCATCTGCTGTCAGCCTCCTCTACCACAGTGGCCCTCAGGATTGCCCTGGAAAAACTAATTCGCCAGTTGATGTACATTACAGCAATGGGCTGGCACATAGTTTTAACATTTTACATGTGCAAGTGAAATATTTCTGTTTGCAATTTCCATTCCTTTCAGTGCCTTGTCTTTATGAATATACAGTTTGGGGGAGAGCAAAAGAGTGAAGTACAAACACATAAGCATCAAGGATATGAGGACGTGCCAGCTATAGGCTCCTAAAATGATTGTCTTATGTTAAACATTAGGCTTTGCCCATGTTTGACCCAATTCTGATCTAGCTGTATTTGTTGAGCTAATTGTGAATGAGAATGCCTATTCCATTGAGAAAATTGCAGTGTAGATAGACATCCACATTTGGATTTGCATTTGGATGGAGGCAACCTTGGAAACCAATGTGGGATCAATGCAAAAAAACTGAATCCAAAGAGATGTCTTATAAATCTCTATGGTAATATTTTAAAAGTCTGGCAGAACTATTTAAAAATGTTTGACAGGCTTTTCACCAAGCTTTTCATTTAATCATTTAATATGATTGAAAATATTGATATGTCATCCACATTTGGATGATGACGATGATGATGACGATGACGATGATGACGACGATGATGATGATGATGATGATGATGATGATGATGATGATGGAAAAAGAGGCAGGAGGACTTAATATTATAGCCACACAAGAACAGGCCTTAAGAACCAACTGTATGAAAGTGAAAATTGAAAAGACTACAAATGACAAGAAGAGTAGATTATGTAACAAAGCAGATGAAACAATTGACTATCTCATCAGTGGGAGCAATAAGATTGCACAAACTGACTAAAAAACACCATAAAAAAGTAGCTGCAATGCTGCATTGGAATATGTGCAAAAAGTACAAGTTACAGTCTACAAAATATTGGTAGGAATATAATCCTCAGAAAGATGTTGAAAAAGAGGAAGTTAAGATTGTGTGGGATTTCAAAATCCAAAGAGGTATGAAGTTAGATATAGTACTCCGAATATCACTGTTGTTGAAAGTAAGAAAGTAAAACTGATCAATGTGGTAATCCCAGGTCACAGTCAAATTGAAGAAAAAGAGGTTGAAAGATAACAAAATATCAGGATCTAAGATTTAAAGTTCATTGTCTCTACAAGAAACGTACAATGGTTATTCCAGTAGTGATAGGAGCATTACGTGCAATTCCAAAAGGACAAACTAAATATCTAGGCAATATCAGCATAGACAGGATAACAATAGGACAGTTGCAAACAGCCGCACTACTTGGAACATGTCACATACTAAGGTGATACCTCACTGACTCCTAGATTCTTGGGTAAAATTGAGATGAGTGAAGTACCAAAAAATTCCAGTCCAAGCATCTAGTAGACTGTGATAATATATGATGACAACAACAACAATAATGTACACAGCACCATCACTGGTGTATTATAGGACTTACTAGGCAAAAATAGGCAAGTCATTTATCTCCAAAGGTCACCGAATCCAAATGTATCATACAACCGAAAGAGTAGAGAAAGAAAAAGAAGGTCTTATTTTATTTCCCACATAATGTTAGTTAAACCACTGACAGTTTTATTCCCACCGTAAGACATCTTTGGGTCTATAGGACTCTACAAATACCATCATGTTAAAAGTAAAGTGAGAAAGAAGAAAGGAGCCACATAAACTAAAACAAGAAGTAAGGGTTTGGAAGTGTGGGTTACAGACCTGGACTCCCCTAGGACCTCTGTCAGCAGATAGGAACTACTCTGTGGAAAAGACCCAGCTGGTGGAAAACATGTCAGCTGCAGGAGGTAAAGGAAAAATAAGGCAGAGTAGAAACCAGTGAGCCACATTGTGGACGACGATGCCTAGGGAACAATGCACCCCAGGTTTAATGGACAAGGGGTTTACATGTGTGTCATGGGACACAGAAATGACATGCTTCTGCCTCTCACAACAGCAGTTGAGACACTTGCTCTAGAGAGGTGCAAGGTGCCTAATTTTCTGAATAACAGGTCTACTTCATAGTCTTTGTAGCCTGCAAGAGACCCATGGGAGCTAACCAAAACCTCTGTCATTATCTCGCAGCTTTCCCACTTGACTATTTCCCCATATATGCACCATCTCCCTGCCCTCTCCATCAGGAGCTGCTTCATAGCACACCCTTGGAGCCAAGAGGGTAAGCAGATTCCTTGGAAACAGTTAACACTGCATGGAACCAGTCAGCAGGGATGCCCAATAATGAGCCCATCTGTACCTTCACCACCCTGCCCTAAAAGAATTAACTCCGTTCTGCTCCAAGGAAAACATTGTAGCTTCATATGGAAATTGCAATTAGATTTGCTTTGTTTTACTCTTCGTAAAAAATAAACTCCGTTTTGAGCATGCAATAAGGCTGGTCAAACATAAATAAAAATTAAGCAAAGATTAACTACCAACAAATTGCAAATAGAACTACAAGCCAAAGATAGTTAGAGCAGAAAAATAGTTCTGAAAATTGGAAAAGGGAGATAAGAGAGCCCAAGTTATACTAATGTATTCCAGTTTCATTGTGCCATAATAATCTTAATAAACTCTTAGAATCCTTGCTCTGTGATTTGGTTATGCTTATCATTAAACTGTGATGTCTGAATTATAATGCAGAGATGATGTAGAGCTTGATGATTCCACTGTCTCTGATAACGTTGTCTACGGTGGAAGACAATTATTCACTGTCTCCGTGCCATTGCTTCATGTGCTGCCTGAGGGAAGGAAGTGGGTGCTACTGGAATAAAAGGTCATTCCATAAGAAATGAAAATCTCCTGTTTTACGGTGCCAGTTCAGAATGGTGCTGCATGCTCCAACTGAGTGATTGGGATGCCATTCATCTGCTGAGCCAATCAGGGCAGGCCAGATCTTTGTGGCTAAATTTTAATTCACTGCTTTGCATTCTCCCTTGCCTGTTTTGCAATGCAGTGGTTGACCTTGGACTAGTCATTCTCCCACGTTTTTCACCAGGACAAAGAAGGAAATCCATGTCCACTGCCTTGAGGTCCTTGAAAGAAGGGTAGCATAAAAATAGATGCAGCAGGTATTGCATCACTCCATCCGCTGACTGTTTTTCAGCCCTTTGCCAGGCAAAAGGGCAGGGACAAGCTTTCTCTTTCTTCCATCCCCTTTCAGTTGTGTTTAGCTCTAAACACCCTTGTTTTATGATCCAGTCTTGAAATGGTAGCAGCTTTTGAAAGCGGCAAGTTTCTATGTATTTGCTTGTTTTGGTGCTTTGGTGCCTTACCCCCTTATCACTTTGCCTATTCAAATTAATTCATGGTCATTGGGGCCAGGGATGCTGTTGTCTCAGCCCCTTTCCAAGTCAAATAAGGCACAAATTATAGATTGATCAGGCAGCCCCTCCCAAAACTCTGATCCCCTGGTCACAGCTCCAAATCTCCAGAGATTTCCCAAACTAGAGTTGGCAACTCTAGATGTGATGGGGAAGGGGAAATTTAACTGGTTGTAGATGGCTGAGTTAACTTGAATGGTAGGCATGACTTAAACCTACTGGCAATGACCAAGGGGTAGGTTGTTTACTCAGGGGGGTTGGTTGATTAAATAGCCAGATAAGTCTATATTGTGAAGGAAATTCTGAGAGGGAGACTTACTGTCCTGCAAATATGAGTTGTTAATCATGACCAGGGTCTGGGCAGCTGTTGGAGAATGACAGAAAGCAGCCTTGATTAATGTGCCCCTGGAGTTCTCATGGCAGCCAGGCTACTTCCTCTTGAAAGTGCCTTAATGGTAGCAGGGTGGCTACCAGGGTTCTAAAAGGGACAGCTTCTGTTCTTGAAATTGAGCAGGCTGCTGAGGGTTTGAGTACCAGAATATTCAGCACCAAATTGCATCATACATCCACATCTAGGGCAGAGAGTTGAGGTTCTAGAAGAGTAGAAGGCTAGGCCTTAGAATGAGATGGGGTCTACAGTAGACATGGGCACGAACAGAAAAAAAACCCCGAACACTCTGTTCGATGTTCGGTGCCATTCACGAACAATGAACATGGGTGACCATGAACTGTTCCCGGACATGTTTGTTGTTTGTTGTTTGTGGGGGCCGGAACCCCCCAACCCCTCCACACACTTAGCCCCCCTCCCCTCAAACCCACTTACCTGGCCCTTTAAAGATCCCTTTAAACTATCAGCTGGCAGGTGGCAGGGGGGGAATTCTCCCTGCCGACTGCCAGCTGATAGTTTAAAGGGCCAAGAGAGCAGTTGCACAGCCAGGTTGCCTGCCTAGTGCGAGAGAGGTGGGGAGATTCTCCCCGTTCCTCTTGCACCCAGGAGAATCTTCCCAATGTCCAATACCTACCAAATGTGCAGGGGATATAGTCCCCACTGTCCTCTGAAGACACCCCCCCCCCCAGTTTCAGAGAGATTGCACCCTGGGAAAGGCATGATCCATGGCTCTCTCCCTTTAGTCCCCACTGTCCTTGACAATATAGCTCCTGCCATTCCACATCTCCTAGTATTGTTTAGCTGAAGTGGACATGTAACATGACATCACACAGAATTTTTTCTCCTTCCTCCAGTCAACTTCATTGGCTGAAGAAATACTATCTATGATAATATCACATTGTAAATCCATTTAAACGAAATATTATTGGGAGATGTGAGGAGGTAGTGTCCCACTGTTTAAGCTAACATGTAGTTTGGGATTTTACCAGCATAGGTGAATTATTGTATTGCACAGTAGGCTGCAGTGCTTCAGAATAGGCAGCCTTTGAAATGGTGAGTTCCTGAGCTTTTAATAATCTCAAACAAAAGCCGACATATAGCAGAAACAGAGTTCCCTTCCCTGTATTTTAGAGGCAGAAGAAACACTACCTGCCACATAGATTATATATACACACAGAAAATCGTTTTATTGATTTTTAGCTTTTCCTTGGTACATAATTTTTCTATTTGTGTCCCATTTTGGGTAATTAGGTCCATTGATTGCACCATGGAAAAAGCAGACAGAACACTGCATAGTAAGCTATCTGAGATAACCCCTTAAAGAAATTGCTTGTTCCAAAAAAAAAATGTATAGCTTTATTTGTGCCATTTACAATGAGTTCAAGACTATGCTATGGTGGGGGAAGTTAATGTGGCACTGGTTTGGGGTAGACATGGGCATGAACAGAAAAAAAATGAACATGGTATTCATTGTTTGTTGCCATCCACGAACAAGGAACAATGAACATTGATGAACATGATCCTGTTCATGAACATGTTTGTTGTTCATGGGGGCCAGCAGGCTCTCCTCCAGCCATCAAGATTCCTACTGCACCACTCCCAGAAACCCTACCTGAGCAGGCAGCAGGAAAGGTACAAAATAATAAATAATAGCTTGGCCCCAGAGCCTGGCAGCAGCCCTGGAACCTGAAGGGCTAGATCCCTATCCCACCACACACACAGAAAATTCAAGCTCCAATGAACTCACCCTGTCTTTCTAAGAGCAGCTGTGTCTCCCTGAAAGCCAGAGCTGGGAGCCCCCCCTCTCCCTTGGTCTTTTCCTCTTTTAGCAAATTTGGAGCTCCAGTCCACACTTGTAAGAAAAATCTGCCAATCAAGCTAAATTGAGCTTAGATTGGGGTTTCCAGGGCAACAGCAGGAGTTCAGACAGAGTTCAGACAATCCCTGCCTGAATTGCCATGGGAATTGATTGCAAGTGCCAGACTGTCTGGCTTGGCGAACAGAGACAAACAGCAACGAACAAGTCTTGCAATGACCACCTGTTCATTTAGAATGGGGCCTCACGAACAGCTTGTTCGCGAACAGCAGATCGGGCTGTTCGTGGGTTTTTTTAGTTCGTATTGCTGTTCGTGCCCATCTCTAGTTTGGGGTGACCAGTGTTCACCTGGACACAGCTTTGAACAGAAGCTTCAGGATTTTTCCAGCAGGGACAATCAGCTGTGAGGTTTTTTACAGTTCACAGAACATAAACACAGCATAAGGCCACAATTACCCTATGACCAATACAGTCATGTTACAGCTGAGGAACTGCATGATCTCTCTACCTGTCTCTCTGCTATGTTCATAAGAGGTTATGACAGTTTCAGAGTTGGAGTCTAGGATGTGGCTGCTCTTTGTCTTCATTTTGGCATGAACTAGGACATAGGAGTACAAGTGAGTATTGATACTGGCTGGCTTGCAGTTTCTAAATTCAGGAATGGAAAATATACATCATTGTCTATTGTTCTAGCCCAGTTTGAGCATTGCTCTTCTAAGGATCTTTCTTTTCCAGATAACTTTAATATTCATGGATTTCTCCCACTTGTCTGTTACATTCTTCTGAGCTCTGCTTTAGCTCCATAGTGTGTGTGTTTAAGAAAAAATAATTGGAAGTTAGTGTTCTGTGACATTATCAGTCAGTAGCAACAGAACTATCTCTCAAGTTGACACAGCATACTGAATTGTGTTGTTTCACATCAGATCTTAGCATAGCATTTCCCTTGATGTATAATTCCATGGCTGAAATTCAGTTATAGATGGTTTGCAATAAGCTCTTGCCACGAATTGTGCTGCGAGTGAATTGTTATTGATTGTTTTGTGAGGCATCGGTGCAGAAGGGTACACTCCCAGGACTTGCATTTGGAAGAGGTCAAATCTTTTGACAGCCGATTTTGTTAGAAACAGTAGGGTCATTTTGAGGCTCTGAATATTACATAACTAAGTATTTTGGTCATAGATCCAGAGGAGTTAGCCATGTTAGTCTGTAGTATCGAAATCAAAAAGAGTCCAGTAGCAACTTTAAGACTAACCAATTGTAGCATAAGCTTTCGAGAATCACAGTTCTCTTCCTCAGATGCATCTGAGGAAGAGAACTGTGATTCTCAAAAGCTTATGCTACAATTGATTAGTCTTAAAGGTGCTACTGGACTCTTTTTGATTTCAAGTATTTTGGCTGTCTAATAAAAGCTGCCTTTTATTGTATAAAAGGTATGACCATTCCATGAGCCTTCAAAGAGACATTGCCTAGTGAACCAATTCCCATCAGAATTTCCTCCAAGCAAGTTTAGCAAAGATTCGTAATGATCTGTAAATTCTGTAAATTCCTTCAGTCCAAGACCACTGAGCTGAGCTTGGGCAAAATACATGGAATGCTGCTCTTGGGCAATTCCCATTCATTCCAGCAGCATTTGGAAAGGAGTGGTGCTTGATGGATCATTGCAATCATCCCTGGAGAAGGCTCACTAGACCACTAGACTCATGCTCTGGTAACCTCTAAATTAGACTGCTGTAATGTACCATCTACAAAAAGTTCTCAGCAATTCCAATTGGTCTAGAAAGTGGCTGCTCAGTTATTTGTGGCATCAAGTTTATGGAAAGTTATCCCCCCCCCCCAGGAGGTATGACAAGCACCCTCTCTCATGTTCTTTAGGATGATTGATAAAACTTACCTTTAATCCCCAGTTTATTTTAATGTTGATTTTGCTAGAGGACGGGCTTATTTTAATGCTTACTATATCACTATGTGTTGTCAGGAAGGCATGTGCACATGAAGACACATTTCAGCATGAATATGACTCACTTCCCTGTCTGAGCCTCAGTCTATATTGAAATAGCAGCCTGAGTACAAGAAAGAAACTTTTCCTTTTGATTCCTGTTAGGTTCTGCACCCTCTTAAGAAGTGACTCCAGTCTGGCCATTGACTCACTCAATGGCTGTAAGGAATCTTTTGGGGCTTCCATGTGATGGGTTTCCCCACATTTTCTCTTCCCCATTCCCACAGTGGTCATCTGCCCACTCCTACCCCATGGAGGTGTTTTTTTCCAAGTTCTTTTTAACTTTGTAATTGGCATACCTATCTATGATAACAGTGATGTGCCAATTGCTGATTTTTTTAAAAAAAGAAAAACTTTAGAAGCCCCCTGGTGGCATACAGGGAGGGCTGGCTGCTGCAGGGACAAGAGCAGTGAAAATAGCTGCTGTGTGGGCGGGAACAAGAAAATGCAAACCTTTCCATCCACATAGCAGCCAGCCCAGTTTTTCTGCAATATTTCCCAAACATGTCAGCAAATCTGGTTTAGGGAGATAGCAGAAAGTCAAGGAAAACTGTTGTGGTACACAGAAGGATCATAGTGCTGTGGGGAAATGGGAGAAAAAACTGTTTCCCAATGACATTGAACCTGGGACAAATAACTAGTGTGGAAACAGCCGTTTGCATAGAAGAACTTCTACAAGTTTGAAAAGAATACTGAGGATCAAGGCAGAATGAGAGCAGAAACAGGGTTTATTATGGGATGACAGTACAAATATAAGGGCTGTGGAATTAACAATATCAAGCAGTCAAAATACAATTAGGCATTGGTGGAGGGGCTATGGCTCAGTGGTAGAGCATCTGCTTGGTATGCACAAGGTCCAAGCATCTCCAGTTAAAAGGACCAGATAAGAGGTGATGTGAAATATTTCTGCCAGAAACCCTGGAGAGCTGCTACTAGTTTGAGTGGGGAATATTGATCTTGATGGACCAAAAAGTTTGATTCAGTATAATGTACTGAATCAAATGTGTTCAATATAATGCCCAACTAGGAACTTCCTTGCATAGGCAGCCATTCTAAGTATCCAAACTCTATACAATTTACTCCACTTATGCAAGGAGGCAAGAGGCCAAAGAGAGAGAAGACACAAGAAGACTACAGCCTTGAAAGGTCCATCAGTGATCCAAATGCTGTGTGTGTGGGGGGGTGCGGTCTGGGCAGCAAATAAACCAAAATGCATGGTCTGTGCACCATCGTTCTGGACAGAGACTTATTCAGCTACACACAAACATCTATGGCTTGGAAACAGTCAAAAGTAAACTGGGCAAAGCACAAATTCAAGAAGAGAAGAAGGGATGTGTGCTGTGAAGTATATCTGTGAGAAGCTTCTGTAGCTGCGAACACTTGTGAGGTGGAGCCAAAAGTAATGCAGCACTCTAAGGCAGATACTGGCCCTAGTTAAAGGACAAGCAGCTGAATTCAAAAACGGTATTTACTTTCCACTCTTGGAAAGAGGGAGTGAGGAAGATGGGTGCTTGGATGAAGGTAAGAAGTGGGTGGTTCAGGGTCTTGGAAATATTTCCAGATAAGGTAAGAAGGGATGTCTCCAGGTAGACAGGGAGTTCATTTGCAGGCTTTTTTAAAAGCCTGTGCTTTGCTTCTGCAAAGCAGATCTCAAAGTAGCTTACAAAATTAAAAACAGTCTAAAATTACAATACAACAATAAAACAAATAAAATTCCATTTACTATCACAAACATATCTTGCAGCCAGATATTTCAACAAAGGAGCTTCTACTACTCATACAGTGCAATCCTAAACACTGTTACTCCAGTCCAAGCCCACTGATTTCAATGGGCTTAGACTGGAGTAATTCTTCTTAGAATTGTACTGATAGATTGTTAAAGCACTCCTGTGCAATTTGGGCTGAATCCACACTTACCGGCATAGCGCTAAGCGGGCGGCGTGAGAGCGTCTTCCTGGTGTGTTTTATGATGTCATCGCACCATGAGAGTGGCATCATGGCGCGATGATATCATAAAACTCGCCAGAAAGACGCTCTCACTCCGCCTGCTTAGTGCTGTGCCGGTAAGTGTGGATTCAGTCTTCCTGTGCAATTTGGTCTTCTTGAAGGACTTAAGACCTAGATAAAGTACATACCATGAGATAACAACACCTTCTCAGCCTTGTATCATGAATGGGTGTATCTAACCAGGTGGAAAAACAGCAGTAGTCTTCATCAGATCAGGCAAATGGAGTTTTAGCAAGCAATATAAATTGTCTAAATTAGAACTTTCCAGGAGGGAAACCCTTTCAATGGAAACTGCTGATTTGAGGGGAAATTTCTTTCCTTGGCTAGTGTTAATATGACAGGTTCTTCTGAGCTAAAGGCATGGTGACTAATTGCTGAAAGGCAGTTATGGCAAAATACTGGGATGAAATGGTGCTGCTTCCTCAGACAGGCATGGAAGGTGTGCGCCCCCTGCTGGCCAGGTAAGTAGGGGTGGGGATGGGAGGGTGGGGGCAGGGGATCCCCCGCCCCCGCTGGAGGTCTGGCTGCCCTACCCAATCCTCTGATTTTGCTCTTTTCCTCCAGAAGATCTTTCCATTTTTTCTTCCCCCCTTCCCAAAGATCCTTGCCTTCGCTCCCCTTTCCCAGTGATCCTTGCCTGTTTCTTTTCTTTCCTATGTGCACTCCCATCCAAAACACCTTACTCCTTTGCCTCCTACCCCAATTGCAAAGCCCCCCGCCCCCATGTTTTATACCTTGCAGCTTCTGGGCCCAGGACAGCTCATCTTGATTTGCATCCATGGCACCTGGGGCTGCTCGCAGCAGTGGCACCTGGGCCTAGGAGAGGCACCCTGGCCCAGGAGAGGCAAGGCATGGTGGCAGCAATTAACCCTACTCCTCCTGTGTTGGCAGCGCACATCTTTTAATCCACCCATGCTTTATTTTGGCCAGGTCATTTGGAGAACCCAGCTGCTATGTGGTTCCTGAGGGCCTGAGGGATCCACGTGTGCAGCATGCAAGCGTTTGGGAATTTAACACACACACACACACACAATTTTGTTTTTCTGTGCTTTACATTTTTCTTCAAGCAGGATGTGTGTGTGCTCAAGGTTGCAGAAACATGTGTTTCCAAGTGACCCCAATCTGCAGGTTTAAGTGTCTGCAGATCAGGGCCACTTAGCTATTAGTATATAAAATGATTCATGGGGTGAAGAAGGTGGCTAGAGGGAACTTTTTCTCCCTCTCTTATAATACTAGAGCTCAGGAGCACCCAATTAAATTGTTGGGGAACTGGTTCAGGACAGACAAAAAACCCTTCCTTACTCAACAAGTAAATAAAAAGCAGCATTCACTGCCTATGCAGGTAGTGATGGCCATAAGCATAAATAGTTGTAAAAGGGGGTTAGACAGATTCATACATTGCTACTAGATATGGTGACTGAAGAATGCTTTCCTATACAGAACCAGGAAGCTTGTGATTACTAGTGCAGGCGGCAGAAGCAGGGGAGGGCCTTGGATTCAATGCCATGTTGTTTTGGCCCTCCAAAGCAAGAAAGTTCACTAAACTGCAGAGTGAACTATCTGAAGTAGATCTAGAATTCAACTCATAAATAGAATAAAGTTTCTGAAATGGGACATTCTCACTTTTCCTCCCAGCCCACTGAGCCCCCCCCCCTTCAAAATTTTGCTCATGGGGATTAGAGGATCCTTGCAGACAGTGTGGGGGGCAAAGTGGGCATCTGAAGTCAGAATGAGATCTGAAAAATAAGTTTTCCTTCTCTGCCATTTTGCTTGTAGAAGAGACACCTTTGGATGCAACCCAGTCTTGTAGGTTCTGTTAAAATTATTGCAGCTGTCTTGTTAAGTCTGAAATTAGCAATTCAATCCTTTCTTTCAAATTAAAACAGCAATTGGTTAGTATACTGTGACGGATCCCCCAGCCTTATCTGGCTGACACCCTTCGATGCCACCCCTTGTGAATGATTCTGCTAGCTTAGGACGGTTCTGATTTGGGATCTCACAGCTCCTGTCACCACTTGTGAAGTATTCACTGGTCGAGGGACCCTTCTGACAGGGAATAGAAATTGGGACCACTTACACTCCGGCTCAGTAGGTGTGTTGTAGACCTCTCCTCATGAGGCTAGAACTCAGGCTGGAAGCGGGCTCACTCTCTGGACAGAATGGAATCCTCCTCAGCTCTCACAGACATAAACTGGAACTAGAATGTCACTTCGTTGCACCAGCATCTCCTCAACCTCTGCCACTAGTCTGACAGGCTGAGAGCTGGTTCCCCTCAGGGCATATAAGATAGGTAGGAATTATCAAACCGGACTCAGATGGTTAACAGAACAAATTAACTTTACTGAAGCACATTTTATCTTCCCCCTGCACAGCCTTAAACGGTTAAACGTTCCAGATACCTCATTAACTAGTCCTCCTCAGAGAAGTCTCTAAACACATCTGCCTTCTCTGGTTGCTAGCCCTCCACTTTCTTTTTCAGAGTCTCCCTTAACTGCCAAAACTCCCAACTAACTCTTCTAAATGGTCTTAACTGCTCTTCACTGCCACTCTCTCTCAACATTCTATTCAGGACCTGTCACTCAAACAGGGCCTGTCCGTCACATATACTTTAGGTTGTTGTCTTTGCTGTAGTTTCATTTTTCCTTGGCAGACATCCCTATTATATTTTATAGGAAGTTCCATTCGTTTCAAAAGAATCAGAAGATAAAGACTGGAGGCTCTTGATATCCCTGTATCAAATCCCCTTCTCTTTTCATCTCTCCTTGCTAGACCTGAAGAAGCCTGATTTTTATATATAGGACAGGTTGTCAAGGATGTTGTAATGCATCTGAATTTCAGTTCCTCTCTTGCCTTTTGAGATATTTTATATACTTTGGTTCTCTTTCTCTTCTTATAAATCTAAAAAAAACCATAAAATGTCAACCCAAATTAATGTGTTTGACTTGAGAAGATACATGGGTATAATTAGTAGTATTGGGCTTATTTTATTACAGTGGCTTTGATTTAGGCTGCAAATGGTGTGAAAATCATAATTTTGGAGTGAATTATGCAATTGCTTTTGCTGCCCATTTGAATTTATCAGTGGTGGGGGTTGGGGGTATAATTAGGATGAAATAATTTATTTTGAATCTCTGTTGTTTAATAGAGCTAATATTGTCTGCAGAGAAGCATGATGGCATGTAATTTAGTGACTGACTTGAAAGTTAGATGAGTTACTGAATGGAGGGAGAGTGTTTGGATGGGGAACCTTTCCACCAGAGATTTTGTTCCCAAAGGGGGGAGGGAAGCTTTGTGTCAGTAACAGAGAGCTTTCTTTTGTCATTCTTCTGCCTTTTCTTTTATTGTTCTTCTGTTGGGCAACATCCAGTTCTCATTTGGTGTGCCAGAACTTTCTGTTCATACTGTTCCAACATAATAATGGTATTTACTGCACTGTCCACAATACAAAACAACAGTAGATCTCACTGAAAAGACCACATTTTGCCTTAGCATAACTTCCAGCAAAAGCCCATAGCAGTACATACAGAGATGACATTTGAAATGTACATTAAATGTCCCATTATTAAGTAGTAAAGTGTTAATGCAAAACAGGACCACTGGGAAGGGATTGCTCAGCCAATGTGACTGTTCCTGCTTCATCTAAAGTTATAGACATCTGGAAGATATTGCAGACATGCATAGAATTGCTTTTTAGAGGTTTCATTCTTTTCTTGCAATGACATAACAGCGAGTGCTCCTAAGTGTTTATTCATAATTTCCCGGGTAAATTCAGTGTAGATTTCTGCATGAATCTATCATGTACTCTGTTTGAAAGCAGCAATTAAAAAGCAAGGTAAAAAATCAGACCTGTGTTCCACACAGGAAATCTTCTCTACAGAGGGTAACACTAAGGATCTTACCATGTTGGTGAAAATCCCAGGTGTCACAGGTTCAAGTGGTCATGTGAAAGAGCCCTCATTGGCTATACTATAATTGTGTATTTGCCCTCTGCAAAGCATAATCTTATATACTAATAACAAAGCAGCAAAGATCTGAGGATACTTAAATCTGGAGATTGAGGCCATGAATGGAGAAGACAGATCAGCACTGTGCAACTAGTCTATAGAGGAGAGGCTGTTGTGGCGGGGAGGAAATGTGAAGACAGAGGGACAGACAAACATGGGTGGGAAGAAAAGAAGGAAGCAGGAAAAGGAGAGAGGCTATGGGGGCAGGAAAGGGAAAGATAACATGGATGGGGAAGGGAAAATAAGATGCTCCCTGCAAGTCCTTGAGGGTCCCCACTTGTCCTGTATATAAAGTGTGGGAAGACTCTCTATTCCAGCTTTTTTACAATAATCAGAGTTCAGAGTTTAGAGTGATATTTTAGTGCTTGACAATATTTATAGATTTTATGTGTATTTTTAATTACTGTTTCTTACTTCTAACCTCCGAGCTATTTAATCTGGATCAATAAAATAAACATTTTTCCATAAAGGTCACACTACAACACAATAAATATTGTAGAACAAATTAAAATTACTCAATAATAAATATTTATATATTAATTTATTCTATTTTATCAAAAGTGCAGTATTAAAGTACAAGGTGCCCAAAGTGCTCATATAAATTCCTATATTGATTTATTCCACTCTATTAACACTATATATCCAAGAGACAATATATAAAGTACTATACTATAACCATATTCCCTACATAAGTCCATACAATAATATAAAAGTACAAAAGATCACAGTGGCCATGGATATGCTGGAGATAAAGTTTTCCTTTCTTTTTAGATGATGTAGATGTGCCCAGAAACTGTTTTTCATGAGATCGTAACCACTAAAGTAGGTATATTCAATGTAGGAAAAAATCCAGTTCAACATGCACAATTGTTATTGTTTGTGGTTTCTTCACAGGTAGGCTCACCAACAAGGATACCGGGGACACACACACCCTGGAGCCCCGCCCAATGAGCTGTCAACAAAAGATTCTCATTTCACTATTTCTTAAAGGGCAAAAGCATTGAAACTTACAAATAGCAGGATAATCATGGTTCAAACCAGCAGGTACCTGGTCCCTAACTTAAAAATCCAAGACTTCTTTCTGGAGCGAATCCTTCTGAATGTTACACTTTGCACCCCTATCTGCGACATGTAGGACCATTAAATTCCCACACCTCATAGTGTTTATCAGCAAAATGTTGGACCAATGGCGCTTCCAAATTTCCCCCCTTTATTCTGGATATATGTTCCTGAATACTAGTCTTGATGGATCTTACTGTTCTTCCCACATATAACAACATACAAATACACTCTACTACATATACTATGCCTGATGTATTGCACATTGAAAATGCTTTTAGTTAAATAGAAATGATCTGTATAGAAGCATTAGACTATATTAAGATATAGCAGTAAGAATGTACATGGAGACTGCTTGTTTTGTCCTTTAATTGATCTAAAATTGAATACTGTGTAGGAAAATGATCGTATTTAGTTTGTGAAGATACACAGGAGTTGGAATAAGAGATGTAATATTGGTGAACTCTGATTAAGATATGTTCTGTGTACTCTGTATTGTATTATAACAACTCTTGTAGTGCAAAATCTTATTGTTCCTTTCACCCTATTATCCCCCCTTCTTTTTTCTGTACCCCTCTTTATTCTTAAAAAAGGGGGGGAAAATAAAAATACAAAAAAAGAAAGAAAAGAAAATGTTTTTAGCGGAAAGCAGGCTCCTGTGTCTGATCTCTTAAAAAGCTCCCCAGTGTGGCCAATGAACATACATTACAGTGGCCCCAGGGGTGGTGACCAACGGGTCTATCATCAAGCTGACCTGGTGTCCTGAAATCGGAATGCACCAACATATCTTTTAAACTTCGAGTGCACCTATAAGCAAAAGTAGGTAACAACTTGCAGCCTGCAATTCCCTCTAGGATGTGCCAATGATGAAGAATAATACCCCTAATGTTACTAGAAAGGGGGGGGTGTAGTCAACCACCCATCTGACCCTGGATTCTAATGGTTTAACCTTAGGCAGAAACAATTGCCTCCTCTCTATCTCCTGGGTGCATTTTTTCACCAAGGAAAGCACCCGAACTGGGCATCCTCTATCCAAAAAATCATGGCTCAGTGTGACACTTTCCCTCATGAAATCCCCTGAAAGGGAGGAATTTCTCTTTAATCTGAACATTTTCAAAGAGTATGTTTCGATAGTTTGGGTGGATGAGGAAAAATGGAGATAGGGATTGCGGTCTGTGACTTTTTAAAAAGGTCTCACTTGGATGATGTTCAAATTTTTCCAATATACAGTTTAATCAAGAAAATGAATAAGATTGTGGTTACTGTGCCAAGTGTACTTGATATTAGTATTCACCACACTCATCCATGTAGCAAAACCCTCTACTGACTCTGGCCCTTTAAATAACATGAACAAATCATCAATATATCTTTTCAAAAGGATAATGTTGCTAAAGAACAGGTTATAGTCCTGATTCATGATGTACATTTGTCATAAATAGATTTGCAATTCTGGGGGGGGGGGTGGCACAGCCCATAGCCACCCCCTTGCAGTTTTACTTGCAAATTGCCTTTGGAATCTAAAGTAATTTTTCTCCAATACAATATTGAGCAGAGACACCAAAAAAGGGGTGACCCAAAGTGGCTAACATCATTTCCCTTGCCTCCATTTTATCCTCACAATGATCCTGTGAAGTAGGTGAGGCTGAGAGTGTCTGACTGGCCCAAGGTCACCCAGCAAGCTTCCATGGCAAAGTGGGGATTAGAACTCTAACCACTATACAATACTGGTTCTTTAAGGCCCTCTCCTAAAATACCTTTCCTGCCTACCCTCTCCTAAAATACCTAATGCATCCATCCATCCCAAAACACTCCACTCCAAATTTCTGTTCCCACAAGATCTTATGTAACCCATTCTTGGGCCCTATATTATATAGGAAGGAAATAACTAAGTGTTGCAGAAGGTCTTGTTCAAGAAAAACTGCACCAAGTCAATTTATTTTGCCACTCGCACATCACTGCATCCAAGGCCATTGCAGGATCCAAATCGCTAATGGATATGCTTAGAGAATCATTTCCAGAACACAAGCACTTTCAGATTTGTGTTTAATACACCACCCTGGCCAATGGCTACTAAACTTATACACTGAGAAAATTTTCATTAGTTTCAAATCTGGGATTTTCAAACAAATGCCATTGCATTTCAGGCAGACTGTTGCAGGTTCGAATCTAGTCCATTTTCATTATCATTTTGAACAGATAGGATTGGTTCCAGTTCTGCCTTGCCTCAGAAAAGAGCAACGAGAGTGGACGGAATGCTAGACCAGTGACAGTTGGAATCTGTTGGAAAGAATTAAAGAGGGAGAAGGTTTTTGGAGCTACTGAAAGAATGAAGTGGAGATATTGCTGGTTGTTACAAACCTGTTTTGTAACTTTGAAACATTCCCTGTTTAACTACTGTATATATGAGTTTTGAAAATATATCAACTCCTATGTTCTGTCTTGTAAATAAAGATTATTTTTTCTGTTTCTGTTTAACCTGACTAGCTTGAAGTTGTTGGCTGAAGGGAATTAAAGCACATACACAGAACTCAAACACTCTGGTCATGACCAATAGGCCAAGTTTAAGTATATGGTAGCAACGTGTAATAAAGAAAGTTAACTTGGAGTTACCTTTTCCCAATAGCCCTAGGCAGTAACTAGGTGAGGGGAGGTGAATAGAGGGAACATGCAGCCTGTCTTGTGGGGCCTCTGAGAGAGGAGAGAGGGGACCCTGTGTGTATTTGGGTTGTAGTTCTCTGTCTGACAAGAGATGCTAGACAGGTGCCATGTTGTGACTGCCCTTTACTACCTGGGAAACCCCCAGACCTGTGAAGAGAGGTTTAAGGTGGACAGTGGTATATAAGGGGGTCACATATGCCCTGTTACATGCGCAAGAAAAAAAGTGGCTGCTCATTCACAAACATGCATGTTCTTTTCAAGGGGGTTGGAGTAATAAGGATCTGGGACAGCTATTTTTGCACTTAATGACACCAAAATCGCACAGAACGCAATCCTCTCTCTAAACCATCGATGCACTGCATTTTTCCTCAAGTACACTGCCTACACATACAACAAAGGAACCCCAAAAAGATGAGTGTCAGCAGGCAAACTATGACAAAAAACTGGTTGATAAAGCAGTAATAGCATTGCAACAGAGGGTTAGTGCCCAAGCAGAAGAGCACTCCAACCAACAGAGTGCAGTGATGGCTTTTATAAATCCCTATATTCTGAAGCCAATAGGCAGGGAGATGTCATGCTCTTAGTACCTGATTGGCAGGGAGACAATGCTGTTGCCCAGATAGCACAACCCCCCCAAAAATATGCAACTTAATGGAGCTAAGTATCCATACTTTGAGGGACGGACTACTAAGAATATGGTTCCAATGCACCTGTCTTTCTTTATTATTATTACAGCACTTGGCCAGTACGTTAACCATAAAATTTAAGTGCACATTTTACAACCATTTGAAACATGAAGCATATAAGTATATACAATTTAAAAACATAATTTCCTAATATCTATCAAAATTTGTAAAAACCAGGAAGTCAGCATAGTTCTAAACAAGCAACTGAAATGGAGGCCTAGGCTCTAATGGGCTTTTAACGACCAGAGCACAAATTTCGCTATCTGGTGTAATGCAGTAAAATCTGAGTTTGACAGCAGTTTCTCTAATTTTTTCTTATCCGAATGTTCTGAGATACCATCCAGAAAGGGAATGGTTCCAATGCAGAAACAGATTAAGACCATCAGTTTCGCCAGTGGCATCACCAATAAATGCTTATTATGATGCTACTAAAAGAAATAGACTTTTAAACTAATAATATATGATGGATAACCAAGGAAATATAAAAACATGGGAATAAATTCATGCCCAAGGAAAAAACATCCAATTATCCAAAGAAGATGGCCAATTAAGAGAGAAAACAGTGTTTGAACAACTAATCAGTGAAGATTCAAAGCATTATATAAACTTTTATTGAAATATGCCACAGAATTGGGACAAGTTAAAAATTGTATGATAATCTGGAAGAAAGTGTCTCTATGAGTCAATGGGAAAATTTATGGACAAAAAAATCAAATTTACCGACTGTCCAATGTTAAGAGAGAATTGGTATAAAATGTTTTTAGATGGTATATCACTCCTAAGGATCTTGCAAGAACCAGTAAGGATTATAGTGGAAGGTGCTGGAAATGCCAATATACTGCTGCAACATTCTAACATATGTAGGAGACATATAAGAAGGCGAGAAGATATTGGATAAAAATTCATGAAGAGATGCAACAGACATTAAAGTTTCACTTTATGCTGAATCCTAAAAATATGTTATTAAATATTTTACTTAGTAATACGAAAATACATAGTAAGCTTTTTAAATATATGGTGACAGCGACAAAATGGAAGGCAGATTCTTGTCCAGATGTGTCTGAGTGGATGAACAAATGTCTGAATATATATCTATGGCTAAATTAACTTCCGATATGAATAATAGACCAATTTTAGAATTTCAGGAAAAAATGGAAAGTCCTTTTTTGGCTACATAGCTGGTAATCAAGAAAAATTAAGAATAGCTTTTTTATGAAAGTAGGCTAATTAGAAAATGAATATTTTAAAATGTTGAATATAAAATAGTGAGCATAAAATAAGTAAGTAGATGATGAGGAGCAATATTTTCTAGCTTAAATGTGCTGTTATATATTCTGTTATTTTTTTTCTTTTATGTAGTTATTGTCCTTTTCTTTTCCAATAAACTTTTAAAAATTCCCAAGACACACCTTCCCTCCATGGAGTTAAATTAAAGGAATGTTTCTGAAGCTGATAGGTAGGAAGTCAATCAGTGGCAGTGCTCCCCTGAGTCCTGATTAGCAGGGAGACTATGCTGTTGCCATGGTAGTGCTCTCCAAAAAGATGTACCTTCACCCCTCCCCTCCAACAAAGTTAATTTGAAGGAATGTTGGTTGTTGTGGATATTCCGGGCTGTATAGCCGTGGTCTTGGCATTGTAGTTCCTGATGTTTCGCCAGCAGCTGTGGCTGGCATCTTCAGAGGTGTAGCACCAAAAGACAGAGATCTCTCAGTGTCACAGGAATATTTCCAAAGCTGATGGGTGAGGGGGTCAGTGCTCCACCCTTTTTGATAACTTAATTGGCAGAGAGACAATGCCATTGTCTGGGAAGCACTGAACAAAAAACACACTCATGAGCACCATGCACATTCCTCTTCTCACCAATAGAATTAATGCTAAGGGCACAGGCTGTTCCTTAGAATCCAATTAGTTGGTAATCTTGCTGTTAAGGAAAACAAGATGCTGCCACTAGCCCAGTGCCTGCCTGTCTGTGCTGCCTCTGCTCAGTCAGAACCAAAATGAAACATGCAAACTTTTTGGTAGGAGAGACGAAAAATCGATGATGATCTCGCGAGGTAGCTGACGCTTCGTTGCATATTTTGAAGAACCCCGACGGACTTCCAAAATGGCGCTTTTTACCTCTTCTTTAGTTGCCCTCGCGGGTGTCGCCAATAGTTCCGAGGCCAGATCCCTTAAATCCTCATTTTCCTCCTCTTTCACGTTCTGGAGGCGCAAAATTGTCTGTGTTCGTTCCACTTGTAGCCCGATCAGCTGGTTCTCCACCAGCTTTAGCTCTTTATTCATTGCCCTCGCGAGTGATGCATTTTCCCGAGCAGACTTCTCTGCCCCCCCGCTACTTCCTTAATGGTTTTCACTTCGCTCTCAATTAAGCCCACCTTTTGATCTGTTTCATTCAGCTTGTCAACAAAGGGCTTTATGGCTTCGATAACCGACCTCTTCACCAAGTCCTCGAGCGACTCTCCTTTCCCCTGCAGGGCAGCCGAGATTGACTTGCCCAAAGTGGGACTCTGCTTTTTCGCTGCCATTTTAGGGGGGGGGGGACCGCCGACCAAATTGTGAAACTCAGCGAGGGGGAAGAATGAGCCTTCTTAGCTTCAGATCCCACCACTCCTTCGCATGCGCTTGTAATAACAGAAGGGATTCGCTTACTTACAGGCTTCCGCCTAGTTCTGCTCTTTGCCATTTTCCATGGCCCAGAAAAACAACAACGGGCGGCCCCGGTACCAATAGAAATCAAAACAACCAAACCGGGGCTCTAAGACATTTAGAGCCAAAAATATACTCTAATTTTCTGTATTACAAAGTGCAAACAGTGCAATAAATACAAACATGGATACAGAATATATTATATAAATTTTGGAAGTGCAAAGATACAAAGTCCAAACATATATCACAATATTTTGTTGTCCAGAAACGTCAGAAAGGTTTTTATAAAGTGCCAGTTGCCAGTTGTCAGTACATCAAAGGGAGCCGGTAGGTAGGGAGTTGTGCACAGTACTTATATATTCTCACAGTCCAAAATCATGAATGTAATTAGACGAACGCCGACGGAAGTTTGCTGGCAAATATCATTAACCCGTTTCGTGAGTAACACGACTCACTTCCTCCTGGGCTTAAAACAATTCGGACTGGTCATAAGTATGTTACAAGCACAAGGCATACTCTCCTACCACTCCACACTTTCCACGGACATGTCCCGTCGGCGTTCGTCTAATTACATTCATGATTTTGGACTGTGAGAATATATAAGTACTGTGCACAACTCCCTACCTACCGGCTCCCTTTGATGTACTGACAACTGGCAACTGGCACTTTATAAAAACCTTTCTGACATTTCCGGACAACAAAATATTGTGATATATGTTTGGACTTTGTATCTTTGCACTTCCAAAATTTATATAATATATTCTGTATCCATGTTTGTATTTATTGCACTGTTTGCACTTTGTAATACAGAAAATTAGAGTATATTTTTGGCTCTTAATGTCTTAGAGCCCCGGTTTGGTTGTTTTGATTTTCCATGGCCCGGCAGCACTCGAGGTGCCGCACACATCTGCCGGCCTCCATAGGAACAAATGGGCAATTTACCCCCTGCATCAATTTCAGGGGGCTCTTCCCGTCGCGTTCCGGACCCTGCCTCCCTCACTGGGAATCCTGGGGGCTAATCTTCGCAGATCAGCCGCCCGGTCAGGCTGCTCGGGCACTTCCTCCCGGACCTGCAGAGAGGAGCGTCCGACATGGCCGAGAAAACAAAACCGAATCCAGTAGGAGGGACTCATTATAGCTTCTTGCCTCTAATTGGGTCCACCGTTCCAGAAGCTTCTTTAACAAAATGAAACAGCAAATTGTGTGTTTATTTCTGGCTTGTTTCATTTTGCACACCTTTAATGGCTACACCTTCCGCCTTCTCAAAAATAAGTGTTTTTGAAAAGGGAGTGGGGAGAACTGTCAGGAAGGAAATGTACTTACCCATTGAGGTTATTGAGAGTCTTCTTGTTGAATGCTCTTTTTTTTTAACCTTTTTAGCATTAACAAGAAAGCTGAAAACATCCCAGTGGTTTTCAAGCTGAAAATGATGCATGGAGGGGTTTATACATTACTACTGATGAACAGCAATAAATGAAGACGGCACTTCTCTTTGCAACATTCATCAAAGTAGTACTTTTAGCCCATGCTCAGGCTCACTCATTTCATTAATTTTTTTTTAACCTTCTCTCCTATTACTCCCCTTATGCTAGGGGAAACAGTTGCATAACATTTTTATGGAAGCTTATTGGCTGCATGATATTTCTTGATACCATTTTCAGAAGTCATTTTCAGCCACTCCAACGGGGTAGTTAAAAGTTACAGCAAGTCTTTGATGTGTGAGCAGTTGATCCCAGCCTCCATCATGTTCAATACAGCCTGTGATATAAAAATCACAGAGCCTCTGAATTAATAATTCCAGCCAGATGGACAAAGCAGTTGCCAAGCCCTGCCCGGGAGAATAAGGCATGAATGGAATGCAAATACAAATACAGAATGATCAGGTGGGATTAGTTCCTACCACCCCCAAGCTATGGACATGCAGTCATTGACAACAAAAGTTCCCTCTGAGTCACCCCCCACATATTCCAAATCACCCCTCATTTCCGTGATTTACATCCCATCCTTCAGCTGATGGGCCATCAATCAGCATTGATAAGTTGTAAATTTCTTCCTGGTGACATGTAAATTCATATAACCTAGCTCCAGGGACATTAATGAGCGATTGTTTCTTTGTCAAACAACAGGAAAAACCAATCTTACTCTTTTGTCGCACCCCGGCAGCAACAATCAAAGGTGCTAAAACTTTTGTCATTCTTAGGAACTGACATTTATAGTCTTTTGTCTCAATGGCCAGGAGGGCTCCCTAGCCTCAGGACATGATTTACCCTATAAGAATCAGGGCTTAGCCACACCCAAATTGTATACATTCATCCAGCATAGAGCCCTCAGAGTCTCTCTCTCTCTCTGAGGCCTCTTCCCTGTCCGAAGATGCAGGACGCTTGAAGTTCTCTTTTTCCATGCAGTGCTCTACTCTCTTGGATATGTAAATATCCACCCTCACTTTATTCCAATCTCTGGCTAATTTCCTAGGACTCTGTGTGTCTGTGCCAACAGTTTATTACTTCTTGTGCGTGTGCATTTTCTCCTTTAAATAAAGTTACTCTTGCTTTGAAGAATATCTATCTTGGGGAGAGGATGCCCGTAAACATTGATGGAGGTCCTTCTCGTTACTCTTCTTGCATAGCCTTACTCCTTGCTACTGTCAGGTCCAGTATATATCTAAACTGTACTGACTCCATTTTCTAATGCTTCTAGTGTTTAAGTGCTTTCTCCCCAGGTGCACCAGTTCCCAGGCAGCATTCCCACCGGAGGAGACTGTTTTGTCTAACACCGTTCCACCAAGCATTGGCCTTGAAGGAGAGCAGCTTCCCAGGACTGAAGGATGTTGTTTTGAGAACTGTGGGGGGAGGCTGTTCCAGATGGGTATTGTTACTCTGTATCCTATGCTTGCTCTTCATTGGTAACAATGATCATGTACCATCCTGAGTCTCCTATTCAGGACAGTGGACTATAATGGACCTTTTCTGCAATAAAGTTTCCTTTGCCAGACACTGGACTTGTTCTTGCTTCTAAAGGAAACCTTGTAGAGAGTGCCTTATTTAGCCACAGTCTGACATTTTGTTACCAATGATGTCTGAGTCGGGCCCAGCGGAATCCAAGGTTGTCCCGGACAGGGATCCTTTGTTCGATCCGTATGCGTCTCCCGACAATCAACCTGTGCAACCCGTGCAAGCCCAAGACTCCCAGGAGCTGGGAGCAGCCGGGAACGGAACCGGAGCCTCCACTTCCACCCCGCCTCTCATCGAACTCAGTACTCGGGACGAGATCAAAGTAGACCTCGGGGCAAGGCCGAAAGCGACCGCTCTCCCCTTGATTTCGGTACCCACCCCGTCGGAGTGGGGTGCCAGACCCCGAGAAACCAGAGAGCGTCGGGCAGGTGGACTCCATCCTCGAGTTTCGATGGAAAGGCGCCGAAGCCTAGGAACCGTCCTGGAGCTAGACAGCAGCCAACCATGGAGATATTGGAACAGGACGTTCGAGGAGAAGGAGGGAGATACGTCTCGCCGCGGCGCCCTGAGTTGGGACTACTCCGAACTTGCTCCGTGGAAAGAGCCAACGGAGGTCCCTGAACAAAGTTGGGAGCAGATACAAGGTCGCACCTATGCGGTGGATACTAGCATCTCGGCCGTGACGGGTATGGCCAAGGGGATTCTCGCCGCGAGATCGAGAGTCGTCCAAGGGGACCCTCCTCCTTGGGGCCCCTTTTCCCCGGTGAGTGCAACGAATGAAGGTTTCATAAGCGAGCAACCGGGGCCAAGTCAAATGCAACAGTTAGAAGCTAAACTGATGGAGATGGAAGAAAGTTTGGCTCATGCCATCCATTTAATTTCGGCAATGGGAGCAGGGGAAAGACTGTCTCCTGAAGAGATGGCGCTGCAGATAGCTACCCTCCAAAGTGTCATCTCATACCCGGTGGAGGATGTCCAGCAGCGGCCGTCAGTTACCGGCGAGGGGGGCACCTATCCGGGCGAATCGGGAGAGCAACCCAAGGAACTTCCCGCACAACAGGAAATTCCACCGAGAAGGGATGACCCGGTTGAGCCACCCGGAGAGACTCCCACCGACCCTCCTAACCAGGAAGGGGACGCGCCGCCAGACGAGACCCCCGTTGAGAGACCAACAGAAGGGGAAGAAAAGCCTAGTGATACACCGGTAATACCCCCTCTTACCTCTCCTATAACGGTCCGGCCGGACCAAGCGGGAGCACCCGCGGCTCCATCCGAGGAGGGAGCCCCTCGTCAACCGCGAGACATTGTCCCCGTCGGGCAACCTACGGGAGAAGGTCCAACAGCGCCCAGAGGCCAGCCGCTACTTCCCAGATTAACAACGCCCGGAGGGGCAAGCCCGCGCGGCCTTCCACCTATTCAACCCTCGCCGCTGCGGCCCCTCTCACCTCGACCGCAGCTCATACCGGTGCGGCTGCCCCAGGACCAGCCCGTCTTACCACCCCCGAACCAACCGGGACGACCTGCACCACTACGACCCCTCCAACCACCTCCGCAGCGGCCGATCCCCATTCAACCACATCAACCTCCTCCACCTCGACAGCCACCGCCAACGCCTCCTGTGTTACCCGCCAGACCGAGACTGCCGCCTCCTGCTCGCCCGCCATTGCAGCCTCCGGCCCAACCAAGGCCAACCCCGACAGCGCAACCCCGGCAACCAGCGCCCGCACCTCCGGTCCAACCTCCGCCTGCACCACCAGCTCAACCCCAGCCGGCACCGCCGGCCCAACCGCTGCCGGTACAGCCGGCACCGTTGCCACGACCGAGACTCCAGTTACCTCCTCATGTGCCTCAAGGGCAAATAGAACTGCCGATGGACTTTTACCCAGCGCCTGCTCCGAGACAAGAACTCCCGATGGGCTGGGTGAAGCTGGAAGCCACCTTCGATGGAGATCCCTCTAAGTTGGGATTTTTCTTAGTACAAGTGGTGCAGTTTTTCAATCGATGGGGGCACCTTTTCGGCAGTGAGGCCAGTCAAATCGAACATCTCGGATCTCGTTTGCAGGGCAAAGCAGCAGACTGGTATGTAGGACTATATAATGTTGGGGCCCCAGAACTAGATACTCTCCAGGGGTTGGTGGATGCTATCCGTGCTCAATATGAAGACCCCTTAGAGGAAACCAGGGCCCGAACAGAATTGCAAGCCATTAAACAGGGCAACCTGTCAGTAAGAGACTATGTTACAAAATTCCGACAATTAGCAGCCAAGTGCCCTAGGTGTGAGGAGTCCACCAAAATTATTCTGTTCAAACAAGGCCTTAACCCGAGACTCTTGGACAGAGCCCTCATGCAAGACAATCCCCCCACGCTGTTAGGGTGGATCCAACTCGCTTGCGAAGTGGAGAATCGCATTTTGGAAGTCCGTTTGGTTGAACAACAACAACAAACGGGACAAAGAAGACCATTGACCTTACAGAGGGCAGCACGAGGAGCTAGCTACGCCACCCGTGGAGCGAGAGATGCTAGATGGCAACAAGGACTGTGTTTGCATTGCGGACAGGCTGGTCACTTTGCAGCACAATGCCCTTACCGGCCTGTGCAAAGACCTCCGCTCCAACTACGGCGTCCAACCCCGGCTCCGTTTTCTACGCTCCAACGCCCAACTCCAGCACCCCGGGCGAATAGAGGCCGCGGCACTTCCCAAAGGCCAGCCTCAGAGAGAGGGCTGGAAGCGGAAGAAGTTATGGAGTACGACCCCGCTTCCCCATCTTCAGAAGTCAATCCGGAAAGTCCCCAGTCGGGAAACGAGATGGATCTGTCGTAAAAGGGCCCAAACGACAGATCCGCCCCAAGCCCGTCCCTGCACGGAACCGGCCGCCTGGGTCCATTTTATTCATGCCCGTGACTCTGATCAACCCAGAGAGAAAAATGCACATTCGAGTACAAGCTCTTATTGACTCGGGCTGCTCGAGAGACATCATAGCCCCAGCTCTAGTTAATGGACTGGTCTTACCAACTCGGGATTTACAAAATCCAGTAATCTTTGAACAAATGGATGGTACCAACATGAATCCTGTTACAACTGAAACCATCCCGGTGATCACAGGCATGGGACAACATTGGGAGAAGAGGTCCTTTGTCATCAGCTCTACTGCCAAATACCCGTTAATACTAGGTAGCAAATGGCTATGTGATCACAATCCCTACATAGACTGGGCACAAGGATGTATTACCTTCAGTCACGCCAACTGTAAAAATCACCGTTGGAATCAAAACTGGGGCGAAGATCCCACTCATAAAGAAAAGGCCCTCCTTACCCAAGAAGAAGTCAACCAAATACCCGAACCTTACTGGCCTTTTCTAAATGCTTTCTCGGAGGAGGAAGCTGATACTCTACCCCCGCATCGACGAACAGACTGTGCGGTGGAAATCTTACCCGGAGCCTCACTGCCCAAAGGACGACTCTACCCCATGAGTCTCCATGAACGCGAAGAGCTCCGGAAATTCATCGACACCAACCTCCAACGAGGTTGCCTCAGCGCCTGTTTGCCTCAGCGCCTGTTTGCCTCAGCGCCAAAACCAGGAAAGGGAAGCCTCCGGGTCTCCTGCAACCATTGGAAACGCCAAGCAGACCCTGGGAAGTGATATCCATGGACTTTATCACGGATCTACCTATCTCAAAAGGACATACTTGTATTTTAGTTGTGGTAGATCTGTTTTCCAAACAAGCTCATTTTATCCCTTGTACTGCTATACCCTCCGCTCGAAAGCTGGCGGATCTGTTTCTAAAGCACATCGTAAAATTACATTCTTTTCCGTCCAAGGTGATTTCGGATCGCGGCGGACAGTTCGTTGCCAACTTCTGGCGGGAGCTTTTGAAAATGTTGAATATTGAGCAGGGCATCAGTTCAAGCCACCACCCACAAACCGACGGGCAATCCGAAAAAACTAACCAAATTTTAGAACAATTCCTTCGTTGCTACATCAATTTTCAACAAGATAATTGGGTGGACCTTCTCCCTCTAGCCGAATTCTCCTATAACAACAGTGTACACGCTTCAACGGGAGAGGCCCCATTCAAAATTGTATACGGGACTCACTTCAATCCCTTCCCATTGGACGCACCCCCTCTCCATTCCTCTAAACTGCCCGATGTATCTTCATGGTGGGGGGAGGCGGCGCAGCAATGGACTCTTATTAAGAAACACCTTGAAAAAGCCAAACTGGATTATAAAAAATACGCAGATCGCCATCGTGTGGCCGAATGGGAATTACAACCCGGAGATCATGTGTACATTTCCACAAAAAACCTAAAACTAGCTCAGACCAGCCGCAAACTCGCTCTAAAATTCCTGGGACCTTTTCCTGTGCGCAAAATAATAAATAAAGTGACTGTTGCTGTAACTTTGCCCAAAAACCTGCGCCATGTGCATGATGCTTTCCATGTCAGCCTTTTAAAGAGAGCTCCCACCGACGACAAATGGCACATCAAAGCTCCACCCATTCCAACTTTGATAGACGATCAAATACACTATGAGGTACAACAGATCTTGGACTCTAAGCTCAAACGAAATCAGCTTTTTTACCTCATCAGATGGAAGGACTTTGATTCTGGTTACGATGAGTGGGTGCACTCTGCACATGTTCATGCTCCTAGATTAACCAAAGCTTTTCATACTCGCTATCCATATAAGCCTGGGGGGGATCTATTTTAAGGGGGGCAGAATGTCAGGTCCAGTATATATCTAAACTGTACTGACTCCATTTTCTAATGCTTCTAGTGTTTAAGTGCTTTCTCCCCAGGTGCACCAGTTCCCAGGCAGCATTCCCACCGGAGGAGACTGTTTTGTCTAACACCGTTCCACCAAGCATTGGCCTTGAAGGAGAGCAGCTTCCCAGGACTGAAGGATGTTGTTTTGAGAACTGTGGGGGGAGGCTGTTCCAGATGGGTATTGTTACTCTGTATCCTATGCTTGCTCTTCATTGGTAACAATGATCATGTACCATCCTGAGTCTCCTATTCAGGACAGTGGACTATAATGGACCTTTTCTGCAATAAAGTTTCCTTTGCCAGACACTGGACTTGTTCTTGCTTCTAAAGGAAACCTTGTAGAGAGTGCCTTATTTAGCCACAGTCTGACAGCTACTAATTCCCCTCTCTTACCCGCAAGGAGTCTCATTCCAGTAACAGATGATCTTTTCACCCAAGTTCAAAGACATTTATGCTTATGTACAAATAAGTTTACTTACCATGTTACAGCTACTCACAGCTGCAAAATGAGATCTTGGGATTTCCTATTTATTTCCTCAAAACTATATTGGGAAGCAAGAAGACATAGTTTTAAAAGTATATTAGGCTTAATGATCATTTCAAGTTTTTGTAATTTTGCAGAATACAGCAGCAAAACCACAGCAGTGGTTTTTTTAAACTCCATGAAGGTGCATCTTTTTGTGTGTGTGCTACCTGGGCAACAGCATTGTCTCCCTGCCAATCAGGTCCTAGAAGCATGACTCCTCCCTTTGCAAGATCATGGGAAAGCATGGTACTGATGAAGAACTTGGAGCACTAAATGGATTGTAGTGCAAAAATGAGCCATTCACATCAAGAGCAATCAGGAACAAATAGGAAACCCAGCAATAAATAAGAAAACCATTTCTCCAAAAGTCAGTATTGGACATCTCCCTTTAACAAAGGAAATCCAAAATAATTCTGTACAACTGTGCTTTGTATCCATCACTTTTGCTTAATGGTTTCCCAGTTTCAAGTTTGTCCCAGGTTGTGCTAGGATGGTGAATCCTCAGTCAATGAACATACACAGTATCAACAGCCATATCTTACCAAATAATCCTTGTAATGGTTTAGTGGACATATCGACATAACATTTCAGCAGTCATATTTCCATAAACAAATCTTTGCAAAGCTCCTAGGATATTCCTTTTTCTACTAGAAAACATTCATGTGCTACATAAAAGGTAAAGCTTTTAAGACGTCCTTGAGGATCAGTTTAGATGTCATGGCCCCCACAGGCTAAAAGCTTCTTTCCCATAACAGTACATCACATAGAATGCATGGAAATGCTCTTTACCCATACATTCTTCCCATCATGTGCGAAGGGTAAACTTTGGCAATGGGGAGCTGGTGTGTGAAGGTTTCATTTGACTGTGATGCACAGATATGAGGCATTGAAATTGCAGTGTTTCATGGAGTGCTGCCACAGAAAGAGAGCTTCAGTGGGGCTTACACGAATGTGGTAATGCTTAAATGGCCTGGGATATACTCTGAGATGTGGTGTTAAATTTCTCAGCAAACATTATTAACTCAATTAATCAGAAAAAGGATAAATTAAATTACTAATTCCTAATTATCCAAAAATAGTTAAACTCAAGTAGGCAACACAAAATGAACAATTAGGTAATTTGCCCTAGAAATGGAGATCTTTTTAAGCCAACAACATTTTAAATCAAAATGATGGGATGAAAATAAGTGTAATGTTACTAATTGCATCCATTTATCTTCTCAAGTCAAGTACGTAAATCCACAGCGACCTTATACATTTTGACAAATGAATATGAAAAGAACAAAGGCTCTTCAACAGACCAGCCTCCCTAATAAAGAGAGGAATGCAAGGCCAGGTGCATATATTTACCACTACCTCTTCATTCTCTTTTTAGAATGATGCCAAAGGCACATCAGCAAAAGCCCTCACCAGAAATGACATAAACTGCCAATCCAGTGGAATAACCTGTTAGTGCTACTCCCACCCTCCCAACTCATATAATTGTTTTTGTGCTAAATCAAATTAAAATTCTGATTTGCAGTGCACTTTGTATGCTGGTGCTCTGCCTGATTATTATTTGTTATTATAAGTGCACATTATTCTCTCTCCCCACCCCACTTCACAACTATTTATTAGCCTTTTCTCTCGAACACTCAGGAAGAAGGTTAACTACTTCAATAATCTAGTAATCAGCTTTTGTTTACATAGGAAAAAAATTGGTGTGTGTGTGTGCAATGAGCATAGATGAGCCATCTTATCTGCATGACATTATAATGGTTATAATGGTTTTTATCGATGACTATGGAGATAATATAGTTAAGCCACACAGTGAATTGTGGCCAGTTAAACTTGATTGGTTCAAACACTGGACTTGGTAAGGAAGCCATTACTGAAATCTTCCACACAACAAAATCCTGAATGCACCAGTAGTGGTGGAATGGACAGGTAGGAGCCTACCCAATAGTAAAAGCAACATCCATAATAACAAAAGGGGCTTCTATTCTAGTAATTCAAGTATGAGACTTGGGATGAAAGTATGACCAAGTATAACAACCCAAACAAAACTAAGGCTGCAATCTTAAGAACACTTCCCTGGGAGTAAGACTTATTTCTGAGTAGACCTGCTTAGGACTGCTCTGCAAGTGTTTGTCTGCTTCGGAAATTTATGTCACTTTCCAGTTCATGTGCTAGGGCAAAACTGGAAGACCAGAAAATAATACACACACACACACCCCAAAAAAGTGCAATTCATTAAATGGATTATGTTATTCTTCTGGAGTTTTATTGTCCACTGATGAATCAAGTTACAATGAGAGAGAGGGGTTTCTTTGGCTTTTTATTTTTGCATGTAGCCCCCCCCACACACACACACCAACTGCAGGGAGATATAAAAGGGGAGGAAAGGAAGGCAGGTCAGTCAACCCTTTGGGAAAATTTGTACTCTGCCACTCTTCTGTTCATCACACTCAACAAGCATTGTGTTAGCATTATATTACAAATTGTATAGCAAGAAGCATGCTTTGCAACAAGTGGCCACTTTCTCTTCTGATGACAAAAGGAGTCTTTCTAGCACATGAAGCAGACTTGGGTAGATTCTGAAAGGCCATGGATGACAGGCTATGGCAGATAGATCCCTGTACCATTGCAGCAAGAATTTCGGGCTCTTGGTTAAATGGTTTTATTCAAAAATCAGATCATTTCCACAGATATATCCATAGGATTACTCAGAAGCAAGGTTAGCAACTAAGCAGTAGGAAACAGGTTGACAGGAATGGTAACATGTGGGAAAACCCTTCCTCTTAACACTTGCATTTACTCCTTCCCCCTCCCAACAGTAAAACAGGACTTTTGGCGCAAACTCATCCAGAGAGCATCTCACATATTTGTACTATCAGGTTGAGACACTGGCCAAATCCACATTCACCTCTCACCCGCATTTCCCCCGGTATTTTTGTGTTTGTCTTCAATCCGCAAATTTCTCCCCTCCGTTCACATTCCATCCTCAAATGCGTTGTTCTCGCGTGCTCCTACGGTCACACAGTGACTGGAATATTTTTTGAACTGACTTTTCCGTTATTTCAATCTCGCCTTATAAGGAAACGTCAATGAAGCGATATAACACGTGACCGTGAAAACAAATGGTTCACGTTTTCTGGCGGGGGATTTGAAATAACTATAAAAAGGCAAGCATTTTGTGGAGATTTCTTTGTGGGTGTTAGTGGATGGTGGGTTTGGTTGATGTAGGAGGCGTGACGGAGGTCCTGCTCTGTGTTTTCTTAAATTCGAATGATTGATTCACCGTAATTTCGATATCACAGTCATCCAGAGAAAAATAAAAAAAACAGTTAAAAAGGATGTTTTGCGAGTCTGTTCTGAGGAGGGATTCACCCCAAAATGATTTTTCAAATGACCAGATTTGATTTAGAAACAACATGATCAATAAATCCAATGCTATGAAGTCAAAAACAGTCTTTTGCAGACTACGGAGCACTTGAAAGTTGAATCAGCCAATAGGAACTCTCGGAACGGCCGGAGAGACAGGAAGGGGGGTGGCTTTTTAAAAAAACCACGTAAATTGCGCATTTGCCCGTTTATGTCCACTGTGAAACTCCCGATGAAAACCTGTTACCACATATTCGGGAGAAATGCGAATGAAATGCGTCTGTTTAATGAGGTAATGTGACCGGCACTCAGGATTGCGTGGAGAATGCGGGGAATATGCAACTTAGATTGAGTAATGTGGATTCGACTACTGAGAAAGCAAGAGATCAAAGTTGAGAGATAGTTGTGCATGGGAGTGAGCAGTATACAAGGTAAGAAGCACTGAGAGTTTCTACAGTCCATTAGATAAGGTACTTGCAGCTTCAATAAGCCTGTGAAAGCAAAACAGTTATGGCATCGGCAATATGACATCAAGTTCTAGCATGAAACGTTGGTTCAGAACAACAGGTCAGCATTAAGTAGTGGCATGGATGGGGCACAGACATGACAGATTCCATGTATTTATCGGCACATACAGGCAAGGATGAAAAGGACCAATCATGTCTGTCAGGTTCTATCATGAGTGCTGCAGTGCTGTACACCAGCACACCTGACCTCGACTTCTGGCAGCCACCAGGGATATTGCAGTGCCTTGCTCCATGGCAGGAGGAGGGGTACACCTCACCCTCACTCCCTCTCAATCCACTCACAGGCCTGCTGAACTCCCAGATGCCACCTCCTGCTTACAGCTCGTTGTTCCTTCTCTTCTTCAGCCCCTCTGCTCTTCCTCCTTCCATCTCTCCCTCTCAATCCTCCCCTCCTAAACAACCCACCCTCTCCTCTGGGTGGACTTCCCTTATATCTCTTCACCCATTCCCAGCTCCACCTGCCAGCCATGCCCCCCCAGCACTCTAGCTGCTGCCCTGGCTGTCTTAGGCAGCCACACCTGTGCCTCCTTTGCTAGCTGCTGGGCTTCCTTTGCTGTTTGCCTCAGGCAGCTCCACCTGAGGTTGCTCTGTTCCAGCCTCTCTTTTACAGCCTTCTCTAGCCTGCCTGCTGGTTGAGGTGTGGCCTGGTGCTATCTTTGCTGCTCTTCAGCTACTGCTGGTGATCTTGCTGTCTAGTCATCTCTGATGTCTGTGCCCTCTCCCTCCTGGCTTGGGCACCTATTCCCCCACCAGAGGATGGGGCTGGCTGGCTTCCCCCTGCCCCGTTTGACTCTCTGGGGCTTGGGTGTTTCTTTCCTTTCCTCTGTTGCTGGAAGTGACAGGGTCTTGGCATCTGTCGGGGAAGCTAAGTGGTGGTCGTCTGGCTGTCTCCCCTCCCCTTCTCTGTTAAATCTGAGGGCAGAGCCTCAGACCCCCGACAACGTCAACAAAAAAAATAGATAAATCTGTACTCAGCATTAAGAAACAAACACTTCTATTCCAAAATTTCCAGGGTAACAATTATCAGTATATTATACATCACAAGATTTCACTGATTTTCAGTTTTGCTTTTGTAATGGAGCACTCCAAATCACTGTCTTCATTTAAGATCACCCCTTAAAGCCATATTGGCGAAGTATGTAAACTACTGAGTTAATACAGGTTGAGTTCTGTATGTAGTATGTGATGTGATTACTTCTCCATACTGTTACAGGGACCTCCTTCCCAGATGTCAGCTGTCCGCTCTGACTCCATCTTGGCTAGATTCATTGTTCAGCCATTTTAGGAGTTAGCATGCCATACTTTGGAGAACAAAAGGCCGAGGCTCTTCCCTGGCTATGCTAATGAGTGGCCATAACTTTGGGCTGCAAATTCACTGATGGGATATTGGCATGCCTACCCATTGCCACAGAGGCTTGCACCCATCAATATAATCTCATTTGCAAGGACAACTCTTTGGGAGAACAAAATCTGATTACTATCAAGCACCCAGATGGCTTTGGTTACTTGTACTGACTTGTTTGAATTTCTCCCATCAACCTGCCTGCCTTTTTTGCATCCTTCAATCCCCTTTTGCATGCTCTGCCTAGAGGCAATCATCTTACCTTTCTGGGAAACCCCCTTCCTAGCTCATTCAAATTCAGGAAATCCACAGGTTCACACCCAGGGCTTCCTCTGAATTCCTGGATGTTATAGTTATTTCTTTGATATTCTTTTGTATGATTCAGCTAGCCATAGGCAGGCAGCCTAATCCCCTGTGCTGACTCAGAGACTGCCCACTCCATTCTTCTCTTCTGAAACCAGCCAACCTTTTCCTTGGGACCTTCAGAAGCCCTGCCTGAAGTCCTCCTCTCTCGCTTTCTGGACCATCAAAGCAGACAACATACTCTACCCAGGTCAGCAGACTGAGGATAGGTGAACTCTTTTTCTGTTCATTCCTTTCTTTGGGAAATTCTCTTCCAACCCCTCCCCCACCTTGTGACCATTTTCAGGTGCAGAATTCCCTCTTAGCCAGAGGCTTGGTTCTCTTTTACTCTGTCTCCTCTCATGTTCCTATGCATCTCCCTTTGAACACAACAATTATACTGTTCTTATACGTAAACTTCTTTTCTGTGCACTCTTTTCCTTTGGAAACTCTTTTCTCCCATCTTTAAATCTCTCTTTCTCTTCCATGTGGCCATTCCCAGGTGCAGAATTCTTTCTCAGCCAGAGGCTTGATTTTCTTTTACTTTCTCTTCTCTCATGTAACTCTTCATATGCATGTTCCTTTGAACATAACTTCACTGTTCTTATACTTCAGTAACTTTTTAAATTCCTGTACCCCTATATTTCACTCAATAAATTCTAAACCTTGCTTTGAAAAGAACTGGTTGTTTTGTGATTACTGCTAGCCTATTAGAGGCATTTTGAGCCTGCTTGCCTACTATCCAGGTAAAAGAATTGTATGTTCTGCTCTTCCAACTCAGCAAGTGTGTCAGTTTCCAAGCTAGCCAGGCTGTGGAAGCAGGAAGAAGTTTCCCACTGACACTGAGCTTAATTCCCCCAGATGGGTTGTTGTTCTGGGCAAGTGTCACAAATCCAAGTCAGAGATTCCACATGTGTCTAAGTAAACACACGAGAGGGAGCGCCTATGATATCAACACACACATCTCTTCCACCCTTACCTACCACACAAAACAATAAAAAATGGGCTGTGGGCCAATGTGGTAAAAGTGTTGGGGTATGAGTTGAATGCAGAATGAAACCATCACACATCCTCTACATCAGCGATGGCAAACCTATGGCATGCGTGCCACAGCTGGCATGCAGAGCCCTGTCTGTGGGCACACGAGCCAAGTCGCCGATCGCTAGGTCCAGGGCTCATTTGGAGGGGGAACACCTGGAACAGCGTTCCAGTAGCTCTGAGCAGAGATCACATGGGTTTTGGCCCTGCCCACGTGATTCTTTTTCCTCAAGGCTGCCTCCCTGCTGCCTGTCTCTTTAGCAGCAGGAAGTGGAGGCAGCAGCCGGGCTGCTGGGGCTGGCTTTCTAAGGAAGAGTAAGCTGCTTTGATTTAACTTGCTTTACTTTCAGTCGTGGCTCTTGAGTGAGTGAGTGAGAGAGAGAGAGAGAGAGAGAGAGAGAGAGAGAGCGCTTGCAAGCAGGGCTGCTGGTCTGAAGAAGGGCAAACTGCTTTGATTTAACTTGCTTTACTTTCATTCGTGGCTCCTGAGTAAATGTGAGAGAGAGATGTTAATTAGTTGGGACAACTGTATGAGTTTTTTTTTTCTTCACTAAAACCTCAGTATCCAGGTTTAATTGCAGTGCTGGCACTTTGAAATAAATAAGTTGGTTTTGTGTTGCAGTTTGGGCACTCGGGCTCAAAAAGATTCGCCATCACTGCTCTACATCATGTCAGAACTGCAGCTCAGGATCACTCAAGCAATATGTTTACCATCCCCCAGATAGCTGTGTGAGTTGGATTCTATAGTTCTTTTGTACATATGGCATATTGATGTCCAGGGACAATGTACATAGAAGCGAAGGGGAGAAAGAGCACTGTCCCTGCCGGCTCCCACTGGTACCAATTTGCTATCTGTGAGTACAGCGATTAAGCACAGAAAAGTTATGCACACTTAGGCTCCATCCTTCTGATCCATTCCCTGTTGCTTCAAGAAGGAAACTGTTTACCCTATATGCACAGGTGCATTTGCTTTTTGCTTCTAAGGCTTTCCAAAGTGTCTTTGACATATCTGTTAGCACCTCCGACATCAGAGTCTGATCACCAGTTTACAGGAATGGTTAAAACAGTGCTTGATACTCTCCAGCAGCCAATCATTGGTTGCACTGATAACAACAGATATTCTACAGCATGTAGGTTTCCTGTATAACCTGGGTACTTACCACACCAGTAGCAGTGATATAATGGAAAGGCAAAGGAGCTGGCATGGCAGATATCCACATGATTCATATAATGCAGAACTTCAGGTGCTACTAATGGAAAATGGGAGCTGTCAATGAGAGAGCACCAGTTAAGCTCAACAGTAACAATTCAGCTGGTTTGTCATGTTTGTCTCTGGTGAATCATTTTATCCCCCGTGCCTAAAGACAAGCCTAAAAACTGCTGTCTTCTTCAGTTCCATGGATTCTCTGTTTTCTGCTAGTAAGGCTGCTTCTGGAAAGTCAGCCTGAGTGATCTGTGGCATTCTGGCACCCCACATATGGGCAGAAATGATGACAGCTGATATAAAGACGTGTGTCCCTTCAGTGGCAACCAATTTCCTTAACATTAAAATAAGACATGGGACATGGACCATATCTATTTCTGGCTCTGCCTTTTAAGGGGATTCCACATAATGTAAGCAACAAATTCTCAACAACATGCAAGCCCAATCTCCATGCATGTAATACAATTTATTAACAATTACATTCTGCTCCCCTTTCTGTTTATCCAGGTCAGCACTGAGGCATAGCAGCAACTCAGAGGAAGGGATAAAACAGAAAGTGCAGACGCCCCCTTTCCTATAAGGTCACGGAGGTCCTGCCGAGTGTGCCAGATTCCTGCTGAGAATCCGTATTCAAATGCATTGTTCTGCCCAGCAGGAGTCTGTACACTCAGCAATACCTGAAGGAACAGGCTAGGCACTTTATAGCAATAATCAGGATAGTTAAAGCAGCAAGTTTGCAGAGAGGACTTACGAAGTGTACTGTACTTTAAAACTTTCAAATTTATGGAGCTGGCATTGCACCTGTATTAAGTGTGTGCATCATCTTGGCTGCTGTTATAACCTACAATGTGTCAAAACTCTGGAATTACTGCCCTCTTTAGAACTTTTGGATGTGCAAAGAGATTCTATCTTTTACTCTGGGTTAAGGACCATTGACTTTCCTCCCCACTTCTAATGCCGTTTTTGATGTTATAGCATAATTAAATTTCAGCTCAATGTGCCAGGCTATTGTAACAAATAATATATTTTTTCCCTTTTATTTTTTCCTTGTGTTGAAAATACATCCTGGCTTTCAGAAATCACTGTGGCAAGCTGTAAATGATGTATGAAATGAAAAATCCCAGTTCACTTTGTAAGAAGAAAAACCTGGCAAGACCCAGCTCCACATTTGCTCTGCTCTCTGCTGAAATATGCAATCACAGGAGTTCACTGTGACTGGCACCAAGCAACGGTTTACATTGAATGAATGATAGTTTGCTGCTAAAGTACATGCAAATTGAAATCTGAACACCAGGAGGAATTTCCAGGACCTAAATCAACCAAACACAGCAACTATTTGGTTATGTGCTGCCTCATTTCCCTTGTCTCCTGCCTGTTTTATTAATATTACAAGCTTGCCAGATTGGGAAGGTAACTTTTCTTTGACTGTACTCCTGTGGTTGAGGGAAATTACAGCAATCATTTAAAGGGAATAAGCATCAAGGAAGCACATGGAGTATCTTCACATGTGTTTGTGTGTGAACTTATATGGACAGAAGGAGAAGTGGGAAGGGGAAAATATGGGCCACATACTAATGCTTCACACAGGCCTATTCAAAACATGTCAATACAATGGAATCTTCTAATACAGGTGTACTAACTCCCCCCTCATTTGGGGGAGTTGCATGCTTGAAAAACAAACATGCCAAACTCACATCAGGTGTATCAGGGAAAAGCCTGGCAGACATAGCCACTTCACATGCTGCCAATATTCCAGACTGGTTTGAATCTCCCAGTGAAATGATTACAAGGGCTTCTCTAACATGCCTCCTCTCCACCCAGCAACATCCCCTCTATTTGTAAAAAAATTCCAAAGACTCTTGGCTTCCCTCTTTATTGCCTTCAGTGAGCATCCCCATTAGTGTACTTTGCCCCCTCCATTTCAATCTATGAAAGAAATAAATCTTGTATGTTTGTGTTTTTCAATCCAACTTTCGAATCCTATAAATGGAAACAGAATCCTACCACAGAATTAAGTTCTGTGGGGTCCTGCTGTCTTCCCCCCAGTTTATAACTATGAGCAGGACACCCAACAGAGGGGAACTGTGGAGATAAATTTCTCAGGGCCAAACGTGAGTTTGAGGGCCCATAAAACTGGGATCGTGTTATATTCAGCAGCAAACAAAGTTGATGCTCCTGCCCTATCTGAGCATTTTAAAATGTGAAGAAAATCATGTTACTGTCATTGACATGCTCTCCACTCCATACTTTCTTTTCTTTCAGCTCTCGATTTCAGGGCAGATATGTGTACTGACAATAGACCTTGCCGGGAAGACCAAAGCTGCCACACAGGAACTTGCAGGGTGAGGCAGTCCTTTGGATATGTGAAACTACTTCACCACTGAAAACTGGTACGGCAATTTGTCCGTACATGGAGAAAGATAAAATCTGGAACTGGAGCTGCTACCAAACAGAAAGTACCTACTTGGGAGAAACATCTGAAATATTTCAAGGGAAGCAAAAAGATTCTCAATAAGACTAGCAACATCTCTCAGAGGGGTAGCTGTGTTAAAAGGGTTGCAGGAATAAACAAAATTCTTGAGGCTCCTGAAAGATTAACAAGATTTTTTGCTAGCCCAAGCTTGTGGGGATTAAAACCTGGATCAAGAGTCCAGATTCATCACAAGTGGGCTATAGTTCATGGAAACTTATGCTAGAATAAAAGCTTGTTACTCTTTAAGGTGTCCTGTGGCTCCTGTCAATATCTCTCAGGAATTCTTTCTAATGCCACTATAGTACTGTTATATCAAAGTACTGATCAAAGATTTATAGTATCTTGTGCGTCTGGAATATCTTAATTCTTAGCCCAAATAAGGGGATCTTTTTAATCCTCCATATCTGCAGTGGAACCACCTTAAGTAACGAAGCTTAAAAGACCTCTACCTGAGTCACTATACAGAGTCACTGATTATTGTGGTAGATAGACCAATAGTCCAGTTCTATGGAAGTTAACTCAGATCTTCCAAGGTTATCAAGCTAAATATGGTTCTTCAGATAGTAACTGAAATGATGGAGTAACATAAAAGAAGGAAATCTGTCCTTTCTCTTTGCTGACTGAAATGCATTTGCTACAGTTGACTATGAACCTGACTCCAAAATGCGGAACATGTAGCACCTATGGGGTGCCCTTTAAAGAGTAGTATTCATGAAGCCCTTCAAAGATAGTAACACAAGTTGAAATTTCTGCTTCTGTGTTCTTCCTTCATTCTCTTCCACTGAGCTAGCTGCAAAGGTTAGAAGACTGTCACCTCCCCTGCAGGCAACCTGAAAAGTGGATGATCAGAAAAAGCTAGAAAAATCCAAAATTCTTTAAAATGTATTAGCTGTACAGTTCTGATTGGGTTCAGAGACCAGTTTTTCCCCTACATTCTCATGCATTGCAGAGCTACAGCTTTAAATGCATAATGTTTAACCTTCCAGGCATTTTTTAAAAAAATCTCTGCTCCCCACTCTCCGTCTCAGACTTGAGTGTTAATTCAAACAAGTTGGGAGGGCTTGAACTGGAAGGAAAGATCTTTCAACTGACACAATTTTGTTTAAATTCCTCAAAGAGGAGGTTAGCTAGACGTTGTCTGATCCCAAGCAAGTGCAAGCAGTTCATGGCTGCTAGCAAATATGAATAGTATCTGGAGGCCTGGTTGCTCGGAGCAAAGAGCAGAGAGAGCAACTGCGAGACAGAGCAGTTAAGAATGATGGCACAAAAGGCTGCCATACAGAAGGCATGCTTCAAAACTGTCTGCCCCCATCCTGCCGTTTGACAAGATGGATGGAGGGTGAGGGAATAGCATGAGGATGTAAAGCACACTCGTAGAATTTGACAAGACAAACAAGAATTGGAATGGAGAGGGCCACAAGAGAGAGCATAGCTGAATTGGTAGTGCCCCCTGTAAATCTGTGAGATGAAATGGTACTTTGAGGATGGCAGGCAGGAACATGCCGAGGCAAGCTGTGCGAATCAGGCGGGAGCTGTAAAATGAGAATCTGATCCACTGATTGCCTGTGAGATACAGCCCTGCACCAAATCTTTTGCCCATCCATAGCCATTTGCTGCAGTAACTCTTTGCCTCCTTCCAGCTTCATGTGCTAAAATAAGACCTCTATGATGAGGGGATCCTGCTTTTGGCTATCCTCGCTCCCTGAAAGCACTTTTGCCATGACCCGGAGGGGAAGGCTGTGCAATCTATGCAGACAGCATCAAGCACACACACACACACAGAGCTCTTAAATCGGTTTACAATTTGGGTGGATCATGGCAAAGGTAAGACTTTCAGCTATATCAAAGTTTGCAACTGACTCATTTTAAGTTATTAATAAACTATTTAGAGTAAATAGAACAGTGATATTTGCAAAATATTTTAGCTAGTGCCGATTCTTCATAACTAAATGACATTAGCAAATTACTTTTGAAACTCTCCTTGGAGGCACACATGGGAGACTTATTTATTCATGTATGTGCCTTTCTTATGGAGCCACAGCCAGGTGGGACCTTGTTTTTTTTTCAGTAATGCCGCCCCATTCAGCTGAAGGCTGCAAGTGAATAATGCAACCATATGGATAGAGTCAATCACATGGATTTTGTTTGGTTTTCCCAGTGAAGCAGTGCCCTCCACCCCAGTAGGATACTGCAGCTCCCACATATCTTGGAAGTTCTCTTGATTACTACCAAAGCATACAGTGAGGTATCCTTGTGCACCTCTCCTCATTCTGATATCACTTTGCAAAGACTTACCTCTTTGAAGGCTGGTCTTGGGAAGGATTTGAGTCTACCAGGTACTAATCAATGCACAGCTTTGTATTGTCGAAGGCTTTCACGGCCGGAGAACGATGGCTGTTGTGGATTTTCCGGGCTGTATTGCCGTGGTCTTGGCATTGTAGTTCCTGACGTTTCACCAGCAGCTGTGGCTGGCATTAGATGCCAGCCACAGCTGCTGGCGAAACGTCAGGAACTACAATGCCAAGACCACGGCAATACAGCCCGGAAAACCCACAACAGCCAATGCACATCTTTGTTATAGGCATGCAACAAAGGGCCCTATATGGTAGCTGTGAATATTCCCTAATGGCAACTTCCTTACCCACTATTGCCTGCCTAAACCAGCATATATGGCCCATAAATCTATCTGCATAAATGTCAGTCCTACCAGGAACAAGGAGGGGCATCTGAGTGTCAAAGGAACAATGGTAGTGACAATAGTGTCAAGTAGGTCATCTGTTAAGGTCTGATCTTTATAAAAGCTTCCAAACCAGGCCTTGTTATGTTATGTGACCAACAGGGAGACACAGCAGCTGCTGTTCCTGCCCTTCAGAGATCCTCTTTGCTCCATTTTTGCTCTGTTTCACCATACTAAGACTGCCCCACCCATTTAGCAAGAACTGGATCAGACAGCAGCCCCACTCAACATCCCTTTGGCCACATTACAGTATGTAAAAGCAGTAAAAAGTAGGAATTAGCACGTTCACTAATGTGTGGCCCTTTTCCAACATTATGTTCACACATACCAGAAGCCCAGCAGCCAAACATATCAGGATTCGGAACTCACACTATTTATGATTCTTCCTGATATGTGCAGTCATCATATTGTCTGAACAGGGCATCATGCATATTTTGCATGTTTCTACAGCTTTGTTATGTTCAAACATAAAATCCACTGTTCAGTTTGTGCGTACCTAATCTGTACGTGCTTGCAAAACTCAGTCATATGGTGGCTGTATCTATCAAGAGCACTGTGGGTAGCATCTGTTCCTGATACGTGCAGTTGCTAGACTTCCAGTACATGTGGATGGAACATCTGAAAAGGCTTATATGTGCATGTGATTTCTGAAAGCCTAGTATTTTGTGCTGTAATTCACGCTCAGCTTTTGGGGATATACAAGTATTAAAATATTAATAAGGATATAAATAAATTGACCCACAATAAATGCTGATGGGAGTTAAGAAATCTTGGAAGTAATATGACATTTGACTCTTGAAAATAAAAACAGAAAAGTTCTTTCTTCTTGATGAGACCATAAAAAATAAAACAGCTACACACAGAACACAGTGCTACTACCATAAATACAAAGAAGGAAGTATACAGTTCATTCTCTGTCACCAGCAATGTTTACATCGAGAAAAACAAATCCAGTGTGGTACTTAAAGCTGTCACAATATTGTCTAATTTCAAAAGCAGCAGATTTGCTGCAATTGAAAAATTACTAGGGTATGATTGCTTAATGTAATGGTAGGGTTGTTTTGATACTGTGTAGAGTCCCCTTTCCCCTTCTTGGCTGCTACATCTTCTCATTGCCACTTTTCAGTTCTTGGCCTTCATTACCCATATTGTTGTCTAATCCCATTTACTATGTTAGTCCATGTCATTTTGTTTACAAGCACCTATGATGTCACCACATTAAATGTAGCATTATAGCATCATTGATAAAATTTATCTCTACAACTAATTGGATTAAACAGTAAAGGAAGCCAAAGACCAAAAGAAGGAAAAGAGGTACAAGCATCAAAATAATGTGAATATATCCATGACAAGTCCTAAAAACCTAATCAAAACCTGAAAAACAACCATGAAAACGGGGACACAATTGTAGTTTAGTCCTATTTGTACTTACCAATATGGTTTTCTATGATACAAGCAAAGTTTAAAACACCATCTAGAGTATCTGTGCATCTATGTCTGTGCTCATCAAACATTTTTAAAGTACTGTCTGAGGTTTAATAAAACAACCCTGGAGAGACATTGGAAATGTATTCATATTAAAAAGCCAGCATGCAGACAACTGGACCAACACTTGATTACAAAAGTACTTTAGTGCTCTGTCTCCCTCAACAATTGGCAGTAACTTTCAGAAACAAGCATAATGGTTCCTCTTATCTCCAGGCTTAACAAAGATGCTTTTCAAAGCTGTGCGACCAAATTAATGTGCAGCCTTCCCCCCAAGGTCTTCCCCTTGGTTTTATTAGTGGTGATAATATTGTAAAAGTGGTGTGAAACAGCTAATTCACACATGTGGCATGTTCTGCACACTGCCTGAACCTGCTGGAACATGATTTTCAGAAGAATGATGAGAGTAATAAACATCTTCTGGCAGAGACTTGCAAAATCTGCACCCATTTTAGTCACTCAATAATGGGCTATAAAACTCTTTGAGAACTGCGGGAGAAAAACAATGTACAAAGGCATGCATAAATTAAAACAAGGAACACCAGTTCAATGGCATACTACAACTTCAGAGTGGAAATGGTGGTGGCGGAAGAAGAAAGACATTGGTACATACAAGGTTATAGGCAGAAGATATCGACAAATCAATGTTCTTTCTTCCACAGCACAGAACTGTGTTATCATGAGAGATAGTCGTTTATATAGTCTTCAGAAACCAGCTATCATCTAAACAATTAATCTTTCTAGCATCAAGGCAAGCAATTAGAGGCTATAAGAAACAGGTGGATCATTTTGACAATATATATGACACTAGCTCAATTCAGACCCAATGCAAAGCCATGTTTTATTTTAGCTATAGTTAGTGAAATCAGGATTGAGATTGCAGCCAGTGGTGGTGATGGATTAATTGATGGGTTGGTTGTCCATAAACTGTTTGTGTGTATTTGCAGGAATAGGCTGTGTGACCCATTATAGGCTTCTAATCTCCTGCAGGGAAAATTTTACTCTGTACCCAGCAAAGGGTTTTTTTTTGGGGGGGGGGGGTCTACTTATTTCCCATCCTGAAACTTTGCTGCCTCTCTGATTTGCTGAGTTACAGAAACTTTAGCTGGGGTGGGGACAAAATCAGAAGATCAGCTAATTTCTGTTCTTTTCTCCACACCTGGCTTCTGCTTCAGAGGAAAGAAGATACATTATCTCTTTCTCCCCTCCCTTTTGCAATGAGCAGCTCAGAAGCATTTCTTCTGTCCCTCTTTGAAGGAGGGAAAAGAAAATGAGCTCTTTCTCCTCTCCCTTTGGTAATGCAGACATTAAAAATGATTCTGTCCCTGCCCAGCTTGGATAGGAGGAAAGAGAATCAAGCTGTTTCCCCTTTGTCACTTCACCATGTAGCTATCTTGCTGGGGAGGGATCACAACCTGACTCACAGATGATCTCCCATCAGCACTGATTCAGCTTCTGAAAACAGGCAGCTGCAATCTTGTTTGACAGCTGTTTGAGCTGCTCAGTGCAGTCTTAACATATCCTAGATCAGCTACCAGTTAAGTTCAAACACTGAACAGGTTTGCTGAGAAATGCATAGCATCCCTAAAATCAACTTCAAACCATGATTTCATATCAGGATTTTATGAACCCTAACTAACCATAGTTAATTAAGTGGGCCACCTTGGGCCAATCACATTACTCGTGTTTTTGTGGATTGGCTGAACCAAAGAAATCAGCCAGAGTTCCCTAAAGTCAATTATCTCAGTTCTTGTTCCAGCTTGAGTTTGTTCTGGGCAACAGAAAAAACAATAAAGGTTGGTTTCTATATATTGGCATAGATGGACAGAGGGAAAGATGTACTCCAGAAAGAAAAATACAGGGCTATTTGATATGTCCATTAAGCCTGGAGGAAGGAAGAAAAATAAGGCATGAGAGAGGAATGATGACAATTTGGATCAGTGTATTCACATGCCTGGATGTGGCACAGCTATAAATCAGTTGTGTGTACAACTCCAAAAATATGCATCGAGAACAAGCATGCTTACATTCTGCCAATTTCCTTGCTCTCAGTCTTTCACCAGAGATATCATAAAATTTCATTCTCACAGATTAAACCAGTCCCTCAAAGTGAGAAGTAGCTAAAATTATATGATCTGAAAGGAAACAGACATGTGACATAAATACTTTTCAGAAATAATTTGTGGGTAGCTAACAAAGACACTAGGAAGAAACAGCTAAACTTTTTGATAGCACAATAAAGTTTATTATTTAAAGGGAACCTCCACCCTAATAGCAGCACTGTCTTAGCAGCACTGTCTAACAGGTCAATTATAAATTAATTTCAGAATCCTGAAAAAAACCTGGATCCAAATACCAACCCAGTATTGAAGGAACCAGCTGTCAGAAATACTAATATATATGGCTTTCCCAACATCCAAATCCCCCCCAAATACTAAAAATTTTTACTGCACATCTGTAGTTACAAATACCACAAGAATATCTTTCCATTTCATTCTTGACTATTTTTGTATTCTTTCTGTTGTGGCATTTACAAAAGAACAAAGAAATCTCTGAAATGATGGTATAACGATTTGCTGGGTTTTAAAAATAAAATTATAAACTTTTACCTTTGAATTTTCATCTCATAATTATGTCTTCTTAAAGGTGAGCCCTGTGGCGCACAGTGGTAAGTTGCAGTTAGAGATGGACATGAACAGCAATACGAACAAAAAAAAGCCACGAACAACTTGTTTGTGGGGCCCCATTCTAAATGAACAGGTGGTCGTTGCAAGCCTTGTTCGTTGCTGTTCGTCAAGCCATATAGTCTGGCACCTGCAATCAATTCCCTTGGCAACATAGGCAGGGATAATCTGAATTCTGTCTGAACTCCTGCTGTTGCCCTGGAAACTGCAATCTAAGCCCAATATAGCTTGATAGGCAGGTCTTCCTTCCAAGTGTGGAGGTCCAAATTTGTTATAAGAGAGCAAAGACCATGGAGGGGTGGGGCTCCCAACTCTGGCTAGTCTTCGCAGACAGTGGAGAGGCAGAGGCAGCTGCTGTTGGCATTTTGATTGAGAGACAGGAAGTGTGCATTGGAGCTTGAACGGGAGGCTGCTGAATTGGAATTCATATGCAAATTTGACTCTGTCAAGATGGGACTGAATAGAGACTATGAATGGTTATCACATTATCACAGGTAACAGATTTCCTTTACAGAGGCGTGGTCTGGGGGAGCCCAGTGACGCCTGGTGTGGGCTTTCGGGGACCACAGTTCTCTTTGTCAGATGCATCTGGCAGGGAGAGCTGTGGTTATCGAAGGCTTATACTACATAGGAATTGGAGGCTTTTACTGCAGCAAACTAACACGGCAAACTGACTCCACACCAAAAGGAGATGTTTACATTTACTAGCAAAGGAATGTTTTGGTTGCCTCCCCGCTAATTGCATCCTGTCCCCTTCTGATATATGTCTCCTTCTCTCCCCTATCTCCCCTCCTCTGCTGTATTTGACCAGTTGGGATCATGCATCTGACGAAGAGAACTTGATTCTCGAAAGCTTATGCTACAATAAAATTGGTTAGTCTTAAAGGTGCTACTGGACTCTTTTTAATTTTGCTACTACAGACTAACACGGCTAACTCCTCTGGATCTATGAATTTTCTTTGTATGTGGTGGGATATGGATCTACTTGTTCAGGTTCCAGGGCTGCTGCCAGGCTCTGGGACCAAGCTATTTTTTATTATTGGTACTTTTCCTGCTGCCTGCTTAGGTAGAGTTTCTGGGAGTGGTGCAGTAGGGATCTTGACCAAACTTGGATGATGGCTGGAGGAGAGCTTGCTGGCCCCTATGAACAGCCAACAACAAACATGTTTGTGAACAGGGCCATGTTCATGGTTGTTTGTGAGTCCCTGTTCATAGATAGCAATGAACAACGAACATCATGTTCATTTTTTTTCTCTGTTCGTGCCCATCTCTAGTTGCAGTACTACAGCCCAAGCTCTGCTCACAACCTGAGTTTGATCCTGATGAAGCCAGGTTCAGGTAGCCAGCTCAAGATTGACTCAGCCTTCCATCCTTCCAAGCTTGGTAAAATGAGTACCCATTTTCCTGGGGGTAAAGTGTAGATGACTGGGGAAGGCAATGGCAAACCACCCCATTACAAAAAGTCTGTCAAGAAAACATTGTGATGTGATGCCCCCCATGGGTCAGTAATGCCTCGGTGCTTGCATACTTTTTTAAAGGTGTATTTACAGACTCAGTCCCATAGGCTAATTTTCCACACAGATAGAATAAAACTCTCATCACTAATAGAATAAAACTCTCAACTCATCCAGACTCACTCAGGCCTTTTCACACAGTTTGCCTGACCTAGATAGATTAATCTCTCTCTCAGATATGGAATCTAACCCAGGAGCATACACAGTTAAAGTTTGTCTGATTAGCCAGAATCCTTTCTCAGACTAACAGAACCTGCTTTCTTTCAGAAAAACACAGACACAGACGTTCTCTCAGGCTCCTCACAATTTGCCTGACTCAACTAGAATGAAGACTTTTATCATGCCAACTAAAAACTGCAGTTCACTTCATCCCCTTGGTACAACTACCATCCAAACAGAGCAGACTCCATTCAGCCATCCAGCCCCTCTCCTTCTTTCCTCAGAGACCTGCATTTGAACTCACAGGAACATTGGATGAGAATATATGTCTTCATCAATAAAAAGATTGAGGAAAGATGACACTGGATTATATCTATCTGCATAGCTATCAGTAGGCGGAAGTACAAATAGATTTACATATGAATGCATGGAATATTTTAAATATGCACAGTGGAATCCAGTACCTTGCTATGCATATGGAAGGCAGATCAGTGAAATTGCCCTTTCAGTCTGCCTGAGACTGACAACATGGAAACAACCCTACTATGAATACTGTGCTCTTACTACATACCTATGGAGATTTTGGGGTTAGGATGCAAACATTTAAATTATTATTTGCAGATGCTCTTGATTATGGGATTGCTTTACGTAAAAACAAATGCTCCAGCATGCAATATATAAACTACCATTGTAAGTGGTGCATTAGTTCTAGAGTGCTCTAGGCGCATGCATTAATAGCCACAGGTTGTTTGGCAGTTCATCCAATTCCGGTTTGTAAACAGAATGAAATTGGGGAAATAGATGAGTCTTGTGACAAAAGGAGTCAGCTCATGTCTTCACTTGTCAAAGCAGCAGCGCATTTAGTTATCAATATGAACCATATGGATGTAAAAACTTCAATCTTTTCTAAGTAATGCTTCTCAAACTTAAAAAACAATTGTTTAGGGATTGTGTATTTAACTGCTTAATAAAATTACCCATTTAAATGCCAGAAAGGTAATTGAAACACTAAAGGTAATTGAAACACAAAATTTATTACCCATCAGCATGTGCTTGAAAGAAATTTTCTCTCCTCCACCCCCCAAAAACTTCACTTTTGCTAGAAACAGATTTTATTGGATACGGCTGTGACACCTATTTTAATTAACCACAAGAGAATGAATTATCAGCAGTGTTCTTCCAAATATGTTAAATTGGCTCATGAGACTAAATTTTTTTAAAAAATGTAGGACTTTGTCTCACATCTAGTCTTCTTGTAGAAGATACCAATATTATATGTGGACCATTTGCTACGAAATTTTTAGCAATCCTACAAAATCTTTTTTGTGTGCTTTTGTTGGAATTGTTCAGATTATTCTGGGATGATTCATCCCAGTTTCTTGCCCTTTGGTTTTGTGCAGATGATTCATCTGACCAAAAAATTCCATGTTTTTTTTTTTGAGGTGAAAAGTGGTAGCAACTTATGGAAATGCATATGAAGCTGCCTTATACGGTTAGTTTATTTAGCAGTCACATTTAATCCAGTGATGGGATTACTTTGCTGCTGCCTCTGGGATCAAAGCCCAGTGAATATATTTCTACCATTCATCAGATGCAAACCCAGACCTGTTACCTGTTTTCTGTCTACTTGCCTATCTTGTACTGTGAGGACAGAAACTGATGAAAGGCCTGAGCTCCTGTCACTCTGTTAAACTGAGAGGAAGCAGGTCTGATGAAGAAGACCTGCCTGCTTTCCTGGGAAGAGAGAACTGAAGCCAATACTTCAAAGCAACTGGTCAATTGCTATGAGAAGCTTGGAAATCTATTGACTACCATAGCCATCTCCAACACTTTAAATCTAAACGTTGGGATTCTACAAAGCAGAATGCTTGCACAAGCTTTACAAACTTCTGTTTTAAAAAATCTGGAATCTAGTGTTAGAATGGTTGGAGCAAACACTTGGCAGATGATGTATCAACTCAGCCACCGGGACTTGCTTGTTTTTTTAACAGTTCCTTTCTGTGTGTGCCTACTTTTTTCTTCTCTAACAATATGTATTTTTCTTTTTTGAATAAAATATACCAGTGATATGAATCGTGCTGTAATTGTATGAAAAAGAGAAAAATGAAGATAAATGTATTTTCTTTATTTATTTGATTTTTATAGCAGAATTTAGTTCTTAACTGCTTACGTCTCAAGCTGGCTAGAATGTGCCCCCCAGGATTGAGGATGTCACAACAATTTGGAGGAGAGGGAGGTATAGTGATGGGAAGAAAAGTGGTTTAGTCTAGTCTAAACTATGGTTTAGTCTGAAGTGTGGGTTGGATCCAAACCTAATGTTCTGTCAGTGGAAGGGTCCTTCTGCTGCTCAAGGAGGGGAAACCTCCCACATGGACTCAGTTCTGGTACTGGGGAGGTTGCATGACCCCCCACACAGGGAAGGGGAGGGAAGCCAAGAAAGACATTAATCGGTTAGAATTCTGCACCCAATACTTTGCACAAAATGCACTGTAAGTTCATCAATCACATCTTCTTCCACCAAGGAACTTGGTTGGTATATTGGTTTATTCTTCTTGGTCTTACAACAACCCCGTGAGGTAGGTTAGGCAGAGAGTATGTGACTGGCCCAAGATGTGAATTTCATGATTAACTATTTAAAACTAGGTATACCTCAGACAGACACTGCCCCACACTGCTTCTTGTACTGCTTATTTGCTGAAAATTGAGTGTTTATTATGTAGTGAGGTGGGAGAGCAAGGTTTTTTTTCTAGGGTTTTTTAAAATACATTTTTGAGTTTTTTATATTGCAAACCTCAATAAAATAATTCATAAAAAATTCCTCCTGTCCATCCACCCACTGTTGTTTCTCTTGAAGCCCTGCACAGTTTAGTGTTAAGTAGCTGCACAGCACAAAATTGGTAATACTAAAGAAAAAAAAACTTTCTAAAGTGTGTGGAATATTTGCTTAGTTACAAATCTGTAAATCTGTAGCTATTGGGGAAAAAAAACCCTGTTGAGTCCATTTTGCCTGTCCTCTGTGTGTGGTATATCCTAAACAGCCAGCTTCATTTCTATAAAAATGACTCTTTGTGGTGCTCTGCATTTCTCAATGCAGAGCTGAGCTGGCTGGCTTGCACCTGACTAGTCACAGAGCATTAGTACATGATTGATTTGTACCATTGTGGGACTCATTCCAAATACATGTGGTATTTAAATAGGAACTTGCCATTGACTTTGTAATCCCTTGTGCGACACTTGTGCTGTGAAAAGAGAAGGGGAAGAAAGTCAAGTAGTGTATTTGTCAGAAATGCCTTCGCCATTTCCACTATCCCCATAGGCAGTGACTGTCAGTGCCTGTGACTGCAAGCTAGTTCATGTCCTGATATTATTGTGCACAGCCCCAGAGGGAGTTCTTGGGAAGGACTTTTGCATTCATGTGAAGATGGAGATTTCTCTGCTGCTTTCCAAAGGCACAGATTGCCCAAGACAAAGTGACTGACTGCTACACAGCAAAGACTGAAGGACATCAACATACTGTAATACATTTTGGCACAAAACAATAACAGATTAAGGCCCTTTTCACAGGTGATTGAGCAAAATGAATAACAGAAGCGGAGGAGGCCGATGCCTCCTTCATGCCCACATGACTGCCTTTCCAAATACAAAAGGCTCCCTTATTCTTGCAAGCCTGGCTCTTTGTTAGGCTTAGCAGAACCATTTCTTTTAATCATAGAATGTCTTTCTGCATCTTTGGTAGGCTTACTAGCTGATTGAACTTGAGATGACATTTTGTTTTGAAAGTGAATGCTCAGCCGTAAAAACAATGACAGACTGTTTATCACATTTTTCATTTATATAATATTTTTTAATCTTTAAAACATTTTAAAATCTTAGTGTTTGCTCTAATCTCATCTCCATTCAAATTCTCTTATTCTCTTTTATTCCCATTCTATAGAGAGGAAACTGAGGGAAAGATTCTCAGAATCCCATTCTCCCCATCCCATGGAAAAAGAGAGGATAGGCAGAAGAAAAGCCACTTATTATTATTTAATTATGTTATTCATAGGCTGAATCCAGTATAACACCAAGGCTCTTTGCCAAGTCAGCAAGGGTCAGTAGAACCCTATCAAAAGTGGGGAGCAAAATGCTCTTCAAGACATCTACCTACCTAACCAGCATCACTTCCATCCTGTCTGGGTTCAGCTTCAAATCATTTGTTTTCAGCCATTTGATCTCAGCAGGCAGGCAGCAACTAAAGACCTCTAGTGCATCACCAGAGGATCTGAACACAGAGATATAGTGCTGGATGTCATATTGATCACATCAAATTCCAAAGCTAGATTTGATTGCCTCAAGGCATAGATGTGAAATAACATGGGGGATAAGATTGCACCCTGTGGAATCCTGCAAGACAATCCCCACACTGAAGATAGCTGGCCTCCAACAGCAACTCTTTGAGTCTGTTCCATGAGGAACGATTGAAACCAGTACAAGGCACATTCCTTGATACCTACTTCTGCCTACAAATGCTTCAATGGGATGTCATGATCTACTGTATCAAAGGCTGCAAATAGATCTAGGATGAGGAACAATGAAGCATAGCTTTTGTATTCATTGAGACAGAGTTCATCAATGGTAGCCACCAGAGCTGCCTACGTCTAACAGCATGGCTTAAAACCAGACTGCAAAGGGTCCAAAGCACAAGAGTTATCAAAGAAAGCTTGGAGTTGTTCTGCTTATGCTGCAGCCCAATACTCAATAAAAACATAAAACACCATAAAGGTTATTAAAAATAAGAAACATAAAATACCATAAACATTGTTAAAATGAAGAAACAATCCTCACATATGGAAGGGTACCACATTATTTATGAGAGTTTGGGTGCAATAGTTTGAAGAAAGTCATTATTCTGTGTTTAAAGTGCTGTTGTCACAGCTGACTTGGTGATTCCAAAGGGATTTCAAGGCAAGAAACAAACAGAGGAGATTTGCCATTGCCTGCCTCTGTGTAGCAACTGTGGACTTCCTTGGTCCAGGGAGGTCCAAGTACTAACCATGGAGGACCCTGCTTAGCTGCCAAGATCTTATGAGACTGGGCTAGCCTAGGTCATCAGGGTTAGAACAAAAGCATTATGTCAGAACCTATTAAAATCCAAGTCCACATATATGCAGGAAACATGAAAAAATGCAATGCATCAAGATAATGTAAGATGATCAACCTGAAACAAAACTCATCACAAAAGAGCTGGTGCTGGCACACCCTAAACATGCAGGAGAACTAGTAAAGCTGTCTACCTCCTGACTCAAATTTGATGCTGCACAATGCTTTCTGAATCCTGCTACTAGCTGTATGCCTACATACAAGATGTGTCGATTTGCTTCTTATTTAGACACATTTCATGCACATTCAGGGTCATTGAGATAACAGCTGACTATGTGACAACACTGACAACAACTGTGGATTTGGTGTCCTTTCTAGCACAAGCAGGAAATCCTCCTGCTGTGAGCAGAAACTGCACACAATGAAAGCATTTTTATGTCACCGTGTAAACAGGGCCAGAGCACCCATTGAGGCCAGGTAGGCAGTGGCCTCAGGGCGTGGGGTGCCGGAGAGGGTGCCGGAGGAGGCGCGGGGGGTGGTGAGCGTGCACCTCCCGCCCTGAGCCACCGCTGCCACCAGAACACTCCCTCAGCTGGGCTCAGCAGCGGAGGGCAGGCGTCTGTGGCGGCTCAGGGAAACCGAGCGGGAGAGCTCAGAGACCACCTGCACACCGTCCCAGCCACCCACCACAGCAATCAGGCTGGCGGAGCGCGCGCCCGTGATGACGTCACATGTGACGTCATCACGCAGGCCTGTGTGTGTGTGTGTGCGCGCGCACAGGCGTGTGGGTACCAAAAACCCTGGTGCCGCTGCTGCATGTAAGAAAGTCAATCCCTGTAAAATATGGATGGAAATATACAAATACAACTTCATTTTATTCCTGTAATATCTTATGGCTAAATTTGATCCATGCCCCAATCTAGAGCCTTTAATGCTGTCTGGACAAGTTGTCTCATTTACATTAAGCAAGGCTCCACCTTGCATATTGCTCTTTTCTTAGGATATGTCATTCTGAAGTGGCCATGCCTTTCTTTCTTCCAGTCTAGCCCCTAACACAACTGATTTTTTGCTAGAAGTCAAAAAGAGCCAAACTAGAATAGTCATCATGGACATACCTTGCTGGCATCACTGCCTCTTTCACTCTGATACCAAGATTGAAAGAGATCTTTATAGTAGATATAGTGTATGTAATGGTTAGTTCAATGAAAATGTCAATTCAGTATGCAACAGTGGTGGATTATTAGGAAAAGGGATTGGGAATAAAACAATAAATAGTATAATGCCCTTGTGCAGATCCAAAGTGCAATCTAATTTGGAATACTGTGTACAATTCTGCTTGCCATATCTCAAAAAGGATATTACAGAGCTGGAAAAAGTACAAAAGAAGCCAAGCAAAATGATCAGGGGATTGGACCACTTTTCCTATGAGGAAAGGCTGAAGAGTCTGGGACTTATTCATTTAAAAAGAAGGCTATGGGGGACATGAGAGCAGTTTATAAAATTATGCATGTAGTGGAGAAAATGAACAGAGGAAGTTTTTTCTCCCTCTCCTATAATACTAGAACATGAGAGTGCCCAATGAAATTATGAGCTGTAGGTACAGGATAGACAAAAGAAAAGAATTCTTTGCTGAACAAGTAATTAAATTGCGGAATTCACTGCCAGTGGATATATTGATGAACAAAAACATAGACAGCTTTAAAAAGAGTGTTAGATTTGTGGAGGATAGGTCCATCAATGACTACTAGCCATGGCAAGTAAAGGGAGCCAAAGATAGGAGACATCAGGTGAAAGCCAACGCCTTTGGGCGCTCTTCGTTGGCCCTGCAGGGCAAGTGGTTGACAACTGTATGAAACAGCATGATGGATTAGACGGACTGCTCATCTAATCCAGCAGTGCTCTTATGTTCACTCCCTTTGTGCCCATCTGTGCATGAGTGAAAGTGGCGTAGCAAACAACAACCATACGTTAGGTGGAACCACCCCAATGTTTGCTAAACTCTACCAAGCATTTCATTGTTATTTTTCTTTATTTTGATTTGTATATTGCTATATTTCAAAGGCTCAGTGTGTATAAACATATACAGGAGAGACATTATAAAAATGTAATATATAGTAAAATAAAATAATCATTCACATGCTTAGCTCTGGTCACAAAAGGCTAGATATAGGAATCAGTAAATATTACTTATTTTGCTTGTTTTTATATTCTTCTACATTTTTGTCAACAGTTTAGATTTGCACTGCTAGATATATGTTTATTGTGCATGCATTTTAAATGTTTTTATAGGAAATTCATATGGTATTATATGTCTAGTGCATGTCATTTAGATGTATAATATACATATAACATATAATGCTGATTTATTGATACACAAATAACATTGAAAAATGTTGAACAGAGATTATAGAACACTGGTTTTTGAAGAGTAAAGCAGAAATTCATTTGTATCAAATACATCGCTCAAAAAAAGTCTATTAGTACTATATATGACACAACACTCCAAGGCATAAATGACACTAAAGAGTAGTGTGGTGCTGTACAACAGTCAATGCCTCCCAATTATCCACTCTGCATTTAAAACAGAGATGATAATATAGGACAATTATAAATTGTGTTACTACAGTAAAAAAGTGAAGCTCTAGATGCCTGGACTGTTAAAGGAACAGCAGTTTAAACAACAATCACATTGAAACAGAGGGAAGCATGTTATGGCTCACAATAGGAGCTGAATCTAAATGTACAAACAGTTTCTGGGGATACTTGAACTGACATTCTGTGGATGGATTACAATGGCACTACAACTAACTCAGTTTCCACTCCTACACTGCAAAATGATGTTGAAAGGAGGCATTTTGCATGGGAGAAGAGGCAGCGTTGTTCTTCACCTGTTGATTTCCACACACACACCCCTAGTCAGTGTTTCAAAATAAAGTTTCTAATATGTGTCACATCACTTTCACGCAGTGTTTTTGTTGCTAAAACCATATCCCTTTCGATTGTAGCTTTGAGGTCAATTCAAACTGCTGCCATATGAAGAATGTTAGAAAACTTAAGGTGGGGTCTATGGAAGGCAATCAGTGCCTGTGGTTATGAGGAATGTGTGGCCGCTGGTATAGTAGGGTTGCCGACTCTGGCTTGGGTAGTTGCTGGAGATTTGGGGGTAGAGCCTGAAGGAGAGGTTTGGGGAGGGGTGGGACCTCAGCAGGGTATAAAGCCATACACTCCACCCTCCAAAGCAGCCGTTTTCTCCAGGGAAACTGATCCCTATGGCCTGGAGGTCAGCTGTAATTCCAGGAGATCTCCAAGCCCCACGTGGAGGCTGACAACCTTAATAATAATATTATTATAATAATAACTTTTGATTTATATACCACCCTTCAGGACAACTTAACACCCATTCAGAGTGGCTTACAAAGTATGTCATTATTATCCCCACAACAATCACCGTGAGGTGGGTGAGGCTGAGAGAGCTCTAGAAGAACTGTGACTGACCGAAGGTCATCCAGCTGATTTCAGGTGGAGGAGTGGTATGGACCGGTCATTAGGTAAGTAGTGTTCTCATTATGGCCATGATATCTGAATTTATTCTAAATTTCAAAACCTTCACTAGATTTCTTTATAATATCTAGTAGCCATTTATCTAACAAAGAAACACATATTAATAATACCTTCTCAAGGAAATGGCATTTATTTTTATTACATTGTTTGAATAAAATGTATTTGTAAATAGAATTGATGAAACCTAGGACACTCATGTGGTGTATTTTCCACAGATTTCAAGTGGAAGAAGATGGAAAATTTCTTCAGTTCCTTGCAAGGTAAGGAATTTTACCATAGAAACGCTGAAGGTATTTTTTTTTAGCACAAGACAGAAAGGATTCCATTTTCAAAGTACAGTGTTTAAATGACTGAAAAAGTACATGCAGCTAACTGGAAACATGTTTCAACCATGGCTTTCAGCAAGCTCTGCCTATTTGAATTCAGCAAGCTGGAGATGTCATTGCAAAGGCCCATCACATTTGATTATGTTGTCATCTTGTATCCCCCTAGCATTCCATTGACATACTGCAGACTCATGATCCAGTTTTATATTTCTGTTAAAATTCCTCATAATGCTTCAGGGCCAAACATTGACTCTGGAAAAGGATAATTGTATGCATTTCACCAAGGCCTTTATTATTCATTGAACTAACAAAGCATTTTGGATCTAAGCAAGCAACAATGAGACATTGCAAAATTCCAGTCCACTTATGTTACCAGAATGTCCCTATTTTTGTTTTCACTGTATGTCAAAAACATATAGTCTTGGTGTTTGTTGCTCACACAGGTGCCAAATTGAGCTTAGTGCATACTTGACAGATGCCTTGTGGGAGTCACAGCAACAAACAACCAAATGTGAGAGAGTTAACATGTCACACACCCCTCTCTCTCCTGCTTCCTTTTTCCAATATGTAACTCATATGGATGCTGTATATAGGTCTCTTCTGAGGGCCAAGCTACAAGTGATGAATGACACTTGAACAGCAATTGAACAGACTCATGTGTATTCCTCCCTATTCACTTGCGTTCCACTTGATCATCACGTCATTCGTCACTTGTAGCTTGGCTCTCAGATTGATTATTGGAGGAGGGAGGGACTATAAGCTTTACTTTATTCTCCTTCCACTCTCTTTTGCCTGTGAGTGGCAGGAAGAAGAGAGTAGCAATACATGGAGAGTTCTCACAACTGACAGAACAGAGCAGTAGATCCTCACAAGGATTAGTATTATAACCAGTGCTATTTAATTTGTTCATAAATGGTTTTGGAACTGGGGCTGAGCAGTGTAGTAACCAAGTTTGCAGATGATGCCAATTATTCAGAGGTGGTGAAAACCAAGGTGGATTCTGAAGAATTTAAAGAGAATTTTTCTTAACTGGGTGAGTGGGCAACCATGCGGCAAATAAAGTTCAACATGGATAAGGTAAAGGGATGCATACTGGGACAAAATTCCTAATTTTAAATATATGCTGATGGGTCTGGAGATTAAAGGAGATCTTTTGATTGTTGTGGAAAATTCAATGAAAATGTCGATATAGTGTGTTGCAGCAGTGAAAAAGGCAAAATACATGCTAGCATAAGGATTTATTAAGAAAGGGATTGAGAATAAAACAGTCAATATTGTAATACTCTTGTATAAAGCTGTGGTGCAGACTCCTTTGGAATTATGTGTACAGTTCTGGATACCATATCTCAAAAATGACACTGCAGAGCAAGATCAATTACAGAAGAAGACAACCAAGATAATTAAGGGGAAGTTTATGAAATTATGTACAGGATAGAGAAAGTTGATAACATGAGTTGATCTCTTCCTCAATAAAAGTATTAGGACATACATTCAAAACAGACAAAAGGAAATACTTCTTTATTCAATGAGTAATTAAAGTGTGGAATTCACTGTCTTCTTGCCCGATTTGTACTTTCCAGATGTCGGCAATCCTAATTAGCTTTAGCTTTTTTCAAAAAATAAAATTCTTAAATAGCTATGTTTTTTTAAAATTTGTGATTTCTAAAATCTAATTTTATACTTTTACTTTTCCCTTTAAAACTTGTTTTTAAGTATAGAAAGCTAGTAACAGTTTTGTATGCTTAAATGCTTTGAACTTGTTTATTGGGCCGGCCTAACTTCATTGTGCCGCCAACTTGCCCGCCTCGCTTCAACCAGGGCCAGGGCCTTTTCAGTCCTGGCCCCAGCCTGGTGGAACGCTCTGTCAATGGAGACCCTGGCCCAGCGGGACATATTATCATTCTGCCAGGACTGTAAGACAGAGCTGTTCCGCCAGGCGTTCAGTGGTTGAAGGGGGTGGCACCATGTCGGCCTCCCACCTTTGGGGTGGGGGTGGGGGGTTCTCCCCACCATTGCACTTGGTTAATTTATTTTATAATTGTTTTGTATATTGATTTTAGTATTGTTGTTTTCTTGTTTTCTTGATTTTAAACTGTTCAGCGCCCAGAGCCCTTGAGGATGGGTGAAATATAAAATAAAAATAAAAAAATAAACATGCCACAAATCACTGAACACCAATAGGTACATGCAGTCTGGCTCATTTAAATGTTTGTGGATCATAACTTTTGTGAACTTATTTGCAAGGCTGACATCCCTAGAAAACTGAATTTCAAGGAAAAGAGATGTAAGTCAGATGTCTTACTGATTCTCAAGTTTTGTATATGTCAGAATCTTTCTTTGGGGAACATTCAATCATGCTAACCCTGGTAGTACAGCCCAGGCATAGGTTTGCCACCTCAGTGAGAACTAGGCCTAAAAAAGAATCCCTTTCTTACATTTGTAGACATAAGTGTAGATTAGATTACGGAGTAATCCTCATATCATCAGGTAAAATAGCTTGAATTCAGGAAGCTGGAATACAACCAGGTTTGACTTTTAATTTGAAGCTAAGCAGTGTATTGATCCATTGTTCCAGGGTTGTTGCAGGATAGAAGTGCAACTCATTAAAGAGTTTGTAATTAACTAGGAACTCTCCTGGTTGGGATCAGGGCAATGAGCAAAGTTCCAACATCTTTCAGGTAAAATGAAGCTCATTACAGGAAACTAAATCAACTTTGCAATACATCTAACTAGATGTGCTATTTAAAAAATGAATACCAAGCTGAATACCAAGCAATCTGGCCAATTGCTCAATTGCCCCCTGTTACTTGGCAAAATAGGGGGACAACACCTCCCATGTGTGGAGTTTTGTGAGTCTTGACAAATAACAGGAAAACATGTTTTCCTCTTGCTTCATTAGGGGCACCAGTAGTTAATGTTTATAGAATATCAATAATGCAGTGTGTAGTGCTGCATAATTAAAGGCAACCCTATGTTAATAAAATAACTTGGAACGAAAGTGCCAAATAGAAGGCGTAAATACACTGGTGCCTTTGGCCTTATTTCAGGCAAGTTTAATTATACTCAGGCAGCTGCAACCTACCCTGCAAGGCTATTTTTTCTGTCACTTAGAGCTATCAAGCCTTACACCCATTTATGACATTTATGAGGAAGAGCAAACAGCATCCCAATGGCCCACAAGTGAATACTTGCAGTTTATGGATGTCTAGACTGCACATTTGCAAATAGTAGTTCACATAAATGGAGCCAGCTTTCCTACACAAAGAGCCGCAATCAATTATTTTAAGCCTTCCGTAAAAATAAAAGAAGTCTAGCAAGAGGTATGCTAGAGCGGCAGGATTACAACCTCTGTAAGGCAGACATTTGGAATTCAGAAATGCTTGAGATGCAAATGAAAATCAAGTTTCAGCGCTTAGAATTTCTGTGTAACATTTCTCACTCCTTCCATGACAACTGGCCCCTGCCAAAATCCTTCATTGACTAAGATAGTTATCCTAAACAGGTCTACTCAGAATCCTGCTCAGTTCTGTTCAGTGGGAGTTCATGTAATCATAGAGTTGGGAAGAGCCTTATAGGTAACACAAACCAGGGCCGTTTCCACACAGCTTACCTCTCTTCGTAATGTCCTGGCAGATCGCGCAAAAAACGCGGAAGATCACATTTTCTTGCACGAGATTTGCACGATGTTATGTGACGTCGCACAAATCTCGCGCAAGGAAACGCTATCTTCCACGTATTTTGTGCGATATACCGGGACATTACGAAGAGAGGTAAGCCATGTGGAAACAGCCCAGGTCCCTCCTCAGTGTATGAAGCCTGACAGACGTTTGTCAAGCCTCTGTTTGAAACTTCAAAAAAGAACCCCACCCCCAGGCAATTGGCTCCATTATCAAACTGCTCTTACTACTGTATTTGGAAGTTTCTCCTGATGTTGAGCTGAAATCTACCATCTTGAGACTTAAAAGCTATTACTGCTACGGGAGTCCTTTCCTCCTTTGCATTAGGTCTTGCAATCTGTGCAACCATCTCTGCAATAAGGATGAGTACTTTTTCATGCCTTTATTGTCCCAGAATTCCTCTCAGTGCAGTATTTCTGTTGCAACTCAGAGAATTTCCAAATTCTGGATTAGTACATTTCTTTCAGTTGTATCTCTCTGTTACCAATATGCATGCTGCATTGATAAAACTTGGCAAAAGAAAATAAAATCTCAATTTGATAATGCATATGTTGCATCAATATACTTTTTGTATGGTCCTTTAGAGCTGCACACATGTGGTCCAATCATTGGTAAAATACCAAATCAAGATTGATCCATTTCTGCATTTTATCAATGTGCTTTTACAAACCTGGAAATCCATTGAAAGTGCAGAAAGATAATATATACCACATTCTCTACAAATATGGAAATAAAAAATGAAACTGCAGAGAATTCCTCTGTGTCAGTTACAGTTCGGAAACAAGACCAGGCAATTTAAACATCCAGGGATGAATTTCAGATACATTCCTACTCTCCAATTCACAATAGTCTTTCTTTTCCACACCCACAAACTGCCAGTACGTTTTACTATCTCTTCACAACTGCTCTTAGCAATAGAACTCACCTCCTTCTTTGCATAGTCCCCATCCTCCAGTTTAGTATATTTATATCACCACCTTACAGCTCTTTAAGAGCACATAAGACAGTTCAAAACAAGACCACATGCAAAGTCCATTAACAGCACAATCCAACAGACTTGCTCCAGTATAAGACTATGAGGCTTAAACTGAAGTAACCTAGCATAGATACCAACCAATAGGTACCAAGACCACAAAACCAACCAAAATCTATAACAGCAATCAAAGTGGCATATCAAAAAGAAAATGAAATCATAAAAGAAATAAACCTATTTTAAAAACAAACAGTAAAACAGTCAACTATTAAATTAGAGAAAGAATAAGAACAATTGTAAAATATCCTCAAAGGCCATCTGATTTTTTTTTTAAAAAAGAAGCTTTCAAATTTACTCCAGAAGGCCAAAAGTGATGGTGCAGATCTCATATCCTGGTGAAAACAATTCCATCACTACCAGGGGTTGGCTTCTGAAAAGGCCCTGGTGTGGGGTGCTATCAACCAGAACTAACCACTGTATCTATTCATCTCAATGTTAGTATTACTTGATATGGAGATTCCCTTCAGAGATGAGGTGAAATATTCCTGTGGATGGGGAGGCTATCTATATCATGCTTCAGTATAATGGTCTTCAGTCCATAGATCAGCACAGGGGCCCAATACCAACATGGTTCCCTGCTGCCGTTGGTCAGTCTTAGACCACCGGATCCAGATGGATACTTTATCCCCCACAAATGAAATATAAAAGGCTGACAAGGCCCTGCCTGTTGTATCCTTGCAAGACTGCACAACCAGCTCACTGACCCTCAGGGCACCAAAAAAGGCCACTAAACCAGCAGCATGGAACAGCCTTCATTCATAACCCGAGGAACAAACTCCTCCCAGGCAGCCCCCAACTCTCTTAGTACTGATGGAGAGATGGGTTGCCTCTGATCCCAAGACACTCCTACTTCCCTGGACCAGCCCTCCAACATTTTATGGACCCCAAAATCCCTTCAGGCAGGCTAACAAAGGCCAGGGTGGCCAATTGTCCCCTAATGGACTTGACCGAGAGGTCCCCCACTGCACTACACAAAAGTGCATCAGATGCTCCAGAGGAATGGGCCAGAGCTTGCGAAGCCCCACCATCCTTCTAAACTCATTGAACTACCCTACCACACGGTGTGCTAGAAGCAATGGCTAGCTGGATCGCCCAGCTTGCTTCTGCCTTCCAAGCTGCCGAAGCTTCCTGGGCACCTGCACTGGCTGACAGTTGGCCTTGGGTGCGAGGTGCCAGAATTGTTCCATCTGTTGATGAGACAAAGCATCTGCCACAACATTACTAACCCGTTACTAACCCGAGGAACATGTCTAGGAAGCATTTAAGGGTGAACCTCATTACCAACCTCATTACCAACCTCATTACCAAAATCACTCTAGGTGATTTTGATGAAAAGGAGTTAACCACGTGAACCACTGCCTGGTTGTCACACCAGAAGTGGACCGTGTGGTCAGCCAACTCCTTTCCCCAAAGTGCCACCAACAGAGAGAAGAACTACAAAAACATCTTTGGACAGCCCCTGTTCCTTCCAATCAGCCAACCATTGCTCAGCACACCAGTGACTTCAGAAATACACTCCAAAGCCCAGAGACCCTGAAGCATCAGAAGTAACCTGCAGTTCTGTCTCGAGCAACAGATCTTTCCTCCAAAATGTCACCCCATTAAAGGAAGCCAGGAAGTCCTGACAGACCTGTAAATCAGCCTGCATACCCTTACTGACCATTAACCGGTGATTAGGCAACCGCAAAGATCCCATAGCATCACACAAACGGTGTAGGAAGGCCCTGGCCAGAGCAACCACCTTACAGGAGAAATTCAAGTGTCCCACTAACTGCTGCAATTTGAGGAGGGAAACCTTGCCCTTCCTCCTAAAATCAGCAAGTCTATGTTTGATGTCCTCAACTTTTTCCACTGCAAGTCTCAAGGATTGTTGAACCGTGTCCAACTCTATGCCTAAGAAGGTTAGCACCTGGGAAGGGCCCTCAGTCTTCTCATGAGCTAGAGGAATGCCCAATTCCTCCACGAGGGAAACAAAACCAGCCAACAATTGGGCTCACTGATCAGCGCCCGCTGGACCCACAAACAAAAAATCATCCAAATAATGAATGTTCGGGCAAGTGAATTGGTGCCACAACTCCCATTCCAAAAAGGAACTGAAGTGCTCAAATGCCGAACAAGATATGGAGCACCCCATAGGAAGGGTCCTATCCATATAATACTCAAATGAAAATCCTAGAAGCTCAAAGTCCTCCAGGTGGACCGGAAGCAGGCAAAAAGCTGATTTAATATCACACTTTGTCAATTCTGCACCTACTCCACAATGGCATACCACCTTGACCGCTTGGTCAAAGGAGGTATAATGCACTGAACAAAGACCTTCAGGTATGGCATTATTCACTGATGCCCCTCTAGGGAAGGATAAATGGTGAAAAAGGCAAAATTCCCCCATCATCTTCCTGGGTACCACCCCCAATGGGGAAACCCTTAAGCAAAGGACAGGAGGGGAGTCAAATAGCCTGAGGATGCGCCCTTCAGTGCATTATTTGGCAATCTTGGCCCGTACCATGTCTTCCATGCCAGCCACAGACCAAAGGTTGGTTGCCTTGAAAGGCGTTCTTTGGCCCTGAAAGGGAATGCAAAAACCCAACTTAAAACTCGAAATCAGATATTCCGCATCCTGGCACCAAGGGTAAAGTGGCAACAACTGCTCAAGTACACTCAGCTTTACTAGGCTGGGACCCTTTACCAGCCCCCTGCTGGCCATTGCTGCCCCCGGAACGCTTACCACCGCTCCCCTGTTTAGACTTGGGACAAGCTGAATAGGGGTGGGGGCCAGCACAGGAAGGGCACTCATGCCTGTATTTTCAAGCCTTCTTGTTGCACATGCCCTTGGAAGTGAAATCCCAGCAGAGCAGCCGGAATTGTACCTGCTGTCCCGCAGGGGCGTGGTTGCTGGGTGTAGACTGGGGACAGTGAATCAAGTGGCTGCTGTCAGACCTATCTCCCGTATTTGGTTTGGCCGGGGACATCACTTGCAGCCACAGTTGCTGGTGAATTTTGTCCCACAGTAAACTGGGGTTAAGGGCAGCATGCATCCTAAACTCCTCATCATACTGGAGCCAGGCCGGCCTGACAAAATCCGTATAGCCCTTATAAATAATATCCATGTATTGATAAAGGGGAGCAGCCCTCCAGGGCTGCACACTCGCCAATATGCCCACATAAATAAGGAACCCCGGCAACCAATTTGACCAATTTCAATCAACTCGCCTCCACCTAATCTTTTTCTTTATCCGTCTCATCCAAATCCTCTTAATCCTTCTTCTCCAGCTCCCTGAAGAGAAAAGACATTAACATACCCCCCTTTTATAATCTTATCCCTGGTGGCCTGTGTCAGATGATCTCCCAGGGGCAAAGTGGCATCACCGAATGGCAAGGCTCTGTATGGGACAAAGCCATAAGGGAAGGGACCATAAGGATTCAGAATCAGATTCGTCTTATTGTATATGGCCATTGGCCTTTACAATATCAAAACACTTGATCATAAGGAGGTAAACTCCACTGTTGACCATAGCCATATGGCCATCCTGCAGCTTGAAGCCCGGATGGGGACATGCCAACCAGGGTCTGTTGCTGGCTGTGAGAAGGCCCAGCATACCCTTGCCAGCTTGGGGTGGCTGTGGGAGAACAGGCAGGAAATGATTGAGTTGGTATCGATAATGTAGGGCCTTGAGGCATGGAGGCAGCTGATTTACCCCAGGGCCCCCAAGGCCAGGTGCACCCCTACTGAGGCAGGGCAAATTTACCCTCTTGCACAACTGGCTCCACTGCTATGTCGACTTGCCCAGTCTCCTGCTCTTTCTGCCTCAACCTCCACTGAAGGAACAGCCTCAGAAGGCTTGGATGCCACTTGACTGTCACTGGATTCCCCATGCTTCCCTTGAGAGCAGAAATATGCATAAGAATTTCCTTCTGAAAAGCAGCACTAGAAGCCCACTTAGTAGGCTGGCATGCCCTGGCTCCTGAACCAGCAGTCTGTACCCTTCTCTTGGCCTGCTCCAAGGCAGCCAGGTGATCCAATATTTCCCGCCTACTAGGCCCACCCTCCTCCTCATCAGGGGAAGACAGTGTGGGAGGGGGGGCCTCTTAGTGGTGGGCCGTTTGGCTGGCTGTTTACCCTTGGATGGGCCGCTACCCTTTTTAGGTGGCATCCTGGGGCACTCACTCCACAGAAAATCTAAAAGGGGGAGTGAAACAAGTAACGGGAGGCAGCAAAGAAAGCCACCACAAAGCGGTAACTCTCGAGGAATAGCCCCACCAATTGACCCCAATGATATCCACAGGAGCCCACAATGACCACTCTCAAATAAGAGACCACAAAATGGCTGATGCCCCTAAAGCAGCCACAAAATGGCCATCAAGCCAGTCAACTGCCACCCAAAATGGAAACCACCAAGGACTGCAGCTTCCAAAGGTGGGGGAAGGCAGCAAGCCTAAGAGCCACTTCAAACGGCTGCCGGGCACCTGCAAGGCAGGCACCCCAGGCCCAATGAGATAAAAGCCACACAGCCAACTAGCTTGCCCCCCCAAGCACCATGGACCCCAGCCATACCAGCTCAGCCCTACCCACAACTCCAGGCCACCAGAAGGTGGCTTTGCCTCGCTGTGCCATGCCACTCGCCTCGCCACTCGCCTCGCCACTTGCCTTGCCACGTCAGAGGGCACCAAAGAGGTAGGCCTCCTTCCCTTCACTCAGAGAGAGCTGAAAAGGCTCCTTCTCACTCTGAGTGAAAGACCTGACTGCTGGCCAGAAGAGCGGAGCCACCTACTAAGGCAGTTGGCGCTGCCTCCGGCCAATCTCCAAATACATGGGAGGGGGGGTCTGTCTCACCTCCATGCAAGGCTGCAAAGCCCGGCCCCAGGCTTAAGCAGCAATGCTGCTGCCTGTAGTGCCAAATTAAGTGTACATAGGATCACAGGATTACATCAAATCCTGTATGCTTACTCACAAGTAAATTCTACTGAGTTCAGTGAGTTTTATTGCTAGAAAAGTGCAAATGGGACTGTAGTCTTTTCAGTATCTACTGGATGTATATTATAAAGGTCTCTATAGAGAGGTCGTGTACAAAAAACAATTCTAACTCAAATGTATTTAACAATGATATATTTGAGAATGTTTTATTTTATTCCTTTGGTGGTTTGGCAAGTTGTACTTCATGTATTTTTTAAACCAATGGAAATGTGTGATTCTAGGAACCTCAGAAGGAACTTTTTCTGAGCAGCAGAGGGAAGAGAGATAAGAGAGAGAGGGTGAGAGCTGCATGACTACAAGTGACTCATTGGAAGATCAGAAATCAATGCACTTGAAGGAGCAGTGCCTGATAAAACTTGATCTATCCTGAATATTTGGTAGTGGGGCAGTCAAAAGTACTTGAAAAAAGTTCAGTAAAATAACCATGACTTTTACATGTAGTGGGGCACATCACAGTCTCGCTCTACCAATGAAAATGCTTCTAGATTAAGATCTAGGACAGCACCTGCATAGAGTATCTTATATTGTATAAAATACTTAATATCTTTCCTTCTTTTCATGCTGAGTTTTCTCTTGGGAAAAAATAGTTTAGTCCTTCAACTGCATCCCAGGTGCTTTCCAGGAGAATGTTCTTGGAAAGAATAATGAATATGATATGCATTTTTGTATACTTTTTACCTTTTTTGATCTCAAGGCAAGGGATAGCAAACCAACGTTTATAGACAAAAAAATCAAGATTTGCTGAAGGATCGTCTTGCAGTCAAATTAAGATGTTAAAGTCTAACCTCTAATATTTAAGACTTTCCATCAAATTTAAACATACCCTGGATCAAGTCCTATAATAATTTACTCCTGTCCTGACATTGATTTTAGCAGCTAGATACTAGAGTAAGCATATTTCTCCATCTTGTGTGATGGTCTCAGTGGTATATTATAGTACATTTGAAAAACACTTAGCACTTCACATACATTATCTCAGTTACTCTGCAACAATCTTGTATACCAATATTGTTATCCCTACATTACAAATGAGGGGACTGAGGCTGATATCCTATTGACTTTCTCAGAGCCACAGCTGTAGAGTGATATGAACTAAGACAAGGGTCTCCAACTTTTGAACCTGAGCACACCTTTGGAATTCTGACACAGAGTGGTGAACGTAACCACTAAATGGCTGCCACAGGAGAGGAGCCAGCCTCAAAATGTCAGGGAGCGAGATTATGCATTAATCAAATAGTAACTCTTCAGCATTTCTGGTAGAAGCTCTGTTTCAGGATGCCTTTTTAAAATGAACATATTGTTTAAAAATATTTTCTTGCTTACACACAGATTATCTTCAGTCATACAGTGAAGATTCTATTGCTGTGGTGGCAATAGAAAAAATAGAAAAAAAATTGCCCCACCAATTAGACCTGCAATGGCTAATCAGAAGCCTTACTGAGCAAAAGCCTCACTTTACCTTGCTCACTATCTAAGAACAATTGGCAGGCATCATGAAAGGTGGCACCCATGGGCACTACACTGAGGAGGACCCCTGAATCACAACATCCTGGCTCACACTCTTAGCCAATATGCTATACCAGCTCTTTAGTGTTTTCCATAGTTGATTGCAACCTGCCTAGTCACAGTCCCAGATACAAGATAATTTGAATGGATGCTGTATACAACATTGTCACAGCAGCAGCAAAGATGGAACAAAAGGCGGAGCCTATATTCAGGAAGTAACACTCCATGTGCTTTGCTTTGTTCAATTATGAATACAACTAAGTGGCCTGGATCCAATCACTCAGTTCAGCAAAGTCTGAAGCCTTTCTCCAGCCTAAGGAGACTCTCCATTAAAGGAAGAAATATTTAAGCTGGAAGAGGCACGTAAGCTGGAGTTAAGGTTCCTTAGGCTGGATAAAAGCTTCAAACTTTGCAGGATGCCTCATGTATTTTTAACACATTTATTTTATTTGGGAAATGAATGAGAAACCTAAAAAAAAATTGCAAAATATTCTATAAAGTGACAAACAAGCCACCAATAGGATCATTTCATTATGACTAACAAATTGAATATACGGAGTGTGCTTTTCTTATGGTGGCTAACGAAGTCACCACCTTCAAAACATCTTGGGATGATACCCCTTGAGAGATGCACCACAGTAGACCAGCAACTTTGCTCTGAGAGCCAGTTGGGTGTAGAGTGGCAGGATTCTAATCTGGAGAACTGGGTTTGATTCCCCACGCCTCCACTTGGGTCAGTCATAGCTCTTCATAGCTCTCTCAGCCCCACCTGCCTCACAGGGTGACTGTTGTGATGATAATAATAACACACTTTGTAAAGTGCTCTGAGTGGTATTAAGTTGTCCTGAAGGGCGGTATATAAATCGAATTTTGTTATTATTGTTGTTATTCTCTGTGCCGTTGTGACCTTTCCCTCTAAGAAACTAGCTCAGCAGTGTCAGAAGGGGCATTCTTATCTACATGGGGTGGGGTATGTAAACCATAGTACATGGTACATTTTGGAGGCAGACTTAATGATCTTACAGGTGCCCTCATTTAAACACAGGATGAACATTCAGCAAGCTAGCCTCATCCCATCCCACTGTCTCCACAGATGACTACACATGGGGTAAGCTAATTTTTATGTACTCAGAAGAAAGCCCCCCTGTGCTCAATTTGGTTTGCTACCTACAGCATACATGGGGTGTGGGGGCTGATGAACCTATGAGCTGGAGGCCAAGGCTTCCAGCCCAAAGACCAGCCGTAAGTGCATCACTATACATAGCTGTAGAAAGAAGTGGTTTTAGAAAAGAAGTGCAAAACCTTCCCAAGAAACCAAGTTATTTTTTCATAAGAGATTAATATATGAAAATGCTATTTAAGGAATGCTACGGCAGAAAATTGTTTTTCCTCTGCAAAAAAAAAAGAAGAGACTACTGCTCTTTCTGCTGCTTTCCTCCAATTAAATAGAGCCAGCTCAGCAGAAGCTTGGGCATTAAAATTTGCGCACTAAGGAGACCACTGTGCCTAAATATGTGCCGTATTTATGGCCTGCAATGAAAAGTCAGGGCATGGGGTCTGATCTTAAATCCAATAATGTCCATGGAAGCCACTGGGTTTTCAATCAAGCCAATTAAGACTTGTATGGCTGAATATCAGTAATTAGGATGGAGAAGGCATCAAATGGCTAAGGGTCTTTGAAATCTCCTCTTGCATTTCCCCATGGTTGTCAAATTATTGCTCAGCTCTGATTAGCCAATCACTGCATTACCCCCCCCCCCATATTTAAAATCCCTCTAAGGGCTTTAAACAAACTAGATAACATAGCATACTGCTCCATGTTTATAGGCTTCTTCCCCTACTTTTGTTTTCTTCTGAGCATACCATGTCAAAGCATAAGAAAGAAGAGTCATTCACTGGGAAAAGGATTTTAATTAATTGCAAGATTAAAGCATTGTCATGAAAACAGATGAATAGCCCTCATGGGTCTATGCTGCAATTCCAAAGCACTAGATCTAGGTGGAAAGACTCTTTTCTTTGACTGTTTCTATTGTACTTCATAGAAAAGGATACACTGATAGAAAATCACTCATTTGTAGAGTTAATGATTCAAAATTCAAGAAATGCCAATGTTTGGGTTTCACACTTAATCCTAACCTTGTTCCCATGTGCCTGTGCATTATTATTCAGTCTTTAATTATATGACTGATTAAAATTTCACACATCAAGTAATACCAGACTAGACCCTAAGGTTTCTTCGCAGTTGTAGGCATAAATGAAACACCAGATAAATATCTCTTTTGCAGTAAAGTTTCCATCATCTACATTTCCACAAGACTTTAGTTGTTCTCAATGATGATTCTATTGCTTCCTGCCCCAGAAGATAGTCAGGAAATTGCCCCTGGAATTAACTTTAGCACCAACATCGTTAAAAGACTTCTACCCCTGCCAGGGTGAGCAATTTTTAAATTATCTGTAGTTGCTCTCTCACAAGTACACCTGATATGGCTTAGCTCTTTTCCAGAATCCGATTTAAGTACAAGCTAATTATGCTACAACTTAGAACTTCAGTTTGCATAAATTTTTAGAACTTAAGTTTGCATAAATTTTTAAATTAAATTTCAGTATTAGAATAATACACATTTGTGAGGGTTAATGTTATGAGCCCTCTTAAACGTAACATGGCTTAAATTCAGCCTGCTCTTTTCAGAATTGTTGCTTGTGATAAGATGGACAGAGGTTTATTCAGTTTAGTTCCTCTGAACAAAGATTCTGTGAGACAGTCAGAGATTGCTCCAAATCTACTTAGGGGTGCCATTCCTGGTGGGGGATCCCCTGCTTCCACCTTTCCACCCCGTGCCCACTTATTTGGCCAGTGGGGGTGCACTCCCCAGGGTGCCCCCTGGGTGGTGCAGCATGCCCCTGGGCTGTGTGGCATGCTCCCACGCCTACAGCAGCCTAAATCACGCCCCACAGCAGGCCCATTTCAGGCCAAATCATGCCCCTCACTGAGCATGGGAGTGCCCTTTGACCTGCGGGGCCACCCTTTGACCCATGTTATGACATCACTTCCTGGAAAGACAGCATGCAGGGACATGGCAGGGTAAGTGCCAGGCTCCCAGTTTCCCACCGGGGGAATCAAGGGACCTGGCAACCCTGGATCTGTCGCGGTTTGAGTATGCTACACAGGCGTCAGCGGCAGGTTCAAGAGAAGACACGACACACCAAGCTTCAGTACAAAAGGTGTATTATACAATTTACAGGTGGATACATTACAGATATGTTACGTTGGCTGACAAAGTGCTTCGCCAGCAACCTGCAGAGCTGGAGCTCTTTACAGTAAAAGACTCTGCATCATTATATATTACTCAGTAGCCTATCCCCACACAGTGCTGACTCACTGTGCCAGCCCAAGTGTCCTTGACATTTATAGAGAAGTACATCACCTGGCTGGTATCACATGATAGCTACCTGTCATCACTCTGTTACTACTGATGACACACATCAGTCACTGATAGCTGCCTCATCTCAGTGTTTACTTCATTATCTTGACACTTCTCCTAGGCAGCTCAGAGTGACTCCCAATTTATTCCTTTACTGTACATATTGCTCAGTATACAAACACTTAGTAAACATATCAGCAATATTACATTCAGCTGAACATCTCTGCAGCTTTACAAATCCTTTGCCCACACTGTCCTTTACATTCTGATATCAGATCAGAATGTACTTGCTTCTTGACTAGGCTCCAAAGTCCTCAGCTAAGTGTTGAGCTGCTGTGTTGTCACATAAGATGGAAATGGGAACTTTACATTCAATCTTCATATCCTGTAAAAGCTGAAAAACCCACTCCAAATGTATGACACATTCGCTTAATGCTGCATATTCTGCTTCACAAGTGCTTGTAGCAACAAGAGATTGCTTGACTGACTTGTGCATTATCAGGGCATTGCGTAGGAAAATTACCAGACCTGTCGTTGACTTCCCATCCGGATGGTCTGCCCAGCTTTCATCACAATATGCCTGCACTTGTACTTCCCCAGACACTCTGAGTACAAGTTTGTAACTTATCGTTCCCTTCAGATCACGTAAGATACGCTTGGTTGCTGTCCAATCCCTTCTGTAAGGACAGGCACCTCTCTGACATAGCAAGTGAACTGCATAGCTTATGTCAGGCCCTGACCAGCAGGACAAATATAACAAAGAACCTATCAGGGACTGATACCTCTGTACATCTTCCCATAACTCATCGTTTGGCTCTTTTAAGTATCCTGTAACCATGGGTGTAGCCATACTCTTGGCTTCTGACAACCCAAACTCTTGCAGCAGTTTTGCAATTTTATTTTGTTGGCACAATTCATAATACCCTTCAGGGGTATGTGTGACCTCTACTCCTAGGTAATTGCTTACAGGCCCTAGGTGTTTGATCCTAAACCACCTCTTAGCCATCTGTATGAAACATTGTAATTGTGTGTTATCACCATACACATATGTTTACCTTAAGACCAGACCTTTGTTTATGTGTCCAATACCTGGTACCTGTTGCATATATACTGTAACCATGGGTGTAGCCACACTCTTGGCTTCTGACAACCCATACTCTTGCAGCAGTTTTGCAATTTTATTTTGTTGGCACAATTCATAATACCCTTCAGGGGTATGTGTGACCTCTACTCCTAGGTAATTGCTTACAGGCTCTAGGTGTTTGATCCTAAACCACCTCTTAGCCATCTGTATGAAACATTGTAATTGTGTGTTATCACCATACACATATGTTTACCTTAAGACCAGACCTTTGTTTATGTGTCCAATACCTGGTACCTGTTGCATATATACCTCCTCCTGAGGTGCACATGAATATATGCTATTGTGAAGTCATAATGGTCTACTTGTTTTACTTTGAATCCCTGCCTTACACAAGGCAACCTTTAGAGACTCAGACCTTTGCATGGCTTGCAGCCATAATTGCTTCTCTTCCCCCTCAAGGGAAAGCACTTCTTGGTAATTTTGTAGTTCTGTGGCGCACACATATTTAACCGTTGGCTCAAAGCCATATCTTACTGGTGGAATTCCTTTTGTACTCCTGCTGGATACACGTATCTGCTGCCCAGAACTCTGTGCATCCTCTGAGGCTTGCCTCCTTGGCGTAGAAGCCTCCTGTTTGAGCACCTCAGACCGTTGGTCTGTGCTCTCATCACCATTTGATAAAGGTAACAATACTTGTGGTTACTTTCATAGCCATGTAATCTTGGCCAATTTCCATTTTCACGAACACTTGCCAACCAGCTGTAACTCAGCTTCTTATTTTCATTAGCAAAGCGATAAGACTTCATGTTATTCTGATAACCCAGAAATGTTAGCTTAGTTGTTTTGACACCCCCCTTCCTTCTCAGCTTCAACTGGATGCGCACCCAAGCTGGCATACCAAACACTCTCAAGAAGCTTAGACTTTGATCCCTTTTGTATAGCATTCTGTAAGGGATGTTTGTCTATAGCACTGGTCCACAAACGATTAGTAACAAAACATGCTGCTGACAGAGCTTCAGCCCAATAGGACATTGGCAACCCTGCATCTGCCAGCATTGCATACAACCTTGTTTGCAGAACTCCCCCTTTTCGTTCTGCCAGGCCATGCTCCTGGGGTACACAGGTATTTGTTAACCTCTGAACAACACCATTACATTTCAGCCACTGGCTGAACCTTGTTGACATAAATTCCCCACCTTGATCAGTTTGGATGGCCTTCAGGTACACCCGCAGTTGCTTTTGTACACGTTTTGCCCAATACCTGAATGTGTCAAACACTTCTGACTTTTGTTTAAGTGGGTAAACCCGAGAGAAACAGGAAAAATCATCAGTTATTATCAAGGCAAAATGATTGTTAGAATGACTCTTTGGATAAGGACCTATAACATCCAAATGTACCAGTGTCAAGGGTTTCTGAGACACCCGTTTGCTTTCCTTGGCCACTGGAAATGCATTAGTTTTCACTTGCTTACAAACAGTGCAATCTAAATATTCATTACAGTGGGAAACCTTCTCATTACTCAACAGTGATAAAGTTTTGCTTACTGTTGTAAAACTAGCATGCCCCAAACGACGATGTAGTAAACGTATACAGCTCATATGCTTACTGTTATTTGTAACTACTACAGCCTTGGCTGCAGCACTATTCACTATATACACACCGTTTTGGAGCAAACCTCTTATCAGCACTTTGCCACCCTTAGATATTGAACACACATCTCCGGCAAAAGTGACTGAGAACCCAGCCTTCATTAAGGAACTAATACTTAGTAAGTTGGTGTCATGAGTCAGCCCCAGCCTCGACTGGCCACCTTACCTATTGCCTCAGAGTCCTCCTCAGAAGATGAGCAGGAAGGGTCAGCAGGATCTTCTCTAGAGCCAGAAGCCCCTGCAGAAGCTATTGGAGAGGAAGAGCAGTCAGAAACCACTGCTGCTGCTCCAGAGGGAATTCAGCAAGAACAGCCAGAAACCTCCACAGAGGCTGTAAGAGACAAAGACTCCCCCAGGGCAAAAGCAAAACCCCAGCACCTGGGGCCAGCTGAAAGGAGGAAACTTAGAGACAAGACAGCTCTGTTGGAGAGACGAAGGAGTGGCCATTTACAGGCACAGCATCGAGCAGAGCTGTTAGAGAGAGAGGCAACAGCTGTTCCTCATTAGGACAGCATAAAAGGGAGACGCCGAGGAAACCAAGGGTGGAAGCAACTCAGCTTGCCACTCCCTGCTACCAGAGCCCTACACCTGGACGCTCTTGCCTTGCTCTACTGCTTGATTGGACTTTGACCCCAGCCTGCCTTTTGACTACCCTTCTGCCTGCTTCTCCCTCTGACTGGCATATTGGTCCTGACACTTAGCCTGACTTCTTGACCCTGGTTTGCTGCTTTCTGGACTACTGACCTCCTGCCTGCAGTGCCCAGCCCTGTGTGCGACAGTTGTTCTCCAATGCAGGAACACAAAGGACACCTGTGAAAACAAACTCTAAAGGAGGGAAGTGTAGCTTTCCCTCACATAACACATTTGCAGCACTCCCGTCTGCTAAGGATACATGCTGCAGGCTGGACTGCCTTGTTTCATCCAGCAAAGCCTCTGATTTGCAAAACTTCTGTGTGGCTCCCGAATCCAAAATAAAATACTGGCCCTTTCTAGCCTCCTCTGTGGTAACAAGCCTCGCCTGCTTGCCTCTCCCTGGACTCTGAGGTGCTTGTCGCCTCCTCCTCAGCTCCAGACATCTGCGGCGCAGGTGTGCATCTGACCCACAGTGGAAACATATTCTCACAAGGGAAACAGTTGGCTTGCTTGCTTCTGGCAAGTCAGCTGTCATCCCTCACAGAGCCCCTTTGGCTGGCCCCACCGCTCGGCTCAGGCTTGGCTCGGTTCCCGGCAGCTCCGACTCTCCACTCCTCCTCCAGCAAATGTCCACACACATATGATAGTGTTAATTGGACTGTGTCCAAGGACTCAAGGGATGTTATTAAACATTGTATTCTTCAGATAAGGTACTCAGTAAAACGTATACTTTGTCCGGCTCCTCCAGGACTTTTCCTCTTGATTCCAGCTGCTGAAAACATTCAGTCAAAGCATTTATATGTCCTTGCATCGAGTCTCCCTGCTTCATAACTAGGCAATACAGACGCCTCGTCAGGGCTATGAGGGAGCCAGAAGACACTCTTGCATACACAGCCATTAAAGCATCCCACGCTTGCTTTGCCGTCGTCTTCCCCCGCACATATAAGTTGGTCATCAGCCAGGCTTAACACAATGTGCGCAAGGGCTTTTTCCTCGGCAATTACCTCAGCAGCTGTGGGAGCAACTGGAGGGTCATTTACATACCTCCAGAGTGACTCCTTCTTTAGATAATGCTCCATCTTGAAGGACCACATAGAGTAATTTGTTGCTGTTAGCTTATCCAGCAGCACCGCTGTGGACTGCGCCATCTCACCCACTTCAGCAGTCACTGGAAGCTCAGCAACACCGTCCAACATGTCCTCTGGGCTGCTCTCACCGTCGGATGTGGACATCCACCTCCTGCTCCAGGCTCTCTCGTTCTTTCTATCACTTCAGAACCTCCACAGCCTAGTGCAGCCATGTAGGAACTGGGCCCATAACCCTGTCGCAGTTTGAGTATGCTACACAGGCATCAGTGGCAGGTTCAAGAGAAGACACGACACACCAAGCTTCAGTACAAAAGGTGTGTTATACAATTTACAGGTGGATACATTACAGATATGTTACGTTGGCTGACAAAGTGCTTCGCCAGCAACCTGCAGAGCTGGAGCTCTTTACAGTAAAAGACTCTGCATCATTATATATTACTCAGTAGCCTATCCCCACACAGTGCTGACTCACTGTGCCAGCCCAGGTGTCCTTGACATTTACAGAGAAGTACATCACCTGGCTGGTATCACATGATAGCTACCTGTCATCACTTTGTTACTACTGATGACACAGATCAGTCACTGCTAGCTGCCTCATCTCAGTGTTTACTTCATTATCTTGACAGGATCTACCATAGTATATGTTACCTTACAGTGGGCTTGTCATGTTTGTGGCTATTCTCAATTGCTCTTCCCTGTCTCCAATTTGAACTCAAATCCACTTCCAATAACTTTTTTTTAAAATGATGTTGGTGCTCCACTATTGACACATACTTTGTTGTATACGTAGATCTTGAGCCAGATACCACAAGTTATAACATGACAATATTATAGTTTCCCAGGGACCTTGCCTACTCTAGCACTGGTAGCAATAATGCAATGTGCCCTGGTGGTGGATGTGTTGGAGTAAGACTTAGAGTTAAGGAAAATGGTATATGCAAAAATTATATTGTTGTGAGAAAAGCAGAATTCTCTCCAAGAGTACTGTGATTAACAGCCGAAAACAATTTATTAAATTTACTGAATTTTTGATTTGGAACTTCTGCAGTCATTTAATGACTATCATGATAGTGATAGCTGTATAAGCAACACAACTATAACAGAGCAGTGTGCAAACAAAGTTAAGTAATGTGGAAGGGAATAAAATTATTTCTTATCTCAACTTGGTGTTCAAGTTCTTAGTTAATCCCCCATGGAGACTGATGGGAGAGTGACAGCAGCCTTCAGAGGTAAAGATAGTCTATCAAGACAGTCAAATGGATAAAGTAAACTGAAAAAGAGATCAAAAGAATTCAAGGAACCCTTGAAAGTTCTCACTGCTGCAGCCGAAATCTTCATATAATTGCTAAAGCAAAAGGCAAAGTAGAGACCTGGAATGGAAAGCATCCCACCTTTAAGGGCTTAAGGGCAACTCCAAGTTGGTTATAAAATTCAGTTTGATGTTTACCCGGTGTTGTCTCTTCCTGATTATGCAGATGGAGGTTATAGCGCTCCTGCAGAAGGGAGCGGTACAGGAGGCTCTCCCTCAGGATTCTCTCATGGGTTTTTACTCTAGGATGTTCCTGGTAGACAAAAAGGACGGGGGTGTTCGGCCCATTTTGGATTTGAGAGAACTGAATAAATTCATTCTCGTCAAATGGTTTAGAATGCTCACATTAAATACAGTCCTTCAACTAATGCCCGAGGACAGTGGTTCGCTGTCCTGGACCTCACGGAGGTCCTCATCTATAATTACTATAATCTCCTCATCTATAATTACTGCACTGCCCACATCTATACTTGTCCTTGGACCTAGATCAGTAATTTTGTATACATTAGATAGAGTTGCCAACTCTGGGCTGGGGGGATTCCTGGGAATCTGGGGGTGGAGCCTAGGGGAGGTAGGGTTTGAGGTGGGAAGGGGTATAATGCTATGTAATCCACCCTCCAAAGAGGCCATTTTCTCCAGAAGAACTGACCTTTGTAGTCTGGAGATCAGTTGTAATTCTGGAAGGTTTCCATTTCCAATTCAGGAGGTCAGCAACCCTAACATGAGATGATGCAGCACTTAATCTCTACCAGAAATCTCTGTGTTATTTGAATGCTGCTAAATGGTTACAAAACTGTTTTATTATAAAAGCTATACAAACAGAATACCCCAAAATGATACACAGCCTGATTTCTGATGTCCATGATGTCCTTTGCAAGCAAGAGTAAATTGGATGCCCCGCAGATTCCGTTAGAAACAACAAGTATCTTTGGCATTGTTGAATTCGTGTAGAACTTCGTTTATCATGGACATGAATACATACGGGGCTCCCGTCAATCCAAAAGGCCTAACTAAGTATTCATACTGTCCGAGGGGCGTATTAAACGCAGTTTTCCACTCATCCCCTGCCTTGATACGAACGTGGAAGTAAGCATCTTTTAGGTCTAATTTTGTAAAGATCTTACCTTGGGCCACGACGTTGAGAAGGTCTCGGATGAGCGGTATAGGATAGGCGTTGTTGGTGGACACTGCATTCAGTCCTCGGAAATCCGTGCAGAGTCTGAGTCCCCCATCCTTCTTTTTCACGAAGAGGACTGGAGCGGCGTGGGGGCTAGAGGCTGGGCGGATGAACCCTCGTTGGAGGTTGGTGTCGATGAATTTCCGGAGCTCTTCGCGTTCATGGAGACTCATGGGGTAGAGTCGTCCTTTGGGCAGTGAGGCTCCGGGTAAGATTTCCACCGCACAGTCCGTTCGTCGATGCGGGGGTAGAGTATCAGCTTCCTCCTCCGAGAAAGCATTTAGAAAAGGCCAGTAAGGTTCGGGTATTTGGTTGACTTCTTCTTGGGTAAGGAGGGCCTTTTCTTTATGAGTGGGATCTTCGCCCCAGTTTTGATTCCAACGGTGATTTTTACAGTTGGCGTGACTGAAGGTAATACATCCTTGTGCCCAGTCTATGTAGGGATTGTGATCACATAGCCATTTGCTACCTAGTATTAACGGGTACTTGGCAGTAGAGCTGATGACAAAGGACCTCTTCTCCCAATGTTGTCCCATGCCTGTGATCACCGGGATGGTTTCAGTTGTAACAGGATTCATGTTGGTACCATCCATTTGCTCAAAGATTACTGGATTTTGTAAATCCCGAGTTGGTAAGACCAGTCCATTAACTAGAGCTGGGGCTATGATATCTCTCGAGCAGCCCGAGTCAATAAGAGCTTGTACTCGAATGTGCATTTTTCTCTCTGGGTTGATCAGAGTCACGGGCATGAATAAAATGGACCCAGGCGGCCGGTTCCGTGCAGGGACGGGCTTGGGGCGGATCTGTCGTTTGGGCCCTTTTACGACAGATCCATCTCGTTTCCCGACTGGGGACTTTCCGGATTGACTTCTGACGATGGGGAAGCGGGGTCGTATTCCATAACTTCTTCCGCTTCCAGCCCTCTCTCTGAGGCTGGCCTTTGGGAAGTGCCGCGGCCTCTATTCGCCCGGGGTGCTGGAGTTGGGCGTTGGAGCGTAGGAAACGGAGCCGGGGTTGGACGCCGTAGTTGGAGCGGAGGTCTTTGCACAGGCCGGTAAGGGCATTGTGCTGCAAAGTGACCAGCCTGTCCGCAATGCAAACACAGCCCTTGTTGCCATCTAGCATCTCTCGCTCCACGGGTGGCGTAGCTAGCTCCTCGTGCTGCCCTCTGTAAGGTTAACGGTCTTCTTTGTCCCGTTTGTTGTTGTTGTTCAACCAAACGGACTTCCAAAATGCGATTCTCCACTTCGCAAGCAAGTTGGATCCACCCTAACAGCGTGGGGGGATTGTCTTGCATGAGGGCTCTGTCCAAGAGTCTCGGGTTAAGGCCTTGTTTGAACAGAATAATTTTGGTGGACTCCTCACACCTAGGGCACTTGGCTGCTAATTGTCGGAATTTTGTAACATAGTCTCTTGCTGACAGGCTGCCCTGTTTAATGGCTTGCAATTCTGTTCGGGCCCTGGTTTCCTCTAAGGGGTCTTCATATTGAGCACGGATAGCATCCACCAACCCCTGGAGAGTATCTAGTTCTGGGGCCCCAACATTATATAGTCCTACATACCAGTCTGCTGCTTTGCCCTGCAAACGAGATCCGAGGTGTTCGATTTGACTGGCCTCACTGCCGAAAAGGTGCCCCCATCGATTGAAAAACTGCACCACTTGAACTAAGAAAAATCCCAATTTGGAGGGATCTCCATCGAAGGTGGCTTCCAGCTTCACCCAGCCCATCGGGAGTTCTTGTCTCGGAGCAGGCGCGGGGTAAAAGTCCATCGGCAGTTCTATTTGCCCTTGAGGCACATGAGGAGGTAACTGGAGTCTCGGTCGTGGCAACGGTGCCGGCTGTACCGGCAGCGGTTGGGCCGGCGGTGCCGGCTGGGGTTGAGCTGGTGGTGCAGGCGGAGGTTGGACCGGAGGTGCGGGCGCTGGTTGCCGGGGTTGCGCTGTTGGGGTAGGCCTTGGTTGGGCCGGAGGCTGCAATGGCGGGCGAGCAGGAGGCGGCAGTCTCGGTCTGGCGGGTAACACAGGAGGCGTTGGCGGTGGCTGTCGAGGTGGAGGAGGTTGATGTGGTTGAATGGGGATCGGCCGCTGCGGAGGTGGTTGGAGGGGTCGTAGTGGTGCAGGTCGTCCCGGTTGGTTCGGGGGTGGTAAGACGGGCTGGTCCTGGGGCAGCCGCACCGGTATGAGCTGCGGTCGAGGTGAGAGGGGCCGCAGCGGCGAGGGTTGAATAGGTGGAAGGCCGCGCGGGCTTGCCCCTCCGGGCGTTGTTAATCTGGGAAGTAGCGGCTGGCCTCTGGGCGCTGTTGGACCTTCTCCCGTAGGTTGCCCGACGGGGACAATGTCTCGCGGTTGACGAGGGGCTCCCTCCTCGGATGGAGCCGCGGGTGCTCCCGCTTGGTCCGGCCGGACCGTTATAGGAGAGGTAAGAGGGGGTATTACCGGTGTATCACTAGGCTTTTCTTCCCCTTCTGTTGGTCTCTCAACGGGGGTCTCGTCTGGCGGCGCGTCCCCTTCCTGGTTAGGAGGGTCGGTGGGAGTCTCTCCGGGTGGCTCAACCGGGTCATCCCTTCTCGGTGGAATTTCCTGTTGTGCGGGAAGTTCCTTGGGTTGCTCTCCCAATTCGCCCGGATAGGTGCCCCCCTCGCCGGTAACTGACGGCCGCTGCTGGACATCCTCCACCGGGTAGGAGATGACACTTTGGAGGGTAGCTATCTGTAGCGCCATCTCTTCAGGCGACAGTCTTTCCCCTGCTCCCATTGCCGAAATTAAATGGATGGCATGAGCCAAACTTTCTTCCATCTCCATCAGTTTAGCTTCTAACTGTTGCATTTGACTTGGCCCCGGTTGCTCGCTTATGAAACCTTCATTCGTTGCACTCACCGGGGAAAAGGGGCCCCAAGGAGGAGGGTCCCCTTGGACGACTCTCGATCTCGCGGCGAGAATCCCCTTGGCCATACCCGTCACGGCCGAGATGCTGGTATCCACCGCATAGGTGCGACCTTGTATCTGCTCCCAACTTTGTTCAGGGGCCTCCGTTGGCTCTTTCCACGGAGCAAGTTCGGAGTAGTCCCAACTCAGGGCGCCGCGGCGAGACGTATCTCCCTCCTTCTCCTCGAACGTCCTGTTCCAATATCTCCATGGTTGGCTGCTGTCTAGCTCCAGGACGGTTCCTAGGCTTCGGCGCCTTTCCATCGAAACTCGAGGATGGAGTCCACCTGCCCGACGCTCTCTGGTTTCTCGGGGTCTGGCACCCCACTCCGACGGGGTGGGTACCGAAATCAAGGGGAGAGCGGTCGCTTTCGGCCTTGCCCCGAGGTCTACTTTGATCTCGTCCCGAGTACTGAGTTCGATGAGAGGCGGGGTGGAAGTGGAGGCTCCGGTTCCGTTCCCGGCTGCTCCCAGCTCCTGGGAGTCTTGGGCTTGCACGGGTTGCACAGGTTGATTGTCGGGAGACGCATACGGATCGAACAAAGGATCCCTGTCCGGGACAACCTTGGATTCCGCTGGGCCCGACTCAGACATGATTGGTAACAAAATGTCAGACTGTGGCTAAATAAGGCACTCTCTACAAGGTTTCCTCTAGAAGCAAGAACAAGTCCAGTGTCTGGCAAAGGAAACTTTATTGCAGAAAAGGTCCATTATAGTCCACTGTCCTGAATAGGAGACTCAGGATGGTACATGATCATTGTTACCAATGAAGAGCAAGCATAGGATACAGAGTAACAATACCCATCTGGAACAGCCTCCCCCCACAGTTCTCAAAACAACATCCTTCAGTCCTGGGAAGCTGCTCTCCTTCAAGGCCAATGCTTGGTGGAACGGTGTTAGACACAACAATCTCCTCTGGTGGGGATGCTGCCTGGGAACTGGTGCACCTGGGGAAAAAGCACTTAAACACTAGAAGCATTAGAAAATGGAGTCAGTACAGTTTAGATATATACCGGACCTGACAAGTTTCATCTCCTTGGAGATGGAATTAGATTGTTGGAAAGAACCAGGTTTGTAGGATAATTGCAAGAAGGCACAATCTCTAAATGATCTGTCATGGTTCTTCTAATTATGTCTGACATTAACCTGCATGTCCATGATAAATCACTGACTGTATTTGTCTGTATTTTTCCCTTTGGGTATGCCTTGAGAAAAGGCTTTTAGTGCAAGTTGCTAGAGTTGTCTTTATTTGGGATGCAGCCCCCTTTCATGGTCTCTAGAAACTGAAACTTTGAGCAGCATACAGATGTCCCTTGTCATTAGCCACACATGCTTATAAATGCACACACATGAGCAGCTGCTATGCAGCCTGCACATTACACTAATGAGATTTATTCTGAACTGTGGAGATACTGTAAAATAACTGTGCTTTTTCTAGTGTATCTTAAATCTGAACAAAAATGCTCACGAAACTTTTAAATCAGCATAAGATGGGCTATTGCAGAACAAAGATATACAGCCAGTGGAATGGAGCCATCAACTACGTGTGGTGCCTCTGACATGGGGTGAGCAGAGGTGAGCTTACCTATTCTGCTTCAGATTACCTTTCACTCCTGCCCTCTAGCCAATGCACCGGAGACTCTGGTAGCTTCAACTGGCTTCTTCCAACTAAGAGAGAACACTAGTACACACACAGAGGGTCCATCTACTCATTATAGTATCCTCTTGTTAGGGAATAACATGAGGGTTTTGTACCAGTGTTTTCTGCCTCCCAGACCATGCCAGCTCTTTTTTTTCTTGCCTCCAAAGCAGGTAGGGAGAAGGAGCTTTACTGTCTCCCTCCTGCAACTGCTTTTGCATTCACAAACCACCCAGTGGAGCCACTGTTGGCCCAGCTGTCAAGATCATGTTAATTATGTGGTTACTCATAAGTCTGACAATGGAGCCAACAGCAGCGAATGTTCTGTGAATGCAAAAAAACAGTAGGGAGGAGAGGCTAAAACTGCTTATCCCTGCCTTCTCTCATTGCAAGCAAAAAACAACCAAAGTGTGTGTGGGTGGAAGAAAACTCCCATTGCATACCTGATGCAAAGCCCTCATGTTGTTCCCACACACACAAATGGACTCTGTAATGTGTAGATAAGCTATGAGAGACCATTACCAACATCAAGAATAAGATCTAAGTGAATCCCCTCCCATACAAGCCTTAAGAGGGAAAAAAAGAAACGAGCGCTCAAAGACTCATTTAGAGGTATACATACATATACTCATCACAATAACTCAGTAAAGATTACCTCCCACCAACCCACACACATGTACGCACGCACAAACTCATGTTGACTGAACATGCTGGGAAGGAGAGCAGGAACAAGCATGCTTGCTGCACCTTTGTACAATTGCCTAGTAATTCGGAAGGATGTGTGTGCAACCACATGACTGCTCATATGCCCCCTCCCCCATGATCTGCAATGGTGCTTTCCAAACATTGGCTGATCAGGGGGAGGGAGCATTTGCATGGCCATTTCCTCTGCACAGTCACATCCTGAAGATGACCAGGTAATCTCATGGGGATGGGTCAAACATGCCCATGCCCAGTCTCCCTGCCCTCACATTCAGTCAATGCTTTTGGTGTGTGTATGTGTGGGGGGGCATCTGTACCAAGCTACTGTATATTGGGCAGAGGGCTTGATCTATGCAATAAGAATAGGGTTCTAATAAGCATGTCTTTATTTTTTATCTGTGAAATGTGGTGGGGTATGCATAAACAGAAGCTATAATGAAGACAAGAAACAAATTTGATTATTATGCTTTCTTTATCAAACAAGTAAGGAGGCTGCAATCCTGGCTGCAGTATTGTGGTAAAAAAGATATGAAAATCACACACATGCCCCAAGTTGTTATTCATAAAGTAAAATTTACAGAGATCTCACATTTTCCATGACAAAGGTAGAAGCAGTTTGGGAGGGAAAATGTTGAGCATTATTCAGTGCGATCCAACCCAAGTGCCTTACAACACGTTTGCAGGGGGAAATATGTGAAAGCTTCCTCTATCTATTCCCCAATCATTCTCTTTTCAAGAATCCAGCCAGCCAAGGCTGTTTTCCTGTTTGTTTGTTTATGGATTAACATTGGATTAACATTGGATTTTGGACTTGAGATGCCCCATTTTCCAACAGCATAGACAGAATCTAAATACATTTATTCCCTTCTACATTATTTCTTATTTTCTTATTCCCTTCTACTTGTCTACCTTTATTCTGTTCAAACATAATTTCATATTCTGGAAACAGCAGAAAAGATGTTTGGTTTCATTTCTTTGGCAATATACAAAAAACATTTTAGTGCTGGCAAAGAGAAGCTTGAATGTTGCAAAGCATGCGGAAAAAAGAGGATAGCTGGTTAAAGTTTTTTTCGTCAGAACCCATGGGACTGCATGTGTCATAAAGTACTATGGAGTTGGGCCTCATAGTATTGGCATGAGTGAAACTCTCCATTCCCTCCCTACTAGGGACTTCAATCTACTGGTATCAAAGGTGGGAAACCAAAAATGAGAAGGATTAAAAGATAGCGGTTTAATTTGAATAGGAATGTTCCTAAATTCGATAACAAATCTGGTTCAATTCAAAGTTCAGGTTTCTTTTATGGTTTCTCCACCCTTGCAATGATACTGTGGTCATCCTTCCAGATAATATTAACAGAAATGAATAGAAATATTGCTGTTTTTAAAAAGGTCACTGCCTCATTTTGTAAATGGCATAAAAATGGTATAGAAGAAGAAAACAAAAATGAAATGTTTGCCAAAGAAGAGAGGCAGGATAAAAATAGTCTTCCTGACCATGCGCAAAAATGAAAATTAAATTAAAAATACATAATTTTATATCGCTATGTTTGAAGTACAGCAACCACCCATAATAAAGTTGTTATTAACAGGTAACAGTGTTTTGTGAAGTTCGTGCCTTTTTTTACCTAATAGGAGGAGGGAGGAGGAAGTTTGAGTGAGTCAGAGGCAGAAGAGGGAAAGGGATGAATAAAGGAGGGAGGAGGAGTGTGAGCCAATCCTTGCAGCAGCCAATAGGATTCTCGAGAAGGAGAGAGTGCCTTTTTTAAACTGCTGCAATGAGTTTAATAGAAACAAATGGAATGGCTGGTGCATTTTTGGGGGTCATAAAGTAGAGCCCCAGGGTGCAATCTGTCTAAAATCTGGGGGGTCTTGAGAGGGAAAGTAGGAGTAGGTCCCCTTCAAATTTGATGCATTTTGCATGCAAAATTCCACCTCCAGACTCCTAGAAACCCCCCCCCCAAGAATAATGGAGATTGGAGGTGGCTGGGGCACCTTCTTTGGGGGGGTCATAAAATGCCCCCCAAAGTCCAATCTTCATGAAATTTGGGGAGTAGGTAGAGGACAGGTAGGAGTATGGTCTCTGAAAACTTGGTAAAATTCAGCCTTAAAAGGACCCCCCCAGGCCCCTGGAAAGCCCCAAATCATGTTTCCAATTGGAAACAATGGTCAAATTTTACTGAATTTGCTTCCTATTGCTGAGCCAAACTGGGGAATGAATTTGGGGGGTGCCAATTTTTTTCCTGATTCAGCTGAATTGGCCAGGTTTTTTTGCTGTGCACACCTCTACTTAACATCCTGTATGATGCTCAGAAATGAAGTTCTTCTTAGGCAAACTGAGTATAACTTTATTCAGAACGGTATGAAACAAAGAAACTGAGGCCTGCCAGAGACCTTCATAGTGGCTCCCCTAATCCCAGCCTGCAGAGAACCATAAATTAATAAAACAAAAAACCTGGCCTTGCACTGCTCCAGATTCTAGTTTCCAGAACCTATACTAAAACATGGAATAGACCCACTGGGGCAGATCAAGTCTGTTTATAAGAACGCAAAAATCACCTTGCTGGGCCAGATAAAAAGTTCATTCAGTCTGCAATATGTTTGCAATAGTTGCCCATTAGAAGTTTCCAAAAGTAAGACAAGAAGGTAACATCTATCTTCTGTTGCTTCTTCTCAACGTCCAGTCATCAGGCTGATTAATTACTTTGCTGTTGTTCCTGTCATGTTCTTCTTTGCAGTCATAAGATCGAATGGCTTCATTACTTTGTCAAGCTCAGCTCCTCATGCACAATTATGCAAGCCTAAACAAAGCTATGTCAACACATTACAAGCAGTATTCAATGTACAGGCCAAACATAATATCTCATGTTCTATTATTTCAGAAATAGTCTGGGAAGTATGTCAAGAAAGCTTGTGTTCAAATGTGTACACTCATAGGGACTTCTCCTGTATACTTGAACTGAAATATAAGTTATTCATATATCTTCCCCTGTGAAACAGCATAGAAACTGCTTCTGCATTGACACTCCCTGCCCCCCTAAGAATCATAGCAAGGACTCAAGAGGACTGTTCAGCTGTTTCCTGACAATACTGCAGTTGTGCAATTAATTAAAAATTCCTCTTAGCAATATAAAATCTTCCCAGCTGCTCAGCTGCTAAGATACATCCAAGCGGGACACAGTCTCTCGGGCACCTGGCAAAGTCTGTAGGGACTCTCTTAACATCTTCCTGGTTTATAAGAGCAACGCAGTTTGAGGCAATAGTTAAGCCCTCATAAAACATTAAGGGGTATAACATGTGCTTAAATGACATGAGCATTCATTCTGAACCAAATGTATCCTGGAGAACATGGAACATCTGCGCATCCTGTGAAGGATTCAGAAAGAAGCCCCTTTCCTAAGCATCTTAGCAGCCCACAGAGTTGACTGCAGATTTCTCTCCTCACCTTCTATACCTCGAGCCAGAGGCCAAAGAAAATGGTTACATCATGCTCATCTTTTTAACACCTTCTAAAGTCTTCAGAATTTTTCTCTCATTCCATGTTCTCCTGCCAACTGACAGCAGCATACACTATGTATATGAAATTTCCTGTCTCATAAAGAATGAAGATCAAAACTAGTTCCTACAAGAATAAAGATCAGCATGCAGTCTGTATGTAATGTAAATCTCTTCAGTTAAAAAAAAAAGAAATCCATTCCCAAATTAGCTTGAAAAGGTGAATATATCAGATTTTTGAATAACTTCATTCATATTCCCTGCTTTGATGTTCATGGTTAAACCAGCTGTCTGATTTGTAGACTATGGGTCCTTCAGGGACAGCATACTTTCAAATGTAAGGGTTGTTATCTTCTGTGTGTGTGTCCTTTCCGCCCCCCCCCCCCAATTCCTTTATTGACGTTCTTAAAAAATTCAAAATACAGAGATTGCAATAGATAATTCAAATTACAAGAATATCAATGCAATATAATTGAAAATAACAATGTGCCAGAAGAAACTAACACTGGAGATAAAATGCATTACAAAAAGATGAGGAGATTTTAGCTTACCCGTCATATGTAAGATCCCAACATATTTTAGAAGGAGGTGAGAACCTGAGGGACATAGGAAGGTGGTAAAATGTCATGTTTGCTGAGGTAAGTCAGTAGTGGAAACCAATTTTGTGTGAATTTGGCATAGGAGTCCTCTGTATCTGACTGTTTCAGACCTTGTGAGATTTTCTCATATGTAAAAAACTCCCATAGTTTTTTGTGCCATGTTTGAATAGTGGGAGAACAATCATCTTTCCATTTAGCTGTAATGAGCATTTTTGCTTCTCCTATTAGATTAGTTATTATGAGTTCTCTCCGTGATGACAAATCAGGTCTGTTCTCCCAGACATTTAGTAGCAATGATTCTGGTGTATTTGGCAAGGGACACCCAGTTATTTCATGATTTTTTAAAATAATTTCCTCCCAGAACTTTTACGTTTTTGGGCAAGCCCATCAACAGTGAGCATATGTGCCAGGGTTTCTACAATTCTTCCAGAATAAGGGAGATCTGGACTTATCTGTATAGTGTAATTTTGGGGGAGTGAAGTACCAGTTTATCAAAATTTCGAATGCTTGCAATTGAATAGGGAAGGCCTTCCTTGAAAATGATTTCCCGATGTGATTCCAATGTTCTTCTGTCAGATCTATGGAACACATATTCTGCCAGGTCTTTTGATATTTAAGAACCTTAACTGCATCTTCTTTAAGCAGGATTTGTAGATAATTGAGAGCAAACCTTTCATGGCACCTTCATTTATATTAAGTATGTTTTCAAAGTCTGTTCTGGGTCTCTTTATTACTTTTTGAACATTTGGGTCTCTTATTAAATGCTATAACTGGAGATAGCACTACTAAGGTATCGTCACATCTAAAGATGGTTCTAGATCAGCTTTTCCCCTAAGAGTACCTTTGTGAGTGGTATCAGTTAGCGTTAACATGCCTGCTTGTCTCCAGTGAGGTTGGAATTCCATTCCTGGCGGAAACCATGGTTGATTAGTAAATGCCTGCATTGGAGAGAAATCTGGAGCCAACTTCTTTCTCCACCTATCCCAAGTCTTTAGGGATGTATGCAGAAATTCATTTTGCTGAACCTGAATGGTACGGATGGAAGGGTGATTTCAAAATACTTCATTTAGGGTTTTAGAGCTAATAGAACTTTCTTCTATGCTTATCCAACCCTCTGTACCAGTCTTGTTTAGCATTTGAACTACATTAACCAGTTTAGCTGCATGATGGTATAATTTTAGATCTGGTATACTTAAACCTCCCTTCTGGGAGGGATTACGTATTATTTTGAAATTGACTCTATGTCTTTTGTAAGACCAGAGAAAATTATTTAACACTGTTTGCCATTTGTTTAGTTGTGAATCAGACACCTCTATTGGAAGGAAATGAAAAAGAAATAATCTCGGAAACACAAAACTCTTTATTAGGTCTATTCTGTCCAACCAAGTCAGTTTGTTTATGCCATTTTGTCAGCTGGTTTGCAATGTCAGTAGTTAATTTAGCATAATTAAATTTGAAAAAGTGTTTTAGTTCCAGAGGAATTTGTACGCCAAGATGCCTCCAGCTAGAGGTAACCCAGCTGAATGGGAAGTTTATTTTTATGATTTATTTTTTCTCCTCAGAAAGTTTTATAGGGAAGAGTTCATATTTTTCTTGGTTCACCCTAAGACCAGAAACTGTACTGAAATCTGCTAATGTTTTGCACACCCCTGGTAAAGATTGTGTTGGATGTGTGATATAAAGTACCAGATCATCGGCAAACAAGCTTATTTTATGTTCTCTGTGTGTCCCTCTGACAGAATAAGACTACAAACAAGTAAGCACTGAATAATAAAGACAAGATGTTGCATACTACATTTTAATCTGAAATTTTACACTTATTCACACTTGCATAGATTGCATGAAACAATTTCAGGATCCATCTTGTGAGGAAGATCTTGGACTGTTTAGCAACATATAAATCAGTGTTGAAAATAAATATTCAGCAGGTGATGATGATCTTGCTCATGACAATTTTTCCTTTTTCCCATCACTGCCATTGCTGCCTCCAGCAACATTCCCTTGCTGCTGTGGGCTATCACAGATACCTGGACTGTCAGTAATTCAACAAGGTGTTTACACAGCACAGTACTTGGTGGGGGGGGGGGAGTGGGTTGTCTGTCAAAGTGGCAGGGAAGTCTACATAAAGGAAGTGACTGCAACTATGTCCAGACAGAAACTTGCTAATCAAGATCTAACTCGATGTTGGAAAGATCTCACGCAAGATTCCATACAAGATTATTTTTGACATTCCAGAGCCACTGGAATCCTTTCAGTCTGATCTTGTTTCCCACTAGGAAGAGCTGGGTCAGCAAGGAGGGAGGATTTTGATATCATCATCAGATGATGAGACAGACCAGCCATCCAACCAGAGTCACACTGACTAGCATGTTTGTGTTCAGCACTTTTTCCATCCCAGTGTTGAAGGGGGGCTTTTTGATTCTGTACAGCCAGACATTGTGGCAGCCTGAGTTATTTTGCTACCTGAGACTGTGTTGTGGGAAACTTTTATTACCTCTGTTTGCCAGTTCAAGGTTCCCATTCTCTTCTTGTCTGAATAATAAATAAAGGCTTCAAACTTGGTGAGCATAAAGGCAGAAAATGTTTATTATTAGACGTTCTCAAGTAAGTTTGAAAGCGTTTGAGGTTCCGGAATGGCATGGCGGCATCACGGCAGCTGAGTTTAAGAGCTCAGTGCTGTGATCTTCCTGAATCCTTGGGACTCGAGGATTCGGGCCCCCAAGACCACCCCCCACGGAGAGGGGGCAGGCCAGAGCAAGGTGGAGGAGCTCACAGGGACTGGCAAACCCTGCTGGAGCCCTCACACCAATTCGAAGGCAAGGACCAAGGAAGAAGTCAATATGGCTCTCAAGCCATGAAGTCCGAGATTCTGAACAAGTGAAAATAAAGCGGAGATTCCTGACATGATAGAAGTAAAGATAACTGAAAGACCAAAAAAGAGAGATTATACTTGACATCTCTCCAAGTAAGAGAATTGTTTATGGCTTTATGAGGGCTATCCAGCTTGATGGGGGGGGGGTATTATCCCCCAGAGAAGCGGCCACTTTATGAACCAGGGGACTGTCACTGAAGAGTGATTGCAAAAAGAGGTTTCCTGGGGGAGGGCTGGGTAGCAAAAATCTTCAGAACTATAAGCAGCAAGAGCAAAGGAGCTTTTTACCAGTTTCAGATCTTTGATTGAACATCTGAAAGTGAGTGGATAAAATGGTGCTGTCTGAAGAGATATTTTTAAAGTTGCAGCAAATCTCTAAGCTGATGAATGACGTACTAAGAAAAGCAGATGAGACGCTTGGATTGAAATCAGACAAGCGCACTGTGTTAGATGCTGAATTAGAAGAAAACTTGGATGAGACAGATTTATTTGAAAGAAAATTGGAGGAGAAACAACAACAAAATGGAGTGGAGAAGAAGGGGGAGGAGCAAGGAAAGGAAGCTGTGAGGAAGAGACCTTGTGTATTGCCTCTGTACGAAGCAAAAAGCACACGACGTACTTCAATTAAGAAATACATCACAAAGAAGAAGACAACCAGAGACATAACAATGTATTTTTTTTAAAAAAAATTGGGTTTTTATAATATATAGGGAGGGGTTAACAGGCCATAAGCATTTATGCGATTCACATACAAGACACATAATCATCCATCTAAATATAAAAAGCCATTATATATGTAATTAGTGCCCCATATACCTTCAAGATTCCCTTTTATTAATTTCTATATTTTTTAATCCACTTACTCTGTAGCTTATATTTCTAGTAATTTTTTCTTTTGTGCATATTACAGATAGATCACATTTCACCTCTTTTACCTTTTAATCAAGGATCTTAGATCCATAATCGTTCTAGGAGTGGAAGGTGGATGTAGCAAAACATACAATATCAGCAGGACAGTAATATAAAAACCTAGAGAATCGGGAAAGAAATTAAGCTCATATGCCCCTTTTTTGCTTTATTAAGCTTAACATAGACCAAATATGTTATAGGTCTTTTTTTCTGTTTAACATGCTAGACACTGTTTATATTTTGTTACTGGATTAGAGGGAGTGTGGCAGGAGGGTTCTTAGAGTCATTTGCTCTCCTTCTTGTTTTTATTCTCCTTCTGTTGGAGCTCTTTTCTTTCCTTTAAATAGTAGTATTGTAGGAAAGGGAGAGCTATAATAATATTCTAGAGGGAGAGAAAAGAGGAACAAAAATGAAACTCAAAGTATGACCCGGTAAACGGGTCTTGGGTGTTTCTTATTTCCCCTCTTACTTCTTATGTTCTTTATTGGAATTTTACAGAAAATTCTTTAAATAAGGGGATAGGAATGATTTTGAGATGAGGGCTAACAGGGGAAACGCTAGGGAGATAGAGGGAACCTTATAAATGTGTTAATTTTTAAAACCTAAACTATAGGTTAGACTAAGTCTGCCTGTATATCTGTTTGGTTTTTCTTCTACTTTTTTACAATGAAACACAAGTATTAAATCTTAGATGGCTTGAGATCTGATATATGAGAGATCGAGGGTAGGCTGTTATAAAAATTTTATTGTATACTTCCCTTCTTTAAGTAAATATTTAGTTAATGACATATCCAAATAATGGGGCTAACAATAGAATGTGGATGTTTACTTCTATTTACTGTTTTCTTCCCCCCCCCTCTCTTTTCTGTTCTGTCTCTGGAAGGGCTAAGGGCTCAGTACCCTAGGCTCAAGAGCTAAAGGATCAAAATGTGCCTTAAGAAGATGCTCACTTAAAATATAAATAACTGTAAGAAATGAGAAAAGACACTGAATAGATGGGTAAAAAAGCAAGGAAATTTAAAAGTGCTTGGAGAGATCTAAATGGACTCTGTACTGTATAAAGAGAGAAAGAAGGGGGGATGTTCGGCTATTCAGTTTCCTTTTCTAAGGATTGATGTTTGTATTGCAATTCTTCTGAAATATTGATCATATAATGACTATCTTGTACATGAATCTGATACTAAAAAGTTTTTTTCCTTTTTATCTTTGAAAACCTAATAAAATTTATATTATAAAAAAAAGTTCTCAAGTAAGTCTGATACAAACAGTATCACAGCAGGGTGCATGCCAACAAACAGGCTACGTTTATTCTATCACACAGGCATGATGCAAGTAAACAACAACTACTTACAATCGAGAGGATTATTACAAAAATATATAAACAATCAAGTGAATGTCTCATGATATCTGGAAAATGATCGTTTGACAGGTCGAGATTATGTTTCCTTTCAGGTCATGTAATGTTAACTAACAGAAAGACTACATGGTTATCTCTACATTGCTAAGGATGAACATACCCAAGGCTGAGAACAGGGCAGGAAGGAATCATATGTAGCCTTCATTTGTTCTCAGAGTACGAACTGAGTGTATACATCAAGGCCTTCGTTTTATTACTACCAAAATACAGGATGGAATGAGGGGTGATAAGCGCACAGAGAGAAGGGTTTTATAAGTTCTTTGGTCAATTTAGACTCACATAGAAAACAATAGAGCACCCCAAAATCCCTTAACAGACTGCACATTAGGGGTGTGCTCAGAAGGAAAATATCATCATAACTTGAGATATGGGATTCATGATTGCTGATTTTCATGTAGGACATTGTTTGGGATTCAGATCCATGTGGTTTTTCAGGTTCCAGCATTTCAGGACCGTGATTTACAATGAGGAATATATTTGAAGGTCTAGGGCAGCTGTAGATAAAGAGAACAACACCAGATTTGCACAAAACATAGTCCTCCCTCTAGTCTAAGGACCCCTTAAGTTTCAAGCAGATTTGACAAAGGAATATGATTTTACATATAAGCCCACTTCTGTTTCCTATTCAGTTGGGGAGGAATGGCAGTCAAGCAGCAGCCTAGCAGGCGAGAACTGGCTGGCATTTTTAAAAGAACCTGTCTGTATTCATTTCATTTTCCTTCTCTTACAGAAACTGACAGATAATTTAAAAAGATCCCTTCTGCAAAAACTCTGTGTTTACCAGTGTTCCATTTTGTAGTCTATTGTTTGTTTCCTTTCACAAAGTAAGGAAAACTTCCTTTGCAATGAACCTCCCTGTCCCATTCTGCAACTCTGCCTGTGGAGGACTTTTGGAGGGGGCTGTTTTTTGACTAATGGCACCAAAATTACAGCAGAGTAAGTGCTGCCTGACTCCCCATGTTTCAAGTGAATTGGACCCCTACAAGCCCCTTGAACAAAGTGCCACCAGCCATCATGCTTGCAAAGACAAAAAGGGCTCCACTATCAAAAGGAGGGAAGGAAGAAGAAGAAACGAGCTCAAACCACACACATGGTGGACCCTTGTGCCAACCAGGAGCTGCTTCTCCAAGCTACTTCCTTGGAAATTGGGAGAATCAAAGAAAAGCAAGACGCCTGTTGCATCGCTGATATTAAGTACCCAAACATGGAAAACATGGATGGGGGGAGGGAGTGGGTTTTGCTGGATTTGTGTTACCATTCTGCAAAATCATGGTAAAAACCTGAAACAGCATTTTTTGTTTATATTTTCAGCTCGGAAAAATTTGTAATGCACACACCTACTATACACCTGCTGGGCAAGGGAAATGATTCACTTGTATCCACATGGGACAGTGCAGATAAGGAGCAGAAAGGATACTAAGGATTCCAGACAGAAATGATATGATGCAGGCATGAAGGGAAATTGCTTAACATGTTTCAGGTCTTTGACCGACTGCAGAGATGCAGAGCAATGGATAAGATGTAAGAGATCTGTGATCTGTCTATGAAAGAAAGGAGCACTAATTACAGTAGCTGTACCTTTTTCTTGATACAAATTTAGTCTCTGCACTGCTGTGAACTTCAGGACACAAAAAGTCAGACAGCCCCTCCTGTTCATATGGAAAGACAGTGGAAAGTATGAGCGGGGGGGGGGGTCTGTTTGTAAATAAAACCCAAATGTATGGATCAGGGAAATGAAATACTGCCCTATCCTACATATTAGTTTTGATTTAAATAGGATACATGAGAGGTAGAAGAATTCTCTGACGGGTCTTTGCATTCACATAGCAGCATCTCATTCGAACTGAGCTGCAACTAATTCAGAACAGTAACATGTGCTTAGTTTGTGTACCAGCACACTATAGGGCTACAGGCCTCTGGTATGCAAACTAGGCAAGCCTAGTTGCTCTGCATAGGTTCCAGAAGAGTTTAAGTGAGACCCAGAGTCTGTGAGAAAATCACACGCTGAAGCTCTTTGCCTCACTAGCATCCCATTTAAACTGGGCCTCACTCCAACACCTGAAGCCTATTTTCTTTTTGTCATGCTTCAACACTGGAAGCTTCACTGAGAGAAAAATGCTAAAAGAAGTGAAGCACAGCAGTAGAGGGCAAGGTTTAGTTTCTTTCAGCCGTGTACTCATTTGCGTAAAAAACAACAACAACAAACCTCTGGTCCTTGCAACCAACTTCTTGAGGCTCCTGGGAAAGGAGGGGAAAGGTTATTTACATGCCAATTTGTGCCTTCCTGTACGTGTTCTGCAAGTAAGAATTTCAATTGCCTACAGAACTGAGATACTTTCTGAAATTTGGGAGGGCGGCTGTCTTGGGATGAGGGATTCAAACTCCTGAGAGGAATCTGGGAAAATAAATATATTTTCCATTGAACCCAATGGAAACAGTTGTCATATTAATTTGCAAATATTTCTATTGTTAATTCCAATATTAGAATCTGAATTACAATTTTTAAATGCTTTGTAATCCTGCTCTTTCTCTCCTGTACACAATCCAGGGCTTTTTTTCTGGGGAAAGAGGTGGGGGAACTCTCACTTAGGACAACTCCCAGCAGGAGGTGGCATCCCTGTCACAACACACATGCATGTGCTCCTGGGATATCACTTCTGGGAAGTGACATCCTTGTGCATGGCGTGGCAGCCCCCCTGGGAGTAAGAAAGGAAGGCAGGCTTCAGCTGGGTGGGGGGAATCTCCCTCCCCTCAGCTGAAGTTGAAAGACCCTTTGAGGCTTCCCTGGCTTCAGCTGGGAGGAGAGGAAGCCCCCTCCTCTCAGCTGAAGTTTAAAGCCCATTTGGGGCTTCCCTGCTTCAGCTGGGAGGAGGGGAATCCACCTCCTCTCAGTTGAAATTTAAAGCCCCTTTAGGCTTCCCCCAACCAGTTGAAGAGCAGGAGTTAAAGAGCTCCTTTCTCATGGCTTGCCACACAGAAATGAACTCTTTTAATCCCTGCTCTTCAGCTGGTGGGGGGGGGGGAGTTCCCCCTACTTTCTAACTCCTGTCCAAAATTCATAAGGAAGGCTTTCCCCCAAAGGGGTGCCCCATTATTTCTGGATCAAGCTCTATTTTGGAACCTCTGACTCAATACTTAGAGAATTTTTTGCAACCAGACAGACTCCTTCATTCATTCTTGACACTAGAAAATTTATTAAGGCTATTGAGAATTTTCCTATTCCCGTTAATGCAATTCTAGTAACAATGGATGTGATTACTCTCTACATGTCTATACCACATGAGGAGGCTTGTGTAGTGGTAGAAGAGCTCTTACCACCAATGATGTACCTTCTAAGAATTTTCTGCTGAACTTGCTTGACATCATATTAAAGAAAAATTATTTTCAGTTTGATGAGGAACTCTTTTTTCAGAAGAAGGGCACTGCTATGGGCTGTTGTGCAGCACCTAGCATTGCCAATCTTTATATGATTCAAGAAGAGAGGCTCTTTATTCTGAATGAGGACACTAATTCATATTTTCAAAGGATCCTTTTTTTCCATAGGTACATAGATGACTTGTACTTTGCTGACACATTGGAAGACATGGGGAACTGGCTGAATTCAATAAATCCATCTATACAATATTCTTGGCAATTTAGTAAGAATAGTATTAACTACCTAGATGTGGTGACATACAGAAATAATTCAGGAACCATCCGTGTTAGACCATTTCGTAAGAAAACCGATAGGAATTCCTATTTACAATATGATTCATGTCATCCACCACACCTAAAACAAAACTTACCATTTGGTCAATTCCTCAGGCTATTTAGGAATGCCTCCAATGATCAGGACTATTTCAGTGAGAGGGATCGTCTGAATAAAGATCTTTTTGACAGAGGATACCCTGAGGCTGTGTTAGAAACAGCTGCAGCCAGAGTACCAGGAATTTCCAGGGAGACCTTATTCATTAACAAGCCAAAACAAAGGCATTCACGGCTTCGGTGGTCTATTCTGTATACCCCCCTGGCCAGAGATATTACCATTTTAGTTATGAAACATTGGCATCTTGTCAGCAACACCTCTGGGTGTGATGGGGTACCCTCTATAGGTTTCAGACGCACCAAAAATCTCAAGGATTCTCTGGTACACTCTGATTTTCGCTCCTCTACCTTGAAGAGCAAGCAAGTAACAGGTTTTTTCAAATGCAGCAGATGTAATGTCTGCGATTTAGCAGCAACAGGGAAGGAATTTAAGGTGAGTTCTTCAGGTCATATCGTGCTACTTAGAGACCTGGCAACCTGTAACACTGGCCGTTTCCACATGGCTTACCTTCTTTAGGAAAACAGCGTCTTCACGTGTGAAATCAGGCGAGAAGATGCTGTTATCGCGTGAGAAGACGCTGTTTTTCGAAAGGAGGTAAGCCATGTGGAAACGGCCACCTCTGGAGTAATATGTGTCATAGAGTGTACCTGTCCTTTACTGTACATTTGAAGCACTTCCAGACCTGTAAAGTTATGCATTCAGGAACACATTTCACATATAAGGAACAAGGTGCTAGAAGCACCTTTGGTGCAGCATCTTTTGAATGCACATAAAGATCCTCGTGAGTTCAGATTCTCTCTCTTGCAGGTTATTAAACCATCTAGGGCCATCAATTTGCAAAGGGAACTGTTACGTAGGGAATCCTTTTGGATGGTCGTTGTGAATTTTCCAGGCTGTATCGCCGTGGTCTTGGCATTGTAGTTCCTGATGTTTCACCAGCAGCTGTGACTGGCATCTTCATGAAGATGCCAGTCACAGCTGCTGGCAAAGCGTCAGGAACTACAATGTCAAGACCACAGCAATATAGCACAGAAAATCCACAACAAACATTGTTCTCCGGCTGTGAAAGCCTTCGACAATAAATCCTTTTGGATATTTGAGCTCAATACAGTTACCCCTCTGGGGCTCAATCAAGTGCTAGATTGGTCCAGTTACTTGTGAGTTGTTATTCCTGCTTCTCTGTAATTTTGCACCTGTATCTTTAACTCTGCGTGTCAATTGTCTGTATTGATTAATGATGCATGTATATAATGAATTGATTTGGCTTTTACTTCCACTCTGTATCTGGGGTCCTATTATGGTTGGAGAGAAGGAAGTTATGCTTTGATTTAATTGGAACGGTAAGTACTTATTATATATTTTTAATATGTAATTATTATCATAGCTTCTTGAACATTTGTTTATATATTTTAGGAAGCTTTTTGCTTGTTGGGAACTCTATTGACAAAGTCCATCCGAAACAGGAGTATAGCGCACCCTGTTGAGTGGTTCTTCACAGCTTTGAGTGAGTTAGGGGTCCTCGTTACTTTCCGGCTTGGGAGGTGGTCACCTTGGAGTCCCCTGCCTGGCTGGATGCTCTTTCTGAGAAATATAAGACATATTGAGTTCTGCAAGATTTTGATGATATAATTCTGAATAGACTCTTTGGACTCTCAATCTCCCAGCTTGAGTTTTCTTACGAATGTGTTCTTATGGTTCCAGAAGTTTGTATGCATGTATATTCATTTATGTATTGTGATTCAAAAATATTATGACTTGTAAAAAATTTGTACTAACTTATGGAGCACCTTGCACTTTGAAAATTATAGTATTTAAAATAATTATAAAAAATCAATTCATAATAATTCTGGCACAGTGCACTTTAAGGAGTTGCATATTCTGTTACCGCAGCATGCTTTTTGTTCTTCCCTTAGCTCTTTACTCTTCAGAGCCCCTTCTTTTGCTTTTCAGGTTCCTGGTTGGAGCAGATGATCTCCTGCTCCACCACACCCTGCCCGCAGAAAAAAATATTAAATCACTGCATAGTGGCATTTCTTCACTTCTAGGGGAAAACTAGACTAACATCACTTCCAGATTTCCCCTGAAGTGATGTAATGCTGTTGCATCAACGTTGCCCCCCATTTTCCCTGCCCTCAGATTCTCACCAGTTGCCAGTAGCTAGCAATCCTAACCACTACACCACACTGGCTTTTACCACGACCATGACAAAATGTGAAGCACACACAAAATGAGACTCAAATGGAAGCTCTCCCATGGTCTTTATCACAGTTATTGTTTGACACCCAAACTGAATTCAAGATAGCAGCATGTAAAGACAATAGACTGGGAAGGCCACACCTGCATACATTTACTCAGGATTAAACCTGATTCTCCCCCTTAAATCTCAGGCTTGAATTTGACTCATACCTTTAATCTTCAACAGTATTAGTGAAACAATTATAAGAGCACATAAAAGTCATGTAAAAGTTTGAAGGGTGGATGATCAAAGGAGGCTGATATGTAAGAACAAGATGGAAGGCTGGCTTTGAGATTCAAAGCTTTTGTGTGCTCTAATCATTTCACTAGCATGCATAAATCTTTAACAGCCTTTTCTCAACTCTTTTTGATTTTTATGTATTCAATTAATTTCAACAGAATGTGTTCTAAATACATCATGTGCGTTGATGTCATGTAGGGAGACTGCAGAAGCTTCGGAGGAAGAATAGAACATGAACACTTCCATTCTGGTAGACAAAACACATAGGAAGTGAGCTCAACTCTCAGAAAAAGCCCTGTCTCCTGCACAGGAGAACTTCCTGTTGGATTGTGCCATTTTGTTTTATCATCTATGCAACAGGTTAAGATTCAGGTTTTTTGGGATTCATTTATCTATTTCTCTATAGTGGAGTTTCTAGAATTGGTCCATGTGCTGACATCTCATCCAGGTTTTTGACTGGAGATGACATCAGCACATAGCCCCACATCTTTTTAGCCCCTTGTTCTGCCCCTGCAGTTTTCAGGGATGAAGGGCCACTACCTTGCATCCCTACATCTCCAGGCAGCAGAGATCAGTTCCTGCTGAGCTCCCTCCTCTCCCTAGGCATCAACCTCTAAAATTTTCCAACTGGAGCTGGCATATGGTGTTGCTGCTATGCATATGGGTATTTCCCAGTGCTTTTTTTGTTTAAAAAAATCTCAGTGCTCATATATAAGATTGCATCAATTTCCACCAATTCCCCAATCAGACTTGAAAGAGTCCCCAAAAAGGTGCCAGCACTCAGTATTGATGAGTACCACCACACACACACAAAATTGATATTTCCTACCATCACCATCAACACCCCTGGGCAGTACAAACGAGACATGCTTCTCCTTACAGCACCATGATATTTGTAGCATCTGTTCTTTAATTTTTAAAAAATTCTATGTGCAGACAGCTTTCATGGACGACCTGAAGTTTTGTTTTAATTCTTCATTGGTGGCTTACATGATTTCATATAATTATTTATCCTTGTGATCCAATGGTTTTCTTGATTAAGAGTCAGCAAATTTACAGGACGTTACAAAGCCAAACTGCCACATAGAAACCTATCTCTGCATTCTCTAAGGATACCAAAGCAAAAGCAAAAGTGTCTTATTTATTAGTGATCAGTGAACCAGAATCAGTTTGTTTACTGATTCAGATTGACTTTACTGATGTTGGAAATGATAATGCTGCAATTTCAGAAATGCCAGCATGTACATAGCATCTTTTGTGTGCTCTGAAGACACCTTTGTTGTCTCTTTTGATTCTCTCCGTGAACTGTAAATCATGTCATTAAACAAATGCTTCCAAAGTATGGTAATTTGTCATGATCCAGGGACAATGCCAGTTATAATGCATGCACTTAGCCTGTTATACCTTGTGGCGCTGATGCAGGATTGCCACATTGTGCTGCCATTTAAGTAATAAATGACAGATGTTATATGATAATGTGCATTAACCCCTGGGCTTGTGTGGATGCCAGTGAGTGATCACTGGTAGAATCAATATGGGCAATAAAAATGGGGTCTATTCAAATTCATGTGAAATAGCCAGCAGTTAATGGTGCTGCTACTTTAAATTTTCAGGGACTCCTGACATAATTTCCAGTAATCTGTGTGCTCCAAATTGTTTGAATATCTGAATGTTGAGTACTTGAAATATCACACAAAATAGGCTATCTAATGGATAGCTTCTTAAACTTGTACTCATTTTGTGAGTGCATAGCCCAAATATTATGGCATTGTTCTGACAGTATTTAGTGGAGTTAGTGGAAGACTCCTTATGACGATTTTCATGCATGTTTATGCAAAGGGTGTGCAATAAGATGTTTATTTTATTTTATTTATTTATTCATTTGTGTGTGTGTTGCCATACACCAACACAATAAAAGATTCAATATTTCCTGGATCAGATGAGTATGCGGTACTCCCGGCTGCCACACAGTGGCTTGAGCTAGGGACCGTACTTTGCCACTTCGGAAGGAGAAGCAGGCAGAGACATCTCCCAGGCAAATGGGGATATAGCTGGGGGGGCGGAGACAAAGTCTTCAGAAGACGGCTCCGCCCTCCCTGCTGGCAGTTGCTCTGCGTGCTCGGCCTGAGCAGAGCACGTCTCAAGCTCTCTCAGCCGAGCTCCTCTGAGGCTGGTTTTACTAAAGGCCCTCAGGGCTAGGCAGCAGTAGCTGCCTTGGAGAGCTGTGAATTTCTCATGCTTGCTACCTTCAGACTTCAAGAGGAGAGCCAGGGCCCAGCGCCAGGCTCACTGGTTTGGCAGAGTCTTTTTTCTTATTTACATTTGGGGCCTGTTGTCTATCAGTCAGGAGGGCTAAAGCAGGGTGAGGCCCAGCCCTTGCAGGCCTCTGGCCTACCTAGGCTCCTTTCCCCCCACTACTGTTTTACTTGGTTGGGAGAGAGTACTTCAGCAGCAGCAATAGATAGGCTTTGCTGTAGGCCAGAAGGGTGAGTTGCAGCCCCCTGAGGGATAGATTAATTCATACTTTATTACTACTGGCCTAGCAGGGTGGATGCTGGTAGCCCCCCCTTCCTCCCATCTAGGCTTTTCCCTCCCTCACCATTTACACTTACTTGGAGGGAGTAATTCTAGCAGCAATAGCTTGGCCTAAGGCCTTCAGGCAGCAGTGGCCATTTTGCAGTTTATTCAGTTGGGTTCAGCCATTTTGTGAGTGGCACCCAGTGACCTTAGTTTCCTGGCAGTGCAGCCATGTTGTGAAGGCATCTACAACATGCACAGCTCCAAGAGCGGCCATTTTGAGTGTGCCATTTGTGTGGCCGGATTTGCCTCCTACTTACTGGCATTAGCAGTCATTTTGGTGGGGCTTGTGCAGCTACCTGCAGACTCATTCTTTGAGGATGATGATGAGGCCAAAGGGATGAAGAAAATATTGGGTTATCACTGTCTATCAGTCAGGAGGGCTGAAGCAGGCTTAGGCCCAGCCCCCGCAGGCCTCCATCCTGCCTAGACTTCCCCCACCCCATTGTTCTACTTTGTCTGGAGACAGTACTTACAGCAACAGCAGAGAAGGCTTGTCTGAGGCTAATGGGGGCGGGGGAGGAGGCTTGCAGTCATCTGAATGGTGAATTGCCTCACATATTATTTCTGCCAGCTTAGCAAGGTTCTACAATCCCAGGGTCGTGGCTAGTTAAACCACCTGCTGCCCCACCTTCCCCTGCTCAATTTTGCAGCCTTTGTAGGCATAAAGGGTTGTTTTTAGGTTTTGTCATTCATGTCACTCATGCCACCTAAAGGCATGCTGTGTTGTTGCATCTGCAGAGCTGTCATGCAGAGCACAGTAGTCTAAGATGTGGTCTGATCTTTCTACCAGATTCGCACAATTGACAGCCAGTAGTGGATCTGGCCTAGGCTGCTGTAATCCAGTCATGCAGAGGAGACAGTGGATCTGATTGACAAGATTACTGTAAGTGATGGGCAGCAGCTGAGATGCGCTAGTCTGCCATAAGCCGGTCCTGGGACTGTTGCAGTGGATTGATGAAGTCAAGTCTATCTGGCAGAAGGGGATTGTCCAGCGCCCTCGGTGGCAACCAGTCTGGCACACGGCCTCTTGTGAGATGATGGGGGAAGATGACATTGATATGGCTGAAGGAGATTTATAGTTGGAACTTGTGCTGGTAACAGTAGAGTGCAACCGCCAGTTAAGGAGATAATGGGGGCATTTGTTATGTTTTGCATGGGAAGTGTATCCCAGACCATAGGGTGTGGGACTGCCGTGCGAATGTGCTGTTAGGTACCGAATTTGTGGAGTAAACTGGGCTGGTATCTGTAGCAGGGAGCCTGTGGGCAACGAGGGTGGGCCCATGGGTCCTGGCTGGGGTATGTCTTGCCATGCAGCCTTGCTGATCAGGCCTGGTCCCCTCACCCCTGGCACGTTATGCCCAGTTACACTTTTTAAACTCTCTCAGTGGGCAGTGTGTGTCCTGGAGGGCAGTATATGAATCAACTGTTAATTTTGTGACATTATTAACATGTTTAGGCTATACATGCCAGGGTTTCCTACCCATTGGTGAGGCATCTGAGCCTATGTGGTCAGAAGCTCAAGTGCTGTCCTCTCATGGGACAGAAGCACGATCCCCAAAAGGCCTGTTTGGCATAGGAACCTCCCAGGGCAGTCTTGCCCTACACGCACACAGTCTTGACTGGCCATGAGGTCTGGGTGGGTACAGCGGTTGGTAAGGCCTCCAGCAGCTCTGGGTTGGCATTTTGCCTCCTCCTAGCCCCGCCTGGGGCTCTTTGCTGTGGGGTTTTCATTCAGGAGCCAATCTAATACAGGCTGGGCTCTTCCAACTGGGCACCCTGCCTCTGGTTTTGCCTTGATCTGAATCAGATCTTTTCCTCAATGAGCAAGTAACACCCGGCTTTCATACATCTCTATTTCCATTGTCTGCTCAGTTTTCCTATGGCTAATCCCTTATGGAGTGGTCAGGGGTTGCCTTTCTGGCGCATGGCGTGAAGTTGGCAGGTCTCAGTGACAACTGGGTCAAACCCAAAGGGTGGTCATGAAGGCCATGGGGCCCAGGGGGGCTGGGGCCATGTCCCCCTTGGGTAGCAAAGGGAGACCCTGCAACAGGGTGTGGCCACTTCCCTGACATGTAGGACACTCCCTCACCACCCCTGGCTGGTGTTTCAGAGATAGTGATACCCCACATGGCCTGGCAGCTCTCTCTCAGTACCCAGTTTGTATGGGGCAGCCTCTAGGGCCACAGCCATGGACCTCAGGCTGTTATTCAGCAGGTTGTCTGGTGCCAGCCAACAGTGATTGTTCAGAGTTAGGCTGAGGCTGGTGTTGTAGAATGTCTTATCATGTCTTTTTTGGTGGGTGTGGTGTATTGCCACAGGAGGGTGAAGTCCCTCATCTGCTGGCCCAGCATGGGGTTGTTCGGGCAGTCATTCGAGCCTAGAGGATGCCAGTTGGGAATTAGCTTGGTTTTGTTAATGGCAGTTATCAAGTCACGGGACCAACTAGAACTGTGTTGGCCAGGCTGCTGCCACTGTGGTGAGATAACTGCTCCCCTCTGCATATCTAGTCATGCACCTGAGGAGGTGTAGGCTACGGCAGATGATGGCCTGGCCCCTCTTTCTTTACTGGATCCCACAGACTTGCAGTGCCCGGACAAGTAGTGGTCTGTTGGCTCGAGGGGAGGTGTGGTCCTCCACCTTACTCCTGGTCATTCACTTGGTGGATGATAACTTTCACTCACAGGGTGTGCTGTTTTCCTTACAGGTATACAGATTTGCAGCGCCCAGACAAGGAGTGGCCTGATGGCTCGAGGGGAGGTGTGGTCCTCCACCTCACGTCAATGTCAGTCACTTAGTGGGTGATGACCGTGTCTCACAGGGCTTACCATTTTCCTTACAGGCTCACAGGGTTGCAGCACCCAAGCAAGGAGTGGCACGAGGGGAGGTGTGGTCCTCTGCCTCACGTCCAGGTCAGTCACCTGGTGAGTGATGACCATGGCTCACAGGGCATACCGTTTTCCTTACAGGCTCACAGACTTGCAGCGCCCAGGCAAGGAGTGGCCTAATGGCTCGAGGAGAGGTGTGGTCCTCTGCCTCACGTCCAGGTCAGTCACCTGGTGAGTGATGACCGTGGCTCACAGGGCATACCGTTTTCCTTACAGGCTCACAGACTTGCAGCGCCCAGGCAAGGAGTGGCCTAATGGCTCGAGGAGAGGTGTGGTCCTCTGCCTCACGTCCAGGTCAGTCACCTGGTGAGTGATGACCGTGGCTCACAGGGCATACCGTTTTCCTTACAGGCTCACAGACTTGCAGCGCCTAGGCAAGGAGTGGCCTAATGGCTCGAGGAGAGGTGTGGTCCTCTGCCTCACGTCCAGGTCAGTCACCTGTTGAGTGATGACCATGGCTCACAGGGCATACCGTTTTCCTTACAGGCTCACAGACTTGCAGCGCCCAGGCAAGGAGTGGCCTAATGGCTCGAGGAGAGGTGTGGTCCTCTGCCTCACGTCCAGGTCAGTCACCTGGTGAGTGATGACCGTGGCTCACAGGGCATACCGTTTTCCTTACAGGCTCACAGACTTGCAGCGCCCAGGCAAGGAGTGGCCTAATGGCTCGAGGAGAGGTGTGGTCCTCTGCCTCACGTCCAGGTCAGTCACCTGGTGAGTGATGACCGTGGCTCACAGGGCATACCGTTTTCCTTACAGGCTCACAGACTTGCAGCGCCCAGGCAAGGAGTGGCCTGATGGTTCGAGGGGAGGTCGGCCTCCGCCTCACGTACCGGTCATTCACCCTGGGTAATGACCTTGGCTCACAGGGCATGGCCCTTTCCTTTCAGGCTCACATGGACTTTCAACGCACTGGGAAGTAGTGGTCTGATGGTTTGAGGGGAGGTCGGCCTCCGCCTCATTTTAGTCATTTACTGCATGGTGGTGATCTGACTGGGCAGTATGCTCCCCTTTTGTTACAGGCTTGTGTGGGCAAGTGGGGGCCTGGCGGATTGATGTTTGGTCTGCAGTGCTCCCACAGCAGGGAAGGGTCTGTGCATTTATTTACCACGCCTCCACATAAGGCTGAATTTGCCAACCTCTACAGAGGTGTGGGGGTTCACTAGTCAAATTACTTCATCTTAGGATAAGGGCTGGATTTCCCAACCTCTACAGAGGTGACAGGGTTCTCTGGCAATGACATCATCATAAACCAGCGGCAAGGGCTCCGGTGGGCACTAGGCCACCTGTGGGGCGCTTGGGCCTAAGCAGAGGCTTGGCCCCAGCGGTGGCAGGAGAGAGTTTGGGGATAGGGAGCGGGCCGGTGAGCACCCCTTGGCAATTCCCCATTGGTGGGGAAATGGGGTCTACCAGGAGCGGATGGTATGCTTGTGACGGCTACCACCACCTGGAGACTGCCTGCAGTGAACCCCATGTGTAAGTCCTTCCCTCATGCTGTACGGCTGAGGCTTTAGGAGCTTGAAGGGGGGAACCATTTTGCCTGGCTGGCCGGGGAAAAGCCATTGCATGGATGGCTCCTACCCGGGGCTGTGGGGCTCGCCCAGACAGGTCAAGGCGGTGGTCCAGGGGTGACCCCGTGGCTTGACCTGTACCGCTAGTTTGCCCTTGCCGTATTTAATGGTTGATGTTATATTAATAAAGTGGCCCTTTAGTTCCAACTCCTGTGTCTGCCTCTTCATTCCGACTGGGGTGGCAATGCGGTACTCCCGGCTGCCACACAGTGGCTTGAGCTGGGGACCGTACTTTGCCACTTCGGAAGGAGAAGCAGGCAGAGACATCTCCCAGGCATATGGGGATATAGCTGGGGGGGCGGAGACAAAGCCTTCAGAAGACGGCTCCGCCCTCCCTGCTGGCAGTTGCTCTGCGTGCTCGGCCCACCCACCTCACCCTGTAGTAGTGCAGGATTAGCCGGCTGCTGTTCCCAGAGCCAGGTAGGAATTTTTTCTCCTCTCCCCATATTGGCAAGGTGGGAGAGGTGGTTTTTCGCCTACCTTGCACTGCAGGCAGAGGTTTGAGGTAATTGGCAGTGGTGGTGCATCGTTGTAAGTCACTGGCAGGAGAGAGTTTGGGGATAGGGAGCGGGCCGGTGAGCACCCCTTGGCAATTCCCCATTGGTGGGGAAATGGGGTCTACCAGGAGCGGATGGTATGCTTGTGACGGCTACCACCACCTGGAGACTGCCTGCAGTGAACCCCATGTGTAAGTCCTTCCCTCATGCTGTACGGCTGAGGCTTTAGGAGCTTGAAGGGGGGAACCATTTTGCCTGGCTGGCCGGGGAAAAGCCATTGCATGGATGGCTCCTACCCGGGGCTGTGGGGCTCGCCCAGACAGGTCAAGGCGGTGGTCCAGGGGTGACCCCGTGGCTTGACCTGTACCGCTAGTTTGCCCTTGCCGTATTTAATGGTTGATGTTATATTAATAAAGTGGCCCTTTAGTTCCAACTCCTGTGTCTGCCTCTTCATTCCGACTGGGGTGGCAATAAGAGAGCACAAAAGGCACAACTGATATTTCCTGATTCTAATATTTTCTTTGCTTAGGTGCCACCACTGTGACTTGATTAAAGAAGTCCTCAATATTAACAATGGATGGTAACTATGCATTTTTTTGGTTAAATAGAGCCTCATCCCTTCCCCCCAAAAAACTACAGTGTGTGCGTGTGCAGCCACCAGTCACGATGACATTCTTTGGGATACAGCTTTTTAATGGCCTGCTTTTGCTTTATGGATAGTTTTATGATGTTTAGCCAATAGCTTGTTTTTCATGGCTTGTTCTTATATTAATATGTTGTTTTAATTATAAGCTGCCTCAACCAGGACTCTGTACCATAGGTTCCACAGGTCCCCTTATCCTTCCAATAGGAGGGAAGGACCCGGTGCTTACCTTTTTGTTGCTTGTATCATGCACTCCACATGCACACAAAGCATGCTTGCACCCTCAATTTGGCCCATTTGGGGTCCAAATCAGCCTGTGCTAAGCACAGGAGTGATCTCAGGGCAGTGCAATGACATCACTCCCAGGAAGTGACATCATCGCACTGCCCTGGGAGTGTGCCCAGGAGGACTGTTCCTGTACCCTTCCTCCCCTGCCAGTCAGATAAGTGGTGGTGGCAGGCAGAGAGTGGAAGTGGGGGATCCCCCACCCCTATCGGGGGAATGGGATCCCTACTGTAAAGGCAGCATAGCAATATCCTAAATAAAAAAATTAAAAGGCATTAAAAAACTATCAACATATAGATGAAAACTAGGTTCTAGGAGCTTCCAGTAGATTTACAAAACTCCCTCCAGGTGGGGTCTGAAGTTTTCCGAGAATTTCACCTGATCTCTAGACTACAGAGATGTTGTAGACCAGCCCAGCCCAGCAGAGCAAAGAGATGCAGAGGACTCTTCTGAGGAAGAGGCAGGCAGCAAACCTGACCCAGATCCACTGCCAGTGGCAGAGACACTGGAGGAAGAGGCTGTCTCTGAAGGATCAGACATAGACCCACAGCCAGGCACATTGGCCCCTCAGCTTCCCAGCCCTGGGCCGGCAACAGAGAGTCAGGCACCAGCCAGCTCTCCCTCCCAGAGCCTCAAGAGCGCCGTCAGAGAAGGGCAAGGAGAGCCCTTCAAGCCAGAAGGCACAGCGCCAGGCTAGCAGCACAGCACTGGCCCAGCATGAACAGTAATGATGAGTGCCTGTAGGAGCATGACTGAGACAGCTGGCAGGTGCATGATGCAGCACAAGTAGCTGAGCAGCATGAGGCTTAAAAGCAGCAGAGAAAGGAGTGGCTGTGTGGAAGCAACGTGTCCACTTACTACTGACCTTGCTGTTGTGTTTGGAACTGATTCCCTCATCTCTGACCCCTCTTGTAATTGTGGACTTGATTTTGGAATACCCCTTTGGACTCAAAACTGTGATTATTGTCTGACCTGTGCCTGAACCTTGGAACCAGGACTCCACCTGATCTGACAACTAGGGAACGTCCCCTGCCTGCAGTCTGTCTGAGTCAGTAATCAGGACAACACATCACTCCCACTGAAGGAAATAGCAGCTTCAGAGGAAGGAGTCTATGGCATCACATCCCTGCTTAGCTCCCTGCCATCCCCAAACTCTGTCCTCTTCAATCACCACCTGCAAATCAGCAGGTATTCCCCAAGACAGAGTTAGAAACTATAGTTCCAAGCCAGCAGAGACTTCTGGATCCTGTTTGCAGACATATATCTTAGCTTCCTCACATTCCCAGTTCACGATTCCACGCCTTTCTCTGCAATGGCATTTGCCTACATGGCATTTTCATTCATTTCTTCTAGACGTGCTTTTTTCTACCTTAAGAATCTCATTGAAAGATAAAAAATTAGAAATGCAGCACAGCTTTTGGGCCCACATACTATTAAGGCACACAGTTTGAAATGAAGAGACAAAGGAAAAAATAGCTTCCATTTAAATGAGGCCTAGTTTATTACTTAACTCTGCCAAAGAGACGTAGTGTGAAAAAACAATATATCTCAGGTGTAATAGGAAATAAGAATAATGGGGGTTCTAAGCAATATTTAATTGGATTAAGTGAATTTGGTTTGGGAATGTTGAATCTATAAAATCTCTTGCACTGTGAAATTAAATTATAGATAATATACAGTATCTTTGGCTATGAGCCACAAGCCCGTGCTGGGATTAATCAATGAGCAATACATCTTCCAAGTAACACTATAAAAAGTAAACATCTCAAAATTACTGTAAAGGAATTTAAAAATAGAGTTAATTCTAGATAAGCCTAAATGAATATAATCTCTGAAGGCCAGTATTTTATTCATCATTCATGCAAAAGGAGAATCCTGTGAAGCTACACTTTACTGCTCATAGATCATACAACCATATATGCTGCTTACAGTATACCAAATAGTTGCATAGGAATATCTGTAAACTAAAAGGATAGTGCTTTAGCTTGGGACCTATACCAGGAGATGAATGTGTTCTTGTTTTCAAATCTTCCCCAACAGTATTATCAGAAAACTGAATGTACTCAGAGGTGAGGATTTTCTTCCATGATTTTTTCATAAAAGTCCAGCACTTGCTGCTAATGTGCCTCTGAGCATTCAAAGCATTTCACACATACCATCCCCTTGTGATCTTTACAACAACCCTGTAAGGTTATTTCAGTATTATTATTTCCATATTGAAGATGGAGGGGCTGAGGTTAAGAGGAAGTGGTTTGCCTAGCAAATTCAAGACAGAGGCAAGATTTAAATGGAACTTTGGAATTTTTGCTCATTCAGAGTTCAGTTCTATGCAGAGTACATCCAGTCTCAGACTCCCCCAATAAGATTAGACTTGAGTAACTCTACCTAAAATTGTGCTGTTAGTTGTTATGATACCCCATCCTGCTGTTTCACTTTTTCATTAGCAAAATAAGAGTGACAGCTCATGAGGGAAACTACACAAGACTCCTGGGTGCATATCGGGTCAAGCAAGGTTCCCTGAGTAGCGTAGTCTTACAAAGAACAGCTGCTCAATGTGATTCTCCACCAGGGGAAGAGTGATAGGAGGGATTCTCTCTCTTGCAAAAAGCCTTGGCATGGGTTTTCTTCCAGGAGTCTGGAGAAGGAGGGGGGGGTGACATAATAGGAAGCAGAAAGAGAGAGAGAATCCCCCCACAGCTCTTCTCTCTGGCAGACTCTCTTTCTCTCTTGCAAAAAGCTGCCCTGGATTTCCTGGTTCCTGTCATGTCTCCCCCTTTTACCTCTGAGCTCCCGGAGGAAAACCCGAGCTAAGGCTTTTTGCAAGAGAGAGAGAATCCATCCCATTGCTCTTCCCACCGCAGAGAATTGCATCGAGCAGCTGTTCTTCATAAGAGTACACTACCCAGGGAACCTTGTGGGACCCAGCACGTGAAGAGCGCATGTCTGGCATCTCAGGTAGCTTGGCTCTACATCATTTCAGCAGGCTCACTTCCTCATGCTCCGCACCAGTGTTTTTCAGCTTTCTACCTTTGGAGATTCTATCTTGATGTGGTTTCAGGTGGGTAGCTGTGTTAGTCTGTAGTAGAAGAACAAGATTTGGGTCTAATAGCACCTTAAAGACCAACTAGAATTCCAGGGTATGAGCTTTCAAGAATCAGAGCTCCCCTTGTTGCTAATGTGGTTACTGATCAATCCTACTGCAAAACATCTTTGTGTTACCTATCCTGGAATCTTCTGTATCTTCTTCTAGGATGCCAGTCAGTTCTGGGGGGAGGGGGGAGGAGAAGGGGAGGATAGGCCAGGACTACTGAGCCGTGCCATTGTTGCACATGCACTGAGAGTGCACCTTAGAACCAACCAAATGAATCCTTTTGGCAGTGCATTAAAAGGTAAAATTGGTACTGGTGGATGAAAGTCATCATAACTGCTGATCTTAAGAAAATAAGTGTATGAGAAGAGCACTAGTGGTTTAGGACAAAAGTCTAGCATTCTGTTTCCAACAGAGGCTGGTCAGAGGCTTCTGAGAGTTCATGAAGGCAAGGACCTCCTTGTTGATTCCTCCCAATAAATTGTAATCAGTGGCATATTGCATGTTCATTAAACTTCTGCATTTCTTTTGTTATTCATTATAGTGATTACAATGAAGTATTTTGTAATTATAGTAATTAACATCAAACTAAACAAATTCCCTATCCAAATAGTGCGCAACTTTCATTTCTCACTTACCTGACTTGTCTCCTCTGTCTGCTGTGTTTTCCTCATAAGGGCATAATGTTGTGTTCCTTATAAGGGCATAAAGTTTTCCTGATTGATTTCAGACTGGTGTGAATGTGTGTGTGTGTGTTTATCAGAGGTGGTTTGCCATTGCCTGCCTCTGTAAGCCTGGTCTTTGTTGGAGGTCTCCCATCCAATTACACTGACTCCAAGCACTGCCAGTGAACAATGTGGCCTCAATGATGTTCCTGTGGAGGCTTTCACTTGTAGTCTGGTGCCTTTGCAGAGTTTGAGTGGGCTGCGGTTCTGGAGCAACATCACTGGAGCCCCTACTTTGAGGAGAAGCTTGTGGGCTGGGAAGCCAGGAGGGTTGAGCGTATTAAGGAATTCCACAGGGTAGTGGACTGCATTATCCATTTGCACCACTGAATCCACAGATCTGCACTCCATTTTGAGTGAGTTAAATTGTGTTTCATTAATGAAGGCAGCCTTGTTGATCTTGGGGCTCAGAGCGGCACGCTTGCACAGCCAGTCCATGGACTTCTCCATGATAGTGACGATATCAGGGTATATCGTGGCTGTTAGGTCTGCTAGGGTCGTCACTACTGTGCCCAGGCCTGCAGGGATGGTCACCTTTCCCTTGGACTCGGGATACTCTCTGTCCCCTATTTTTAGTAGGAGTTCAGAGAATTCCCCAGCAGACACCTCGCCTCTCAAGTGGGCCCTCATGTTCTTTCTTAGTGAGAGTTTCCTGATGATGGGCCACAGATACGCCTTGATACACACGGTAAACTTGACAGCTCGAGTTCCCCTTGGGACTATTGGCAGAATCTGCCAGAAGTCTCCAGCCAGCAGCACAGTGACTCCCCCTCATCACTCTCTCATTGCCCCTGACATCTTTGAGGGTTATGCTCAGTGCCTCAAAACACCCCTTAAGCACCATGGTGCTCTCATCCCAAACAATGAGCTTACAGTTCCACAGCACTTGGGCCATGTTGCTTTGTTTTGAGATGCTGAACAGGGGTGTTTCTGCATGGATGAGGTTAAGAGGCAGCTTGAAGGTAGCGAAGGATCATCTACCATGTCTGAGTGAGCCTTGACCTTCCATGGAAGTGAGCGCCTCTCTACTCATCTTCCAGGATTACTTTGCTCATAGAGAACTTCTGCCGCTCTGTGCACCTTGGGGTGATCTTGCTGATACTTGGCCACTGCTGCTCGGTGCACCACAGGAACAGAAAGTGCATATTTCCTTGCCACATCTCTAAGTTGCTTACTACTACTAATAATAATAACATTCGATTTATATACCGCCCTTCAGGACAATTTAATGCTCACTCAGAGCAGTTTACAAAGTATGTCATCATTATTCCCACAACAAAACACCCTGTGAGGTGCGTGGGGCTGAGAGTGCTCCAGAGAGCTGTGACTAGCCCAAGGTCACCCAGCTGGCTTCAAGTGGAGGAGTGGGGAATCAAACCCGGCTCTCCAGATTAGAGTCCCACACTCTTAACCACTACACCAAACTCTTTTTAGCATCAGTGTATCTTGCACAACGTCTGCCAGAAGGCTTCTTGGGGGCATTAAGAAGTGATGGCTGCAAGAAGTGTGATGTAGAGTTGGACTGAGGGAGGGGTGGTGTGGTGGGCACTTCAGCAGGTTCATGTGAGAGGTTTGCATTGAAATAGCCCTAGAAAGGTCATGTACCATCTCCCCATGAACATTTAAAAACTCAGTTGCCATACTGACTTTTATGTAAAATCCCTATTCAGGAGTCTTGTACTGTCTTTCTTCAACCTGATTTTTACCTTGGAACATAGAGTTCCACCAATCAGGCCACATATGCAAATGACCTCAGGCCAGAGTGGCTGAGTTGGCAGTTGGCTGTGAGGGGGGGATGACCCTGCCAGCCACACAAGGAAGCTGTATCCCTATGGAAAAACACATTTGACCCCTTTTTACCCCCTTAGGGGGCGAATTTCTTAAAATCCCTTTTTAGTGAGCCTCTACATCACAAAAGGAATGCTTTCCCCAAATATCACGTTTCTAGGTCCAGGGGGTTGGGCTCGGCGTTGATGAGTCAGTCAAGATACCTCTCTCTCTCTCTCTCTCTCTCTCTCTCTCTCTCTCTCTCTCTCTCTCTCTCTCTCTCTCTCTCTCTCTCTCTCTGTGTGTGTGTGTGTGTGTGTGTGTGTGTGTGTGTGTGTGTGTGTAATTATATATATATAATTGGCACATTTTCTTCTGCCAAAGTACAGAGTAATACTTTATATCATTCCTTTCTTAGCTTTATTTTTATATATAGTTTTTTTCTGTTTTTTTTATACTCTCTGTGTTATCTTCTTTCTGAAGTATTTTACTGTTTTTACTTACCATTTATTCTCTTTATTATTTTCATTGATTCTATTTTGCTTTCTTCTGCTACTTCTGGCACTTTGGGTGCCAATTTTTTAATTTAATTCCCCACCTCATATCTCAATCTTATTTGCTTATTTGTCTACTGAAGCCCCCTTTACAGTCACCTGCATGGAGTGTGCCATGTTTGTTTTCCTCCCAGAAGAGAAGACAGAGTTCACTTGCCAGAAATGTAAGCTGGTCAGACTTTTGGAAGAAAAGGTTCAGAGCCTGGAGGAGAGGATCACCACCCTTCAGGAGATCAAGGAGGGAGAGGATTTTATTGACAACAGCCTGGGGGCTCCGCACAGCCAAGAAGAGGAAAGTCAAGGAGGAGAAGAAAGAGTCGATCTCCCTTCTGAGCCTCCTCTCAGATCTACGGTACAAACCCGAAGACATCAACGAAGAAGATGCTCTGGTCCACTTGAGCTCAAGAATCGTTTTGAAGTGCTAGAGATGGTGATGGAGATGAGAGTGGAAGAAGAACCGCAAAGATCTGGAAGAGGGTGTGCAAAAGACATGGGGCCACATGGAAGTGGGGGAAAAGGAAGGTGGTAGTCGTCGGGGACTCTTTGCTCAGGGGTATGGAACGCCATGTCTCTGGGCCAGATCCCCTATTCCGAGAGATGTGTTGCTTGCCGGGGGCCAGAATTCAGGATATTACCGGCCGGCTGCCAAAACTCATCAAGCCTGCTGATAAGTACCCGTTTGTGCTGATTCATGTGGGAACGAACGACATGGCTGTGAATACTGTTGCAAGAATTAAAGAGGATTATGAAGCTCTTGGAAGGCAGTTGAAGACATTGGGGGCTCAGGTGGTATTCTCTTCTATCCTTCCAGTCACAGGAAGAGGAGCACGCAGGGAGCAGACCATACTTGAGGTGAGTCATTGGCTGAGTTGGTGGTGCCGGCAGGAGCGCTTTGGGTTCTGGGACCATGGGATAGGTTTTCTTAGAGAAGGCCTTCTAGCACATGATGGGCTTCACCTCTCAAGGGCAGGGAAGAAAACGTTTGGAACGAACCTGGAGAACTTCATCAGGAGAGCTTTAAACTGATGCCGCAAGGGGAAGGGGATGGTCGACATGGCGATTTCAATGATGAAGTGAAAACAGTGGGGACCCACCTGGGTAGGAAAGGTCATGCAAAGGTACAAGGCTACATGTGTCTATATACCAATGCCCAAAGCATGGGCAATAAGAAAGAAGAGCTTGAGCTTCTATTGCAAACAGAGGGCTATGATATAGTAGGAATTACTGAGACTTGGTGGGATGATTCCCATGACTGGAATGTGCTAGTGGATGGGTATGAGTTGTTCAAGAAAAAACGGAAGGGTAGAAGAGGAGGTGGAGTGGTGTTGTATGTGAGGAGAGGGCTTGATTGTCAAGAAGTTATGGAGAATGGGGCGGACAGCCCAGTGGAAAGTATATAGGTAGAAATAAGGGGAGGAGGGACAAAGAGTATTATTGTTGGAGTCTGCTACAGACCACCTGACCAGCGAGAAGAAATGGATTGCTGCCCTCTTTGAACAGATTGGTAGAGTATCCAGACATCAGAACCTTGTAATTATGGGTGACTTCAACTTCCCCGATGTGTGCTGGGAGACAGGCTCAACAAAGTGTCATGAATCACGCAATTTCCTGACCTGCTTGGCTGATAACTTCCTTTTTCAAAAGGTGGAGGAAGCTACAAGGGGCTCAGCCATACTAGACTTGATATTAACCAACAGGGAAGTATTGGTAGATGAGATGAAGGTGGCAGAGACCTTCGAGGGAAGTGACCATGTCCTCCTTGAATTCCAGTTGCTGTGGGGGGCCAAGGAAGTTCATAGCCAGACTCATAGGTTAGATTTTCGTAGGGCCAACTTCAATGAACTCAGAGGCTTGATTAGAGTCATTCCATGGGGGAGTGTGCTGGAAGGGAAAGGAGCGAGTGAAGGGTGGGCCCTTCTCAAACACGAGCTTTTGCAAGCTCAAGCCCTCACTATCCCAGCAAGACGGAAACATGGTAAGGGCTCCAAGAAACTGATGTGAATGTACAGAGAGCTCCAGAATAAGCTAAGGGAGAAAAAGGAAATGTTCAGGAAATGGAGAGAAGGACAGACCTCTAAAGAGGAGTATATGAGGGTTACTAGGTACTGCAGATCAGCCATCAGAGACGCCAAAGCTCAGTACGAGCTGGGTCTGGCCAGGAGGGCTCACTACAATAAGAAAAACTTCTACAGATACGTGAGAAGCAAACACAAGGTAAAAGGCATTTGGACCACTGTTGGGAGTAGATGGAGAAACTCTGATGCACGACAGAGAAAAAGCAGACAGGCTTAATGACTTTTTTGCCTCTGTTTTCTCCCTGAAGAACTCAGGCACATCTAGAGATAGTAGAAAATGTGGCAAGACACCTGAGTGGCTAATTGACATTGACAGAGAGGTTGTGGAGAGGCATCTGGCTGCACTGGATGAATACAAATCCCCTGGGCCGGATGGGGTGCACCCAAGAGTGCTAAAAGTTCTAGAGAACTTGCAGAACCCCTGTCCATCATCTTCAAGGCCTCCTGGAGGACTGGGGATGTGCCACAAGGTTGGAGAAGAGCGAATGTTATCCCAATCTTTAAGAAAGGGAAGAAGGATGACCCGGGAAACTACAGGTCGGTCAGTCTGACTTCTGTTGCTGGGAAGATATTAGAACAGATTTTAAAAGGATCAATTTGTAAGCATCTGAAGGACCGCTTAGTGATCCGGGGAAGTCAGCATGGTTTTGTTCCTAACAGATCTTGCAAGACCAACCTGGTTTCCTTCTTTGATCAAGTGACCAGCTTACTGGATCGGGGGAACTCTGTTGACGTGATTTATCTGGATTTCAGTAAAGCTTTTGATAAGGTCCCCCATGACATTCTGATGGGCAAACTGGAAGGCTGTGGAGTGGACTATAGGACAGTTCGGTGGATAGGGAACTGGTTGGAGGACCGCACTCAAAGAGTGGTGGTCAACGGTGTTTCATCAGATTGGAGGGAGGTGTCTGGATGAAGGAGTGGAAGGGCTGCTCATTAAATTTCCTGATGATACCAAATTGGGAGGGGCAGCAAACACCCAAGAAGATAGAATTAAAATTCAACAAGACCTGAATACTCTGGAGAAGTGAGCAGCCGTGAATAGGATACAATTCAACAAAGACAAGTGCACAGTATTACATCTGGGCCACAAAAATGGGAAGCACAAATACTGGATGGGGGATACACTTCTGGGCAGTAGTATATGTGAAAGGGATCTTGGGGTAAGAGTGGACTGTAAACTAAATATGAGCAGTCAGTGTGATGCGGTGGAAAAAAGGGCTAATTCAATCTTGGGTTGTATCAAAGGGGCCATAGCATCGAAATCGCAGGAGGTCATAGCCCCTCTCTATACTGCCTTGGTCAGGCCACACCTGGAGTATTGTTTGCAGTTCTGGAGGCCTCACTTCAAAAAAGATGTGGACAAAATCGAGAGGGTGCAAAGGAGAGCGACAAGAACGATCAGGGGTCTGGAGACTGAGCCCTACGAGGAAAGGCTGAGGGCCTTGGGAATGTTTAGTTTGGAGAAGAGGAGGTTGAGGGGGGACATGATTGCTCTCTTTAAATATTTGAAAGGCTGTCATTTGGAGGAAGGCAAGGAGCTGTTCCAGTTGGCAGCAGAGGGTAGGACCCAAAACAATGGGCTTAAATTACATGCACAAAGGTACCGGCTAGATATTAGGGAAAAAAATTTCACGGTCAGGTGGTGAGCTCCCCCTCGCTGGCAGTTTTCAAGAAGAGGCTGGATGAATACTTGTCAGAGATGCTTTAGGCTGATCCTGCACTGGGCAGGGGGTTGGACTAGATGGTCTGTATGGCCCCTTCCAACTCTATGATTCTATATTTAGTTCTTTATCAGTGTGTGATTGTCTGTGTTGCCTGAGTGTGCCTGAGCGTATACTAAACTCTTTTGACTGTTAATTGTACCCCCACTGGAGATGCTGTGGGAATTATAATTAATTTGGGATTTTTCTGCTTCTGTAACTCAGTCTGTGTATCTCTATCATCTTTTTGACACCACATGAAATGAATTTACAGGTGGGTGGGAAAGTTCAACAGAAACTTGGAGAGAATTTCTTTAAAAAGTACCATGTTAAGTTTGTAATAATCTGGATGGAATGATGAATGTTTGTAATTTCCATCAGGTTACCATTGTACTCAGATGATGTAGGAAAGTGGTAATAATACCTGTTTCTATTTCTGACTTACAGCAAGTTTGGTAATGATCTACCAAAACTGATTATTTGGTTTCTCTTGAATTTGCATTGCTAAGCAAACTTTGAGGTCAAGGGCATTGCACATTTCCTTTCTGATGTATCATTGGTAGTTTAATCTTGATGCCCATACATTTTGATACATAACTGCTTTTTATGCGTCATATGGATGTATGCTTGAGGTTGACATGTATTTGTGCCTGGGACCTGCAGATAGTGGTGCAAATAGAACCATTAAACTGTGCTGCCAGCAACAATAGTAGAATGGGCAGTAAAAAAAACAACCTCTTCTGGATCCCCCCTAAATACCTCTGCACTACAACAGAGATCTGAATTACTGTGCTGCTATTGCACAATGTACCTGCCTGTTCTCCTTTGTCACTCATAGAGACTGCCTGTATATCCTGTAGCAAAATACAGGAAAATATGGACAAGGAAATTGATACTATATAAACCATCAGGAAAAAAATGTCATTGAAGCAGCAGCTCCTAAGACAAAAATATGAACAGAATCATTTTCTTGCAAATAACTGATTTTTAGTAACTTTTAAAATTCTCCCTCTTCAAAAGAGTTTGTTTTTACTTGAAAATTGAAATAGGGGAGTAGTTAATGCAGCCATAATTCTTACAACTTCTGCTGAGAAAGAGAAGGGGGTACATCTTGTGCAACAACAATAGAAATAATTGGAGTGATGACAACTCAATTTGCCATTTCTCCATGGAACTACCTAAGATATGTGGTTGTTATCCTTTTGGTCTTGACGGTTCTTGAGATTTACTATTAGATATAAGAATGGGTTTAGTGAAGAGGTAGAAGCAATTCATATATTTCCTGACCTGCTTGAGAGTTGCTTTTTTCTGCCATCTGGCTGGCATGATTTTAAAACAACTCAACCATTTATTCATTTATTTCATTTATACCCCACCTTTCTTCCCAATGAGGAGCCAAACGGGGAGCTTATATCAGTCTCCTCTCCTCCAATTTTATCTTCACAACAGCCCTGTGAGGTAGGTTAGATAGGTTAGGTGGAGCATGTGTGACTGGCCCAGTGTCACTCAGTAAATTTCCATGGCAGAATGGGGATTTGAAAATGAAATTCTAACCACTACATTGCACTAGCTGAATAGGAATCAACAAGCAGAGACTAATCATGGAATCAGAAGGCTTTAAGAAGTGACAGGAGGGAGAGGAGAGAATACCATTTTCAAGGAAATGACCCATCACTGATTTGGTTGGGTTATTTGGATGTCACCTCAGATATGCAGGTGTTGCTACTGGAAAAAACAGTTCCTGCATGCTTTATAGCACAGTACTAAGGTCTGTTTATGGCATTTGTCAACCTGCCTCAGTTAACATTTCTTCCCAGTTTCGGTGTTTGGGGACATTTTCCATTGTTATTAGTACATATATACTGTAATACACAGGGTTGGATTCCTTGGATCTGTCCCACTAGTAGAGACCCTTTCTTCCAGCATAAAGAGCTTTCCTCAGTTGCAGGAGGCATCTTATATTGGATGAATGTTCCTTTTCTAGGAGAAAAGCATGTCCCTTAACAGGCTCTGCAGAATGTTTCTGACGTTTACCACAACACATACATAATACAGTAGAATAATATTGATTTCTGAGTATCCATTCAGATACATAGATGTGCTCTTGAGTGCCGGCATATCTTTGGGACGTGAACTCTGCTGATTATTTATATCTGATAGATTTTCATCCTCTCTCTATGGGAGCTCCCAGATGAAATACACTAGGGATCAGTAGTAATGGGGAAAGCCACAGTACTTCCTGGGGATTTCTTTAATAAGAAAAGGGTTGAAGAGTTTGTCTTTTTCCAAGAATAGAAAGGGAGAAGAACATGGTTGGAGTATGTTGGTAGCATTCCCAGACAATTGTATAGCTCACCCATGAAGCTTTGCAAAAATTGAAAAAGGATGGGCAAAATGTCTAGTTACTTGAGCCAGATGCAATATACTTCAATAGAAATTATCATTTTATATAAACACAGTGCCATGTATCTTGACTTTTTAATAGCCACTGTGGGGGGCATACGTGGAAAAACATTTATTCATTAACTTGCACTGTCGTGCCTGGGGCTTCTCATCAGTGAAGTGAAGTCCTCAAGAAATCAAAGTGTCCATAAGGAATGATTTTGCATTTGATAAATCTGTCTAATTAACAAAAGAAGACCTTGTGTTGTTGCTTAAAATATTTTTGTAACATAAAAGTGACATTAGCAAGGGTTCACTGGGGGGGAGAGTTGCATGTGTTTGAAACTTATTTTCAAAGTGAAGTTCTAGGTGAAAATCTGTCTTTCATTTCTTGCAGATGGAGTTGTTTGGTCTTCTGGGTGCTACTGTTAGCTTTACCAGTATTTGTTTCCAGCTGCCTCAAATGTGGCTCATTGCTTTTATCTTTCCAAATCTCTGAGCTTCTCCAACAAGCTTTTTCTCAGTCATAACATCAGTTCTAGATTATTTCCTAACATTCTTATATTTGTATGTTACGTTCAGGCTTGTGCATATTCTAACAGCACAATCCTATGCAGACTGGAGTAATTCTGCATAGGATCAGGCTGTTGAACCCAATCCTCCTTGGGCAAAGTTATGGTTTCTTTGGTTCTAGATTTGAGGGAGGCGGTTGTTTTTGGTTTTGCAGTTTTCAATCCATTCTTAGTTCTTCTCGTCCCCAGTCTTAAATGATCCTCCCTTTGAAGCACCACATTAAGGCTGGAACCCTTAATAAGACAGTGTTGTGCAGTGGTTAGGTTGTTAGAGTAGGATCTAACAAACTAAAGGATCTAGAAAGCCCAGCTTCAAGTTCCACTTATCATGAAACTTACTGGGTGACCTTGGGTCAATCAGTCTCTCTCTCAGCCTAATTTATCTTATACAATTGTTGTGAAGATAAAATGAAGGGTAGAACTTGTAAGATGCCCTGAGTTCCTTGGGGAATGATAGGATAAAAAGGTATTGATTTTTTTTAAAAGCAGATACAAACCTCAAAAACCTGCAAAACTTGGTAAGAGTTTTGGCAACATATGCCCTCCAACATACAAAAATAAAAGAACCCATTTTTGCAAAACAGATATAGCTTGCCTTGTATGTACTACTCATTTCCTTTTGAGTCAAGGATCTTTCATGATCACATTGTTGATTAATTCACGATTCAAAATAAGCCATATTTAGAGTAGATTTGTATCTGCAGAGTGGGCCATTCACCACGGTGGCCGGTCAGGTAGCGGCTGTTGGCATGTGCTCACAAATTGCTGATTCGCATGGTTTATGTATGCTGCCGATTAATCATGGATAGCTACTGTATCGTTTGTAAACAGCTGCATTTCATTTTGCATCTACACAGTCAGCATGGACTGTATGGTGCTAATGACTGTATGGTGCAAAATCACACAGTCCTCCCTCTAATCTAAAGAACTGCTAAATTCAAGCAGATGTAACAAGGGGCAATTTTACAAACCCCTAAAGTTTCTATGTCTGCAGCCACACTAAGTTCTCTCTACTAATCCCTAAAATAGCCATCAAGCAGGAGCCAGCCAGCAGGAGAGCTTCAGTCAGCCACCAGCATTTTTTTTAAAAGCCCTGTTTGCATTCATTTCATTTCCCTACTGTTACAGTGATTGACAAGTTTTTTAAAAAATATGTTTTCACTGAAAACTCTGCATTTACCTTCCTTTCTTGTTGTGGTTTGTTTCCTTTCAGAAAGCGAGAAAGGTTTCCATTGCACTCCTCCACCAGCATCTTTGCACTTTCATTATTCTCTATGGGGTGCTTCTGGGGAGGGGGAGATGGATCTGTTGTTTTTCAACCAAATGTCACCCAACTTGCAAAGTATCTTCTGCCTGTCCTTCAAAAAAAATCCCAAGTTTTAAGCAAATTGGGCAACACATTTGAATTCAACAGGCCCCTAAGCAAGCCAAAGCTTTTCTACTTGTACAATAAAAAGTTTCTCCTGCTGACAGAGAGGGGTGAAGGGGGAAGGAGAATGGCAGCTTTGGTTTGCCTGGGTTTGTTCTTTGCTCCCCCCTTGCAACAATCTGATTGGAAGAGAAAAATTGTTCAGGAAATCAGTACAAAGTGAAATGCGTGGTCATGCTGCATTGCTAATAAACACTAGAACTAAAAAAAAAATGGATTTTCTCAGGGAGAGGTTTTGTGACCACCAAGCAGTCAGGAGGACTATTATTTCCATCCTGGAGAGTCACAAGTAAGAACCAGAAACATTTTCAAGATTGTACAGCATGTGATTTTTATTATGCACACCCCTAGTCAGCATCGTCTACTCTCTCAGGCAGCAGTTCCCCAGGGTCTCATGCAGAGTTCTTACATATCACTACTAACTTAATCCATTTAACTGGAAATGCCAAGGCTGAAACCAGGGAATTTCTGCATTCTTAGCAAATGCTGTACCATTGATTCATAGCCCCCCTCCTCAGACTTTAAAAGTTCACATTTCAAGTAGTTATTAAAGATTGCCTGTTTAATTTATTTTGCTTATTGTTTTTAGTACCATGGCAGGGGTGACATTAGGTTTATCTGCTTCCTCTGCTAAAACATCTTGGTTATGTCTGGGTCCATGTTGCAAGAAACTCATGGAAATACTTCCTGACTTGCTTCCCACTTTATATGTTCATAGTCACCTAGACTTCTCTACCACCATTCATATATTACAATGTAGATGCTCTTCCAGATTCAAACACTCATTTTCTCATTTTTTAAAAAAGTACCATATGAAGTGAGTCTAAGTATATGTCTTGATGTTCCCATGAAAATGAAGCTCTTTAAGGTGTATTGCTTTTTCATGTTGCCGTAACAACTGCAACATCCTAGTACATTAATGTCATTTTTTACCTCAAGTGAATGCATTACAGCAATCAGATTCTTCCCCCAGAAAACATTCTGCTAACCATTTAGAACACATATATACATATCTAGTTAATCCCTACATTATTCTTGAAATAAAGTCTTCGAAGCAGAAAGACAGTAAAATCAGAAAATCAGACCAGGAGAGAGGAATAACTGTTTGGTGGTTTGAAAGTGTTTGTGTCTGAAACCATTTGTCTGAATTGATCACCTGCGGTCTATCAAATTTTAGCTTTGCCATCATAGATGTCAGTCTCATAGAAAACTTACACTTCCCATAGCCCACTTTTCAGTTTCATGACCAATGAGTATGAATGACAGTAATATGTCTAGCTATTCTCCTAGGGTGTTTCCTTACTGCTTATTGGCAGATACAGTAATTTCATGGTGGAAGGTTGGAAAATGACCCCTTGTAATGATGAAATTTACATAAATAAATGCTGATTGCACAAAATGGATAATATGCTGTGGGCATCATCACAATAAGTTGTCTCCTACTGACATACAGTCTAACTTGGAAGTGCATATTATGCAAATCGGGCTAATGCCCATTCCTCATTACTGTCATGGTGGTGGAAGCAGAAACATATCCGCCACAGACAGCTTGCTCCTGGGCTGAAGCCAAAATGTTTAGTTCTGTGTGCTGACATAGGAACTGAGTCAACAAAAACAGGATGTAATAGTCATACATCAGAAGAATCCATATTGGGGCAGACTTGAAACTTAATGGACTGTGAATCTTATGTCTGCACAGAGGGCCTTTCATTGGTATTGACCCATAATATGTCTGCTTCCACTTTTGCCGATTCTATAGAAATAGATTACAGAAGCAATTTATGAAGCTAAAATGTCTGCAAACAATCTATTAGCTTTCCATATAAACAGATGAGTTGACATTCATAAATGCTTAAATAATGTCGTAGAGCCCAAAGTCTAAAAACTTCTACAAATAACCCATAAATAACTTGAGGTTGCTTGATTGAATGGTTATATGAAGTCTCATTAGGATGCCATCCAGCTTTCTGAACAATGGTTTCCCCATTCACTTGCGTACATTCTTTATATCTACTAACCCATAATTCTTGGTTTATTCTAAGTGACCCAAAAGATGGTGAATTCATCAGAGAGGCCCTCTGCCAGAACTGCTAGATTTGAAGACATGAAGACGGTTCAGTGCAAAGTTTATTTGGGAGAACTGTTTTGTTCTACCAGTTTCATTTTTCATTCTGTCCTTGTTTAATGTTCGCTTTGGTCTTAGCCACCCAATTCGGTTATAGCGTAGCACATTGGCATATATATTGTAAAAGCAGTCTCTATGAAATCTGGGTAGCTGAATTTACCCCTCTTCCAGATGGAGTTAGGATTGATCTTATAGTCTGGAATTAATGAAGGATTGTTCTGTAGGCCTTAATAGCACAGTGGGAGAGACAAGAGCATTTTCAGTCTTTCATAAACATTGTTTTCTTGCTGCAACATGAGCGTATCACAAGGCAAGCAATGTGTACAGCATTTTAAATATAAAAGTACAACTGGTGATGCATCAGGTAAGAAACTGCAAAATCTTGGAAGAGACACCAGAAATGACTCTATATACTGTACTTGTACAATATAGTTTATATTAAAGCTAAACAGAGCACTACTCAGGAAAATATTTCCCTCTTAAATTTTAGTTTGTTGGACAGTTTTCTCAGTAGGCTTGCCAAACATTGGATTTTGAGTTGGAGTTGTGCCATATTCTGTTTTCTCAATGTGAAAATCATGTGTCAAGAGATACTTGGCAAGTCAGTTTCTCAGAGACAGATTACTTTGCCAGAGCCTCTCTTCCTAATCCTGACCTCTTCCCACTCATCACATTTTTTTCTCTTCTCATATGCACTAGTGATATTTTGTTACAATTATTATTGTTGTTGTTAATTGATGTTATCCAGTCTGCTGCCTATACCAGATCACAGCAGATCAACTTGTCTCTTGAATAAATATTGAGAGATTGCCCAAAAACATTTTCAGGGATGAACTCCTACAACTGGAACCAAATGAAAACAGAAAATTGAGTCTTTCTTTGGCCACTATTAACCCCCCTCCCAACGGATGACAATGGAAAAATTGTGCTTATATCTCTGTCGTTGAAATAAATTGAACTTATCTTGAATTGGATCCATCATTACTTACAATTTCTACTGCGCTTCTAATGTTTATATAATGGCATATCACATTCATGGTTTTTCATCCTACAATCACTCAAAGGGTATAAGAACTTAAATAGTGCCTGCTGGATCAGATCAGTGGTTCATATAATCCAGGATACTGTTTCACCCAGCAGTCAACCATTGCCCTGGAGGACCAAACAAACAGTGCACACAGCATGAGGCCTTCCCCTGATGCTGCCTCAGAGTTTTGCTGCCTCTGTAGATAAAGGCTCCTTTCAGTCATTGTGGTTAGTAGCCATTGATGGGTGTCACAACCCCTAGCTATCAACTCCTCAACTTCTCATTTTGCTTGCCCTGTTTGTCAGCTTACATTTCTTTTACCAGCCTTCAGTGGAGGCTGAAAAAGTATAATGCCCCAAAGTTAGGATTGGCAGGACACACACACTAAACAACTAGTGGGTTTTGGGACGAGAAGATAGACAGCAGGGGGGAGACTTACTGCCTTTTTGTCCAGAAGTGACATTATTACATTACTAGCCCATCAGAAATGCTCTGGTGTTTACCCAAAAACCATGGCTTCAGCAGTGACGTGATGATGTCAATTCCTGGTGTACTAGAAGTCACTTTAGTGCATCTGCCGGTGATGTCATTACATTGGCAGCCAGCACACAAACCTGCTGAAGGTAACTTGTTAGAGTTATGATTGTTGTGTTTGTTTTTTTCATGTCTCACTATGGACTCTGGTCCATAGTTGGCAACTTTTTGAAATATCTCTGTTTCCACCTTTAATTTCCCCCCATCAGGCAGTCAAGCAGTGTGAGCAAGGTTGGGCTCAGGGTGGGGCATCTCCCAAGCCTAGTGGGAGGATGACAAGCCCACTCAATGTAGACCATAGCATTTGTGCCCACGCTGGGCATGTTCGTTGTTCGTGGGGGCCAGCAGGCTCTCCTCCAGCCATCAAGATCCCTACTGCACCACTCCCAGAAACCCTACCTGAGCAGGTAGCAGGAAATGTACCAATAATAAATAACAGCTTGGCCCCAGAGCCTGCAAATAAAGAGAATGGCTGCTTCCTAGTGAAACTAGCAGAAATGTGGGCAACCTCCCACAGGAAGCATTCAATATAGTTAAGTAATTATTCAACCAGGTTTTTATATATAGGTTTCCAAAATTTAAAGGGCCAGTGCTATAATAAATTTTAGTGCAAGCTTACAAGTGTAAACAACTTATCAGGAAGACAATGAATAAATCACACTATAGCAGTAACAGTCCATAAATAATCTTGGTCCATAAAGTTGGAACAACTGGGTGAGATGAAGTTGTTCTCCAAAATCTGTCTCCGTTCTTTATTTTCTCCTTTAACCATGTGTTTCAACGTCTCCTCCCGATGCTGACAAAAGCCGCGGGGTAAAAACTGAGCAAGCAGTCCTCTCAGCACCCAATCTGGGGCCGGCTGAAGCACAGATTTCGCACAAGCTTTCTCAAGAGTAACCATTGCAGCAGCAGCATGGAGAGATCATCGGTTTGGAAACCCGGTCTGGGCGGCTGTGTATTCTAGCGCACTTTGGAGCTCCAGTCCACACTTGGAAGGAAGACCTGCCTATCAAGCTAAATTGGGCTTAGATTGGGGTTTCCGGGGCAACAGCAAGAGTTCAGACAGAGGTCAGACAATCCCTGCCTGAGTTGTCATGAGAACTGATTGCAGGTGCCAGACTGTCTGGCTTGACGAACAGCAATGAACAGCAACAAATGAGGCTTGCAACGACCACCTGTTCATTAAGAATGGGGCCTCACGAACAGCTTGTTCGCAAACAGCAGATTGGGCTGTCCGTGGAGTTTTTTAGTTCATATTGCTGTTCGTGCCCATCTCTACTCTTTACACTCCCAGCAGGAGTTGGGGGGACCTGGCACTCACCTTTGAAACTTTCTTAGTGGGTGTGCATGCTCCAAGGGCCACACAATGACATCAGTTCTGGGAAGTGACATCATCTTGCAGTGTCCTGCTTCATAATGGGCCAACTTGGGCCCCAAATGGGCCCAATTCAGCCTCTTTGGGCCCTGAATCAACCTGCTGCAAAACAAAGGAGGGGCTAGAAATGCTCCTGTGCTTTGTAGTGAGCCAATTTTGGCCTGTTTTGGGCCCAAATCAGCCCACTGCAAAGCATAGGAGCACTCCTGGGACAGCGTGATGATGTCACTCCCAGTAGTGACATCATTGTGCCATCCTAGAAGGCCTGTTCCCATGCCTTTTCCCATCCACTGGCCAGGTAAGTGGGGGGGCAGAGGGGTGGGAGCTGGGAATCCCCCACTCCCACTGGAGGACCTGAGATCCCTAATCTTGATGGTACCTTGTTAGAGTTATTATTATGATTGTTGTGTTTGTTTTTCCTGTCTCACTATGGGCTCTGGTCAAACAGGGTTGGCAACTTTTTGTAATGCTTCAAAAACCTGTTTGATCAGAGACCATAAAGGGACAAAAAAAATTAATGTGTTCATTAGGAAGCAATGGTTTTATCATATCCCCTTCAAGTATTGAAAAAAATGTTCATCTATACAGAAAGGATGATCAAAATGGTCATAATATTTTTTTGCCCTCATTATACCTGTGGAGGAATCAGCTTCAGACAAGCCTTGGCTTCTGAATGAAATAGAGAGTAATTGTCTCCCAGCACTTCAAAGTATTCTCCCCTAACATTTTAGTTGGATGTTCCTTTTACCTTTTGGACACTTACAATAACCTGAGAGTGACATTTAAAAAAAATAGGTCATTTATTAGGGGAAGGTATTACCAGTACTGTAGGATCCTTCCTCTCAGCAGGACCCAGGGTAGGGAAAGACAGAGCTATCCCTGTATTAACCTGAGTTGGTTACTGATATTAAGCCTGTTATTTTATATCAAATCACCTTCTTGGGGAAATTTTCATTATGGCTTCCAAACATCATTTCATTTTATAGCATTCTGCACTTGCCTCTGGTTGGGAAATGTAGCATGTCAGAACTCCTTTTTACTGCTTCTGCCTAAAAGCAAATATGTTCTGCTGTCTCCTTTCCAAAGTGGAGATTGTATTTTCAACTTTCCATTCCCATGGGGAAAACACTCACTCTAAATTTGCAGAGCAGCCAGAGGATCACAAAATTAAGAAAGATGTTCAGACCCGTGATTGGTTCAGGATAAACTCGGGTTAAAAAAAAGAGTGGTGATATATAACAGATCAGTAGCATGTACTGTTTCTGTATATCATTTCTGTCAGGTACATTCTTCCTGGCTTGAAAAATCTTTTCTGAGTTTTTGGGCTTATAATAGACATGTACAGCTAACTGCCTTTTATCTTGCCTCTGTCATATTGATCTATCAGTGAATCTATAATAGAAGATGGGAGTCTGAAACAGTAAAAAATAATAACCATTGAGATGGATAGCCAGAGCAAAAATATAGTTTCAACAGGACACTTAGAGCAAAGAACTGTAGATTCATGTCGGGGGCATAAGCACCCCTTCAAAGCTGACTGTTAAAAACACCTCATGCACAGATGACCTGCCTTCAGACTATGATATGTTTCTATATTGATTTTCAGAGTTTCAAAACAACAGGAAATAGCCAAGTGAAAGTTTCTTTGCAGAGCACTAAAAGTAATTTACCTCCTTCTTCTGATTCCAGTTTTGTATTTTTGTTTTATGGTTCAAAGTGCAAGTGCTTATTTTTTAAACATTCATTTCTGACACTGGGAAGGAAACTGGGGAACTGTTGAGTGAGAAAGACTGCCTGGTGCCTTTGCAGTTGTACAAGGAAACCAAATGGCAGGAGGAGGGGACCCGCCGCCATTTTAAGGTTCTGTGGCAAGTCATTAGACAAGACTGTGGTTTAAAACTATAAGGACCTTTGACATTCTCTATGATTAAATACAGATCTCACAGCAACCCAGCACAACATGGCTTACTCAATTGCTAACAGCCATAGAGCCCTCTTTTCAAAGATTCCAGAACGCTGAACAATAGTCCCTATTCATTCAAGTCTGGAGAATACTAGGGCTGCTTCCACACACGTTGGATAATCCACTTTCAATACTCTTTAGTGAAGATTTGAAACTGATTTTCCATGTGTGGAACAAAAAATCCACTTCTAAAGGATTACGAAAGTGCATTGAAAGTGCATTATTCAAAGTGTGTGGAAATGGCCTAGTAGTAGCTAAAGGGCAATTAAGTGGCAAATAAGTCCCTCGCTCTTTTATGTTTTATAAAATAATACTTTTATATGATATGTTTATATATTAGATAATATTGCTTACCTGTACCTAGAATAGGGAAGCAACTATGTATGTTGATTTTATGGTGATCCTGTTGGAGCTATTTACTCAACTGTTTTGTCTTTTGTACATAGGATGTATGAAGAAGAGTAATTTCTAAGGGGGGAAACTGGAAAACAACATTCCCACCCTCTAAAATCTCTCCCATCAGAGGTTCAGCTGTTTTAGAATGCAGCCCAGTTATTGTCTGGAGCTAGCCAACAAAAACATATATTGCCTCATGTAAAACAGCCATATTGGCTGCCAGTTTATCCAATTCAAGGTGCTGGCCTTTAAAGTCATTCATGTCCTAGAACCCACATTTCTTAAAGACTATCACTTACCACATGTCCCCCCATGCATTCATAGTGTTTAGGTTGCAACCTACCAGCTCCCCACCCCCATCTTAAGGTAGCCAGTCTGGCATCAACCAGAGCATGTAACTTCTCCATAGTAGCTCCTGCTCTGTGGGATGAACTTCTTGAGGAAGTAAAGAGGGCACCATTTTTAGAGAATTTTAGGAGGTGATACAGAGCCATTTTAATGCAGTGTAAACTGCAGGTATTTCTGGAGGGAGGGACAGATATTTGAAGGTTTTTTGTTTTAGATTATGGTGTTTTTAATTATTAATAATAATTATTATTAAGGTATTTTGTTGCTCAAGGAAGGGCAGAATATAAATACAAATTGACGGTATTGACTCACACCATAATCCACCTTGAGTCTCAGTAAGAAAGGCAAACAATAAATATCGTAGATAAATAAATATAATATCTCACAGGCTAGAAGAGGCTGAATTCTCTTTCCTCTTTTTTCCCTTTAACTGACCCTATTTTCAGTGTCCCATGACTTTAAAACCTACGTGCTCCTCATTTGGTCAGATGGGAGGTGTTAATTTGCAAGGTCTTTTTTTCTTTCTTTGCATACCTAGATAAGTAGAAACTCTGACTTTTCTGTGGGTAGCCCAGGTTTGTGACTTGCAGTATCGTAATGGGGAGGGGGGGAGCCAACTTACTGTTAGGTATGATAGGATGTATGCCTGCAATAAGATATGAGCGGGAAAAACAATTTAGAAATTCAAAGTCTCCCCCTCTGGGATTCTCTCTCAGGTTCTAGAGTGCCTGATTTCTGTCCACGCTCTCATTTAACTGTCTCTTAGCTTCTCTCAACATTCCATCCCATCTAGAGCAATTTCATCCTCCTTAGATCATGTTTAGGATTCCCCCCTTCTTTTTTTGGTTATTTTTTCACTAGGTAGAGACCCACATTGTATCTCTCAGTAGACTATCTTTGCCGCATTCCTCATTCACTCAGGGGACAGCCAGTTTACTCTTAGATATAATTATCTTTCTGAATACATTGACATAAATCCTTCCTTCCTGTTCTAGAAGGAGATCATTTATGATCTTAACAAATCAGAGTATTCACACAGATGAAAACCATGAGTATCACTAACTGTGGAAAACTGTCATGGTATTAGACTAGTTAAAAGACAAAATGTGTTATGCCACCCTCCCATTGTCTTGGTGTGATTTTGTATATGGTACAGTGAAAAAAAGAGCATGCCACAACAACATGTAGGAGAAGCAGGTATGGTCCTAATTCTTTTACTGAGTCTTAGGTTGTCCACTTTTGTTACAGAAAATGTGTTTAATACAAGGAATGAATGAGAAGTTATGTTAATCCAGAGGATGCAGCTAATAGTTGGGCCTAAAGAAAATAGTCCATCAAGGTGGTCCTCAACTGGAAATGTTTTAGAACTTTGTGGCACATATATCCACACATTTCTTATTTTCCAGCACTTCAGCAAAATTGACCTTCATATGAAGCCACTATATTCCATATCAGACTACAAGGTTGTCTGGCCAACTACTTTTAATAAATGGTATCATCACTGGAACCTTCCAGTGGGATTTATGACTTTGCCTTGTGATAAATAAGAGGTCTGAAAGCAGTTCAATCGATCTTTCCACTGGTGCTTTGTCAGAGATCATATACAAGTTCAACCTCCAACCATTTCCAGGCTAAGCTTTGGCCTCCAAAGATGCATTGTACTGTGCCAGCTGAAATAGATTTGTCAAAGATTGAGCCACTTTATGATTACTGCACACATTAATATAAAAAAACCAAGCCCTAAAAATAGCTGCACTTGCAATTAACCAGCATTACTCCACATCTCAGCAACACTAAAAAGCCCATTCAAGACTATTTTATCAACACATAGGGCTCTCATTTATTTGTCCTGGGTGGATAATTATCCAGTAAAAGCCCCAACCTCCTGATTCGGGGAGATTGAGGGGTGGAAGAAAAAATGCCACCATGGCAGCAACGCTCCAGGAACCTCCTTTCCTAGTCTCTATGATACACCACCATCCAGATAGGAGCCATTTTATAGTGTTGCTCTCTCTTCCATTTGCATTTTGATGATCTCATTCTTGTGTGTCAGCAAAAGTGTGTCAGCAGCACAGTGTCTGTTGTGATACTGCTGGTGGTCCCCACCTATACAGCAGGGCCAAATGTGGTAGCGGAGTGGCTATGTGGGTTGCCCAGGCAGCCCCTGCCCTTTACCTTCACTACCACCTTAGAGACTTGAGTACTGACCCAGTGGGACCTCCAGCTTCTGCTCAAGTGATGCCCTGGGGGAAGCAGCATCCAGTACATCCTAGAAAGCAACAGTAAGTGTGGCATGAGCCGCAAAGAAAGTGGCAGCCTCCATGGCAATGGCTCAGATAGCCCTCCACTGGTAATGGTGCTGGGCCTGCTCATGGTCTCTGAGCATGCCTTGCCTTGTGGCCTCAGTGCTAGGGCTAGGAATCCTATTTTCTCCCAGCTCATCAAGATCAGCAAAGTGACAGAGCAGGACAGGGTAGGTGGGGCTCTCTGCCTCTGGGGCCCAGAGAGTACCAGCTGCATAGGCAGAAGACTCAAACTATTGCAGGTAGCACTTGTCGCAAAAGACCTTTCTCTACTGCGAACCTGGCAGGCAGCCTCCAGTCAGGTAGATATAGGCCAAAGGCTTGGTTCTGTGTAAGAAAACGTATATTTAGTGGCCAGAGATCACTGGTAAAACACATGATTTGCATTATGAAGGTTCCAAGACCACTCATTGGCCTTTGATCTCTGTTGTGGGATAAGATTTTTCTGTGCCTGAGGCTGTGGAGAGCCATTTGGAGGAAATAATGCTGGACTACGTGGCCCAAGGGCCAAGTTCTATACAAGGAAGCATTACAGGTTAGTAGTTAAGCAAGAAGGGCTGTGGTGGACACATGCTGAAAGTTGTGACACCAATTTCTTGGTATCTCTAATAAACAAAAGTTACTTGCTGTTAAAGACCTTTCTCTGCATGAGACACTGGAGAGCTGCTGCCAGTCAGCAGAAAATTCTGGGCTATACTTGCTAATTTAGGGAGGAGATCCATTGATCTGTGTTGAAGTCTCTGCAGAAGCTCCCAGTCTTTGGTAGCTCTTTGGTATTCTCATATATGCCTTATCCTAAACAGAAAACAATGTATTTTGTACGTGTGTTGACTCCTGCATACTGTTGACACCATACAAAAAAATCAATATGATGGTGTGGTACTGTTTCAAGCTCCACTTGGAGCCCTAACTGGTGCCAGAACCTTCCCTCTTCCTGACTTGTCCTACTTACAAGTACGATTGGTAGACATGACTTCAGACTGGAGTCTGCCAGCACCTTCCCTCCATTCTGCCTACATACTTGCAAGTAGAGATGGGCATGAACAGCAATACGAACTAAAAAAACCCCACAAACCCCAATCTGCTGTTCATGGACAAGCTGTTCATGAGGCCCCATTCTAAATGAACAGGTGGACGTTACAAGCCTTGTTCATTGCTGTTCGTTGCTGTTCGTCAAGCCAGACAGTCGGGCACCTGCAATCAATTCCCTTGGCAACTTAGGCAGGGATTGTCTGAATTCTGTCTGAACTCCTGCTGTTGCCCTGGAAACCCCAATCTAAGCCCAATTTAGCTTGATAGGCAGGTCTTCCTTCCAAGTGTGGACTGGAGCTCCAAATTTGTTACAAGAAGAAAAGACCAGGGGGGAGGGGGGCTCCCAGCTCTGGCTTTCAGGGAGAGACAGCTGCTGTTAGAGAGACAGGGTGAGTGCATTAGAGCTTGAATTTTCTGTGTGTGTGGTGGGATAGGGATCTACCCCTTCAAGTTCCAGGGCTGCTGCCAGGCTCTGGGGCCAAGCTATTATTTATTATTGGTATATTTCCTGCTGCCTGCTCAGGTAAGGTTTCTGGGAGGGGTGCAGTAGGGATCTTGATGGCTGGAGGAGAGCCTGCTGGCCCCCACGAACAATGGACACAACAAACATGTTCGTGAACAGGATCATGTTCATCAATGTTTGCTGTTTTTTGTTCGTGGATGGCAACGAACAATGAACACCATGTTCTGTTTTTTTCTGTTCGTGCCCATGTCTACTTGCAAATAAGATGGGACATGGGGGTGCCTCACTTGAAGCCGTCCTGAGCTCTGAAGTGGCATCTCCTCCCAATACTTCTTATGAGGAGTGGGTGGAAAGTGATGCAAAATGGGAGAGTGGTCCTTATGGGGATAGAAAGGTGGGAAATACATTTTGTAAAAAATAAATAAAATAAATAAAAATGATTTTAGTTGTAAAAGGAGGAAGTGGCCTCATATGAAGGGGAACAGTTTGAGGACTCAATCTTTGACCTGGAAGTGATATTTCAGAATGCAATGTCACTTTACCTTTGAGTTGGAAGTAACCTCACAGGACATGACATTATACAATGGCACCACATCCTCAGCTCTCATCTCCCCAAACTCCACATTTTCCAGGCATTCAGGAATTCCGCACGCCAGTTACTTAAATTATTTTAAATGAAAATTTTAATTTAGACTATGAGGGTGTCAAAGAAAATTCAGGTCCACAGATGCTAGTCTCAAGTAGTGAAGATGACTAGAATAATTTATGGTGTATATTCCATCATCATAATAAAACTGGTCAAATCTGGTAATATTGCCATGCTAGGGCCTTTTGGAAGAGAAAGGGCTATTGCTACAACAGTCCGTAGATGGGACTTTTTATCCCATGAGTGTAAGAGGCCTGGGCAGCCCACTTCTTTTAGAACAGCAAAGGTAAAGCAAGCTTCTCTTTTTCTGCATCTCATTTCTCCATTGTTAAGTATTCTTCATTGCTTTCTATTCCTTTATTGGATTCAGTTCATATTAATGTTTTTTCCCAAACGTCTCTTTACTCTTTGATTCCTAATCAATCTTCTTTCTTTGCCTTATCATCATCTACCACCTTCTATTAGTTTCATCTTGGCTAGACCTTGGCTAGAAGGGTTACTTCTAGTCCTTATTCCCTTTTCTCTGAGACTCACTGCCTCCTTATATCCACATATACGTCTCCTTCCTTGCAAGCACTTAAACATTATATGATAATGTATTTCTTCACTTTTGCATTTGACTTGTAATTACACTTTTTTCATCTCTCCTTTCCTGTTCTTTCTTCTTTCCTAAAGTCCTGATTTATTTATTCATTAAAGTATTTTATACCGCTTTTTATTATGCTGAAATCAAGGCAGTTTACAAAATCATTTCCAACAAATCAGAACATGGCCCAGTTAAAACTTTAGCCCTATCAAACCTACAATGAAAGAATGTGACACTGGTGATTCAGATGGACCTTTCAGCAGCTCTTGATATAATCAACCACAGTAAGATCCAGTGACTTCATGTAAGATTATAAGATAAACAAACATGTATGTATGAAATGTGGTTTCATTTTTAGAATTGTATTCATTTTCAATTCATTTCACTAGGTTAGATCCAATCAGATTTTTGCTTCAACCCTGAATAATTCCTCTCCTTATTACAACCTCTGTCACATGTTTATTTCTTTAAACAGGTCTCATGATCCACAGAACAGCCTTTTTGGTGGTCCCTTCCTTCCATGTTCATTATCAGAAAAACCAGTTGGATCAATCCCATTATTGCATAGCTCATTCTTCATCCCCTCCCCCCTCAATGGAAAACATTTCTGGCTGTACCTTTGGATACCACCCTGCAGTTGGGCAAGATCAATTTATGGAATGGTCTTCCTGAGGAGGTCGGGAAAGCTATCACTCTCCTAGCTTTCAGCAAACTATGCAAAACTGAACTATTCAGGAGGATTTTCTACTCAGAATATGAAGCTGTGTCATAAGAAGTAGCTCAGAGAGATATCATGGTTAGACATGGACACGAACCACAAAAAAACAAACCATGAGGTTTGTGGCTCATGGGTTTTCATGAACAAGGAACCACGAACTCCCACGAACTGGGACAAGTTCCCGAACCAGTTCATGGTTCACGGTTCGTGAGGTATAAATGCTCCTTTCTGGCTGCTTAGCAGCAGGGAAAGGGTCATTTAATCATTTAAAGGGCCCTTTCCTGCTGCTTGAAAGGGGCAGGTCCCTTTAAACTATCAGCTGGCAGGCGGGGGATCCCACTACCACCTGCCAGATGATAGTTTAAAAGGACCTGCCACTTGCAAGTGGCAGGGCCCTTTAAATGGCCCAAACCCCAGCCCACAGCCCACAGCATTAGCCCCAGCCCCACACTTAATTTGCTGCTGGGGTGGTAGAGGCCACAGGCGAAGAAGAAAAGAGCCTTCCTGCCCCTCAAATGGACACTGTGGGCCTACAGGGTGGTGAAGGAGGCTGAAAATGGCCTTCCCGCTCCTCAAATGGCCATTGCGGCAGCCATTTGAAAGGCAGGGGGCCATTTTCAGCCTCCTCTGCCACCCAGCAGGCCCACGCAGCAGCAGAGGAGGATGAAAGCAGCCTCCACACCCCTCAAATGGCTACCACGGGCCTGCAGGGCAGTGAACGAGGCCAAAAACGGCCTTCACGCCCCTCAAATGGACACCACAGTGGCCATTTGAGGGAAAACAGGTTTTACTTACCATAACTGTTGTTCATCTAGGTCTTCCGTGCAGGCACACATGGGACTGCGCACGCGCAGGCCTGCCGATACCGGAGATTTTAATAGCTAAACACCACCAGGGGGCGCTCCCGCCTCTCAGCGCGCATGCGCGGCCGTTTTCCCGCCGAAACGGACCTTAAGAGGCGGAGCGCCCCTCACATACCCTCAGTTCCTCTTTCGCCGCCCCCTGCAAGGTAAGTACCAAGAGAGTTAGCGGGGAAGGAGGGAGGGCATGTGTGCCTGCACGGAAGACCTAGATGAACAACAGTTATGGTAAGTAAAACCTGTTTTTCATCTACGGTCTTCCTGTGCAGTCCCACATGGGAAGATTCCAAAGCTAAATACCTGGGTGGAGGTGACGCCAAAGCATCACTCAAAGATGGAGTGCAGAACTGCTGTGCCCACCGCTGTCTCCTTTCTATCTAGGATGTCCAGCGCATAATGCTTCACAAAGGTATCCGCCGAGGCCCACGTCGCCGCCCTGCAGATGTCCTGGAGTGGAACACCTCTGAAGAGAGCCGCTGACGACGCCTGGGACCTGGTGGAGTGGGCATGCACTTGCAAAGGACAAGGTAAGTTAGCAGCAGAATAACAGGTCAGTATAGCCTGGACCACCCATCTAGAGATAGACTGAGCCGAAGCCCGGTTACCCTTCTTCGGTCCAGCAAAACAAATAAACAAATTAGAGTCAATCCTAAATGGTTTTACCCTATCTAAATAAAATAAAATGGCCCTGCGAACATCCAAAGAATGAAGGGCCGCCTCTGCCTCAGAAGCCGGAGTCGGAAAGAAAACCGGCAGAACCAATTCCTGAGATAAATGAAAACGGGATACTACTTTAGGTAAAAACTCAACCTTTGTACGAAGAACGACCTTCTCAGGGTGAAATTTCAAATAAGGGGGCTCGCAAGATAACGCTGCTAGCTCCCCAACCCTCCTGGCTGAAGTAGCCGCAACCAAAAAGGCCACTTTCATGGACAAAAAACGAAGCGGACAGGAAGCCAAGGGTTCAAACGGCTTAGACATCAAACGAGTCAGAACCAGGGGCAACGACCACTGAGGGACCAAAGCCCGTACAGGGGGAAACAAATTATTCAATCCCCTCAAAAATAATTTGGCAGAATAGTGGGAAAAAACAGACTTTCTATCCACTGGAGGGTGAAAAGCAGAGATGGCTGCCAGATAAACCTTGACTGAGGAGTTGGCCAAACCCTCCTGCTTTACCTCCCACAAAAAATCCAAAATCTCAGAAAGGGTGGACTCAAAAGGATCCAAACCCCTGCGACTACACCACACAGAAAATTTGTCCCACTTAAGGGTATAAGACTGCCTGGTAGACAAACGTCTAGCATTTAAGAGAACATTAGTCACAGCCTCGGAGAAGGCAGCCCCGGCCTGATCAACCACGCTGTGAGTTTGAGTCTCCTGATGTCGTGGTGAAGAACCCCCCCGCAGGTCAGGAGATCGGGAACCACCGGGAGACGGATCGATTGAGTCTGTAGACTCAGAAGGGAGTGAAACCATGGTTGCCTCGGCCAATACGGGGTCACCAGGATGACGGACGCTCTGTCCCTCTGGATCTTGCTGAGGACCCGTGCCAGAAGCGGGAACGGAGGGAAGGCATAACACAGGGGACCTGACCAACTTAACTGAAACGCGTCCCCACTTGATTCTGGGCCTACTCCTCCTCTGGAACAATAAGCTAGGACCTTGCGATTTTCCACAGTCGCAAACAGGTCCAACTCCGGAGTCCCCCATTCCGAGAAGATAGGGGCGAGATACTTGTCCTGGAGGGACCACTCGTAGTTTTCCCTGTGGAGCCTGCTCAGGTGGTCCGCCATGGAATTCTGCACCCCCGGGATGTGAACTGCATGCAGCCAGACAGCATGATCTATGGCCCACTTCCAGAGTCTCATCGCCTCTGTGCAGAGAGCCACAGACGCCGTGCCACCTTGCTTGTTGATGTAAAACATCGCCGTCGTGTTGTCGGTCAGGACCTGAACGGACTTGTTCCGCACGACATCTGTAAAGGAGATCAATGCATATAAAATTGCCCGTAACTCAAGAACATTAATATGTTCCTCACGTTCAGATTCAGACCATAACCCATGGGCATAAAGGCCAGCACAGTGAGCCCCCCAACCGAAAAGGGAAGCATCGGAAGTAACTGACAGATGAGTTTGGTGAAAACCAAACTCCATCCCTTTAAATAAATTAGCATCATCCCGCCACCACTCCAGGGAGGACAGCACCCCCCTAGGGACGGAAAGTCTCCTATTTTGAGAATCACGGGCCGGTGAGAATACTGAATTGAACCACAATTGGAAGGGTCGCATAAATAACCTGGCCAGCGGAACCACAGCCGTAGTAGAAGCCATGCAACCCAAAAGGGTCTGGATAAAGCGAACAGATTGGAAACGACACCTCTGAAGGGTCGAAATAAGCCTCTTAATTTTTGCAGCACGCTCTGAAGGCAAGAAGCCTGCATCCCGAACACCATCCAAAACCACTCCAATAAATTGGATGGAGCGCACCGGGGTCAACTTGGACTTCTTCTGATTAACAAAAAGACCCAGGCGTAAACATAAATTTAAGGTGAGATACACCTGATTGGACACAGAGTCAGCAGAATCACCAACCAAGAGCCAGTCATCCAGATAAGGAAAGATCTGGCAGCCCTGGAGGCGTAAATGAGCCACCACTACTGCCACACACTTGGTGAACACCCTAGGTGCAGTGGCCAACCCAAAGGGTAAAACATTGTATTGAAAGACACGTTGCCCATAGACAAAACGTAAAAACTTCCTGTGTTCAGGGAAAATTGAAATATGAAAATACGCATCCTTCAGATCCAGGACTGCAAACCACGACTGTTGGGGCAACAAGGTCAAAACCATCTGTAAAGTAACCATTTTGAATTTACGAACTCGTATAAATTTATTCAAACCCCTAAGATCCAGGATAGGCCGAAGCCCACCATCCTTCTTCTCCACTAAAAACAGGTTGGAATAGAACCCCAAACCAGCTGAAGCAACCGGAATCTCCTCTATAGCCCCTTTCTGCAATAGGGCTGAGAGCTCTCCCAGGATCTCTGAACGAGGGGGGTCAGAAGAAAACACAGGGAGACGTAGGTAAGGTAAACCAAGAAATTCAACTTTATAACCAAACTGGATAATAGACAAAACCCAAACATCGGAACAAATTGAACACCAGGCATCCAAAAAAGCATTAAGCCTGTCCCCAAATGTGGGGTCAGGTCCCTGTGATTGTCAGAATTGCTTATGCAATTGGTCCTGGTCCTTGGCCTGATGCTGTTGGGAACCAGGCTTGGGACGTTGGCCCTGCCTTCGTCTGGGAAAGGCAGATTGTGGGCTCTGGTAGCTCCTGCGCTGCTGGTAAGCATACCCTTGATAGGGCTGATAGCGGTGTTGTCTGCCACGCTGGAAGGAGCGATAGTATGGGCGAGAAGGCTGCTGCGACGGCTGGTGTAGAACCCCATACGAGCGGGCTGTCAAACGATCAGTCCTCTTCTTAGAGAGGAACTCGTCAGTTTTCTCTGAAAACAGAGTGGTGCCCTCGAACGGCAGGTCCTCAACCCTGTTCCTTGTCTCAACTGGCAGGGCGGTCGTGCGAAGCCATGCGTATCTGCGCAGTACCACCGAGGAGAGAAGTGATCGAGACGCAGTGTCAGCCATACTTCTCCCAACATTAATTTGGTGTCTGGATAGACGAACAGCCTCCTCCTGAATGACCCGAAGCAGAGTGCGCTGATCTTCGGGAAGCTTAGGAAGAAAAGACGCCACCTTCTTCCATAAAAACAGCTGATAAGCCGCCATCATTGCGGCATAATTCGCCACTTTGATGCCAAACGTAGCCGAAGTATACAACTTCCTACCCAAGGCATCGATCTTTCTACTATCCTTGTCAGTTGGAGCCGATAGCGAGCCCTGGCGAGGCCGAGCTTGCATCTCCTCGGTGACAAGTGAGGATGGAGGAGGGTGAACGGCCAGGAACGGATGAGCATCGTCCTTGGTTCTGTACAAGCTCTCCACTTTCCGATTAGTGGCGGTAGCAGACGCAGGTCGAGACTGCAGCTTCTTCCATAGATCAGCAAACCCCTCAATAAGGGGAAAGGCAATCGAGGGAGTAGAACCCGAATAGATATGTTGCAATATCTTATCAGTAAGTTTAGATTCAGTGGAAGTCACTTCAAGGTCCAGGGCTTTCGCCATTCTTTGGAGCAACTCGTTGTAGGCCCGAAAATCATCAGTGGGCGAGGCCTCATCAGATGGCCCAATCTCCTTTTCAGGTGACTCCGACAGAGGAGAAACACTGTAACGGGCCCGGGGTCGTGGAGAGACCCGATCCGACGGGAGGCGGGACGGGTCATAGCCAACATCGGAACCGACTCGAAATGAGGGAGACAACGAAGCACCTCTATAATGCCGGTCCGAGTAGTATGAACTCTCCCTACTAAAGTAATGAGGGACAGGATCATCTCGACGTCGACTCTCCCTGGATCGGCTCCGATAGGACCGTGGGGTCCGACAGCTAGAGCGACGGGCAGACCGACTCCTTCGACTCCGAGCCGACTGGATAGAGTCCGATTCGTACGAGGCCGATCGAGCCCGACCGGAAGGGGTAAGAGGCTTCTCGAGGAGAATGACATCGTCCTCCTGAGCCACCCGGTCCGGAGGAGTCTTGGACTGCGGACGATCACTCGCCTCTGCTTGCTGCTCCACTTGGACGGGAGCGGAGTCGACCGGAACCGACAGGGAAGAGGTGAGTAAGCCTTCCAACACTGCCTTATCATGCTTACTGGAATGCTTATGCTTCTTCTTTTTCTTTTCAGGAACGGCCTTCGGTCTCACAGAAGGATCCGAAGTCATCGGAACCGTAGAGGTGGTCTGAGTTGGCGGAGTCGACATCGGAACCGACGGAGTCGAACTTCTATGGGCGCCACGAGCAGGCGAAGCCGAGACAGCCGACGAGATCGAAGGAGGTCGACTTGCTAGATGTCTCGGAACCGAAGCGGTCGGTTCCGACAAACTCCGACCCGAAGGGATCCTCTCGGACCTCGACTCCGAGCGACTCGGAGACGGCTGAGAACGAGGAGTCTTGGAACCCGAAGGTACAGGAGGACGAGAGGACGCAGACGGAGCAGACGAAGACTTCGGTGGAGGGTCCTCGACCGACATCGCACGCTGCCAGAGAAAGGCATGCAAACGATCCGTCCGTTCCGCCCTGGCCTTGGAGGTAAACGCGCGGCAATGCTTGCACGCCTGAGTGTTGTGAGTTTCCCCAAGGCAATATAAACAAATGGAATGGCCATCCGACCTTGTCATCTTACGATTGCAGGTCTCGCAACGCTTAAACAAGGCCTTCTCAGACATCGCGAACGAAGAAAGCTGTAAACCTCAACGATCGGCGGCGAAAGAGAAACTGAGGGTATGTGAGGGGCGCTCCGCCTCTTAAGGTCCGTTTCGGCGGGAAAACGGCCGCGCATGCGCGCTGAGAGGCGGGAGCGCCCCCTGGTGGTGTTTAGCTATTAAAATCTCCGGTATCGGCAGGCCTGCGCGTGCGCAGTCCCATGTGGGACTGCACAGGAAGACCGTAGATGAACAGGAAGGCTGTTTCCGGCCACCACCTCCACTCTGCAGGCCTGTGCAGCAGCGGAAGAGGCCAAAAACGGCCTGTCTGCCCCTCGCAGGAAGTGGCTGCGGGCCCGCAGGACAGCTCCACCACCCCAGCAGAAAGGTAAGTGTGGGGATGCAGATGGGGGTGTGTGGGATGGGGGGGCTGGGGCTGGGATTTGGGCCATTTAAAGGGCCCTGCCGCCTGCCTGCTGATAGTTTAAAGGGCCCTGCCACTTGCAAGGGGCAGAAAAAGTTTAAATGGCCATTTAAACTGCCCCTTTAATACTAACCAAATGAACCAGTTGACCAGTTTGTGGAAGTTCATGGAAATGAGCTTCCATGAACCACTGGTTCGCGACCCATGAACTGGGCTGGTTCGTGGGTTTTTTTGGTTCATATTTAGGTTTGTGCCTATAGAATTAGGCTATGCTTTCAGTTACTCTCTGCTGATATACTCATGCAATTTATAGGGATTTTCCACATTGCTAAACATGCCATATAAATTAGTTATGCTTTGTTTCAGAAAAAAATCATCTCTATTCTTGGCTTTATGCTTGTTTTTCAAATTTCTGCTAACATATTCTATTGACGCTTTTTCACTGAATCTCCAAACTATTGTTCATTATTGTACTTTGCTCACTGCTGATTATTTTGTATTTTCACATGCACTGCGTAATCCACCTTGGATCTCAGTGAGGAAGGCAGACTATAAATAAATACAGTTCCTTTTTAATGCACGAGATGAAATTTTTGAGACTGTTCCTCTCATGAATAGTAGTCTATCTGTCAGATTTCAGATGAATTAGAGAACGTGAACCAGTTTTAAAGACACTTAAAGACAAAATGTATTTCAGGCTGAAATCCATTTGTTTTCCATTCAGTTGGAATTATTAGGAATTGTATCCCCTTCCCCAGGGATCCTGATTTCAGTCAGATTTTGGACAAATAGTTGAACGGATACCAGCTTTATAAGCAATTATAAATCTCGCTTCAGAGTAAGCAGAAACAGACACTCCAGAAGGCATGCAGCACTACAGAATGGTCATAGGAATCCATTTGACAATAAGGGAACTAGCAGATTTTCAAAAACCTGCAAAACCATGGCATAGCTCATAGGCACCCATGGAGACTGGGAATATCACTCCCTACACACACACACCACCACCACCATCACCAGCTGCCATGTTCCTATGCCCCAAGGACCACAGGACCATGGGTCACACCCATTAGCGACTGGCCAACTCCCCCCACCACACACACACACACATTATTGCCTGTGCTGACCCCCATTAGACTATATAAACCCTGGACTGTGTGCAGGTAGATCCGACGCTAAGTCACACAGTAGAGGCTATGTTGTTTGCCTCTGGACAATAACCACAGCTTGCACCACAGAGGAATGGACACACCATATGAGAACACAACTCACAGGCAAGGCAGAGTAGATGGGGAACCAACCACAAATAACCATCAGACCCCTGCCAATTCAATTCCCCCCTGGATGGTGCCTTTTGCTGCCACAAAGGCATATTCAGGTATTCCCTGCAGGAACACCAACCCAGAGGAGCCAAGGCAGCAGCCCACAACCCAAAGGTAGGACCTTGAGCCAACACCCAGAACATGGGTGCCCCAGCATGGAACACCCACACTTGTCCCCTGTCTACATCCCTGCCCCCCCCATGCACCCCATCCCAGCCAGGAGCTGCAGCTGTACAAAAGTAATCAACTTTACAATGAAAATGTAAACAACTAATAACTGCAGGACAGACAACCCAACAATGGAGGGGTCCCTGCCCTAGGGAAGGACAAGCTAGACCGCACAGGCACCCCAGTCAGTCATGGGACTCCAGCTATTACCCCTGTGGTGCCTGTCACCTGGCAGTACTCTGAGGCAGTCCGAGAACCTTCCCATGGCTCTGGAATGCTGGTACAGATGCCCTTTGATGCTCTGTAACCCCATAAGCCACCTGTTACATGGCAGGCCTGCGGCAGCCACCAACAGGTGACACATGTACCACTCCATGTCATGTAGGAGCACTTAAATTCTGGTCACCTCCCTGTCTAGGCACTGTTGAACAGTTGCCACCTGGTCAAGCCAGGCCTGCATTCGATACAGGACTGCCAGTAGAGCCATGAGTAAAGTGCCTAGAGGAGGATGGGGGGGTGGTTGGAACATAGATGGCTACAGGCCTGCCAGACTTGTCCCCATCTTCCATCCAGGTCATAAGCCATAGCAGCATTTAACTGACATTAGGGAAGAAATAGAGAAAGATATGGGATGTAGGAATGTAAAAGAACTGGAAAATGTACACGCTGTAGTACTTGTATGGACTGTAAATATTCACAGTAATAAACAAAACACCACTTATACTGACTGACTTACAGAGTGCATTAGAACTAACATTAACATTAGTGCTAAAGACACAGTTGAATGGGAAAAAAACTCACAGATTAGCTAACTATAGCAATACTGTCTCACACACTAGCATAAATAGCAAATAACACACAGAGATCAGTCAATAAAGATTATGTAATTTGCAAAGCGCTAGAAATAACCTAAAAGAACTGCATCTCCAAGAGAAGAGAACAAGGGCCGTCATCACACGGGCATCTGTTCCGTTAAATTTACAGCATATAGTGTCATCACTGATATCGGCACAGTAACGTTTCTCTGGGTCACCTCGCGTTTCTTCGCACTCCCAGCTGTCCACACCTGAGCGCTCTGTTCCATTCTCTCTAATGGGTGCAGCAGCAGCTCCTCCCCCTTTTTTAAAAAAAAAAATTTGGCGTTTAATTCCGCTATAATGGAATAACATTAGATAAACATGCCGGTAGCCTACTGCTGTTTCCTGAATAATCTGAAATCTGTGTGCACAACTGAAGTTGTTGTCAGCTGGATGAGGCTGCAGTCTTCTGCGTTGTTGCCAAGTAGGCCCCCTCTCCTGCTTTAAGGCCTGCCATGGACTGTGTTAAAGTTTCCAGCGTTGCTGCTTTACTGCCACACCAAGATTGCCCTGCACGTCTGTGCTCTGATACACGTGTCAGTTTCCTGCCTGCTTGTTAATTACCTTGCTGCTACAATAGACTGTGTTAGTTTCCTGACTCCATGTCTGGATGGCTCCACAAAGGACTTTCTTCCTGGGCAGCCCTGCCCAGACCTGTATCTGGACCTCCCAGTGCGTGTTTGGACTTTATTGCACATGTGCCCTGTGCCTGCATTGCCATCTGCCACGGACCACGACTGTTCCCTGCTATGGACTGTGTTTTTACGTACTGTTCCCCCTGCCTCCATGGAAGCCTGCCTCATCTGGGCCCAAGCCGCTGTTAGCAGCCGGGCGCCTGCCGGGGAAACCTCCAGCGAGCCTGGCCAGGTGCTCCCTGGTCAGTTCCTGCCTGGAGCCTCCCACAGGCCAGTCCCCGAGCTTGCCCTCGCTACCAGGCAGCCTGCTAACCAGCCCCCACCATGCCCAGCCGGCGACCATGTTCTTAGGCAGCCAGAAGACCTACAGGAAAACCCTGCCTTGGGAAGCCATTTCGGAGAAGCGGACACACCACGACCGCAGCGAGAGAACCTCGCCCCACTCTGCATATCTTAGGAGCCGCCCCGGAGAAGAAGCTAAGTGCCGACCATCCCAAGCACTTAAAGAATGCATCTCAAAGAAACCTCCGCATTCCAGAGCTGATGACATCAGGGCAAGCCCTGTCTGCTGGAACATCCTTTCAGCACGCTCGGATCTCCCCCTCCCTCTTTTGTCCCCTCTTCCTGAGGTGTCACTATAACACAATCAGATTCCTAAAGTGGCCCATCCAAGCCATTCAGTAACCCATTAAATCCTTTGTTTTAATCCGTGAGAACCACCAAGTACAGCACCAGCACCGGGGTACTTTTTGGGGTATTTAAGCTGGTCCCTCAGACCGCATGGTGCGCATGCCATTCCTATCCAGACCCCTTGCTGTCCATCCATGGATCCATTGCTGGCATTGGACCACCTCGCTGTTGTGTCTCTGCTCCGCTTCAGGATTGTGAGTATCGCCCTTATCATCGTGGGTACCTGCTCATGCGACCGTCTCTGTACTTCTTACTCTGCATTTCCTAGTTCTTGTATGCTTTCTTGTATGTATGTGCAAGTTCAGGCTTACGCCACACTATTAGTAAATACATGTGTTTATTGAATCTATTTGTAGTCTGCCTCTTTATCACTAGAGTGTCTGGAATCGGGACCTCCGTAAAGGTTGGTTAGATCCGCGCTAATTTTAGTTCCAGACTGCTGAGCTAATTTCCCCATTTAAAAGAGCAGTTCTGGTAACAGCGCCTAAGATCCTCTCGGTAACGCAAAACTGAAAGCGGAAGTCGGATAGAACGGTTGCGGAGTTTAAAATTTTCCCGTGCAAAAAAAATAAAGGCGTTATATTGCTATAACATCATAATTAAAAAAAACGGAAAATGACTGAACATGGCCATTTTTAGCGAGGTGTGGTTTTGGGTTAAAATAAAAATTTCTCTAATGGCAATTCAGTCATTTTTACTTGTTTTCCTCAGCAGAAAATTTTCATTGTGTGATGTCGTTATAGCGATATAAGGACATTATTACAAAAAAAAGGGGGAGTTGCGGGAGAAATGGATTCTGGGATTGAGGAGAGAAAAAAAGGGTGGGCCTATGGCGTGGTGAGGCGAAAAACATCGATGTGAGGCATTCACACCGAGGCACAAAATATCGCGACTATCAAGCACAAAGCAGAAGAGAGAAAATCGCATCAGTGTTGGAGTAAGGTGGGTGTTTTCCGGGAAATTGCACCATTTTCACGCTAAATAGAAGCCCGTGTGATGACGGCCAAGCTCAGGCAAAGAGATGGTGGCCACAATGGATGGTGTTTATGTAGCATGAAGAAATTTTTCCCAAAGTAGTGGGAAGGCCATGGACAGAAATACCTCTCACAAAAAATCTTTTCTGTTGTAAGACCTACTTGGGTCTGCTGTTTGGAAACATCCCTTTTAATTCTGTTACAACTCTCTTCTCCCTCTGAACCAGAGTGGACTGGCCAGTAAAGCTACTGGGAAAATTCTGGTCAGCCAATGACCTGGGGCCATCCCAGCCCCAAAGGAGGTGAGGACCACATGAGTCATTCAGGAGCCATCACAAGCCAGCAACCTACATTTTGTGCAAGGTGGTTTGGCAGGAGGCACTGTGATCCGAGGGGCCTGCCTTGGGCCAGCCCTTGTCCCACACCCAAACAAGAGCCACTGTTGTAAAGCCAGTGTCCCTCGCCCCATGTAAGGCAGGAAGAGGCCAGGGCTGCTGGTATCATAAGCCTCCCAATGTGAGGTGGGCATGAGCCACTGCTGCGATAAGCCAGGTGAAAGCCAGGGTAATTGCTGCCATGAGCTTGCAACCCCTGCCCCACCTGAGCTGGGCACAAGGCAGGTGCCAGCCAGGGCAGTGCCTTGCATTCAGCTGGTGAGAGCTACCACTGCAAGCCAGCTGCCCTATCAGGTTGGCAGGAACTGCCCTTGCTTCCAGGCTGCTCTTGCTCCCTACCACCTTCATCTTGGGGGTGAGTAGTCAGACAGGACAGATCCTTTCCCCAATCCACCTCTGTTCTGAACTCTGTTTGAACTGTTCAAAGGACATAGTCATGATCTACAATAATAGATATTAATTAATCTTGATGAAAGTTTTGTTTATTGTTAGTTTAGAAGGCTTATTGTATATATTTATACAATAAGGTCCGATTCTGCCCCAGATGTCCTGGAACGTGCCTTCGGAGCTGTGACTGGATGGTTGAAGCAGAGTCAGCTGAGACTGAATCTCTCAAAGACGGAGGTCCTGCATGTGGATCCATGGGTGCGGGACTCCGTCTCCCTGCTCTTGATGGAGCGCCACTTACACTGGTGTCAAGGGTGAGGAGCCTGGGGGTGGTCCTAGATGCTTCCCTGTCTATGGAGGCACAGGTCGCAGAGGTTGTTTGATCCTCATTTTTATATCTAAGACAGGCTCGACAACTTGTCCCTTACTTATCGACCCATGACCTTACAACAGTGATCCAGGAAACGGTCACCTCCAGATTAGACTACTGCAACTCGCTCTATGCAGGGCTTCCCTTGGGCTTGATCCGGAAACTGCAGCTGGTTCAGAATGCAGCTGCACGGGTGGTTGCCAGAGCACCAATCATGGCTCATATAACACCTATCCTCCATCAGCTGCACTGGTTACTGGTTGAGTACCGGGTCCGGTTCAAGGTTCGGGTACTGGCCTATAAAGCCCTATGTGGACTGGGTCCAGCATACCTTTGGGACCACCTCTCCCCATATGTTCCCTGGAGGTCACTTCAATAAGCCAATAAGCACTTGCTGATGGTCCCTGGCCCCAGGGAGGTCCGCCTGGCCTCTTCCAGAGCCTGGGCCTTTTTAGTCCTGGCTCCAACCTGGTGGAACTCTCTGTCTGAGGAAACTAGGGACCAGCAGGATTTGTTATCTTTCTGCCAGGCCTGCAAGATGGAGATGTTCCGCCAGGCATTTGGTGGGGGCTAGGCTGTCCTCTCACCGGCCATACTGCTGAGGACCATCCACCACCCATGCAGGAGCTCATAAGTATGAGATGCAGGCCATGATGCAAGAGCCAAGCCCTGCATCTAAAATGCTGTATTTTAATATTTATACCCGCCAATTTTAATTGTATATAGAATAATGTTTTAATGTTTTTATAATGTTTTTATTGTTTTTAATCTTTATGTAAAAATCGTATGTTGTTACACCGTCCTGAGCCTGTCTGATGGGGAGGGCGGTCTAGAAGTGAAAATAAATAAATAATTTAGCATGTTGAATTGTTAGCTTGTCACCTCAGGAACCCATCTCAAGAATTCCATGATGATTTTATGAGCTATTTTTTTAGCCCCTAACATCCTAAACATTTTGGTAATGATCACAGGGAACAAAGCTTTGAGTATTTTCCATCATGAAGCCTGGATTCAAAATAACCTGAGAAATGGAAACTATCTAGCCATCTGTGTCTATAGCCTTTCAAAACTTGGGCTTTCTACAGCTTCTTTTTAAAAAATTAGCAATGATTTATGGGATAAAAGCCTCCAGAGCTCTGGAAGGGAGGAAGAGGGGAAACATCCTGATGATATCACCTCACAACAAACATGCTTAGTAGAGGTGGGCATGGACGAGAAAAACCTCACAGACCATCGGCCTGTAGTCCATCACATTTCATGGGAAAAGGACCACAAACTTTTAATGGACTCGCCCCGTTCATGGACCAGTTCATTGGTCCATGGTCTGTCACTTCCAGGGACCCTAAGACCTCCCCCTTCACACTCAGAGATGCCAAACTCACAGTGAGGCTTCAGCAGGCTGTTCTCCAACCACCCTCCAAGTTGAGCCAAGATTGCATTTCGGATGTCCAAGTTACAGACCGCCAATGCGGCTGCCCCCAAGAAACTTCCAGTAGCTGTTAGGGGTCACAACAAGTGCCAATTCACTTGCATTGGCTTGCAGCACCAAAAAGTTGTAATGAAGCAAAATCAAACAGAAAAGGGTGGGAGAAGAGCCCCCTCACTAACCACATAGACATCTTCCCAGCCATCGCCTAGGGAATTAATTCTTGCTCCTTGCTCACACAGACAAATGGGAACTCTCTGGTTGGCAACCGGAGCTGCCTATCAAGTTCTTCAGGGCTAGGATTGGTGTGTTCCCAGCACTGCAGAATGTCCCTCCCCTTCATTGCCTAGGGAATTAATTCTTGCTCCTTGCTCACATAGAGAGAATGGGAGCTCTCTGGCTGGCAGTCAGAGCTGCCTATCAAGGTTTTGAGGGCTAGGATTGGTGCGTTCCAAGGGCTGCAGAAGGTCTGTGAACATCCATTCCATTGCCTAGGGAATTGATAGATTGGTGCTAGGTTGTCTGGACTCATGGACCACATACCGACAGACTAGCCCAAATGGACCAAAGTTAGTGAAAAACACGAGTCCCATGAACCGCGTGTTCACAAACCATGAACCGGGCTAGACCGTGTCAAATTTAGGTCCATTTTGCGGACTGTGCCCACCTCTAATGCTAAGCTGTATCGTTTAGACTTAGCTTAAATTCATTGAATTCACCTCAGCTTTCTATACTAAAATGTAGTTTCACTGCTACAATATCTGTACATTTTGATATATATATATATTTTAATTTTTATTGGTGAGTTTATATTTCATATTTAATACATACATTCCCATTATATCTAATTTGCTCTAACCCCCACCCTTTTCCTCTCCCCTCCTTGTCGACTTCCAACAGCTTTCCAACCCTTAACCCTTCTTATTATTTAACTTAACTTCACTTATATTCTTCTATAACACATATGTCATAATATCTCTTACTCTAAGCATATTCAAATTATTATATATATATACTATATTAAATCCACTAATATATCCATTTTACTCTTCCTTAATTAAACTATGTGTTCTAGATAAAATTTCCTTAAACATAATACTAGCTTAGATTATAATAGTTAAATTTCCTCCTTAATGGTAAGATCGCTTCTCTCATCTATTTTCAACATCACATTTTAATAATTCTCAAACTGCCACAGTTCTCCTTTCACATCCCATTTTTTTTCTAAATATTGTTTCAATTTCCCTTAATCAGCAATAAATTGTCCTGGATCAAGATCTTTAAGTTTTCTTGTCATTTTGTCCATCTCCGCCATGTACAGCAATTTGTAAATCCAATCTTCTATAGTTGGTATTTCTTATATTTTCCATTTCTGCGCATACAAAATTCTTGCCGCTGTAGTCATATAAAATAACAATGTTCTGTACTGCAGTGGAACATCTTCCATTCCCAAGTTCAGTAGCAACAATTCTGGGTTCTTATTTATTTGGATTTGTAAAATCTCATTAATTGCTTCAATTATATCTCCCCAGTATTGCTTAGCTACCTCACAAGTCCACCACATATGGTACAATGATCCTTCATGCTTTTTACATTTTCAACATTTGTCTGACATGTTAGTATTTCCTAACGCAATTTTCTTTGGTGTTAAATACCATCTATAGATGATTTTATATACATTCTCTTTAATGTTCGTACATGTTGAGATCTTCAGTGTATTTTTCCACAAGTGTTCCCACGCCTCCATTGTTATTTCTTTATGAAAATTTATTGCCCACTTCACCATCTGGACTTTTACTATTTCCTCCTCCGTGTGCCGTTTTAGAAGTACTTTATAAATCTTTGAAATTTCTTTCTTGCCTTCTTGAAATATCACTTCTTCTAATTCTGAATTTTCCATTCTTATTCCTCCTTTTAGACAGTCCGAGTTAAAAAGATCTCTGATCTGTCTGTATTGAAACCATCTATAACAAGGAGACAGCTCTTCTTCTGTCTTTATTCTTATTGTTGAATATTGTATTTGTGTTATCTCCTTGTAGGTCAGACGTTGCTGCTCATTGTCGACAGTTCTCGGATCTATTACTTCATACGGAACCACCCATGAAAGAATTCCATCTTCCATATAAACCTTATACTTCTTCCAGATTGTGAAGAGACTTCTTCAAATATAGTGGTGCAAAAACATAGAGTCTGCTTTAACTTTATCGTACCACAAATAGGCATGCCATCCAAACAACTTTTTGTGTCCCTCCAGAGCCAGCAATTTACGTTTTTTTAATGTTATCCAATCTTTTAACCATGCCAGACAAATTGCTTCATAGTATAGTCTTATATTGGGCAGTTGCAAACCACTTCTTTCCTTCGCATCCTGTAATACTTTCATTTTCACACGTGGTTTTTTGCCTGCCCACACAAAGTCTGAAATTTTCCTTTGCCATTTGTCAAATTGTTTAGAGTCTCGAATAATTGGAATTGTTTGCAACAAGAACATCACACGCGGTAAAACATTCATCTTTACTGCTGCTATTTTTCCCAACCACGCTAAATTCAGTTTATTCCATTTTATCAAATCTCTCTCTATTTGTATCCACAATTTCTCATAATTGTTTTTAAATAGATCTATGTTTTTCGCAGTCAGTTCAATACCAAGATATTTTACTTTGTTAGTTACCTCACAGTCCGTTATCTCCATTAGTTCTTGCTGCTTCTGCTTAGTCATATTCTTACATAATATCTTCGACTTCTTTTTGTTCACATAAAATCCAGCCAAATCTCCGAACTCCTTAATTTTGTCAATTATTTTGGGCATGTTCTCATTTGGATCTTCTACTATTAACATTATGTCATCCGCAAATGCTCTGACCTTGTAGGAAAATTCTTTTATTTTTATGCCTCGGATTGTGTCATCCTCTCGTATTTGAATCATCAATATTTCCAATATCAAAATAAACAACAATGGAGACAGAGGGCAGCCCTGTCTTGTACCTTTACTTATTTTCAATTTTTTGGTTAAATCATCATTCACTACAGTCGCTGCATATTGGTATCTGTAAATTTCTTTAACCGCTTGTATGAACTTTTCTCCCATTTGCAGCTTTTCCATAGTGGCAAACATAAAGTCCCAGTTCAGATTGTCAAATGCTTTTTCCGCGTCCACGAAAAAGAAACCAACTTCCCTATCACAATGCTTGTCATAGTATTCAATAGCGTTTATTACTGTCCTTAAATTGTCTTTGATTTGTCTATTGGGCAAAAATCCAGCCTGTTCTTCTGCAATAAATTCCAACAGCCATCCCTTTATCCTTTCCGCCAAAACTTTTGCAAATATTTTATAGTCATTATTCAGCAACGAAATTGGCTGATAATTTTTGACATTGGTCAAGTCCTGTCCATCTTTCGGAATCAGTGATATATTAGCTTCGTTCCATGAATCAGGAATCTTTTGGCCTTGCATAACTTCGTTCATTACCTCTCTCAAAAGAGGTGCCAATTCGTTAGCCATCATTTTGTAGAACTTTGCCGTCAGTCCATCTGGTCCCGGTGCTTTCCCTAATTTCGTTGATTGTATGGCCTCTTTTATTTCTTCCTCTGTCACTTCCCTATTTAATTTTTCTTTCCATTCCTCTGACATCGTTGGAAGTTTCATTCTCTCCAAATACTCCGCTATTGAATCTCTATTCACTTCTTTTTTCTGGTACAGTTTTGCGTAGAATTTATAAAAAGCTTTACTAATAGCTGATTGATCCAATAATATTCTGTCTTCTTCTCGAATCTTACTTATAGTTTTCTTCTCTTTTTTCTTTTTTAATTGCCAAGCTAAATATTTGCCAGGTTTATTTGCACCTTCAAATATTTTTTGATTCATTTTTTTCAGGTTCTACTCCAATTCTTTGTTATCCATTGCCGTCAGTTGCTCCTGCAATATTTTTATGTCCTGATATATTCGCTTCTTCCCTGGTCCTTTCTTAAGTTGCATCTCTTTGGCTTTGATTTTTTAAGTTATTTCCTTTCTCTTTTCTTCTTTTCTCCTTCTATCTCTTGCATTCAAGCCCATCAATATTCCTCTTATTACAGCTTTGTAAGTGTCCCATACCTTATAAGTTGACACATCCTTGTTTATGTTATATTGTATAAAGAACTTGGTCTCCTTTCGTAGCAACACCATATTATCTTCTCTCTGCAGCAAGTCCTCATTTATTCTCCATCCTCTTCTTTTAGTATTTTTTCCGAATCTCCACATGATTGGGTTATGATCTGAGCCTACCTTGGGCATTATCTCCACATCTCTAGTCCACAACATCAGTTCTTTGGAAGCCCAGATCATATCAATTCTCGATAATGTAGCACGCCTTGCAGAGTAAAAAGTATATTGTCTGTTTTTTGGGTTTTGTCTCCTCCATACATCTTCCAGACTTCCCTGTTCCTTGATTGCATGTACATTTTGATATATTATTGTCACCTGTTCAATTTATTCTCTTTCAAGTTTTGATTCAACAGGTAAGTTTAGAAAACTAACAGTGCAATCCTAAGAAGAGTTACCCCAGACATTGAAATCAATGAGCTTAGACTGGAGTAACTCTGCTTAGGACCCAGTGTAAGAGCTGGATCCAACAGAATGCCTAGAAAACTCTGCTCACAGAGTGGATCACACAAACCATTTTCTCTCAGAAGATTCCGAGCTCCCTGTAAAGTGGTTCATCTTCATCCTTCTGTGCAGCCCCACATTGGGACTGCGCCTGCACAGGCCAGCTGCGGAGAGATTCTTTATAGCTTTAAAAATTCACTAAAGGGGGACGCTCAGCCCTCACTGCAGCTGCACCATCAAATTCCCTCCAACATTCCCTCAGTTCTTTCTTCACCGCCATAGTGAGAGGTTCATAGGTAGCTAGCTTAGTTTGAAGTTAGGACAGCGTTAGTTAGGCACGATGTCTCCCAAATCATTGTTCAAAAAGTGTATGAAATGTGACACAAAGATGACTCACACTGACACACACGACCTCTGTTCGCTGTGTCTTGGGGAGAGTCACAACGTACCTGCTTGCCGCATCTGTCAAAAGTTCACACACAAGGCTAGAAATGAAAGATCTGCTCATCTTAAAGCTGCCTTGTGGAACAAGGTTTTAGAAAGCCCTGATAATCCAGCAAGAAAACAATCTGCTGTGACAGGGAATTCAACTGCTCAGAGCCAACCAACACCTGGCATTTCAGAGCAGATTTCAGAACCGGGTAATTCTAACTCGTCCATTCCACAGAGCAAATCTATAGAGTTGCCTCCCTCAACAAGCAACCCTCGTTTCTCCCATGTTTTGAAGCGCAAAACAAGACATTGTTCTTCTTCGGAACAGGAGAGATCTCTTTCTGAACCCCCAGCTAAGAAGGCAAAATTGAAGACTAGGCACTCCAAGAAGCTCTTGTCGCCTCTCAGAAGTGTACTTACTCCCATCCCAACATCGCCTCATCTTACTGGCCCTCAGGACAATGTCAGGGAACTGGTACATACGCCCTCACCACCCCCAACACCAGTTTTTCAGGAGGAGGACATTGACTATCTACCCCATGAGGGGTTTCTGACTCCAGCTCCTCCATCGGTTCCGACTCCAGCTCCACTTCCTGTTTCTAGTCGACTGACTACTCCTTGGCAGCCGACTATACCCAACTGGGTTCAACAGATACCACAGCCAATTCCACAGGTTACAAGGGCTGCACCTCCTGTTGCAAGCGGCATAGGTAGCTGGCAAGATTTTTTGTCTTGGCTCCCATAGGTTCCGATTCCACCTTCATTCCAACCACCCCCGTTTCAACCACCAATAACATCGATTCCAGTACAATATACATTGGCTCCAGCACAGTTTACAACAGCACACTCTTCATCGGTTCCAACTCACTCTACACTGATTCCACTGATGCCACCCTCGGTTCCAGATCCAACTGGCCCAGGTACTTCTCGTCAGTTTCACTCTTCCATTCCCCACCATCAGATGCAGGTCTCGGTTCCAGAGTTGTCAGACTCAGAGGGAGAGGACCTGTACTTTGGTTCTGAGGTTGCTTCTGATTTGGCATCAGATCCTTCACCTGAAGAAGCTGTGGGAGAATCAGGCTCATCTTTCCCTAATGAAGATTACAGGCTTTTTGCTGAACAAATGCTGCGAATGGCCAGAGCCTTGGACTTAGATGTCTTCTCCTCAACATCCAAGCCTAAAAGCAAACTTTTACAACCGCTTCATAATGAAGCACCAGCAGCCATTGCTTTTCCTCCAGTTGAGGATCTTTTAGACCTTGCTCATACTGTTTGGCAAACCCCATCCTGTTCCTGCAACATCCAGGAAGATTGACAAGTACTATAAACTGAACCAGAATGACTGTCCTTTCCTGTTTACTCATCCTAAGCCATCCTCTTTAGTTGTGGAAGAAGTACAAGCCTGCTATCGTCATGGGTCTCTCTCCGCACCGGCTGACTGTGAGGGTCGTAAATTGGATGCAGTAGCACGAAAGGTGTATTCTTCTGCTGCCTTGAATTTCCGAATTGCCCATTATCAAACTATAATGGGATCATACAATCTCTACCTTTAGGGCAGACTCTCCAATTTTCTGCAGGATCTTCCAGATGATCACAGATCCTTAGTTAAATTAGTCCAAGAGGAAGGCACGAAACTAGCAAAGCAACAAATCACTGCTGGAAAACATGCCGCTGACTGTTCAGCACGGTCCATGGCCTCCACCATAGTCATGTGTTGTCATGCGTGGCTTTGTTCAACAGCCCTTCCTCAAGATAAGAAGAATCACATAGAGGATTTTTCTTTTGAGGGCGCTTTACTCTTCTCAGAGAAGACAATGATTCACTCACCCAGATGAAAAAGAACCATCAAACAGCTAAGTCTCTCGGAGTGATCGCCCCACAGCATCAACAGACGAAACCTTGGTTCCAAGCTGCACAATCGTACCATGAAAGATCTGGAAGGTATAAGTACCAACAATACCATCCACCTTATGGCCACAGGTCTTACTCCTCTTCTTACCAACCCCCAGCTAAGAGAGCATCTAGGTCGAGAGGAAACCATAACCAATTTCAGTCTCCAAAGTCCTCGACCCAGGGACAAAAATCTCTATTCTGACTAGGCAACAAGGACTCTGCCACCACTGTCTCGTTCCTGGACAGATTGAGTCTTTTTCTACTTGCCTGGCAACGTATTTGCAATGACTCATGGGTCTTGAATATTGTTCGGTTGGGTTACAAATTGTTTTTCTCTGATTACCCACCTTTCACCACCTGTGTCTGGGGTTTGTTCTCCAATGTTGGTTGAAAACATTTCGTTGTTAATAGATAAAGGACCAGTTCAAAAAGTTGATTCTGTCTCTGACCCCTATGGGTTCTATTCCAGATATTTTTTAGTTAAAAAGAAGGATGGGGTACACGACCAATTTTGGATTTGAGAGGGTTGATAGGGTTGGATTTGAGAGGGTTCATAAAACCTGAAAAATTTTGCATGCTTAATCTAAACACTGTTATTCAGTTGTTAGAACCTGATGTGTGGTTTGCTATCATTGATTTGAAAGACACCTATTTCCATATTTCCATTCATCATCATTATAGGAAATATTTACGTTTCCTATGTGGAAATGACGTGTTTGAATACACTGTATTACCCTTTGGGTTGTCTTCCGCACCACGCGTATTTACAAAATGTATGGCCGTGGTAGTGGCATTCTTACAGTCAGAGGGCTGCACCATATACCCTTATTTAGATTATTGGCTACTCGTGGCAAATTCCTCAGAATTGCTTAAGCAACATGTACAGCTGACTGTCAATACTATTACTGATCTGGGCCTCTTAATTAATTGGGACAAGTCTATCCTTCTTCCTACTAAACAAATCCAATTTATTGGAGCAGTTTTCGATTGTTCCTATGGCAGAGCATATCTGCCACAAGAGAGGTTACAGAGGTTACACTCTTTAGCATGTTTTTTCATTACTCACAGATACCAGTCTGTGCTAATGATTCAGACCTTATTAGGTCTAATGGCATCAACCACAGGTGTAGTTTTCTTTGCTCGCCTTAGAGTGAGACCTTTGCAAAACTGGTTCCTTAGAAAATATAATCCTCTAACCACCAGTCAGCAGGTTAAACTTTCTATTCCAAGATCCGTCTTACGATCTTTGCACTGGTGGACTGATACTAATATTCTGACTCAAGGGTATTCCTTTGGCAGACCTTGTGCAGATGTTTCCGTGTCAACAGATGCATCTAACATAGGCTGAGGGGGACATTGTGGTACTGCTTCAGTTCAGGACAAATGGTCCTTGCAAGAATCTAAGTTTCATATTAATGTGCTAGAGCTCAGAGAGATACATTACTCCCTTGCTTCTTTTGCAGGCTTCCTTCTCAACAAATGAGTTCAAATTCAGACCGACAATACAACAGTGGTGTATTACTTAAACAAGCAAGGGGGAATGGCATCGCTCAAGCTCACAGCAGAAGCAATGGCCCTATGGGAATGGGCAATCCAGAACAATGTACTACCGCATGCCATTCACATAGCAGGAGCACGGAACATCACAGCAGATTCCCTAAGCAGGGTATTCCGATCTCAACACGAATAGTCCATACACATGAAGTATCTGTCCCCAGTTTTTCAGCAATGGGGTTTTCCTTTAGTCGATCTCTTTGCCATGCGGGTTAATTCGAAGGCCCCAAAGTTCTGTTCCATAGTGGGCATGGATCCATTCTCGATGGGGATGCCTTCCAAATACCATGGTGCCCAGGTCTCTTTTACACCTTTCCACCAACTCCACTGCTAACCAGAGTTCTCTGCAGAATCCGCTTTTTCAAGACTCACTGCATCCTCATTGTGCCTTTTTGGCCCCAGCAGGAATGGTTCCCAACTCTGTGCTCCCTAGCACAGGGCAGATACATCCACCTCCCTCTAACACCAGACTTGTTATACAGGGACGGGATATGGCACCACAATGTCTCCACCCTCAACCTGATGGCATGGTTACTGAACCCACCAATTTAACCTTATCCACTGACGTGATCAACGTTATTCTGAATGCTAGAAAATTATCAACCAGACTGTCTTACAACCGGAAATGGCATAGATTTACGGTCTGGTTGGAATCAAAGAAAGTGTCACTTTTCTCCTGCCCATTGGCCACTATTCTAGATAACTTGCTAGATTTGCAAAGACAAGGATTGTCAGTTTTATCAATTAAGGTACATATGGCTGCAATATCAGCATTTCATGAGAGAATAGATGGGAAAACTGTATTTTCTCACTATCTGATGAAACAATTTCTAAAAGGGTTGTGGAATACTTTTCCGCCCAGAACGCCACCAGTTCCACAGTGGATTCTCCCACTAGTCCTATCACAGTTGATCCTGACATCCTTTGAACCCATGACATTCTGTGAATTGCCACTACTTACTTGGAAGGTGGCATTTCTGGTTGCAGTTACTTCAGCTAGGCATGTTGGAGAAGTTACTTCATTTTGCACTGACCCCCCCCCCTCCTTTTCTCCAGTTTTTTCCTGAGAGGGTGGTGTTACATACCAGTATTGAGTTTTTGCCAAAAGTTGTTTCCAAGTTTCATTTACAACAGAAAGTAACACTACCTGTATATTTTCCCCCTCCCACATCTGATGCAGAACGTACTTTGCATAGTTTGGATGTTAAGAGGGCTTTATTGTATTACTTGCACAAAACAATGCGCATTCGCAAAACAAAATAGTTGTTCGTTTGTTATTCCGGTCCTCGAATGGGTAAACCTGCCTCATCACAAACTCTGTCAAGGTGGATTGTGTCAGCTATTAAGTTCTGCTATCAGAAATCTGGAAAGCCATGTCCACTGGTGATTAGAGCACACTCAACCAGAGCTCAAGCTTCTTCAGCTGCTTTTCTTCGTGGTGTCCGCCTAAGTGAAGTTTGCCAAGCTGCAACATGGTCTTCCACAGACACGTTCATAAGACATTATTCTGTGGACACAAATGCCAGGAAGGACTCAGCAGTGGGGACAGCTGTCTTACACTCATTGTTTGGTTAATGCACTCACACCTGCCTCCATTGGTGAGTAGCTCGCTATACTCCCAATATGGGGCTGCACAGAAGGATGAAGATGAAAAACAGTGTTGCTTACCTGTAACTGTTGTTCGTTGAGTATCTTCTGTGCAGACACACATTCCCACCCTCCTACCCTGCTGTGAGTGTTATTTAATAATATGTTTATCTCCAGCAGCTGAGGAGAACTGAGGGAATGTCGGGGACGCTCAGCCTAGACACCCGATTTTGGAGGGAATTTGATGACGCAGCTGCAGTGAGGGCTGAGCACCCCCCTTTAGTGAATTTTTAAAGCTATAAAGAATCTCTCTGTGATGTATTGTCGAAGGCTTTCACGGCCGGAGAACGATGGTTGTTGTGGGTTTTCCGGGCTGTATTGCCGTGGTCTTGGCATTGTAGTTCCTGACGTTTTGCCAGCAGCTGTGGCTGGCATCTTCAGAGGTGTAGCACCAAAAGACAGAGATCTCTCAGTGTCACAGTGTGGAAAAGATGTGGGTCATTTGTATCTACTCAGGAGGGGTGGGGTTGAGCTGAGTCATCCTGTGAGAGTTTCCCAGGGTGTGGAATGCTAATGGCGGGAGGCTTCACTGTATCCTGAGGAGGTTCTTTTGCATATGGATTGGTACTTGATGTGCTAATCTTCTCTGCAGGGCTATTGTCAGGGATAGAATGTTTTGTTAGCCTGGTGTTTTTCAGAACTGGAAACCATGCTCTGTTCATTCTTCAGGTTTCTTCTTTCCTGTTGAAGTTTTGCTTATGCTTGTGAATTTCAATGGCTTCCCTGTGCAGTCTGACAAAGTAGTTGGAAGTGTTGTCCAGTATTTTGGTGTCCTGGAATAAGATACTGTGCCCTGTTTGAGTTAGGCTATGTTCAGCCACTGCTGATTTTTCAGGCTGTCCAAGTCTGCAGTGTCTTTCATGTTCTTTTATTCTTGTCTGGATGCTACGCTTTGTGGTCCCGATGTAAACTTGTCCACAGCTGCAGGGTATACGGTATACTCCTGCAGAGGTGAGGGGGTTTCCTTGGTCAAACAACCAAGGAAAAACAGTCTCCTACAGGAAAAGTGTTTTTGCCATATATCAAAGGAATTACTGATCAGATGGGAAAGCTTATGAAAAAGCATAACCTTCAAGCAGTATTCAGACCCACCTGAAAAATACAACAGATGCTACGATCAGCAAAAGACAGTAGAGACCCCCTCAGCTCTGCAGGAGTATACTGTATACCCTGCAGCTGTGGACAAGTTTACATCGGGACCACAAAGCGTAGCATCCAGACAAGAATAAAAGAACATGAAAGACACTGCAGACTTGGACAGCCTGAAAAATCAGCAGTGGCTGAACATAGCCTAACTCAAACAGGGCACAGTATCTTATTCCAGGACACCAAAATACTGGACAACACTTCCAACTACTTTGTCAGACTGCACAGGGAAGCCATTGAAATTCACAAGCATAAGCAAAACTTCAACAGGAAAGAAGAAACCTGAAGAATGAACAGAGCATGGTTTCCAGTTCTGAAAAACACCAGGCTAACAAAACATTCTATCCCCGACAATAGCCCTGCAGAGAAGATTAGCACACCAAGTACCAATCCATATGCAAAAGAACCTCCTCAGGATACAGTGAAGCCTCCCGCCATTAGCATTCCACACCCTGGGAAACTCTCACAGGATGACTCAGCTCAACCCCACCCCTCCTGAGTAGATACAAATGACCCACATCTTTTCCACACTGTGACACTGAGATATCTCTGTCTTTTGGTGCTACACCTCTGAAGATGCCAGCCACAGCTGCTGGCGAAACGTCAGGAACTACAATGCCAAGACCACGGCAATACAGCCCAGAAAACCCACAACAACCAATCTCTCTGTGGCTGGCCTGCGCAGGCGCAATCCCAATGTGTGTCTGCACAGAAGATACTCGATGAACAACAGTTACAGATAAGCAACACTGTTTTTCCTGAGCATCAGAGAATCCTCCAGAACAGCATGGGGTGCAGCATAGGAGTTTCCAGAGGGAAAAGTGGGATCGGCAAAAAAAAAAATCTATCTTTGCACTTGCTGAAGAGCATTTCTATTCACAGAAGAGCAAGTGACTTTCAATTCAACCCTAAAAGTCTCATTTATATGCTGGAAAAAATACAAGTAATAGGAGAATATAAATTTTAACTTTTCACAAATAGAAATGTAAACCTGCAGGCAGAACTCTGTTGGTTTTTATTTTTGTACAAAGCAAGGTACACTTTGGGCACTTTTTGGAAGTAGTAAATGATGACTGATGATAAGAGTTTTACAATAAAATCTGAGTTAGAAGTTGCTTCAGGGGACAATATATCTAATTCTTAATAAAGCCACATCTGTAGATATTTAAATCTTGAGACTGGGCCATAAACAGATAAGACAGATATTTCTACAAACCTGAGAAAAGCCACTTGTTTGCAGAAGAATCGAAATCTTAAAAAAAATACTTTGGGAGGGTTAAAAAAAACCCAAATGATAAAAACAGAATGTATGGCTTTAAGAAATAGATGCCCTCAGTGCCCTTTGCTAGGCAACCAAAACACTATTGTTAGCCTTAAAGCCTTGATGTCTGTCTGTAAAAGGCAGGGAGGAGGGAACAGAGCCCTTTCACAGGTCATTTGGACCTTTGAGGAAGGACTCATCAGGGTCAGGCCTGGCAGCACCCATGGATGCTTCTTACCATGCAACTTCTATGATATACCCAAGACTGTCTGATTGCTACAGTGCAACAGCAGCCTCCCCACAAAAAGCCAATGTGGTATAGTAATTAGAGTTTCAGTTTTGGATCTGAGACCCACATTTGAATTTCCATTCTGCTGTGGAAGCTCATGGGGTGACTTTGGGCCAGTCATACTCTCAACCTAACCTACCTCAGAGGGTTGTTGTGAAGATAAAATGGACGAAAGGAGAGTGATGTTTTGGTTCCAAATTGGGAAGAAAGGTGAGGTATAATTTAAGTAAATATAAGTGAAGAGGGGGTGGTGAAAGGTAGTGTAGTGATAGAGAAAAGGGAAAGTTGAGGATATGGGGGTTTCTAGGGGAGAGAAATGGGAAATAGTGTGGGGAGAGGGATTTAGGGGGGGAATGAGATACTTCCTCAAGTCCTTGCTGGGTCCCTACTGTGAAACTGAGTTCAGCCCTGCTTTCACCACACAACCCAGTCCAAGCCAGTGGCTGGCCCTGGGTAGCTGGCCCTGACTTTTCCCAGGGAGAGGTTGCCCAGTGGAGTGGGCTGGAAGGAGTGAAAGCTGAAAATAGGAAAGGGGCAGATAAAGCTCTTTGGGTTGGTGGGCAGGAAGGAGAAAGGAGGCAGAAAAAGGGAAGAGGCTATGTGGGCTTTCAGGAAAGGGAAATAATAACACAGAAGGGGAAAATTAGATTATCTCCTCCCATCACAAGTCCTTGCAAGTTCCCTGCTTGTTTCTCAAAATTCATTCTGTTTTGAGAAGATGATGATCACAAGAAACTCATTAAAAGGAACTCATACCCTATGAGTGCACACACACAACACCCACCATCAATAAGCAATGTAAGATTCATTAAAGGCTGACTTGCCAGTTGCCACAAATCCATCCATCCATCCATCCATCCATCCATCCATCCATCCATCCATCCATCCATCCATCCATCCATCCAACTTTTATACCACTTTTCTTCAGTTAAGATCTCGAAGCGGTTCACAACAATTACAACAGTAAAAAAATACAAAAATATATTATTCAATAAAATGGCCTAATACAAATAATTAAAAACTACTCCAGTCTCAACCCAATGTATAAAACCCTGTGAACAACATAAAAATGCAAGTAGATATAAATGCACAGCAATTTGCTGTGCCTCACAAAAGAATAAACACATACAAATTCACAAACATCACAAGTTCAATGAGGTACCAAGTGCAGAAATGGTTGTTGAATGCCTTGTTAACATTCTTCTTCAGTACAGTTGTCAGGGATCTGCGCAAGTAACGAAAGGCCAAAAACAAGCAATCAATGGCTGTTCATTTATTAAATCAGTATACCTCATGTTTCTCCCCTGTGGGGACCCAAAGCAGTCTGCAACATCATTCTCCTCCTCTACTTGGTTCCCCATTGGGGATAAAATTCTCCATTTTATCCCCACAATGTTCTGCCAGTTAAGTTAGGCTGAGAGAAAGGGACTGGACAAAGTTCACCAAGTGAAATTCCATGGCAGAAAAAGGAATTGAACTTTGAGCCTAGTTTGGTCAAAAGAAGGTTCTGGAAATAGTTCCTTTACCTTCCATGGCCTGGATAGTTAAGGCATGTGTAACAAGATTAATAAACTGTGTAGGAAATATTTAATTACTGAAGAGAATGGAGGTTAACAATAAAGTGGGAATACCAACTGAAATTATGTCCTATGAAAGCATATTTTATCAGTGGTGGCATCCATAGTGTTTAAAAACATGAGAGCCTCATCCCTCATTCACACAGAATCCTTCACAATATCTTGGTAAGGTTTAACACATTAGTTCTGCTCGCTCATGTGCCTCCTTTCAAAATGGATTGACAGCTGGTATACAGAATGCTTATAATTAAATGTCCTTAAGACAGGCCATGTATGGCTGGTCAGTTAACATCGACAAACACCGAAAATGCTGCTGCTTGGTCTGGGGACTGGGTAGATCAAAATAATCAGCCAAAGGCTGCAATCCAATTCTAATCGTACCCATACTGTGTAAATAATAGACTAGCACACTAGCCAGCACTGACAGAAGATGGGAGGGGAATTCATTAGTCACATTTTTGGCAGGGTACTTTTTTGTCAAATTTCTACTGCTAAGGTGGCAAGAAGGTTATTAGGCGTAGTAGCAAATTTAAAGTTTTATTAGCAGTAAACTGCGAAAGCTAATGGAGATGCCGACTCTCAATAAAATCATTGTCACAGTTAATTCTGAACTCCTTATTTCAAGCTTAATAATAGGAAACTCAATGGAGAAGATATTACACGGCCCATATCACTCATGAGTGCCGCAGGCCTGAGTAACTTGTTATTTTGCTCATGAGTGAAATAAAATGCAGATTATACTGCCTGATATCAGGGGCCTTGTTTTAATTGAGGATGTAGGCATGGTGCTGGGGGGTGGGGGTTCCAAGTAGGGTTCATTTTCTTAAGTGTTCTAAGAATGATCTTCGTGTTTATAGCTAAGACTTACCAAATCGCCTTCCTATTATTTTTGACATTTTAAAAACTCAACAGGATTTATGTCGGAGTAATCAGGCAGCTTGGGTGTCCTTCTCTTGTTCAGTTCCTGAGGAAATGTGGCTAGAACAAATGTATTCCTATTGATGCCAGAGGCTAGGGTACTGGTCCAGTAGCAGTCTGAAGCCAGGGGAATATCTGCTCTCCTTGACTTGGTCACATTTTTGTATATTTTGTTTTTGTATTGTGTTTTGGCCAGCCAGATTTCTAACAGTATAATGACAGAAGCCACTGATGGTCATCAGGAAGGTGGATGTGATGTTCCCCCCTGGCTGGGTCCACTCCCTACCCAATATCATGCAAAATCAGCCTTGAGATCCTCAGGCCTCAGAATGAAGGGCGGAGGCAGTTGTACCACCATGTTTCTCTCTCTTGCCTGGACTTCTGCTTTTGCAGTTCTCTCTAGCCTGCTGTGGGAATTTGCCTTGTATGAGCTGGGTTTACCCCAACCACTTCCCCGACTTCCTGCCCTCCCCCCTGGCCTGCTTATCAGAAAAAGGAAGAGCAGCCTCCCTAATAGGTCCTCCCTTTTATCCCCAGCCTGTGTCCGATTAGCTACCCTCTGAGACCTGGTTGATAAAGCATTCACATCAGCTGACCGGGGCCTATCTCCCACACTCCACCCTTTCACTGAGACTGCTGACACCACCAGCTCTTCCTTCTTCCTCCTGTCTGCCTACTCTTCCTGGTGCTGTTGCAGGTGTTGCTGCTCCTCCCTCTGCTGGGCCAGCCTTTTGGGGTTCCTGCTGTATGTTGGTCAGCCATGGTGAATATGAGGCTGAAGCTCCCATGGCTTCTCCTGGCCACCCTTTCACCAGCCAGGGCTCCCAAGGTTAGGAGTGAAGCAACAAGAAGTCTTAAAATGGGTCCATCTCCAGACATTAGAACATTTTAAAAAATGGAATATAAATGTTTTAAGAAATGAAATGAAACTCATGGTTCACTGACATTGTGTCTGGTTCCTCCTATTATAACATGTAGTTCAACTTATCCTGTGTCCTGACATCATTGCACTATGTATTTTCCTGTACCCATTCTTCATTGGCTACAGCTTGTGGGACAGGGTAAAATACCAGATAATGATATCAGGCTTCAGTGAGTGATATAATACATTACACAAGGGAGGGAAGAAACTTGACATCAAGATGTCCTATTTACGTCTCACCTAACAATTTATATCATCAAGGATGCTTTACCTTAACACGCAAAGTAAAAGCACAAGCTGAAGTATTATTTGGCACAGAATTGTGTAAGGGATGTCACCGATATTCAGAGACAGGCAGTTTAGAATAAAAAAAATGCCATGCTCATAATCCTCAGCCATATTCCAACACCTTAACTGAGAATCTTTGTTTGTGGGGAGGAAACAGTTCGTCTAGGCATCTACATGCAGCCATCAAAACAAACTGGAGTTTAATGCAAAATGGCCCAAATCAGGAAAGCTTCAATTGGGCTCCATGAGGGAGGGCAGTGGTAAAGGAGTATGCAAACATGAGAACGTGATCTCTTTATACCCATGATGGATAAACAGGTTTGTAATGAGGATCAAATGTAACCACTAACAATATAATTTCAGTTCCCCCAGTGTCATTATATGATATGATGCCTTTCAAAATATGTGAATGTGCTCTGTTATCTGTAAAAAGCTGAAATTGCACACTGAAATGATATTGTAATTTTCTGCAGGTGCTCAGTTCTGTTCACTGTTGAAAATAGACTCACCTGGGTATGCACATCAAATTTTAAATCAGCAGGTAGGAGATAGACCTAGGAGCTTTTAGCATACACTGCAGGTGAGGTATATACATATAACATCAAAATTAATGCACAGACTGATGTGATACAGCAGGTAAGAATGTCAACTGAAAAGTTCCTGACTCAAATCTCATCTCAGTCATGAACTCAATAGGTGTCTTTATGCCGTGGCGGAGGAGGAGTCGGTGTGGGCCCCAGAGGATCCGCCTCCGGCCTTCCCCACCACCCAGCTGGCCACTGCGGCGGAGGAGGAGGTGGTGCGGGCCCCAGATGAACTGGTTCCGGGCTTCCCTGCCACCTAGCTGGCTGCTGTGACAGCAAAGAAGGTGGCGCAGACCCCGCAGGAGTGGGCTCTGGGCTTTCGCACCACCCAGCTGGCCACTTTAGTGGTGGAGGAGGCAGTGCAGTCCCTACAGGAGCTGGCTCCAGGCTTCCTTGCTGCCCAGCTGGCTGCTACAGTGGTGAGGAATGTGGTACGGGCAATGGAGGAGCCAGCTCTGGGCTTCCCTGCCACCCAGCTAGCTGCTGCGGCAGTGGAGAAGGCAGTGTAGGCCCCGCAGGAGCCGACTCTGGGCTTGCCTACCACTCAGCTGATTGCCTTCCCTTCTCCCTGCCAGCCAGGTAACTGGGGTGGGTGGATGAGGGTGGGTGGGTTTGCCCCACGGGGGTGGGGGGTTTGTTCCCCCTCGCGTCAGTATGCTCCGAATATTTATGGAGCATACTGAAGTGAGCTAAATACCAGAATCCCGAAGCAGCTTGCTGCCTCGGGATTCTTGTAATTCCGGATTTTTTCCCCGCATTGGGTAAACCCAACATGGGAAACCTGAATTTTTGGGGGGTGCATACCCCCAATAGACACTAAAGTCATTTGAATTTTTTGATTTGGGTAAAAGGTTAGAAGTTAAATATGTGCAAAATTGACCAAATTATTTCCACTAATTCTTGAGTGAAGAGAACTGGGTGCCAAATGGTGACATATTTCAGTTTTATCTGTTTTATAGTACTTCTGTCCATTAAATCTCAAAGAGGTAACATCAGAAGGAACACAAAATACATTTAACTAATATGCCCCATCAATATATCTAATTTTCAACATGGCTAAATTTGTGGATTCTAAAATCCAGAGATTGAACCTATGCACAGACCAGACAGATCTTTCTGCAAAATTCAAAAATGCCCCAGGTTTGCAGAAAAATCCAAAATCTAAAAAAAGAAAGAAAGGAAAAAATATTGTGGGGGTTAAAAATCCCAACATAATAGAAGCAGCACATGTAGCTTTAAGAAACAAATGTCCTCAGTGGTCAACACTAAGCACCCACAGCCTTCAGGCCTTGGTTTCTGTCACTGAAAGGCAGGAGGAGGCCTTTTCCAGTGTTTTGGTCTTTGAGGGAGAACTCATCAGGGTCAGGCTTGGCAAAACCCACAGATAACTTGTTACCATAGACTTGCATGGCTTACGAATGCCCTGTAGCTTACTACTGTTCAACAGCAGCCAACCCATGAAAGCCAGTGTGGTATAGTGATAGAGTTTCCAACTAGGAACTGGAAAAACAGGTTTGAATTACCAGTCTGCCTTGGAAGCTCACTGGGTGACCCTGAGACAGTCACATACTCTCATTCTAACATACATCACAGGATTCTTATAATGATAAAATGGAGCAGAGGAGAATGATTTAAGATGAGGGTTACCAGAAGGAAGGAGAAAGAAAATAGTGCAAGGAAGAAGATACAGGGGGAAATGTGTCCTTGCAGGTTCTCCAGTAGAGATGGGTACAAACTGGGAAAATTCTGAACTGTGCAGTTCATGGTTCATTCCATTTCATGAACCACGAACCACAAACTTTCACGAACTTGTCCCGGTTCATGAACCAGTTCATTCGATTCATGAAAACATCACTTCTGGGTCAGCAGAAAGCCTGCAGAGAGCTCATCCCCCTTGTTGCCTAGCAAACTGATTGATCAGCGCCAGACTGTCTGCAGTGATAAACCAAAATATGAACCAAATGAACCGGGCTAAAATTCATCACGGTTCATTAGAACCACAAACCACGAAACTGCCCATTTCATGACAAACTTCAGTTTGTATTTTGGTTCATGAGCGCCTCCACTGTGCAACTGAGCCTGGCCTAGCAGCCAGCACCTTACAACTGGGCCATTTTTCTCAAGGAGAGGTTGCTGGAATGGCAAGATGAAGACAGGGAACAGATAATGGTAGGTTGCCTCTTAGGCAAAAAAGAAAGAAGGAAGAAGGAAAAGGGGTAAGTAGGTTTCCAGTGCTTTATGAGTCTGCACACGTCCTGACCACACAAACCAAAAATAAATACCCATTTTAACTTATTTCTTTCTTGGGTGAAGAAAACTTTAGTTTTTATGTTCATTCCATTTTCCATTTCCTCATGCCAAAGTAATGCAATTTTTAACATTATTTTTGAACTGATTGTGCAAAAAATTATATAAAAATGGCAAAGTAGAAAAATGTATTGGGAACACCTGCAACAAAAATGGGGAAGATGAAATGTTCATAACAATAACCTATGAAAAGAAAGAGAAGTAAAAAGTATACACTTCTATACCTCTGGGACCAACACAAGAATAATTGCCAATAGTCAACAGCCAAATCCAAGGAAAAGACAAGAAAGGAAGGGAAGTCTAAAATGCCAACAATTTTCTCCCAATTAAAAATAATAACAAACAGCATGATTTAAAGGGTTTATTAGTTTGCACCCAAAGCATGAACCCAAGTAATTAAAACTGATTTATTTAACAGATATAAATACACGACAAACTTTACAACTTCTAAATGCTTCTTTTTTTGTATCTTTCCTTGCATGCTAATTAATTTCCTGGCCCACAAAGCTGATTACAATATTTGATACTTGAAGATAAATTGTTGATGCAGATTATGTAGTGACAGACTCCACATAAATTTAATTTCAAAATGACATTTATCGCATGCAGTTTAAAAAAATAACACTGAGAAAAAGCTGTTAGTAGAATGCAACAACCAGAAAAATATTATCACTATAATGCTATTGAAATGCTGCAAATAAACACACTTTTAATGGTTTGAATTTCCAGACTAATTTCAACTAGAGATATTTTATAGCATTAAGAAAGGGATCTGCTCAATGGCTGAGATGTCTATTTCTACATAGGTTACAGGACATAAAGAAATTTGATGTCTTGAGTTTTTTCTACTGCACAAGCTACCTATGTCTATACTCCTGCTTTGAGAGACATCACTCTGAGCACATCTATAATGCAGGGTTAACACATGGGCCAGACTCTATTCCTATATTCATTGTGGTCCTGTGTGTAGCACTAACCAATGCTACAAAGAGAGAGGAATGGGAGAGGCAAAAGAAAGACAGGTAGTGTGGACTCCCTCCCCTAAATGTTCACTGTTGTGGGGAACTAAGACACTCGAGTATGATAATGGGTTTTACTACTACTAAATATTGTCCAGAGGTAGGACAATAACTTGGGAAGGGTTTGATATGACTATCAGGGATGGTCTATAGGTAAAAAATATTGTTTGATGACCTGTTAAGGACCGGACAGGAAGGTTATCAGGTGAGCTGAATAGTTTTGATTAGAAAGTAGAAGAAGGTGTTGATTAGAAAGTAGAAGTAGAAGCCTCATTATTTCTGCTTCTCTCCAGGGAATGGGAGCCATCAGGCAGTCATGACTCATGGCTTAGTAACTTTCCACTCCAGGCCAGCTGGCATCCATTCTATCTGGGGCCAGCCAGTGCGTAGGACTTATGGCAGGGGGTTTATGATATTCCATATCTATAAACTGTCCTTGCAGTGAAGGGAGGGGATCTGACTGCTAACATCTGGTAGTTAAAGCAATAGTACCAATATACCACATCTCTCTCCTTTCATCTTTATCATTTAAGAAATATGTTCAGTAATGCTTTTCACAGTGGGCTGCTCATCATCTGTGTTGCTCAGTAAATCCTCGCATACCACATAGGGCTTACAGGGCAGTTGTTGCATCACTGTTCTACATCTTTACTCATGGAAGGCCACCGCCTGGTATCTTTTATGCTTTCCACTGTTAGTTCTTTCCCTCTGTGTCCGTGTTTCTGAATGAACTGTATTAGGTCACCCCTACAGTCTTTGGGGACCATCCAGTGTCTATTTCCCTGTTTGTCTATTGCCCAATGAATCCAGTCTACCTCTGTTATGGTGTATTGACCTGTAGGGTCCTTTACTGTTGGAGTTAGTTGCTGAATTTTTTCATCCCCTGCTTGGAATTTGCCTAGAGTTATGTCAAGATATTTCACTTCTGTTTTTACCAACTGTGCCTTGTCTCAGTTAACTTGGAAGTCTGTTTCCTGAACAATACCTAGGACTTCCCTGGTTATTGTGGGGTAACTCTTTAGAGCCTGAAAATATTAACACATAGTTGATGTCAGCCAAGACATGGAGGCAGGAGGCTAGCTGTAACTGATCCCACATTTTAGTTACATGTGTGTGACAAATAGAATTATTTCATGCAATCTTTTTTCATGTATGGAAGCACTAACTCATTCCCTTAGATTCTGTTAGAATTCTATACAGGATTCACCATTTTCCCATGAACATTTTCAGGAGAGTCAAAATATGCCCTCAATTTCCACAATTTTTCAATTGGCTATATTATTTAATTTAATTTAATTTATTGGATTTATACTCCACCCTCCCCACATCAGTGGGCTCATGCTGTTATGCCATCTCATTATGCTGTTATGCCATCTCATTCACTCTACGTGATCTCCAAATGCTGATGAGTTTTATCTAGGAAGTTTTATCCAGGAAGATTGTCTACTTCTCATTTGGCTTTGTTAGTCCTCACTCCTTAGTGATGTTATCATATACCTAAACCTCATTGGCTATGTAGTATCAGGGCATTGTCCTGTTCATTACATGAACGATTGTCTAGAATCACCCATATGATTAATTAAGGGGAAAATAATAAGTAGAAAATAATAAGTAATTAGAAGAGAAAAAAGGGTATTGAATCAACAGCAGATGGAAAACAAGGGCAGGAATGAAAAACAAAGGTGAATATTATTACAATTAAGGTGTCCAGGTCCCCACCCCACCCCCAGTGAAAAGATTTTTTTTTTTTACTCTGATAGAAGTCCATTTGGTGCAGGTCTAAATTAAAGGAAACAGTTAAAGTTAGGTGTTATACTGGAGCTAATGCTGTGTGTGTGTGGGGGGGGGGGGAATCAGCAAGGAGTTGATGGAGTCAGAAGCCAGCAATAAGTCACCACATAACCTATATCAGATTTGGGAATGCAAAGAATCAAGTTGATCTAGAGCATCTCTGGAAATTAACAAATAAGAATGACCAAAAAAAAAAAGATGAAAGACGGACAGAAAGGTGGGTAAGCCATCCAAGGACAGCAAAGCAATGAAACAAGGACAAGGCAGAAATGACCACATAATAAATGGCCCACAGCCTCTTCCTTAGGCAAGGCCACTTGACAGTGGGAACCAAACCAGAGAGAGTACAGAAAACCCAGGATTTAATCAGATATATGCCCAGCAAAACTGGAGATTAAAATTTATAAATTTTTGAGCCTGTGGGCATATTTGAAATTCTGGCAGTGTGGTGGGTGCAGCCACAACATGACTGCCACAAAATGGTTGCTGCAGGAGGTGGAGGTGGCCACAAAATGGCTGCTACAGCTTACCTTCAATCACACAGTGACAATTCTTGTGCTGTGGAAGCATTCCATCACTGTTTGTTCTGGCTAGGGTGGTGCCAGCTTGGAACTGATCCAAGCTGGATCAGTTCCTGGACAGCTTGCTCCAACCACCATCATGCCCCCCCCATCAAGGACACAACAAAATTTATTACTTCAGTGGAGAATTTCCAACTGCCGAAGCAAGCCACCCAAATGATACTTGATGTGGTTGCTTTATACACTTCAATAACACATGAGGAGGCTAGATCCATGATAGAGGAGACCTTACGAGCATGTGACCATGATCCCACCATCCCACCCCTAATGTTGTCCTTAGCAGATAGCGTGTTGGGAAAGAACTATTTTCGCTTTCAGCATTATTTTTACTATCAAGTCAAGTGGGTGGGGAAGTATCGCCAACCTTTTGGCTAGAATTTAATGTAATGTGATTTTTGATAGGACACACAAACCTTACCACAGCTATATTCTATTCTATTGGAGGTATATAGACAATATTTTTGTAATTCTGTCTAGACCTGATCTCAAAGAAGAATATGACTTGTGGATGAACTCAGTTAATAACCACATACAATATTCCTGGCAGACACACATTAATCATATAAGATATTTAGTGGTGGTTTACAGGAGAACTGATGACACTCTTGGTGCCAGACCATATAGAAAAATTACAAATAGGAGTTCCTACCTCCACTACACTTCCTTTCATCCCCGCATCTCAGGGAGAATAGACTATATGGCCGAGAACTCTTCATCTGGATAGGATTACACAAGGGAGAGTGCTAGGTTAGCTGGCAATTTTCTGAAGAGGGGATGTCCACAATCAGTAGTGGAATGAGATTGATACAGAACTACAACACAGGCATGTCTTGGATTATTTGAGATCAAATCCAGAAACAAGGAGGAAAGATTACATTGGGCAGTAGAGTATACCCCATTGACCATGAACCTGAGAAATATAATCAGGAGATATTCGCATTTACGAGCTGCTGTGGCACAGTACTTAAGTGATTTGGCTGTGAACCAGCACTCTACTTGTTGAAATCCTGCTACTGCCATGAGCTCAGTAGGTGGCCTTGGGTAAGCCACTCCTTTCAGCCCCAGCTCCCTAGCTGTATTGTGGAGATAATAATAACACTAACTTGCTCACCACTCTGTGAGGCACTAATCTGTCTAAAAGAGCGTATATACGCACAGTTATTATTATTTATTATTATTTAGGGGACCAGATTCCCAGTTGTACTTTAGCACCATCCATTGGATACAGACGGACAGCAGCTTACATGATATTTTGGTTCACTCTGGTTTTAAGAGCAATAGCAATAATCGAGATCACCCTGCAGGACATTATCAGTGTGGTCACTGCTGTGTGTGCCCTCTTCTGGCCTCAGGAAAGGAGTTCACATTGTCCTCTACTAGTCATGTAGTCACTTTGTGAGATTTTTCCACTTGCAACACTGCAGTGGTTATCTACTTTATAGAATGTACATGCTCAAAGTTCTAAGTAGGGAGAACCACCCGCCCTGCGAGAGTGAGGATTTAAGAACATCTTCCTAAAATTAGACATCAGCATATGAATGCCCCACTGGCAGCACCCTTCCAGTAGCAGCACAAGAGTGAGAGAGTTATGATTCACTCTCTTGGAAGTGCCTGGGACTAGGGATTACATTGGTGTGAAATGCATATTACTACAATGGGAGGCCTTTTGGATGTATGAGCTTGACTCTTGGGAACTGTGTGGTCTGAACCAAGACTGTGATTTGACTTACTATCTATGACAGAGAGAGACACATAGAGAGTTGAGTAGGGATTTAACTTCAGATCCTTAATGGGGATCAGTCTCTTTAAATGCCTGAGCTGGTAATTAACTGAAGAGCGTGAATCATGGAAGTGGTTCGTTGTATGCACTGGAGGGTGACATCCATGACAGAATACTGGGATTGATTGTATGTTGTAGATGATTTTTATTAATTATTGTCATTCAGCATAGGATGTCCCAGAACAATTCATTTTCTCGCCAGGTAAACTGCAGATTGAGATGCCCATGAGAAAGCTCAGTGAAATGGACTTTCTGCTAGCAAACTGTTGGGGTGGGGAATACGTTGCCTGGTCTTTTGGAATATGGAAAACACAAAGAAATTTTGTTGTTACACCTGAAGAGAAAGAGACTTATTACTTACTCTACATCCAGGAGGACTCTGCAGATCACAGCACGCTGCTGACCTGCAGAAAGAGAAAAAGACAAAGAACAATATTTATTCAGCATTGTAGAATCAGCTGTTGTTGTGGCTAGCGAGATTGGAAAGTTTTTATGTACTATATCTTGGATGTCATGAGTCATACATTGCATTCTGACTATACTCATTACAGTGGAGTTTAGGAAGATTATTTATTGTATGAGTAGCACTGCAGTACATTTGCACTTTTTGTTTGCACTGTTTGTAATATATTGCTTTTATCAAAATGTTGATTGAGATTTATTGTACACTATGGGGTGTGTGTGTGTGATTCCCTCGCACCAGTAGCTCAGAGAACAGTGATACACAACTTGCAGGTCCCAATAAGGTAGTCCCTGACTATTGCCTCAGCCAAATAGTAGCTCACACACCTCTCCAATGGCCACCTTCTCCATGGACATCTTGTGAGCAACCGTAAGGAAAACTTGCTGAGAAGGGGAGGTATGGGGAACAACAGAGCTGGTCTCAACTTCCTTCCCTTCTGTTGGCTGAGTGCGTCTCTCAGCCTGCGTATGCTGCACCTACCGAGAGAGCACACTTCTCAAGCTGGAAAGCTTCTCAGCCCACTTAGCATTGTTGCCCTTTATGCACAGGTCACAAAACATGGTGGGAGGTTGCAGCTCGGATTTGATACCTTCTCATGAGCATGTACACTGCTGCAACAAGGTTTGCATATCCTGCTCCTGGGCCCAGGAAGGAGGTCATCTTCCTCTGAAGTGTCTGGATCAGAGGAGTGGCTGGACCAAGGTTGGCCATGTCAGACAAGACCATGTCAGTGAAGTCCTTAAAGGGCCTAAAGACTTCACTGTATGGGTGATGGTCAGCCAGTCCTCTTGGCTGAATTGATTCTCCCCCCTCCAAGTGTCACTGTCTGAGAGTAACATCATGAAGGTGGACTGCTGCTGTACCAAAAACTTAAGCATGGCATGTGGGCGGGGCATTCCACTGGGTGCTAACATCGCTGAACAGACAATCCTCCAGCATGCCTGCCAGGCCATGCTTCTGACATAGTTGGTGAGTAGATTTCACACTGCACAAGAAGTGACCCGCAATACACCAGCATCTCAGGATGAGACACTGGAACTCACAAGTCACGGCTATGGGTGTGCATGGCCTGTCTGTTTCATTAAACCTGATTCGGTTTTAACTGAAACAGGAAACCGTTTCGGTATTCAGGGAATACTGAAACAGCAAGCCGATTCAGTATTCGCGTTTCGTCTTGATTCAGCCATTGTCTTCTCCCGACTTTCCGGGAGTCTGGGGAGCATGCAAAATGCCACCCCTAGCCAGACAAGCCTCTCTTATTTCCCCTATAGGAAATAATGAAGAAAGGGGAGGCTAAGGGCAGTATCTTTGGGAGGCCATAAAATGGCCCCCCAAAGTGAGATCTGCTTGAGCCTTGGTGGAGGGAGGGAGGACAGGTAGGAGGAGGTTCTCTGAAGTTTGGGGGCATTTTGCATGCAAAATGCCACCCCTAGCCAGACAAGCTTCTCTTATTTCCCCCATAGGGAATAGTGGAGCGGAGGTGGATAGGGGCACCTTCTTTGGGAGGCCGTAAAATGGCCCCCCAAAGTGGAATCTGCCTGAAACTTGGTGGAGGGTGGAAGGACAGGTGGGAGCAAGTCCCCTGAAAGTTGGTTGCATTTTGCTTGCAAAATGCCACCCCAAGCCACCTAGAAAGATGACTTGTTTTTCCCCATAGAGAACCATGGAGAGTGTAGGAGGATGGGGCACCTTATTTGGGGGGGCATAACTTGTCCCCCCAAAGTCCACTCTTTCTGAAACTTGGGGGGAAGTTAGAGGAGAGGTAGGAGAAGGTCTCCACCAAGGTTGGTGTGATTTGGACAGAAAATGCCCCCCCAGACTCTCGGAAAGCCAGGAGAAGGTTTTCTCATTGAAAACAATGGCCGAATCATTTCGGCAATCTCTGTTTCAGTATTACCAAAATTTTTCAGTATTCAGAAAAAATTTCGGTAATACTAAAAAAAACCGAAACGGCCCTGATTCAGTATTTTAACCTAATCAGAATACCAAATTGTACACCCCTAGTCACAGCATCCAGTTTAGGATCAACAAATCCTTCATCACAAGGTGAAGTTTGTGGGCCGTGCAGAAAATGCTCTTGAGGCCCACTTTCACTGCTACTGCCCAGATCTTTTTTTAAAAGTTTATTTTATTAAAATAGAAAATAACATTGGACTGTAGAGAAAATATCAGAAGCAGAATATATAACAGAAAGTAACATTAGACAGTAAACCTAATATCAAAAACAGAATATATAAACAAATATTAAAACTGCATAATAATATATAATAATAATTTCAAATTATATACAATCCTTCAGGACAACTTAACACCCACTCAGAGTGATGTACAAAGTGTGTTTTTATTATCCTTACAACAATCACCCTGTGAGGTGGTTGGGGTTGAGATAGCTCTGAAAGAACTGTGACTGACCCAAGGTCACTCAGCTGGCTTCAAGCTGAGGAGTAGGGAATCCAATCCAGTTCTCCAGATTAGAGTTCTGCCGCTTTTAACCACTACACCAAAGTGGCTAATGCTACAGAAAGTAACTTAAGACAGTAAACATAACATCATAAACAGAATATATAACTGAGTATTAAAACTACGTAATATTTCTTCTCTCCAGCCCCCTACTTATTTATGTTAAAATACATTATATTTATCTTCCCCAAGCATTCTTCAGTGCCCATAATCACTGAACCCCATTGTTGTGTGTGCTCAAACTTGGTGGGTTTAGATGGAGGACTGTGTTCTGCATGATTTTGGTGCCATTACCTGCAAAAACAGCTGCCCCAAAGAGTCTTGGAGCCAAATGGGCAACATTCCACCCAGAAAAAAACAACGGCCCATAGTTCATTTGGAAAGTGAATTTGAAACTGAAATGGAAATTTTCTCAGTGCTGACCCTAAACATGTTACAGTGAACAGCATATACCACCTATATGTACATGTGTACTCTTTTTTGTAAGAAATAGCCAATGTGGGGTCAGCAAGCCTACCTACATTCTTTATTAAATGGAAGATTACTGAACACTCAGTAATGTTTAGTCCTTTGCCATTTTCAAGCAGTGCTATTAGTCTGCTATACAGCCACAAAATATCCAGCTTGACTCCTACTAGAAATCATTGGAAGACATCTAGACCTCATTTCATCTGTCAGTGATTCTTGCTTGTGCTTGAGAAGACTTGCTGCTCTCTCTATACTGAAATATCAAAGCTAGAGTCAATATACACGCAGATACTCAAAGCATAAACAATTCTTGTTCAGGTAGACCATGTCTCTGGGTACATCTGTGAATATAAGAAGGTTCTCTGTTGATAGGTATCACCCTTGTCTTCTATAATGAATGTGTCATCAACTACCCTCTTTGAAGGAGAGTTGGTGTTTCCATGTGAGGCCTAAAACACATGTGGTTTATGTGTCAGATCCTTTCAATCTGCTCCCTCAGAATATTTTCAGATTAGTTTATTTCCCCCCTTTTTCTGAATGCTCTTTATTTCTTGTTCCAATAGCCTTATATAAATTGTGCTGTATTTGTATATATTCTAAACATAAACATGGCTTACTATATTTGATGTATTTTGTCATTATCAAAACTAGCTATATCTAAGCAATCGATATATTGTAAGTCTTCAACTACATGGCAGCCATCTCAATAATCTTTCAACCTGTTGCAAACTTGAGTGAAAACAAACTGTTTCTAAACAAGCAAAAATTTGCATAATGTACTGATTTTCTACAATGCCCTATTTTTCTTTTCTGACTTTTCCACTGCTGTTGATTCCATTAATTTCAATGGAAACCACTACTGGTAGATGTTTAGAACTAGATTAAAGTAGCACACAGGATAGTTATTCATGAATAGCTGCACTCAACACTGAACTGCAGCTCCTGAATATAACAGATTCTTAATATCAAAGCAATGCTATCAAACATAGTCTTATCCTTCACCCTAAGCCCATTACCACGCACTGTTTATTGTGCTTCATGCCTTTGAAACATCAAAAGAAGAACTGAAATAAAAGAACACAGGTTAGAAATCTTCAAATACACATCCTGTCTAGCACAATAGCAATAACTGTTCTAAGACCTTTTTGTTCCCAACACACGGGGCTTTGACATCAAAATAACTGTTCTGGCAAACGTTCCCATTCACCCCTTCTGTTTCATACTTTAGGTGTTTCATTGACAACAGACATTTGAAAGTGCAATAAGTATGAGCTTCAAGCAATTATCAGTGTAGAAAAACCAGATGTTCTTCACCTGTTTCCCCATGTCTGTGCGATGATGTTTCTCAAGGTCTCTGAGGTATGTGAAGCCCCTGAAGTTTTTGATAATCTACAAGATCTTATTAGAATCCTGAGATCCTAGCCCTCAGACCCATTAATCAGAAACTTTCAATTGTTAATCAAAGTACATTTAGACACAAAAGGTCTTGCTGCATTAACATTACTGTTAACTCAGGACCTAGGTTCACATTAACATTCTTGACTCCTCCTGACTTTTAATTTGCAGCTTAGCTTATCAAATTGAACTAGTTTCCCCCCAAAATTGTAAAATCTCATATAAACATTCAGAAATCCTGTTATGCCTGTGCTGGCATCACCTGGAATGTAATAGTATTTCTGAATGTCCCCTGTGACCCTCCAAACCATCCTCCATGAGCCCCCCCCCCAACCTCCTTACCTGGTTGAGGTTATCGTGGCAACAGGGAAGGATCTCTCTCTCCCATTCCCTCCCACCCACATCCATAATATTTTGAACACTGTTGTGGAAACAGTCTAGGAATCTAATCCCTTCAATGTCGTGGAACATCCCAGGACACATTGTAACCACTTTAAAGCTATCAAATACTTAAAGTCACTGTTATGTAGGATGCAGAATCTGTTATGTAGGACACAAAATCAGAATTAGCAAAAGACGGGGATTTTACTTTCTCCCTTCCTTCTGTTATTGTTGCCACAGCAGCTGCCTGGTAAGTTGGCAAGAGGAAAAGGAAGGAGGATCATTTTTCTAGTTCAGTTGAAGCCTGAGTTAGAAAAGAATTCACTGTGTTTTATTGGTCACTTCCAATTGGAGACATGCACTTAAAAATACCACCATTTATATACCAAACTATAGAACTACAAAATATCAGCAACATCACTAGAAGCAACCAGTAGATAATTGAAAAGTTCAGATTAATTCTAATGCTCAGATCCCATGATTTAAATTATTCTAAACTGTCTTCTTAGCTAGGATTAGAGTGACATAACATCATAAAGGTAGTTTTAGGCGGGTAGCCAAATTAGTCTGCAGTAGAACAGCAGGGTTTGAGTCCAGTGGCACCTAGACCAACGTGATTTTCAGAGTGTAAGCCCTTGAGAGTCAGAGTTCCCTGCTTCAGACCCAAGTAGGAATGGAGAATTTAATTAAAAGATGAAGTATTGTTTATAATAAGCTTTCATTTTATTGATTAAAGATAACTAAAGCCACAAATAGAGACTCACATCACTTTGATGTTCCTCAACCTTTTAAGTAGTTATTTTCTAGCTAATTTACCATCCAATCCTAAACAGAGTGATACTCTTTGAAGTCTGTTGAAGTCAATAGGCTTAGAAGAGAATAACTCAGTTTAATATTGCGTTCTTATTCACACTTCCTTCATATAGTATTCAGTGGTGCCTTTAAATAATAGGTAGTCTTATTTATTTTACTTTATTTGTACACTGCCTTTCTTGCCAATGGGACACAAAGTGGCTTACATCATTCTCCTCTCCTCCATTTCCCTCCCACAAAACAAACCCTGTGAGGTAAGTTAGGCTGAGAGAGTGTGACTGGCTCAAGGTCACCCAATGACCTCCTGTGGCAGAATGGAGATTTGAATCTGGGACTCTGAGAACTTAGCCTGACACTCTAACCCCAAGACCACACTGGCTGATTATTGTCAGCGGCTACCCAATGGTAGGAATGCCACAAATTTCTCAGTGAACCTGTTCAGCTTTTGAAATAATTCAACACTTACGTGAGTTGATCAAGGATATGTTTAGATTGTATCAAACAGCTAGCACAGCTGTTGAACAGGTTTGCAGCTGATTGATGGTCAGAAACCAACTCACAGTTGATTGGAGGATCAGCTGGGAGTTGTGTTCCAATCCCGCCCACTCAGCAAAATAGATACATGCTGAAGTTGTAAAAGGGAGGGAAGAAAGGGCGCCTTTCTCTTCCTCCTCTCCAAGTTGTGCTTCAATAGCCTGTTACTGTGAATATACACAAACAGGTTGCCAACAGCTGGACAGCTTATGAGCTCACTGTCTGCCTGATCACCACTGACAAATGGAAAGTAAGCTGAATTGGCAGGTTCAAGCATTCCTAACTGATAGGAAAATACCTCACCTATTTTGAAACAAGTATATTGGCTCCTAGTTCCTGAGTTCAATTTAGGGGGCTGGTTACCTTTCAAGGCTTTCATGCTTAGGAACCACATTTCTAAAGGACAATCTCTTTCCATTTACCCTGATGTGCCAGCTCCAGTCTTCAGGCTGTTAGTTGCTACCTGTTCTCCCACTTGGGGAGCCTGAATGTTTTCCAGCATAGCACTAAGCCTATGGGGCTCCCTGGGGAGTTGATGGGGCACAATCTCCTGAGGTGTTTAGGAAGTGCTAGAAAGCTATATTATTTTCCAACACGTTTAATTTTGTTTTTATTTATTTTAATTTTACTTCATTTATACCCTGCCTTTCTCCCTAATGGAGGCCCAAAGTAGCTTATATCATTCTCCTGCCCTCTATTTTATCCTCACAACAGCCCTGTAAGGTAGGCTGTGCTGAGGGTATGCAGTTGGCCCAATGTCACCCGCCTGCTTCTATGGTAGAATAGGGATTCAAACCTGGGTCTCCCAGCACTCTAATCACTACATCCGACTGGATCTCTTAATAAGGTGCATGTAGCAGGCATTTTAGGGGGTCATTTGGTAGGTTTTACTGTATATTTTAACTTATAAACTGTCTTGAGCCATGGTGGAAAGCGAGATATAAATACTTAACAAAATAAATAAAATACTCACTGGAAATAAAGTTCAGGGATTACTGTGCATTTCTCATCCCAGTTGTTTTGATCTGAAAATGTGTGGATCAAATATTCTTCTGGTCACCAGCTGGGTGACCTTGGGACAGTCACAGCTCTCCCAGAGCTCTCTCAGCCCCACCTACATCATAGGGTGATTGTTGTGAGGATAATCATAAAACACACTTTATAAACCGCTCTGAGTGGGTGATAGCTTGTCCTGAAGGGTGGTATATAAATCGAATGTTGCTTTGGTTGTTGTTTTCTTGCTATTTTCTGTTTCTTTACTTTAGAACTTGTCCCTTAATATATACACATTTTCATCCTTATCTCTGTGTTAATAAATTAATATTTTAAATTGTAACAAAAACCAAACAACAAAAAAGTGGAGAAGAGAAAAAATGGGGACCATTTTTGCACCCCTTGCATCCAAATGTCCTCCATCGTATCTCACATCTTGCATAAAGTATTGGACAGGATCCCTTACTGCTCTGAAGTACTCTGAACAGTCTCAGTCTAAGTATGTAAACAAGCCCTGCCAGATACAAATTTAATTACTTGGCTTGCATAGTTATTAAAAACTCCATTTTTTATGCTGATACCCCCCCACACACATATCTAAATAGTTTTCTTTGCCAGCCATCTTTTCTAGGTATTATGGATCAGATCTTCACATTTTAAATGATCAGCAGATTGTACAAAAAATGCCATCCGTTGTTTAGGAATCAGATCACGACGGGGTTTTTCAAAAGCACCAAGCTCCTATTTCGTCCTGCACTGGCAAGTCATCAGAAGAACTCGGCATGTGGGATAAATGCAGTGTTATTGCAAGCACTAAACTACAGACTGACGAATGCCAAGGGAATCGTCCCATCTTTGATAATTATTCAGTCTACAATTAATCTAAAAATCAATAATATTAACCCAAGGGAAAGGGTTAACACCTCTAAAGCAAGACTATATGCAGTTGGACCAATGAATGTGACCATGGGACCTGCTGACTGCCCACTTGAGAGTGGATACTGGATAGGGTTGCCAACTGCCTGGAGAATAAGTATCCTCCCCTTTAGTAGAGGCTTAATAGGATGTTATTGACCAAGTGTTGTTAATTACCTCCATGCTATGGGAAGTTTCAGCTACTTATGTCAACCAATTAAACCTAATTAATGGGACAGGACATTTTTCCTCCAGGCTTATTGATAATCTAATACTATAATGCATCACCTCTTGAATGGATACTCCGTATAACTAGTTTCCGATCAGTGATTTTCTTACATTCTATGAACATCTTCTGTTTTTCCATGAAAAATGGAGAAACAAGAAAAATAGATTTGAAATTTTTCTACAAGTACTTATGTATTATTAGCAATCAAGTGTAAGCTACTCACATCATTATGTAGTTAGAGGACAAGCAAAAAGAACCACTGGTAACTTAGTTTCATTCAGGTTTTTCATCTTTATAGAATGCAGTGTTTGTTCCCCAGTCCTAAAGGTAAGCACATTCATGTTCTAAGAGAATGCTGTCTCTGAGATCACATAACATAGCAAATAAAATGAGCTGTGATGTAGATTTGGATTATTTTTAAATTCATTGGCTTATACACTGACAGTATTGGACTACAGGCCAGAAAAAAGTCAATCATAACCACAGCTCCTATCTTTGTCTGTGCAGCCCATTCCTATGGATGTTTTCTCAAAAAGTAAGTTATACTGAGCACAGTAAGAATTAGTCACAAGTAGATCTGCATAGCATTGTAGTGTTGCACTCAAATCATAGAAGATTCTGGACGGTTCATGGACAGGTCTCTAGTCATTTGATTATTGCCCTCAACTGGCAAAATGGCTGTACTGGAGGGGAAGGGGTGCTGTTGGTGTGATGTCAAATGAATTACTGGAGTTGCTATATACATCATTGGGGAAAACATACAGTTTATATCTAAGTTTCCGCCAGTGTGGCAAATAGCAGCTCCAGAAATCCGTCTGGAGTCAGGAAAATGTCAGGAAGTTAACTTTTCTCCCGTAGCAAGATACTGGCCCCAATCCACATTGAGTGTTTTCCATGGCCACTACTAGAGATCCATTCATAGATCTTTCAGTATTTGATCTTAGATTTTTAGATACAACTCAGATGAAGATAAAATGAAGGGAGTTTTGGACATCTGCTATATGAAATAGGAATGTTTGATCTGAGATAGAACTACTGTGTCAGATTCTGAGATCTCTTGGATATCTTTGTTGACGTAAAAGCATTTGTGGAGAGATCTGAGATGCACAAATCCACCTGCGAAGCAAGAGTGTTCAGTTTCAAATAAAACCAAAGTGCTTGAGTGAGGAAAATTATCCATTGTTTTATCTGTTGTTTAATTGAAGCACATTTATCCCAGTCAGACATCAGCACCAGAAGACAACTGGGCTAGGAGAAAAATGGTGAAAAAAATGGACCATAGCAAGGCAAGACAAAGGAGGGGCAAGATTTAGCTGCCCTTGCTTGTGTGCTAATTTTTATATTTCAACCGCCACTAAGAGATATGCACTTGAAAAAAATGGTATTTTTCAAATTCAGATATCAGGAAGAGTAGTATTATGGATTACTCAGATTCCTGATACTATTTCAAAATTCAGATTTGGGTTGGGGGAGGGGGGATCCAAAAATTGTCATGGTCCGTTATTCCCTATTGAGGACATTTACAGGGGTTCGGAGTGGCTGTTTTTCAGGCAAATGACACCACAATTGCCGGAAACCTAGTCCTGTCTTTCCACTAAAGAATCCCTAAGTTTCAAGAGATTTCATTAAGGGATCCAATTCTACAGGCCCCTGAACAAGGTGCCCCCAGTCACCCTACTTGTCTCCATTGTTACTGATGAGGTGGGCGGGAATTCCATGCTTTCTCCAGAGCAAAGAAGCCAATAGCCAAACACAAGCAACCACTGGTCAAAAGCCTCCAAACGCAAACAGAACCAACAAACCCAACATCAAACCAGAGAATCCCAGCAGAACTACAGGACATTACAACCAATGTCATACCCAAGAATCCATCCCAAAACACCTTAAGCCAGGGACACTGTTGCAAGCCCAATGGAATCAATGTCAAATCACAGAAACCCAGCAGAACCCAGGGCTAACTTGGCAAGAGCAACATAATCAATGTCAAGCCAGAGAATCCATCCAAACCAACCTGACAAGCCAGTACCAATGCAGCTAGAGAGACCTGTCAAGACAATGACACAGATATACTGTAAAAATTAAATAAAATATATCTGGGGGCCTTAAAATGATGTCTCTGAATATTCCTGGCTGTTCCTTAATATTTCTGGAATTTCTAAGGACCTAAAGAGCAAGAGTCCAGTAGCACCTATAAGGCTAACAAAATTTGTGGTAAAGTAGGAGCTTTCGTGAGTCACAGCTCAATTCTTCAGATATTTGTGAGGTATGACTCATGAAAGATCATACCCTACCACAAATTTTGTTAGTGTTATAGGTGCTACTGGACTCTTGCTCTTTTCTACTGCTACAGACAAACACAGCTACCCATCTTGAGTATTCCAAAAAATACTTTCAGTATTCCAAACAATTCCAAATATATGATACCTCAATATGAACTGAAAAATACCAATAAGGTATTTTATAAATATATGTGCAAACTAGAAATATCCAAATGCACATTCCTAACCACACTTGAGTATCCTGGGAATACAAGAAAAAAACAATGCAATCATGGGTCCCTGCGTCCTGTCTGTAAAGAAAGGTTTAATTGTCTAAAGAATACAGATGCTTCCTCCTAGCTGCCTGGAATTTTGCTAGGATGATCCCTTAGTTGAGGGGTGCAATTCTTTTGAGTTTGCATCCAATTAGATCATGAAAAGTCACACTGAGAAATTAAGAAATCGGAATCAGGCCTTTTGTTGTACATCCCTAATAAGAATTGCATCCTCATAATTTTGTTCTCAGCCTATCTGAACATCATTTGTATTATAACAAGCCAGGACTGATAATAAATCAAAATATTTCAAGCACAACTATGATGAACATACTTCCAAATGAAAGCAAAGTGGTAAGCAATATAGTTCCTGGAGTTTAACACTCTCTGGTCAGGAGGTCACATATGCTAAGGTTGCTTATTTATGTCCCTATTAAAGACTCGATCTGTGGGAAGCTGAATTGAAGCAATATGACTCACTTTTCCAAATAAAGAATGTATTGTTGTTACACCATACATGTTTTGTTTCTGGATAGTTAATATTAACAATGTAGGAGCTGCAGGTGACTCTAACAGTCTCCCCATGCCTTCAGGAAAAGGGGAGGGGGGAACCTCACCAGAAGAAATGTTTCCCTGGTATTTGTCTGGAGCATGCATCATTAAAAACTGGGCAATGTGGATAGTTTATGAATGAATGAACAAGTGAATATTGTAACTTATATATTTTGCTGCTTAATGCCTAATTATGCACTGGTATTTCACATAAAGAGGCACTGAGCAAATGGCAAGAAGCAGGCATGGGGTATGAAAGGAAGACTCAGAGCGTTTACAAGTAATTGATTCAAAGGCATTTGGCTACATAGCTCAAGACTGAGGGTGCTTCCATACTTATTATTAGTCACAGGAGTTCAAGGTAGGATCCATATATCACTGCTGTTGTTATTCATTTCTTGTCAGGAAATTGTTATTCCATTTTCTTGTCAGGAGTCGAATGGTTACAATAGCACCACAATCAGGATCGAGCCTAGAAATCAAGACAATTCCCCAAATGAGAGTAATGTCACACATAAATCATCACCTTGGACATAACCCACACAGACAACTGAATACCATCACCTCCTAGCTTAGCCCCCACTTGCACATGCACATATATTTTTCCTAAGCAAGATATCTGCCCCTCCAGCAAAAATCCACCACTTGTTTACTTTTGCCATGCTAAAGCCCTTCCCAGCTGTTCCCAAAGCATCAAGAAAGCAATAGGGAGGGTGGGTCAAGGATTTCACTGCATGTGCCATATAGCCCAAGAGGGCCTTGAAGCTATCTGAGCAGCTATTTAACTTTATCATGTGCTGGCTCTAACCCAGTTAGAGTCTTGTGCTGTCTTGGTTTGCACACACACACACAAGGTAGAATAGTAAAATGGTTCCTATGTATTGCCATTTCAGGTTGTAGGTGACAGTGGCAAATGTAGCATATTTGACTACATTCCATAAAAAAACAGAAAACTAGCAAGTTAGAGAAATTATCATGAACAGGTTAGGAGGAAGAAATCCCTAACACTCTTGGTTTAGGGGAGACTAGGCAAAACAGAATTATTCAGGAGTGTTTAGGCCAGGGTCATTACAGGAAATGGCTTTTGTCTGAGCTCTTGATGTTAACATTTAACATTCTTTACTGATGTGATTGTTGCTCTTTTTAAATTATTTTGTAAGTTGCTTTAGGACTCTTTTGTGACAGATACAGGTTGATTTTGAAATAAATAAAGCAATGAACCTGTTTGTCTAGAACCTGTCTCTCTGATGTCTAGCTCACTTTGCGCAGGGAGGGAGAGAGAGATGAATCTGTCACTGGATGGCTCTACCTGCAATCCAAAATAGCTTTCTCCAAAACCAGGTTTCCTATCCCATCCACTCACTGGGAGGTATTGGCAGAATTGGCAGGAATCAATGATCTGTGCTGACTGATGTTATTAGCTTCAGCAGTCATATAATACACTGATAGCTATTCTGTTATTAACAGATCAGCTGGGCATTCAAAAAAGCATGAAGGAAGATATCTGTGTGCAGCAAGGTGATTGTTTTCTCCCCTTGAATAAAAGCCAAAAGGGAAGCCCCCGGGGGCTAGAAGGCATGCAGCAACAACAACCGGAGGACGCCACAACAGTAATAGTTATATAATAATTTATAATAAAGTGCAAAAGTGCAATGGTGTATAAACAAAGTACAAAAGTTCCGAAGATACAATAACTACAGTAAATACAAAACAGCGGTCTGTCGCCAAGTTAATAAATTTTACAACCATACAATGATGGGCTCAACTGGAGGTGGAGAGTGCAGTAAGGAAGGGTTGGAGAGAAACAGTCCAGAAGATCATACAAGGAGTAAAAGGGACCACGCTAGCTGACGGGCTAAAGCTTCCATTTACAATTCCCGTTTCGGAGCTTCTTCTTCCAGGGCTAGGCTTATCCGTAACCAACACTCCTCACACACCCACCAGTACAGAGCAGAAATTCTCTGTACTGTCGATTGAATTTCTGCTCTGTACTGGTGGGTGTGTGAGGAGTGTTGGTTACGGATAAGCCTAGCCCTGGAAGAAGAAGCTCCGAAACGGGAATTGTAAATGGAAGCTTTAGCCCGTCGGCTAGCGTGGTCCCTTTTACTCCTTGTATGATCTTCTGGACTGTTTCTCTCCAACCCTTCCTTACTGCACTCTCCACCTCCAGTTGAGCCCATCATTGTATGGTTGTAAAATTTATTAACTTGGCGACAGACCGCTGTTTTGTATTTACTGTAGTTATTGTATCTTCGGAACTTTTGTACCTTGTTTATACACCATTGCACTTTTGCACTTTATTATAAATTATTATATAACTTCTCCCCTTGAATAGCAACACTGATGTGCTTTGCTGAGATCTCCTTTATGAACTTTAAAAGCTCTGCTGCACATTCATGTGATCTCTTCAAAGCACAGATCGGTGCTTAATCTTGCCACAGAGTGCTAATTAGACCTCTTGTATATGTGTGAACATTCAGTGCTTCAATATATAATTAACACAATATATTTTAATAAGATCCGATCTGCTACAGATATGATGTTAGACTTTGCCAACTGTTGGATCCAAATCAGTGAAAACAACCTGATAGCAGCCTAGGACTCTGGAGTCACTTGGTCTCTTGGAGATGATGCTGTAAAGAAGTCTGGGATTTGCTGCGAGGTTCATGCATTTAATGAGGCTTGTGTAGCCTTATGCACAATGTCCAATCCCTTTGGATCCTCTGCTTTGTGACAGAACTGTAACCCTTTGAAGAGAGATCCTTGTGATCCTGACTAGACATGGGCACGAACCAAAAAAAAATTAACGATCCAGAGGATTGTGGTTTGGTGCAGACCATGATCCCGAATTTCCGAACAGCAATGAACATCTCCCGTTCCCGAACCATGGATCATGGATCGTGGAGGCCAAAGCGGAGGGACGCCCCGCTGTTCCCTTCCCAGTGATACAGGAATGGTGGGTGATGCCGGCGGCTGCCGGGCCTGGTGGGGACAGGGAGGAGGCGGGGGGTCTCGCCGCTCACAGGCGGCACCCCCCATGTGCCCGCCCGCCAGGACAAAGTGGAGCGCCTTGGTATTCCCACTGAGGGCAGGAACGTGGTTGAGGCTGGCGGCAGCTGAGCCTGGTGGGCTTCCATTGGGGTTTCCAGGTGACAGAAGGAGGGCAAACAGAGCTCAGGCATTCTCCTGGCTCCGTTGCCAGGGGAATAGATTTCTGGTGTCTGAGTGTCTGGATTCCCAAACCGAGCCCAAACTCCATGATCCAGGCCTCTCCCGACTGCTGGATCGTTGGCCATGGACGATCATGATCCGCCGGGTCACAATTGCACTTTCGCCATTTTCGTGGGTTTTTGATGTTCGTAATGCGGTTCGTGCCCATCTCTAATCCTGACTGACTGCCCCAGAACAATCCTCTGCAGCCAGAGTAAGTATCTTCTGTACTCCAGCAACGCAACTGCCTCATCCGCCTCTAATTTTTCCAGACACTAAGTAGTGTGGGCGGTAAGCAGGCAGATGCAGGCACTGCTAAATAAAGGCCTGTCTAGACAAATCTTTTCTGTACTCCTTTTAAAATGTCCCCTGCAGTCACACAGCAGCTGCAGGGAACTGCTTTTTTTTTAAGAGAGAGCCCAAATGGGATCAGAATGGTGCCTGTCCCCCAATGCAGTTGTCTCACATGAAAACCACATAGGGGAGAGTTATTTCACTGATTTTGCAGAATCAGTGTAAATATTGTAAAGAATATGTGCACAGGCACTCCAGTGAAGCAGCAAAATTAACAAAATAACTCCCCCCCCCGGCCCAGTACAGTTTTCATATGAGAAAACTGCAATGGGGGAAGGCAGGAACCTTTCACGCCCCCCCGCCCCGCCCCATTCTGAGCCCATGTGGGCCCTCCTTTTTTATTTTAGAAGCCGTTTCCCACAGCTGTCATGTGACTGTGGGGAGCATGTTAAAATGAATGCATGCCTCTGCAGAAAAGTATTGCATAGAGGCACCCTATGTCTCTCAGGATGAGAGCTTAATTTTTTAAAAAATCATTAAGATCACACACACAGATACAAGAAGTGGGAAGAGAAATACAGCATACTCAAGACTTTCAGCATACTCAACACTTACAAGGATTTACTGGACTTCAAGTCTTTTGTGGATGGTGGGCTAAGCATTCTCAAGTTGAAAGCTGACAAAGGGCCTTTCTTCCTAGTCCTTACTTTAGGGGTTAAATTGGAAGGAGGAAAGTTGTCTAACTAATCAATACAAATCTTCCCATCAAAAAGGTGAAGACCCTCAGGGAAGGAAAAGACAAGTTAACTTTCCTTCGTTGATTCCCTCCTTACAACTTCCCAGACTCTAAGATGGGTGGTTTGTTGCCAAAGTACTGGCTGAATGCAAAAAAAAAAAAAAAAAAACCCTTGACCAATAGCACCATTCCCCAAGTCTCCAGTTACTGGTGGCAGCAAAAGTTTTGCAAGTTCCCTGTACCCCTTTCCCTGTATCTCTTTCCCTGCATCACCAACTGAGGGCATTCCTCTTAGGTCAGCATATCCCAGGATCATGTGTGCTCAGCAGTTTGAGAGTAATCTGAAGAGCTAGCTGCACTTTTGCCACTTCTGCCAATACTTCCCTGCAGCTGCTTTTAAGGGGAAAAAGTCAAAACACTGGGAGATCCAACCCTGGCTCTGCATAACATGAAGTTTAGCCCTGAGAGAACAAGCAAGCTGAACTTCAACATACTAAAAATAGTCAGGAATAATATGCCTTTGATGAGTTCTTTGTTTATGCCTTTTTGATTAACACTCTGAGAGCTTATTTATAAAACATGGTAACAGATCATGCTTAATTTCTTTGTAAGCATGTGGACTTGCTCCAATGTAAGAGTGATGATGTGTGAGAGTATACACTGAGAATCAACAAAAAACTATGATTCCTGTTTGGTCCCAAGAGTATGTTTCCTTCCTCCTTGAGGCCAGATGGTGATCTCCACAATGGAGGGAATCTACAGGTACTAGACTTCGCGATCAGAGAGAGAAAGTTGACTGGTCAAATGGTCTTTCAGGCACAGAAGAAAGTAGTCTGTAATACTGTAACAAGATTCATTATGGCAGCTTCAAGAGCATTTTGAATTGGATTCCTGGACAAAATTAGATGTGCACAGGCTACAGCATAAAATTCGAACATTTTAAATCATCCATTCTACTATTACAACCCTTCTGTATACAATCTGTTAAATTCATTGCACACAAATTATATTTCCATTCTTACTGCCTTGACGTTCATATAAGTCTGGTGTTGGGTGTCACAAAAACAAAAATTCGAAGTATGTGAAGTCATCCAAGGGACACTTCTGAAATTCTCATCTATAAATGTTCCCCAAATCTGAATTAAGTAGACTGGTTTCAGTTAAAACCAATAGTTCTATTATTTGATTTTAATTGTTTTTATTTCTATAGTTTGTACAGAGTACAATGTATATGTAGCTTACTTCAGGTTTGAGCTTCTTCAGTTCATCAGCCAGCAATGCACACATGCAAATTAATAAACAATTGTATGTTCTTTTGTTCTACAAATGCATAGGAATTCATATACCTTTCCATAGAACAGTACAGGAAAAGAATCTTAATGCAGTTATTCAAACACTGATTTTGTTTCCCAGTGTTGTATCAATGCATGCATGTGTATTGGTGACACAGATGGGGAGGAAGATGCCAGTGAACTAAAAGCTGTGGTGAAGTGTGCATGTTCCAGTTCCAGAACTGGTTACAGAAGTGGAATTAAAGCAGAATTCAGGCATGAAATGCATTGCAGAAAGAAAATCTAGAACACTAAAGGAATAGAACTGGGGAATCTGCTCAACCCTAGAAAATGCACCTGTTCCCTCTTTAGGTCTTACACTAAAAGCATGAAAAGCAGATGTGCAATGGACTTGCCTTCATTCTTGCCAGCTTCTCATAACATCTGAAGCCGTTCATTGCTTATTCTCATTAAAATAGTACAATGTTGCTATGCATTCCAGACCATACTCCTTTTAAAAACATTATCTTCTTATTGACTTACCCTTATTATATTTCTGTGCTGATCATGCAAATCAAATATATATTTACAACTCTACAGGAATTTGGGTATAATTAACACTCTAGGGAGCTCAAATACATGCATGTGCTACCATTTCATTGTATCTTTTCAATAAAGACAATGTCTCTGACCCAGCAAAAGTCAGCTTCCCTAGGTCCCCAAAACTAAAGTCACAACTAATTTGTTCCTCTGGTTTTCACTGGAGTTTAGTCATAACTTTAATTTAGCTGGATTAGAACCTAAAACCTCTTAAGAGTAGTGCCTTTCTTGAGAAGGTAAATTTATAATGATGGGCAAGCGCTTCTTGTCTCATATTGGAACTGGATTGCCAATTATAAATGCCATTGTTGAACTCTCTCTCTCTCTCTCTCTCTCAAGCTCACTTTCAAGAGTTCTAATTGGTGTTCGACTTGAATTATACGTGAGCATTACGAGCTAAGTAGATACATATTCTGAAGCAGGCAATTAATTACAACTTTTGTAATTACCACTAGAAATTTCCAAAGAGAGAACCATGCATTTAAAACTTATGACAGAGTTGCTTTTACAAACAAGACATCAGTGCCACAACCAGTACAAGAGAGGAAAGTGTGGCAACTCTGGACAGAGCTAGATGACCCACAAGCCCATTTCTGACATGGAGCATTGTTTGCACTCTTGCCTGCCTCTCTTGTGTAGCACTCCCAGTTCAGCAGAGAGAATCCCAACCCAAAGGAGAAAGTGGCTATATATGTTCTTAGCATACACTGGTGTGACACTCTCTTATGCTTTGGATGTTACTTGAGGAACTTGTACAAAAATGTTAGATACCATTAGGTAAAACGTTTGGGTCCTGTTAAGATTGTCTAGGTCAATTTATGAAGAAGCAAGATACACCATCTATACAGAAACCAAACTTTTTTACTTATTCCTTTTCTGTTTTTTTTAAATATTCAAGCAACATAAAACAATATTTAAAATAAAGTTAATGTAATAGGCCCACTCTTAAAAACATATTTCTTGAGGCCTCTCGAAAATGTGCTCCCCAAATGTCAAGGACCCACAGGAACAGAGAGGAATACCATGAGGAAAGGAGCAGCAGCTCAAACACAAAGTCCATGGAAATTCATGAACTTCCCTTGGCATGATTAGAAGTGCCTCGGGTTTGTACAAGGGAACCTTTGGACATGACCCACAATATTAAAAAAAACATTACCCAACTCAAGTATACGTTAGTTAGACCTCGGAGTAACTTACCTTCCTGCTTTCAACTCTAAGAATTCTTGGACCTACCAGGTAATTTTCTAAAAATAAAGTTTTGGATAGTTACACTCAAGAGCTGATTACAATAGTTAGAGAATTTGCAGATGCCAAATTGTCAATGTATTATTAAAAATGAATAGTAAGGCACAGAAACATGAAAGCGATGCAAAAAATACCTAGGCTAACTACACGGATTTCAATGAGCTTGTCAGATTCTCAACATCTTTTTATGGTTCAAAAGCTATTAGGCTTCCACATTCTGTCTTCTCTATCTGACACTAGACTTAACTACAGGGGACAATAACTACATCACAAAATGTACCCAAGGAAGGAAAGTGTCTCCATCTCCTAAAGTCAGCAGCATTGTAAATTGACGAGGCTTTCTATTTTTAAGCAGAACTGAACAACAATCACATTACTGTCAAACAGAAGGATCTAAATGAGGATACTCAAAGACCCATCTCCTTATAAAAAATGTTACAAGCCCCCTCCACCTGCCCCAAACCATTTTAGTTTGTCACATTAACAGTGAGGTACTAAACACTCTTCTAAGCCCACTGTCTTCAAAGGACTTCAAAGGATGCTGTCCTGCTTAGTAAGGCTATGATCCAATGCACTGTTCCTGGGACCAAGTATTATTGTATTCAACTATCCCATTGCATTTCTTCTGAATAAGCATACAGTGGATTGGATACCTGATAACTTATAGATCCCCCACTATAATTCAACATGCAGCTAAGATTGAAACAGCATTGGCTTGTGTGCAGCCACCCTTGCTGACCCAGCTTCTTCAGCCTCCTGCAGCCTGGGAAACTGAAACTGGACCTCAAGGTGCCAAAATATTCATAAGATATTCCTCCTCTGCTCAAATGTCAGGAATGATTTTGTTGGGATGCAGAGCATTTGACAGTATTTCCAAATGAGGCTTTGAATTATGATTAATAAAGTTCCAACTGCATATCCATATTGTATCATTTGTATCTCCCAAGCTAATCATGAGTACAGTATTATATCTGCATTGAAAATTATGCTAATTAGAACTGCTCTCAAATGCTCACCTGAATTTCCTCTCCAGATTTTGGATTTCTAAATTATCTGGTCTTGTTTCCAAAATGAACTGACACGTTAGAAATCTTCCTGTTTTTATTTCTGAAGTTTCAGCATGGCAACTTGTACACAAAGCTTGCTCCAACTTTAACTTCATTTTGTCATTTGTGTCTTTTCCACCATCCTCTACAATACCCAATCCTTCATAGGCATGAATGAAAAACTGGTTTAAAATATCTTATTTATTTATTTATTTATTTATTTATTTATTTATTTATTTATTTATTTATTTATTTATTTATTTTATTTTTAACCAACCCTCCCCACAAGCAGGCTCAGAGCGAGGTACAACATTGATTAAAATACAACTTAAAATCAATCATAAAACCAGCAAGAGATAAAATACTGTACCCCTTTCAGGACAACCAGTGTGAGTGGACTCTCCATACCCCTTGTAGAGGGAGACTGGTGGAAGGCTCAGCAACGATGGGCTAAAATTAGCCTCCACCATATGCCTGGCGGAACATTTCTGTCTTACAGGCCCGCCTAAATGATACAAGATCCTGGTGGGCCCGAGTGTCCTCAGACAGAGAGTTCCACCAGGTTGGGGCCAGGACCGAAAAGGCCCTGGCCCTGGTAGAGGCCATCTGAGCCTCCCTAGGGCCAGGGACAACCAGTAGATGTTTTCCGGTTGAACAAAGTGCTCTCTGGGGCACATACAGGGAGAGACGGTGCCTTAGGTATGCTGGTTCCAGCATATATGCACAGTTCATATGCATAGTTCTATCAAGATCTTATTTTGTGTGAAGTTATTATCAATGTGCAAAAATATGTGCACACATACACAAAAATGCACTTATATGTACAATCACATCAAGATGTTTTGTAGCCTTAGTAAGGAGTGAGGGGATCCAACTGAATGAAAAGAACTTTGGCAAAGTGTACTGGCTTCAATACTGAAAATTCTCACAATTAAACAGTAGTCATAGTAATTTAATGCAAATAGCCAAAGGTCAGTACAAAATAAAACAGATTATACATAAAAATGCAAAGGTTGATAGGAAAAATAAACAAATTAGATAAAAATTGATCAAGAAAATCAGATAAAATTTCCTAGCCCGTAAACAAGAACAACAAAAACATAAATCAAGCAATAGCCAGTTGGGCCTTGAGCACAGCTCTTGGTTGAATTTTCATAGCAGTTAAAGCATACAACTAAACCATCAGTTTTATCTCTGGACCTATGGGAGTGTTTCACCAGTATCCAATCAACTTTCAGAGATGGGATGGAATGTTGGAAGGAAACACAGCAGCAGTTAGTTCAGGTCTGCCTCTGTGAGGGAGTAGACATGTATAGATGTGCCTGGTATTGTGGCCGAGTAGTTTAACTCCAACTCTGGAAGAGGACAGAGTTGTGCAGACAGTTGGGAAAGGGCAAGGTGGTGTGGGAGGAACCCGGTGGTGGCTAGTCAGTGAAAGCTTGTTTGTACTTGAACTAGCTTAAATTTATGTGTCTCCGCCACTTTTCTCCTTTGAATGTTGGGAGACCTGGACTGCTGTTCTATTCTGTAAAAACAACCTGTTCATAAATATGTCCTCTTTGTTAGTTGTATAAAACTCCTGCTTCAATGATCTCTGAGCAGAACCACAAGTGACAAAAGGCACAGATTGGACACTTGTCTGCTTCCCTCAAGTTTTGATGGGAAATGTAGGCATCCTGGTCTTGCAGCTTCGCTCTCTGACTGCTGACCAATGGACTTTTCAACTGTCATTTGTCCAACATTCCGCCAAGCTGCCTACATTTCCCATCAAAACTTGAGGGAAGCAGACAAGTGTCCAATCTGTGCCTTTTGTCACTTGTGGTTCTGCTCTCTGACTTCTTACTTACCTCATAGCAGAGAACCCAAAGAAGACTTTACATTTGCTACCATAAGAACGTCTTGGAACTGAAGGAAAGGTTTACATATTACATTTCAAAATAAACTCAGTTCCCCAAAATTATAGGAGGCTGTGTGGATTCCTTCAGTTGGAAGAAAGGGCCTGTCACAGTGTGGAAGGTTCTCTGATTCTAGGGTTCCACAGAGACACAGGCACAGGCTTTCAGGTATAGTGATCAGTTAACAAGGCTGTAGGCCACATTTGAAAAGATGAAATAAATTCTGAGTTTATCAAAGATCATATTAGAGAGGTAGGAAACTCATTTATGGTCCTTTTTGAACAATCTAAACGAATATTCAGTCATAACGTTTGGAACCATCTGGAGGAAAATGCTGGGAAGTAGTTGGTAATAAATAATGACTCTAACACACAATCCAAATGGTATTTATTTATAACAGAGTAAAATGTTGCTTTAAGAACTGGCTGGTTGAAGTATTCAACTGCTTGCTCAAATAATTCATCAAGGCAACATACACAAAAGCCCTGACTGAGGGGCAACCAAGTTCAGCCTGCAACAGAGTCACCAGGGCACCCTGAGCCAAAGCCAGAATCCTCCTTAAACAGAAAATTTCAACTGTTTCCAGATTCATGAATTTTCCATCATTCCAGCCCCAGATTTCAACACCCCATAGGGTTGTGTCATGACCTTGCTCTGAAACATTCAGAATGAGATCAATCAAAAAGCTGCCTCTCTTGTAGTAGAATTTTAAAATGGCTCCAGTTGTTCCCTCAACTAGGGACTCTGTGATCTCCAAATGGGCCTTCCAAGAGAGGGTTTCACTACGTATTACCCTAGCTACTTAAAATTGCTGCACTAATCAATTGGAATGCCATCAACAAACCACTGGAATTTATGAAGTCTCTTCACAAAGACCTTTGTCTTGATGTGATTGATACTTAACATTTTATTTTTATAAAAGTGGCTAAGCCTAAACAACATCCTCCTTAGGCTGATATGGGTCAGATACAGCAAAACTATCTTTCTTGCATATAAAAGGATGGAAATTTTCTGTGGGCTGAATGAGGGTGGAAAAAAACCTGGATCTATATCATTAAGATATAGATTGAAAAGTACATTCTTGTTTCACCTCTGTGGAGATTCAGATTTCCTCCATCAGAAAACCAGAGGAACCCACTATTTATTTTGGCAGATATATTACTGAGCAGTTCCTGCAGCAAGAACAGTAGACATTTATTTATCAATGTTTGTACTTTACCTTTTACCTGCCAGTTTTCACCAGAACCAATTTCTATCAACAGAATCAAACGTGGCTGTTAAACCCATGAAAGCCACTTACAGATGTTTAGTGGGGGCCTCAATAAATTATATCGGTGAAGGATCAGACCAATGCTTTTTTATGTAAAGAAAAAGCTGCCAGTACTCATATATAAGTTGAGCTGACTTCCATCAATTCCCTCCTCTCTCCTTTCTCCTCAGATGCCTACTAGACTGCTCCTGAGGGGCCTCTCTCATTCTCTGGCTGAGTGGGGCAGGATGATACACTAGGATCAGTACTTGGGAGTCCCAACAAAAGGTGCCAGATCTCAGTACAGGTGAGTAACATCACACACACACACCAAGTCCTGGATTAATCAATTATTGTTTGTACATTACCCCTTTCTAAAACCTGGATAGATTACTTGATTAGAAAATTCCCAGTACTCTAGCTTGCTCAGAAGATGTTTACCGTACAATTTGGCAGCTACATACAACAAGCTTATCCTACTATAAAGAAGGTTAACCATGTTCCAGACAACTCACTTCTTACCCTGCTGCACCTGCAGAGGATGCTGCTGTGGATGGAAGACCAGAAGAGGCAGCCCATCCCTCCAAGAGTGTGGCACAGAGGGAAGCCTAGGGCAGGATCAGGTGTGGAGCTGGTGGCAATGGCCACCTCCCGCCTTCACCCAGCTGGGATCAGGAGCAGAGCAGGAGGCAATGCCTACCCCTTGCCTTCACCCAGCTGGGATCAGGAGCAGAGCAGGTGGCAATGGCCGCCTCCCGCCTTGACCCAGCTGGGATCAGGAGCAGAGCAGGTGGCAAAGCCCACCCCCTGCCTTCGGGATCAGGAGCAGAGCAGGTGGCCATGCTGGACCCCTGCCTTCACTCAGCTGGGATCAGGAGTGGAGCAGGTGGCAGTGCCCACCCCCACCTTCACCCAGCTGGGATCAGGCATGGAGAAGGTGGCAATGCTCACCCCCCACCTTCACCCAGCTGGGATCAGGAGCAGAGCAGGTGGCAATGCCCACCCCCTGCCTTCACACAGCTGGGATCAGGAGCAGAGCAGGTGGATGTGCTGGTTCCCTGCCTTCACCCAGCTGGGATCAGGAGTGGAGCAGGTGGCAATGCCCACCCCCGCCTTCAACCAGCTGGGATCAGGCATGGAGCAGGGAGTGATGCCCACCCACCCCCCATTTCACCCATCCAGGAGCAGGAGCAGAGCAGGTGCCAATGCCCACCCACCCCCTTCACCCTGCTGGAATCAGGTGTGGAGCAGTTTGCAATGCTTACCCCCCTTCACCTGGTTGCGATAAGGTGCAGAACAGGCAGCAATGCCTGCCCCCTTTTCACCTGGCTGAGATCAGTAGCAGAGCAGGTGGCAATTCCAGACCCTCACTTCACCCAGCCAGGAGCAGAGCAGGTGGTAATGTCTGCCCCCTACCTTCATCCAGCTGGGATCAGGAGCAGAGGAGGAGGCAGTGCCTGCCTGCCCACCCTCCCCTTTATAGATCCTGTTGTATTTTTTCCTGCAATGGGCTTTGTTACTAGTTGGGCAATAATTTCCAGGAACCTGTTTATGACCTTTTTAAAAAACTGGGCCTACAATTGTCAGGCTATGGATGACAGGATACAGCAGATAGATCTCTGGACCATTTGCAGCAAGACACAAGTTCTTGGTCAGAATGGCTTTTATTCAGAAATCAAATCATTTCCATATACAGGCCCATAGGACTACTCAGAAGCAAGGTAGATATCTAAGCAGCAGGAGTAGAAGTTGACAGGAATGACATCATGTGAGAGAACTTCTCTTTTAACATTCTAGTTTACTCCTTTCTCCCCCCTCCCAACCGTAAACAATACTTTGGCTCTCTCTTGGTGTGAGAACGTTTCACATATTTGTGATATCACGTTGAGTTACTAGGAAGCAAGACACAGCACTGTCCGGGAATGAGCACAAGGTCATAAACATTGGAAGCTGTTACAATCCAACAGATAAACACCTGTGAAAGCCTGAGAACAGAATAGTTATGACACTAGCAAAGTGATATTGAGCTATAGTAAGATACACTGTGTTCAGCAGAACAGAATCAAAATTGGCATGGATGGGGCTCAGACATGACAACAATGCTTTGCTTTTACCCTGAGTGGGAAATCTCAGTTGAAGTAATCTGAGTAAACAACTTGGCTGGGAATTGACCCCACAGGTCTTCTCGGGGTACCATATCTTCCCCAGGTGCCTTACCAGGTGAGACAGAATAAATGAAGTCTTGGTCTCAGAAACAGAGACAGGAGGCCACTGGGGCAACATAGATACGTTCGAGAGAGGGAAATGCCCAGATACCCTGCTAGCCAAAGTAGGGGAGACATCAAAAATCTGGCTGTAATGGCAATATGAATCTGGCTGAAATCTGGGCTGTCAGTAAAGGTGAAACTTTACCCAGAGCAAGGGAAAGTAGGTTCCAAAGAAGTGATTTCCTCCTCTGAATGGCAGTTTCTGCCATTGTAATTTGGTGAAGGTAAGCTTCTTTTTGCTTTAAGAACTTTATACAAGTTGACTTTAAAAATATTGGATCATAAAGGGAAGTTCCTCTCCTATGATTTTGCAACTGGTATGCACAATTAAACCAGTTTTCAAAGTAAAAGAAGTCACTCTTGATTTCACTAATGTCAGCAAGGACAAAGGATGTGTCATGGTTTGCTCCTAAGAGAAAAGCAATGGAAAATGCAGAATGCACAAATCTGCAGAGAATATTACAGGTACCCCATATCTAAATAAACCATAGGAAGGACCAACAGGAACATGTCAAACTAGCTAATACTAGCAGGGAATAAGCTAATTATTACTACAGCATCATCCTTATACATGGTAAAATATTCAAAACAATGTGCACACTAAGGATAAGTTCCATTTATTTCAGCAGATTCTTAAGGTATTTATGTTTCCCTAATTTATATATTTGTTTCAAAAGATGTGCAAATAGACTTGCCATCCCCCCGCCTCTACCTGCCTCCCCCTTGGCCCTGCTCACCTGGCCAGTTGTGAGGAGGCAGGAGGGGAAAGATCACATTCACAGGCACGCTTGCCACCGTCACACCAGAAAATGACATTCTATTGTAAAAGAGTGCATGGGAGTATGTACACTCTTTGTGAGTACAAGGAAAGTAAGTACCCCACTGCACCCCATTCTCCAGCCTCTTGTATCCCCTCTTGGGGCCCTTGGGGCCCTAGCAACCCTATGTGCAAAGCATTAGAGGTGTTTGAGAGTGAACTTCCATAGGAAAAGTCCTCCTAAAAATGTGAATGGTGCTTGGATCTCATCCTCCATCCATTTTATTTAATCATTTCCTAAAAAGTGTAATTATTCTTGATTTTGCATCATCTTTAAAGATCAATATTTGGAGTGTTCCCCACTATTAACTCTCACATGTTTTATTCTATTTATTTTCACAAGAGGAGAGGTGAAATGTAAAAAGATTTCAAACAATGGACATCTATTGCTGCAGCAATTGGTAATTGGTGTTTCTGTATATATCGGAAAGCCATTGTTCATCAATTTAAGGGTGAAATTCTAGCCAGCTGCACAGTACATCCTCCAGAAGCATTTGATAGTTCAAGCATTAACATGCACATTATACAAGGCAGAGTTAAGCCTCTTAAGAACAATGATTTTTTTAAATTATTTTTAGCATGCCTAATTCTGTGTTGGGTAGAGGCCATGACCTCCTTGGAATCTTGCAAACACACATCACACAAGTTCTTCCTCCTCCATCAAATCCAACATTTCCCTATGTGGACATCCATACTGAGACCATACTGGCCTACAGAGTTTTTATTGGACTTTTTATATGAGAACATTTTCAAGAGTCTTTCTCAACATGCACCTGTCATGTGCTTTGAGCTCTTAAATAAACATAGAAATGTGAAGTAACCCAGTTCATAATGTTGTGAGTGAAAGTTCACAAGCCCTATTGTTGATAAACCATGCAACTTCTCTTGGACCTTATGTGGCCCCCAGCCAAAAACATTATTGAGAATTATGCTGCTTCATGGGAACCTACAGTAAGGTCAGAACAGGGCTACATTATTTATGTTTTATGGAAAGATGTATTTAATGTTTGTAAATCCATTTGGATAATAACATTGATCTTAATGGGCTGATAAATGCATGTGTCTTTTAATGTCCATTATAATAACGATCGCCTGGAGTCTATAAAATATTCAACGTTTACTTGTTGATTAGGCTTATGCTTTGGTGGGATTGCTACTTAACCAAAGTTTGCAAAAAGTTATTAAACTCACCATAAAGCATGAAGACATTGTACTAGACCTCAAGCAAAATAAGATAATTGTTCTTTCCTCTGTACTTGGGTATGTTATATGCAAGGGCTGGACAAAAAAGAGATCACAGTGGCAGATCTATGCTCTAATTGTACCAGAACATCTAGTGCTTTCTAGGGCCTAGGTGGGTGGAGCTTGAGGTCATCCATATTCCTAAGCAAATGTACATATTCTCACAAATTCTTTTGCCAGAACTCAGAAGAGATCTTGCCTTCTAAACACATGTGTGAAGGTGGGAATTCTAGTAAGAAAAAGCTTGTAACTAAACAAGAGCAATATCGCCCAATCTCTAGCACAAGCTCTTATATAATAAAGTCCTAAGCAGTCCTAAGCAGAGTTAAACGTTCTAGCCTTTTGTATTAGTGGACTTAGGAAGGGTAATTCTACTTAGGCTGCATCACAATTTTTTTTCTGAGCAAGATAAAAGCTTATCACTCCTTTTTGTTGCCTAGGCAAGCTTTCATGCCCAGCTGAATGACAATCCAGTCAGCATCAAGATTTTAAAACAATAGTAATAATCTTTTCACAATTTATTTTTCTAAGACTCTATTTTGTTACCAATACAGAGATAGCTGAAAGAATCTGCAGCAGATCCTTCCACTGTTGCTGCAGCTGAAGCTTCACCGACACGACTGCTTTCTCCAGAGCAGCTCCCTGGGAGCAGGCAGCCCACAGGACACCCTGGGAGAAAGTAGCAGCTGCCCGCCCCCAAACGAAGCCCCCTTGTGACTCTTCAGGCAGCTATTCTAACAGGGAGGGGAAGGACCACTCAGACTTCACTTCCCAGTTAACCTTGTGAGAAAAATCTAGTGTTCTCCATGTGAAGAAAGTCACTTGTAGCTTTGCTCTAAGACAGTCTAATATGAATGGTGAATGCTTTCTCATATACAAAGCCAACAACAAATATTGAATATTTCGTGCCAGTTTTTATGGATTCAGTTTTCTATGCGCATCTTGCTTATTTTAACATTCTAATGCTGATATTCAGAGATATGGATTGGACAAAAAAGGATTAACTTCAAGTTAACAAGATTATGGGGAGGATAGGATCCTAGATACCTAAAATAAATTTAGGACTATCTCTGGAGAAATGCAAATTGAACCAGCTTAGGACCAATTCAAATATTTGAAAGCCTCTCCAGCTTTCTATGCAGCCATAGAGAGTAAAGAAGGTCTGACATGGTACATTCTCAGTTGTAGATGGCATTCCAAGGATGATTTGGAGCCCACTCTTTATTTTGGCAGATATTTTGGCACACATTCAGCCTAAGTTACTTCACAGAGTTATTGTGAAGATGAAAGGGAGAAAGGAATGGTGTACGCCCCTATGGTTTTCCATTGAGGAGAAAGTAGAGTATAAAAGAAGAAAATATCTTTTTTAATGAAAGGTGGGTCTTCAGAGAACCTGTTACACATACTATTATAATGTCATATTATGCAATGATACTGAGTTGCTGATTTTTTAAAAAACAAAAAAGCTCCCAGGTAGCAGGGGAGAAAATGGCCTTTGTGAGGAAAATAGCTGCCATGTGGTTGGGACTGAGGACATCAAAACTTCCCCACTCACCCCCTTTTACAGTAATCTAGACTTTGCTCTGATTTGTCCAAAAATCTCAGAGCACAGCAAGCTTGGGAAAGATCAGGGGAAAGCCAGGGAAACCCTGGGAGGTGCCCAAATGCCCCACAATGCTTTGGGGGATCAGGAAAAGTTCCGCTTCCCAACATTACTGAGCCTGGTGCAAATAACCTGTGTGGGAATGGCCTGAGACAGGATCCTCAGAAGGAATCCCATCCAGACACTGAACAGACCTGGATTTATTTAACTTCAGTAAGGTTACATTATCACACACCTCTGGCCGTATCCTGGAACTCCTTGAGATCCAAGGCATTATAATGTTGCAGAGGAGTTAATCTTCTGTTGCAGAAAAGTTAGGCTGTTTCCACAAGTTTTACCTGCCTGTGGAACATCCCATGAAAGACCCAGAAGACAGCTCCTTCTCATGTGAAATCATACCAGGAAGATGCTGTTATCCGGGAGTTTTACACGAAATCATATCATCCTGGCACGATTTCATGTGAGAAGGCACTGAATTCCAGGTCTTTCACACGATGTTCTGCAACCAGGTAAGACGCGTGGAAATGGCCTTAGTTTTTAGTGTACCTTCTAACCTAGAAAACAGCAAAAGAAATATTGTATTATTCCACATTTCAGTTATAAATGCATAGTGTTACCAATCTCCTGGAAGGCCTGGTGATCTTCCAGAATTACAACAGATCTCCAGAGTACAGAGACCCATTCCCCTAGAGAAAATGGCTGCTTTGGACGGTGAACTCTATGGCTTTATACTTCACTCAGGTCCCTCCCCTCCCCAAACCTCATACTCTTTAATCTCCATCCCCAAGCCTCCAAGAATTTTCAAACCCAGGTTTGGCAAATGTATGGACAGTATGAAATACACACTTTTCTTTTTCTCTGCCATTTAATAATAATAATAATAATAATATTTGATTTATATACCACCCGTCAGGACAGCTTAATACTCACTCAGAGCGGTTTACAAAGTATGTTATTATTATCCCCACAACAATCAACCTGTGAGGTGGGTGGGGCTGAGAGAGCTCTAGAGAGTTGTGACTAACTCAAGGTCACCCAGCTGGCTTCAACTGGAGGAGTGGGGAATCAAACCTGGTTCTCCAGATTAGAATCCCAGCACTCTTAACCACTTCACCAAAATTTACTACACTGATTTAAGATAGCAGATTATTTTCATCCCCAAAAACCCATGTCCTAGATTCTTTGTTGGTATATGGAAAGCATTTTGCATTTCTTACTCCACACACAGAGCAGAATAAACAAAGCCCTTGCTATTACACAATATAGAAGACTCAAGTCCAAAGACATAATTCCAAGCAGATAGACTCAAAGTACTAAGTGGCTCTATATTCCGTAGCCCTTATATAGGGTTGCCAAATTGCCTGGTTTTACTAATGTCTAGGCAGTACCCATCTGCTCTGTCAAAGGCTGTTTTGCCCAAGACAGGGGCTCTTTAAGGGATTTGGCTGGTCAAGGAAACTCTCAGAGGCAAGATAGGTCTGCAACGCAAAGCTGGTTCAATTAATTTTTCAGCACAACAGTTTAAACAAGGAGACAAAACCATTCACAATAAATGAACCAAAGCAGTATAACAACAATTGCTTGGATCCCTTTTCTGGGTTGCTGGGGGTTGCTCCTGGCCTAGTTTCCTAACAGTTTCTAGGCCCCAAAGAAACCCCTACCATTTCCTCTTCCTTTTTGTACTTCCTTTAGCCTGTTAGGTACTGCCTCCCAGGACTAGCAGCACCTGGCCACCTACTGAGTCATGCTGGCTGAGAGCCTTCACCTAGTATTCTTAGCACCTTACTTGGCCAGTTGATTCATTGGGAGGCAGTAATCCTGTGGCTACTTGTAGTTATGGATCCAAAGTGCCAATACACTTGAAGTCAGAAGAGGATCTCCTATTCTATCATCATTCCCTAATCCTCCTTGAAGGTTCTTCCACAATGGCTCTACACCATCCGGCAGATATATGGTGGCTAGTAGAGATGGGCACGATCAGCATTATGATAAAAAAAAACCTCACGATAATGGCGATCGCGCGATCGTGAACCGGCAGATCGTGATCGTCCATGGCCAATGATCCAGCGATCGGGAGGGGCCTGGATCGGGGGTGATCGGGCTCGGATCGGGGATCCAGACACTCAGGCGCCAGCAATCTATTCCCCTGGCAACAGAGCCAGGGGAATGCCTGAGCTCTGTTTGCCCTCCTTCTGTCACCCTGGAAACCCGAATGGAAGCCCAGCTTTCCTTGATCAGCAGGGCTTCCTTCCAACCACAGAGCAGCAAAGCAGTCACAAGTTGGGAGAAGACACCCAGGGGAGGGAGGGGGAAGGGGGTGTTCTGTAGCCATGGGCACTCCAATCTCATCCCTGCAAACCCAGATAGGCAGCTCTGACGGCCAAACACAGACCTCCTGTGTTGCTGAATGGGACCTATGCCATGGGCTCCCAGGCTGCGTTTCACTTTCTGCGAGCAGTGGAGTGGGACAGAGCTCTTGCTTACTGCTTGCTAGCCTTTGGAGAGAGAGAGAGAGACTGAGATAGTCGGCACAACCCACCTTCCCACATAGCTGGGAATACCAGCGTGCTCCGCTTTGGCATCCATGATCCACGATCCACGGTTCGGGAACGGGGGATGATCGGTGTGGATCGTTAATTTGGGATCGTCGCCGGCGCTGATCCATGATCAGCTGGGTCATTAATTTTTTTTTGGATCGTGCCCAGCTCTAGTTGCTAGTCCTGTGCTTTTTCCAGTTTTCATTAAAAAAAAAAATAAAGCAAATCTCTATATCTTCTAGAACTGGGGATAGAAGACAAAACATGAAGACAGATTTTTGTGTGTGTATGTGTGTTATGTGCTTTCAAGTCACCTCAGACCTATTGCATTTGCAACCCTATGAATTAAAGACCTCCAAACTGTCCTATCATTAATAGACTTGCTCAAATGATTCCAAAAAACACAGTAATAAAACAAAAATTGGGTCTCTCTTTTTAAAAATAAAAGGTCAATGTTTATCAATCTCTTTCTCAGCTCTGTCAGTAAAGTTGACAACAGCATAAAAACAAAGGTTTTTTTTTATATTTTCAGAACTGGAAAATAATTTTAGATGGTGTGCTAGCAAGTCAAAAGGAGCCAAACTGAGTGGTATGACCTAATGAATTAATGAAATTAGTCCAGTCTTCCAGGTTCCTTTGTCTTTCAAAACTGTGGTGATTGGAGAGAATTTAGCTTATATAAAACATATATATCAAAGTAACTGATTTATTTTCCTTTTATACAGTCATGTTTCAAACATGGATGGGGGAGCAGTAAAACTCTGAAGACTCACAAAACCTTTGAGGTCCAGAATAACTTTTCTGCATAGTAGTACACTCCTCTTTCTAGCTGTATATTGGCAATTAGCCATGACAAAATACTCTGTTAGCCCTATTACTTACTGATTTTCCATGTATGTTGTTATTGAGCATGCAAATATTAAGTGTATTCATGTTTAATAAACTTGGGGTGGAGCGGGAACAGCAGTATAGACTGCTGTGGGAAAGGATTTTCCAGCCGCTGTTCTTGCAGTTAAGAAGTGGAGGTTATATGAGGAGGTAGGTATGTCAGAACAGCAGCCTGGATTTACTTCAGCTGATGAGATCTTTCCATTTCTGCTAACTAATGCTACAAGCTGAGTGTGTGTGATTTTTAACTATCAAGGGATCAAGATCTAGGGGGGGTGGGGAATCACACAAGGACATCCTACAAGGGAATTTCTTCTTGCACAGTCATTAAACGAAAGAAAAGCCATATACAACTGATGCAATAAAACCCGACACCATAGGGCACGGTGCCTTCCTCCACTGTTCTCTGTTCCATAAAGGCTTTTCTGTTGTTCCAGAAGAGATCCTGAGCAAACCCTGGCATGAGCAAAGATATGTTTTGCCCTGCCCCCAATTCGGAATGAAGAGGCAGACACAAGAGTTGGGAACTAAAGGGCTGCTTTATTAAATTACAGCAACATAACTGTCAACACAGCAAGGGCCTAACTAGCAGTACAGGTCAGGCCCTGGAGTCACTCCTGGACCTCTGCCCTGACCTGTCTGGGCGAGCCACTGCTTCCCTGGATGCGAGCCATCCATTTGCATGGCTGGAGCCTGGCATGGCCAGGCAAAGTGGTCCCCCCCCCTTAAAGCTCCCCTACCTGGCCATAAAGCTGCAGGGGGAGACTGGCTTGTCCAAGGATTTCCCACCAGGGCATCTGTCCTTGCAACTGGGCCATAAAGCAGCCAGCTACTCCTGACAGACCCCAATTCCCCACCAAGGGGGATATGCGAAAGGGACTCACCAGCCCACTGATTTTCCTCAACTTTTAACCTGCCAAAAGCAGTTCCTAACAGACCCACCTTAAGCCAATTACCTCTCCATACAAATAGTGCAAAGTAGGTGAAAAACCCATTACCCTGTTGCCAATTGTGGGAAAAGGAGGAAAAAAACCTAACTAGCCCTGATGAACAGTGACCAGCTAAACCTGCACTGAAATTGGGAGAGGCAGGTGGGCTGAGCATGAGGCACAAATGAGACACTGAGGAGCAGAGCAGCCTTTTTAAGGCCTCTTGCTCCACCCCCTCCAGCATTCCCATATGGCTGGAGAAGCACTGCTGCCTCCTCCTCCTCCTTCAGGGAGGCAAATTGTAACCCCCAGCTGAAGCAGCTGTTGCTGCTGGCTGTGAGTGCTGTATTCTTTGATCTTTCCCTAATTTTGTGGGCAGGAGGCATAGTTAACAGGAAGATGTACAAAGCAACTGCTATATAAAACAACAATTAAGCTGTTTGATTTCCATAATTAGCAAGCAATTGGCAATTTGGCATAATATGTAAACAGATTTGGGAAACTTGAAAATGGCAACCATATATCTATTCCATAACTATATATGAAATTAATTCCCTCCTGAGTCCTGAGCCATCTCCACATTCGCTGCATTTTGCTACCAACCTCATAGCCTTCAGTGCTTCCTTGCCTTTCCACTCCTGCCACAAACAAGAAGTTTTTCCTATATCCAAACACCCCATAAGTATTTTTTCCCCAGGTCCTTTCCTCCCTTGGACGCTCCTTTCTGAAACTCTGTGCTTCTTCTTCCCCTCATTTCTTTGTACTTTCATAATATTTTGACATACAAAATTATTTTATATGTAGTCACTTTATTGATAGCCCATGTGTCTCACTGAGGCTCTAGGCGGATCATAAGATATAAAGCAGTGCAATCAGAAAGCATAAGACACCTAAGGAATAATGCTATGAAGACTAGGATTACAGAGCTAGAAGACCATGCTAGCAACAAACCACCTGAGGCAAGGTATACTATGAACAACGCAGAATGTGGAATTACAACATATAAAAACAATGTAGTAAGAGTAAGGTGATGCCTACAATCATCACTGAATACCGTCTAACATTTTGGGAGGCTTAAGTGAAAAAGAAACTCTACTCACTAAACCTCAAAAGTAGACATGGGCACAAATCAAAATACGAATAAAATTTCATGACGACTCAGACCAATTCATGTTTCGCGAAATGCATTTTGTAGGGCCACGGTTTTAATTAAATTCACAACTTTTTGGCCCAATTTGTTCGATTCGTGAACAATTCTTGATGCCAGACAGGCTGGTGCTGATCCATTGATTCCCTTGGCAACATAGGCACAGAATGTCTGCAGACCTTTTGTTTCCATTGGAAACCCTAAACTTAGCCAACATAACCTTGATAGGCAGCTACCCTTGCCAACTGGAGAGCTTCCATTCTGCCCTACACAATGAGGAGCACGAGGGTTAATCCCCTAGGCAACTGAGGAGATGGGCCTTCTGTAGCCATGGGAACACCAATCTCATCCCTCCAAACTCTGTTAGGCAAGTCTGTCCGCCAATCATAGACTTCCTGTTCTGCTTTATGTGAGTGTTTGTTATATGAGGCACCTCTCTCTGCCTCGTGCTTTTAGTTCCAGTAGACAGAGAGAGGGGGAGGATCTGTTGCTGGGATTTGGAGTGAGAGAGTGTGGATTTGTGGGGTTTGGGCTGGATTTGCTGCTGCTTCAAAAGAGACTAAAAAGCCTCTTTCTTATTTTCCTGTCCTTGCTGGGAAGGTCTTTGGGTGAGGGTGCTTTTTTCCCCTCCACTCCACCCCACCTTAGTCTCAGGGCTTTGCTTGGCTCTGGGGCCTAGCTTGACTGAGGCCTCTCTTATTTTTTTCTTTGTTTGTCTCTGTTTCTTCTTAATTCTTTTTCTGCTCTTTTGAGGGCTCACACTCTTGTTGTTTCCTTTGGTTTTATTTTGTGCACCTTTCCTGCCTGGGCAGGTGTCTGTGTGGTGGTTTTAAGCCCTCTCCCCAAGCCCAGTCTCAGGGCCACTGCCTGGCTCTGGCTCCTAGCTTTGTGGGTTCCGGTCAACGTTTGCAATCTTGGCCAAACTGGGAGGGTAGGTGGAAGAGAGCCTGCTGAAGTCTCCCTGCAAGTTTGGCATCTCTGGGTATGAAGGGGGTCGTTGAAGTGCCCTGAGTTCTGCCGAATCACGAAACTAATGAATCATATCACAAAACAGGACAATTGCATGGAAGTTCATGTTTCGTGATTCATGAAATGTGACAAAACATGAAACTCTTGTTTCATTTTTTCCTGTTTCATGCCCATCTCTACTCAAAAGCCTGAAAATGTGAAGCAAGAATTTAATTAATTTGCATCAGGCTCCAGCAGTTCCTTCCAAAAGAGGTTTTTTTATCTATGAGTCACTATTCACACCCCAGAACTAGTGATAGATGGGAACAGTCCAGTTTACATGAGGCTAGAGCTCCATCCTCCATTGAATGGGTCATCTTAGCTGTTCCAGCACAAGCAGTCAAGGCTAGAGGAATGAAGGCAGAGTGATCCGCCCTGAGCCTGCTGGTGTGGGGAGGGCGGAATATAAATCTAATAAATTAAATTAAATTAATATAAAAAGTCCAGGAGGGAGGGGCTCTAGAAACTTTCTGCTCTGAGAGAGATTTAGCCATGACCTGTGTTTTTTGTGTATGTTTGATTTTAGAGAAAGAGAGGGAATGCAAGCAGAGATTGATAAGACCATTTATCCTGTTGTTAGGGTTGCCAGCCTCCAGGTGGTGGGTTGAGATTTCCTGGAATTACAACTGATCTCCAGGCCATAGAGATCTGTTCCCCTGGAGAAAATGGCTGCTTCAGAGGGTGTACTGTATGGCATTATACCACATTGAGGCCTCTCCCCTTCTCAAATTCTACCCTCTCCAGGCTCCAACTCCTAAAATCTCCAGGAATTTCCCCATCCAGACCTGGCAACTCTACAGACAGGCTGTTGTCCCTTACCCAGTTTGTCCTGCTCCCATCACCACTTTTTCCTCTGTTCACCAGTACCCCAATGGCTGCTCCCCTCACTGTCATCTATGTCTCATTCCATCAGGCTCACACAAAACACGACAAGATTCCACCACCTATCTACCCACATGCACACACACTGGAACCTCTTCTGCATGGGGCAATTTCGCCAATTCAGTTTCCATACTGCAGCATTTTTTCATGACCGTCTCTACCAGATTTGCCACCATGAGTAGTCACTATGTGGCTTTTCCCCAACTTTCCTGGGAGCGCTGATACCTTGACTTTTTAAAAGAAATCCGTTTTCCAATCTGCTGTTTCCCCATGCACATTCTTTATCCCATCTTTTAGTATTGCACCCTAAAAGATTGTGTCTATCCAGCCACTCCCTCCCCTTTCTTTCCATTCTTCCCCCTCCCCTCTTGCCTCTCCATTTTTCTTTCTACTCATTTATTTTATTTTATTTAGTTTGTAAATCCAGCATAAGATCAATGCACCAATGGGTTGACGGGGATAAATCCAGGAAATAGGTTGATCCAGTGATTAATTGATGCATCCAGTGATGCATCAATTCGTCGCATGTGCAAAAAGTGGGGGGAGGGCTGGTGCCATGGCATCACAGATGATGACATTGGTGATGAAAGTGCCAACGCTCATCAGTCCTGATGCATTTTGACATGGTTCAGACTAAAAAGAACAGCACCACATTGATAAATATGAGAAGTGCAAAAGGGTCCAAGCCAATTCCATGCCTTTTGCCTTGACTTCTGGGATAGTGATGAGTTGTTCCAGGTACAGAAGGGACCACACAGACACAAAACTAGAAATCAATTGTTAACCACATTAAGCAATATTTCTACTTCCCCACCCACAGAAAACACAAGAATATAACTAAGAACCTAACAATTAACAAACAACTATTCATCTAAATCCACCCAAAGAAGCATAAGAAAAACTGCTACTGACACAATTTCCACATTAACAAATAGAGTTAGAATAAAATACAAATAATAATAATTAATAACTCACAAAGCAACAGTTCCAGTATCCTTACACAAAAAAAGAAGTAAAGAAAATTGCAGACCCATCCAAGATAGCCTAAAATAGCAGCAAAATTGCTAGTCCTAGTTTGAGCCGGAGTTACTATAATGTTTGTGAACAATCCATGACATCACCCAACTAATGGAAAGGACAGCTAGATTTTATAAGACTTGAACCTGTTTTGCTTATGGCCTGTTGGTCTGTGAGCATGAAATAAAGAATCTGAATCTGAATTTGATAAGAATTTTCTCTAGAATGAGAAAGTTGAAAAAGGCCTAACATCTTTTTTTTTTCATTTTCAAAGCTCTTAGTAGTGAAAATAGATCCAGGTTTTTAAGGTCTGGTAGGTGGAGCTCCTCCTCTAAAGTAACATGAAATATCTGAAGATATTTGAACCTTTTTTTTAAGTTAATGATAGGCTAAACAGAAGTTTCCTATTCATTTCACTTCCAACAATTAGTGAGTCAAAGAAAATATATATAGAAAGATTTTGTGACATACACTTTTAGTAAAAAATAAAAATTATTTGGTAATTGCTGCATAATGCAATGGCTGATGAAACTGTACTACCTAAAAATGCTTGTATAAAAGAAAGTCAACCATGGAAAACAGGGTTGATGACTCTCATAGAAACATGGTGATGGTTTCTTTGATACAGATTATAGGTAAAAGGTTATTACAGTTTGGTAGTGTATCATTTGTTCAGCATCTTCTCAGAATTACTCTGCCTCTGAACAGGGAGGCTCCATTTAATTATCATGGTGAATAACTGTTGATAAACCTGCCCTCCATGAATTTGTCTCTCTGTGTTATAAGAACATAAGAATTGTAACATTTGATTTATATACCCCCCTTCAGGACAACTTAGTGCCCACTCAGAGTAGTTTACAAAGTATGTTATTATTATCCCCACAACAATCACCCTGTGAGGTGGGTGGAATTGAGAGAGCTCCAAAGAGCCATGACTGACCCAAGGTCACCCAGCTGGCTTCAAGTGGAAGAGTGGGGAATCAAACCCGGTTCTCCAGATTAGAGTCCCATGGCTCTTAACCACTATACCAAACTGGCTTTTACATGTTGTCAAGTCACTTCTAATTTATGGTGATCTTATGAATGAAAAGCCCTGATGTGGATAGCTCATAGGAGCCTGATCTCATCAGATCTCAGAAGTTGAGCAGGGTCAGCCTAGGTTAGTAATTGGATGGGAGACCTCCAACGAAGATCAGGGTTGCACAGGCAATAGCAAACCACCTCTATTTGTCTCTTGTCATGAAAACCCCACCACAGTTCACCATAAGTCAGCTATGACTTGAGGGCATTCTTCACCACCATGAATGAAAAACCTCCAAAGTCCTATCATTAACAGCCCAGCTCAGATCTTGCAAATAAGAGGATGTTGACTCCTTTATTGAGTCAAGCCATCTCATTTTCCATCTTTCTCTTTTCCTACTGGCCTTCCCCTTTTCCTAGCATTATTGTCTTTTCTAGTGCATCTTATCTTCTCATGATGAGACCAAAGTATGATAGCCTCAGTTTTGTCATTTTAGCTTCTCTCTAGAACCCATTTATTTGTCTTTTTGGCTATCCATGATATCTGCGAAACTCTCCTCCAGTACCGCATTTCAAATGAATCAACTTTCTTCCTCTCAGATTTCTTCAGTGCCCAAGTCTCACATTCATACATAGCAATGGGGAATACCATAGTATGGATTATCTTGATCTTGGTCCCCAGTAACACATCCATATCCTTAAGGATCTTTTCTAGTTCCTTCATGGCTGCCCTTCCAAGTCTCAATTGCCTTCTGATTTCTTGGGTACAAGCTCCTTTTTGGTTGATGATTGAGCCAAGGAACAGAAATCTTTAACAATTTCTGTTTCTTCATTTCAATTTCTTCATTGTCAACCTTAAAACTGTGTAATTCCACAGCAATCATTCTTTAGTCTTCTTGATGATTTTGTCTAATCTTCTCTTAAACAGGTCTCAGGAATCCATCTTGCAATAGTTAATTCCATTAATTATGTGTTATATGCATCCTTCCTCTTCCCTCATTTTGATCCTCTCACCAATCAACTTCATTAACAACCTCAGCTTCTAATATTACCAGGAGGAAGAGAGCTCAGTTTTCCTTCATACTGACCCGCCAAATTTTATTTCAGTAATTAAATGATACCCCTTCTAGTGTTTTTGCAAGTTCCAAAGTTCTTCACATAAATCAAATCGAATGTTACTATTTTATTAAATCTTATAAAGTAAACGAAGTACTATACACTTTTTACAAAATATGGACTAAGGCTGAAAAAAAGAAGGGTTTTCCTATTTAGTAAAATGTAAACTAGGAATCTTCTTGGAGACTGGTGTAGCACCATGACAAAGAGGATGAGCTGTAGTCCCACAGGCTGTTGATCCAAATCTCACCTCAACTACAAAAACACACATAGGTGTCTTTAGGCAAGCTATTCTGTCAACCTCAGTCGCCCAGAACAGGGATAATAAAACACTGGCCAGCCTAACATGGCAGTAGTGAGGAGGATTACTCTGATAATGCATGCAAGTAACTTTGAACACGGAAACCACTAAGCCAAAAATTTATTAGTTTGTTGGCATAACAACCAGGAAAGGCTCTTTGAACCAGAAGGAACAGCTGCCATCAGCAGAATTTATCCATAGGATCCACCTATGTTGTAACTTCACTTTTTAATGAAATTTCCATCAATTTAGCAAGCATTAATAAGGCCAGGGATATATGAAAGGAAGGGAGGAGGAACAACAGTTCTCAAAACTAAAATCGAAAAAGAATGTTTATCCCTCACTATATAGACCCTGCATTTTTTGCCCAAGCTATCCCGCTCATCAGATCTTGGAAACTAAGCAGGATCGACCTTGATTAGTATTTGGATGAGGGACCACCAAGGAAGTCTGGGGTCACTCTCAGAGGCAGGCAATGGCAAATCACCTCTGTTTGTCTCTTGCCTTGAAGACCTCATGAGCTCTCACCATAAGTCACCTGCAACTTGTCAGCAACCCTAGTACATTATGTATTGCAATAGACTTTGTCAAGCCATTTAAAAGAAATGGGAAATAAATTATAAATATTTGGGTTAAACAGCCTTGTTACATAGTTGCATATGGTCACAGAACTATTTCTTTAAATAGTTCTTGCTACTTCTGGCAAGCAGTTCAAAGGGCACACAAGCCATGGCAACAAGCAAATAATACGCTAAAGGAATATGTTTATTGTGGTTGAAAATGAGTAGCTATTTAAAGAATGCTTTAGTACTAAAACATATTCATTCTGTTCTTAAAGGGATTTCTTTATCCTATCTTGGTCTACTTTCTGGTGTAATCAAAAGTTATACTTTGGATACTACTTGAATTAAAGGACACCCATGGCGAAGAGCTGATTTTGTCTCTCCCATCCACAAAGAAATGATCCTACCAAATCAAAGTGGGGATAGGGAAGTGAAAGAAATCAGACAGAGTTCTTTCAATCAGAAACAATCAGCATTTATCCCCTTCTTAACTATCAGAGCAATCCTAAGCAGAGTTACTACAGTCTAAACCCATTTAAATCAGTGGGCTTCGACTGGAATAACTCTGTTTAGGATTGCTCTGTAAGTAAATAAGCTTCCTTTGCTTTGCTTTGCTGTACAGCACAAGCTGCAAGAAACAAATGTTTAATATGTGGCCAATATGAACAGTGCAAACTATAAAAGGGAATACAACAAGAGATATTATCATACATCATGCATTGGTGATGCATCCCCCCTGATTTTTATATGCACACACAGAGGATTTACAGGGCTAGCGGCTTAACCTTGCCTTAACTGACATTTCAAAGATGGTGCAAAGTTGCATTAATTCTTCTTGAATGCTAAACTTGTCTTTCTTGGGCAAATTGCAAGGAGAACCAGAGAATGTTGCAGCATATTTAGTGAAAAGGAAATATATGATGTGTGAGCATAGCATTTTGTGAAGAATATATGGTTACATGCATGCAGGCTTTTTCACACATTCTGTATCAAATGCTCAGCTTAAGTTAAAGCCATTGTAATACTTGCCTTGTATAAAAATATCAAGTACTCCAAATGTCAGATATAAAATATCAGTGGCTAGAAGAAGCATTCTCTTCAAGTGGTAGACCAGGAGACGATTAAAGGCAATGAGTTTGTATGGTTTCCCATGGGTGGCAGGGACAGGAAAGAAAAATGCATCTAGGATGACTGTAGCCATGCATATTGTCCTCTTATTATGCTGTTTCCAGGGGGGATAACAGCAGGGAGGGTCTTCTTGCACTTCTGGCAGGTTTCCCTGAAACATCATGTTAGCCACAGTAGGAAATAGGATGCTGAAATACATGGACTGTTGGTCGATCTAGCTGGCTTTTCTGTTCCAGGGTAGCCCCTCTATAGCTAGCAGGGTAGGAAGTTTAAATCACCCTTAAAGCATTTTCCTGGTGATACCACAAGTTACAGAGGAGGAAGAAAAACCAACAAAGTGCAAATGGGTAAGATGAGGACTGGTTTGTTGTCCAAGCAACCCAAAGAAGTCACTTACAACGCCACAAAGGCAGTCGGACAAAGGTGGTGTTGTAGGAGGAGTCAGTACCTCCCATACCTTCCTCCTTGTTGCCCAGGTTCAAAGCAAGTTCCAGAGATGCTGCCACCATTGGGGCTTGTTTGTTTTCTAAATACACACAGTATGGATGGCAATGACTCATATCTGTTGTCACTTCCTGCAGCCTTACAACAAGATAGTATGTTGACCTTATCCCCTGATGCAAGCCATTAGAAATTTACTGTGGCTGCTACAGAGAAAAGTTAAGTGTGGGCAAGGCACAAACTGCAATAGTACTGAGGTGACATGGAAGGTGTGAAATACATTATCACCTGCTGGAGTTGGCTATGGATGCAGTGATACATGGGCTGAATCCACACACCCATGGAGCATCCCAGCATTGCACTAAATGTTCGCTAAACACCCGGAAGTGTAGCGTCTTTCTAGCATGATTTCTGTATCACGCTAGAAAGCTGCTACACTTCCGGGTGTTTAGCAAACATTTAGCGCAACGCTGGGATGCTCCGCGGGTGTGTGGATTCAGCCATGGTCCATGGAGCAGGAGGCTGGCTGGGACAGAGAACATAGGAAGAGGGGCTGGGAAACTGGAAGATGGCAAGTTCCCCTTTCCACTTTTCAAAACAATAGGACTAAAGCTAACTTCAGTGAATATCCTAATGATTCATTTGCAAGTTGCCATCTTCCTTAGCCAAAAGGGGGCTATAAATGAGGAAGAGTGATCAGAACTTGCATAACAAAAGTACTAATCCATCAAATGATGATAGATGGGAAAGAATACAAGCCATTCCTGAAGCATGGATTGCTTTGGGAGCTGAATAGCAGCTTCATAATTTTCCTTTCTCTTCCAAACATTTTTGTACTGTCAATGAGCTTACAGCACAGCTTTTATTAACTCATACCATTGGATCATTCTGTCCCAGATGCATTGTATGGTTCTAGCTGTCCTAGTGCATATCTCTGAAAATTAGTTAGCTGCAACATACCCTGCATTTTGGTTTTCTCTATAGACAAGACAACTGGAAAGATGATTAATCTGTAAGCAGTCCAACTTTTGAAAACACATCTTGTTGATTTTATTCAACTGTCATTTCCAGGGCCCCTAACATTCTGAGAGCTTTCCAGAGCCATAAAGTTCTGGGCAGTTGCTTTGTCTCATTATCTCTGGGAAAATACGGAGTCTGCATATTTTTTTGTATTGCTCCACTAACTTCTCCAAACATTTCAAGAATACAAAGGCAATTGAAACCATGCAGAACCTATATTAACAAAGACAGCAGAATTCCGTCAAAATTCTAAGTGCTAAAATAACAAAACCAAATCTATTTGATTGCTAGAATTTTGACTTCCTTTATTTTTCTTCCCTTCTTTCAGTGTTATATTAAAGAATATAATAATAATCATTAAAAGACATGATTCTGGTGAAGGTAAACATACAGCTTCCTCTTGTTGAATCAGCTGTCATTGCATTAGAACTAAGAGTGTATTCCTCCAGGAATGAGCAACTATTTGCTTATGAACCAGGTCTAGTCTCCAAAACAGATTTATATGGCCCTCCATAAACAGAAAATTTTACTATCATAAGGCATGATCCACTTCAAGACCTATTTAAATGCTTGGACTGTGCAGTGTATGGAAGCACAATTGTATGCAGATTATGAAGAAGCCAGCTGTCTCCTTCGCTTTGCCCCTCAGTATTAGATGAATACTGCTCCTGAATGTAGAGGTTCCATTTTGCTATTACAGACAATAACATTGATAACCCTATCATCTATGCCAGTATCAAATATGGTATGCAATAAAGCAAATCTAAACGTGGAGTGACATGAGTCTGCTGATAAATGGAAAGGAAAGAGCTGGACTGTCTTCACAGTTTTTAATGTAATTCAAGTGTGTGTGCCGGGAGGAAAAGAGTCCATTGCCTGGAAAATGGCCCCTAAAACTGTTGAATATTGTCCCTGATTCATACATCAATAAAGTAAAGCTACACATACTCTTGATGCCTGAGGCAGTTTTGCACCTGCCCTGCTGCCTCTGCTGGTGGCTGCCATTCTGAATGACAGTGGGAGAAAAAAATTCTTTCTAGGATTCATCAAAATCTCTATGGTTTTGCCATAATGTTTACCATAGAGTTTCTGTGTTTCCTAGAGAAGTGTAACAACAGTTTCAGGCTTTTCCCAGAAATGTCATGCCATTGCTGACAGTTGCCCTCCAAGTTTCCTGCTGATGAAAAACCATTAAAGGATCCTCAACTGCTCTTCCCTAATTATAGGTATTAGTTGTTTTCCTAATTATAGGCATTTATAGGATTGCGAGTCTCTAGGCAGGGCCTAGAGATCAGTTCCACTGAAGGAAATGACTGATTTAGAAGGTCGACTCTATGGCATCACATTACAATTGAGCTCTCTACCTTCCCCAAATTCTATCATTCTCAGCACCAACCCCAAATCTCCAGGATTTTCCCAAGCTAGAGTTAGCAAATTGCAACCTTACTTTGGAGATTAAGAATAATCTTGGGTTTTTGTTTTATTTTAAGAAGGCAGATTATATCAGTAGGGGTATGCATTTGGAATATAAGTATTCAAGATCTGACCTGGACCATGCCTATTTATTTAATATCACAAATGTTCCAAATATAATTATTTCTAATGTTTGTATATGGGCAAAAATCAGAAGGAGAATGAGGACAGTCATAAGAGACAGTGACTCAGTATATCTGGACCTGACAGGGATGCTGTCCAATCAGAACAGTTTGCCAATGTACCTGAAAAACAGGACATAATTGGTGTTTCAGTACACAGCATTTCCACCTTCTGCTAATCACTGCACCATCTCACACTTTGGGATTCTGGACAAACAGGTGACCTGTTACTGTGTGCTATTTTATGCTTGCTTGTGCTGAGGGCATAGAAGACAAAAGCAGATGCAAGTGTACACACACACACCAATGATGGCATGGCAGTGTGCCTACAGAGCGAAAGGCTAGCTCTCTCTTGCTTGGGTAAGCAGGCACATCAGGAACACTGTAGATGAGTGAACTGGGGCACTTACTCCCCTCAACAAAAGGCAGGGCCACACAAAATGAAGAAAGAATGAGGTTCTCCATCTATGTGAGAGATTAGTAATTCCAGGAGATCAGTAGTTCCAAGAGATCTCCAGGCCCTACCTGGATGCTGGCAACTCTGTCTGTGGCAGCAAACAGTGAAGAGATACTGGTGTCATGAATTATTCTAGCACAGGTTCACAAAGTTCATGAATGATATTGCCTTAATTTCATAGAAAATCATTAAAGCATGCAGTCTTTTCTTTAAACAAGTGTGGAATGTGAAGCCAGGGACACATTCTGCCCCACACCTCATTCTGTTTTTTTCACTGTTTTTATTCCAGCCCAGCAGATTTCCATTATCAAATCTGGATTAGGAGAAAAATGTGGAAAGCATATGAGTTCAGTGAGGTAAGGTACAATGAGTTAAGGATTTAGCTTCTTTCCCCCATATGCTCCTTTTTTTTGAAATATATATATGTGTGTGTGTGTGTGTGTGTGTGTGTGTGTCCCAAATCTGCCACATCAGTCCAGGGGGGAGGGAAATCACATACCAATGTTGTCATACCTCCTTGTGCCCATTCTGCAAGAAAGAATTTCAATTGCTTCTCCTATCTGCCTAGAGGCATACCTAGGTTGAGGGTACAATGCATGAGTATATTATCCATAACATGTTTTCCTTTAAGACCAAAGGAAAGAGATGTAGTATTGAGTTAATTTAACCAAATTTTACAGAGACAAAAGAGCCGACTCCAACTTGGATGTTGTGGGGTGGGGACTGCCCTTCTATCATTGTCAGTCCTTCAGCTCATAGGACTGGACTATATGCATCTCCATTGGCTTTAATAAAGTCCAGATTTACTTAAAAATGAAAGCAGTGGCAGAAAACTAATAACACAAAGCCAACTATGGCTGCTTTAATTGTAAAGGGATGCACCAATTAATATTATGTGAAGATATCTGTTTTCAAAATTAAAAAACCCTCCGTGTGCATGTGTTTATTTTTCTTTCTTTCAAGAGTAACACTATTATAACTACACAAATAATATTTGAGATCTAGGGTACACTATAATTGCAAAATAATTGCATGTAAGCTTGGCATATCTGTCTCAAAAGTGGATATTTTATCCACTGTGTGCGGACATTTATTAAAAATTAAATGGTGATAAATAATTCAAAAGCAATAAATCTGAACAAAGTTTCACAGTTTAGAAAGATTCTTAAAGAGTTTTTAATTGTATGATTAACTTCTTGTTTTCCCCCCCACTAAGGACTGAAAGCTGAAATTCTGCATGGGCATGTTCCCTTTGCATCCATGTTCATGAAGCAATACGAATTCCACAGCTTTTTGTCTCTGCCATGGGCAAGCGCCTGATTATTACTTGCAGCATATGGTATTATTTTGCTTTATATTCCTATGTATAAATACTTTATTATCACTTACAAAATGAACTAGCACATTACACTGTAGCTAGCTGGTTCACAGTACAGCCACGCAACAAACGGGCATTCTTGTATGCGCTTGCCTCAGCAAAATGCTCAGGTACAACAGCCATTATTGTAATGATAGCCCTTTCTTATATCTTCATGTGTTAATTATTAAAAAATAAAACATGTTATAAAACCTTAATTCCTTATTAACTTTTACAGCTAACAACTGGAGGAGCGTAATGAGCTTCATTTTCATTCCCTGCAACCTTATTATGAACGATATCGAGAGCAAATATTATGCTTATGCTGAATGGACAGTATTCTCCAGATTATTCAGAAGACTAAACTCTGCTGCAAACTGAGTTTCCGGCCAATTTGCATCTATGAATATGACCTGAGATCAACAGTTCTATAAGGCCACACAAAAATCCTATGGGTAGAGTTGCCAATTCTTGTTTGGGAAATTCTTGGAAGTTTGAGGGTGGTCTTCAGGGAGGGGACAGACCTCAGCAGGGTATAATGCCATGGAGGATACCCTCCAAAGCAGCCATCTTCTCTAGGGGAACTGATCTCTATAGTCTAGAGATCAGTTATAATCCCAGGAGATCTTGTTGCCAAGTAGGCCCCCTCCTCTGCTTTAAAGCCTGCTATGAACTGTGTTAAAGTTTCCTGCGTTGCTGTTTTACTGCTGCACCAAAGACTGCTTTGCACGTGTGTGCTCTAATACACGTGTCAGTTTCCTGCCTGCTTGCTAATTATCTTGCTGCTGCAATAGACTGTGTAGTTTACTGACTCCATGTTTGGTTAACTGCACAAAGGACTCTCTTCCTGGGCAAGCCCTGCCCTGGCCTGTATCTGGAATTCCCAGTGTGTGTTTGGACTGTGTTCCCCGTGCCTGCTTTGCCATCTGCCACGGACCGTGCCTGTTCCCTGCTTTGGACTGTGTTTTAAAGTGTTGTTCCCGCTGCCTCCATAGAAGCCTGCCTCATATGGGCCCAAGCCGCTGCTAGCAGCCGGGCGCCTGCCGGGGAAACCTCCAGCGAGCCTGGCTAGGCGCTCCCTGGTCAGTTCCCGCCTGGAGCCTCCCGCGGGCCGGTCGCCAAGCTTGCCCTTGCTACCGGGCAGCCTGCTATCCAGCCCCAGCTATGCCCAGCCGGCATCCATGTTCTCAGGCACCCAGAAGACCCTGGGAAGAAGACTGCTTTGAGAAGCCATTTCGGCGAAGCGGGCACACCACGTCCGCAGCGAGAGCCCCTCGCCCTGCTCTGCATATCTTAGGAGCCGCCCCGGAGAAGGAACTAAGTGCCGACCATCCCAAGCACTTAGAGAATGCATCTCAAAGAAACCTCCGCATTCCAAAGCTGATGACATCAGGACAAGCCCTGTCCGCTGGAACATCCTTTCAGCCCACTTGGATTTCCCCCTCCCTCTTTTGTCCCCTCTTCCTGAGGTGTCACTTATCACAATCTGATTACCAAAGTGGCCCATCCAAGCCATTCAGACCCTTTGTTTTAATCTGTGAGAACCACCAAGTACAGCACCAGCCCCAGGGTACGTTTTGGGGTATTTAAGCTGGTCTCTCAGACCACTCGGTGCTCAGGCCATTCCCTATCCAGACCTCCTTGCTGTCCGTCTGTGGTCCCAGTGCTGGCATTGGGCCACCCTCGCTGCTGCGTCTCTGCTTCGCTCCAGGATAAGTGAGTATTCCCCCTACCATCGTTGGGAACCAGCTAATGCGAACATCTCTGTATTTCCTATGCTATATTTCTTAGATCTTGTATGTTCTTTGTATGATTGTGCAAGCTAGGCTTACGCTACACTCAATACACGTGTTTGGACCTTACTCCTTGTCTGCCTCTTTTTCACTAGAGTGTCTGGGATCGGGACCTCCGTAAACATAGGTTATGATCCTCGCTTAATATTAATAGTTACAGACTGCTGCAGCTAATTCCCCATTATAATAAAGAGCAGTTCTGGTAACAGTTTACTGGTGGAGAATGCGGGCATAACCCAGTTCGTGTGAATACACGTGAGTCGACACGCGTGTCTTCAGCGAACTGACTTAGAGGAAAATTTTCCAGACCTCAGTGTAAAGAGCGCAATTTAGCTCAGGGAATTAAAAGTGTGAGTGTGTGTGGCTCTAGTGAGCATTTCTATCTTGTGGGTTGGCTTTTCCCCATTTCCTCCTTCAGCCAGCTTTGGACTACTTGCCTTTTGTGGTGCACCGCGAGGCCCTCCAGCCGTTATAACCGGTGTACTGTGGGTGAGGACCTCTGAACTGGTGAAGTTCCTGGCCACCTTCCGGGCCGCCTAAACGCGTCTATGTGGGTGGGATCCCAGAAGTAGGCTCTATAGATTTATATATATATATCCTGAAGCAGCACATATAAAATTCTTTTCCGCCCTCCCCCGTCTCTCCTAAGTCCGTCCAAACCCCGTTCCTGCCAGCACTTAGGCTTCAATCCCCGCTCCGGAGGAAACGTGAAGGGATCGTTAGTCCATTCGTTCGTTCAGTCAGTTTAGCTTTGGGAATCTGAAGCCAGGTTCCTGAAGCCCCGCGGCAACCGGCCGCACCGTGCTTGAGAGTTTTAAGTTAGACTCTTGGGCGCCTTTCCGCTTGCGAGTTTTAAGTCAGACTCGTGGGCGCACCTCGCTTGGGAGTCAGTGGGACTCTTGGGCACACTTTTGCTTGGGAGTTGTTAGAACTCTCGAGCGCTTTTTCCGCTTGGGAGTACCGTGGTTTTACTCCTGAGCACTTTTGCTTGGGGACGTGCAGAGGCAGTCCTTGAGCGCTGTAGTCTTTTGGTCGAGGCTTGGAGACAGTTTAACCGTTTGTCTCTGAGCACGAGGCCTGGGGACACTTTGAGTTTAGTTCTTGAGTAGAGAGCTTGAGAGCAGTTGCAGCTTCTGAGCAGAGGCTTGGGAGCATTTCTGGTTGCCTGAGCAGAGGCTTGGGAGACCCCTTTAGTTGCAGTTTCTGAGCAGAGGCTTGGGAACACTTTTTGGTTTTCTGAGCGCATAGGCTTGGGAGACCCCTGAGCTTTGGTTTTCCGAGTAGAGGCTTGGGAGACCCCTGAGCTTTGGCTTCTGAGCAGAGGCTTGGAAGCACTGAGCGTTTTTGGTTCTTGGGCTTAGAGAGCTTGAGAGCACCCTCTGAGCCAGTAAACTTTTCCTGGTCCCGTGGCTTGTAGGCAAGCTTGAAACGGGAATAGGAATTTTCCTTCTCCCCCGGTGGAGAAGAGCCGAGTGTAGAACCCTTAAAAATACCCTTGTAAACCCTAAAAGTAGAACCTTAAAACCCCCTGGTAAAAACCCTTGAGGACCTGAGGGAAGGATAAACCTCCCAAAAGGGACATAGAGAGGAAGAAGTTGTTAAAACCCTTGAGCAGCTTTAATCGCCCCACCCCTGGTGTCGCTGATCCACTCTTTAACCTCCCCCGAGATCAGCCTTAAACTAAAAGGAAAAATGTACCGGGCAAACCCCACCGTGCCCCGCCTGGAGAAGTGGCTAGTGAAGAAGGGAGATTGCCCTTGGGAAGCCGGTTCCTTCAAGGGACCCGACCCACTCCAGATAGTTAGAAGCGCCTTCCAGGACTTCTGTGACAAGGAGAAACCTAGGTCTAGCAAAAAGGACAGATATGGAGCCTGGGCACTTTTCACCGCCCTGCAGGACAGCGTGTCCCTAATTAGCAAGTTGCAAACAGCACAGGAGGAGTTAGAGGAGAGGTCAAAACGAGAGCAGGACGCCCTGCGTCTAGAAATCCAGAGTCTCAGGACCAAGCTAACCGACCAGGAGAGAGAACATGAGGAGAAAGCAGTTGAGTGGCGCGCCGAACGCGTCAATTTCATATTAGAAAAGCAAGGATTAACTACCGCCCTCCAGGACGCACAGCACAAGGCTGAGGCAGCCACCGCTCGTGCCGACATGGCGGAGCATGCAGTAATCGAGGGACAGGAAAGAATTGCCAAGCTAACCCATGCCGCCCAGTTCATGGCAGAGCACAATCATTCCAAGGTAGCTTCTGCAGACCATTCTGCTTGTAAGAGGGAGCTAGAGGCCCTAAAGCAGCACCTGGGAATGCAGCAGGCCGTAATTTCCGCCGTGCATCCCGCAGCCCTCTTGGCCCTCCCCGAAGGTAGTACCGACAGTTGGTCACCTCCTTCGCCCCAGCCCGAGGAAGCTCCACAGCCCCTCCATCCGATAGCTACCAAAGAAATTGTCACCACAGACGATGATGGCAGGAAGACAGACCGAATAGTTAAGGAGACCCGCAATTGGAGGCCCGATGAGCTCCAAGCCATAGCGGACCGCATGGGACCCCTGAACCGAGATTCAGCTATACAATGGTTTGCACACGTGACCATGTCCCAGCCCTCCGCCAGTGGCTCCGATGTAGCTCAGCTGGCTCGCCATTGTGCCAGCCCCGAAATAGTCACCTCTCTTAACGCATATATTTCCAACCGGAGACTAGCCACTCGCAGTCAGTATGGTGCCATGAAAGAGTTGTGCGCCTTCCTGTGGCCCACCAAGAGTTTAAAGGCCCTGTATATTGCAGAATCTCAAAAACCCGGAGAGGATCCAGAGGCATATTTAGCCAGGAAACAGCTCCTAGCCGAACTAGCAGACGAGGTAGATTTAGATTTAAGTGACATGCCGGACTTCGACGACTTAGAATTCAGGAGAGCAGTCATAGATGGACTCAACAGCACCACTCGCCTAGCCCTAGCAGGAGTCGAGCCCGGGAGCATTACATGGGGAGAGCTGGAATCCCGCATCAGAAGCATTGCTGGCCTGTTGCGAGAGACCGGCGCCATCCGCCATGTGAAGTCCCCAGCCTCTCGTAGGAAGGAAAGCGAGCCGATTAGTGCGGTTACCTATGCCAATCATGGCCCCCACTCTCAGTACCGACCACAGGGACGCAGCCCGTATCCGGAGGCAAGGGGAGGAATCCTGAGGGGAAGGAGTAGTAGCTTTAACCGGGGAAGAGGACCGAGGGACTACCGTCCGGGAGTTTCCTTTGCGCCTACCCCGAGTTACAGTTCCTCCTCCCAGCAGGGACCCCACGAGCCCCGACTACAGGATGCACCCATAGCCCCTTCTCACTCGCGAGCATCGCACCCGTACCACCATCAGGTCTACCCGCCTCCAGATCAGTCTAATGCTTGGGGAGCATCGCAGGGCGACCACGAGGGATACCGGGACCGCGGCAGCACGCCCCAGTCCAGGGACTCCCTCCGTTGGGAACTTTGGATGCGCCTCAAGAACATTGGAGCGAACATGGAGCTCTTCGACGGTAAGCCCACGTCCGTTCTAATGAAGGCGATCATGGAATGGGAAGACCAGCAGCAGCCCCCAGTACCTCCGTCGGCGCCCCCTTTGCCGCCGGACCCTCCCTTCTCGAGTCCCCCGATAGCTGCGGTTCGGGAACGCCCGAGCCCCAACAACCCCTTTAGAGGAAGCGCCGCTTCCACCGATCAGGGTGCAGGATCAGAATAGGGTTGCCCCGAGTCCCAGTCTCCCTCCGTGGGCATAGTTGCCAAACTAAAGCCGGATACATGGGGGAGACCGACAGTGAAGGCAGGGATCGGGACTCCCGGGGAAAAGAAGAAGCCTGCCACCCTCCTCATAGATACCGGAGCTTCACTTAATATACTCCGGCCCACCTTAGTCACAAAGGGCACCCAGACCCCCACTACAATGCAGCTCGCCGGTTTTGGAGGCGGCATGCAGGAATCCCCGGTCTGGCAGGATATCCCCCTTTCCGTTGGGAACCTGACCACCCGGATTTCGGCATGCGCAAACCGGGGAGAAGACGATGGACTTTTGGGCATGCCATTTTTCCGTGCCGAGGGACTGACCATTGACTTAGCGAACGGGCTCCTGTGGCGCATCCCGGGAGGCCCAGACTTTGTTAATGCAGTCCATCGGTGCGCAGCCCTCAAGGCCCCCCTTCCTCTCGCCCCCATCACCGGAGACCCCTGGGTTCAGGACTTTCCCGAAGTGTGGGTGACAGACAAGGCCGAGTGTGGGATAGTGAAGGGCGCCTGCGTCCTGATTGAAGGAAAGGACCCCCCTCCCCAAAGACAGTACAAGTACCCAGCAGAAGCTGAGGCAGGGATAGCCAAGACCATAGAAGGACTCCTTGAGTGGGACGTCATACTCCCGATGCAGTCCATCTGCAACGCCCCATTGTGGCCAGTTCTGAAAGCAGATGGAGTGACCTGGAGAATGACGGTCGACTTCCGTGCCCTGAATGCCACCACCCCTCCAGTTGCCCCGGTTGTGGCCAAATATAATGAGATCCTAACGGCCATTGCCGCTGGGTCCCGGTTCTACTCGGTCATAGACCTGGCCAATGCTTTCCACTCCATCCGGCTGCATGAGTCTTGCTGGTACAAGTTCGCGTTCACTTTCCGCGGCCAGCAATACGCATTCAAACGGACACCCCAGGGATTCCACTCCAGCCCCAGTATTTGTCATGCCCATGTAGTTCAGATGTGGGAACGCCTCCAACCCTCCTCGAGGCCCCACGTACTGAGCTACGTGGATGACATTCTAGTCCACGCCCCCACGGAAGAATTAGCCCGCCAAATCACCAGGGAAGTCCTGGAACTCCTCCGCGAGACTGGGTTCAAGGCAAGCAGGGAAAAGGCCCAATTGGTTCAGACCAGCGTCAAGTACCTGGGTCTGACCCTGGGACCCGAGGGTCGCACCCCGGACGCCCAGCGAATGGAGGTCATTTCCAAGCTGCCTGCACCCACCGATGTCCCCTCCCTCAGAGCCCTTCTAGGAACTTTTAACTTTTCCCGAGACTTCATCGAGTCCTTTGCAGACAAAGCTCGCCCCCTTTATGCTCTCCTCAAGAAGAACACTCCCTGGGAGTGGGGACCGGAGCAACAGACAGCCTTAGCTGAGCTAAAGCGCAGTCTGGCCGCAGCCCCGGCCCTAGCCCATCCAGATGTTACCCAGCCCTTCTTTATCCAGCTAGCAATATCAGACAAGAGCATAGGAGCCACGCTCACCCAGCAGCAAGCAGGGACCGCTAGAGTAGTAGCCTATGCCTCTCGCAACCTAACCGCAGTAGAAACTAAGTTTAGCCCATGCGAGAAGACATGCCTTGCTCTGGTGTGGAGTCTGACCCATTGGGAATTTATCATAGGAGGTTCACGTACAATAGTGCAAACCACTCACACGCCCCTCAAATATATCCTGTCGGGAAAGATACAAGACGGACAAGTTTCAAACGCTCGCATAGCCCAGTGGACCCTGGCCCTGGTCAACCGCGGAGTAGAATTCAAAAAGGAAACCACTGAACCTCCAGCCCCCTATGGCCTATTGGTAACCGGGACCGAGCACGAGTGCCCCCTGGACCCGCCACCACAGGTTGTCTGGCCAGTCACTTGGGGAGTCCCGCTAGAGGAAGCCCGACAGAACGGCTTCACATGCTGGTTCTGTGACGGCTCCTCCTTTCACGTTGGAGGCTCCCCTCGGACAGGCTACGGCGCCGTGCGAGTGAGCGACGCCCATACCCTCAAAGGTCCAGCCCGCCCCCATTCCAGCCAAGCGGCTGAGGTGCAAGCGCTTCTGGCGGTGCTTGAGTTTGAGCCCCCAGAAAGCCCACTTGCCATTTATACAGACTCGGATTGGACGGCCAAAGCCGCCACGGTCTGGCTCCCGGTGTGGCAAAATCAGGGGTGGAGAGCCAGCGATGGGAAACCCGTAGCCCACCTACAGCTATGGCAGCAAGTAGCAGCACTCCTCCAGTCTCGCTCCGGCCCAACGCAGGTGACCCATGTCAAGGGACACCAGAAGACGAACTCAGAGACCGCTTATTGGAATGACCAGGCAGACCTTGCAGCCAAGGCAGCCGCCACTGAGAGTGATCCCCCACCGGAACTAGCCACCGATTGTCCCCTCCGCCCTGTCACCACTCGGGCACGAGCCCGCAGCCAAGCTCAGGGAACCGCAGGAACACTAGACCTAGCACAACTGCAGCAATCTGACCCAGAAATAACTGACCTCCTAGCCGCAGGAAGGGATCAGACAGGGAGACTCATGATCAGAGAAGAGGAAGACATAGTTTGGGCAGTAGATGCAGCCGGCGAACGCCATTGGGTAGTGCCATTGGAAGTTAGGGCTGACTTAATTCAGTTTGTCCACGAGCAGGGACACCGAGGCAAGGATCTGACTCTGGAAAGGGTAAAAGAGGTTGGTTGGTGGCCTGGCATGCGCACCGAAGTAGCGCAATGGGTAGACAACTGTCTGTCCTGCGCTATGGTCAATGCAGACCCCACCGGACCTAGAGCTCCCCTCCAGCATCAGAGAATTGATGGACCCTGGGCTCGCATACAGATTGACTTTATCGGCCCCCTTCCCCCCACTGCTCGCGGCAATCGCTACTGCCTCACTGTCATAGACCCCTTTAGCAAATGGGTCGAAGCGTTTCCGTGCAAGCGCAACAATGCAGCCACTACCGCCAAACTACTGTTCAACAATGTCTTTTCAAGATGGGGCATTGTGCGAGTCATGGACTCCGATTTAGGCTCACACTTTATCGGAGAAGTTACACAGGAGCTTTGTAAAGCATTAGGCATCCAGCAACGGTTCCACATAGCCGGCCACCCTCAAGCTTCAGGCGCCATAGAAAGAACCAACCGGACCCTCAAGGAGGCTCTCCGCAAGATGGTTCGCTCCTCCGGGAGAGACTGGGATGAAAAACTCCCCATAATCCTAATGGCCATTAGAGGCACTACCGCAGTTCACGGGCTCACACCCCATATGGTAATGACAGGGCGAAGAATGCAGCTCCCGGAAGCCTTCTGGCTGGATACGCAGCTCCCTTCCGATATACAGCCTGTAGTGATTAATGATGCTTGGGTCCAAGACCTGCTCTCATCCATACACGCCGTCCACATGCAAGTGGCCCAGAAGTTGGGCACAGCTCAGAAGGATATGGACCGCAAATTGGGATGGGTCAGGAACCCCAGGCAGTGGGAGGAAGGACAGCTCGTTCTGTACAGGAAGTTTTCGCAAAAGGCGCATTCACTAGCAGCCAAGTGGCAAGGCCCAGTCCCTATCACAAAAAGAGTCTCCCCAGCTGTCTATCAGGTAGCCATCCAGAGAAGGACAGGAGGAACGTGGCTAAAATACTTTCATGCCTCTCAATTAAAAGAATGGAAAGGGAAGCCGTTGCAAACCGCCCCTCCTGTGTATGACCCTGGGGGAACCTCCACCAGCCCAGCCCCCCTCTGCCCAGTGATTCGCCAGATATCACTCCACCCTGGGCCAGAGATACCGTGTGTCCCCTTAGACCAGACTTTTGTAGCTTTAGAATAAAAGAAACAGTAGAATATGTAGATATCGGTGTAAATGTTAAAAGTTTTTCCAGTTCTATTCTTTGACCTCATTAGGCGGGCCCCACAGTTGGGACCCTTAGGAGAAGACACGGCAATCAAAGCCAAATAGGACCACCACCGAAAGTGATTCTTAATTGGATTGTAAGCCACATGTTCGGAAAAAATTGCACAGGCAAAAGAGATTTGCTGTGTGAAAGTGGTTGAAGAGGCTTTAGCCCAAGAGTGAATGCATTTCCAATATTGGAGACACACCAATAAAGGTGATCTCTGTATTTGAAAACATTTCACCCGCCGTGCTGGTGAAGATCCCGCATCTACGTAGATTCGGGGTCTCACCTGCCAGACCCACGCTTTCGCATGATGGTCGGCTTTGGCTTTGAGGGCCGTGCCTCCCCTGGAAAAGGTCCCCCAGATAGCCCAACACCTCTCTTTTACTAATGTTCATATTCGTCATGGTGAGTTGCTATACGGCGCCACCAGTCAGTACGCTTTAGTGCAAAAGTAAAAGATCCGCCAGTATTTTGTAAATATGTGCCCTCTGGAATGTGTTATTGAGGTGCGTTCGCCACGCACAAGGGGCAGCGTGCCTCATTTACATAGCCAGAATCCCCCGCGCCAAGATGACCCCCAAATAACCCAGACCCAGTGGCGCCGACAGATCTCGGCCGCCTCCGCCGCTTTTCGATAAACGCCGCCGAGCGCCCTCGGCTCCACTTCGGCCCTTTCCGCTAGCAGCCGCCCGCCCCACGTAATCTTTTCCCTTGCCCGTACCGTACAAGGGAAAAGAAGGGGGGGAGACATATTGAAGTTATAATGAAGCCCTGCCAGGCCTTCCAAGTGAGGGCAACCTGAAAATAACCCATGCCCGTGTGCTTTTGCTTTGTGTGTTTCTTTCTTTTAACATGAAATTGGGACCTCCCGAGGGAGTCCCTCCAAAAATTGATCCTAGGAAAAAATATGGTCCGCTGAAATACACACAAGAGGTCCTGCAAAAAAGCAGAGGGAAAAAGGCAAAGCAAAAGCAAACCATCATAAAACATACCTTCAACCCTAACCACCCCTACTTAAAAATTATTTTAGAAAAATGGAACGAAGGTCTCCTTTAGCAGCAACCTTTAGAGTTGCTGGAAACCGCTCTTTAGTTTTTTCCTTTCAAAACGGCAAGGCCAGGCCGAGCCGGACCGATAGCTCTCAGCCCGCAAAGTAAAAGCAGCCCGCCGCCAAACAAGGGGCACCTGAGGGCCACATAGCCTAGGCACCCAGAGACCCCTGGGGCGAGTTTGCATAATCCCGCCTAACGCACAGCCGACCCTTGCCCGACGCAAAGGCGTTCACCCTCTGAAATATACATGCTTCAGAAAGGAACCGTCGCACAGGAGTTCCCCAGAGCAACAAGCTGGAAGGCTCGCTTAGTGCTCCGGGACTTCTCGTTCGAGCCCCACCTAATAGACAGTGCTGGCAGAAAAACGCCCTCCCTTTTCTTTTTCCCTACTTCACTTCATTTATTTTGCTGCAACAAACTCAGGGAACCTGTACTTATATCCGCAGGTCTCCCCAGGATATTTTCACTACAGAAAGGAAAAGAAGGCCAGGAGATGAGGCACCTGGCTACTCTGTGTTTGCTCGTGCTGGCAGGCACCCTAATAGAGGGACGCCCGTCCAAATTAATGCCCTACCCCCACTGGAGATGTATCAATACCCTGGCAGGGAACGAAATGATGGTCTGCAAGGTTGTGCAGCAGAGCAATATGACCACCCCCACGGACCGTACTAACTTCCGCAGTTGCGAAGAGCAGTGGATCCGACCCCCAGAGCTTGTTATTTTATGTGTGGGAGTAAAAACTCTGTCCCAAGAACTAGTGTGTTACTCGCCTACCGATACAGTTTCACCACTCGCTTCGATTCCATGTATGTTTCTTCCCCGTATCAGGCCAGCCCCCACCGCAGTCCCGGTGGTAGACAAATATACCACCCCTGCCAATTTCGAAACCTCGCCATTTGTCACTGAGGCTCTCGGACCATACTGTGAAGTTATTCTAGTGTCGGCCGCAGTATGGAAGGCAGGAGACCCCTTTAGAATGACCATCCTACTAGGCACCACTACCACTGAGTCTGCATCAGTCATTATCACGCCCCCTTCAGGCACAGCTCTCTCCTTTGCTATAGAGCACTGGGAGAACCTGACCTGGATTGTAAAGGAGGAAGACCTAGACAAACACGGCCCACCCGATTGGATACTGGTTCAACAGACGCCCGAATGCCAAACCAAGCCCCTAGTAGAGAAATTTCACCGGCTTGGGCTGCTCTTTGTAAATTTGACTCACGAACCAGGCAATTACTCCCTGCTGATCCGGACCCAGGAGACCCACACCATCCAAATTGACCCTTTGATTGTTAGCAATGAACAATTAAGCCAAGGCGGCACGCATATAGTGGGCTCCCATGTTTTGAAAACTGACATTCGAGAGAGAGTTCTAGTCCGCCCGCAAATGTCTTTAAAAGAGATCCGCATAGACTTAGCTGAGCTAAATATAACCCAGAGGCTGCCGCAGTGCGCTCCCTATCTGGAGGCCGGTAGCAAGGGTTGGAATGCATGGCTACAACTGTGGATCGATCCCTCCCCCTCTCTCTCGCGTGCCAGACGAAGCATTGCCGACTGGACTGCTCCTGCAGCCGGAGGCTTAGCAATCATGGATTCGGTCAATATTGAGACTCTCGCTAATAAGTTTGCCCATGTCACGACTAGCATCTCTGACTTAGGTAAACCAGTGGTGCAGTCCCTAAATTCCATTTCGAATGGGCAACACGAGATCAGCTCCATTTTAGTTAACTGGGAGAGTCAAATTGAAAGAGACTTTTCTCTGCTGCTCAAAGGAACACAGTCTGTGGAACGCAACGTGTCAATAGCCATGGCATGTATGCAAGCCCAACAATTAAACCAGGCTGTGGCCATGGGGCTAATTCGGCAAGCCACGGATGGGCACTTGCCCCTGGAAATTAAAAGATTGATTATGCCCAAATTGTCACCCATAGAACTGGAGCTTGAATCCTGGTGGTCTCTCGTAAATTCCTCATTCTCGCCGACCACCCAGGAGCTTAAATTATTTTTATTAACGGCCAGTGCGCACGAGTCATTCCATGTGTATCCAGTCGTGCCTCTGGGACTCCAAGTCAGCGACACCGAAGTCCTCTACGCTCGCCACCCCGACCATTGGGCCCGCTTCACCCCGACCGGATGGCAGCTCGTCAGCCTCCAAGGGTGCCAGCATCGAGACCAGACCGGCTTCATTTGCCAGGACCAAGCCTTTGCACCTCATCACCCCTGTGTAGCCCCGCAAGTCGACGCCCTCAACGAGTGCTCTTTTGAGGTCGTCCGGGAGAATAGCTCTGCCGTGGTCTACCTTGGGAAAGGATGTGCCTGCGTGCGAACGGCCTGCGACTTTGTGATCCTGAACTTGTTCCAGCTCAAGCCCGTGATCCCGGGAGTCAATCGCTGCTTCTGCAACCTATCTTCGGTGGCAGCCTGCGACTTCACCTACACGGTACCGGTCTGGACCCAAGAAGAGATCCTGGTGGCACCCTCCATCTATCGACATGTGAAGCCCATCTCCCTTGGCATCGGTCTGGAGTTAATCCATGAGCTCCTGGCCCACCCACAGCTCCACCGCACCCTCCAGAGCATCCAGAGGGACGGGGACACCACTGCTTTGGTTGTGTCCCACAACGGGAAGGAGATTTTGGATCTTGTCCAGCGGATTAAGACCACCGGAGAGCACTCGTGGTGGGAAACCCTCTTTGGCTGGAGCCCCACTGCCACTGGAATTTACAATTTGGCTCTGCACCCGATCGTTGTTATTTTGGCCTTCCAAGTTTTGTTGTGTGCCTCACTGCTTTATTTGGGCTGTTGGAGCCGCCGACAGCTCCAGCAACTCCAACTATCCTACCGTTTGGACCATTACAACCCCGACCTCCTCCTGCCCTAATGGTTATTCTTGGCGCCCTCCTTTAACCCTTGGTTGTTTTATTGCTTGTGCTGGTATGAACTATGCTTGTATTTTATTATGTGTACGGATCCTGAACCAGCCCCATGGACGCTCTGCTGCCGGACACCGCTCCGAGGCCCTCTTGTGGACTAGGGGGGGACATATTTCTCTGCCTCTCAGCCCACGGCCCTTCTCCAAACGACCGCCAGCAGCGCCACCTCCATGAGGACTAGAACTGTGTGCCTGAAGCCCTTCTCGCCGCCTGCCGACCCTGCTCTGCGGATTGACGCAGACAGCAAGGGGGGGTGGAAGTGTGTTTTGGAGCACATGGACTAAGTTTGCTTGTTCTTGTATATATGCAACCCAGTCCAGCAGCTGTACTGCGGACTGAGCCGTCTGTGATCTTTGTAGCTCTATTGTTTTATGAATTTCTTTGCATTGCTTTCATGAATTTTACTCCCATGAATTTAGCCCCGAACTAGTCCCTCCCTCTATCTACTGCAAGTGCGCCCATTAACTTTATCCCTATGAATTTGATTTTAACCTTATGAATTGCCTTTTTAACCTGACTCCCTCCGCCGAGGTAATTCTAGCCTATGTATCATTTTATGAATTTGGTTTTAACCGGGACCACTCCTGAACGGTCTCTTTTAAAGGTTATTCTATTCCTGATTTTAAACTCTATGAATTTGGTTTTAATCTGACTGTATGAGTTGGTCTTTTAATTGAGAATTCTATTTTTCTGACCCCCTATGAGCCCTTCCGCCGCTTACCCTCATGAATTGTTTCTCCGCACTTGCTTTTATTGCTGCTATCTCTATGAATTGGTTTTAACTCTCTAGATCATTGCTTTTATCCTATATAGATACCTGTATTTATGTTTTTAACCATTTATGAATTGCTCTACCCTCTATGAATTGATCTATGCCTGACTTGCACTTTCTTATATTCCCTCACCTATGAGCTTTGTTTTAACTTCCTATGAAGTAGCCTGCTTTTATTCTTACGTTCATGAATTGTATCCATGAATTGCCTTTGCTTTTAATTCTATGCCTATGAATTAATCCATGTATATGAATTGCTCCTGGTTTTTAGTGCTTTTAATTCACCATGAATTATGTATGAATTACCTTCATCCATGAATTGATCAATGTACCCAAATATGAATTGTTGTTGTTTATATGCATGAATTGATCATTGCTGCCTACTACTATGAATTGCTATTACTTATGAATTATTGCCATTTGTTCTGACGATTGCACTTAGCACACCCCCTGGTGTGAACCCAGAGACCTGCAGCCCATTGGCTGATCTAAATTGCACTTATTCGGTTAGGTGGTTCTCCAAACTAAATTTCCGAGTGACGCCTCCTCCCCCTTCCCTTCCCACTCCTTCTTCGCTCGAAGCTCGACCACCGGACATTGCCGACCACCTCGCCTTTGAAGTCAAGTTCGGAGACCCGCGCGCCTGACGTCCCGGGGTCTCCGAGGGGGGGAATTGTTGCCAAGTAGGCCCCCTCCTCTGCTTTAAAGCCTGCTATGAACTGTGTTAAAGTTTCCTGCGTTGCTGTTTTACTGCTGCACCAAAGACTGCTTTGCACGTGTGTGCTCTAATACACGTGTCAGTTTCCTGCCTGCTTGCTAATTATCTTGCTGCTGCAATAGACTGTGTAGTTTACTGACTCCATGTTTGGTTAACTGCACAAAGGACTCTCTTCCTGGGCAAGCCCTGCCCTGGCCTGTATCTGGAATTCCCAGTGTGTGTTTGGACTGTGTTCCCCGTGCCTGCTTTGCCATCTGCCACGGACCGTGCCTGTTCCCTGCTTTGGACTGTGTTTTAAAGTGTTGTTCCCGCTGCCTCCATAGAAGCCTGCCTCATATGGGCCCAAGCCGCTGCTAGCAGCCGGGCGCCTGCCGGGGAAACCTCCAGCGAGCCTGGCTAGGCGCTCCCTGGTCAGTTCCCGCCTGGAGCCTCCCGCGGGCCGGTCGCCAAGCTTGCCCTTGCTACCGGGCAGCCTGCTATCCAGCCCCAGCTATGCCCAGCCGGCATCCATGTTCTCAGGCACCCAGAAGACCCTGGGAAGAAGACTGCTTTGAGAAGCCATTTCGGCGAAGCGGGCACACCACGTCCGCAGCGAGAGCCCCTCGCCCCGCTCTGCATATCTTAGGAGCCGCCCCGGAGAAGGAACTAAGTGCCGACCATCCCAAGCACTTAGAGAATGCATCTCAAAGAAACCTCCGCATTCCAAAGCTGATGACATCAGGACAAGCCCTGTCCGCTGGAACATCCTTTCAGCCCACTTGGATTTCCCCCTCCCTCTTTTGTCCCCTCTTCCTGAGGTGTCACTTATCACAATCTGATTACCAAAGTGGCCCATCCAAGCCATTCAGACCCTTTGTTTTAATCTGTGAGAACCACCAAGTACAGCACCAGCCCCAGGGTACGTTTTGGGGTATTTAAGCTGGTCTCTCAGACCACTCGGTGCTCAGGCCATTCCCTATCCAGACCTCCTTGCTGTCCGTCTGTGGTCCCAGTGCTGGCATTGGGCCACCCTCGCTGCTGCGTCTCTGCTTCGCTCCAGGATAAGTGAGTATTCCCCCTACCATCGTTGGGAACCAGCTAATGCGAACGTCTCTGTATTTCCTATGCTATATTTCTTAGATCTTGTATGTTCTTTGTATGATTGTGCAAGCTAGGCTTACGCTACACTCAATACACGTGTTTGGACCTTACTCCTTGTCTGCCTCTTTTTCACTAGAGTGTCTGGGATCGGGACCTCCGTAAACATAGGTTATGATCCTCGCTTAATATTAATAGTTACAGACTGCTGCAGCTAATTCCCCATTATAATAAAGAGCAGTTCTGGTAACAATCTCCAGGACCTACCTGTTGGCAACCCAACCTATAAGTCATACAGTCTAACCTCATAACTAAATGCATTCTGAATCATTCAGGGCAGAACCACACACTGAAATACTGCATGGCATAGCCCCCCGGCCCAGGCCCACCCTACTTCAGGTACCCTGTCTTTTAACGCATATTAAAAAAAAACCTCTCTGTGTAAAAACAACGAATATGCTAACTTTCTAAAGTCATAGCACTTGAAGTTAGGGATACGTATTCATTTTAAATTAAATGGGAAAATGAACAGGAAAAAGAATCCATTCCATTGAAATGAAAATAAATGGTAATTGAAATGATTGAATTAATCCTCTTATGGTTTGCTTCCGTCGATTTTAAAGGGAAGCACATTTCGTACCTTAACTTCATCCAGTTTGGATGAAAGTTCAAGGATTGTACTTGAATTCCAGATAATTAGGAGAAGGGATCTCAGTCTTACAAAAAAATTAACACAAACACTCATTTTTTTTAAAGAAGTAGATATACTATAGCATCTAGAAATGTAGAGAGAGGAGATATTTGTACCACTAAGGAGAATTTCACATAAACAGGAAGCAATTAATTTCTACCATGGTAACAAAAATGCAAAGCATGCATATTGGATGAGGGATACGCTTCTGGGTATCAGTGTGTGTGGACAAGATCTTGGGATGTGGGTGAATGAGAAGCTACATATGAGCAGTCAGTGTGATGGAGCAGCGAAAAAAGCGAGAGCAATCTTGCGGTGCATCAACAAAGGCATAACATCCAAAGAGTAGAATGTCATTGTCCCAGTATATATCAATTTAGTCAGCCCCCACCTGGAGTATTGTGTACAGTTCTGGAGGACTCACTTTAAAAAGGTGCAGAGGAGAGCAACCAGGATGATCAGGGGCTTGGCAACCAAGCCCTACGAGGAAAGACTGAGGGACTTAGGAATGTTCAGTTTGGAGAAGAGTAGGTTGAGAGGAGACATGATTGCTCTTGAGAGGAGACATGATTGCTTTAAAAGGCTGTCACTTTGCCCCCCTCAGTCAGAATGAAAAGGCAAGGAGGGTTGCTTTATTAAATAACAACAACATAAATGTCAACACAGCAAGGACCTAACTAGTGTTACTGGTCAGGCTCTGGGGTCACTCTTGGACCTCCACCCTGATCTGCCTGGGCGAGCCACCTTTTGCCCTGGGTGCGAGCCATCCATCATATGGCTGGGACCCAGCCTGGCCTGGCAAGGTGGTTCCCCCTTAAAGCTCCAACCCCCTGGCCGTAAAGTTGGGAGGAGGACTGGCTTGTCCAGGGGTTTTCCACCAAGGCATCTGTCTGCCACTGGGCTGTGAAGCAGCCAGCCACTCCTGACAGACCCCAATTTCCCACCAATGGTAATATGCCAAGTGTGCTCACCGGCCCGCTGATTTCCCCCAACTTCTAACCTTCCTAGGGAGTAACCAAATGACCCACCTGAAGCCAATTACCCCCCTCCCATATCAACAATGCAAGGTAAGCAAAAAAAAACTCCTCCTGAAAAGGCCAATCCTGGGAAAGAAGAAAATTTTTACCTGGCCCCAATAAATGGCAACCAGATAAACCTGCACTGAAATAGGGTGAGGTGGGTGGGCCAATCATGAGGCACAACTGGAATGCTAGGGGTGTAGCAGTCTTATAAGTCCTCTGTATCTGCTCACCCAGTGTACCCTGGATGCCTGGGAAAGCCACCTCTGCCTTCCTCTCCTTTGAGGAGGTGAATCCCAACCCCTAGCCAAGCAGCTGTTACCACAGCTGGGAGTGCTGCATTGCCCCACTAATCAGAATGAAGAGGCAGACATGAGGCAGAGTGACCTTATAAGGCCTCTGTCTCCACCCTCCCCCCAGCATTCCTCAGATACCCAGGATAGCCCCCATTGCCTCCCCGTCCTTCAGGGAGGCAAATCCCAGCCCCCCACCAAGCTGCTATTGCCGCAGGTGGGAGCACCACATAGGGGATGGAAGGGAGCTGTTACTTTTGGCATCAGAGGTTAGGAACTGAAACAATGGGTTTGTTTCAATGTCTCTCACTCCATGTGTATGAAATAGCAGGTATGCATTTACCAAATGTGGTGAAAGCAGCTCTCACCAGTAAGATATGAAGTAAGGATAAAGAAAGGGTAGGAGACCCATTTGTTTTCTCTGTAATAAATGGAAGAAAGAAAAAGTGATAGCTGGAGCTAAAAAAACTTACTTTGTTTCATGTTTGTACAGATGAGAGATAAAGTAGTAATCAAGCAAAAAAAACAACCCCTCCATTCAAATTGAACTTGCATCACAAATTACAAGCAACATTTGATACATTATTTTTTTTGATTACTTGAAATTCTTCTAAGTTTTTTTTTTGCACCTCTTTCACAGAGGTGTCCCCCTTGCCCACTCACTGTCTTCCTAACAAGTGAGCACATTTGGATTTTTGAAAATCATGAGTAGATGCCACCACAAAATGGTTGCGATCACAAAATGGCTGTCATGTGGTGCCAGGGCCATTCATAAAATGTTGGGAGGGTACATGCCAAGCATCATCCTATGATGGAGGTAGCCGTTTCTGAATTGGTGCTCCCCGCAGGCACAAAAGCAATGCTTTGTGGGTTTTCTGAAGCACCTCCTGCTTCAGTTAGACATGAGAATATCAGCATTAGCTCTTTTTCACTGAAGAAGTACTTTGTACAAGAAGGTAATAGACACCAGAAAATCTATGAGTAAGTGCCATGGCTTCCAGCTGAGGATCACTGGCCTAACCCATTTGACAGAAAGAAAAAGTTACAAAATAGATAATTTCCTTTGTTGCTTCAAGTTTGATGGGACAGAGCTATGTTGCTTGTGTCACTAGGATTCCAGTCTGTGTATTTTGCCAGACTGAATCCTAAAGCTTATTGATATTTATTGAGTGTTCAAAATTGGATCACATGCTGTGTACATTTTCACACTGCAGCTTAGAAACTGAAGATTACTCCAGTAAGTACTCTGAGCATGTACCAGCATAAGCAATGACAGTAACAAGACAGGTATAAACACATCATATATATTCAAAATGTAGTTGTTTATAAAGCAAGCATGAGATGTCTAGATGATCTGAGGCATAAGTAAGCCCAGCCAGATAATAAGTTGTTTGCCTATAGCAGTAGCAGCAATCTGCCCAGCCACCATGTGGAATGTAGCCATTGCACAACTGCTACCATATTTGAAATATTTCTTATTGGTAGCAGTTTATCAATTTGAGCAAGTAAAGTGCTGAACTGAAGAGGAAACCGTCATTGTTGTTTAAAAGGTAAATTCTATTTTAGAAGTGCCTATTTGCCAAACTTGAATCATCCCTGTCCAAAAAGCGCCTCCATTTTCAGTCATTTTTCTCATTGCACATTCAAACTTGTGTCACTGTAGTGCTTTGCACCATTTTCAGATTTATGTTGTTAGTGTATTTTTATCCCACTGTTCTCCCAGTCGAGACCCAAAGCAGCTTACAAAAATTACAATATAAATACATTTGAATAAAACACAATATAAAAACAAATGACTTTGTCCCTAGTTCCTCAGAATCAAACTATGTGACGGGAAGTCCACATGCAGCAGGAAAATCCACATGCAAGATTAGCTGAGTTCACGGGCAGACACCAATGGTATACAAAGTCTCAGCTCAAGATCTCAAAAGGAGATTTGCTTTTTACTATGTGCCTTATAAAATTGAAAAAAGTAGCAGTGAGATGGATGGCAGCAGTAGCAGCAATTAGAAAATAGTAAAACAGGCATTCATTTTATCAAAGATGTATCTGAATAGCAAACCTGATTTGCAGCTGGCAAGCAAGATGTGAGCCAAACCAACAGGTGCTTGAACATGTATATTTGAGGAGATATATCTGTCATTCACATTGTGGTGAAACACCAGTGTACACATGACATGCACAATTGTGGCATAAAGCAAAAAAAGCAGCAATGGGACTTTGTCCTTTCACAGAATTATTCACATGAATCTTATGATCAGTAAGTCAACATTGCACATAAATAGTAGGTAATCCTCAGGGTACTATGAAGATATGCAAGGGGTGGACAAAGGCAATTGGAGACAAGAGTGGAGGACAACAAATTTCTTGCACACATGAAAACTATCCATTTCAACTTCCTCATAGAATGAGAAATGATGTTAAGAAGAACATGGAGTGTGTAGCTTAAGGATGCAACATGAGAGGGGGAAAGAGGACTTCAGGCTGCTTTGGGAGTAACTGAGGAGATATTTCTAAATGCTAAATTCAAAGCTCTTTATGTTTATTTCCCTGTAATACATCCTTGTTTGCTTTAACTACTAGATGATTGAGAACTTTAAAAACACAGTTACCTGTGAAATTTCATCTTGCATGCGTCATTTAAAGTGGAACTCTGGAAGGGACTGAAAAAATAGTCTTTTAAAATTACCACAGGGAGCAATACTATATTAACAAAGAAATGGACTAAATGACCTGTAAGGAATTTTCCATCTTTTACTTTGTTACTAAAGCAACTTTTTTTTTAATTAATGTACTTTTCAAGTAAAATCTGGTCCCCATAGAAAAATAATTAATGGAAGCAAGAGAGAGCTAAGCAACAAATATGTTATTGTTAACATTAATCTCTAACTGGGAGGAAAATTATATTTTTTTTGTTAATGATTTTTTTAAAAGCTATATTTCTTTTATAACTGAATTTTCAAGGTAACCCCTGCAACGAAGTTAGTGAAACCAATGCCTGAAAAAAGGTCCACTGTGTCAAAACCTGGGTGAAAATGAAAGGCAACGACTGAATTCCAACTAGTGCAACCTTATCTCATACAAAGTATAAGCATCAGCAAAGACACCTAAATATTATAAGGTGAACAAATTTTCTCTACTTTGGTCAGATTAAATATCAAATAGTCAGTAAAAATAAAGTTATTGTCACTTCTTGAGAGAGGTGGGGGAGGGAGGAAGTTATCTAAAATACCATAATTCATGAAGCTGGCATGAGAGAAACATTTTTAAAATTGTTTTCCAAAGATAAAACTTCACAGGTATTCTATAAGAAAACATATATATCTTTAAAAATACATACAGAAGGCAAATGTTTAAAGTATATGGTATGTTTTCCACTTTATTCTGTGAAGTAAGAGTATGGACCAAGAAAATTCGTTTCAGTTTCCATTCCAAAAGTTCTGGATTAATTCCATTCTATTACTCTTTGTTCTGTCTGGGGCAGTGCTGGCTCAAAACTGATCATTTTGTTTTTTGTTTTTTGTTTCATTTTCATGAGTTTCAGCCCATTGCACAAACTTTGGCCACATGTGCGCAGATGCACAGTTCTTTTCATTGGGGTAGGGAAACAAGTCTCTGGGGCAGCTGTTTTTATACTCAACAGCATGAGTGCACACCTGCATGCATGTTGCCAGCCATGATTTGCATTGTGTGTAATAATGCAGAGAAGGGACAGCAATGGTAACACCAGTTTTGATATCAACATGTCATCTGCTGCTCCTCCCCCTGGTGCAAAGCAAATCTTTTGCAATTTGATTCCTATGAGCCACTCAATGCCAATACCATTGTCCAGGAAGGGCTGAAAAATGCAGTAAAGCACACTGTGCATGTCCCCTTCCCGCCAACAGAATTAATGCTAAGGGCTCAGCCTCCCCTTTTGGATCCAACTGGTTGCATGATTGATGAGTGCAGACAGAACGGCAAGGAAAACAAAATACTGTCAGGTGGCTCCTTATTGCCTGGCCGGCCTGCCTGGCCTCTGCACAGTAAGAATTGAAATGAAATGCACAAACTTTTTGGTGGGGTGGGGAGGAGGGTGTTACAACCTCATTTCCCAAATTTGTTCAGCTGTTCCGGAATTCACTTTAACAAGCCAAACCTTTTTTTCTGCATGTATTTTCAGCTCTCTTTTTTTGTCATGCACACCCCTACTGTGAAGCTAATGAGCTATACAGATCTAGATCTCTGGAAATATATAATGACATGATTCATACATAAAGAGAAACCACGATTTGCTGTTACGTGGATGAGGAATCCTCAGGTTTATGCACTTCCTTCTCCCTTTCCTCTTCCCTATTCCTACATGCAGGGTGATCTACACCATTATATTCAGAGAGACAAAGTAGAGCTTGCGACATCCTTGAAAATCAGACTTTTAAATTTTGTCTTCCCAATACATTGTTATCTCCCCATCCTCCACGATGCTCAGGGCAGTATGCCTGGCTGTTTCTCCTTTCCCCATTGTATTCTTGTAACAAATTCTAGTTTAGTCCTTGTTTGGATCCTGATTTAAAAGGAAAGGGAAGACCATAATGTTCAAACTCTGACATAAAAGTAAACTGGTTTACCACAACAGCCAAAAATATCTAATTTTCTGACCACATGGCAGGGATGGGGAGGTTGTATGTCCCTGAAGCCCTCTTCCTACTCATTCAAATTGCTATTAGCCTCTACATGTCTGAACCAAGCCACAAGCACCCTTGAATGAGATCCAAGTTCAGCAAGGGGACATTAGTCAATTAAAAAGATACCTATTTTTTCCTGCTTTTAGCAAAACTATTGAACATTTTCATCATCATTTGTATTTAAAAAAATTTCCTCCTTTCATGGACCACCTAGGTTTTCCAGCAAATAAAAGATTGTTTTATTGTGTTATTGGATTTATAATTATGATGTGCAGCACAGTGTGATATGAAAACAGAGGGGTATCTATTAGCTGAAATAACTAATTATCATCACTTACTATTATTACCTAAAATTTTATCCAAGTCTCTCAAGTCTCCAGAACTGGTTTGGTACTCTCCCAAGAACAAGCTCCCTCATTATTTTGTGGGGAAATTTTGTTTCTAATACAGCCAAGAACCACATGCAAACATGCCTTCTCTGAATATGGGATTTGGCATTTCTAGCTGGAATTGTAGCCAGAAACTAGGAAAGCAAGTACCATGAAAATTCAAAGTAATGAGAATGAAGGAGGAAATTTTTCTAACTTTCACAATCATTAATATATCCGTGCAGTTTAGCTTTCTGACCCCTCCTTAAATACTGCCATCTACCTTAAACCTCCTTTCACAGGTTGGGGAGTTCTCAGGTAATTAAGGGCATCAGAACTAGAGATGGGCACGAACAGCAACATGAACAAAAAAAAAGCCACGAACAAGCCCAATCTGCTGTTCATGAACAAGCTGTTCGTGAGGCCCCATTCTAAATGAACAGGTGGTCATTGCAGGCCTCGTTCACTGCTTTTCGTCAAGCCAGACAGTCTGGCACCTGCAATCAATTCCCTTGGCAACTTAGGCAGGGATTGTCTGAACTCTCTCTGAACTCCTGCTGTTGCCCTGGAAACCCCAATCTAAGCCCAATTTAGCTTGATAGGCAGGTCTGCCTTTCAAGTGTGGAGCTCCAAATTTGTTAAAAGGGAACAAAGGCCAGGGGGGAGGGGGGCTCCCAGCTCTGGCTTTGGAGAGGTAGAGACAGCTGCTGTAGAAATAGTGCACTGGAGCTTGATTTTTCTTTGTGTGTGGTGGGATAGGGATCTACCCCTTCAAGTTCCAAGGCTGCTGCCAGGCTCTGGGCCAAGCTATTATTTATTATTGGTACCTTTCCTGCTTCCTGCTCAGGTAAGGTTTCTGGGAGTGGTGCGGTAGGTATCTTTGACTTGGATGATGGCTAGAGGAGAGCCTGCTGGCCCCCATGAACAGCCAACCACAAACATGTTCATGAGCAGGGCCATGTTCATGGTTATTCGTGAGTCCCTGTTCATGGATGGCAATGAACAATGAACATCATATTCATTTTTTCCTGTTCATTCCCATCTCTAATCACAACATGCAACTTCTCATCAGATCTCTTCTCTCCTCTTCCTAGAGGCTCCACCAGATAGGGAGACCACTCCCTATGTTTACTTCTCCTCACCCAGCTACTGCCCAGGACTACTGGAGAAAGGGAACTTAGTGTTTACTTCACCTGGATACTACCACCATTTAATTAAATTTGGCCTATTTGTCTTGACCAGAGTGTTTGAGTGTTGTGAATGTGTTTTATTTTCCCTCAGCTAACAACTTCAATCCAGCCAGGGTTAAAACAGACACAAGAATGTTATTTACAACATAGAATACTGGAGATAATGATTTTAAAATGCCTTAAGATATATTGTTGTTAAACAGGGAGTGATTACCATGTATCAGAAAAGATGTTAACAGCCAGTTACATCCCTGCTTCTTCTTCTCAGCAGCCTAAAAAACCTTCTCCCTCAGTATCACCCTTAACTGATTCCTACTATTACCAGCCCCAGCATTCCATTAGCTCTGATCAGCTGGTCCCCAGAAGAAGTGGAGCTGGAATTATTCCTCCCTGTCTCGAGGTTGTAAGAGAATATTGATTATGGGACACAAGTTGATGTGAGTACTTCGAAGATCTTAGGGTTTAAAGTTCTTCAGAGTTTGGGACCACCACTTGGTCTTATAGTTTTAAGTTTTTTCAATTTAACTGAAGATGAAGAACTCATATCTTACCTTGTAACTTTTCCATATGTCCATTTCTCCTACAGGACACTGCCACATGATTCATTTATGCAGGGAAGCCAACTGCTATTATATCTATATAACCACATGCAAACCAGCCCACAGATGGCACTTTTATGCAATGCAATGAAGCTGAAGACATTGTTTTATGTGTTCTAGTCTTAGAATGGTCAGATTTGTTTCTTTATGACACATTTTCTTCAGAAAGATATTAAAGGCAGAAGTAGGCTTCTGTTCCAAAGCATCAAGAGAAGAAACAGTGAAAGAGGGAGGCTCTCAATAATTTAAAGCAGATCCTCATTTGATAATCATTCCCTTTCTAATCTCTCAGTCTTCAGGACCAAAGACTTTGAGCAAATCAAGAAATCAGGAAATGAGACATCTGCAACAGGAAAATGAAAGGAGGAAGGGTAGAATACAGACAGATTATTAAAGAATTATTTTTCATACAAACTTTATTGTTTTCTCATCTTTTGTAAAACACAGCAAAGATGGGGTTAAGTTATGAAGGTAACTGCCTACAAAGAATGAACATACATGTATTTACCTTACATCAGCCAGAATTTGACTGGTATTAAGTCATGGTGCTATATTTATATAGCATTAAGAAACTGCTAAAGCCAGAATCCCATTAAAAGTTATTTTAGGACAACTAAAATAACCAGATCAAAAAATGTGTCTATGCTGATTCTGACATCCAAAAAACTTGTCATAGCAAACCCATTTGCCCCCTAGCTTTATCACTCCCCCTTTCTCTTCTGAGGCCAGGCAACTCTTTTTATGGGCATGCTTAACTGATTCAGTAAGTAATAGAGGCCACCTGCTTTAAAAGCCTGCTGTGCAAAGAAGCTCCAGCTGCCTTCTCACAAAACCTGATAAACCTGGGAGACAGGATTTCTCATTATCTCCTCAGAGCTTTCCTTTTCCATACTCCACAAAATGTAACTGGAATAAGGGGACTCTAAAATACCAAGTTCCTTATTTCCTCAGAGCCAGCAATGGATTTTTAGCCCATCACCTGTGCAACCCAGGATCCTACAAGAAGCATTTGGATCTTAGTTTGCAGTATGAACCCTACCAAATCAAAAGTATTGCACTGCCAGCTTCCTTCCTGTTCATAACTTTGCTTTCACTCCTATTTTGAGTTATAGAACATCCTTATAGTTGCTGCTTGAAATAAAAGGAAGCATTACAACAGTGTGGCATGTATTTCTATCATTACTTCAACAGGAAAAATAAAAGAGAACAGAACTAGCATCCAAAGAATGCCAGCTAGTCACTAATGATCAGCAGTGCCTTTATGGACTGTGGCTTGAAAACAGCTAACATTTCACAAGCTCTGTGAAAGAACATCTTCCAGACAAAGCAGAGCAACTCCATTTCTGGTTTAACAGACTTCCATGCAATATCCTGCTAAAGCTATCGTGCATATTTGATGCTGAGGCTGATCATAAACACACTAGTCAGTAATTAGCAAATACAGTGTGATCCTAAACAGAGTTAGCCCATTCTAATTCCATTGACTTCAATAGACTTAGAAGAGTGTGACTCAGTTCAGAATCACACTGTAAATGTTCTAAAATGGAGCACAGAAAGGAGGGCCAAATCCATATTTTCCTTTACCCTTTTGCTACTTTCTGGGGCAGAAAACTCCAACATTTCTTCCTTTTATGGAAGGGAGATTGCAGCTCCTCTGTGAGCAGTAAAACTTCATGTGTTTCTGACAATACTCTGTCCTTCCCAGAGCTCCTAAAAGGATTTTGAAGAAGGCTAGAGGGTCAGGTGATTGGCAAAGCACCTAGTGGTTGTCTTTGGACAACAGTTGGCCCATGGGTTGCCAGTTGATAACCAGAATGTTAAACAGAATCACGTCCTGTCGATTACTTTATTTGCTTAGGAACATAACTTCAGAAATCCATTCCTCTATGCCCTGTTTCTCAAGGCATGTGCTTTATTAGGGGCATGCATGATGGAAAAAACAAGCCAGAAATACACACAGAAATTGCAGGTTCAGTCCATTAAAGTGGTTTCTGGAATGTCAGACCAAAATTGGGAAATGGGATTGTAATAATTCCCCCTCATATGGAAAAGTTCAGGAGTTTTGTTTCAGTTCTTATGTGTGCAGCAGCCACACAGGCAGGCAGGCCAGCCAGGCAATGTGGGCCACAGCTGGCAGCATCTTGTTTCCCTTAATAGCAAGTCTGCAACCATCCCAAAGTGAGAGACTGAGCCACCCTAAGCATTAACCACGTTGGCAGGAGGGGCAATGTGCATGGCATGGGCTTTTCAGTTCCAGAGTTCAAAGAGGAGAATTGAGAAAGGAGCCCCATCAGATCCACCTGAATCGACTGTTGCAGGAAGCTCCTCCTGAGCATCGAAAGGAAGGATTTGCTCCTCATCATTGGAAAAGCACAAGGAAACACGATGTCAACAAGCAACAGTAAGATGCAAAGGTGATTTATTGGCACTATAAAGCAGGGTTTTTTTTAAAAATGTCATTGTGCTGCTCTGGTTGGCAATGGAGCACTTTACTGCTTGGATACTGGCCCACCACTGCCACTATGCCAGCCATTATGTGCCTGCTTGATGACATTCACCTTTTTTGAGGTTCACTGTTGTGTTTTATGTTGGAGGAGAAATTCATTGGATCAATGGGTTATTGGACTAGGAGGGGCAAGTTTGCATTTTTTGCTTGACTTAAAATGAATAGAGCCTTATTTCTATCCCAACCCCCTTGAAAAGAGTGTATGTACATGCATTGTACAACCTCCACACTTACCTTGATGCCTTTCCCCAAACATTCTTCAGGGTCCATGACTGAACCCCATTGTTGTTGTGTATGTGCTCAAACTCAGTGGATCATTCAATGATTTGGAGGGAGGGGTGTATTCTGTGCAACCTTGGTATCATTAAGTATAAAAAACAGCCACCCGGAGCCTTGTTTCCCCAACAACCCCTTGAAAAGAACAGCAGGTGTCTGTGCATGTGTGGCCAATGCCTGCCTTGTGTATGCACAACAGACCAAAACTCACAAAACAGAAAGCTGGCACTGCTCTAGCCAGAACAAACCAATAATGAAACAGAATTATTCTAGAATCCATGGAACTGGACTGAAACAGAAATGTTCTCAGTGCACACCCCAGTGAATATCCCAAACTATGTTCAATATCATTTGTGTTTATGTCTGTATTGATGAGAAATTAATGTAAGTAAAAGGGTCCATGTTTTATTAATAAAAGTGCATGCAGGGCAGAATGTACTTCAGATATTAAAGAATTAATAACTGGAATATAGACTCATAGATACGGGGCCTTCATTTTCCCCTCATCTACATGTCTATGTTCGGATGTTTAATTCTTTAATATCTGAGATACAAAGGAGAAAGCCCCTTTACATACAAGGCAACAAAGGGAATCAAATCAACTTCAGTCATGTCTGGTTCTATTTCATAAAATTTATCCTAGAGCTAAAAACTCTGTATTACTGAAAGGGGCCACAGAGGAAGAGTAAACCTTGTAACCTTTAACGCTTCAGTCTTCTCAGAGAGAGAAAAAATCTTGTATTGTGATTGCATTTTAATGAAAAGCAAGACCCAGCTGTATTACGTACGCTCAGCATCCCAATATTCCACTCACTCCACATGTATCTCTTTAACACTGAGTTTTCCTGAATTAAATCTTCCCTACAGCACAAGAATTCAGGACCAGGGGGTAGGAGGGGCTTCCAGCCAAATTCCAATCAGTGGGACAGTTAGCTCTGAACAATTTGCAAATACCACAAATGAAACATTTCTAATAAACATTTAATGAAGTGAAGTAGAATGCTGAAGTTAACTATGCATTTCTGCTTTCCTTTTTCATAGCAGAACCTATGTTTACTAGGACAGACATACAGTGCTGCCCACATAACTGTCTAACCATCTTGTGGTTTGATGACAAGGCAATTCATAAAATGGAAAAAATAGCTATTGCAAGGTATTGAAATTGATCATTTATTAACTTATATCTCTCAGAGTAATGTTTTGTTTATTAGCTACGATTTGAGAGCCAATCCTGAATCAATGGGACAATTGCACTCCATACAATGGTTGTCTCTTGGAATGATTCCTGTCACGAGGCACACAAGAAAACCCTTTGTCAGAATATTTCATCCACAAATTGCTTTCAGATAATATATTACATAATGTTACCTCAAAAGTAATGCTCATCAGCAACACCATGATGGAAGCCAACCTAACAGCTAGGACTGTTTTTTTCCCCTGGAACCAGATCCTGACCCAGTGTCAGAGGTCAGGCACCTAAGAGCAGGGAGTTAATGTGAACCCCTGGAGCCTCCTTGCTCTGACTTAGATAGCTCAATCTTGTCAGATCTCTGAAGTTAATCCTGTTTAGTACTTGGATGGGAGACCACCAAGAAAGTCTAGGGTTCCTATGCAAAGGCAAACAATGGGAAACCACCTCTGAACGTGTCTTCAACCCCTGTGGGGTTGTTGTCAGTTAGCTGTGACTTGACAGCAATGTGTGTGTGTGTGTGTGATTGCCTTATCCCATTACATCTATGATGTTTCCTCATCCTTAAACCACAGAAATGGCACCAGAGGAGTTTTTAAAACTTCAAAAATAACTAGTTAGTTTATTTACATTATTAAAGGGGATAGGATACTGAAGTAACTTTCAGAACATGAAGAGACTTCAGTTTTTAGGATCTTCACTGTTACTTAGGACTTTGCTTCCATTGTTTCTTCTCCCAAGCACTTAAGTATACTTTCTTTTTAGTATTCCCCTTCACTTCTGAGGTTAAGAAGGCTGGTATCCAAAGTCCCATGTCTGCACATATCAGTGCTTTCCTTCAGTCCTAACTAAATCTGGAAGTCTCCACAGGCATTTATCCTCCACAGCTGACCAGGGATTTCTCTCTCTAGAGCTGTCTCCCTGTTTCAACTGGGAAGGGACAATCTCCTCTCCTTTAGAAGATCTAACCCTTTCTTTTTGGCCCATTTGGGAGTCTGCATTTACTATTCAAATGTCCTGCTAATGTTCCCAGTTTTCCTGCCAGTGCTGAAAACTGCTTTCCCTGAGGACTCCATCTCTCAACCCTTTCACAGATTCTCTCTCTCTTTCTGCCAGGACTGAAAAAACCCTCTTCTCTCAGCTCAGGCTACCCAATCAGATGGCTTTGGAGTAAACCGCCACTCAAAGCTCTCTGACTTTGAGAGGGTTAACTCTTTACAGAGGTGTAAATGTGTGTCTTCACAGTCCTTCCGGGCTTCTCTAAAACGTGCAAACTGTCACAGTCTCTTTGATGCCACTATCTTCCCTCTACAAATGCAAGATAAGTAAAAAGACTGAGATGAAAGAGCAGCAGCCACTACTTATGTGCCCTGTGTTTCAGCAGGTGTGTACAACAAGCCTAGCAGAAGACAAGGAGCAACTGGATGGTGACAACAGCAGCCAGGAGATGAGCCAACTGACAAGGCTCCCCAAAATCTGCAACTGGCACAAGCTATCTTACTCATGCAGCTGCCAGTCATCAATTGCAGATTAGTTAAGGTCAGAAAAATCAAGAAACATGCATACATATGTATATCAGTTCTTCATTTGCACACTGTGATAAGAATTTAATGATTATATTGGAAAAATGAATAACTGTAAATGGTCAGGAGCATCATAAAGTCATCCTGTTAGTTTTGGATATATAGATCAGAGGTCTGGGGCATGAAGCAGCTTGATTATGATAACAACAACATTTAATTTATATACCGCCCTTCAGGACAACTTAACACGCACTCAGAGCAGTTTACAAAGTGGGTTATTATTATCCTCACAACAATCACCCTGTGAGGTGGGTGGGGCTGAGAGAGCTCTGAGAACCTGTGACTGACCCAAGGTCACCCAGCTGGCTTCAAGCAGAGGAGTGAAGAATCAAACCTGGTTCTCCAAGTTTGAGTCCCACCACTCCTAACCACTACACCAAACTGGCTCTCTGATAATGTACACAACCTGAATTAAACAGACTCTTTTATGGCAATTCACAAATTACATTGGAATTACTTTTCAACACACGTCTATGATTGCCATCCTGTTGCAACATGTGAAGCATACCTGGTGGATTTAAAAAAAAAATTATGTACATAATTTATTGCCTTTCTCTCTGAGACTCAAGGTGGATTACACAGTGGAAATCAATAAGATCAATGGCTGGGACATTCAATAAAGAATAAATGAAAGAAATATAAAATATATAATATTTAATATTCAATATAATTTAATATAATGTTAAAATATAAAATAAATAAAATAACTATATATAAACCATAACATGTTCTCCACATTGGAAACATGGAATTCTGATTATCTGGCCTGGTTTCTTTATTGGAGGAATGCTTTATTGTTCTGGTTTTTATTTCTAAATTGTGTATAGAGCACTTTGCATGTGCAAAGTCCATTTATTCATTCAAAGTCCATTCCATTCATTCAGTTCACTGGCATCTTTTCCTCTGCTACACTTCCATTGTTAAAACAGTCAAAAAAGAAATCTTGACGTGACCAAACACAGAGATGTATCAAGAGATGTATCAAGATTCCTTTTGCGAAGTGTTTTCCAACATGCCGGAACACATGTGCCCATCAGTATAGATCTACACACAAAAAGAATCTTGATGCAATCAAAGGCATAATCACACCAAGATGGCTTTTTAGCAGTGTTTATCAATGCATACGTGCACATCAGTAGTGTAGAGGGTAAAAAGATATAAATGAAAGGAGCAGACTGAAAACTGTGCATATTCCAATTCCAGAATTGCATCTTCAAATTCTCTCAGCTAAAGCCAGAATACAAGATGAGTAGAACATGGCCCAGAATGAAATTCTGGAAAAAGAATGGATGGCAGGAAATCTGCTCATCCATAAATAACAGGCTAAATCTGTGGAATGCTTATATTATCTTACCTGAATGAACATATGAAGCTGCCTTATACCGAATTAGACCACTTGTACATCTAATGCTGTCGTGCTTTTACTAGAAGCACCAGGTCTTGATGAGAGAATCCCCTTCTGCTTGAAATCCATCAACTACAAATGCTAAGGATCTCCATGTGCTATGTCACTGAGCCCTGGCCTCTCCCATCTGGATCTTGAACAATATGATCGTTATTGTTGAGTAAATGAACATATTAGTTAAATTAATTACTTTTTTTTTTAAAATTTTTATTGGGTTAGAACATTAATATTTTCACATTACATTACATTCAATTATCCCCTAATTTTTCATTTCTAACCCCCTCCCTTTCCCCCCCTTTTGTTGACTTCCAACAGCTTTCCCACCCTCTGTCCCTTTTCCCTTACTTCTATTAACTTCCTCTGTCTAAAACAAATATATATTCTCCATTATATTAAGCAGTACATCTTTAACTCTTTTACTTATTATACATCCAAACTATACTTCTTTAGATAAACAATTTATCCCATTTTCCAGTTTTGAATATTTCTATATATCATAAACCATAAAAATTTCCCACACTTAAATCAAACAATTTGATTTGTTCTCTATATATTAATCATTTCTTCTTTTTATAGTATTTCTATATAACTCATCACATAGTCAGTCGTTTTAATTCTTCTATACATTCAGTTTGGTGCATATAAGTCTTATCAAGTAAAAAAAATATTGTTAATTACTCAATCCTCATGTTTAAACCGTTAATTATTCTCTATCAATATTCTATCAATTAACCTTTACATATCTATATATATTTCAATCAATTAATTAATCTAACTGCTTATAAATTCACATTTCTCTTCCTCCCCCGGTAAAGTCACCCCTCTCTTTTATACTTTTATTGTACTTCAGTAGTTCTCAAACTGCCACAGTTTTCCTCCCACCTCCCACTTCTTCTCCAGATATTGTTTCAGCTTCTCCCAGTCTGTGTTAAACTGCCCTGAGTCCAGATCTCTCAGTTTTCTTGTCATCTTATCCATTTCAGCCATATACAGCAATTTGTAGATCCAATCTTCAATAGTTGGCACTTCTTGTACTTTCCATTTCTGCGCATACAAAAGTCTAGCTGCTGCAGTCATATAAAATATCAACGTCCTATGATGGGCTGGAATTCCCTCCATTCCCAAGTTTAGCAGCAGGAGTTCTGGGTTCTTATTTATTTGAAACTGTAAAATTTCACTCATTTCTCTTATTATTTCCCCCCAGAACTGCCTAGCTACCTCACACGACCACCACATATGATAGAGGGAGCCCTCATGCTTCCTACATTTCCAGCATTTATTAGAAGTGTTCAAGTTCCCTAGCGCAATCTTCTTTGGTGTCATGTACCAACGATAAATCATTTTGAAAATGTTCTCTTTAATATTAATACATGTCGTTGTCTTCATTGTAGTTTTCCACAAGTATTCCCATGCCTCCATTGTTATTTCTTTATTAAAGTTTATAGCCCATTTCACCATTTGTGTTTTAACTATCTCATCCTCGGTATACCATTTCAACAGTACTTGGTATACCTTGGATATTCTTTTCTTGTCTTCTTTAAGAAGGGTCTGCTCTAGTTCCGAGTTCTCTGTTCGTATACCCCCTTTTGCAGAGTCCGAATTGTATAAGTCTCTAATCTGTCTGTACTGGAACCAATCATAGTTAGGTGATAGTTCCTCTTGCGTCTTTATTCTAAGTTTAGATACTTCAGTTTTAGTTATTTCTTTGTACGTTAAACATTGTTGTTCATTATCAACAGCTCTCGGATCTATCACCTCGTATGGAACCACCCACAAGGGGGTTCCTTCTTGTAGGTAAATTCTGTACTTCTTCCAGATTATATATAAACTTCTCCTTACAAAATGATGCAGGAACATCGAGTTGACCTTTACTTTGTCATGCCATAGGTATGCGTGCCATCCAAAAAAATTTTTATATCCCTCTAGGGCTAATAGTTTCTTATTCTTTAATGTCATCCACTCTTTTAACCAAACTAGGCAGATTGCATCATGATAAAGTCTCAGGTTGGGCAGTTGCATTCCGCCTCTTTCCTTTGCATCTTGTAGAACTTTTACTTTCACTCGAGGCTTCTTGCCTGCCCAAACAAAATCTGATATTTTCCTCTGCCATTTTTCAAATTGTTTAGAGTCTCTGATGATTGGTATTGTCTGTAGCAAAAACATTACTCTTGGTAACACATTCATCTTAACTGCTGCAATCCTGCCCAACCATGACAAATTCAGTCTATTCCATTTAATCAGATCTTGCTCTATCTGAGTCCATAATTTTTCATAATTATTTTTGAATAGATCTATGTTCTTTGCAGTCAGTTCAATTCCCAAATATTTCACCTTACTTGTTACTTCACAGTCCGTTGTTTCCATTAACAATTGTTGTTTCTGCTTAGTCATGTTTTTGCATAATATCTTTGACTTCTTTTTGTTAATGAAGAAACCTGCCAAGTCACCAAACTCCTTGATCTTATCTATCACTTTTGGCATGTTCTCCAATGGATCTTCTACAATTAACATTATGTCATCTGCAAATGCTCTAACCTTGTATGAATAGTCCTTTATTTTTATTCCACGTATTTCCTCATCTTGTCGTATTTGTATCATCAGAATCTCCAATACTAAAATGAACAACAATGGAGATAACGGGCAACCTTGTCTTGTTCCTTTACTAATCGTCAATTTCTTGGTCAGTTCATCATTCACTACAATTGCTGCAGTCTGGTCTCTATAAATTTCTTTAATTGCTCTGATGAATCTTTCTCCCAGTTGTAGCTTTTCCATAGTGGCAAACAAGAAATCCCAGTTTAAATTGTCAAACGCTTTTTCAGCGTCTACAAAGAAGAAACCAACCTCTTTATCACAACGCTTGTCATAGTATTCAATAGCATTGATCACTGTCCTTAAATTGTCTCTTATTTGTCTGTCCGGCAAAAAGCCTGCTTGTTCTTCCTCTATGACTTCCGAGAGCCACCCCTTCAGTCTCTCCGCCAATATCTTCGCAAAAATTTTATAATCATTGTTAAGTAATGATATAGGCCTGTAATTTTTCACGTTAGTCAGATCTTGGCCCTCTTTTGGGATCAATGATATATTCGCTTCGCTCCAAGTGTCTGGAATTCTTTGATCCCTGAAAACTCCGTTCATCACCTCTTTTAGGAATGGTGCCAGTTCGTTGGCCATTGTCTTATAAAATTTAGCCGTAAGTCCATCTGGCCCTGGCGCCTTTCCTAGATTTGCGGATTGTATTGCCTTACTTATTTCCTCATCAGTTACTTCACTGTTCAACTTATTTCTCCAAGCTTCCGAAATCTCTGGAAGTTTGGTTTTCTCCAAATATGATGCTATTGATTCTTTGGTTACTTCTTTTTTATTATACAGCTTAGCATAGAATTTATAAAAGGCTCTACTAATGATAGTCTGCTCCAGGTACGTTTTATTTTCTTCACAGATTTTATTTATTATTTTCTTTTCCCTTTTCTTCTTCAATTGCCATGCCAAATATTTCCCAGGTTTATTAGCACCCTCAAAAGCTTTTTGATTCAGTCTTTTAAGGTTCCACTCCAATTCTTTATTACTCATTGCTGTTAACTGTTCTTGAAGAATTTTGATTTCCTGATGTATTTTCTTTTTCCCTGGTCTCTTTTTTAACTGTGCTTCTTTGGCCTTTATTTTCTCCTCAATCTCTTGTCTTTTCTCCTCTTTCTTTTTCCTTGCTCTGCCATTTAAGTCCATTAGTATGCCCCTTACAACCGCCTTGTACGCGTCCCAAACTTTACTGGTTGGTACTTCTTTATTCACGTTGTATTGTATAAAAAACTTTGTCTCTCTTCTCAATATTTCCATATTCTCACTTTCCTGTAACAAGTCCTCATTTATTCTCCAGGCTTTCCTTTTTCTCCTTTTTCCAAATTTCCACATAATTGGATTGTGATCTGAGCCTACCATCGGCATTATTTCTACCTCCTTAGTCCATAACGCTAAGTCCTTTGAGGCCCAGATCATATCAATTCTTGATAATGTAAGATGCCTTGCAGAATAAAAAGTAAACTGTTTGGTTTTAGGATATTCTCTCCTCCATACGTCTTCGAGAGTCTCTTGTTGAATCAACTCAAAAAAAAGCTTTGGCAATAGTCCTCTTTTCTTTTGTGCTGTTGTAATCTTTTTGTCTAGTTCCAAATCTGTCACTCCATTGAAATCTCCAGCAAGAATTATCTGGTCATATACAAGATCGTCTAAATGCTTCCTTAAATCCTCAAAGAAGCTTTCCTTTGCACCGTTAGGTGCATAAAGTCCGACTACCAACACTCTCTTTAAATTCCAATTACATTCCACTGCTACAAATCTAGCTTCAACATCTCTCATAACAAATTTTGGCTGCAGCTCCTCTTTTATGTACAACACCACTCCTCTTTTTTTCTTGTTAGAGGCCGCTACAAATTCTTTGCCCAATTTTCCAGATTTTAAATATTTTACATCCTGTTTTCTAATATGGGTCTCCTGCAAACAAACAATATCACATTTTTGTTTTAGTAGCCAATGAAAAATATTTTTCCTCTTATTCGGTGAGTTTAGTCCATTTACATTCCAAGATAATACTTTACACTCCATATTCATGGTTTTGTTGGTAAGTCTTTTTCATTGTCCTTGATAAATCTCTCCATCTCCCGCTCAGATCTGATGCGTTTTTTTGCCCCTCCAAACTCAAAGGACACTCCTTCCGGTAACTCCCATCTGTATCTGATATTCATGTCCTTCAAAGTCTGAATTAGCACTCTATATTTTTTCCTGTCCAGTAACACTGATCTGGGCAGTTCCTTCATTATGATAATCGTCTTGCCATCAATCTCCAATGGATCTTGAAATTGTTTTGTCACAATCCTCTCTTTCATGTTTCTAGTTGTAAACTGCACAATCACATCCCTTGGTAGTTTCCTCTGGGTTGCAATTCTCGAGTTCACACGGTACGCCACATCTAGGATAGCCACAATTTCCTCCTCCTCCTTCCCCAGGTAATCAGCCAACACCTCAGTCATCTGTTCTTGCGCTGACTTCCCTTCCACTTCTGGCAGACCACGAAAACGAAGCTGCTTCTCCATGTGTTTAGTTTCTGCAACTGACATCCTCCCCTTCACCAGTCTCATCTCTGTTTGTTGCGTGTCTATTAAATTCTCCATCGCGTCTTCTACTGTTTTAACTCTCTGCTGCGTTCCTTGTAATTCACTACTAATCGTTTCCACGCCTTTTTTCACTTCTGACAGCTCCGACTTTACTGTCTGTGTAACTTCTTTGACCTCTTTAATAAGCTCCAATTTCGTGTCCTTAAGTTCTTTCATCATGTCTATAAGTTTTTTGTCCAAATTTTCTATTGCCGATTGCCACTCTTTTTTCGACATCGTGGGGCTTGCTTTAGCTCGCTCCCACGAATCTGCTCTCTTCCTTAGCTCCGTGGCGTATATTTAAACGTTTTCCTTTTTTTCAAATGTCCCAATCTTTGCCAAAATTAATTTTTTTGTATCCAAAATGTCGGGCGTCTTTTCTCTATGGTTTCTCTATGTTATTGTAATCCAAGATGGCCTACTTCCTCTTCCGCTGAAGCCGCGACCCTTCCCCTTTCAAAAATGGCGATTCCCTACTTCCTGTCCGTCGGCAAGGGCCGCTTCCCTCCAGCCACTCTATTGTTGTTACGCACTTCCTGTCTCCCGTCTTCCCACAGCAGGTCTCGCGATGGTGTCTTTTTCCCACAGCTCCAAAACCACAGGTATTCAAAACAATAGTCCGATTTTTGCAATAACTTCTTTAAATTTAGTCTCTTTTAAAATACAACTCCTGCCGAGTCTTCACCTCCTTTTCACTAGTCTGTTGCAGTTTAAAAATCTACTTTCTTTCCTCTCTGTTTTTATCAATCTGTCCCGTTTCAAGAGATAGCGATCTTTACCTTCTCTTCAACTTTCTCGGGTTGTAATCGCTGTTTCGATCTTAAATTCTCCTCTCGACTTCCCTCCCCGATCGAAGCTTGGGTATGTAGGTCTTATGCCAGCCAAATTGGCCCCAAAACTGCCGCAGAGATTATAGCCGACCCGTCGCAAGGTGGGACCTCAAGGATCGGGGGGGAGACTCCTTGAGTAGAGCCCCCCCTCGTCCGAGATCTAGCTCACCCTAGGGTCTTGAGCGTTCTTTGCCTGCTCCCCGCCTGAGAGCAGTCGGCCGCGGGTTATTTTCACCCCTCCGGCCGGTTAAAACGGCAGTCCGGTCAGCTCCGCAAATGGAGCTGCGTTAGACCTCCATGAATCCCAAACCGGAAGTCCAAAATTAATTACTATTTTTTTCTTCAGAAGACACCTATCTGTGTTACAGTTTCCACCGAGAATTATTGGAGGCAAATGGTGGAATGTTTTTCCTCCTCAAATAATTTTTCCCCTTTCATTAGTTTCTTGTATTTATTATTTGATTCTGCTGTCTCTGTTTAGTCATTCGATTTGTGCTTAGTCATTCAACTTGTGTCTTCATAATCGTGTCTTAGGGTTTTTAGGGTTAATGTAAAGTGGTACAGCTTCCCTCCTCCCCAAGACAAAGTGAATGTTTATTAGACCAGGCAAATCCTCATTGGCTTGACATTTTACCTTCTGATCAATTGATATGTGCGATATGAATGATTAAACTTTTCTAATTATTGCAGGGTTTGCCACATCCTGCCCATCTAAGCATGTTTTAATTGAAGGGCAAAAAAGATCTCTAGTTGATAATATATAGTTTTTAAATTGGAGATAATTATCATACCGGGTTCTAGGGAGAGTTCTGCATAAATCTCAGCATATGTCTTTATGTTAAACAATTAAACTACATCTGGATATAGAAAGCAGATCAGAACAACCCTTGGTGGGCTATGCAAAGAAACTGATTCATTGGTCTGAAGACTCAATGGGGAAAAAAGAAAAAAATATAACCTTGGATGGAAAAGAATCCTGAGATTAAAAAATGAGCAGGTGTCTGGAAGCAAATTCCCACAAACATGTAGTTTTTAACCAGCAAGGACATTTAAGCAATAATGAGAAAATTTCATACATTTTATGCAAAAGCACCAGAGGGAAAAATTTTGCTACAAGAAATTATATTTCTATCGAGATTTTACCAAACTTCAGCATGTCTCCTAAGGACTTCATAATTCAGCACTGTTTCCCCCAAATGGTAGATGAGGGGAATACAGAGGGCTTGTACAGACTAATTGGGGGGGGGAATCACCATTTCCCACACAACTCTAGGTTACAGGTGCCTTGCTCTTATTGTGCTTTTCTCACTGACTTTAGTAGCATTCAGACCACAAAATGTTTCTTCCAAAGGAGAGTCATTGTGGAAGATGGGGGGCTAGCTAATAAATGCAGCAGCCCTGAATTAAGTTCCTTCCACTCTCTCCATAGTGTTTACTACTATATCCTAATGTCATTTTCCCGCATAACTGGCTCCCATTGGTTAAGAACCAGCTTCATTTATCTTAGGAAAGGAGTAAATATCTTTATATAGTACCAAAGGGAGGGAAAATTTGACTGCTGATTTTATAATATGTCTTTCATAATGTCCAACTTTCTCCCAAGAATGTTTATGGCCTAATTCACACACAAATGTGTTTGGCGACTTGCAACATCACATGGTGACTTTCATTTTTTTTTTAAATATATTTTTATTTCAATTATACATGGTGACTTTCATGTGTAAAGGAACCAACTGACACAAATCAGTCACCATAAGATGAACTTTCATATCACGATGCAGCCTCAGAAATAAATGTCATGCAATTCAATAAGATCGTACATTCTGCTTTAAGCCATCCAGTGTTTGAACAATCAAGCAATGAAAAATCAGGTCAGAAACTGAGTCGATCAAAATCTTAACAATATGCCAAAAATATGGAAAACAAAACAATGGCTCATAGACTGGAGATGTCAAAGATTGCAGCAACTATCAGACCATTACTTTAATTGCCCACATAAGCAAAGGGGTGCTCAAATGTTACCAGAACTGCTCTTATTAAATGGGGAAATTAGCTCAGCAGTCTGGAACTAAAATTAGCGCAGATCTAACCAACGTTTACAGAGGTCCCGATTCCAGACACTCTAGTGATAAAGAGGCAGACTACAAATAGGTTCAATAAACACGTGTCTTTTACTAATAGTGTGGCATAAGCCTGAACTTGCACATACATACAAGAAAGCATACAAGAACTAGGAAATGCTGAGTAAGAAATACAGAGATGGTCGCATGAGCAGGTACCCATGATGATAAAGGAAATACTCACAATCCTGAAGCAGAGCAGAGACACAACAGTGAGGTGATCCAATGCCAGCAATGGATCCACAGAGGGACAGCAAGGGGTCTGGATAGGAATGGCACGCGCCTGGCTGGGAACAGGATAGGAATGGCATGCGCACCATGCGGTCTGAGGGACCAGCTTAAATACCCCAAAACGTACCCTGGGGCAGGTGCTGTACTTGGTGGTTCTCACGGATTAAAACAAAAGCTTTAATGGGTTACTGAATGGCTTAGATGGGCCACTTTAGGAATCTGATTGTGTTACAGTGACACCTCAGGAAGAGGGGACAAAGGAGGGAGGGGGAGATCCGAGCGTGCTGAAAGGATGTTCCAGCGGACAGGGCTTGCCCTGATGTCATCAGCTCTGGAATGCGGAGGTTTCTTTGCGATGCATTCTCTAAGTGCTTGGGATGGTCGGCACTTAGCTTCTTCTCCGGGGTGGCTCCTAAGATATGCAGAGCGGGGCGAGGTTCTATCGCTGCGGACGTAGTGTGTCCGCTTCTCTGAAATGGCTTCCCAAAGCAGGCTTCTTCTCTTGATCTTCTGGCTGCCCAAGAACATGGTCACCGGCTGGGCATGGCGCGGGCTGGTTAGCAGGCTGCCCGGTAGCGAGGGCAAGCTCGGGGACCGGCCCACGGGAGGCTCCAGGCAGGAACTGACCAGGGAAGACCTGGCCAGGCTCGCTGGAAGTTTCCCCGGCAGGCGCCCGGCTGCTAACAGCAGCTTGGGCCCAGATGAGGCAGGCTTCCATGGAGGCAGGGGGAACAGCACGTAAAACACAGTCCATAGCAGGGAACAGGCGCGGTCTGTGGCGGATGGCAATGCAGGCACAGGGCACATGTGTAATAGAATCCAAACACACACTGGGAGGTCCAGATATGGGTCTGGGCAGGGCTGCCCAGGAAGAAGGTCCTTTGTGGAGTAATCCAGACATGGAGTCCGGCAACTAACACAGTCTATTGCAGCAGCAAGGTAATTAACAAGCAGGCAGGAAACTAACACGTGTATCAGAGCACACACGTGCAGGGCAATCTTGGTGTGGCAGCAAAGCAGCAACGCAGGAAACTTTAACACAGTCCATGGCAGGCCTTAGAGCAGGAGAGGTGGCCTACTTGGCAACACAAAATTTACAACAGAAACTCTTAATATATATGGAACAAGAAATGCCAGATGCTGTAGCTGGATTCAGGAGAAAGTGGCACTATAGATCATAGTGCAAATTTACAAGCATACCAGAGAATTTCAGAAGAAAATTAGTTTGTGTTTTATAGATTACAGCAAAGTCTTTGACTGAGTAGATCATGAAAGGCTATGGTCAGTTTTAAAAGAAATAAATATGCCAGTGCATTTGATTGTTTTGATGCACAAGCTGTTCTTAGGACAAAATTACTGTTAGGACAGAATATGGAGAAATAGAATGGTTACCAATTGGTAAAGAGGTCAGACAAGGATGTATGTTATTTCCCTATCTGTTCAACCTTCTTTCGGGATTGGAGATTCAGCCTGAACTGTAGTCTGATCACTGAAAGCAAGAATGAATATGACTCCAACACCCTGCAAAAGGGATGGGTCTGTTAATATAGTCTATCCCAAACCCCAAGGAACCTCATGGGTCCTTCCAAAATGATCTGGGAGATTTTAGGATTCCTAACACTCTCGAGACTGCAATGAGAGCTTGGAATGTGAAGCTCCTGGAAGCTATTGCCAAGATTGCTCCTTATCAACCTCTCCTGCCCATGGGATGGAAGCCAGCCCTGTGGTTAAACACAGAGCTGAGTGACCTAAAGAGCACTGGAAGACATTTAGAAAGATGCTGGTGGAAAATTCACACTGAATTAGATAGAGAGCGCTACATCACCCACTGGAAGACCTATGAAGTGACAGTGATAGCAGCAAAGAAATGTTATTTCTTTGCAACCACTGCATCAGCTCGTTCAAAACCTTCTCAGCACCTTCTGACTCCTAAATCTGAACCATTACTATCTCAGGAATACACAATCAGCTGTGATTCCTTTGCAAATTTCTTTGCTGACAAAATAGCATGAATACACACTGATCTAGCTGCTGAATGTAATTCAGGTGAGGTGGAAGAAGTGCATAATACAATGTCTGGTCTGCTTATGGACAATTTTGATTGTTATAAGTGATGGCTATTGACAAGATCCTGGAATCTACTTGTGCACTAGATCCTTGCCCATCTTGGTTATTAAAATCATGTAAACTCTCATAAATGAGCCCTTGAAATTTATCATAAATCAGTCACTAATTCAAAGCACCTTCCTCCAGACACTCGAACCAGTTATTTGCCTGCTTCTTTAAAAAAGTCCCTAAACAAAAATGATGTGGCCAGTTATTGCCCGGTCTCTAATCTGCCCTTTCTGGAAAAAGTGAGTGATAGAGCAGTAACAGGCCAACTGCAGGTCTTCTTGAATAACTCTGGTGCTCTGGACTGTTTTTGGTCTGGTTTCATGCTGAACCATGGGATAGAGATGGCCCTGGTGGCTTTAGTGGATGCCCTCCATCTGAATACAGACAAAAGCCATGCTTCTTTCTTGCTCCTCCCAGATCTATCTGCAGCCTTTGACACAGTAGATCATGCCATCCTGGTGGGATGTTTGGAGGCAGAAATGGGTGTCAAGGGATGTCTTTGACTGGTTTACATTGTTCCTCATGGAATGTACTCAAAAGGTTGCTGTTGGAGACCAGCTATTTTTAGGGTGGAAGTTGTTGGGTTCCATGGGCTGCAGTTTTATCCCTCATGTTATTCAACTTTTTTGTGAAGCCTTTAGAAGAAATCATTCATAGCTTTGGAATTAAATGTCATCAATATGTGGATGACACCCAGCTTTATATCTCTCTATCCAAATCTCTTGGTGATGCAGCAGAGGTTTTAAATCACTGCCTGACAGCTGTGGTCAATGAGCTGAAAACAAACAAATTGAAACTGAACCCAGACAAAATGGAACTGATACTGTCTGAGAAAAAAGAGGATATTGTGCTCACCACTTTTGATGGGGTTCAGCTGACACTTGCAGACTTGGTTAAGAGCCTGGGAGTTATACTGGACCCAGTTAATGCAGTTGCAAAAAATGCCTTCCACAAACCCAAAAGGTCTAGCCCAAAAGGCGGCCCTACTTTGACAAGGCAGATCTGGCCACCTAAATCCAAGGTATAGTAACACCAAAACTTGACTACTGTAATGCATTCTACATAGGTCTTCCTTCAAAGTCAACTTGGAGACTACAGTTGGTTCAGAATGCCACAGCTTGATTCTTATTAGGAACTAGGTAAAGCATGTGTATTGCTCCCATTCTGCATTTACTCCATTAGCTGCCCATCTGTAACTGGGCTCAGTTCAAGGTGCTGGCTACGACATGCAAACTTCTTCATGGCCTTGACCCCTCATATCTACAGAAGCATCTCTTTCCCTATGTCCCACCACAGTAGCTTTATTCATCTCAACAGGGCCTTTTGCAGATACCACTCTGCAAATGGGGAAGATCAACAGCTGCCCATACAAGTGTATTCTCTGTTTTAAAACAGCCTGCTTGAAGAGGTCAGGAAAGCTCTAAGTCTCCTGGTTTTCCACAAACTGCAAAACAAAATTATTCAGGAGGGCTTTCGTGAACAGCTAATAGGGAGAAGAAACAATTCAAATAGATGCTTTGATAAAGGGATAGGTACTGTAAACTATACTATTGTGCATCATCTTGTTTATTATGTCATGTCAACATTGTTTTAGTTCTGCATCAGATTTCTGCATGTTTTCAAATTTCTGCAATCTATACCCTATTGTATTGTTTCTTGAATGCCCCAGCTGTGGATTGTACCAAACTATACTGTAATAATCTGCCTTGACTCTCCATGAGAAAGGCCAACTATAAAAAAGGCAGACTACAAGATGGATAAAATAAAATAGCATAAATAAATAAATATATGCAGTTCATAAATTGGATTAGATTTAGATGAAAATGGAGTGAAAATTGTTGGAAGGAACATTAATAATAATATGAGATACGCAGATGACACCACATTAACGGCAGAAAATAGTGCAGACTTGAATTGACTACTAATGAAGATTAAAGGATGCACAATTTTAAGGCTGATATTGAAGAAATCAAAAATTTAAAGTATTTCTATTCCTTGACTCAATCAGCAAATGGAGATGCTACCAAGAAATCAGAAGAAGATTGAGACTTTGAATGGCAGCTATGAAGGGACTAGAAAAGAAAGATACGGAAATGTCACTGGGGACCAAGATCAATACAATTCATTCTATGTGAAAGTCTGGCAATGAAGAAATCTGACACTGACAGGAAGAAAAGTGATTAACTGGAAATGTGGAGCTGAAGGAGGGTTTTACAGATACCATAGTTGACCAAAAAGGCAAATATTTAAGTTCTAGATCATATCAAGCCTGAATTCTCCCTTGAAGTTAAAATGATGAAACAAAGGCTATCATACTTTGATCACATCACGAGAAGACAATGTTCACTGGAAAAGACAATAACACTAGGAAAAGTTGAAGGTAGTAGGAAAGAGAAAGACCCAATATGAGATGGATTGACTCAATAAAAGAAGCCATGGCCTTCAGTTTGCAAGACATTAGCAAGGCTGTCAATGATAAGATATTTAGGAGTGCATTCATTCATAAAGTTACCATAAGCTGGAAGTGACTTGATGGTACATCACACACACAGGTTTGAATGGGGCTTGTACTGACATCTTCTATATGTCGTTGATGGTGAGGAGCCTGGCTGTGACTCTGGATGCCATACTTTCAATGGAGGCCCAGGTCTCGACCATTGCTAAGTCTGCCTTTTTCATCATTGACAGGCCAGGCAACTGGTGCCCGATCTTTCCCCCAAGGGCCTGGCTACAGTAATCCATGCAATGGTCACCTCCAGGCTAGACTACTGCAACTCACTCTACACTGGGCTGCCCTTGGGCCTGACCTGGAAGTTACAGCTGGTCCAGAATGCAGTGGCACGCACCCTTACTGGAACACCAATTCAAGCATATATTCATTCTGTGCTGTGCCAGCTGCACTGGTTCCCAGTCGAGTTCTGGATCCAGTTCAAGGTGTTAACCTTGGTGTTTAAAGCCCTTCTTGGACTGGGACATGCATACCTGCGGGACCGCCTCTCCCATTATGTCCCCTGCAGGGCATTGTACTGGGCAGACAAGCAACTCCTGGTGGTCCCTGGCCTGAAGGACATCCGTCTGGCCTCAACCAGGGACAAGGCTTTTTAGAGTACTGCAGGGCCTGTAAAATGGAGATGTTCCACCAGGCCTTTGGCTGAGGACCAGCAGGTGTACCCCTTCTTCCACCTAAGACCACCACTTTTTCTGTAACTGCCCTCAGGCATGTGCTATGCCCATATGTATGCCTATATATGGACTCCCAACTGTTTGTTTAAGTAGCCTATGGATAAGGCTCCTGGACTCTTTTAATGACTTTTTAAGATGGTTACTGATTTTATAGTTTTGTGATTAATTTATTGTATTTTATGGATGTTGTGAGCCACCCTGAGCCTATTCATAGGGAAGACAGGGTATAAATCAAATAAATAAATAAATAAATAATAAAATAAATGTGTACTCCTTGGTACAGGAAACAGGAAAGCTATAAGGAGTTTGGAAAAGCTATGAAATTAGGTACATCAGAAAGTATACCGAGAAAAGAAAATGGATGTGTTAAAATATGGAAAGGATTTCTCTGGAACAAATGATAAATACTTTTGAGTAGGTTTTTAGACACACATTTTGGGAGAAAGAATATTACTTTAGCACTGAATTTTGTTAATAGAACAGTACTGACAGTAAATGATGGAAGACCCTGGGGACTGAAAAGCCAGCCACACAACAATAAATGTTAAAAACATTCTCAATGTATTGCTATTGCCAGAGCTTAGTGGTGCTTTGCACTGATTTAGTGATGTTGAATACTACAGAAGGCATCTTTTAATGGTCACCTTAACATGTCTCTGAGCAATCTTAGAGCTAGCATGAAAGTTCTGAATAATTTTGAGCATTCAATATAAATGGCTATTTGCTTATGTTACCACTATCACAGAGAAGGTTCTGAGTAGCAGCAAGTGTTAGGGTTGCCAGCTTGGAGTTGGGAAATTCTTGAAGATTTGGGGTGAAGCCTAGGGAAGGCAGGGTTTGGGGAGGGACCTTAGCAGGTGTTAGCAGTCAGACTTACCGTCACAATATTAAGAAGGCTTATTAATATGGCTATACCATAAGCCCCTTTCTCTGAATATGTTTCAAACATAAAATACTACCCAAACAGGCAGAAATATGGAAGCCAGATCCTGACCAAGAGACAAAACGTTGCTAGCATGTGAAATGACAGGCGAGGCCAGCTCTCAGCCCCTGGAGTTATGCATAGATCCTAAGACAAAGGGTCTTCCAAGAGTTCTTAATTAATCACTGCTACTCATCCTATTGACCTTCCCTTATCCACTCTCCTATTCTCAGGCAACTCAGGGCTCTGATAGCCTTAGCCAGCCATACTTCATGGATTGTTAGTCATCACTGATAAGTTTAGGAAGGAAGACTCAGGAAGACCTTCCCAGTTCATTCTCTCATCCTGGAGACAGCTGGCCAGTTTATTGTCTCGCCCCAAAAAAAGCTTCTCAGTCCTTTGTCCCGTCCCGGGAACAAGCACTAAGTCATTATTATGCGGCAGAAGATGCAGTCTTGATCCTGGGTACATTCCACAGTATAACTGGATTGCTCCTCCACCATAGCTGTGTGCATGCTCTCAGATCCAACATCCAATACTATCTTTCCTGGATGCCCTCTTCTGGATGGTAACTATCACCCAATCCTGCAAACTCTATCCAGTTTTCACCACTGCTTTCTAGTTAGCTCTGTGTGTGTGTTGTACGAGTTTTTGTGTGTTGTTTGTGTTTATTATTTTCAATTTAAAAACTCAGGTTGAAACATCTGTCTGTCTGGTCATTGAAAGAGTTCTCTAGCTAGAAAGAGTTCTCTCATATACACAGGTGGAGATCCCGTAGTTACCCGCCTCTCATGCCTCACAGGGAGACCTCCTCATTGGGTAACACAGGGTAACATGCCATAGAGTCAAACCACCAAATCAGCCATTTCCTTCATGAGAACTGATGTTTATAGCCTGGGCGTCACTTGTAATTCCAGGAAATCTCTGTTAGCAGAGTAGCAATCTACAGATCCAAAGAATAGCCTCGAATAGGAAGGTAGAATGCACATACCCTGCCGTCTCTGTCTTTCTGTCTCTATAATATATCCTACTCTGTAACCTGAGACAAGGGACATAGTTAAATCCTTCATTTCTTAAAATCTCCAGGTCTAACTTGAAGTTTGGCAACCCAAGGATGTGTGTTTGCTTTAAATGTACATTTCATTAATAATCAAGAATGACAAAATGTCTGACTGATAAACATACATACACACAATTCAAAATCCTGGTTAAACAGAATAAACTACTGTTACAGTAGCAATATGGCCCTTTTCGCACTTACAGTTTAAACCGCCATTTATGAGCATTTGCCCCGATCGCAGTGGCTTCGGCATTGCACCAGTTCATTTCACACTGTCCAGTGCAGTTTCAATTTGGCTTCTGTGCTTCATTTCAAACCCACTTTGAAGCCTCGATGCTGTTTCGGGCTTTCGGGGCCTTGCAATTCACGTCACACTTTTTTTAAAAAAATTGAGCATGCATAGTAACGTTGCAGTGTTGGAACCCTTCCTCTCTTTTTGCTGATTGGGCTGTCCCCTGCCCACTGGAGAGGCAATTGGTGGCAGAGTTCTGGGGGAAAACATGTACCACTCTCATTAATTTTTTTTTAATCAAGCCATGAAATGGTTAAAATGCTGCCGATTCATTGCCTCCCAGCAAGCCAAAGCTTGTTTCCAAAGGGCTGTGCAAAATGCTTGGGTTTTTTTTCCCCCTCTTTGGCAAAGTCTGAAACATGCCTGAGAGGGAGGGGAAAGCAGCCATTTAATTCTTTCCTGGCTTTTAAAGCCAGGAAGAAAGTGCAGTAACATTACAACTTTGCAACCCATTCTTGTCTTTAAAAAAAAAAGTGTGTGTGCATACCCTAAGGGAGGAAGGAAAAAACAGCTATTTAACCCTTTCTTTGCTTTTAAAGCTAGCAGAGAATTAGCAGCAAGCTTAGGAATCATTCCTGGCTTTGGGGGCAGGGGGGAATAGAGCATGCATACCGGGAGGAAGGAAACCAACAGAGAAGCAGCCTTATGGTGGAAACGGAGTTCAGAGAGCTGAGGAGGCTGGGAGTGGTTAATTCTGCACAAACCAATCAGCTCCCAGGGAAAAGAAGTGGGGGGGAGAGAAGCAAAAAGGGGGCAGAAGTGTTCACATTAGCAAAATGCAGGCCAGCTGCCAGTCAGCAGCGGACTTAAAAAAACATTGGGTTATGTCCGCAGGGGGGAAAATCAGGGATACAGCAGAAAAAAAATGGGACTGTGTCCCATGACTGCTTTGAAAGTGTAAAAACCTTGCAAACATAGGATGTGGAACAGGTACGAACACTCTCTAAAAAACGAGTGCAAAAAGTACCTATGAGTAAGAACTGAGAAACTAAACAAATTCAGGATGACAAAAGAAGCATGGAATGAAAAGTAAGACCTAAGGAATGAAGAAAATGAGTGTTAGAAAACAAAGGGAAGGAGGAAAGAAGCTGACCTTGGTTTGTGAGGAAAGATAAAGAATAAGATAAAGAATGAAATTTTTATGCTTTCGGTGAAGGCTAGTAGGCAGACAAAGAAAAGTCTTGTGGACTGAGACAGGCAATTTTATGAACAAAAACGTATATCAGGTTAGTTCCCTATCATCTCTTAATGTGCAGGCCTCACAGTTTATATTTAGTTCCTAAGGACAATAATTTTCAGAACTGAACTGAACAATTACTCCAATAGCGTTATTAAAGTAGAGTTGCAAAACATATCCTGGCAAGCAAATTCTTTAAATTTTCAGATCAATAAGCTAATAAACCATAATGGCTACTTCACTCTAAGCCATTATTATCCATTGTGCAGTCCTTGTGCTATTAATCTAACAGACACACCACAGCCATTACATCTCTAGTGTCCGTGAATGGTGAGAGGATTTTTAGTATTAACGGGATGGATTTTATAGAATATTATCCAAGGCTGAGGGCCCCAAGAGTGTTGCCAACAATGGACACGAAATTTTTGAAAATTCTAATAGTTTTATTGTAGGGAAACACAGTTTTCAATTCTTTTTACAATTATATATTTCTTCCTTTCTTCCTCATATTTCCAGTCATGTTTGATAAATGCTACTTAAGACTACTAAAAAGAAAGAAAGTTACAAACTAATCTTTAATTACACATTTTAAAAGTAAAATATACCCATTGAGATAGCTTTTATTAAACAATTACAATAATTTTAGCTCATGTACTATTTTCTTTAACTTTACAGAACCTCATTATCCATCAAGATAGGTTAAACATTTGGCAAAACTGTTTTAGTAATTAAAATCTACAAAGGCTCAAGCATAATAATGATATAAATGGGAAAATGCACTTTGAACTCATTCAAAAGAACTTGAAAATGTCCTTAATGGATTATTTTCAAACTTTGTATATGAAATTAAATTTCCAGTTTCATACATGCTTTGCCAAGTTTTAGTTCAGGATGATGTTTTGCAGCTATATTATAAAACTTTTGACTGTGCTAGGGGAATTATAATGGAAAAGCTCAGAGACATTTGGATGGTGCTTCTGTTATATCTTCAGTGGTAACTTATATGCCAAAAATACTGAACAAAGCATGATTTCTAATCTACTATGTAGGAAACTACATATATAGGCAAAACCTTGGTGGTAATTCTTGTCTAATACAAATTCAAATGTATTTGGGGTTCTTCCCAATGTAACATTTTGTGTATACAGTATTAAAATTTCACATAAAAAGGATATAGTTCCAATGATGGATGATGAGGTGGGTATTGTAGAGTTGTCTCCTGCCACTCATCTAGCTAATGCTCAGACTAAGAGGAGACATGTTGCTGGATTGTACAGCATAGCAGATTGCATGATGGCACGGTCCAGCAGAGCACGAGGAAGAGCTGGTAGTATTCAGAAAGGAGCATGCCGGAGAACTGGTACCATGAAGACCAGATGCGCCTCCATGCAGAGCTGACAGATGAGGTGAGGTGTGACTGTGAGTTTGTCCAAGAAGCCCTAAAGAGAGGCTTCACTGCACTTGAGGTATACTGGACACTTTTAAGATGTTCATCATGTTACAGCAGTATCCAGCATCTACCACCACTACATGCAACAACAACAACAACAATCATAGTAATCATAGTAATAATAACATTCAATTTATATACTGCCCTTCAGGATAACTTAACATCCACTCAGAGCAGTTTACAAAGTATGTTATTATCCCCACAACAAAACACCCTGTGAGGTGGGTGGGGCGGAGAGAGCTAGAAGCTGTGACTGACCCAAGATCACCCAGCTGGCTTCAAGTGGAGGAGTGAGGAATCAAACCCGGTTCTCCAGATTAGAGTCCTGCACTCTTAACCACTACACCAAACTGGTGCCAGCACCACAACATATGTCCACTTAGTGTCCTGCAAAAAGTACCCTCCCCCTGTGTCCACCATTCAAACAGCAGCAGCTGCCTGCTGTAGCCATGTAATCACGTTCCAGATACATTTATTTCCCCTGACCAGGGCATATTTTTGCGTTGGCACAATGATTACAGGCTCACTATATACTTCTTGTTTTAAACCTGTAGCCAGTTTATTATAATTCATTTCTCTTTCTTTCTAATATTTCTTTCTTCTGTAAAACGTTTGTCACACCAGAGGTTGCAAATTCATGTTCTGTCATGACAAAGGAACCCAGAGTTTCTAGGTACAAGATAAATCAAACAGACAGTGTGGTTAAATAAACAAGTGAATTTGGAGTTTGTGATCTATGGCTTAAGAGATAGCAGGTTGAGAAAGTTTCAGGTGGGCAGCTATGTTGGTCTGTAGTAGAAGCACCTGACGTACCTGACAAAGGGAGCTCTGACCCTCGAAAGCACATACCCTGGAAATCTAGTTCATCTCTAAGTTCCTACTGGGTTGAGAAAGTTATCTCTGTCACGCACAAGTTGTTTCTCAAAGTTCCTTTGTCTAAAAAAAGTGTTCTAAAGCAGCTTACAGGTACTTTAACATCTTACCAGCTAACTATATGCTGGCTTAAAGATGTTAGGTCCACCGCTGTGGAACTTGTACCTTCGTATATCTCTGTCTCATTGTGAACTCTTGGTTATTCTAATTTTGTTCCTGTTCTCATATAAAATGGGTTTTTTTTCACAGATTACTGTTTTCAGGTTCCTGTGTTAAAATTGCGACTACAACAGTTATTCTAAAAAAAGTTTTGTTTGGATAGATGCAGGGCTTTTTTTCTTGGAAAAGAGGTGGTGGAACTCAGTGGGTTGCCCTTGGAGAAAATGGTCACATGGCTGGTGGCCACGCCCCCTGATCTCCAGACAGAGGGGAGTTTAGATTGCCCTCGGAGGGCAATCTAAACTCCCCTCTGTCTGAAGATCAGGGGGAGGGGCCACCAGCCATGTGACTATTTTCAAGTGGTTCCGGAACTCCGTTCCCCCACGTTCCCGCTGAAAAAAAGCCCTGGATAGATGCATTATGCTTGTGATAGGGATGTATGTAATTACATTTAGGCCCATTGTTATAAAACAAATCCCAAACATTTATATATTAACTTTACAACAACAATAATAAATGATATAACAATATAATAATATAATACAATTATCAGTTCTCGTCAGATTTCGGAAGCTAAGCAGAGTCGGCCTTGGCTAGTCTTTGGATCGGAGAACTCCAATGAAGACCAGGGTTGCAGAGGCAGGTGATGCCAAACCACCTCTGTTAGTCTCTTGTCATGAAAACTCCACCAGGGGTCACCATAAGTCAGCAATGACACGAGGGCACTCTCCATCACCCACCTCCACTTATATGTATTTGCTTATATGAGAGAAAAATTTTTAAAAGTGCCATAAGCTGATGGCATGACGTAACCTCTGGGGAAAACCAGTAAGTGATGCCACACCTGTCTAAGAATCTCTAGAAACTCTATTGTAAAACCCCCAAAGTCTCCGACCCCCCCCCCCCCGAACTCCTGCCAGTTGCTAGGCCAGGACTGGCAACCCTATGAATGAACCAATCCAGGGGCTAGGCGATGATACTTAGATCCTTGCAATTTTCTTTGTCAGAACCAGCCAGTCGGGAATCTGGAGTAGGTCACAGTCAGAGGAATGCAGAAGCAACTTTCTTTATAATTTAAAGCCTCGTACTCACTTAGACTACATTAGACTATTCCTCCATAGACCATAGCTAATGACAGCTTTAGTCTAAAGAAGCTCTAAGAGTATTAGGACGGAAAATACAACAAGGTATAAACAGGAACTGAGAGAGGGAATCAGACAAATTTATTTATAAACCTGAAGCTTTATGAGACACTGAAGCACAGAAAGACGAGTCATTTGTGCATTCTTTGATGCCATTTTGAAGTTGTGTGTGCTGCATTTCTGAAATTTCTACACCAAAACTAGCAAGATCTCTATCTCTCTGCCTTTTTGCATCTTAATTTTTTTTTTGCTTTTTTAAATGGTCAAATTCTGCCAACCCTGCGGGGGGCTCGCCCCTTAAGCAGGTGGCAGCCATTTGCCCCGCTGCAGGATAGAGGCAGACAACCAAGCCTCTCATACGGGGCTTTAGCCTTTGGGGGGCGGAGCTTCACAGCGTTTGCTGTTCCTCCGCCCCCGAGGCTCCAGTCTTGCCTCGTGCTCGGTGGAGGCAACACCTGTGTGCTGCTTCCCGGCACGAGGCCCCCTTTCTCAAGGCTGTAGAGGCGGTGAATCTGCGGCGGGGTGTTGTTCTGACGGATAGTGCAGCAGATTTTTCCCCGCTGCTTCTGGTTACTGGGAGGGCTCGGGTTTTCGGCTTGGGCGGCGTTTTCCCCCTCCGTCCCGTGCCCCTTCTTAAGGGCGAATTCGGCGGGCGTGAGGGCGGCGTGGACGGGCATTGCGTCCTGCACTCGCCCCCTCGCTCGCGGCGGTTGCCTTTGGGCGCGGCTAGCGTCGACCCCGGCGGCCGTGGTTGTTCCCCGCGCCGCCGCAGCCGTTTTGCTTTTCGGCGGTCCGTTTGTGCGCCCGTCTTGTGGGTTAGCCGGATCCGCTTGCCTGCCGGCGTGCCCGTTTCCCCCCCCGGACGAGTTTGGTGGTGTGTGGGCGGTGGACGGGCAGGCAACGCGCCTTCGGGCCAGTTGCGCCTGCCTCCCTCGCAGGAGGCCTCCGACGGCCCCGGCGGCCGCGCCTTTCCCCCGCGCCGTCCAGCCTTTGCTGTGTGTGGCCGGTTGTGGGCACGCCCTCGGGACGTACGGCTACTTGCCAGGCCTGAGGACGGGGCTGTTACAGGGGAGGCGCCCACAGTAGCTTGGGCCCCTTTATTGCTCCTTTCCCGTGCTTCACGGCCATTTTGGCTGACTGGGAGGCGGCCATTTTATCCAAAGATCCAGTTTGGAGTAGTGGTTAAGAGCACAGGACCATAATCTGGGGAGCCAGGTTTGATTGCCCGCTCTTCCCCTTGAAGCCAGCTGGGTGATCTTAGGTCAGTCACGGCTTCAAGGCACTTCCAACATAGGAGGTTTCCCCTGGACTGCCCCCCCTTCCTTCTTTGAGAGGCTGTGTGTGGGAGTAGTGGTCTGGGTGCGTTGGGCTGGGTCGTGAGTCCACAGCAGTACCTGGGGGTAACCCACTATCTATTATTACTCCTCAGCCGGCCTCGGGTAGACGGCTGCTGAGTTTCTGTGTTTTTCCCTGGTTGCCCACTGTAGTATTGTCCCTTGCTTCTTTTCCTGGCCAGGATGGGGCCTAAAAAAGGCGGCTCCTCTAAAGGGAAGCAGCCTGCTAAGCGCCCTCCCAAGCGCACGGCTGTAGCATTGTCATCAGACGAGGAGGAAGATGTTTCCTTGCGACGTGATATTTTAGCCAGGATTTCGGCATTGGAGCAAGCAAAGTCACAGGCCGCTTCGGTAGCTGAACCTGCGCGGAAGAGACCCTCAAGGGTTGCATCTAAGACTGCATCTCTTAACGATATTCTTTCTCGCTTGGCTTCTTTAGAGGCGATGTCTTCTGAAGGTACCCCAGCTCCGTCTACTTCCGCGGCCAGTCGTGTCATGGAGGAAGAGTCGGCTGAGCCTGCAGCAGCGGACGTGGATGGCAGCTGGAACCAGGAGGCGGGGCAAGTGGCACTGGTGGTGCAACCCCCGGAATCCGATGGTAAGTGCACTTGGCCCCAACAGCCAGGCCCCTGGCCTTGGGGTCAGCCTACTCAACCCACACAGCACACCCATACACGCCCCCTGCAGCTCCCTTGGGTGCTATGGGGACTGGGTTGGCTTCAGACTGGGGGCAGTGGGGTCAGTCGTCTGTCCCTGGGCAGGGGCCGGGGGTGGCTGGTTGGGCTGCCCCCCCGGCCCAGGTTCAGGGGATGGGCCAGGTGTCGCCATGGGGGTCATATTTTGGAGTCCCTTGGTCAAATTACGGAACGGTCCCCTATAGGGCTCTCCCAGTTGGGGATACAGCTATGCCGCTGGGTGATCACCTCACACCGGCCACCAGAGAAAAGATATTACGCGGAGATTATGTGGATGTCTTTACCCTTCGCTTCAGAGATCTGGAGAAGAAGGATAAAGAGGATCTGGAAGACCGCGACAAAGAGCGCCTCAAGAGGCGCAAGATTGATAGAACTTGGCATAATTGGCTTCCTGGTTTTCTCATATACGCGGGTGTTATAGCCAGGGCGCAGCCCTGGTGGGCTGCTCCATTGTTCCAGTACATGGACATTATTTATAGGGCACACACGGAGTTTACGGGTGCAGCATGCTGCAATATGATGAGGAGTTTCGGATGCGAGCTGCTCTGAACCCATCTTTGCCCTGGGATCAAATTCATCAGTATCTATGGTTACAACTGATGACTCCGGCTAAGTCGGCCGGGGGGGACAGATCCGACAGTGGCCATATTGTACAGCGGTCATTGCAGGCTCCTGGTGGGTTTGCCCAGGGTTCTTACGGCTCCCGCGGCTCCGCGGGGCAGTCGGTTCAGCCCCGACTGCTTTGTTTTGAGTTCACCTCAAAGGGGGTTTGCAGCCGAAAAAACTGCCGCTTTAGCCACGAGTGCCCAACCTGCAGGGGTCCGCACGCCCTCAATGCTTGCAAAAGACAGCGGCCGTTCGGAAAGAAAGGGGGTGGCACCCCTGGGCAACCGGGGCCTGGTAAAGGGCCCCAGCCCAATAAAAGTGAGGGTACTTGAGGCCATGTTGGCCGACTACCCTGACAAGGATGATGCCCAGTTTTTGTTACACGGTTTTTTGTTTGGGTTCCGTATTCCTTTCCAAGGCCCCAGAACCGCCTTCATGTCACCTAATTTGCGTTCTGTTATTGGCATGGAGGACGTGGTGAGGGCAAAGATTCAAAAGGAATGTGCTGAGGGCAGGGTTTTAGGCCCTTTCCCCTCCCCTCCAATTCCTTCCCTGCGTGTCTCTCCCCTGGGTGTAGTCCCTAAGAAGACAGTGGGTGAATTTCGGCTTATTCACCACCTGTCTTACCCCAAGGGTGGTTCCGTCAATGACGCAATTCCCGAGCATTTATGCTCGGTGCGTTACACATCCTTTGACCAGGCGGTCAAAGTGGTGAGGCGTTGCGGCCGGGGTGCCGAGATGGCGAAATGCGACATTAAGTCTGCATTTCGCCTTCTCCCTGTTCACCCGGCCGACTTTGATCTCCTGGGGTTTGCCTTTGAGGGCAAATTTTACATGGACAGAGCACTTCCCATGAGTTGCTCTGTTTCCTGTGCAGTGTTTGAGCGTTTTAGTACGTTCTTGGAATGGGCTCTGCGTCGCAGGCAGCGCTGCCGTGACTCCGCCCACTATTTAGATGATTTTATTCTGGTTGGGCCCCCACATACGGGTCAGTGCACACGCATGTTAGACGATTTTGTGCGCCTAGCTGACGAGTTGGGCGTTCCCCTAGCACATGAGAAGACGGAAGGGCCCACGACAGTTCTGACCTTTCTAGGGATAGAACTAGATACTGTGCGCCAGACGTCTCGTCTCCCCCTTACAAAGCTCCAGGATTTACGGAGTCGTTTGCAGACCCTCCTGGGTCAGCGGAAAGTGTCATTGTTGGAACTCCAACAGGTGGTAGGCCACCTTAACTTCGCATGTAAAGTGGTGGCGCCGGGAAGAGCCTTCCTGCGACGTCTTTGTGATGCGATGGCCTTACTGCGACTTCCACATCACAGGATGAAGATTACTCATGGTATGCGGCAGGACTTGGCAGTTTGGTGCCAATTTTTGGGGAGTTTTAATGGTGTTTCCTTTTGGAGGCAGGAGCTGTTATTGGAGAGTGACCTTCAGGTTTCCTCGGATGCTTCTGGCTCCATTGGTTTAGGGATTTATTTCAGGGGACATTGGTGTGCGGCACCATGGCCCGACGATTGGTTGGAGGCAGGCCTGGGTAGAGACCTCACCTTTCTCGAATTCTTCCCGATCCTAGTGGCGGTGTATTTGTGGGGCGGGGAAATGGCCAACCACTCGGTGCACTTTTGGTGCGATAATATGGCAGTGGTCCAGGTCGTTAATTCCCTGTCTTCTAAATCACCCCGGGTGATGAAGCTGGTCCGCGCTTTCACCTTAAGGTGTCTTGTACTTAATATTTTGTTCTTGGCCAAGCATGTCCCCGGTCTGAATAATGAAGTGGCAGACGCCTTATCTCGTCTGCAGATGGACCGGTTTCGACAGCTTGCCCCAGAGGCGGATTTGCTGCCCGCCCAGGTTCCTCCGGAGCTTTGGAGGATTGGGAATTCGAGGCATCTAGAGCTATCCAGTTAGCTCTGGCCCCTAGTACAAGGAGGGCGTACGACAGGGCGGTAAGATTCTTTGCGGAGTTCAGGCAGGCGTCTGGCCTTCCACAGCTGTGGCCAATTCCAGTGGAGCATGCGGCCCAGTTTTGTGTTGCACAGAAAGGTAAGGGGCATAGGGTTAAATATATTCGGAGTCAGCTGGCAGCCTTGGGTTTTGCCTCTAAGGCACGGGGTATGACAGACCCCACCGGGGACTTCCGCATACGGAAGATGCTGGAGGGTTGGTCTAGAGAGACAGTTGTCAATAGGGATGTCCGGCAGCCCATTTCCCCCAACATCCTACAGGGTTTGAGGGCCATGTGGCCCCGGGTCTGCAGGTCCCCTTTCGAGGAATTGTTATTTCATGCCGCTGCCTTGATTGCGTTTTTTGGAGCCCTCCGGGTCAGTGAGCTCGTCCCTCAGTCCCTCAAGGATGATTCGGGTAGGGCCATATCTGCTTCTGATGTTAAACTTCAGGAGATCATGTGGTCATTCGCATTAGGCGTTCAAAGACTGATCAGATGCAAAGAGGGGTGGATTTGACGATAGGGAGATGCGCTATTAATGAGTTGTGCCCGGTCAAGGCTTTGGGGAAATACATGGGCGCCCGGGGCTCAGCACCAGGGGCATTCTTTTGCCATGAGGACGGCTCCCCGCTGACTAAGTACCAGTTCTGGACTGTCACGGGCAGGGCTCTTTCGAGGTTGGGGCTCGAGGGGGTCAAATTTGGGACCCATTCGTTTCGCATAGGCGCCGCTTCTACGGCGGCATCGATGGGGTACTCAGCAGCTGAGATTCAGAAGGTCGGGCGGTGGCGTTCCTCAGCTTATAAGTCTTACGTGAGGCCCCTGACTGATGGGCAGTCATGCTGATATTATTTTTCTTTCAGGTGTGGTGCCGTGGCGCGAGAGGATACGCATCCTCGTATGTGGCCATAGCATGATCTTTTGGGCAGCGCACCAAGCGAAGAGGACGCGGATGGGGTCCCAGCTTGGACTTAGCCGCTGGGCCACGGTGGAGTGGTGAGGCAGAAGGGGCCTACGTTGGGCCGGTCTTATGCCGTTATTGTTTGAGGGCCGGAGTTCCCCTCCTCCACACATCCTGGTGATTCATTTGGGCGGCAATGATTTAGGTTTGATGAAGGGCATCGCCTTGTCTTGGCAGGCTCAGGATGACCTTCTTGAGATTCGGAGACGTTGGCCTGGCGTCCTGATATTTTGGTCGGCGATGCTTCCGCGTCAGGTGTGGCGGGAAGCATTGGATCACAGCGCTATCAAGAGGGCACGGCGGATGGCCAACAGAGCCCTTTTCAAAGCAATGGCGGGTGGTCTCGGGATCTATTTGCCACATCCGCAGATCCGGGCCGAATCTGCAGACCTCTACAGAGGGGATGGGGTGCACCTCTCTAGCAGGGGTAACGATATATTTCTGAACGACCTGCGGCAAGGGCTGCGCCTGGCCTTAAGCCATTTGTGGGGCGCGGAGGCCTAAGCAGAGGCTTGGCCTCTGCGGTGGCAGGATGTTAGTTAAGTAAGAATCTGTTGCGGGTCGGTGAGCACCCTTGGCACCTCCCCATTGGTGGGGAATTGGGGTCTGCCAGATGTGGCTGGCTGCCATACGGCCCAGCTGCGTGGTTAGACGCCCTTGTGGGAAACCCCTGGATAAGCCGGTCTTCCCCCCGCTGCCGTACGGCCGGGTGGGGGAGCTTTACAGAGGTCAACCACTTCGCCTGGCCAGGCCGGGTCCCAGCCATTTGGTGATGGCTCGCACCCGGGGCAGCGGGTGTCTCGCCCAGACAGGTCAGGGCGGGGTAGGAAGCGACCCCAGGGCCTGACCTGTACTGCTAGTTAGGCCCTTGCCGTAGTTATGTTTCATAGTTGTTGTTTTAATAAAGCGGCCCATTATTTAATCCAAAACACGTGTCTGTCTCTTATTCCTGCTAGGGGGGCAATTCTGCCAACCCTGCGGGGGGCTCGCCCCTTAAGCAGGTGGCAGCCATTTGCCCCGCTGCAGGATAGAGGCAGACAACCAAGCCTCTCATACGGGGCTTTAGCCTTTGGGGGGCGGAGCTTCACAGCGTTTGCTGTTCCTCCGCCCCCGAGGCTCCAGTCTTGCCTCGTGCTCGGCCCACCCACCTCACCCTATTTCAGTACGGGACTAGCCGGTTGCCTTTTGGAGCCAGGTAGGAATTTTTTCTCTCACAGTCCCTGATTGGCTTGGGGGCTGGAGTTTTTTCGCCTACCTCGTACTGTTTGAAGGGGGGTTAATTTAGCTTGGTGGGCCTGAGTTAATGCCACGCGTGGCAGGATGTTAGTTAAGTAAGAATCTGTTGCGGGTCGGTGAGCACCCTTGGCACCTCCCCATTGGTGGGGAATTGGGGTCTGCCAGATGTGGCTGGCTGCCGTACGGCCCAGCTGCGTGGTTAGACGCCCTCGTGGGAAACCCCTGGATAAGCTGGTCTTCCCCCCGCTGCCGTACGGCCGGGTGGGGGAGCTTTACAGGGGTCAACCACTTCGCCTGGCCAGGCCGGGTCCCAGCCATTTGGTGATGGCTCGCACCCGGGGCAGCGGGTGTCTCGCCCAGACAGGTCAGGGCGGGGTAGGAAGCAACCCCAGGGCCTGACCTGTACCGCTAGTTAGGCCCTTGCCGTAGTTATGTTTCATAGTTGTTGTTTTAATAAAGCGGCCCATTATTTAATCCAAAACACGTGTCTGTCTCTTATTCCTGCTAGGGGGGCAATGTACTTAGCATGCATCAATAAACTTGGCATAATGGATCAACATTTTGTACATTAAAAGTAACTTTAACATTATAGCAATGTTAATATTGCCCACAAGCTACCAAGGCACTTTCTCTAAAAAGAACCATTAGTCTAACTTCACATTCTAACTTTAATTTTACAGTACTTGGAAAGGAAACAATTGTATATATTAGTAGAGGTGGTGACAAGAATCAGTCCAGCATCTGCTGTATTTATTGCATTTTATATTACTCTGCACAACTTTTAAAAAAACTTATAATACTTCAGCTGGAAAACAATCCAGGTTTGAACTTTCCCCCAAAATACATCTTTAATTTTATTGCTGTTTCTTGGGGACAAGAAGTTACAACTTTCTTCTTCTGGAATATAAATAATGCACATGGATTTTGAAGCAAGAGTACTGCAAAAGTTACCCTAAATCCAAGCACAAATGGCACTTCATAAGTTCCAAAGTGACAGGGTTCAGCTGCAGATGCTGGCCAGGAATGTAGCCCATGATTTCTAGCAAATGGCTGATGAATGTTCCCTGAGAAACTCAGGCCATCGTAACATGCCTTACTCAAAAAAGATGAGAGGGAAAAAACTAGAAGGGATATCAACACAAAGAATTGATTATGTCAAGAAATATTGAGATGAAAGAGCAGCTTCTTCCACACATCAAATAAGGGGCCTCAGATATTTGGTTTGGGTGAAATAATAGACTACTAAATGCAGCGTCCTACCCAGTTGGAGTTATCTTCTTATAGGTATGCAGCTATCATGGGATAAAACTAGAGTGGCCAACCTCGAGAAGGAACCTGTAGAACTCCCAGAATTACAACAGATCTCCAGATGACAGCAATTAGTTCCTCTGAAGGAAAATAGGTGCTTTAGAGGGTGTTCCTTATGGCACTGTACACTGCTGAAGTCTTTTCCATTCCTAAGCCCCATCCCTCCACCCCAAAACCTCCAGGAATTTCCCAACCCAGAGCTAGCAACCCTAGGTGAAACAGAAACACCCTCATTTGTAACCCAACTTTCTCCCACCAACCCCAACTGAGGGAAGAAATTATTGGACCCAATTTGGTTAATGAAAGGCCAGGGGTGAAGGAAAGAATCTGGTGGTGTCGCCAGTCCACTGGACTATTCTTCTACCATCTATGGGAGAATTGCCAGTAGTAAAGAAAGATAAGAAACAATATTAAAATAAGACCACATGCCCTCTAAATCACTATAATGCTTTGTCATATAAATAGTTTGTGTTATGTTTCTCCTTGTTAATGTAGGGGTTTTGAAAATTTATAGTGATTTAAAATGCAGGCCTGTGAAGTAAGGAGGAAGGAGGCTGGATTGGTAAGTGAAGCATGCTATGATTGGACAGTAGCTGTACCATACGAGGTGGAGTGAACTGCAGCTTTTAGTCTGAGTGCCGAGGGAAAGACCTCATCCTGTCTATTTCAGTGAGTCTATATGGAAGATTGACAGTGCAATCCTAAGAAGAGTTACTCCAGTCTAAGCCTATTGATGTCAATGGGTTCAGACTGGAGTAACTCTTTTTAGAATTGCACTGTAAGAAAGGCAGGGAGGCACCATTTCAGAGCCATATAGCAAAGTATCATTATAAAAATTACAATACACAGGTCACATTAAAAGGGGGGGGGGAATGCCACAGCTGATTTTAGCTATGGGATTCAAACCTCAAAAGGAAAGATAAAAATGTAAAGAATATCTGTAGCTCTCTGTCTGGAGGTGGGGAGTATTGGTTGTGACCAGAGCCCTCCTGAGGTAATAAGTTTAAGATAAGGTGAGGAGGAGATGTAATCAAGATCCTAGGTAATTTAAAGGAAATGCCACAATCATCACCTTTTACCCTTTATTAACAGAACTTAAAATGCTATAGGATTCATTCAACAAAGATGGGAGGGAAATCAAAATAGGAAAACTTTTTTTTGTCTGTTTGGCTCTCTTTGGACGTTCAGAAAGTCTATTACAGTTTTTCCTTCAGGCTGGCTGGCTTTCTGTGTTGCTGGTGCTGCTGCTCTTTGGCCTGCTGTGGGTCTCCAGAGACTGCAACTCTCTTTTAGGAAGCTCACACTGTTCTCTGTGCAGAACATGCCTCCTCAGATAGCTTTCTTCTCCCTTTGTCTTCAGAACTCTATCCTTTTGTCCTCAGAAATCCTTCTTACCATTTTTTCCTTCAGTAATCTACTATGGCTTCCCCTCATGAATTTAAAAAAAAAAACCCTTCTCCCTCACAAACTCCAACAGCTGGCTAGCCTTATACGGTTTATAAAAGTATGCTAGACTGCAATATTAAATGCAACAACAAATATATTTTCCTTCTCCAGGACACTTCAGAAGTTTTGCACCATTTTTCAAATTAAATTTCAGAAGGTTTGGTGTTTTTTAGTATCTCAGTATGTAGAATCAGTGTCACTACTTTAGCTAGGAACACTACAATACGTGCAAATTCCCCTAGTTAGGTAAGGAAGCAGGTGTATAAATAATTTATGCAGCACTCATGGATCCCTTCCTAAATACAGTAAATCCAAGCCTTCCCCCTACTCTCTCCTGGACATAACCTGGATACACACACCCCAATCACCCTTGTATATAATAGAAACTAGTTGAGAAAGATTAAGCATCTTTAAGTAGAAGGTGCAAAATGAATTCTATTAAGTTAGCTAACTTAACAGCATATATATATGTAGAACATTGAACATATATGATGCCACTTTGAAAAGCACCAGTGTGTGTTACATTTGTTTTTTACATTTATATGCACCTTTTTCCCAGGAACTTCATATGGTTCCCAAGCAATCTCTCATTGAGGCTTTCTCCAGCATCGGCTCAGCTTTGTTTCAGCAAGGTTGTTGAATCATACAGCTTCAGCCCATGCCCTACTGCAGATTACGGTAATCACAGCATCATTCAAGGATGAGTCTGAACATGAAGATGCATGCATTATTATATTAAGTGTATTACATAAAAAATTAGAATCCCCAGATTACTCAATTAATTCTCTAAGTAGAATAATATTTCAAGGCTAATGCAAATGGTGAAATGAAAAGTTTCAGACTTTTTTTCAAAGTTGCTTGAATACAGACAGACTCTTCGTAACAAATCAAGGCTGGCTCATGTGCTCTAAACCTCTCTCTGCAGAATTCATAAGCTTGGCAATCAAGGTAAGGAACTTCCATTCAGAAGAGAAGCTGCCAACACTGTCAAACGAACATTCTAGCAGTGGCATTGTTGACATACACGGCATTGTACCTTGGCCCTGATTAACTGTACTAATTAGATTTCTTCTCATTGCAAGTCTCTGCTGGCATTTTCTGCATGAAATGAGACAAAGTAACACCAGCAAAAGGCAGAGCAAGTAGAGCCACCATCAACTTTGTATCAGGGTTGTTACAAAACCATTTATACTTCTAACAGAAGAAAAACAAAGAAAAAGATGTGCTTTAAAAAAAATCGTACATCACTTTGGTATCTGCCAATGGATGGCTAACATCTCTTTGAAGCAGGATGAGATCAAGGGGTTATGAATCTGTCTTAGTATAAACACTTCTTAAGATCAACCACAAAACCAAGACATTTTGAGAGAGGAGCCATTCCGCTACTTGTAATGTGCTGTTTTCCCTACCTGATCACCCCCTGAGTTGAGCAACGTCCAGTATCGTTACTTCCCAGGGATGCCTTTCCGTAGAATAGGAGGCAAAGTGTTTAGTTCCTATCCAGTCTAGATTTAGACCTGGTTATGGAACTGAAACAACCTTGGTTGCCCTGGTGGATAACCTGCACCAAGAGATGGACAGAGGGAGTGTGACTCTGTTGATTCTTCTGAACCGCTCAGCAGCTTTTAATATCATGAATTGTGGTATCCTTCTGGACAACCTTTCCAGGCTGGGATTGGGAGGTACCATTTTGTGGTAGCTCAAGTCATATCTAGAGGGTCAGTTTCAGAAGGTGGGGCTAGGAAACTGCAGCTCTTCCCCTTGGCCTTTGGTCTGTGGTGCCCTGCTGTTACCCAGCGTAGATGGTCTCATTCCAAGTTTGGGGAATTAGCATGCAAGGAGAGGCAGCGAGAGGCGGGTAACAGTGGGATCTTCCACCAATGTATACCAAGTCCCTCCCCCTAGAGGACTCTCAAAATGGCTAGGTGGGTATTTCAAATGAAATATTTTTATGAAAGCAAGCAAACAAGCAAACAAGAACATACACCACACACATACAGAGTTCCTAGGAAAAGCAGTGAGGAGGGTGGATAGAGTTTCAGGGAATGGGCTACAGTTGCCATCCAGAAGAGCAGAGTTGTCCCCACAGAAAAGCAGCTCGCTTTAGCAGGAAGGCTCAGATGGGATCTGAGGGTGTTAGCATGTGGATCCAAGGAAGTGCACACACACTGAATGGGGCCAGGGTGGTCCAATTATTTTATAGAATGTACCCTGGGGCAGAGAGGCATCTTCTGCCCAGGAATAATAGCCAAAATGGTTGTCTCCAAGGGAAAGACAAAGAAATGGAGGAACTTTGATTAAGTTCTCCTGGGCGGAACTATAGTCAGTGATAATTGATGACCTGTGATGACTGGATGGGAGTGGCTGTCAGAGCCCTGATTAACCCTGAATAAGGAAGAGTAGGAAGGGAGATCAGAAGGGTATGCTGTGATTGAATCAGGGTTTTTCTCAAGTACCTCTGTTGTCTGAATCTCTGCCCATCTTTGAGGTGTGGAGGGCTAATAACTTATAAGCCAGTCTCATCTCAAGCCTTGCATTCTGGTATTCTTCCATTTCCCATCTGGGATCTGGCAACAGCTTCCTACCCAGCAGGGTACTTTTGCTGCATTTAAAACCATGAGGAGGGGGACTTATGATACTCCATATGGTGTAGGCCATGGAGAACCACTATCTCTGCAAGGTTCCATCCTACCCCCCATGTTGACTGGAGTAGGTCACAGGAAACTTCATTCCAGTCTTGGCTCATCTATACTGGCTCCCAATCTGTTTCTGGGCACAATTCAAGGTGCTGATGATGATCTTCAAAGCCCTATATGGTTTGGGACCTACATACATGAAGGTCTACCCACTCCCTTATAAACCTACCCAACCACTACAGTTATCTTTGGACACCCTGGTTTGGGTACTGCCGTCACCCGAGATTAGGCACATAGCATCCCAAGAGAGGGCCTACTCAATCATGGCACTAGTACTCTGGACCTAGGAAGGTCTGACTGAACTTTGTGTTGTTGTTTTCCACCAAGGGGTGAAGATTTTCTTTCCCTTAGCATTCTCTCGGTGATCCCTCCTCCCTCCCCAATGTTTTAGCTGTTGTTTTTTATCTTTTGCACTAACTTTAAATTGTTTTAATTATTCATTTATGTGTTGGTTTTAATGGCTTTTAAGATGATATCTTATTGGTTTGTTTTAAATTGGTTAGCTGCCTTTGTGGCCCTGTGGGGGGCAGAAAGACAGGGTAAAAATCTTAAAACAGCAATAGTTATTCCTAAGTCTAGATAATATGAAGACTATAAAGAACCATTGTCCCCTTAAAACACAATTGTATTTGACAGAGTAATCCTAAATATATCCAAAACCAGGACTTTGGACTTTGCTGTAAATCTTGTACCTTCCTATAAACCTTGGAAGAGTGCCCTTGTCCCCAACCAATACCCAAGCTACTAACTTGCTGAATTTTGAGTTCATGAGGCATGATCATGTATGTGTTTCTTTTATACATTTATAATCTGTCTTACTGCCAACATTCCCAAGGGAGCACACAAAAATATCATGAAATACAATAAAAAACAACATGTCATAATAATGCTAAAAATATCAGCAGAGTATGATTAAACTGTCAGCAACCACAACAACTAGCCAACATATCAGGAACTAATAGGCGCAACAACAAATGGCAATGACAGAAGAAAACAATGCTAATTGCTTGAAGAAAATAAAAATGTCTTTACCTGTTGGTCTCAAAGAAATACTTGCACTCTTTTGCACATTTGTCCATTTGCAACAAGCACACACATGTGCACACATACATACACACAAATTGGCCTGTTAGCATTGCTCTGAGTAGATAAAAGTATAGGCCATTTATCAAGAGATATTTTACCATGGTAGACATTTGGAACATTGACTGTGTTTGTATCTTCCTGCTAAATGGTGAGGACAATTTTACCACAATCCCTACTTCCTCAGAATTTCTGCTCAGATGAGAAACTCCAGTTAGCAGGCTTGAAGTTAATAGTAACAGTTTGGCCACCATGTATAATTACATATTTAAAAGTCTTTAGAGTACTGCAAATTCACTTCTTCCAATAAGTACAATGACTTATCCAGCAACTGGCTGTGCACTGCCTAAATTATTTATTTATTTGTTATTTATATATTTACATCTTACCTTTTTATTGAATTATTTTCCTCTTCTCCAATTTATCCTCATAACAACCCTGTGCATTACGTTAGGCTGAGAAAGAGTGACTGATCCAATGACACCAAGCAAGTTTTAGGGATTTGAACGTGAATCTCTCAGATCCTAGTCTGGCTCTCTAATCAATACACTATGCTGGCTCTTGACACTGGGCAAGTGTCCATCTTACATCCAGTACCATTTGCCCTTTCCTTCTTTGCTTCCTTCTTTGGTCCTATCCTGAGCATTTTATAACATCATACTATGACTTTTTTAAAAATTTGGTTGGTTTTGCTTTTTGTCATTATTGCTTTGTTCTTGTCTGTATTATAATTTTAAGTGGGCAATGTTGTTTTTAGTTACTGTTGTTTTGGAACTGCCAATGTTTTTCATTTGTGCTTAGTTTTGGGGGGTTTTTAAAGAAAAATTTAAAACAAATTAATAAAAAAGGAACAAGAAAAAACACATCTAAAAGAAAAGGAAAGAAAAAATAGCCAAAAAAACAAAAAAAGAAAGAAAAAGAAAGGAAAGGAAAGGAAAAAAGCAAAAGAAATTAGAAATAAGTACCAATTTTCTCTGTGAAAAGATATTTATAAGTAATACATATTATATCCAAACTCCAAATTTACCCTTTCAATCAATATTATAACTTAACTCCAAATTTATCCTAAATAATTACTTCTCCTTTTTCTCTAAACATTTTTCCACATCCTACAAAAACATAAACCACCAGTTCATTTCTCTCTGTTTCCCATAAAAAGGTCTATAAGGAGTTTCCAGGTAACTATATATGTATCCAGTAACTTTTCCCTAATCAAAGATGTAAGTTTGGCCATCTTAGCATACTCCATCATCTTCTCCAGCCATTCCTGTTGTAGGTAATGTTGTGGCTTTCCATTTTTGAGCATATAACAGTCTCACTGCTGTTGTCATATTAAAAAAAAGTATGCCATGAGAAGCTTCTAATTGTCCATTAATTCCAACAAGAATGCTTCTGGTTTCATTTGTATTATATCTTTAAAATTTTCTGCATAACTGAGTGTATTTGTATCCAATTTTGTTTTAGCTTTATTGCATGTCCACCACAGATGATAAAATTTCCCCTCCTGCTGTTCACTTTTCCAACATCTGTTTGAAACATTCTTATACATTTTTGCTCTTTCTTCCAGTGACATATACCATCTATAGGAGCCCCGTGGTGCAGAGTGGTAAGCTGCAAAACTGCAGCCAAAGCTCTGCTCACAACCTGAGTTCGATCCTGGCGGAAGCCAGGTTCAGATAGCTGGCTTAAGGGTGACTCAGCCTTCCAGCCTTCTGAGGTCAGTAAAATGAGTACCCAGTTTCCTGGGGGTAAAGTTAAATAACTGGGGAAGGCAAGGGCAAACCACCCCGTAACAAAAACTCTGCCAAGAGAACATCGTGATGTGACATCCCACCATGGGTCAATAAGGATTTGGTGCTTGCACAGGGGACTACCTTTACCTTTATACCATCTATTCATCATTTTATGTTTTATTTCAGACCAGAGCTTGCAGTAAATTTAACTCCCTTCAGCCACATATTCTCCCATTGTTCAAGTTGTGTTATATCCACAGTTCTTTGCCCATTTTATCACACATTCTTTCACCTGTTCTTCTTCTGTTTCCAACATAAACAGAACCTTAGAGCCAACGTAAAGGTCCTAACTAGCCTCATAACCCTAGGGGATCTGGAGGTCAAAGAGTTGACCACATGCACCACCACCTGATTGTCGCACCAAAAGTGGACAATGTGGTTGGTCAGCTCCCTGCCCCACAGGTGGACAGCCACCACGATGGGGAAAAGCTCCAAAAAGGTAAGATCCCTAGCTATGTCGGATGCCCACCACTCTGGCAGCCACTGCTCCGCTCACCGATGCCTTTGGAAATACACTCCGAAGCCAGTGGTGCCAGAGGCATCAGACGTGACTTGCAGCTCAGACTCGAGCAGCAACTCATCACGCCAAAACGTAATCCCATTAAAGTCATGGAAGAATTCAGCCCAAACCTCCAAATCCTCCTGCATACCCTTGATAATTCGTAATCGGTGATGAGGTGCACGCAGGGGCACCATGACATCACAAAAGTGATGCAAGAAGACCCTGCCGGGTTCCACCGTCTTGCAGAAGTTCAGGTGACCCACCAACTGCTGGATCTCTAGGGGGTCACCTTCTGCTTAGCCCTGAACTCCCACAGCCTAACTTTGAGATCACTGACCTTCTTTAAAGGAAGCCTCAAGGACTACTGGACCGTATCGAGCTCAATGCCCCAAAAGGTCAGTACTGTCAAAGGCCCCTCTGTCTTCCTCTGCGCCAATGGGACCCCCAGCTCCTCTGCCAGCACCTTAAAAGTAGACATAAACCTGGCACACAGCCCAGACCCCACTGGCTCCATGAACAGGAAGTCATCGAAATAATGGCCTGTGTCATGACAATGCGAATGGCACCAGACTTCCCATTCCAGGAAGGAGTTGAAGTGATCAAAGGCCACACAAGAGTGGATGTCACTGAAAGATTGTAAGCTCTTAACATTGAAAGGTTATAAGAAGCTGTTCGGATGGCATGCCTACTTGTGGCAGGATAAAATAAAAGCTGATCCTATGTTTTTGCATCATTATATCAGAAGGAGCCTCTTCACGATCTGGAAAAAATATAGAAAATATCTGGGTGAAGGCATCCCCTCTCTGGTGGTACCGTTTGAAGTGATTGATCCGAGAGCTATCTACAATGAAGAACAATGTTTACCATATAAAGAGATATTGATTATGGAACAGAAAATGATAAGAATTAAATTGGAGGAAGAGTTATCTTCTTGTTACGGATGGTTCCAAGGTCAGAGACCTTTATAATTCGAATTGTTCAAAAGAAGGAATTAAATGGGAAAACTCAGAGTTGGAAGAGACTATACTACAAGAAAGCAAAAAGAAGATATCTAAGATTTATAAAATACTTTTGAAGTGGTATACAGAGGATGAAACGGTCAAAGTACAGATGGTGAAGTGGGCAATTAATTGTCATAAAGAAATAACAATGGAATCATGGGAATATTTATGGAAAACTACACTGAAGATTCCAACTTGTACCAGTATTAAAGAGAATGTTTATAAAATGATCTATAGATGGTATTTAACGCCAAAGAAGATTGCGCTTGGAAATGCTAACATGTCAGATAAATGCTGGAAATGTAAAAAGCATGAAGGATCATTGTATCATATGTGGTGGACATGTGAAATAGCCAGACAGTTCTGGGGAGATATTATAGAAGTAATAAATGAGATATTGCAGATTCAAATAAAGAAGAACCCAGAACTATTGCTATTGAACTTAAGCATGGAAGATGTTCCTACTCAATACCGAACATTACTATTTTATATGATGACGGCAGCAAGACTTTTATATGCGCACAAATGGAAGGTGCAAGAAATACCAACTATTGAAGATTGGATGCATAAATTGCTGTACATGGCAGAAATGGATAAAATGACAAGGAAGCTGAGAGATCAGAATCCAGCAGAATTTTTTACGGACTGGGGAAGATTGAAAACATATTTAGAAAAGAAGTGGGACGTAAAGGGGGAATTATGGCAATTTGAAAATTATTAGAATGGATTTGTTATTAGAAGAGATAGAGTCTTTACCATATGAAGTGAAGTATTAGCTAATCGTTAGCCCAAATGTAAGTGGACTTAGAGTTAATAGATATTGTTAGAATTACTAAAGTAGATATTCTATCTGACAGTTAGTTTAAATTTAAATATATGTGGAGCTAATATAAAGTAATAGATAATAGATTTTAAGTTTATAACAATATTTTTGAAGTTAATAGATAGGGCTTAGTTGCATAAAAGAATAAGTAAACATGAGATAAGGAGTTACAGAAAAAGGGGACAGATTGGAAATAGATTAGGCTATAGGGTTGGAAAGCTGTTGGAAGTCTTGGAAAGGGGGGGAGGGAAAGGGTGGGGGAAAGTATAATGAGATGCTATTTGAAAGTTGTATATTAATATTCTCACCTAATAAAAATTTTCTAAAAAAAAAAAAAGGCCACACAAGAAATGGATCAGCCCATTGGGAGAGCTCGGTCCATGTAAAACATACCCTCAAAAGCAAAGCCAAGGAACTCGAAATCCTTGGGTTGCACTGGAAGAAGGCGAAATGCAGACTTAATGTCGCATTTGCCAACTCCGCCCCTACCCCACATCTGTGCACCACTTTGACCGCTTGGTCAAAAGAGGTATACCTAACAGAGCAAAGGTGCTCCAGTATAGCATCATTTACCTAACCACCCTTGGGGAATGACAAATGATGAATTAGACGGAACTCACCCGCTGCTTCTTCGGCACCACCCCCAAAGGAGATACCCTGAAGTTAGATGTTGGAGGAGCTGCAAATGGCCCCAGGACCCGGCCTTCAGCGCATTCCTTCAGGATCCTTTGCCTAACTATGTCCTCCTTGCCTAACACAGAACATAAATTATCAGACAAAAACAGGGCCCTCGACCCTTGAACTGGTATCCTAAAACCATTCTTGAACCCATTAAACAAAAACAGGGCATCCTTGCCCTTCAGATAAGAATGCAACTGGCGCTCAAGGACCCACTTGGCTGGGACCCTTTTCCAGTGGCTTGCTGACCCCCTGCACCACTTCTGCCTTGCTTCTTACCACCCCATCCTTGTATGACCTTGTATTTATAAGCACAACTAATATTATAATGCGCTCTTGAAAAAGATTCCCAAAACAGGAATTCAGCGTGCATCCTGTTGAGCGGCCTTTCCCTTCCCCTTTGATTGTTGTCCGGCTTGCTGATCTTCCCGGCTGGAGAGTGGTCTTCGGAGCGTTACTGCCAGTGGACCATTGCAGCTCTAAGAGAAGAGAGAAACTTCACTTGCTTTCCCTGTCAAAAGACTTTATTTTGGACACTACCAACTTTGGGGAAGGTGGTCCGTTCCATTTTGGTTGTGGTTGTGCTTTTCTTTGCCTATGGTGTAAGAATACGTAAAAGTTCTAATATACTGATGAGTTTTCTATTATAATTGTTCATATAAAATTACTTATTGTTTTTGCTATAACAACGTGTCTGTACCTACAATTGTTTTTCCTAATTCTCACTGCTGTGGTTTTTTTCCCCCTGTATCCAGGGTCACCCAACAGCGTTGCCCCCCCTGATTCTTGTTGTCTCCCCCGTCCTAGTCAAGACCAAATTTACCCTATATGGTGCTGCCTCTCTCCTTCCAGGAGAGCAAACATCAGCCCCCAGCTCAAGCAGCAAGGCTGCCAGCGGATATTGCATAATCCTTGTGCAAACAAGTCTTCTTTCAAGTCTTTTACATTCACTCTGTAAAAAGTCTAGTATTTCTCAATATGTTAGCCATTTATGTATGAATATCATTTCTTGTCTAAAAAAAGGCTTCTTGTGATAAAACCCAGAGTGGTATTTTGGGGCACAACCTAAATTTATATTTATTCTATACTCTCTAAATGATATGACTAATTTAATTATTTGTAAAATCCACATGAACTTTATCATACCACAAATAGGCATGCCATCCAAATCTTAGCTTATGGCACTCTAATTACATTTTAATTCTCGACATTAGCCACTCCTTCAAACATTCCAAACAGCAAGCATCAAAATATATTTTCAAATCATGTAGGCCTAAACCCCCTCTTTCTTTTATATCTTGTAATATTTTATATTTAACTCATGGTTTCTTCCCCTGCCATACAAATTTAGATATATCCTTCTGCCATTATTTAAATGGTATATTAGATGTCAATACTGATATCGTCTGAAACAAAAATAACATTCTAGGTAGGTATCTTGATTACAGATATCCTCCCCAGCAAAGATAATTGTAATTTTCCCCATCTTAATAAGTCTTTTTTTGCTTTCCATGTCTTATCATAACTATTGTGAAATAACATACAATTCATACATAATATCCAAATATTTTACCTTCTTTTCTACCTTAAAACTTATTTTTTCCATCAAGGCAGCTTGTTCATGCTATTTCATATTTTTTTGTTAAAATCTCTGTTTTCTGTTGCTTAATTTTAAAACCTGCTAACACTCCAAATTCTTTTAATGTATGCATCAAAAGATCTATTTGTTTTACTGGATCTAAAATTAAAACAAAGTCATCCACAAATGCCCTCAATTTATAAATATCTTTTTTAATCCTTACACCTCCAATCTTTTCTTCTTGTCTTATCGCTATTTAAAATTTCAGAACCAAAATAAAAAGAGAGGGGACAAGGGGCATCCTTGTCTTGTTCCATTTTGTATTTCACATGGTTTTGTTAAGTCACTATTGCCAATTATTTTTGCTGATTGTAAGGTATAAATTGATTTTACCCATTTTATAAAATTATCTCCAAAATTCTTATTATCTGAAACCTTAAAAACAAAAGCCCAGTTTAAATTGTCAAACGCTTTCTCGGCATCTAAAAAGATCAAAGCAGTTTACTTTTCATTATGTTTTTTCAAAATATTCCAAAATATCAGGTACAATTCTAACATTATCCCTCAACTGTCTCTTTGGTAAAAATCCACATTGATCTTCATGAATAAATTCTTGGAATAATCTTTTAATTCTTTCCTCTAAAATTGTACTGAAAATCTTATAATCATTGTTCAATAATGAAATTGGTCTATAGTTTTTTGTTGAAGTCAAGTCTTGTCCTTCTTTGGGTATTAAAGTTATATTAGCCTTTTTCCAAGATTCTGGCACTTTACTCTCTGTAAAATAGAGTGTAATATATTTTGTAAATGTATTGATATTTCGTCTTCAAAACACTTACAATACAGGCCTGATAAACCATCTGGTCCTGGCACCTTCCCCACTTCAATCTTTTTTATAGCTTCTAGTTCTTCTCTAATTGTTATAGGTCCATTATTTTTGGTTGGCCCGGTTCATCTTTGACTTGGTTATATTTATTATACTTTTACACAGTTGTTTTCATTGGTTTTGATTGCTGGGGAAAGCTTTGGGCACTCACAGTAAGGCAGTGGATAATAATAACTTTAAATTAATAAAGTATTTCAATAACTTAAAGGAAAATTCTCCACTATAAGAGGTGTTTGTAGACTCACTCTGGTGCATGATAAATGCTAAAAGATCAATAAATAACCCCAGCTGTGCATTATTATTTATTGGGACATGAGAAGAGCACGGAATATAGTAAGCAATTTGAGACAGATCTATGGCCGTTTCCAGATGGCTTACCTTCTGCCGCTCCATGCCGCAACATCGCAGCTCGTGCCGGAGAAAACGCGAAATATCGCGTGAGAAAACGCGATAGTTCGCATTCGCCACAGCATGAGCCGCGGCGTTGCAGCATGGAGCGGCAGAAGGTAAGCCATCTGGAAACGGCCCAGGTCTCATCATATGCATGTAACCACTTGGTAAGTCTATTAACTATTTCATCATACCAAGTATTGAGAATAATTTTACAATTCCCTGTTTCTCCAGGTTTCCAGTGTCCAGTATTCCAGTATTGATAACTGCTTTCTTTCATTTCAACAAAACATAACCAGAATAAGGATGGTGTATTCATATTATGAAGATCCCCGTGGTACAGAGTGGTAAGCTGCAGTACTGCAGCCCAAGATCTGCTCACCAGGGCAGGATTGAGGGAGGGCAGAGGGGGTAGCCTGTCCCTGGCACCTCCAAAGAGGGGGCACCTAGTGCAGCTGCCAGCTGCCGGGAGCACACCATGGCTTGCCACACAGGAGGCTGAGCGCAGGGTTAGGAGGCCCTGGCCTGCCCCATCAATGGGGCGGCTGGCTTGCCACATGCACAAGACCTCCCAGCCCTGCGCTCAGCCACTTGCATGGCAAGCCAGCTGCCCCAGCACATGCCCATGCCGCTGCCACTGCTGCCAGCTCCACAGCGCACCATGTGCTGAGGCAGCCAGCTTGCCGCGTGGGCGGCACGGGGCAGGTGAACCGGGCCAAAGGCCTCCTAGCCCTGTGCTCAGCTGCCTGCGCAGCAAGCTGGCCACCCCAGCGCCCGGTGCGCTTCAGAGCTGGTGGCAGCAGTGCAGGCGTGCACTGGGACTGGCTTGCCATGCAGGTGGCTGAGCGCAGGGCTGGGAGGTCCTGCACATGTGGCAAGCCAGCCACCTTGGTACATGCGCCACCAACAGCTCCGCAGTGCGCTGGGCGCTGGGGCGGCCAGCTTGCCACGCAGGCGGCATGCCTCCCACCCCTGTGTGATGAGGTCATGGAAGTGACGTCATCACGCAGTGCCGGGAGTGCATGTGCACTGTGCGTGTGCACACAGGGCCAGACAAGGGCTGCAACCCTAGATCTGGCCCTGCTGCTCACAACCTAAGTTCGATCCTGGTGGAAGCTGGGTTTAGGTACAGCTCAAGATTGACTCAGCCTTCCATCCTTCCAAGGTTTGTAAAATGAGTACCCAGTTTCTTGTGGGTAAAGTATAGATGACTGGGGAAGGCAATGGCAAACCACCCTGTAATAAAAGTCTGCCAAGAAAACGTTGTGGTGTGACATCCCCCCCTATGGGTCAGTAATGACTCAGTGCCTGCACAAGGGACTACCTTTACCTTTTTAAAATTCATATTATAATGATATTCCCAATATTGGACAGCAACCTCTAATGATTTCTTTTTTAAAAAATTAATGTTCCTACTCTAAAAACAATCTCTCTCCTTTAAATGGAAGCTTTTATGTCACCAGCTAATATTTCTATTTTCAAAATAAATGCTTAGATGTGACCATACCATGTCCACAGGTTCCTTAGCAGATCCTATGATCTAACACTTCTAAAATCCAACCTTCCACTGGTGTAAAAGGTAGAAAGTCTTAAGAGGGCTATCACAGCCACAAAAGTATTTTGTGCAACTAGGAGACATTTGTAATGTATTTGGGGAACCATTAAAAGTTTTATGTAAGTACCAAGAGTTATAGCGAGTAGAGCTCAATCCCAGAATTGAATTGAGCCAAATATAAATGGACACTCATTTTCTGGACTCGATAGAAAGAAATGTAACTTTTTAAAGTCTGAGTCTGGTGCTTTACTGAAACATCATCTGGATTCCGTACGGGTCACATAGTCCTAATAAATAACAACACATTTTATTTTGGTTTACTAAAAATTAACAGGGCATTTGGGAAAATGTTGTTATTGTCAGGGCCTGTTTCCCATTTGCCTTGGCAGTACAATAGCTATGTAAGTGGAAAACAAGGCAGCCAGTAAAGTTTTTTTTTCTCTGCTGTTGGTATTCAAAGAAAACAATGCAGCTGGTAACATTAATGATATCCTATATCCTCTGAGATGAAAGAAGTCAAGCAAACTTGTAATGGGCTTAACCATATGAAATAGTCATACTGAGCTGATTAGTTTTGCATCCAGACATAGTAAATCCATTTTTTCAAACTATATTCCATTCTGCAGTCCAAAAGGTCTGCACAACTTCAAGACTTTTTTTTACTATTGGTAATGACAGTTTTGTTAATATACTGAGCTCTGCAGCAAAATGTAAAGGGTTTTTTTTTTTCATTTTGAGCCAGAAGTAAATCTTGCTGCTTCCATTATATTATTTCAGGGTAATAGTCTATTGTTCAAGAACTCTTGGCAACCTCGCTGAACAGTCCTCGGTTTTCAGAAGTTTACAATTATAACTTCATTCTACAAACAAGGTTTTGATCCAAAATATCCAGTCCTCCCCCCAAAAAAATTCCAAGAGGGATAAAAACAATTTTATCTGTGCCATGCACATGCACACACACATTTCATGGGAGGGAATAATATATTTGATCTGAAGAAGGCAAACTAAAACAGATTTGGGCAAGTTTCTGGCATTCTTTTGTTCTTATTAAAATCTGTAGTGTAATGAGATCCATTCAAAAGTCAGTTTGACAGATGTTTCTCAGCCTTGCCTCCAGCCTTCCAAAGCTCCTGCCTTACTCTGCAGCACAACCATCCTTGCTTCTCTTATGTACAGTAATGAAATCTCATACAGTACATCTCTGACCCCAGAGTCAATTTGAGGAAGGGACAGCAGAGTCAGGAAGATCTTTCATACAACAAAGCCCAGCACATATCCCACCTTCTCAGCTCAGGAACGGTGGAGGAAAGGAGTGTTCACACAAACCAAGATGTATTAGGATGTGCATTCAGAAGTCACTTCTTTTTTTAGCACGTTCAGTTTGATTGCTAAAAATAACAGTAGTTGATAATCTCCAGAAATATTTAGAAACCATAAATATTCTGGTGTCTTGCTGTCTGCAGTTCATAACTGCATGTGGAAAAGGCAGCAGGATAGAGCAAGGAGCTTAGCACATAATCTGACAGTGGTATCTTCTCACCAGTAGAATCACCAGGTTTTCCACCAAAGAAGAATTTTTCCATTGCTACTTGCCTGTACAACATTTCCACTTTCCACCAATAATAGCAAGCAGGGCTTTCTTGAAGTGGAAGTGAGCCCAGTTTGCTTTGTATTCTGCTGTCTTCTCTTCTGCTGTGTCTGCTTGCATTCTCTGGCTATGAGCTTTACAAGGGATGAGGCTATTCTCCTCCCCAAACATGGAGAAGGTTTACTGAGAACAGTGGCAAATATCTTCCTTGTATTTTCTGGAAGACAGGCAGGCTTCTGTCAAGTGGAGGGACTCTAAAGGCAAACACTTATTCCTAGGTGTAAAGGTGAGGCCAAACTAATGAAAGAGTCAAGGATCAATATGAAAAATCTTGTCAAGCCCAGCTGCACCCACCTCGCTGCCCTGTTGTTCCTCCATGCTGCCTTCCACCGGGGGGGGGCTTCCTCCCTCGGCCTCAGAATTGTAATGTGGAGGGGGTTATTTCACCCTCTTCCTCCTCCTACCAGATTGCACGTGGCTCTCTTTCCCTCTCTCTCGCTCTCTAGCAACGCCAACCAAGCTCTCCTCCCTGGCCTCACGGGGAGGAAACCCTTCTATCCCCGTCCCAGTTCTCTTCCCCCCTTTCCCTTTCCCAATCATCCTCCATCTCTGGCTTGCCTGTCTCCCTCCCCCCTGCTGCTCCCTGCCCCCTGCTGCTTCTGGCCTGCCACTCCCCTCTGGTTAGCCTTTCCCTCTGGAACAAGCCCATCTCCTGAGTTGGGCTTGGTGTGCTGAGATTATGGCCGCCACCCTTCACCCTCACCCCCATTCCCAGATGATGGTCAGATCTCACTCTGCCCATCCCTGCTGTGTGCTGGGGTGTTCCTTCTCTCAGCCTCTGCCCACCTCCTGTTGCTTCCTGGGTAGGTAGGGAAGGCTCTTTGTGTGTCGGTCTCTTCACCCCACTCCTCCTCCATGGATCCTGCTGAGCTCTGACCTCTGCTGGCTGTCTCCACTCAAGTAAGGGGTTCAGCTGCACTGGGGAGAGGTGGGCCAGGGCTGAGTCTGGTGGAGAGGGCAGTGCCGGACAACTCTCCACATGAAACATTAGTGAAGACCAAATTATTGTGTTCTTTTAGCATCTTTAATTTAATGCAAAAGCAGCTGCACACCTATGTTTTCCCCCCAATGCAAATTACAGCTTCTTCCCGATTATAGCAAATTACATGCTATAATCCCAAGCAGGGGAATACATATAGGCAATCTCCATGTTATGAAAGCAGTTGAGGAAATTGTCTAAGCTAACACTCAGGGAAGGCTGTCTAAACCTTTCTTCTGGTGCTTGTAATACTTTAGTACCAGCCCTGATGGAAATCTGTTGGGCTGGGGAAAAAATGATAAAATCAATTTAACATAGCACAATCAGGGAAGGTGTCAGGGTTTAGCTGCTGTGACCCACATACTGTGTTGTTGTTTAAAACCAAACACATACACACCACTGCTCGTTTGAGGCTCAGAAGAAAAAAAGGGAAAACTCACTCAATACCCCAAGGCTGCCTTGCCTCCTTCACCCATAGTACATGAAACTTAAGGGAGCAATCCTGAGCCGGTATACTCAGAATCCTACTTAGGTATATTCAGTGGGTTTTGCTCCCAGGAAAGTATATCTTAAAATTGCACTATAAGTTGCCTATAAAACCTTCCTACTATCTTTCTGAAAGTTGGTAGGAGAAATTCCTTGCATGAGAGGTACTCCTATTAAGAATTTCATCCCAACTGGCTATAAGAAAAAAAAAGTTACAAGCAGACATGTGCTTCCCATCGAAACAAATGTAAATGAATATAGCATATAATAAATTGAATGAGCATAACAATAATAATAAAGAATAAGGACCAAAATAACTCAAAATGAACTATGTATAAAATAACACTTCTGAGCACACCCTAAAACTCACTGTTGCTGGGACCAGGTTAACATTCTTCAAACAAAGTGATGGTAGACCAGGCTTATGAAAAAAACTAACATGACACCGCTCAGTGGCAAAGCACACATGCTCTGCATGCACAAGGCCCTGGGTTCTGTCTCTGGCATCAACAGAGGAAGGATTTCAGGTAGCAAGTCTGGTAAAGACCTTTCTCTCCCTAAAAATGCAAGAGTCACCAGCAATCAGAGTAGACCAGGGGTTCCCAACATTGTGCCCATGATGAGCACCATGGCACCCGCTGAAACCTTTCCTGGTGACCACCAAGTACTTTTAGAAAGTGGGTGAGGCCATGTGATTCTTTTGCCTACCAAGGCTTCTGATTAACCAGTGGAAGTTTGGTTAGCTGTGCAGATTTTTAAAAACATTCCTTTGACAGCAGCTGCCACCACAGAACAAGGATCTTCTTCACTATATTACTGAAGGTAAGCTGTGGCAACCATTTTATAGCTGGCTCTGCCCCCTGCAACAGCCATTGGATTCCAAAGGTACCTGCAGGCTCAAAAAGGTTGGGGACCCTTGGAATAGACAATGCTGAGCTACATGAACCAATGACTCAATCTGTATGAAGATAAGTGTCATGTGGGTAGTCATGTCAGTCTGTATTAGGAGGGGGGGGAGTCCAGTGGCCCCTTAAAGACATTTCAGGGTTTAAGCTTTCATGAATCAAAACTCACTTTGTCAGATATGTCAGCATAAGGTTAGGTTCAGAGATATTCTTTCCATGTGCTTGAAGGTTTTAATGTGGGTGCACTTTCTAATAATTAACTCCCAATATGTATTCAGAGGTGGTAAAGCACAAGGATGTAAGGTGAGAAAGAAGAAGATTAGCAGTGATGCAATAAGGCTACTGGCAACATTATTCTGGAATACACTCAATGACAACATGGAACTGTTTTAAGTCTTCCTAGGTCTATTGCCAAACTTTGGGTCACTGTTGGACTCTGCCAATGGCACTCTGTGTGATCACATCATATGACTGTGGCAAAAGTTCAGAATCATCTCTTATGCCTCAGGCTAAAAGTCTAATCAGTGATCTGCTCCATCTGCAATTGTGTACACTGCAAATTAAAACTAGCCTCAAACATGTTTAGCTGTCATGGCTTCCAGACAAGAAACTCTGTGAATCTATATGCTGAGAAAGCTATTTGCACACAGCTGTATATCAAAGGTTCTTTGAGGGAAGCCATGCCTAATAAACTGATTTCAAAAAGGGGAAGGACTTGTGGTACTGCAGAAAGTCCCAGGTTTCGTTCCTACCAATCACTGTGGCAACACACAGCCTTATATGCAGGAGGCCCCAGGTTCAGTCGCTAGAATCTCCAGCTAAAACATCACAGGCATCAGGTGTTAGAAAAGATCGTTCTCTGTCCGAGATCCTGGTAACTAATTAGTGATAAACAACACAGCAGCAGACCTGTAGTCTGACTCAGGGCCAAGCTACACATGACGAATGACACTTGAACAGCAAGTGTATTTCTCCCTGTTCACTTGCCCTCCACTAAATCCACTTGCTGTTCAAGTGTCATTCGTCATGTAGCTTGGCCCTCAGTATATAAAGCAGCTTCATCTTTGGTTTATGCGTGTAGTTTAGTTGTTCCTTCACTAAAGGTTAAAGTTTATATATTTAGTGTTTTGGAAGGAATCTGATTTCAGCTGGAATTACACTATTTGCCCCCCCCCCATTCGGAATGAAGAGACAGACACAAGGCTTGGATATAAATTTGGGCCATTTATTGACCAACATTAAACTTAATAATGGCAAGGGTATAACTAGCGGTACTACAGGTCAAGACAAGGGGTCAATTGGACCAACTCCTCGACCTGCTTGGGCGAGCACCCCCTGCCCCAGGTGCGAGCCATCCATGTGAATGGCTGTAACCTGGCCAGCCAGGCGAATGGTTCCCCCCTTAAAGCTCCATACACCCCAGCCGTGAAGCCCGAGGGAAGGACTTGTACAGGGGGTCCCACAGGCAGTCTGCCCTCTCAGCTTGCAGCCATACAGCCCGCCAGCCAATCCCTGACAGACCCCTATTCCCCACCAATGGGGAAGTGCCACTGGGTGCTCACCGGCCCACTCTGTCTACCCAAATCTAACCTGCCAGGGACCTAGGTTACAGTTCCACCACTCCAAATACCACACCTACAAAACAGTACAAGGTAGGCGAAAAACACCGCTTCCCTGTGCCAATTTGGGGAAAGGAGAAAAAATTCCTACCTGGCCCTGGTAACCAGCAACCAGCTAATCCTGTACTGCCATAGGGAGTGGTGGGTGGGCCGAGCTCTCAAAGCTGACTGAGCCCTACAGAGGCGGAGCCGCCCTTTACAGGGCCAGGCCCCACCTCCCAAAGCCTGGATGCCCAAGAATGTAAGGCTGGTCTCTCCATCCGTGCAGTGAGGCAAAAGTGGCACCCAGCCTAAGCATGTTTCACATGCAGCTGGGTGTGCCATCATATCACTGCTGAGATCCCATGTCAACTTCTTCGCTTTAACACTATAGTGTACAGCCAAACGTTATCATCACTTTGAAATGTTCCCAGTCAACAACAACCAGTTATCTGGAGCAGACAAAACTCACAATGGGATGATATCACATCATAGGGTGAATGTTTGTACATGTTATGAGGGAGGTCAACATAGATGTAACATTATCATGACATGTCAATATATAGTTCCCACCATGTTTTTACAGTTTCATATAGAGGTGCTCAGAACTTCATGAAAAAGTGTTCAAAAGTGAATTAATTACCATTTTTTCTGTCTGGTGCTCAGAGAGAACAGTGGAAGGTGGACATCAATGTGACAGCACACATGCACAAAGGTGGTGGGAAAGGGATGTGGAAAGCACCATAAAAGAACACATGGGCAAAGTATTAACAGTCCAATTATAGACATTTTTGGAAGTTCAAAATATGATCTTGAGGGTGCTGATTTCAATTTGCAATTGAATTGCACCCACACAGAAAGATAACTGAGCCTTCATGGGAGTAGAAAAGAAACCTTCTACTGATTTCTACTATTGTTGCTCTGATATACATACTTTGTACTGCAGCAATTTTGGCTTAGCTATGAATGAACTTTCCTCCTGTGGTAAAACAACATACATGACACAACAAAGACATTAGCTATAAAGGGGAAAGAAATTCTCCTCCAGCTTGAAAGGGAGATGAGCAAAGGACTTTTAATCCAGCAATAAAAGGAACTGCATCCATTAGCATTAAATAAATAACAAAACAGCCTCTCAGAAGTCAAAGCATCAATGACCTTGAGAGCTGTGATCATTGCTCAGGATTTGAGAAAAGAGGCCTTTTAGTATGCCCTGTAATCCTTTACAGTCATATGTCTGTGTAAGACAAAGGGGAAACTCTTGTAACACAATAGAAGGGTTTTATGAGCGCTTTTACATTATCCTCATTTATTTACAAAATAACTGCATAAATTTATTGCAGAAGCTGACATGAACCAATGAAAAACAAAACTTCCAAAAGGGAATATTTGTTAGGCTCTTTTTATTATTATTTGGTCTTTATTCCTGTGATCCTTTTGACAATCGTGGAGCCTGTGATCAAAGACAGGCCTATTTCTCCTCTCCTTACTTTCAACATAAGAATTTTATTTTCTGGAGAATCATTTGATGTAAAAATAGTGTCCAGGGAAGAGGGGACTGCAGTATTTTCCCATTACATGAGTAAAAATAAGCCATGGCAAGCCAGGAGTAAAGAAATGCAAACTCAGATAGTCTACCAATGTACATGGATGAGGTCCACAACCTATTTGTCACATTGCATCACTATAAGACATTAGTCTTATAGATCAACATATCCTCCATAAACCAGTGTTTCTCAAATGTTTGAGACAGGAGTCAGGACCTCCTTCTAAACTTACTCTAAGTTCTGGGAAACAAAAGTTCAACCATTTGACTTTTATGAGGCAAGACTGGTGAACTGGGTTAAATGAATAACAAATGTTATTTTAGCATCAATTGTATCCCTCATTTGAACCTGCCTTTAATTGAGTCAGACCACAGGTCTACCAAGGTCAGTATTAGTTTCTCTTGCAGTGGCTCTCAGGCACTGCCGATGCCAGGGTATCTGGTGCCTGTGGCAACCCCCCCCCCCCACGCATGTGCGCATAGCACGCGTGCACCACGGACTGTGCGATGACGTCATCGCGCAGCGCAAGCCGGGGCATTCGCCAGCAGATGGCTGGGGTGGCGGACGGAAGCTGCTCCATGCTGCACCGGCTGGGGGCATGTGGCGGTGGTGGCAGCGGCACGGGGCTGGCTGGCTGCAGCAGCTGCGGGCCAGCCACGCCAGCTCTGCGGCGTGTGCCTCTGCCCCCAACACCCCCTCCGGCGCCTCTCCAGGGCCCTCTGCCTACCTGGGCCACCACCTACCTGGCCTCTATGGGCGCACCGGCCCTGCTCTCAGGCCTTTCAAATCACCTACTATCTGATCTTTTCCACTGGAGATGCAAGGGATTGAAACTGGGACCTTCTGCATTCCATGCAGATGCTCTCCCATTGAGTCATGACCTCATGGTCCCTCCACTTCGGCTACTCCTACTTTCATGCCAGGTACAGAGGCCCATCTGAATGCTCTACATCTTGACCTGAAGCACAATAACTGACTAGTGTGTTCCTCCAGCAGCTGTTTACAGAATTCCTATTTTGGCTCTTCGATAGAAAAATGCAACAACTGCTACTTGCTTTCCAGCAGCACAATGTTCCAGAGTTCACAACTCTGTCACACACACTCACAGGTAACTCATGTCACACATGGAGTCTTGAGCACAGCTTAGAATGTTATATCTAGAAGCACTTCCTACAACAGTTTGCTGTACTTGTGGTGAATTTTGCAATCAACTAATAATAGTGACTTGCATGTACCTGGTCTTCTGAGTGGGTTCGCCTCAATACAGGCTCTTCCACCACCACATTCCTAGCATGCATCGTCATGCATCTGATGACGAGAACTGTGATTCCTGAAAGCTTATGCTACAATAAAGTTGGTTAGTCTTATAGATGCTACTGAACTCTTCGGGCCAAACTACAAGTGACGAATGACACAGGTTGGACACTTGTCATCTTCCCTCAAGTTTTGATGGGAAATGTAGGCAGCTTGGCAGAATGTTGGACAAGTGACAGTTGAAAAGTCCATTGGACAGCAGTCGGAGAGCCAAGCTGCAAGACCAGGATGCCTACATTTCCCATCAAAACTTGAGGGAAGCTGACAAGTGTCCAACCTGTGTCATTCGTCACTTGTAGCTTGGCCCTTAGTCTTTACTATTTCACATTCCTAGCAATGCTCAAAAACTATGCTTACTTAGATAGCTAGCATATCACTAAGTGGTTGACTCTGGACATGCTGATGCGTGGTATGACAAAACAGTTCACAAGTCCATATGTACCAAAGGACAGGTGAAAAGAGACTGATCGGATAAATTGGTTGTTAGTACTGATCTGTACTGTTCTACTTTCAGGAAAGGTTCCCATGAGCATAGCCCATTCTCCAGGATAATACAACCATTGCGTAGCTAAAAGAACATATCTGTACTCTGTCACTAGCTAACAATAAGCATATCTGCTTGTTACTAGAAGCAAGAAAGCATCCCTGGAAAATGGCAGTTATACACTTACCATAAACAACATCATATGAACAACAATGCAAATAGAATAGCCCATACTATCCTGCTTGGTTGTAACGTATTTCCACGGCATTAGCTACTGCTAGTAGGGGAGTGGGATATGTTGTACATTGTGATGCCGCAAACCAAGGCAAGTTATAGTAAACATAATAGAAGAAATGTGGGAAACTAGACGTATTTTGACATTTTTGGAAAAGCCCATATTTTAGTGTAACATCTACATTGACCTTAATGCCCCTATCAAATGCTGTTTACATATTAATACTGATATATTTCAGCTATCACTAAAATAGGAAAGGGTAAAACTATAGAATATAATTCAAACAGCATTTGCAGTTTCATACATGTCATAAGTAACCAGGTAATAGTGCCAAATATGCAGAATCTTCTTGATTGTCTTGTGGCCAAACGTCATCCAGCTGAGCTGTTCCAAAGGCTTCAGCTCCCTGTGATATAGACTTGGAACTTCTATAGATCACTGTGACACTTTTGTGAAGCATTTTTGCTCATAAAATTGCTCACATCCATGATGACTTAGCTTCCACTAGTTTAATGATACAATTCTATTACATTACCATAGCTTTGTCTAATGACAATTGCTTGTTAAAATTTAGCTATTGAAGCCTAAGGATGCATTCCAGTTGATTGGAGCAGTACCATACAAGTACTTGTCCCCTGCCTGATGAGGTTTATTTTAGAAAATTGGAGAGAATAGGGCCAGGAGATAGTGAGTGCTTCATTAAGAGATGAAGTATTGCTGACCACCTTGGAAAAGGCTGTTGTGAAACTCCACTTGAAGGAGCTGTTGCTGGACCCAAATGAACTTACTATATTGACCCAAAGCAAGGTGTTTGATCAAATGGTACGTGGTCAACTCCAGGCCTGAAACAGATTTATAGAACCACTTAATGGAGGCCTGGTTTGAAACTGGAGCTGCCTTGGACAACCTTCTTTGATGACTGACTGTAGCCCTATTGATTTCCCTGGACCCTTCTATGGCTTGAAATATCAGGTGACACTCAATTCTACTTCTTATCACAGTCCAGTATGACAGAGATATTCTGAACCATTTCCTGGAGCTGGTATAGGGCTGGATGAGAATCAATAAATGGAAGCAGGGCTCATTTTGATGGGGAATGTGCCGGAACACATTTCCGGCAGTTCTCCAAAGAGTTCACATGTCAGGTGGCCCCGCCCACCTGATTTTCAGCCATTTTGGCCCATTTCAGCCTGGATTGGGGCCAAAACAGCTGGGATTGGGTTGGTGCTGGCTGGGGGAAGTGTCCCCCACCTGGTACGGACCCGATCCCAGCCATTTCAGCCCTGATCCGGGCCCAAACAGGCCCCAAATCGCCATTTTTGGCTATTTCGGGCCTGTTTCAGCCGGGATCAGGGCCAAAACCACCAGGATTGGGTTGGTGCCTGGCAGAGGACCCTTCCCCTGCCTGGCATCAACCCAATCTGGGGCATTTTGGAACCAATCCAGGCCAAAACATGCCCAACATGGCCATTTTGAGCCATTTTGGGCACATTTCGTCCAGGATCGGGTGGTTTCCTCCCAAACTGGGGCCAAAACAGCCCTAATCAGGCCACTGCCAGGTGGGGGAACACTCCCTCATCTGTCATCAGCCAAAACTTGGACAATTCGGGCGCAAAATGGCCTGGATCAGACCCAATACAGCCAGGATTGGTCCCGAAATGGCCAGGATCGGGCCTCTGATGAGTGGTGGATCACTCTCCCGCTCAGCAGCCACCCGATCCTGACCATTTTGGGCCCTTTTTTGGACATTTGCAGCCGCTTTTTGCCATTTTGGGCCCAATTTTGGCCCTGAATGGCCAGGATTGGGTCCAAAACAGCCAGGATATGTGATGTCAGGGAGTGTGGCATATGCAAATAAGTTATGCTAATGACACACTTCCGGTGAGTGTGGCTATGCTAATGAGTTATGCTAATGAGATCCTGAAGCTCTTTTTCTATGAAATGACCCCTAAATGGAAGCATCTATCCTGGCCTAATATGTTGGCTGTTGTAATTTGGCTGGCTCAGATTGGTCAATGTATTTTCCCAGAAAGAGACAAAGCTTGGTTTATATTTATGTTATTTATAGTCCACCTTTTTCATTGAGGCTCCAGGCGGATTACACAGTGTGAGCAGTACAGTCAATTTCAAAGAAATTTCAATAATGTAATAGGAGAGGAGATATACATGCAAAGATTTTAAACTAGCAGAAATCCAATGTAGCGTTGAAGAAATGTTGGAACAGTGCATAAGCAATTCTTAGACTGACGTATTAAACAACCTAAGAAGTACCCAGTAGGATCAAACTTACAGCAATATTAGTAAGTCTATAGTCACTCCCTATCCCTTTGCATATTTACAGGCTAATTGTGAAGTTGGTGCCCAAGCAAAGAATACACAACACACCATCTTGGGATGAAAACAGGCCACACCTTTATTGATTACAGCCATTGCAGCATTGGTGAGGCATAGGGCAACAGATCCACTGCATCGAGCAGCCCCTTACCACTAATGGCAGACTTCCTCAGTATGCTTGCTGGCCACTACGGGATGACAGAAGTGTACTCCCGCCATAAGAGGTAGGCGTGCCACTCAACTCCCACCAATGCTCTAACAGCTGTAGCTAAGCTAGAGCCCCACCCACTTCCCAACCGAGGTGATCCCTGTCTGATACTCAGAGAAAGGTGAAAAAATTCCCAAGGCCCCACAGGGAAAATTTCTGTCCTGGCCCCCTGAGTGGTGACAGGTTTACAAAACCCCTGGGCATCATAGTATGTGTGTGCCTGCAGGTCCCTGTTTATCAGAAAATCGCTGGCCACCTGGCAACATCCCATCAACCACCCATGCTTGGACGGCAGCACCACTGTCCACAGGGCAGAAGGCAAGCTGAGCTGTGAGGCCCTAGAGCACCTCTATCAATCCACCAGAGGGACAGGTGGCTGTAGTGTATCAGCCAAGGGTGGCCACTGTGGCAGCAGGTGCCAGGATTGATGCCATGCCAAGGCCCATGATCCCCCTTCCCCATGGGGGCCATAGTTGGCTGAAGTCACGTGAGTGAGCCTTGCAATGAGCGACAGGTCCACAAGCCCACCCAAGGCACAGCTGCTGCTGCTGCTGGAGGAGGGAAGGCAGCAGTAACAGGCAAGGCACCTACCAGCCCCCCAAGCCATGTAGGCTGCAGAGAGCCCCCCCCCAGCAGAGGCTGAACACCAAGCCACTCAACCCCAGGAGAGGCTGAACACTCAAGTCACTGAACACCAAGCCACTCACATGGAGAAGTGGTAGAAGCCAGGCTTACAATCTATGAGCTGAGCATGGATCCACAAGCCACAACCTCCCTGCCCCTGAGAGAGGCATGGGGGCAACCATGCAACTGCAATGCCTTCACCTGGGCCGTTTCCAGACGGCTTACCTTCTGCCGCTCCATGCCGCAATGCCACGGCTCGTGCTGTGGCGAACGTGAAATATCGCATTTTCTCGCACAAGTTTTGTGCGATGTTGCGCAAAACTCATGCGAGAAAATGCAATATTTCACGTTCGCCACAGCACGAGCCGTGGCGTTTCGGCATGGAGCGGCAGAAGGTAAGCCGTCTGGAAATGGCCCTGCCCCTGAAACAGCAGCACCAAGTGCCAGGCAACCTCATCCCCTACCCAGTCAGCATGATGCTGCTCAGCCTATGTGCCTCATATTGCACTGCCAAGAAAGTGTAGAAGCAGTGGCAAAGAGGCCCTGTCTCCCAGCACCCTAACCAGGGAAGTCCCTGGTCAGCACCAGGGGGGATTTGCCAGGAAGGTATACACAGGCTTGCACTTCCCTGGGCAACCCAGCTGCACAGCTGGAGAGATGGACCATGGTGGCACCGAGGGGGAGGGGAGACTCCTCCAGCACCCCTGTTTTTCTTGTGTTTTTCCTCTTTGGGGGGACACTCACCAGACCATCGGTTTGCTTCTACTGCCCAAAAGGGATGGCAATGAGGACTATGAGGGGCTGCAGGAGAGGAACCAGGCTCCTCCTACATTCCTCCCCCACTCATCTCAGCAAGCAGCACACACCATGTGCAAGAAGAATCAGTTTGGTGTAGTGGTTAAGAGCAGTGGGACTCTAATATGGAGAACAGAGTTAGATTCCCCACTCCTCCACTTGTAGCCAACTGGGAAATCTTGGGTCAGTCACAGCTCTCTGGAACTCTCTCAGCCCCACCCCCACCTCACGAGGGGATTGTTGTGGAGATAATAATAACATACTTTGTAAACTACTCTGAATGGGCGTTAAATTTTCCTGAAAGGCAGTATACAAATTGAATTTTGTTGTCATTGTCATTGTTGTCATCATCATCATTGTTGTTAAGAAGCCTACCCTCCACCCCAGCTGCACCTCTTGGCTGCAACATCACCCACCAGTGTCTGTGAGTCCCTTTACTGTTGCATTTCTCTGAGACTGCTTCCTTATATTACAGCCCCCTATCACAGTAAAAATCCATCTTGAATATTTCAGTTTTGCATAGTTTGTGGAAGAGTGGGAGCTTTCCTAACCTCTTCAGGTAGGTCATTCCATAAAGTATGGGCAGCTGTTCATTTTGCCCATGCGCAAGGTGGTACCCGCAGATTAGTAAGGCTGCCATGGTGGAACAGAGGGAGAGAGGTGGTTGCATTGATATGATGGACAAAGGCTGTGAAGCAGTGCATAATGTCAGTCCCCATTATAATAGTTCTATCAGAATGTACTTTCCCATAATAGACACTATTTGGACAAGTTAACAAAAAGATTTTTCATATTGATATACTAAAAGCCATAGGAAAGGCAGCATGTTATAATCTGTTCTTGTCATATCTCAGAAGCTAAGCTGGGTCAGTACTTGGAAGGGCAACCACCACCAAGAAAGACTCTACAAAGGAATGTAATGGCAATCCATTTCTGCTTCTCATTTGCTTGACACCCCCTTGCTGAGGTCATCATAAGTCAGCTGTGACTTGATGGCACTTTACACACACATACTAAAAGCCAAACTTCCATGTACACTAAATTTCGGTATGTTTCGTTTAGAAACAGCATAATCTACTAAATATGTGTATTTAAATTCAAACTCAGAGTTTATAGAATATGCTGGTGACATTATTACATGATTTTTTAAAAAAATTGCTGTTAAAAACTGGAGATGTACAATCCAGATCTCCTCTCATTTTGTAAAAAGGGGGAATATGGAGCCTGTGGATATGGACAACAGGAAGCATGGAGCAGAGTGGATAGGAATGAGGAAATTAAAGCCTATTCCTCCCACCAAAGCTTACCTTTATGACCTCCAATGCCTGAAGCATTTTTCTTCCAGCTTTGCTCCGAAAGGAAAAGATAGCTGGGTTGGAAGTAAGTGGCTGCAGAAACTGGGCTGGCGTGAGAGGGTCTAGCAGTAGACATGGACACGAATCGAAACACGAATCAAATTTCATGATGAACTGGGCCAATTCATGTATCGTGAAAACGTGTTTTGTGGGGCCACGTTTGTCACAAAATCCACGACTTTGGGGGCTGGTTTGTTCGATTCATGAATGCTTCATGATGCCAGACAGGCTGGTGCCGATCCATTATTCTCTAGGCAACGTAGGCCCAGAATGTTTGCAGACCTTTTGTTGCCATGGAAACCCCAATCTTAGCCCACCTAACCTTGATAGGCAGCTCTCCCTGCCAACCCGAGATCTCTCATTCTGTTCTATAAAAGCAATAAGCAGGGGGGAGATTGGCCTTCTGTAGCCGTTAGAACACCAATCTCATCCCTCCAAACCCTATTAGGCAGGTCTGTCTGCCAACCACAGACCTCCTGTTCTGCTCTATGTAAGCATTTGTTATATAAGGCACCTCTCTCTGCCTCATGCTTTGAGTTCCAGTAGACAGAGAGAGAGGGAGGAGCTGTTGCTGGAATTTGGAGTGAGAGCTAGTGGAGTTGGGAGCTTCTGGCTGGATTTGCTGCTGCTCCAAAAGAGACTGAGAAGCCTATTTCTTATTTTCTGCTCTTGTCCTTGCTGGGAAGGTTGTTGGGTGAGGGTGCTTTTTTTTCCTCCACCTCATCTCACCCCACCCCAGTCTGAGGGCATTGCCTGGCTCTGGGGCCTAGCCTGACTCTCTGCGAGTTTGGCATCTCTGGATGTGAAAGGGGCCGTTGTGGAGCCCCAGGATCTGATAAATCACGAACCTAACTAATCATTTTGCAAAACAGGACAATTTTGTGAAAGTCCGTGGTTTGTGGTTTGTGGAACACAATGAACCATGAAGCTCAGGGTTTCCCCCCCCACACACACACACACACACCATTTCATGCCCATCTCTATTTAGCAGTTTAACCTGTGTAGTCCATTTTCATTAAAATACATCAGACTTCCCACCTCTAACATCACCACTTTTTTATACATTAATAGGTGGGCATATATAAATACATAAGGACACACTCCATCATATGTAGTTTGGTCCATAATTTAACTCAATGAAATCTGAAATAAAAGTGGAATGAGAGGCTTGGCTGTTTCTCAAATCCATCGTCTTCACAGATGTATTTTCTTGAATGTAGTTTAGCCTGTACCATTCTGTCCCTCTTTCCTGTGCTACTGCAGTACACAAACATTTAGATGGCATAGAGGATGCTTCTTAGGGTTTGGGAGCACGGAGTAGCATTTGTCTCTGTTCCCACACTTTCCATCTGCAGCACTGCCTGGCTACATGGCAATGGGCACAAGCAAAGTATTTGCTGCTGTGCCTACAAGGCACAGCCACACAAAGAACAAAATCAAAAATAAATTAGAACAATAGCTGCTTATATCACATCAAAGACCTCCCCCACTCCCCAAGTCAGCAAGCTAGTAATGTGATTGCTGAAAACAACCCTTGGGAAAGACAGACTTACCATGCTATCCTTTGATAACAAGATCTGCTGATCTTCTAATTGGTAAATGTCACATAGTCAATTCCATACCTGCTGAACCATTTTTCCTTAATCTCCCCACTGCTCCTGGTGTTTTTGTACTCTAAGCCAAACAGCCAGGCACCAGAATATGATCAAATTCAAAGAATCTGATCAGCTGTCAGTACTGCTGCATACTTTGACTGGATTTTCATTTCACATTCCTAGCTTCAGTCACACTTTAATTTTCAAGACACATTGTTAGAAATCCCTTTTTACGTTTTGAGCTATAGTTCAAGGAAGAAGTATCACTTCAGTAGGGTACTCATTCAGAGAGTTCAATACCATGTGAATTAGTGACATAGCAGCTACAAGAAGAGAGCATGGGGAAAATTACCTATCAGTATAGGTGACTTAATAAACTCCAAGACAGCCTTCCCTGAAAAAAGGATTGTGGCATCCTTGCAGTTCATTAGGCTTTTGCTTGTTTGTTTCCAGTGTAGTTTGTGATGCGGGGATTCAGCAGGGGGCTGTTTATTCTCCTGCCAGCATCCCTGCAGCTATCTTGGGCTCCCATAGAAGATGCATAAACATGCTTCTATATCCAAAAAATAACATTTCCAGAAGAAAATTATTATTTTGCAAAATAATAATAATAATAAAAAACCAACACCCCAAAGCACTCCTGCCCAGTCATTCATAGGATCAGGCTCTAAAATGTACTAATAAACTACATAAAATTGGCTAAATCTATTTGATGTTATGGAAATGAAACATTACCAATATCAGTACACTAAATAGCTCAGAAAACTGTCCTAATGTTTAATAATAATAATGATGATGACAACAATGATGATATCATCATCATCATCATCATCAACCAGGGAGCTGTTTGGCACTTTACAGGGTTTTACAGCATTATATATGCTGGAGTCATTAGTTCCAATCTAAAAATAGCTGAACCCAAATGTTCATTTTGGGACCGCAGGTGCAGATGAGCAGTACATCTACATTACAAAATGGACAAGGACACACCACCATAGGAACACACTGGTGTTCACATGGGAGGTCACATCAGATACTTCAAAATTCAGCTGTGCTGCAGCAGAGAAATCCACATGCATAAGTCTTGCTGCTGACTGTGAGGCGTCTCCCTTGAGAAAGCATGAACCAGGGTAGACTGCATTTGAGCCATCAACGAAGAAAAATCCTATTTATTTTTGGTGTGACTTCTAATTATTTGTTTTCTTTCTGGTCAAGTAGAATTTCTCTACATTGCCCACTCAATTATTATAAATAAACCTGAAATTATTACTGTGAAAAGTAGGCACCTACAAAACAACTAATTCTAATTATTTCACTTTGTTTTGACATTTTATGGAAATCTTTATTCTGAGGTTAATAACCTCCCCTAGCTCTAATTCACCAGTATGCAGTGAAAGGAGTTAAAGGTATTAGTACTTCAAGCATTTGGTTATGGTTAATTTACAACTAAGCAAAAATGGTGTTTAGTGGAACAAAAAAGGTCATTAGTGTCTTACTAGGAAGCAATTAAAACAACAGATCACAGCAATTCATCAAATGACAAAACAGATGCTAAACTTTACTGTAGGAAATCAAGGCTCAATGATGTATGTAACAACAGAAGCACTCAAACTGTGCTTCACATAAATGCAACTAGGGAGATGCAGCTTTAAAATACAAAACTTCTATTAGACTCTTCTTGCAATTGATTTGATTCTGTTCATTGTATCTATGCAGAGACTCATCACAAAGATAATGGGAGAATACTGTAATTATGCCTGTGGACTACATACAATTTCTATAGACTTGGACAAATCAAAATTATTCCCTTCTCCATTTGTTCTAAGTGGTCAGCCAATGAAATAACACCTGAGCTTGAGAATGTTTGGGGGCATCTGTATTTCTTGAGTTACAATAAGATGTGTAGAGTGAATGAATATCTGCATGTGCAGGGAAGGAAAAGAATGGGATTGTGGTGATAAATTCTGAATCGGCCTTCACACATTCAGCTGAGAGCAAGATAGAGTGCATGCATGGATACCTGTACTTATGGATACCTATAAGGCTCTCCGTAAGACTGAGGCAAAACTTAACAACAGGATTCCCAAGCTCATGACAAGAACTCTATACATTGTATATGTAGGTCAATGCTGGCCTGCATGGCACCAGGGGCATGAGGGGCAGGGCTGGTGGCTGAAACAGCTGTCATAGTTGTGATTAAACTTGCACCAGAGGTGCTGGTACTTCCCCTGATTGTACTCCCAACAAAGTCCCCAGTCACGCTCCCACCTGCCACCCCATTTTCCCGCCCTAGAAGGCTCGGACCTGCCTTTCATGTAGGGACTAACCTGCCATAACCAGAGTGTCTGGTTAATCAAATCCCAGAATGTCCTGCCCCTGTGAGAAGAGTGCTTACGGAACACTTTGTCATAATCAAGGGTGGTCCCTCTCCCCATGAGGGCCCATGCCCACAGTATGTTCATCAAATGATTGTGTAGGTGCCATCCCTTCTCCTTGTAGCTGGATACCCCCCTAAAGACAGTGTAGCCCTCCAACCAGTGGTGAACATCCACGCTACCTCCTCCCCCTTTTCCCTTTCCTTATCCTTTTTGGAGGAAGGGCAGAACATATCCTCTGCCTCTGGCCTCAACCAGGTGAAAATGTTGACATAGTTCTTATCAAGGATCCTATTCTGGACGTTGTGGGACAGATGAATCCCCAAGATAGCAGGGGGAGATGGCAAGACCTCCTGCTGGCCCTCCACCAAAACTGCCCTGGGGCCCGCAGTACCCATCTGTCTGCCAACCTGTTGATGAGTGGCCCAGGCTGGAAGGCCATGCATGTGGGCAGCTTCCCCCCAATAATCCTCATTAGAATCAGCATCCCCCACCACATCCAAGGAGGACCCACTTGCCGATCTATTGGTGTCTGAGTTGTCTCTGTGGTGAAAGGATCTCCAGGACTTGCGAGCCTTGTGTCTCCTCTTTCCTGTAAGCCTCCTCCTCTCCTCCGGGCTTCTGAAGCTGCTTCTGGAGAGGGACCTCGCCTGCCTCCCCCTCAGAGAGGGCCAAGCTCCTCCAGCAGCCTTACCTATCACCTGGGGTGGGACCTCAACAGGTCTTGGGACCACAGCCTCTGCTGCTGCTCCAGGCCCAGAGGAGCCCAACTGCACCCTCTCTGTTAACAATTCTAGGGCCTTGGAAAGGCCCTGCACAGTGCAATCATGCCTTGGAGAATGCCCTGATGTGGGCCTTGAAGGCCAGGTTCCCCCCTGCCTGCCACATGTAGTGGCCTCTGTAGGTGAGACCAGCACATGCCTTTAGGGCCATGCCCCCACCCTTTTCCTCTGTGGGGGTTTGTGTCACTTTGAACCAGCTGTCCCTGTGCCCTGGCCCATGTGGGTTGTTTGTGGGAGCAGGCCCTATAGTGGGAATCTGCCCCATCCACTAGTTTGGGAGGCATGCCTATGTCCTGCAGCCACTCTGAAGGGGAAGGCTAAAAGCCCCTGCTCCTCCCCCTGACCCAGCATGTGTATGAGCAAGCATGGGAGTAGTTAGAGAAAGGGAGAAGGAGAATGAGAGATAGGCAATTGAGGTCACAGAGCCAAGCAAGAGCAGCTGTCCAACCACCATGCTGCTGCAGCTCCTGTTGGTATGTGGGCTGCCCAAGTGTGCCCATCTGAGACATGTGAGTCAGCAACATCCACGCCACCCCACATGCACTGCCTCAGAGCTGTTCACCTGCTTTGTTCACCCCCACTGCCGATCCTCACTGTGCTTTACAAGGAAGCTCCACCATCTATGCTGGTTAGAGTCAACTTCCACTTGGCGCAGCTGGCTCCCTGCTTTAAATCTTACCAGCAGACTTGACTGAAGTTTGTGCTTCCCAGGTCCACTGGCAGGGCTCGCCCACCAAGCTCCAGCCAGCTCGAGGGAAATGCAAAATGCAGCCAAGGACAATGGCGGTGGCCATGCCTTCACCCTCCATTCATGCAACCTGCACACTTCAGCCCCCAGTGAGTTCTGGGGCCAGAGTTTGTGGTGGTAAACTCTGCACTGGCCCACACACATTCAACTGAGGGCAGAGTCATACGATTCTCCATAAGACCGTGGCAACCCTTGACAATAGGATTTCCGATCTCATGACAGGAATTCTATGTACATGTAATTGCAGGTTAATTGACCATGCTCAGTTTTGACCTGCAATTACATATCTTCAGATAGCATGGGTCTGCAGACATGATCCACCCCCTTCCTACTTCTTTTATGTTCATACTACATGTCCTGTTGGTTAAAAAGATTCATATAGAAGTGTATGGGCTAGCAGCAGGCAACCTTAGGATGAAACTAATGGTGTGCAAGGCCCATCTCATTATGTATTACATTGTTTCGACTGAACTGCTTTACGTTGTAGGTAAGGAATCAATCACGTGGTTGAAAGCTGTCCCATTAAAAACATCCCTAACCTAGAAAACTAAAATGTCTGGAAGAAATCTAGGCCTTTGCTAATTTTTATTGAGTTTTTGTTAGGGGAAGGAAAATTCAGTAATGGGACAGCCCCCCTCCAGAGTGCACACACAGAAACATTACATCTGGAGATACATAGTACAGAGACAGTTTTACCAGATCAGCCACTGTTTGTGTAGGCTAGGCTTAAATATGCCAAACTTCATTTTCTGCCATGACATTATACAAAGCCTAAACATAATGCTTAACATGGGCCTCTAAAATGCATTACATCAATGAAAACCAGTTCAACATGGTGGTGGTGATTTTTTAAAAGTTCTAATCTTCATTTCCTAATGACCATTTCTTTATACAAGGAATTGTCTTTCACAGCCTCTCACTAAGCAGAGCCACACCCTTCTAAATTCATTGAATTTAACGAGGATTTTTAGCAGAATCAGGAGCTTTGTTTCTTTAAGAGCCTGTTCTATTCTGGAATTATATCTTTCGATGCAAAATCTTTATTGATTAATACATTCTCTTATATTGGTAACTGATATATACCCTGCTTGTTATAGCTGTCTCCTTGTATACAACCATTCAGGTTTTTAATGCACCCATTTTTTAAAATAACATGACTAGGATTGTTTCCACATGCTGTTAAAGAGACAGTCCACTCACTGAACTCTGGCAGGTTTTTTTCGCTCACTCCATACATCTTAGATTTCAAAGCAGAAGCACAGAGTTTGTCTTCCATTTATTTGGCATCTTTTCTGAGAATGGAATTTCCCACACTTACCTGTGCCAGCTAAAAGACGCTGAAAAAACAGAAGCCAAACTGCCTGCTTCCGCTTTGAAATCAGAGCTATATGGAGTGAGTGAAAAAAAAGCCAGAGTTCAGTGAGTGGGCTGTCTCTTTAACAGAGGATGGAAACAGCCTAGACATATTTTGTCTAAATTTAATTTCCCCCTAAAATTTATCAGTTCTAATCCCACCTGTCCTTTTTAAGATATAGCTTAACCTACCAAAGAAATTTATTCATTTCAGAAAGAAACCAAATTTATTCATTTCAGAAAAAAATCAAGACTTAAGAAACCAAGTATATTATATCATTACCAAACATCTGGGAGTATGGGAACTCCAGATTTGAAATTATACTATATCATCTCAGAGAGATGATTACAAGAATTTACAGGAAAGCCGTGGGTTTCAATAGAATCACCTTCAATGAGAGCTGTATCAGTGCAAATAATTCCAGTTTTGCCTCAGAGTTTGAGTAGAGTGAATGAAATTATAAATCTATTCACTATATACACATAACATATTTGGACAGAATTCATTCCAGTAATACCTAAAAGACCAACAAAATTTTCCAGGGTATAAGTTGTCATGAGTACAGATACAGATATTTGAGAACATGAGTTTTGATTTTTGAAAGTTTATACCCTGGAAAATTTTGTTGGTCTTTAAGGTGCTCCTGGACTTGAATTTTGTTCTATTACTACATACTAACTTAGCTACACCCACCCCCCACCCCGAAACATCACTTATTTGGCCATCCTGTATACAAAAATTGGCTCTGCCTGTATCTCCTTGATACCTTTCTTAGATCACCCACTTTTTTGCAACCTCAGTAAATATCAACAACATCCAAATTGGGAATCCTGTGGCTTATATAGATTAGTCTTTTTTCCCCCTGATTACTCTCTTTCAAGTAACCAAGTTCAAGAGAAATTACAAAAGAAAGATAAACTTGATTCAAATTCACCAAACTGGGCACCTTATTACACACCTTATAATATTAGAGCAAATTTAGCATGCGTTAGGTTTTGAAATTTTGATCCAGTTCAGTTCATACAAAACAGGTGGCTTCAAATAGTTATGATTATTTAATTAAAGCTACATACAGTGATATGAGTGCACTGCATCATGCTTGGCAAAGGGACTTGGGATCAGAAGTTGAAACTTGGGAGCCTATTTGAAAGAAATTGTCCCAGTATATCAATTTCAGCTAGGTTAAAAAAAAATTGAAGATGCTACTTTACTGGTACTTTAAACTAGTAAAACTTAAGTATATCTAGAAAATATCTGTTGGTGATATTGGGAGATGTCACAATAATACAGGTGCATACTTTCATATATGATGGAACTGCAATAGAAGACTTTTTGTAAGTTGATATATGATGAAAATAATTATGAGGAGAGTGAGTGTAATGTAGAGCATGGTGCCAGACTGGAATCTGGGAGAGCCAAGTTCAAATCTCCATTCTGTCATGAAAGCTTGCTGGGTGACCTTGGGCCAGTCTCAGCATAATCTGCCTCACTGTGTTGTTGTGAGGATAAAATGGAGGAGAGAAGAATGACATAAGCCATGTTGGGTCCTCATCAGGGAGATAGGCAGAGTATAAATGAAAATAAATAAATAAAATAAATAAAATTTATTTATAAAAAGTGTCTTTTTTAAATTTATCTTGACAAAAGTAAGAAATTAGCACACAAATCATTATTTTTAAAAGAAAAGAGATGCATCATATCTCAACCTTGGAAATCCACAACAAAAATTACAGTTGGTATGTGGTAAGAACATTTGTGAATATAGCTAATTTGAAAAAATTAGCACATCAAATTAGATTAGCAAAAAATCAATTGAATGCAGATGCTTTTTATGATGTTTGGAATCCTTGTATATCTTTTGCCAGCCAACATTCAACCACTCTTTATCTGCCATTTGATACTAAGAACTTACAGGAAGCTCTCTTTTTTGTAGATGCAGAGAAAGCATTTGACAATTTAAATTGGGATTTTATGTTCGCCACAATGGAGAAATTGCAACTGGGAAAGAAATTTATTCAAGCTGTCAAAACAATTTATAAAGACCAATGTGCAGCGATTGTAGTAAATGATGAACTTACTAAGAAATTAGAGATAAGAAAGGGAACAAGACTAGGTTGCCCACTGTCTCCATTACTGTTCATTATGGTACTGGAAATTCTATTGATGCAGATACGAGAGGATGATGATATAAGAGGTATGAAGATAAAAGGATTTACATATAAAGTAAGAGCATTTGCAGATGATGTTATGGTTAAAACAGAAGATCCAATTCAAAATATGCCAAAACTGTTGACTAAGATTAAAGGATTTGGTGATCTGGTGGGATTTTATGTGAATAAAAGAAAGTCTAAGATATTATCTAAAAATATGACCAAGCAAAAACAACAAGAATTAATGGAAATTACAAGTTGTGAGGTAACACAAAAAGTGAAATATTTAGGAATTGAACTTACTGCAAAGAACATAGATATATTTAAGAACAATTATGAGAAGCTGTGGCAACAAATAGACAGAGATATGATTAAATGGAATAAACTGAATTTGTCATGGCTAGGAAGAATAGCAGCAATTAAAATGAATGTGTTACCGAGAATAATCTTTTTACTGCAAATGATACCAATAATAAGAGATAACAAACAATTTGTCAAATGGCAAAGGAAGTTATCACATTTTGTGTGGGCTGGGAAGAAGCCCACAGTAAAAATGAAAGTGTTATGTGATGCAAAAGAAAGAGGAGGACTACAATTGCCTAATATAAGATTATATCATGACGCAGTAAGTTTAGTGTGGCTCAGAGATTGGATGCTATTAAAAAATCAAAAACTACTTACACTTGAAGGATACAAAAAGCTTTTTGGTTGGCACACCTACTTATGGTATGAAAAACTTAAAGCAGACTCTATGTTCTTGCATCATTATATAAGAAGCCTTTTTACGGTTTGGTCAAAATATAAAAAATATTTAGATGACGGTATCCCGATGTGGGTGGTGCCACTAGAAGTTGTTGAACCAAATATAATTTACAACAGAGAACAATGTTTGACCTATGAAGGAATTTTGAAAAAGGAGCAAAATATGGCTAAGTTGAAAACATGTGATGAGCTGCCAGTTGAATATGGTTGGTTTCAATATAGGCAGATCAAAGACTTATATGATTCGGATCGTTTGAAATTTGGATTTAAACTGAAAAACTCTGAATTGGAAGAAAGCATACTGCAAGATTGGGGGGAAAGATATCTAAAGTTTATAAGGTCCTGTTAAGATGGTACACAGAAGATGAAACAGTTAAAGTGCAAATGGTGAAATGGGCCATAAATTGTAACAGAGACATAACAATGGAGGCGTGGGAACACTTGTGGAAGAACACCTTAAAGATATCAACATGCACCAATATTAAAGAAAATGTATATAAGATGATGTACAGATGGTACTTAACACCAAAGAAAATAGCACACGGAAATAATCAAATGTCTGATAAATGTTGGAAATGTAAGAAGCATGAAGGTTCGTTTTATCATATGTGGTGGACTTGTGATGTTGCAAGGCAGTTCTGGAAGAATATTATAGAAGCTAGGTCTCAAATTCTACAAATCCAAATAAATAAAAATCCAGAACAGCTTTTGCTGGACTTGAACTTAGACGGAATTATTCCACGAGACAGAACATTAGTATTTTACATGACAACGGCAGCAAGAATACTGTATGCTCAAGTGTGGTAGACACAAGAAGTGCCATCTGTAGAGAATTGGATACAAAAATTACTACATATGGCTGAAATGGACAAACTAACAAGGAAGCTAAGAGAACAAAATCCAGAAGAATTCTTTAAAGACTGGGGGAAATTGAAACAGTATATAGAAAAAAAGTGGGACGTAAAAGGGGCGATGTGGGCATTAGATAATTTTTAGTTTTTGATTAAGGGAGGAGTTAGTGATCATTACAAGGGGGAAATATGGACAATGATGTGAAAAAGTAACTGAGTTAAGAGAACAATTTATTTGCTAAATAGCCAAATAATATTAAGCAGAGTAGTTAGATATTGGGTTGGAAAGCTGTTGGAAGTCTATAGTAGAAAGGGGGGAAAGGGGGGGAATAGATTAAGAATGGGCAGATTTGGGAAATGTAAACATTTATATTATACTCACCCAATAAAATTTTAAAAAAAAGAACTTACAGGAAAATGTGATTTAATAAATGGTGCAGATATAGGCAATATAGCAGCAAAAATTGTTAAAGTTTTAATACAAAATGTATAACAATAAATTGTAAATATTTTACTTTATTTATTTGTTCTTCTTTATTTCTTATTTTGTTTTGTAATTGCCTTTGGGGGGGTTGTCCTTGTTTAATATGTTTTTGTTTATGTATGGCTATGTGTATTTATGTAACAGAGTAATAAAAATTTTAAAATATTCATTCTAGTGGACTAGACAGTAACACAAACACAGAACACACACACGTACTTCCTCATAGCAAAGGAAGCTATAGCAGTAACAAAAGCCTCATTCAAAAAAGACTGCCACAAAGGCCTGCAAAAGCAAGCCTCCTATATCTGAAAGATCAGCCTCAGCAAAAGTTCCTGACTAGACATGAGCACGAACCAAAAAAATTTTAAAAACCAGCGGTTTGCGGTTTGGTGCCGACAATGATCCCAAGATCGCGAACCACAACGAACATTTTCCGTTGCCGAACCAGTTCATGGTTTGTGGTTTGTGGGGTGCAGAATGGCCCCCGTGGCACTTACAGAGCCCATATTCCCGGGGAGTGTTTTGCAAGCTCTCCTACAGCCATCACCCAAGTTTGGACAAGATTGCAAAAGGGATCTTGGAGTTATACCCTCTCCAATCCAAGGCCCCCAGGAAACTCCCACAAAAATCCAAGCTCAATTATACTCTCAGTCTCTCTCCCCAAAGGCTAGCAAGTGGCAAGCACGAGCTCTGTCCCATTCCACTGCTCGCTGAAAGTGAAACCCAGCCTGGGAGCCCATGGCTATTTATAAGCACAGGTCCCATTGAGCAACGCAGGAGGCCTGTGTTTGGCCGTCAGAGCTGCCTATTAGGGTTTGCAGGGATGAGATTAGAGTGCCCATGGCTACAGAACACCCCCTTCCCCCTCCCTCCCCTGGGTGTCTTCTCCCAACTTGTAACCGCTTTGCAGCTCTATGGTTGGAAGGCAGACCTGTTACCAGAACTGCTTTTTATAAGGGGAAAATTAGCTTAGCAGTCTGTAACTAAAAATAGCGCGGATCTAACCTGTGTTTACGGAGGTCCCGATTCCAGACACTCTAGCGATAAAGAGGAAGACTACAAATAGGTTCAACAAACACGTGTCTTTACTAATAGTGTGGCGTAAGCCTGAACTTGCACATACACACAAGAAAGCATACAAGGACTAGGAAATACAGAGTAAGAAATATAGAGATGTTCGCATTAGCAGGTTCCCAACGATGATAGAGGGAATACTCACTTATCCTGAAGCGGAGCAGAGACACAACAGCGGGGTGGTCCAATGCCAGCAATGGACCCACGGACAGACAGCAAGGGGTTCTGGATGGGAATGGCCTAAGCACCGTGTGGTCTGAGAGACCAGCTTAAATACCCCAAAACGTACCCTGGGGAAGGTGCTGTACTTGGTGGTTCTCACAGATTAAAACAAAGGTTCTAATGGGTTACTGAATGGCTTGGATGGGGCACTTTGGTAATCTGATTGTGATAAGTGACAACTCAGGAAGAAGGGACAAAGGAGGGAGGGGGAAATCCGAGTGGGCTGAATGGATGTTCCAGTGGACAGGGCTTGCCCTGATGTCATCAGCTCTGGAATGCGGAGGTTTCTTTGAGATGCATTCTCTAAGTGCTTGGGATGGTCGGCACTTAGTTCCTTCTCCGGGGCGGCTCCTAAGATATGCAGAGCGGGGCGAGGTACTCTCGCTGCGGACGTGGTGTGCCCGCTTCGCCGAAATGGCTTCTCAAAGCAGTCTTTTCCTCTGGGTCTTCTGGCTGCCTAAGAACATGGTTGCTAGCTGGGCATAGCTGGGGCTGGATAGCAGGCTTGCTCGGTAGTGAGGGCAAGCTCGGGGACCGACCCGCGGGAGGCTCCAGGTGGGAACTGACCAGGGAGCACCTAGCCAGGCTCGCTGGAGGTTTCCCCGGCAGGCGCTCAGCTGCTAGCAGCGGCTTGGGCCCATATGAGGCAGGCTTCCATGGAGGCAGGGGGAACAGCATGTAAAACACAGTCCATAGCAGGGAATAGGTACGGTCCGTGGCAGATGGCAATGCAGGCACGGGGCACACTTGTAATAAAGTCCAAACACACACTGGGAAGTCCAGATACAGGTCTGGGCAGGGCTGCCCAGGAAGAGAGTCCTTTGTGCAGTTAACCAAATATGGAGTCAGGGAACTACACAGTCTATTGTGGCAGCAAGGTAATTGACACGCAGGCAGGAAACTGACACGTGTACCAGAACACACACGTGCAAGGCAATCTTTGTGTAGCAGTAAAACAGCAATGCAGGAAACTTTAACACAGTCCATGACAGGCCTTAAAGCAGGAGAGGGGGCCTACTTGGCAACAGACCTGCCAATCAAGGTAAGCTGGGCTTCCATTCAGGTTTCCAGGGTGACAGAAGGAGCGCAGACAGAGTTCAGGTGTTCCCCCGGCTCCATTGCCAGGGGAATTGATTGCTGGTGCCTGAATGTCTGGCTTCCCGAACCGCGGCCAAACGCACTGAACCAGGCATCTCCCGAATGCTGGTTCATTCGCTGTGGACAATCATGAACCACCAGATCGCGATCGCGCGATCACCAATTTCATGGGTTTTTGAAGTTCGTGATGCGGTTCGTGCCCATCTCTATTCCTGACCCAAAGTACGGAAAAGAAAATATGACCCAAACTATGGAAATGTGGTAGATTCAATCTTTGTGCTACAATTTGTAAAAGTAGAGAAAGAAACCGTAGGCTAGACCCAACCAACTTTTCTAAGGAGGAGGTACCTTTTTATCACCCTAAAATGGATGGACGAAACTCATGAGAGGGTTCAATGAGAAGGAGAATTGGGTGAAATTGAATGAAAAAATTCTCTGGATTTAACCCTATTTGTTTTCACCACTTGAAATAGATTTTTAAAGACATGTTTTGTTGGTGCATAGAATTCATCACCTCCAAAAGATGAATGGTACATGGATGGTCTCATATGTGATGGCAAAACAGTGTGTTTTAAAATTGACACAGGGCATAAGCTAATGTAATGTAAATATAATATGCATTGTATTGTCAAAGGCTTTCACGGCCAGAGAACGATGGTTGTTGTGGGTTTTCCGGGCTGTATTGCCGTGGTCTTGGTATTGTAGTTCCTGACATTTCGCCAGCAGTTGTGGCTGGCATCTTCAGAGGTGTAGCACCAAAAGACAGAAATCTCTCAGTGTGTGACACCTACACCTCTGAAGATGCTAGCCACAGCTGCTGGCGAAACGTCAGGAACTACAATGCCAAGACCACGGCAATACAGCCTGGAAAACCCACAACAACCATAATATGCATTGCAGATAAGAATCCTAGGCAGTGAACTGGAATTCCAGATTGCACATTTTTTATTTTAATATTTTGCACAAGCTGTACTAGAGCTAGGAGGACCACAAATGCTTATATCGCACAGATGCAACAAATATACTTACAGTGCATTCATAAACAAAGTTCTACACTTCTAAATCTATATATATAAAGACAAGTGTCCTGACTGACTCACTATCACCCAGCCCAAACCCCTGGACCTAGAAACATGAAATTTGGGGAGATGTAAACACCAACTAAGAAGACATTTTTAAGAAATTCACCAGCTAAGGGTGTAAAAAGGGGTAAAATGTGTTTTCCCATAGAGATACAGCTTCCTTGTGTGGCTGACATGCTGCTGCCTGTCCCCCCCACCCCAACAATTGCCAGCTTGGCCATTCTTCCCTGATTGGGCCAGCCTTTCAAGGTCATTTGCATATGTGGCCTGAGTGGTCCTCACCCCAACATTCTAAACAGTATGCAGTTGCTATTGGGAGTCATTGAATATACCCTGAGGTAAAATGCACCTTCCAGTCTTCCCCTAATAGGGTTGCCAATCTCCCTGTGGGGCCTGGCTTTCCTGTGTGGCTGGCAGGCTCCTGCCAGCTCACACCCCTATCTCCCTGATTGGTCAGCTGTGGAACTCTGTATTCTGAGGTAAAAACCAGGTAAAGGAAACTCAAACAGTTGAAGAAAGACAGTATAAGACTCTTTAATAGGGATTTTATATAAAAGTCAGTATGGCAACTGAGTTTTTAAATGTTCATGGGGAGATGGTGCACGACCTTTCTAGGGCCATTTTGATGTGAACCTCTCACATAAACCTGCCAAAGTGCCCACCACAGAACCTCTCCCTCAGTCCACCTCACATCTTTTGCAGCCATCACCTCTTACTGCCACCAAGAAGCCTCCTGGCAGATGCCGTGCAAGATACATCAACACTAAAAGGAGGAAGCAATTTAGAGATGCAGCAAAAAAATATGCACATCGTACTCCTGCAGTGCACCGAGCAACAGTGGCCAAGTACCAGCAAGATCACACTGAGGTGCACAGAGTGACAGAGTCTCTCTATGAGTAAAGCAATCCTGGAAGACAAGTAGATAGGCACTCACTTCCATGGAAGGTCAAGCACACTCAGGCATGGCATATGATCCTTTGCTACTTTCAAGCTGCCTCTTAACCTCATCCATGAAGAAACACCCCTCTTCAGCATCTCAGAACAAAGCAACATGGCCCAAGTGCTGCAGAACTGTAAGTTCATTGTTTGGGGTGAGAGCACTAAGGTCCACAAGGGGTGTTTTGAAGCACTGAGCATAACCCTCAAAGATATCAGGGGCAACAAGAGAGTGATGGGGGGAGTCACCATGCTGATGGCTAGAGACTTATGGCAGACTCTGTCAGTAGTCCCAAGGGGAACTCGAGCTGACGAGGTTACTGTGTGTCGTATCTGTGGCCCCTCATCAGGAAACTCTCGCTAAGAAAGAACATGAGGGTCCACTTGAGAAGCGAGGTGTCCACTGGGAAATTATCTGAACTCCTACTAAAAATAGGGGACAGAGAGTATCCCGAGTTCAAGGGAAAGGTGACTATCCCTGCAGGCCTGGGCACAATAGTGACGAGACCCTAGCAGACCTAACAGCCACGATATACCCTGATATCACCACTATCATGGAGAAGCCCATGGACTGGCTTGTGCAAGTGTGCTATTCTGACCCCCAAGAACAAAAAGGCTGCCATCATTAATGAAACACAACTTAACGCCCTCAAAGGGGCAGAAATGAAGTACAGATCTGTGGACTCAGTGGTGCAAATGGATGACATGGTCTACTACCCCGTGGAGTTCCTCAGCATGCTCAACCCTCCTGGCTTCCCAGCTTCTCCTCGAAGTGGGGGCTCCAGTGATGCTGCTCTGGAACCTCAACCCACCCAAACTCTGCAATGGTACCAGACTGCGAGTGAAAGCCCTCCACAGGAACGTCATTGAGGCCACACTGTTCACCGGCAGTGCTTAGGTGGAGTTGGTGTTCATACCATGCATACCACTCATACCATCAGATAACCACTTCGAGTTCAAGAGACTACAATTCCCCCTCAACGTCTGCTTTGCTATGACAATCAACAAGTCCCAGGGTCAGCCACTGAAGGTGGCAGGAATTGACTTGAGGGAGGACTGCTTCTCTCTTGGGCAGTTCTAAGTGGCCTGCTCCAGAGTGAGCTCACCCAGCAGTCTGGTGATCCTAGCACCTGAGGGGGAAACCACCAATGTGGTCTACAAAGAGGTCCTTCAGTAGAAAAAAAACTGGTTGTATGTATTTTTCACCTTATTTATTGCACTACAATCTTTTCCTTTTAAAATCTCTTCAATAAATGTTACATTTCAAAATTCACTTCATCAGTTTTCGGCATCAGCATGCTTCACTTTATTCAAACACCTTTGTGAAGCTTGAGTACTATGCTATTATACTACAAAACCAACGCCAAAAAAAACCCTCACAAACTAAAAAATGTTACATACCCATAAATATAACTGGATTAAATACTGTAGCGAAGCACAGGTATCAAGCTAGTCAATTATATTTTTAAAACAATTTTGAAGTAGAATTTCTTACATCAAACACTACACAGGGCCAAAGTTTCAGATACATTGTCCATAATAACAACACTATACAAAATATATAATATCCAATGTTGTATTAAAATCCAGGTCTGCTTACAGAGTCATAAATTGATAGTTAGAAGAGCAAACAGGCTTCTTATTCAAATAAGGATCCAGAAATTTTCTTCTCAGATCTGAATAAATTACACAGAAAACGAAGAAATACTTAACTTTCTACCAAAGAATTTATCATGGATACAAATGCTGGATCTCCTTTCTTGGCCTGTAAATCATCCATATAAGACAGCAAGTGGAAGTGAGTTCATTCTAGCAAGAGAAAAAAAATCTCCGATAATATGGTACCTTAATACTATGAAAATGATATGGTAATGTTTGTTTAATGAATATTGAACAACAATAACTTTAGTCATATTGCTATTTTTAATGTATATTGAACAGCAATAACTTTTTAGTTATATTGCTGTCTTTTTCTGGTCGAACAACCTATTGGCTTTAAGACGTAGATGGGATGGGAAAATATATAACATACAAAAACATGGAACTACAAGATCATAGCATGTGAGGCAATTCAATAACAGAAACGAGCGAAAAATATATTGGAATCAAAAAGACATAATGAAAACAGTTCTAAGGGGAAAGAAGTGCCTATTGCCTAAATCATAAGAAATCACCAGGAATAGAACTATTTACACGCTAGTAGTGGATATGGGCAAATTCAGCTAGATGACAAAATTTCTGCTCTGCGTACATTCAATACACCTTTTGGAAGGCACAGAATGATAAGAGCACCACCATTCAGTATTTCTTCAGTTCAAGAAGTATAGCATGGCAAGTTCCAACAGACATTTCAGTATCCTGTTGTCATGTATTTCTCTTGCCGTGGAGAAAGAGTAGACAAGTACATAGTGAGATGCTCAAATGAATTACAAACAGGTGTTATGAAACAAACCTAACAATGAACAAAGAAAAGTGAAAATTAGTCATGTCGGACATAAAATAACAAGGATGTTATTTACAGATTAGGAGACATTAAAATCCACTTGAAAAGCATAACTGCTAAAAATGATGAGAGAGAAACAAGAGTTTAAAAGTCATAAAGCACTCAACTAACATTAGGTGAAATAGACAAATTCTATTTTTTTAAAACAAGAATGGTGGGTGGAGAGATTTGGACTCCTTGGGCACAATTAAACCCTAAGAAATTTACATGAAAAATTACAGGCTTATGCATCTCATTTTGACACTCTTTGGGTTTTTGCCATCTTGAATGGTTGCCCCAGCACCAAATATGACACAAGGCAATAATTACACATACAAGTATGTGTGGGTTCAAGTAGTTTGTATTTATTTAACCATTTAACTTTAAACTGCTGACCTTCATCAATACTTATAACATAAACGGACAATTTGAGAGTGGGCTGCAATAGGCCTTCTCCTTGGCTGCCACCCAGAAAGTCCACCCTAGCTCCAAACTTGGCTGGCAGTTTTGCCCGCCCTGTTTATCATAGCCTGCATGGCCCTCCCATGCTGAGAGGTGCCCAGCTTCATCCATCTCCCCTGATGAGCCGCAAAGCACCTACCAGGGTTTGAGAGATGCCACTCAGCACTTGGGGTGCTCCTTCACAGTGCATCCAGCTGCACAGCATGTGATGGTGAGTTCCAGACACGTACCCCATCAGTGAGATGCATCAGAGTGTTTGCTGATTAACTCAACCTATCCTGAGCAACCCGCTCTATTCCTCCCAAACAAGAGGGTTAGCCTAGCTTAAACCTCTTGCCCCACCTGCTGACAATTATGTCCTGCAGGCCCTGATGAAGATCAAACCCAAAAAGGAGGGGAAAGGTCTCTGCCAATCAAGAACCAACCAAAGGGGACAGAAATCCTGGGAGACCTAAAGATACTTAACTCAAGCTGATGCTCACAAGAGGGGAAAGGCCAAGCTGTAACCCATCAACGCTGGCTTTGGCCCTCTTTTTTGTCCAAAAGACAGTTGAGTGGCCCAAAATGATAACTATGATGGGCTTCATGGTATGCACATACCTGCAAGACAAAGCATATGTATTCATCTCAAAGCTGACCCAAGCAGGCCCTGTGTTACTTAAGGTAGCTCTTGAAAATCCTGGATTGCCTCCAGCCAATCCATTGCATAACTTGTCCAGGGAGGTCCATGACTGCTGCCATCAAAGCAGCTCCAATCTGGAACAGTTCCAAAGTGCCTGGAATCACCACCTAGCCAATACGGCATCCCACTTGGACTGACAAGGCTCCAACTTGCCTTAGATCACCACCTGGCTGATCTGCCATATCATGCAGCCTGAAAGGTTCCAACTTGTCTCAGGCTGCCCTCTGCCAGTCTGCTAGATCTCTTGGCCAAACACAACCATCTTTGCATCTCTCTCAGCCACTTTGCAGGCCAGAGGTGGGCCCACTTTGCCCCTCTCTTAGCCAGGCAGCCCCTCCCCACCATCCTGCATCTCTCTCAGCCACTTTGCATCTCTCCAAGCTGGGGGGGCACTTTGCATCACTCCAGGGCACGAAGTATCCCCCAAAACTTTGTCTCTTAAACCCTTTGTGTCTCCCTGAGCCCAGCAGACCAGGCAGATGACTTTTGCTGCTGCACGAGGCAGCACCCATCATTCTCTTGTATCCATCAGCCTGACATACCCCTTCTGTCTCCCATTATGGGCCTCCTGTCTAACCAGTCTTCCATTAGGGACCTCCAGTTAAGTTTCTTCTGTGTACTCCTCAGTAATTATGAGATATCCCTTATTAAGAACACAAGAGGGACTCTGTTGGAGCCAATCAGTCCAGCATCCTGTCCCATTTTTGATTGATGAGACATTAAATTTCAAACAGTGCAGAACTAATCTCATAACCAAGGGAGATTTGGAAGACTGGGCATTAATAACCTGGACAATTGCCATGTTGTCATACCAAAATTTAATTGTAGAATTCCTAAACAATTCAGCCCACAGATGCACTACAACCACTTCAGAGAAAAATTCTAAGTAAAGTCCCTAGCCAAACTTGCTTCAAGCCAATCCTGGAACCAACACTGGGCACATCACCTACCCTGGCAAAAAATTCCATATCTCAAGGTGCCTGCTGCATCAGAATGGACTTGGAATTCAACTTCTAATAACTTATCCTGCCTCCAAAAGGAAACCCCTTTATAGTTTTCTAAGAACTCTTGCCAAATGAACAAATCAGCCTTCACAGCCCCTAAGACTTGTATATGATGATGGGGACGAGATTCCCCCTTTCGTGCATCACAAAACCGTTTTACAAAAGCTCTACTTCTGGCAACCTTGTCATATGAGACTTTGAAGGTCATGCAGTACCATCTTACAATTCCTTCCTGACCTTTTAAACAACTCTCATCATGATCTTGCCTTTTCAACTCATAACCTACAAAGCTCCTGCTCAGTATCAATTTCAGTGCCAAGAAAAGACACTGAAGGCAAAGGGCCTTCCGTCTTTTCATCAGATAAAGGTACCCCTAACTCTGGCTATGTCCTGAAAATGCCTCATTTGCTTGAATGTGCTCATTCAGCAAACAGAAAATCATCAAAGAAGTGAACAACCTGAGATGTGCCTGACCTCTCTTTGACTGCCTGCTTGAGGCATGTACTAAATCACTCGAAAGCAACTTATCAGTAAGGCTTTGTCCACATAAAAGCCCCTTTCAAAAACAAAACCAAGAAGATCAAAGTCCTCAGGGAGGATGGGCAATAAATGGAAAGCAAATTTAACGTCACATTTGCGCAGTAAAGTCACTTTGCTACAGCACTGCACCATCCAAATTGTACTATGAAAAACATATCTAACTGAGGCTACTTCTCCAGCTGATACCACCACTCACTGCTTCACCCTTTGAAAAGATAAGTGGTGAATAAGCCTATATTCACCTGGAGCCTTCTTAGGTTCAACTCCTAATGGGGAAACCTGTAAAGTTGGCCTAGGCAGAACCTTAAAGGGGCCAGCCATCCTATCTTCCTCAACCTCTTTAGCCAACTTACTTTAACTACCTGTTCCAGGTCTGTAGAAAAGCTGATGCCCACAACCACAAGGTCCAAGTGGATTAAGGGTAGTGTGCTTCCAGGGGCTACAGAGAAGAGCTGGAAGGTAGCAGAATCAGCCCTTCCTCCCTGTTCCATCTGGTTTGGAAGGCACTTCTGGGGGAAGTGGAATGTTGTGGATTTCTGTGTTTTCTTTCTGTTGACAAGTCCACTGAATCCAACCTACTGCTTTCTACCAATGTACCTTATCAGAAAGAGCAGATATATGGCTAATATCTGAACTGTCCCTTGAACCCTTTTACACTGGCACCTTTCCAGTGTTCTGATAAGGGAACAATCTTAGTGAAGTTGCATTTTTTTTTATAGAATCAACAATTTCACACTTGAGTTCTTAACTTTCAAGTGTAAGGCATCTAGACCTGGAGATGTGTTAATATTTAATTTGTCTATTAACCATGGAACTTCCTCACTTGACACATCTGTTTGAATTCGTTCTTCATATGCCCTCTCTGGAAATGTTTTTGAGGTTAAGGATCTGTCATCTAACCTTCCAGCCACCTTCTTGTTGGACTAACATTTTTATTGTCTTAATATTTTAACCAGAACACTCTTCAATTTTTCCCACTTTGTCATGAGTCAGCCCCAGCCCCAACTGGCCACCTTACCTAGTGCCTCAGAGTCCTCCTCAGAGTCCTCCTCAGAAGATAAGCAGGAAGGGCCAGCAGGATCTCCTCTGGAGTTGGAAGCCCCTGCAGAAGCTATGGGAGAGGAGGAGCAGCCAGAAACTACTGCTGCTGCTCCAGAGGGAATTCAGCAGGAACAGCCTGGAGCTTCTGCAGAGACTGTCAGGGACGAGGAACAGCCAGAAACCTCCACAGAGGCTGTAAGAGACAAAGACTCCCCCAGGGCAAGAGCGAAATCCGAGCCTCTGGGGCCAGCTGAAAGGAGGAAACTTAGAGATAAGGCAGCGTTCCTGGAAAGGCGGAGGAGTGGCTGGCTACTAGCACAACGCTGGGCTGGACTGTTCGAGGGAGAGGCAACAGCTGCCCCTCATTAGGACAGCAATAAAGGAAGACGCTGGGAAGACCAAAGCGTGGAAGCAACTCAGCTTGCCACTCCCTGCTACCTGGACGTTCGTGTACCCTGCTCTGCTGCTTGCTTGGACTTGGACCTTGGCCTGCCTATTGACTACTCTTCTGCCTGCCCCTCTCTCTCTCTGACTGATAGCCTGATCCTGACACCTGGCCTGACTTCTGGACCCCGGTTTGCTGTCTGGTAATCCTGAACTCCTGCCTGCTGTGTTCAGCCCTGCAGTACCAGTGAGCCTACTGCCTGCTGTGCCCAGCCCTGTGCGCGACACACTTGCCTTATTGTCAGTTTGTATTAGTTTAAGTTTGTGCTCATTTTATTCTCCTGAGTAGGGCAAGTTCTCTCCTGAGTAGGCCAACAACACTTCTATATTTAAAATCAAACCTTTCCATTCATGTTACTTCATTCTGCTTGTTACCCATACTGGCATCCTTTTATTCGTAGCTATCTTAATATATGGTATACATTTTATAATGGCAGTTTCTTAACTATGTTTGACCCTTATAACTCTCCTTTGCAGTTTCCTTAAAAATAATACTCTCAATTTTCTCTTTTGAAATTTGAAATTAAAAGTACTTTATGGGCAACTCTCCACAATATATATATTGTGGTATCAAATTAGAATATATATATATATATATTCTAATTTGATACCACAATATATATACTGTCTTAGTATTTTATTGTCTTAATATTTTAACCAGAGCACTCTTCAATTTTTCCCACTTGCCTTATTGTCAGTGTGCATTTGTTTAAGTTTGTGCTCATTTTATTCTCCTGAGTAGGGATGTGCGTTTCGGCTTTCTGAATGCCGAAAGAAAGCCGAAACAAAAGTGTTTCGGCTTCTTTCAGGTTAGCCGAAACGTTTAGGAGAAAGCCGAAACGTTTCGGCTAGCCAAAAGAAAAAAAGCCGAAACGTTTCGGCTTCTTTCGGCTTTCTTTCAGCTTTTCAATGGGAAAATGCCTCCGTCTTCCCGGACGTCTGGGGGAGGCATTTCCCCACCGAATCAGCCCAAAATTGGTGGGGACCTTCCTCTAACCCCTCTCTAAAAACCCCCAAGTTTCAGACCGATTGGACTTTGGGGGGCCATGTTATGGCCCCCCAAAGCAGGTCCCCCTATCCTCCCATAAGAAAGCGAAGGAGCAGCATATTGTTAGCATGCTGCTGCTCATCTTCTTCATTATTTCCTATGGGGAAAAATGAAGAAGCAGGCTTCCTTTGCCAGGGGTGGCATTTTGCATGCAAAATGCCCCCTTACCCTCAGGGGCCCTTCTCCCACCCTTCCTCCCACCCCCCACCAAGGCTCAGCCTGCTCCCACTTGGGGGGGGGGCATTTCATGGCCTCCCCAAGTAGGTGCTCTGCTCTCATCTCTACCACTGACAGCTGGGGGAGGCTTGTCTTGCCAGGGGTGGCATTTTGCATGCAAAATGCCCCCCAGCCCTCAGGGGCCCTTCTCCCACCCCTCCTCCCACCCCCCACCAAGGCTCAGCCTGCTCCCACTCGGGGGGGGCATTTCATGTCCTCCCCAAGTAGGTGCTCTAATCTCGATTCCTGTCAAAAACACTTTATTTCTTGAACAGCTTTAGGTTACACAGCAGGGGGGCCCACCAAAGGGCATGGCAGCAGTATCTTACACAAAAATAACACAACTCACTTAACATGAGAGAATCACAAAAGCACAATTCCTGTCAAAAACACTTTATTTCTTGAACACCTTTAGGATACACAGCAGGGGGGGCGCACCAAAGGGCATGATAGAAGTGTACTACACAAAATAATACAACCCACTTCACCGTTTTTGACAGCAGTTGTGTTTGTGTGATTCTCTGATGTGAAGTGAGTTGTGTTATTTTTATGTAGTACACTGCTTTCATGCCCTGTTGTGCCTTCCTACTGTGTAACCTAAAGCAGTTAAGGAAATAAAGTGCTTTTGACAGCAATATTTTGGGGTGATTCTCTGATGTTAAGTGAGTTGTGTTATTTTTGTGTAAGATACTGCTGCCATGCCCTTTGGTGTGCTCCCCTGCTGTGTAACCTAAAGCTGTTCAAGAAATAAAGTGTTTTTGACAGGAATTGTGCTTTGTGATTCTCTGATGTTAAGTGAGTTGTGTTATTTTTCTGTGTGGGTGACTGCTGGTGTAATGTGTCATAATGCTTTGCCTACTTGTACTTTGAAAGGGAGAAAATAATTTTTAAAAAACTTTATTTTGTGTTGTTCGTGTTTTAGTCTTTGTTGTGCAGTTGGTTCCCATCATAGGGAACAATGGGGCTGGCTGGCCAGCCATCTCTGTAGGTGGTGGGGGAATTTGAGGGAGGGTGTCTGTGGTTCAGGTGCTCTTTCACAGGGACCAGCTGGCACTCAGAAGTGTGCCCACCATTGTGGCACCCCTGGGCTGTGCAGAATTGCCCAGGGAAAGAGAGTTTAGAAGTTCCCAGCATAGGGAACAAAGGGAGAGGGCTGGCCTTTGCCAGCCTGTTCCTGGGGTTATGGGTGTGGGGCAGGTGGGGGTGGATTTGGGTCTGTGAGGGGCTAATGTGGGGATTTGGGTCTGTGTGTGGCAGCTGGGGAGGAATTGGGTTTGTGTGGGGCTGTAAGGGGTGGACCTTAGGGGCTGAGAGGACCTACTTGGGGAGGCCATGAAATGCCCCCCCCAAGTGGGAGCAGTCTGAGCCTTGGTGGGGGGTGGGAGGAAGGGTGGGAGAAGGGCCCCAGAGGGTTGGGGGCATTTTGCATGCAAAATGCCACCCCTGGCAAGACAAGCCTCCCCCAGCTGTCAGTGGTAGAGATTAGAGCACCTACTTGGGGAGGCCATGAAATGCCCCCCCGAGTGGGAGCAGGCTGAGCCTTGGTGGGGGGTGGGAGGAGGGGTGGGAGAAGGGCCCCTGAGGGCTGGGGGGCATTTTGCATGCAAAATGCCACCCCTGGCAAGACAAGCCTCCCCCAGCTGTCAGTGGTAGAGATGAGAGCAGAGCACCTACTTGTTGAGGCCATGAAATGGCCCCCCCAAGTGGGAGCAGGCTGAGCCTTGGTGGGGGGTGGGAGGAAGGGTGGGAGAAGGGCCCCTGAGGGTAAGGGGGCATTTTGCATGCAAAATGCCACCCCTGGCAAAGGAAGCCTGCTTCTTCATTTTTCCCCATAGGAAATAATGAAGAAGATGAGCAGCAGCATGCTAACAATATGCTGCTCCTTCGCTTTCTTATGGGAAGATAGGGGGACCTGCTTTGGGGGATTAGAGGAAGGTCCCCACCAATTTTGGGCTGATTCGGTGGGGAAATGCCTCCCCCAGACATCCGGGAAGACAGAGGCATTTTCCCATTGAAAAAGCCGAAAGCCGAAAGAAAGCCGAAAGCAAGCCGAAAGCCGAAAGCCGAAACGGCTGGCCGTTTCGGCTTTCGGCTTATTCGAAAGAGATTCTTCTTTCGGCTTTCGGCTTTAGCCGAAATTTTTTGGCTTGCACACCCCTACTCCTGAGTATAAAATGAGCACAAACTTCAATTACTGCTAGGGATCAGTTTGTACACAGAGTGTGTTGGTACCTAGAGGGCATAAGTCAAAACCATCATCATCTCCTATGCTTATGCTGCCACTGGCTTCGTCCAAGATGAGCCCCTGAAGAATTTGCTGTACTGCTTGGATTTGCTTTGCTCCTAGCCACTGGCAGTGCAGAGAAAGAGGTGACAGGCATAAGCCACAATCATAGTTGCCTCCTGGACCCAACCAAACACTAGACTGATCTGATGTAAATCCATGAGATGTAGTCTATTTGGATTCATTTGAATTGGCCCTGGTGTAGTGCCATCATGGAAGAACCTGGCTGCTTGGTAGTCACAAAACCTCTTCCCCCAAAAATCTTTTTTTCTCGAGTTCTGGCATTTACCAGCGATGCAGCATGAACCGACATTTTACTTTGAATCTGTACTAATTTCTCCTATCAAATCAGATCATTGCAAGGGGGGAACAAAGATCACTTCCAGCCAATCCCAAGCTGTAGAGAGCAGCCATTCTCCTCCTCCCCTTCTGCCCCCTTCATCCCTCATTATGGACTGGAGAGAGATCTCTTTTTCTTGTAAAAGTAAAAAAGCCTTGGCTTCCTCAGGAACCCACAGAATTAAAACCCTTTGCCCAATTTGCTTGAAACTTGGGGGTTGAATTTGGTGGAATAACAACTACTCCACATAAACATACACACACAAATTCCCCCATAGAGAAGAATGAAAGTGCAATGCTGGAGGGGTGGGGGAGGGGCCTGCAGTGGAAGCCTTTCTCATTGTCTGCTAGGAAATAAACAACAAACCACAACAACGAAGGAAGGCAAATGCAGAGTTTTCAGTGGAAAGGTAAAAAAATATATTTTCAGTCATTACAAGAATAGGGAAATTAAATGAATGCAGACATTGCTTTGTTTTTTTTAAAATGCTGGTGGCTGGCTGAAGCTCTCTTGCTGGCTGCTGCTTGATGGCCATTTTAAGAATTAGAAGAGAAAACAGTGCAACTGTTCAATCTGCTTGAAACTTTGGGTTCTTTAAATTAGAGAAGGGACTGGGTAATGTGCAATTTTGGTGCCATTAAGTGCAAAAATAGCTGCCTCTGAATCTCTCCTTCTCCATCGAAAAAAAGTCAGAGTAATCAAGTGAACAGGAAAAAAACTAATGAATTTTGACTGACTTGGCAATGCCCCACTGGAAAACTATTCAATCATGTTAAACATTTCACTCAGGGCCAAGCTACACATGACAAATGACACTTGAATGGCAAGTGTATTTCTCCCTGTTCACTTGCCCTCCACTCAATCCACTTGCCGTTCAAGTGTCATTCGTCATGTGTAGCTTGGCCCTCAGTAGCCCCACATACAACAAAAATTTTCTAGATGCACACTCCTACTTTCTGTAACAACCATAGGTTTCATCAACTGGGGATAAAGAATGCCATGTACTGAAATAACAACATTAATCCCCTTGTAGCTGTTACTCTACACACCATCATTGTTTAACATTGGTCCTAAGATTGTCTTCTCAAAAAGAATAGACTTCTATATATCGTAGATCTCTACCATTCACAGGGGATCCATTCTTGGAATAACTACAAATTGCAAGATCTGCAAAAACCAGGAGATACAGGGACATCTGGAAGCCCAAACAGGTCTGCAAAGGGGTCACCCTAGGACTTTTTCATTACAACCAAATACCAGTTTCCATGCTCAAATGACTGAGAAGAGACGCAGAAAAATTTATCTTGTCCTAACCATTGCTCTAGATTGCTTTATAGACTCTATGGCCAGTCCATGACTACAAGGACAAAAAATGGTTCATTTTCTTGCAGGAATCCAGTAAATAAATCCCTTTCATTTATTCCCCTGAAGTGGTTACAGCATCCTGGTGCTGAGTTGTCACTCAATTTTTTCACTCAAATAACAGAAATATATACTGAAAAAGTGGCCCAAAGTGATATTGTCGAAGGCTTTTATGGCTGGAGAACGTTCATTGTTGTAGATTTTCCGGGCTGTATGACCGTGGTCTTGACATTGTATTTCCTGACGTTTCACCAGCAGCTGCAACTGGCATCTTCAGAGGTGTAGCACTGAAAAACAGAGATCTCTCAGTGTCACAGTGTGGAAAAGATGTTGGCAGGTCATTTATATCTACTCAGGAGGGGTGGGGTTGAGCTGAGTCATCCTGTAAGAGTTTCCCAGGGTGTGGAATGCTAATGGCGGGAGGCTTCACTGTATCCTAAGGAGGTTATTTTGCATATGGATTGGTGATTGATGTGCTAATCTTATCTGCAGGGCTATTGCAAGATGTAGAGTATTTTGTTAGTCTGGTGTTTTTCAGGGCTGGAAACTATGCCCTATTCATTCTTAAACTCTCTTCTTTCCTGTTGAAATTGTGCTTATGCTTATGAATTTCAATGGCTTCCCTGTGCAATCTGACAAAGCAGTTGGATGTGTTGTCCAGTATTTTAGTGTCCTGGAATAAGATACTGTGTCCTGTTTAAGTTAGGCTATGTTCAGACCATGCAAAATAGATATGTGAACCACACTTTCTCAATGAGGAAATTCATCATCTAAACCACGCACTTCAAGCAAATGGCTACTCCGGAAATGAAATCAGAAGAGCAATTAAACCAAGGATAAATCAAACTACTAAGGAAAAACAGTCTCCCACAGGAAAAGTGTTTTTGCCATATATCAAAGGAATCACTGATCAGATAGGAAAACTTATAAAAAAGCACAACCTACAAACAGTATTCAGATCCACCAGAAAAATACAACAATATGATTAGCAACAGACAGTAGAGACCCCCTCATCTCTGCAGGAGTATACCTCATACCCTGCAGCTGTGGATAAGTTTACACCGGGACCACACAGTGTAGCATCCAGACAAGAATAAAAGAACATGAAAGACACTACAGATTTGGCCAACCTGAAAAATCAGCTTCCCCCATTAGCATTCCACACCCTGGGAAACTCTTGCAGGGTGACTCAACCCAAATCCACCCCTCCTGAGTAAATATAAATTACCTGCTAACATCTTCTCCACACATTGACACTGAGAGATCTCTGTCTTTTGGTGCTACACCTCTGAAGATGCCAATCACAGCTGCTGGAGAAATGTCAGGAACTACAATGCCAAGACCATGGCCATACAGCCCAGAAAATCTACAACTAATGGCCCAAAGATGCTCACAACACAGCCAAGGTCTCAAAACAGACATTTTCCCGTCCTACAGCAAATCCTTTTACATGGAGATGGAAGGGAGTGAGAACTGTCTGAGTTCTCCCTGAGAACTCTTGTAGCTTTTCTGACAGGGAGAGATGCGTTCATCAGGGTTACAGTCCGCTATTATTTAATCCCCTCCCTAGCCCCTAGGTGTTGGAAAAAGACAATGTGGATACTTAAGTACTCATCCAGAGGTAAGCACAAGTTCCTGTACTTACAGCACATGGGTACATTTACATTTATCCTAGCTGGCTCATTTAAAATGTAAAGCCTGTATTAAGACTGAAGTGAATCTTCTTTTGGTTTGATTTTCACTTTGAGGGTGGAGACCGTCCACCAACTGTCACCTAGAAGCCTCTTAATCCTACCTCTTTTAATGTTTGTTTGCCATTGCTGACCTCTGCAGCTGCTTATTTGGCATTATGTAGTCAACTTTTGCATCTTCCTTGAATGATTTCATCCAGTCTAGATTCACATACTGGATATGACATAACAGTGCTAAGTGGCTGCAGGTTAACATCACCAAAGGTATGTGAAACCTATTTAGAGTGAGGGCCATAGAGTCTATTTTTATCACATGGGTAATCCCAGCCAATCAGATTTCATTCTAATTTTTTTTTTAAATGTAGCCTTTCCACACAGATCCCCCACAAAATCATTGAAACAGGAATGGATTTCAAAGCTTACAAATATTTTCATTAAATGCCCCAGTTTCCTACTCACTCCTTAGTACTAATTCTTTTGTATCTTAAGTTACCAGACAACTTGTGGTCTGAAGTCTTTGAAAGTTAAGGGGGAAGGGAAGGAATACTGTTCAAGAGCTACTGGTTGCAGTAAACAGTACTGGGTTAGGTAGATTAATAGATTGATTCAGTATAAGTCAATTTGCCATGAACATACTTAGAATAATGTTTTTCCACTAATACTGCAAGGTACCATTTTACCACCAACAGTTAAGATTCCCAATTTACCCAGAATTTTCCAGATCTTTTCTTTTTTTTAACCATCAAACCTTCGCCCAGCATAGTTACATTAAAATTAATGTATCTGTTTTTATGTCCATTGGTCTCAGAGAAGGCCTATCAAATTTGCTTTCTTTCCTCCCTCTAAAGGAAATTATTGCTTTTTGCTTATGCATGAACCTTCTAAATAATTTTGTCAAGACTGCAGTAGCTGAACCCTTTTTGCTTATTGACTGCCATCTTGTATTTCAGGCTTGTGATTGACAGAGTAACCAGAATGTACAAGCAGAAAATCAATAATGCAGGACCTCCCAACAGTCCACTGAAGCTCAGAAGAAACTGGTTTACTGGTCACAGTGCCAGTCGCTGATCAGAAAATGTAAAACTAGCCAGCCATGAACAGAAACAATGTAAGGACAGATGCACTGTTTCTTTGCATGAGAGGATTTTTATATTAGTTTCCTGTAGTTTAAATTCTGTGATGTGTTCCTTTAAAGGCAGATGGTGAAGAGAAAGGAGGGGGGGGAGACGGAACAAAGGGGGGGAAAGGGAGAAGAAAGACTATTGCAAATTACATGTGTTTGTTTTCTTACTGTTTTACCAACCTGCACCCAGCCTTTAAGCTTTAGGGGGTTTAAATGTAAATTTGTTCTTTAACATAACATTTTACTTGTTCATGCAAAAGTGACACTCATGTCAACACGGAAGATTCTGGAATTATTACTTGCAAGTTAGCATTTTACTGCTAATGCATTCTGCCACCCTTTACCTTCTAGTTTTATGGTGCTCTAATTATAGCCTGCAGGCCTTCTGTGGTCTTCTGCCTCTTCAGTTGGAGTTCAATTCCAAGTGAGTTCTACCCATTAAGACCTCCTACAGAGTTATTGATTATTAAGGTAATGCACTTTTACTGCAGTATCTTAAACATGGAAATAGAATAATGAATGGCTTGTAACAGGAGTCTGTGTTGCCATCCCACTCCCCACCATATTCCCCAGAAATAATTCCAAGACTCATTCACCCTCCCTCCCCTCCAGTCTTGATCTTTAAAAAAGATCTATCTAACCAATCAAGGTGGAGCTTGTCACTCTTTTTTTGAAATCTAAGAATATGGTGGTAAGTGCATAATAGCTCAGGAGGGAAAAAAAGAAACTCTCCAAAAATCCAATAGATATTTAAAAGAAAAAACTCTTTAGAGATGTATCTGCAGCTGTATTTCACCCTTCTTAAAGAAAAAAATAAGCAGTGACCTTGGTGTTTGTAAGATGTTCTACTTAAGGATACCTGATCTGTAGAGAGGAGAACAAAAGAAATCAGAAGCTAAAGGTTCCGTATTACTTAGATGGGGATGGGAAACAGCTCAAGGTTAATGCTGCTATATATCTGGCATTTCACTATACAAAAGCTTACATAAGGAAAAGCGCATATGCATGGCATGTGAGAGGATTGCTGTGAAGACATCACTAGTAGAAGGTACATTGGCGACCCTACAAGACACCTTTCTTATTCAAGAAGCTTCATTTTACAAATATTTTATTTTATTAGCTCCTAAAATAACGGAACCCCATGAGATTTCTACCATCCAATGCACTAAAATAGCACTGGCTGATCTGGTCTGTGCCATCTGAATGTTTCTACTGGGCGGGTCAGTAGTTGTGATGAAATATGCACAAGAACCATTATGTTAGAATGCCAAATCTACATGGATTTCGTAGGTAAGATCTGCGCACAAAAATAGGCAGGAATCAAATTTGTTCTGAGTCTTCCCTGTAAAAACCATGGGAATTTTTATATTCCAGTGTAATGTACTCCATGCATCAAACAAGTCAGTGGCATAATGAGAATACATCAAGGGTTGTGACATTGCCTGCTCTGAAAGAGAAGAGAAAGTAAAGTATACATGTGCATGCATGTGAAAACATCTACTCCATTACCAGGTTCATGCACACAGCCCAAACTACCATAGGACACATTCCTTTTGTAAAATAGCTTGCTGAGTGGATGGGGTCTTTTTCATCATGTATATTTAGAATTCATCATCAGTGCAAATGTGATCCACCAAGACACCAGTCATCTCACCCCTAGATGCCCATTAGCACATCATCTTTGGGTCTATTGGCTTAGGCAAAGTTGCTGCAGGACAAACCATTTCTGGCTAGGAACAAACCAAAAGTGTGCTTGTATTTTGATGCAATAACTCAATCCAAGACCACGGCAAGACAGCCCGGAAAACCCCCAACAACCATCGTTCTCCGGCCGTGAAAGCCTTCGACAATACATCAATAACTCAATCCTTTGCTAACAGGGATTTCAGGGTGGAGGTCCTTCCCCTGTGAGTTACTTAACACTAAATCCATAGCCATAAATATTTAATAGTTGTCTGTGATACTTGTACTATCAAATTCTATACCACAATAAAAGTAATGTTTAGGAAGAGGTATTGCATTAGCTGAGGTACAAAAGAGAGAGTCCAAGTGCTCAGAAAACATAATATCCCCATACAACAAGAGTGCATCCTTGAGAACAGGAACATGGATTGTGCTAAAGAAATGAAGCACATGTATTATACAAAAACTCTATGAAGAAAGGCCCTAGAATGAAGGCATTATGAACAGGATTTTATTTAAGTTTCACAGAAGAAAATTTTGACCTGCCTTTGTTCCCTGATTTGGCAAATGGTTACTGTATCTCAGAGATGAGTGAATGTGTCTTATTTCAATTCTTTTTATATTAGTTTGTTGATAGTTTTAGTTCACTGCTTTTTGCTGTTGAAGATTCTTACTTGCAAACATGCAATAATGTTTGTATTATTAAGTAATCAAAGAAAACTTTCCAGTTTTTTCCAGAATTCTGATATTGGTCTTTTGGGCACATTAGGAAAATTTAGCCATTGATGTATATGCATACAGCTTGTCTATCCACTCAGGCATATCAGGGCAAGAATCTGTTTTCCATTTTGCTGCATATAGTACTCTCACAGGTGTCACCATACACCGGAAGAGATCTCCCTGTTCTTTTGCGATGTTATTCGGTAAGATATTTAATAGCATGTTTTTCGGGTTCAGCTCAAACCTGAGCTTGAAAACCTTCTGCATCTCTTCATATATTTTTATCCAATATCTTTGTGCTTCCTTGCATGTCCACCACATGTGATAAAATGTTGCATCTGTACATTGACACTTCCACTGTCTGCTATAATCCTTACTAATTCTTGCAATATCTTTGAACATAATATACCATCTAAAGAACATTTTATACCAGTTCTCTCTTAACCATTGGCAATCTGTAAATTTAATATCATTAGTCCATAGATTTTCCCATTGATTCATGGAGGTGGTTTTTCCAAAATTTTTCATCCATTTTACCATACAGTTTTTAACTTGCTTCATTTCTGTGTGGCAGTAGAATCTTATACATTTTTCCTAGTAAATGCTTCTGGTCACCACTTATTAGTAATTTGAATTCTGCTTTTTCTCTTAATCTTCTTTGAGAGTTTGTTCTTTGATCTTAGATACTATTTGATGATACATCAACCATGGAATATTTTCCCCTTGAGCTTGAATTTTTTGCCAAGTTTGCATGTTACCTTGCTTATCTGTAATAGATTCATAACTAAACTGGTCAATACTTTTTCCAGTGATGGCATCACAGTGAGTGTTTATTGGTGATAGCAATGGCGAAATTGGTGAGCTCAATCTATTTCTGCACTGAAACCATATTTTAAGTAGTCCATCTCTTAGTATATGAATGCCATCTTGCTTCCGGATGGATTTTAGTGATTTCTTAAGCCATAAGTAGTTATGAATGCCCTCTTTAACATTAGTTGTCTCTAATTTAATTTGTCTTCTACTTGGATTTATAATCTAGTCAGTTATCCAAACCGATGTCACTGCCTGACAGTACAATTTAATATTCGGTACGTGCCAATCCTCCTAAGTTTTTTTTCCCCATCCTGTAGTACTTTAAATCTTATTCTTGGCTTCTTCCCTTTCCATATGAAATCATTTATTACTTTCTGACACTTGTTTAGAATCTTTTGGTCTATGTGAATTGGCACTATTTGAAACAAAAAGTTCAGTTTTGGTAATATGTTCATTTTAACAGCAGAAATTCTTCCCAACCATGAAATATTCATTTTTCCCCATCTTTGCAAATCTTCAGTAATGCTTGTTCACATTTTTGATAGTTGTCCTTATATGTTCTCATTTCATGCCAATACATTTATTCCTATTTTACAGGCTTTGTAGTAATAGCACAGTCCATTATTTTTCCAATCTCTTCTTGTTCTTCTGTCATTGCTGATAGTAGCATTATCTTTGTTTTCTTTTTATTCTATTTATATCCAGAATGCTGTCCAAATTTTGATATTTGTTCCATTACATAAGTCGGGTTGGTTGGGTTTGTCACTGATATGACATCATCTGCATAGTTTTTCATTTTATATATCTCTTTCCCCTCCTTTATTCCATCGATTCTATTGTCTTGCCTGATTCTCATTGCCAAAATTTCCAAAACAATAATAAACTGTAATGATGATATTGGGCACCTCTGTCATGTTCATTTTGTAATTTCAATTTTCTCCATAAACAAACCATTAACTATGATTGTGGCTTGCTGGTTAATATAGATACTTTGCATAAATTTGTGGTTCCAGGGCAATGGGGAGAGACAGGAGGTGAAGGAGTACAAAACAACCACCACACAAGAATGGAGTGAAACATGACCACAACTCTATTGATTACAGCCACTGAAGCATTGGCATAGAGGCCTCCCACTGGAGGAAATGTGGCAGTGAGGTGCCTCAAGATATTTTCAAAAATTACCTGAATTCAAAGGTGAGTACAGAGGGAGCCAAGATTTGGATTCCCTAAATTATTCACAATGGTGGAAGCCCAGGGAGTCTGTGTCAGGCATCAAAGGGACTTCTCTAAACTGGGTGACTGTAGCAAAACAGCAAATTTGGATTAGTGTAAGTAAATGTAAATTGATTCAGACTGTGAGCAAGAAAATCCTAAATTCACATGAGATGGATTCATAGAATGAATGATGGGGAACATAGAAATTCCCTGAACTTCCATGTTTAGAGGAAGTACCACTGAATAATAGTTACTGGGGATTCAACAGAGAGATTATTGCATTCCTGACCTTCTTATGAATGTCCTAGAAGCATCTGACCAGGCACTGTGGGAAATGGAATCCTGGATTAGATGATCCTTTGGTGTGATCCAACAGAGATCTCTTTATTATCTAAAGCAAGACTTTCAACAAATTATATTTTGGCATAGCCATTAACAATTTCTTTGTTACTAAAAGTAGAGAGCTGTGAGCTTTCTTTGGAGTGTGAGCAATCACAATTCCTGCGCCATCTTCTCCTTAAAAAAAAAAAAAAAGCTGTTTCATATAAAAGTTACATTACCACCCTTTTGGTATATGATATATAAAATAAGCTTTTAAAATATCTTCTGAACTTCAGAAAACATCCTGTACCTTCAATTCACTACGCTCTTTTAAAATTTTGTTTTAAGCATATGTTTGTCTTTTCTTATGACAGCATAATTCTTCAAAGAATTCAAGAGTACCTCAATGTGGAAGGTTTAAACTTTAAATTAAGTTCAGGTTTTGGCCAGCACAGCCATTTAGGCATTTAAGTATGAAAAGCTGACAAAAGCAAGCTCAAACAACATGAAAGAACAATATATTTCCAGAGGCAGATTCCTCATCTTGCAACAACATCAACTGTCTCACAGTGCTGATCTCCTCATCTACAGACCTTTAAGAAAATGATACACATATACCAAAAATGTTGCATGCTGCTTTGACAGGCAGAGTATATAATGTAAGCAAAACTAAAGGCCCACAGAAGAGTATGCTACCCACCAAACTGGGCTTAAACTGTGCTCTCCCCTTATTTGGTGCACTGTGAAAATTAATTTAAAATAACAATGTTTAAAATGCAGTGGATATTGAAGCAGCAACAACACCTTACAACATGGCAGATTGGCAGTGCAATCCTAAGCAGTTATATCCTTTAAAAACTATTGATCTCAACATGCTTACACGAGTATAACTCTGCTTAGGATTGCTTTGTTGATAGATTTATATATTCCAGTTCCAGGGGGGTAGCTCAGTTGGACAGCAAGGGAAGAGCAAGATTTGAATCCAGTGGCACCTTAACGTGGCATCTATCTATCTATCTATCTATCTATCTATCTATCTATCTATCTATCTATCTATCTATCTATCTATCTATCTATCTAGAGGAGGAGAGAGAGGAGGAGGAGGAGAGAGAGGCAGCACTGGCACCAGTGGCTGTTGATAGCAGATGTTGGAGAAATGTAGACTATTATGACATAATAACATAATAACAACAGTGTGCTTACATATTGCCCAGATTAGTGCTCAACTCAGAATAGATGATAGATAGATAGATAGATAGATAGATAGATAGATAGATAGATAGATAGATAGATAGATAGATAGATAGATAGATAGATAGATAGATAGATAGATAGATAGATAGATAGATAGATAGATAGATAGATAGATAGATAGATAGATAGATAGATAGAATCTTGAAAATCTTGTTGGTCTTTAAGGTGCTACTGGATTCAGATGGACACCACGCATTTAGTCATGCACTCTTCCTTTGCAACATGAAGAAGCACCTCTTTGTTTCTTTGTTCAACATTCTGAGTTGAGCACTAATCTGGGCAATATGTAAGCACACTGTTGTTATTATGTTATTATGTCATAATAGTCTACATTTCTCCAACATCTGCTATCAACAGCCACTGGTGCCAGTGCTGCCTCTCTCTCCTCCTTTAGTGGAGCTGAAATATTCCCTGAAACTGAACCCATAAGCTGTGGCTGGTATCATAGGAAACTGAGTTGAAATCCAGCTTTTATGGAGAGCTCAAAACTCAAGAAGTATGAGAAAATAAAATAAAATAGCCTGTCACAATGTAGATGTGATGCAAGCAATCCAGGAAAGTGTTTTCCAAAGACACGATGCCACTACAGAGAAAGCTCCACACCACCACTTACCTCACTTACAAGACAGAGAAGGGGACCAGAGAAAAGCTGTCAGTGATAATGAGTAGAGATGGGCACGAACCTAAATACGAACCAAAAAAACCCATGAACCAGCCCGGTTTGGGGTTCACAAACCAGGGTTCATGTAAGCTCGTTTCCACGAACCTCCACGAACTGGACTAGTGGTTTGTTTGGTTCATATCAAAGGGCCAATTTAAATGGCCATTTTCCGGCCCACCTCCCAGCCCACAACCCCAACCCCTACCTTCCCAGCCCCAGCCCCTCATTCCCCCTCCCAAGCCCCAGCCCCCACTTACCTTCCATCTGATGCTGGGGTGGTGGAGGCCTCCTCCACTGCACAGCAGTGGGGGTGGAAAAATGCCCTCCCACCCCTGAAATGGCAGCCACAGCTGCCATTTGAGAGGCAGGAGGGCCCTTTCCCGCCTCCTTCGCTGCCCTGCGGGCATGCAGGGCAACAAAGGAAGCTGAAAATTATCTTTCCACCCCTCAAATGGCAGCCGTGGCTGCCATTTGTGAACTGGTTTGTGAGCCGTGGCTGCCATTTGAGGGGTGGAAAGGGCATTTTCAGCCTTCTCTGCTGCGCGGGCCTGCAGGGCAGTGAAGGAGGCCTCCACCACCCCAGCATCAGAGGGAAGGTAAGTGGGGTCTAGGGCTTGGGGGGTTGAGGGGATGGGGGTGGGGGGATGGGGGATGGAGGTTGGCACTGGGGTTTGGGGAGTTTAAAGGGCCCTGCTGCTTGCAAGTGGCAGGTCTGTTTAAACTATCAGCTGGCAGGCGGCGGGGGCGGTTTAAAGGGCCCTGCTGCTTGCAAGCAGCAGGAAAGGGCCTTTAAATGATTAAATGCCCCTTTCCCTGCTGGAAAGGAGCATTTAAAGCCCATGAACCACAAACCACAAACTGGTTCATAACGGGGCCAGTTCGATGCCGGTTCGTGGAACCCCCATGAACCTCTTGGTTCAGTTTTTTTCTGGTTCATGCCCATGTCTCATAATGAGAGTTATTGGCCTTACAAAAAAGAATGACAAAACCATCTGGAAAACCCCTTTCCTCCACATTCTTCTTCCTTTAACCAGCCTGTAGAAGCTCACTGGCTTCTTCACTTACTGTGTACTAAGGAAACACCGAATTCCCCATAGTTGTCAAACAACACATTCAAGGCTCAAGCAAAAGCCGCCACTGTTAAAAGGAATTTTCTCTCAATAAAAGGAAAAGCTCAACTGTGAAGACCCTTGAAGGGAATGCAACACCTCAGTGGTAGTATCTTTGATCTACAATTGGTACCTCTTACAGAAATACACTTGACACTTTAAATATTGATGAGATATTTGCAGAACTGCCATTAGAAGTCAAGGCTTTGCTTTCTACTGGAAGAAAAATATGAGCTTCAAAGACACTGCAGGGGTCCTGATCTCAGGAGTCTTTAAAGCACCTGAAAGTATATCAAACCACGGGAAGGGAGTTCACCATGTCTTAGTTTGATATGCTATACCAACAGTTGTTACACATGGTTGTTTGGAAATAATGCAAGTGCCATGCCTTCTTGTGTAGTACCTTCCTTCTTCTAACAAACACAATGATGTTGGTAAAAGGAATAGTTCTTGATCTTACTCAGACAGAGTGCATTAACTGATCCTATTTGTACTACAAATATGTCAGCATATATTTCCATTGACTAGTAGTGCATGGCTATGCCTTACATGTTAGAACTGCTTTTTGTTCTAAGTAGATAGCAAATAAATAAGGTAACACTCTACAGATTATGTTCCCTTTAATGCAAAAAAAAGTTGATTCAGTAAACACTAGAGGATGAAATCTAGCAGCACGTTATCTGCAGAGGAATAAATGTCAGCGCCAATAAAGCATTTGATTAAGTTTTTGTATCATCTCTTGATCCATCTAAGTTTTATCATTATTGGGGAAACCAACAGTGCCACAGTCAAAAAACTAGCATAGTCTTTATAGCAATTGTCATGTGAAGCATCTTGCTGGAGAAATTAGTTACTATTTTTCTCAGTGCAAGATCTAGTACCCGAAATATAAACACTTTGGGAAGTTAGGGTTCAATATGAAGAACATGTACCTGGCTGGGAGTAAGCCCCAATGAATAAACTAGAACTTACTTCTAAGAGTTTCCCTACACAATACTTTTGATACGTGTCCTTTACATGTTGGGAGATGCAATGTTAGCTGGAAAGCATAGTATTGAAAGACAGAGCCAGTGGAGATCGCTCTGGAGGAGATGGATTCTGTTGTGGACCAGCCCAGCCCAGCAGACCAAAGAGATGCAGAGGATTCTTCTGAGGAAGAGGCAGGCAGCAAACCTGACCCAGATCCACTGCCAGTGGCAGAGGCACTGCAGAAGAAGGCAGTCTCTGAAGGATCAGACATAGACCCATAGCCTGGTCCCAGCACATTGGCCCCTCAGCTTTCCAGCCCATAGCAACAGAGAGTCAGACACCAGCCAGCTCTCCCCACTCATCACCAGAGCCTCAAGAGCGTCATCAGAGGAGGGCAAGGAGAGCCCTCCAAGCCAGAAGGCACAGTGGCAGGCTAGCAGCCCAGCACCAGCCCAACATGAACTGTGATGATGAGTACTTGCAGGAGCAGGACTGAACAGCTGGCAGGTGCATGATGCAGCACAAGTGGCTGAGCAGCGTGAGGCTTAAAAGCAGCAGAGAAGGAAGTGTCTGTGTGGAAGCAATGCATCTGCTTACTACCGACCTTGCTGTTGTGGTTGGAACTGATTCCCTCATCTTTGTCCTTGGCCTGTTATTATGGACTTGATTCTGGAATACCCTCTTTGGACTCAAAGCTGTGATTGTTGTCTAACCTGTGCCTGAACCTTGGAACCAGGACTCCACCTGCTCTGAAAACTAGGGAACTTCCCCTGCCTGCAATCTGTGTGAGTCAGTAATCTGGACAGATTCTCTCACTGCCCTCTGCCACCTCTGGTGTGCCAGACTGTCTCCCCTTCCAGACCTTTTACCCTGCCACCCTTGCTGCTTAAAACTTTGAATTAACTGAGCCTTAGCAGGGCAAAGGCTCCAGAAGGGGAGATGCCAGAGGCAGCGGAGGGCTGCAAGAGAATCCATCCCCTCTGGAGTGGTCTCCACCAGCTGTCTTTCAAAACTACATTTCCTGGCTAACATTGTAACTCCTGACACTTGAGGCACCCAGGTATCTTGTCTAGAGAGACTCTAAGTAAAAATGAAAAGAATGGTACTGCAAAGCAGTAAGTTTGAGCTGCACAATGTAGTAATAACCAAGAAGAAATCTTCCACACATAGCAGGAGTTTCCAACTTCCATGGGAGAAGTGTTTCTATGAGCAAATGGGCACCTACTGATCCAACCTATTCTATAGTTACAGCTACCGTAAGAACAACATTTTCTACATTATTTCTGCATCAACAAATAAGCATGATATTTATATTAGACATCTAAATTATGTATGCAGTAAATTGCATATAAGAAAGAATACCAGCAACAAAAATGGGTGGACTGAAGCCACTGACAAACGATAACATATGGAAACATAAATAAGAGGAAAAGGGCATTATATTGATAGTCAATATATTATGATTTTGAAGTTCTTTTTAAAAAAAAACTAATTAATTACACAAGAGACATGCTGCAAATCTACTTGTAAGACATTTCACCCATCTGCCAATATCATCAATCATCTAACTTTTGCCTTTTGACATGGCGTATGAAAAAGATAATACATGACTTATCAGTTGAACAATGGATCTTGTAATCTTCTGAACAAGCACTTGGTTCCAAGAGCTAACCTAGTTTATAAACCCATCAGAATGCTATTCACAGGCAATAGATGTTCCTCCAGTTTTTCAGGAAATTGCCCAATAAGTTGTGTTTCGTTAATGATGGCAGCCTTGTTGTTCTTGGGGGTCAGAATGGCACGCTTGCACAGCCAGTTCATGGACTTCTCCATGATAGTGATGATATCAGGGTATATCTTGGCTGTTAGGTCTGCTAGGGTCATCACTATTGTGCCCAGGCCTGCAGGGATGGTCACCTTTCCCTTGAACTCGGGAGACTCTCTGTCCCCTATTTTTAGTACGAGTTCAGATAATTTCCCAGTGGACACCTCGCCTCTCAAGTTGACCCTCATGTTCTTTCTTAGTGAGAGTTTCCTAATGAGGGGCCGCAGATAAGACACAGATCTGTATTCCATTTCTGCCCCTTCAAGGGTGTTGTTGTATTTCATTAATGATGGCAGCCATGTTGTTCTTGGGAGTCAGAATGTCACACTTGCACAGCCAGTCCATGGACTTCTCCATGATAGTGGCCTGCAGGGATGGTCACCTTTCCCTTGGATTCAGGATACTCTCTGTCCCCTATTTTTAGTAAGAATGCAGAGAATTCCCCGGACAACTTGCCTCTCGAGTGGACCCTCGTGTTCATTCTTAGTGAGAGTTTCCTAATGAGGGGCCACAGATACAATGCCTTGACACACATGGTAACCTCATCAACTTGAGTTCCCCTTAGGACTACTGGCAGAGTCTGCCAGAAGTCTCCAGCCAACAGCACGGTGACTCCCCCCATCACTCTCTCATTGCCCCTGACATCTTTGAGGGTTATGCTCAGTGCCTCAAAACACCCCTTGTGCACCATGGTGCTCTCATCCCAAATAATGAGCTTACAGTTCTGCAGCACTTGGGCCATGTTTTTTTGTTTTGAGATGTGAACATGGGAGGGAAGCAGGCAGCAGCCTGCCAGCCACACAGGGAAGTTGTATCCCTTTGGGAAAACACATTTGACACCCTTTTACCCCCTTAGGGGGTGAATTTCTTAAAATCCCTTCTTATTTAGTTTTTACATCATGAAAGGAATGTTCTCCCCAAATTTCATGTTTCTAGGTCCAGGTGTTTGGGCTGGGCGAAGATGAGTCAGTCAGAACACTTGTATTTAGATTTTCTTAGCAATCAATGCACAAGCACTGAAATTATTTATTTGATTTGATTAATATACTGCCTCTCCACCATGTTTAGTGTTCAAGGCTGTTTACAGCATCTATATACTGCCCTGTGGCACAGAGTGGTAAGCTGCAGTACTGCAGCCCAAGCTCTGCTCACGACCTGAGTTCGATCCTGGCGGAAGCTGGGTTCAGGTAGCTGGCTCAAGGTGGACTCAGCCTTCCATCCTTCTGAGGTTGGTAAAATGAGTACCCAGTTTCCTGGGGGTAAAGTGTAGATGACTGGGAAAGGCAATGGCAAACTACCCCGTAACAAAAAATCTGCCAAGAAAACGTGATGCAATGTCCCCCCATGGGTTAGTAATGACTCAGTGCTTGCACAGGGGACTACCTTTACCTTATACGGTACAATATTAAAATAATATAAATACAAACATTAAAACTGATAATGCAATAGAATACAAAAATCTAAACCCATACATCTCAAAGAACACAGCCATCACTAAATCCTACTCATGCCTATTGTCTATGATAAATCTATCACACAGAGTCAAGCCAATAACAGTATCAGAATCAACCTTCAAATTCCAGGCAAAACATTTCTGCTTTGTAGGCCCTCAGGAATTTCGTCAGATCCCAGAGGGAGAGAATCTCCTCTGTTAATGCATTCCAGAGGGAGGGAGCCACCAATGTAAAAGCCCTCCTTCTGGCCAAAGAGAATAGAATGGCTCTAGGGCCAGGAACCACCAACAGGTCTTCAGTTGCAGACCATAGGTCACATAGTGGGTTATACCAGGAGAGGCAGTCCTGTCGGTATGAGGGTCCAGGACCATTAAAGGATTTAGTTCATGGCTTGAATTTAATTCAGAAGCCAATTGAAAGCCAGTTCAGTTGCTTCAAAATCAAAGTGATATGAGCGGACCACGATGTGTCGGTCAGCAGTCTGGTAGCTGCATTCTGTACCAACTGAAGTCATCAAAGCATGGCCCTATGTAGAGTGAGTTACAGTAGTCTAAACAAGAGGTGATCATAGCATGAATCACTGTGGCAAGGTCAGTCCAAGACAATTATAGGGATAACTGGCAGTCTCAGCAAAGATGGTAGAACACGGACCTCACCATCATGGCTTGTCCATGGATAACATGGAATCCAGCCACACTCTCAAGCTTCTTAGAGTATCCATTGCTGTAAGCTGGACTCCATCAAGTAGTGGAAGAGTGGGATCCACGATCGTCGCAGACCAAGCCAGCCACATGACGTCTGGTTTTGATGGATTTAACTTCAGCAACTATCCTTCAGAGTTCTCAGTTTCTGGTTGCTTCTCCAGCAAGATTTAGAGGAGGGTGTTATTAGCATACTGGTGGCACCCAACTCCAAACCCCTTGACAATCTCTACTAAAGGGCACATATTAATATTGAATAGCAGTGGGGAAAGAACTGATCCCTGAGGGACTCCACAAGAGAGTCTATGCCAGGCTGACTTCTCCAATGGCAACACTAAAAAAGGTGCCCTTGGTGGAACAAGGAGAACCAAGCCAAGGTAGTTCTCCTTACCCCCATTGAGGACAGGCAATTGGCCAAAACTGAGTGGTCAAGAGTGTTAAGTGCTACCAACAGATCTAACAAAATCAGCAGCTCATGCCACCTTTACCCAGGTGAAGTTAAAGATCATCAACCAGTGCCACCAAGGCTGTCTCAGTGCCAAATTCAGGCCTGAAGCCAGACTGTAATTGGTCCAACACAGATGTTTCCATCAAGAAACGCTGGAGCTGCTCCTGTTTGGATACAGTTTGGGTATGGTTATGGATTTTTATATTTGTGGGCTCTATTTTCTTTTTCATGTGCTTTAAACAATCAGGATTCTCACGTGAGGGTGCTGTTGTCATCTATGGTAACATCATTCATCACATCAGTTGCATCATAGCACATACACTCCTTTTTATTTTTGTGCATGTTTATATCAATATATCGATATAGGTGCTGGTTTTTTTAAAACAAGATTGGAAATGAACACACTGTCTTTGCATGGGGAAGCCTAAAAGAGGAGAAGCTCCACCACCCATCCCAGCCCCTACCTACGGTCCAAACTGAAGTGCCCTGCTTGGGCCAACCCAGAGAGAGGAGTTAGAGGCTAGAACCAGCAGAGCAAACTGATCTCTGTGGGGATGGAGCCTAAACCAGCAGCAGCTATATCCCTTTCAAGCTATGCCACTTTTTTTGGTGTGAGAAATGGCCACCCCCAACCCTTGGGACACCAGAGCTTTTGTATTTGTTTTAAATCATAATTTTCATATTCCTACATTGACCTACCAAGGTGAGAATACATGCAGTGGGTTCTCTGAATCCTCAGCTTTCATTTTTTTAAAAAGTAAGTCTCTAGCCCCTTCCATTCTGGAGATACGTCTTTTTTCCTTATATCTCCACAAAGGAAGGCATTAGAGAATTACATTTTAAGAAATGAAAGCTGGGAAATCAGAGAACTCACTGCTTCTGTTACTACAATTGTACGTCAATACAGTAATATGGAAGAGACATTTTTTTAAAAAAGATTGAAAATTAAACTGAGAGGGGGTGTAAAGGAAAGCAGGTCGGGGTTGTACAACAATGAATAATGTCCAGTCATCAAAAGTGAGTTAGAGATGGCTTGGACTGGGTGGGCCAAATAAAATAGAAAGAAACATTATGCACAGGGGGGAAATGTAACTCAGAATCAGCTTTTTAAAAAGATCAGGGTAAACGTGGCTTCAAAAGAACCAGAAAATTGGGTGAGGGAGTGATAACTGAAGGCAAAAAAAGTGTGCAGAAATCAGGGGATAAACTGAAGCAGTACAGGGGCAGAAACAACAACAACAAAAATGCAGAAAACCTCAATGTCACTTATGGTGCTAACCAGAAGTGATTGTATGATGCCCCCCTTCTTGCTCCTTCCCCTTCAGCTGAGCTCTGACTGTAGACATGAAATCAATTGTGCAGAAACTGTAGGCATGGGGAGGAGTCTGCTGCTCAGCACTCCTCACCCACACATGTCTTTTGCTTGTTACAGCAGATCTCTACCCCTCCATCCTCCATTTCTGTCTGACTGGAGAAGATCCAGATTTAAACACACTAAAGCTCACCTCTGCTTTGCAATGCTCAGACCCAGAAAGTTTATCTTTAAAGCCTCAGCATCATTAGGTTGGCTATACCACATCAAAGATATTTTTGGTTTCCATGGTAAACACAAATTCTCCTTTTCAGAAATAATGAATATTTGACTACAAACCCAGTAGCCTCCAGATGTTAAAAGAAAAGAACCACAGTTCCTCTTAAATCTTATTTGGTATGGGTAGATTGAAACTTGGCATGCATTTGTCAAGCTCCAAGGGCAAGACCTTTGCTACCACTGCACAGATGAGATTAATAAAAGAGATAGTATGACAGGGTATAGAGGAGATGGGGTACATACCCTTTTTATGAATAAGTGTGATATCAACATTGCAGAATGCACTTCCATGTCTTCTCTCAAAGGAGCGATTATGGTCATCCTATAATAAATACATCATTTGATGCTTAAAATGGTAATTGTGTGTGTGACCAATAAACATCTGTTTCCAGACTTTCCCGCACTGAATCAGATAAAATTTAAGGGTACAGACAGAAAGATCTCTTTGGTCATTTGCTGCAGTATAAGTCCTCTGTTAATATCTTTTTGTCCCCACAGTTCACTATGGAGTCTGCTTCTCAGGGCCAAGCTACAAGTGACGAATGACACTTGAACGGCAAGTGGATTGGGTGGAGGGCAAGTGAACAGGGAGAAATACACTTGCTGGTCAAGTGTCATTCATCACTTGTAGCTTGGCCCTCAGTCAGATCATAAAAGGGCCAAGTGTTGAAGTACCCAGCTGTTCCACAATACAACAGATCAGATTTTGTTGATCTGTTGTAACAGGCAGTTTTCCCCATGGTGGTTTTACCACACTATCGTTAAGGATTGCTTAGGATTGCACTATAGGTTCTCTTTTCCTCTTCTTTGTTTGTACCTTTTCCCCCACTAGTGTTTTCACTAGTTTCACACATTGTCTGTGGCTCACTATAGTACCAATTCTTCACCTCTTAAAGGTAGAGGCTACATATTTATACAGAACCCCTTTCTCCTGCATTATTTCTAGACATGGGCACAAACGGGGGGGGGGGGAGGCTGTTCATTGTTCATTCCCAATGACGAACACAAACAGACAAACGGAAACGAAAATGTCCCGTTAACTAACGTGTTTGGTGTCCAGAGTTCATCAGCGCCAGAGAGGCCACCTTGGTACTTAGAGAACCCATATTCACAGGGAATGTGCAGCAGGCTCTTCTCCAGCCATCAACCAAGTTTGGTCAAGATTGCAGTATGGATCTCGGAGTTATACATTCCCAAATTCGATGCCCCCAAGGAAACTCCCATTCAATACAAATGGAGCCACCCTCTCCAGTTCACTTTCACCCCGTATGGTGAACCTGAAGGTAGGCCACCTCCCCTCTTGGATGGGGGGGGGTCTGGCTGCTGAACGGCAACACCCTCCATCTGCCTACGTGCCAGGCCTCCGGATCGGAGGCCACTTATCCGCTCACACAGCAAGGTGGTTGATGTCTGCGGCCGCCAAGCCTGGCAGGCTTGGGGAGGCAGTGGCAGGCTGCCTCCCCTCTCAGTGACAGGGGGTCTGGCCACTCGCCAGTGGCACCCCCATGTGCCCGCCTGCCAGGCCTCCAGGTCAGAGGCCACTTATCCGCTAACACAGCAAGGTGGTTGATGACTGTGACCGCCGAGCCCGGCAGGCTTGGGGAGGCGGTGGCAGGCTGCCTCCCCTCTCAGTGGCAGGGGGTCTGGCCACTCACCAGTGGCACCCCCATGTGCCCGCCTGCCAGGCCTCCAGGTCAGAGGCCACTTATCCGCTAACGCAGCAAGGTGTTTGATGTCTGCAGCCACCGAGCCTGGCAGGCTCGAGGAGGTGGTGGCGGGCCACCTCCCCTCTCAGTGGCGGGGGGTCTGGCTGCTGAACAGTGGCACCCCCCATTTGCCCACCTGCCAGGCCACCGGAGGGTACCTTCTGGAAGATACAGAAGGTGGGTGATGTTGTTGGCCACCGCAGACCAAAATGACCCAACCACAGTCTGCTAAGAAAATCCTCCAGCAAGACAAGTTGGCATATGTGAAGACCTCGTACACAGAAACACACAACCTGGAGGGTCAGACACCAACGTATGTTCACCAAATGGGGTACTTCATGGCATCGGGCCTGATAGTGTTGTCCACACCTCACGTGGTGTAGAGTTCGGACAAAGCACACCAGCTGGACATGCATGGAGCATTGGGCACCCCTCCAGTGTTGAAGCAGAGGCTGCCTCCAAGATGACACACCATCCTGCCTTCGTGGAAAGGACGTGAGTTGTGGCGGGACTGATTTCCCCTGGTCATAGGGGAGAGCCAGTGCCATGGACAGGGGGCACTGTGTTGCACTACCATATACACAACAGCAGCTGAGCTGGCCCTGTTGCTCAGGCGGCACCAGCAGATACCAACCACATTCCTGCATTCGCGGAAAGGACGGGATGGATGGGATAGATAAGAGAAGTCCCCCTAAGGGTCAGTGTGGTTCCACAGAGGGAGAGGGAGAAACAGGGACCATGAAATTGTCAAGGGGAAAAGGGGGACAGGAATGGGAAGACCCCAATCCATCAGTGGCAGCTGGCATCAACCACCTCCCTGCCATCACGGAAAGGAGGGGACAGGGCGGTGCAAGTTGTTGGGAAGGGTTGTGACAGTACCTGAGAGGGAGAGGAGGAAAGAGGGAAGATGAAGTTGTCAGGGAGAAGAGGACCAAGGGGTTTCAGCCATGGTAAGAAGCCAAACCTGGAAGACCCGGCGACAGGAACGGGAAGACCCCAATCCATCAGCAACTGCTGGCATCAACCACCTCCCTGCCATCACAGAAAGGAGGGGACGGGGCAGTGCAAGTCGTTGGGAAGAGTCGTGGCAGTACCTGAGAGGAAGAGGAGGAAAGAGGGAACACGAAGTGGTCAGGGAGAGAGGGACCAAGGGGTTCCAGCTGCAGTAAGGAGCCGGACCTGGGAGACTTTGTGACAGGGATGGCATGACTCTGAATCAGCAGCAGCTGGCATCAACCACCTCCCTGCCATCATGGAAAGGAGGGGACGGGGTGGTGCAAGTCATTGGGAAAGGTCGTGGCAGTAACTGAGAGGGAGAGGTATGGACCAGGAACTGGAAAGCTCCCAAGCGTTGTGAATCCTTATCCACGGAACCCACAGAGGTACTCTGCAGCAACAGCTAACATCACCCACCTTCCTGTGTGAGCAGAAAGGATGGGAGGGACGGGACAGGAGAGGTAGTTGGGAGGGGTCGGAGGGGTCCCAGAGAGGGAGAGGAAGAAACAGGACAGTGGCAGCAGCTGCCATCGCCCACCTTCCTGCCTTTGCAGAAAAGGTCGGGAGTCGCAGGACACATTCCCCCTCAGCTCAAAGGGGTCAAGTCAGTTCCATTGACAGGGGAGCCACCATGCTGTGCAACCATGCTGTACCACTATACTGTCCAATCATATGTGCAATCACAGCCGAGCTGTCCCTCATGACCAAGGAGGCAGCAGTAACATGGTAGTCCCTCGTGAAGCAATGGCTGACATGACCCACCATCCTGCCTTTGCAGAAAGGAGGGGATGGGCAGGACAGGAGAGGTCATTTGGAAGGGTTAGAGTGGTTCAACAGAGGGAGAGGTAGAAAGAGGGACCAGCAGCCCCGAGAACTGAGGGGGGACAGAGCAGTTCCACACCACTCCGAGACACCTCATCTGAGCAGGCAGTACAGGCACTACTCATAACAGTTTGGGCAGCACCACCAGACACCAGACACCTTCCTGCCTTTGTGGAAAGGATGGGAAGGGCTGGACAGCAGAGGTCTCCAAAGGGTTCGTAGAAGGAGAAAAGGGGGACCATGTGTGATGATGAAATGTGCAGACATGACCCACCTCCTGCCTTCTCAGAAAGGACGGGAGAGCAAGGACAGGAGAGGTTGCTAGGACTGGTCAGACTGGAAGCAGCCCCAAGAACTGAGGGGGGCTAGTGCGGTTATCCCATGACTCAGACACCTAGGCTGAGCAGGCACTACTCACTACTGACAGCCTTTCCAGCCTTTGCAGAAAGAACAGGAGTCGAGGGACCCATTCCCCCCTGCTCAGAGGGTACAGCGTTTCCAATGGATAGGGGCATGGTGCAGCTCAACTACATGTGCATCCCAAAGTCTTGGTGGTGTCCCTGCTCCGCTCCCAGCAGCATCACCCTCAGGGCAAGGATTCTTTCTTGGGTGGATTCCAGTGACCCTCCCATTGATCCCTGCTCGGAAGAGCTGGTAGCCCCCTTTCTCCATCCAACAGATGTTTTGCTGGGCGAGGACGGAGACCACAAGCTCTGGGGGTGCATCTTCAGGTGCCAAGTCAGGGCCATCGACGAAAGGTGCTTTGGGTTTTTGCCCCTGCGCACCAGGTCATCACAGGCACGGCACCGCACCAGATGGGGGGTCATTAGGAAGGGCCCGAAAGTACCTCCATATGGAGGCACTGAAACGTGGACCACTAACTGTCCAAGGGAAAGGATGGCATACAGTTACAGGCTGCGCTGCAGAGCTGGCCATGGACAACAGAATGAGGGGTGGACTGCAGGCAGGGACACCACCAAGAGTTTGAGATGGAGATGGGAGGGATGTTTCATAAAACACAAACCATTCCTCCAGGGATCCATCACCCACCTCCTCCTTAAAATGCTGAGAGAGATCCTCTCCCCCCAGTGGAAAGACCTCTTTGCCCTCCTCCACAGTCCCCACAGGTGAATCTGGGAGAGTGGGAGTACTCTCTGTTGCCCCCAGTACTGCTTGCGACGAGGAAACCAGGAGGACTACATTTGCACTTCCCCACACGACCACCCGTGGCCACCACAACATGAAGACACATTGTGCCACCAAACTAGAATTAAGGAGGACAGAAAAGGAGAGAACACTGTGAGCCCTCAGCCAAGGTGCCCACAGAGCTTGGCCCCAGAGCCTGGCAGCAGCCCTGGAACCAGAGGCTGGGGCTAGAGCCCTAGCCCAGCACAACCAGAAGCCTAACCAGATCAGGCACTGATACTAATAATAATAATAGTCAGGGTGAGCCTTCAGCTGAGGTACCCACTGTGCTTGGCTCCAGGGCCTGGCAGCAGCCCTGGAACCAGAGGGGATAGATCCCTATCCCACCCACCACACACAGAAAAAATCCCAGCTCCAATACACTCTCCCTCTCTCTCTCCCAAAAGGCTATGAACAGCTCTGTCCCACTCCAGTGCTTGCTGAAAGTGAAAGCCAGAACAGGGAGCGCAGTGCCCTTTATAAGCAGAGGTCTCATTGAGAAGCACAGGAGGTCTGTGGTTGGCAGTAAGAACTGCCTAACAGGATTTGCAGGGATGAGATTGGAGTTCCCATGGCCACAGAACACCCCCTCCTCCCTCCCTCCCCCCTGGTGTCTGCTCCCATGTTACCAATTGTAACCAATTTGCAGCTTCACACTTGGAAGGAAGACCTTCCCATCAAGCTAAGTTGAGCTTTGATTGGGGTGTCCGGGGCGACAGAGGGAGTGCAGACCGAGTTCAGGCAGTCCCTCCCTCCATTGCTGAGGCAATTGATTGAAGGCGCCTGAGTGTCTGGCTTCCTGAACAGTGGCTGAACACAACGAACGAGGCTTGCGATGACCACCTGTTCATCTGGAATGGCTCCTCACAAATAGCCCGTTCGTGAACGGACGAACAGTCTGTTCGTGGGTTTTTTCTGTTTGTAATGCTGTCCATGCCCATGTCTAATTATTTCTATGCATATCCAATTATCAAAATCAAAAAGGAAGGCCCAGCATTACACACCCTATTAGAGGTTATGCCAATGTTTTACCGCCAAGACAAGCCTAAGACAAAATCAGGCAGTAGAGTTTGGACACTGTTAAGAAAAGGAACACATTTAGTGGGCAGTTTTCAATACAGTTTTCAAACTTTCCACCCCTAGAGAACTCCATAACTATATTAGCTAAGGAATTCCTCAAAATTTCCTGTGGAACATTTGCTCATTGCCCAGGTTTCTATGCACACTTCCAGGGTGTGCAGTTATGGCCCTGGTGAGGTTTGTTGTTGGGCTTCCCCACACCATGATTTTGTTTGTTTGTTTGTTTGTTTGTTTGTTTGTTTGTCTGTTTGTCTGTCTGTCTGTTTGTTTGTTTGTTTGTTTGTTTGTTTGTTTGTTTGTTTGTTTGTTTGTTTGTTTGTTTGTTTGTTTGTTTGTTTGTTTGTTTGTTTGTTTGTTTGTTTGTTTGTTTGTTTGTTTGTTTGTTTGGGTTTTTATCCATTCTCCCTGTAAACAGGCTCAGAGCAGATTACAACATGATTACATAATTACAATAAAAACAGCATTAAAATAAAAAAAATATATAGCAGCAGTCTGTTTGTGTGTGCTCTGCAACACACCTAGTACTTTCGGAGATTGTATGTGATACAGGTAGTGAAGGGAAAGCATTTCTGGGAAACTTTCTCATCATAATGGATCTTCTCATTGAGGAATCTATGTTCATTAGAAACTACAAGGTCCCACAGAGGACAATGTGAAAACATTGATGTACTTTGCGTGAAGTCAGAGCATATTTAATTCACAATTTTTGGAAGTCAGTGAAGTTCTATATGTAGTAACAAGTAACTGTTGAGGACATGTTCTAAACCATCTCTTATTGAATTATTCTCTTAAAAACTGTCAATTATGGGAGATAGAAAGGTCTGGTGTGCATTGGCATATATCCAGCCATTCAGTCCCTGAGGTTCTCTTGACCCCTAGGAACAAAAATTCAAGGAGCTTGGTGGACTGCAGCAGTTGCAGAAGTGGGACTGGGAAAGCCCCTCTCTGTGCAGTCCACAGGTGGTTGGATACATGCTAGTATTTTTTTTTACAGTGGGAGTTCATTAAGGAGCATTGCAATACTCTGGTTTCACCTACTTAATAATATTGTCATTAACAAATCAGGCAGGTACACAGTGTACAACATGGAACAAAAATCATAATTATAGTTCCAATACCTTGAAATCATAAATTCATGTTCAATTACTTGTGTTTCTATTACCCATGAGTTCCAGGTAACCTGGCCAATGCTCAGAGGAAATTACTGAGGTTCCATCCAATAGGGTAACAGGAAAATTTAATGTTGTTATCATACCCAATTTGTGTATGCACATTTGAAAGGGGTGGGGGAGACCATCCAAGCTAGCACCACCTTTGGATGCATCAATTGCCAAAGTCTATGCCTAGGCAGAAAATCCAACATGGTAGAGTCAGTTCTGCCTACTTAATAGCTGATTAGTACAAATTCTGGATAGATAAGCTGGATTTTCAACAGGAATGGAATGTAAAGGGAATTCGTTACATGTGCTTGTATTGCTTGAACAGCTGCTGGATTTTAAAAGATTTTCCCCCATTGAACCATCTTTAACAAAGAGTTTCACTAAAGAAACTTCTCTGCTTGATAACATTATCTTCCAGAAATACCTTTATGCCTCAAGGGTATGTTGAGAATCCTTAGACTACTTTAGAGCCCTGTAATCTGAATTTCACCTCTTCCTACCTATTCCTTTTCCTATTCCCCTGCCTTATCCTAGACCACAAAACTCTAATTACTTTCTCTTTTCTGTCATCTCTTCTCATACACGTATCCTTGACCCACTTACTCCTTGACCTCATTTTGAGATTTCATCCCACACATGTTCATAAGATAGGATACTGAATCAGTCTTTTATGCGACAGTTGGTCTTACTCCCTTAATTGCCAGCAAGTCGAAAGAACAGCCTATACACAGTATCAGTCAGAAATCTTGCTCCCTAAAAATCTCTGCCATGAAGATTGGCAGTGGTTTCACTTAATTTCCACTGTGCTTGCAGGACATATCTCTCCAATCTTAACTGTATTTTAAATATATAAATTGCCTGGTTGGTTTTCAAGTTTCCGTGGGCTGTAAGGGAAATTGCTACAAGATTATTATGATTTTTAAAAGATTTAAATTTGCTTGCTTTCATATCAATCTTATCCAGCTTAATAACTGCATTTTATCTTGCAATGTCCTATTTGTGATCATCCTTTCCCCACTTCCAGTATGGTAATCACACTGTTTTCTAAAATTGATTCTATTGTCTACATATAATAACTAGAGATGGGCATGAACCGAAATATGAACCAAAATTAAGCATGAACCAGGCTGGTTCGTGGTTCACGAACCACGGTTTGTCAGATCCCATTTCTGATGAACCGCCATGAACTTTTAGGCTGGTTCGTTTGGTTTGTTTTTTGGTTTGTCACTGCAGACAGTCTGGTGCCAATCAATCAATTTCCTAGGCAACAGGGGATGGACTTCCTGAAGACCTTCTGCTGGCCCAGAATTCATCATTTTCTGACCTGGATGTGACGTTTTCACGAACCAAATGAACCGGTTCACGAACCAGGGGCAGGTTCATGAAAGTTCGTGGTTCATGGTTTGTGAAATTTGATGAACTACGAACCACATGGTTCATTTTTTTCCAGTTTGTGCTCATCTCTAATAATAACATTCAGATTTAAGAATACAATATCTAGAAAATTTATTGATATTTTTAGTACTTGGTTATGTCTCACTAGTTCATCAATATCTGAAGGACAAGTTCATTGATGTGCCCTATGGATTCAGTAAGTTGACAATGTTTATGACTTTTGTCATTATCTGCAATGTGAGAGATGAATTTGCTGTAAGTGGTCTTTGAAAAATGCTTAGGCTTTTATACTGATTCTCACCCAGTCTCATTATTATGGTTTTTCCCCCTACAGGGTTATTCCCTCTTGTGTTACAGAATTAAAAACTGGAATTAAATTATAGTTAGACTTCCCGTTCAAGTGATCAAGCAATGGTCACCATTTATTTATGTCTTGCTTTGAATTTAGAGATTGACCAAATTCAACCATTTTTTTTTAAAGTCATCATTAATGGCAGCAAGAGACCCTGCCAAGAGTTGCCACTCAGGATTTAGCTACTCAGATTGACTGGGTGGGTTGCATAAGTGAGTTCTTTTGTTTAGCCAGCCTCACAATTAAATTGGCCCGTAGGCCTAGTCTACTAGTATGTGCCCACTTATGACAGACAATCTCCCCAGGATTCTTTCTTTTACTTCATTTATACTCCTCCTTTCTTCCCAATGGGGACCAAAGCAGTTTACATCGTTCTCTTCTCCTCCATTTTATCCACACAACAATCCCGTGAAGCAAGTTTTATCCCACCAAAGCTGTATTTAAACAAGAAGCACAGATAATTAGGAAAAACTTACAGCCAAAAGGAAATAAAGTAAGATTCACTAGAGAAAACAATAATAAAACATCACTAGATAGAGTTTACTTGCACTCTGCTGAACTTTCACATTCTCCTTAACTGAGGAATGGGCCAGTCCTTGTCCTCCCTTGAGTGAGGTTATTGAGGCTAATTTCCCGATCGACTTTCTGAGACTAGACAAGAAACCCATGGTTGTGTGCCCCTTTTATACTGGATTGTGAATTGGGAGAGTCCTCTTATTAGAACCAATGACAACTGGGGAGCTTGCTGTCTAATTTCCTCCACAAACCATTCACCAGTAATATTCCTAGTTTTAGATCTGAAGCTTTTTGGCCTTACTCTTTTAGTTTAGTGTGGGGCACTTAAGGGGTTCAGCACCTTAGAGGCAGAAGTAGGATCTTCCATCAAAGAAAATTTACCTCTTCCCATTATTTCTTGTAGTGCAATTAGAGATCCAATTACCCATTCTGATATATATATTTGTAGTATTTTAGCATCAGAATAAACCCCATTCATACTGGGTATTACTATCTCTACATTTCCCCTCCTCAGTAGCTTTGGGCCCCAGTCAGTGTAAGGCAACTTCAAGCATTCAATATTTTCCCCCTTCAAATTGCAGCCACAGTTATTGCACAAGGAGCTATGAATTCCCAACTTTTGTCTCCTCAAACACAAATACAGTTCTACTCTCCACATCAACACACTGTCTTCAGCCCCTTTCCCCCTAATAATCCACTCTGACATTCAAAATGGTGAATTTCTTTTGTTGAAATAGGTGCGGGAATGGAAGAACATTAATAAGTAAGGAAATAGCTACCAACAGAGGACGCTTAATGACATTCAGCAAAAAAACATCCTGAGGGGAATACAAAAATAATGGTACTGAACTACAAAGTCAAGCGAGGAGACCGGCAAGAGATGCTTTTGTTATTACTATTATAATTATTAATAGGCTGAGACATGGCAAGATCTGCCAGTTTAAAGAAACTAGAAAGCACAAATGTCAAGCAAACAGCAATGGCTCCTCAGATACCTTTCTTTCATTATCTCACCCAGCTTGCAGAAAGCTCAGCCCAAGTGCTTCCATGTCCTGGGGATGCAGGGAGACCACTTGCAGCTAACGACTATAAAGTGGGGAAATTAGACTCTCTCTTCTGGGTTGGAGAGTCTACCATATGTATCTTCACTAAAATATACCACAAAGCAAAGGGGAAGACAGATTGCAGCAAAAAGGAAGCAAAGTGCTATCAAGTGCCATGACAAGATGCTGGGAAGCCAGTGTAAATGACAACTTCAAGAGAACTCTTTGAGGCTCACCATTGATACACTGTAAGTGGTGATGAGCAGTAATCACCATGTGCTGGCTTCTGGTTAAGTAGTCCAATCAACTTAAGCAGGACTCCATGCAGAGCAAGCGGTACTTGCGGGAGTAAATACAGCACAAACACTGCCACAGTCACAGTGCCATTTAAACAACAGTGCATTGTGAAAGCAGTGAGAATGACTTTTAATTCTACCTAACTCACATCAGCCTCACACAGTGCAACCTTTCACCCCAGCCCTTGTAATGCATGTTATAATGGATTTTAGAATTTACAGTAGAATATGTTATGTCTCATAAAAAAAAATACTGAGTCGTGAAATACCTGCTCCTGGAAGTGGATATTCTGTCACCAAGCCATAGCACAGGAAATACTTTGAATGCAGAAATCCCTAAATTCAATCCATTGCACATCTAGTTTAAAAGGATATTGTGTAGAGCCAATGTGGTGTAGCAGTTATATGTTAGACTAGTGTCTGGAAGACCTGAGTTCAAATCCTACTTTGCCATGAAGTTTCCTGGATGACAGACAGCAGTTGTTAGAAAAGAGCTTTCTCTGCCAGGAACTCTATACCTAGGACCCACTGTTATCACAGGTAGATCATGGGACTCACTAAACTAAGTAACATGGTATGAAGTCACTTGACATCATAATCATGTGACAGGAAGATAAGACAGATTATCTTAATCTGCATGTGCTTAAAAGGAATCCTCTCCACCACTGAATAACCTTACCTTGTTTCCCTGCTTCTCCTCTGAACATGCATGGAAAGAGAGGCAGCAGGTGTGGTCTTACTTTTTACGTATGCACACTAGAAACAGCTCCTCCTGAAAAGCAGCAAAAATGGCAGCTCTGTACAAACTTGAAACCTAGACGGTACGCTCCTGCTGGATCCTGTGAGTAGATGAGCTGCTTGGCATGCAGAAGGTCCCAGGTTCAATCCTCAGCATCTCAAGCTAAAAGGATCAGATGGTAGGGGATGTGAAAGCCCACTACCTGACACACTGGAGTGTTGCTGCCAGTCTGAGTAGAGAATATTAAACTGGATGGATCAATGGTCTGAATCAGTAGTAGGCAGCTTCATGTATGAATGTGTTCATGTGTCCTGCTCACCTGAGGAGCTTAACCTGTGCTAGAAGACTGGTAGCCTAGAAAGCTGCTCCTGGTTGAAGTAGATGGGACTAGAAGAAGCAGTGGCTTGACTTTGAAAGATAACTTCTTATGTACCAGGTGTTGCATAAAACACTAATAGGTATGTTTCTGGACTGGGATTTAGGGGTTTAAGAGAGTTAAGGAAGACATTTGTAGCCCATTTTAGTCCTATTAACATCATAAGGAGACTGAAAGTTTACAAATTCAGAATCAGAATCAGACTCAGAAAACAATGAGATATTTCCCAACCTTATTGCTAAATAGCTCATTATATGGTGGTTATATGGAGGAGCTTTGCACTAGTCATTTCTTCTCTATTTTGGTAACTTATAATGGATATGTGAATAATAACAAGAGAAGAACTGTGATTCTCGGAAGCTTATGCTACAATAAAGTTGGTTAGTCTTTAAGGTGCTACTGGACTCTTTACTATTTTGCTACTACAGACTAACATGGCTAACTCCTCTGGATCTATTCCCTGGAAGTAAGCACTATTGAATAACATGAACTTACATCTGAGCAGACCTGTTTAGGATTGCTTCCATCTCAATCTAGCATCTACCAAAACATTATTTAAAAACAAATTCTTCACATCAAGCTTAAGTCAAGCCCTCATTCACCTACTCTGCCCTTTCAAAAACAATCCTGCCTACCCACACCAAAAGGAACATTTATGGGGGCGGGGGAGTTCAGACAATTATGCTGCCTGCCTGCCTGCCTGCCTGCCTGCCTGCCTACACTTGGGCAATGGAGATTGGTAGGATTAATGCGAGAACACCTCATTTTGCAATGGAACACTGAGCATCAAAAGGAAGGATTTGTGGGAATTGGGGGAATGAAACTACAAAGCAAAAGGAAACATGGCAGCAATAGGAGGATGCAAAGTTAATAGTTTACTAGCACTATCATCACTTAGGGCCAAGCTACACATGACGAATGACACTTGAACAGCAAGTGGATTGAGTGGAGGGCAAGTGAACAGGGAGAAATACACTTGCCATTCAAGTGTCATTCGTCATGTGTAGCTTGGCCCTTAGTAAAAGAAAAAAGTGCACATGAAGCAGGATGGTGTTTAATGCCACCATTGCCCCCTTAATGCTTTGCCAGCCAATTTCCCAGCATAGTGTGCTCCTGCCAGCACTCGCCATCTTCAGGATTTTTGTTGTATGTGTGTGTAGTGTGAGGACAAATTTGGTGGATTTAGAGGGAAGGAGACTAATGGTTGATACGGTTAAGAGCAAAAATAACTGCCCAGAGCTTCGTTTCCCAACTCTCCCCCTTCAAGAGTCCACATGTGCCAACACTTGACTCCCCCAAGCATTTTTTGAGGTCTGTAAATACCAAAGCCCATTCTTGTATGTGCTCTCAAACTCAGGGCCAAGCTACAAGTGACGAATGACACTTGAACAGCAAGTGGATTGAGTGGAGGGCAAGTGAACAGGGAGAAATACACTTGCTGTTCAAGTGTCATTCGTCACTTGTAGCTTGGCCCTCAGTGAGTTGATAGTTTAAAGGGAGTACTGTGTTCTATGCAATTTTGGTGCTGTTAACTGAATAAACAGCTGCCCCAAAGAGCCTGGAAGCCTGCATTGCAAAGAACAGGGCTAAAACTCAAGATTAACAAAACCCAAACAGGTTAGATCCAAACTGGCAACTCCTCACCCAGAAAAAAACCCCACAACAGTACACAGTTTGTTTGGAAACCCCATATTCGAAACTGAAATGGAAATGTTTTCAGTGCACACCCCTAGGAGGTCTCCCACTATTTCCTAGGCTATAGCAGGAGAGCTGGCAATCCTGCTTCAAAGAGTGGATTTTAGCATTATATCCCTGCTGAGCTCCTTCCCATCTGCAAACTCTGCCCTCTTCTGGCCCTTTTCCCAAATCTCCAGGAACTTCCCAAACCAGAGTTGGCAACCCTAGCAAAGAGCAGCAAAAATCTTGAGTCAGCTCTGTGACTTTCCCCACTACAAAAAAACCATAATAACGGTGCAACCGGCTGAATTTATCTACATCTTCTGGTTTTATATAGTGCATCTCCACTTTTACCCAATTTTCCTCTCACATTGCTTTCCAACTGCCTCCTGTTTCTCTGTGTTCTTGTAGAACTTCCATCCTATTAGTATCAATGTACCCTAGGCTTTATTAAGATCATTTTGCTGTGACTTTATCCTGCTGCTGGTTATTTCAAATCATTACTTTCAGAGACTCATTTATTGCAGTTTGTTTGACAGTTGCAAGAATTTGTCCACTTTTTCCCAGCAATGTGTTCAGTATGCTCCTTGGTTGATGTTTTCCACACATACAGAAATGACAAAGCTAGGTGCCTTTCAAATCTACCTAGACGGCGGCTTTGTTATTATTTTGCTCAGGCACACCAGGTTCAACATTTGGAACCTTTGCAGCTATTTTTCTTCCCCGGATAAATATGTTTCTGCATTGAAATGAAGAGGGTATGAAGTCAAGCCATGGAATTGTTTTTCATTCCCTACACAGCAGCATACACACTGCAATATGCAGCTATAACCAAATTCATACTTGGTATGTCAACAGAAAACTGCCATCACTGCCAAACACCCCAAACTCCACTACAAGGAGAAGTTCAAACAGGATCCAGAAAATGCAAATGTCTTGTGACAAGGTTAAGAGAGACAGGTGAGAGCTATTTATGTGGACTGCACAATTTTTCCTGAATTTTGTGGGAAGAATGACCTACGTGAAATTTCTACTGACTCTATGAAGGTGAAAGAAGTGAAGTTTTTTTTTTTAACCTTGCAGCACACAGTTGTCAAAGACAAATTCATTTCAACAACTGACCCTGACAGTCCTCCTTTAAAAATATAGAATTCTGACCCACTATCAGGTCACTCTGAGCCATGCCTGGCACAGGACCCAAAGGAGAACTAAAACAACCATCTGGCATTTTTGCAGTCCCTGAATCCTGGAAGCCAGCTGGTCACTGCCTTTGACACTAACAGTAACAGTATTTTCTGAACTTTTTAATTTTAAATTGCCGACTGACTCTTCCCACTGAGAGGATCCATAGACAGAGTAAAAGGCATGCATTAAAAGTAGGGTTAAGGCAAGTCCTCCTTAAGCAACTAACTCAGCAATCCTAAACAGATTTATACCATTATAAGACCACTGAAATCAGTCCTAAGGCTGGAATCCTAAACATAGTTACCTGGAAGTAATAATTAATACATTGGTATGTACTTCTGGATAAATTGGCATAGGATTGGGCTGTAAACAGGATTGCTGTATGCCCACTGTGGCTGGAAGATCTCCTACCCACAGTGGGTGTTGTCTCCTGGCACTCCAACAGCCAGCAGGAGGGGGGGAAATTAAAAATACCGTTTGTGACAGTGTGATGTCTTCTGAAGAAAACCAGGAAGTGACACCAGTCTTCTCTAGGAATTGTCAAAAGGTGTTTAGTTTTACCATAGAGTTTCCAGCAATTCCTGGAGAGGTTTGGCAACACTTCCAAGTTCTTCCCAGAAGTGACATCACACCATTGCCAATGGCTGGCCCACACATTTATGCCTCCCTAGTGTTCTGCTGGTGGCCAGGCTGGATCTGGCAACTCTAAGTTATCTATAGTGGTAGAACAAATAAATAGCATAACCCAGCAGTGCCAACTCAGACCAAAATTTTGCATGTGAGGAGGATAAAGGCACTGCTTTCTTTCACAGAAACATTATTTATTCACATTTGTATCCCACCCAGGCCAAAAGGATAGGAAATGGGGCAGTTTCCCAAGATATGGAAGGGACTGCAGGAACGCTGACAGCCTTCAATATTTTAGTGTTTGAAATACTAATCCTATCATTTTACTTTTAAGGCAGTAATACAGAGTTGCCAATCCCCTGCTGGGGGTGGGGGATCCCTCACTCCCACACCCACTCCCTGCCCCTTGGCGGTGGAAAAGGCAGGGAAACATGCTGCCTCAGGGCGCACTGCCAGGTGGCACAGCTCGCACCCACACTCCACAGTGGGCCAATTTGGGCCCACTGTAAGGTGCAGGAGCCCTCCAGGGCTCTCCTGGCAGCACTCCCAAGTAGAGGTGGGCACTGTCAGACTTGTGGCTAGATAACGTTCTCACTCCAGACTACCTTCTGCAATTAGACAACAGTCCATTGTTTCCAAAAGGTTTTTACTGAAGAATTAGTTCATTATAGTCCACTAGCCTGAACACAAGGTCCAGGATGGTACATGTGCATTGTTACCAATGAAAGGCAAAGCATGAGGAACAGAGTAACAGATCGCAGCAGGCCCAACCTCCCCCCACAGTTCTCAAAACATTCCCTTTGAAGCCAAAAGCGCGGAAACTTCCCAAGGCCGGTTCTTGGTGGAACGTTGGTAGCCAAAACAATCCTTTTCTGTGAGATAGCTGCCTGGGAACCTTGGCACCTGGAAGAGAACACTTAAACACTGAAAGGATTAGAAAATGGAGTCGGTTAAGCAAAGGCACACAAGAAGGAAGTCTGGTCCTGACAGGCACAATCCAAAAAAAAATAACGATCCAGCTGATCGTGGATCGGCGCTGGTGCCGATCCTGAATTAACGATCCACACCAATCAACTCCCGTTCCCGATCCGTGGATCATGGATTGTGGAGACCAAAGTGGGGGGCGCTGCTATTCCCAGCTATGTGGGAATGTCGGTGGTGGCAGCGGCTGCCGGGCCCAGCGGGCACGGGGAGACGGCGATGAGCCGCCTCCCCTCAGTAGACAGGGGGTCTGGCCACTCACCAGCAGCACCCCCCATGTGCCAACCCACCAGGCCGAAGAGGAGCACACTGGTATTCCAGGCGAGAAAAGAACGGTGGGTGATGCCGGCAGCATCTGTGTTTGTGTGTGGCCATCTGTGTTTGGCCGTCAGAGCTGCCTATCAGGGTTTGTAGGGATGAGATTGGAGTGCCCATGGCTACAGAACACCCCCTTCCCCCTCCCTCCCCTGGTGTCTTCTCCCAACTGGTGACTGCTTTGCTGCTCCATGGTTGGAAGGAAGCCATGCTGATCAAGGAAAGCTGGGCTTCCATTCGGGTTTCCAGGGCGACAGAAGGAGGGCAAACACAGCTCAGGCATTCCCCTGGCTCTGTTGCCAGGGGAATAGATTGCTGGTGCCTGAATGTCTGGATCCCCAATCCGAGCCCGATCGCTGGATCATTGGCCGTGGACGATCACGATCTGCCGGATCACGATCACGCGATCGCCATTATCATGGTTTTTTTTCTATCGTAATGCGGATTATGCCCATCTCTACTCCCAAGCTCCACAGCGGGCCAAATCAGGCCCATTTGGGGCTGAAATTGGCCCGGTGTGAAGTGCCAGAGCGCTGCCGAGAGGGCCCTGGAGCATTCCTGCACTTCACAGTGGGCCAATTTAGGTCCCAAACGGGCCAAAATTGGTCCACTGCATAGCACAGGAGTGCTCCCGGGGCAGCACAAGGCCCTGCACGATTACATCACTTCCAGAAAGTGACATCATCACACAGCCTGGGAGACAACTAGAAAGGTGAACGCCAAGCCTCCTGCCTCCCGCCTGGAGGGTGAGGGAACCTGGCAACCAATATAATACTGTTTAATTAAAATGAAACCTCCAGATCAGGAGCCATTGCCCATGCTTCATTTATTAGGCTACTGATTTCAGGGGAACGGTCTGCTCTTCTTGCCCTACTTGACCTGCAGTCAAGCAACACATTTTATTCCAATTTTGTTGTTGAGTCTCATTCTTACTGTTTCCTTTTGGTGAAAGCTATGGCCTGAAAAACAATGTGTATATTACTGAACCAGAGTGTTGCAAAACAGCAGTAACTTGCTAGTGCTGGATTGAAGTATTTTTCCACTGCTGCTGAAAAACAGTAAGACATAGCAGACTACCTTGCTTTTTGGAGTCCCAGTGAAAGTTTTGAGATGTATGCTTTTTCCCCCCAGAGGCAAATCTATAGACTCTGCATTTGTCAAGATGTAACATATACCTCTAAAACCCTGGTAAGTGAGGTATTGTTGCATTTCCATAAAAGGACAGGGGTAATTTCTGATTAGCATGTAAATCTACACAAAAACACATTAATTTGGCTCCCAGTTCTTTCCTTCAAAAAAAAATCCCTGCAACATCCCGCTGAGCTGGGTCAGAAAGTCTGAGAACAAAATTGTTGTCTGATTTATCAACAGACTTCCTTGTTCTGAGTGGATTGACTGCCAAGCTTTCAGAAGAGCAATTTGATTGTGACTTGTGGTTTCCTTTAAAAAAAAAATAAAAGATACTATTTTGACTCCTACTGCTCTGCTAGAGCATCACCTTGTTTCTAAATTGCTTTTGGGTAATCTCAATAATATTGCCTAACACAAAATACAACCCATTGGTGCCTCTTCTAATTAAGGCCATTAATAGCTATACTTTCCCACATTCACAGGAATATGAACAAAATCCTCCTGACATTACTATCACAGTCTAAAGTTTCAGGGCTTCTTTTCAGACAGACTGTCTACAAGTACGATCATGTGGTAAGCAAAGCTGCAAATACATTTGTCTCTGGTCCTAAATAAGTAATGTCAGCTTATTTTTTTCAAATGGTTATTTTGCATAGAATTACCATTGTTATATTTCTGAGTTGGAAAGGCAAGCCTAGACAGGGTGCTTGTGTGTATGCATCATGTATTGGAGATATGAAATATCATCTAGGAAAATCCAGTAAATGGAGTCAATTATAGGATTAGCATTTTTCAAGTGTTCAAAAATTAGCAGGATGTATTTTCAAGACAAGCAATTATATGTCAAAGGGCTGGTTCAGGCAGAAGTGGTTTAGCTTTGCGTAATGGGGGTAAATATAAGGACAGAGTTGATAACCACCAAAAATAGAAATAGTTACTTATAGTCCTTTTTTGTGGAACACCAAAAATCTCAGATCTCTCTAAAGATTCTAATTAATAAGCCAGAGTAGTTTAGAGTATCTACACTCTACCACAGATGCTTGCTGGGTGACATGACATCAGGCCAGGCACACAGTACCTCACGGGGTTGTTGTGAAGATAAAATGGTGGAGAGAAGAACAATGTAAACTACTTTGGGTCCCCTTTGGGGAGAAAGATGTGGTGTAAATGAAGTAAGAAATGTGTCATTTGAGACAGTTTCTTTCATCTTACAGGAACAAAATTTATACCTGGTTCATACCTATATACATAGGCAGGGAAAGTCTACCTATTATCACTGTACATAGACCAACCAAGCATTTTTTTTTGTTTCAGACTTGCAGTTAGTTTTCTTTAAAATACTAGCGTGCCTGTAAAATGTAAATATAATAATTCTGTCCTGTTATGCAGGCACGCATCTTATATTGAAGATGGAGAAATCCATTCAGTTGTTTTCTTATTTAAGAAAAAAATGTTTTGTTAACCACAGTCAAAAAGTGAGGTTGCCCCACTGATGAAACAAATGTATGTTAAATTGTACTTTGCTAGAAATGCTTATTCTTTCTCCTTAAATTATTACACAGAGGGCCAAGCTACAAGTGACAAATGACACTTGAATGGCAAGTGGATTGGGTGGAGGGCAAGTGAACAGGGAGAAATACACTTGCCGTTCAAGTGTCATTTGTCACTTGTAGCTTGGCCCTGATATTGATTTCCAGGCTTCTCATATGCTAGAGAAAAGCTTTTAAAATGCTTACTTTACGAAAGAGGCCTTGCCTTCTTTTGGCCTCTAAGACCTTTATAAACACACACTGAGATATCACTTCCGGCTGAGACCTAGAGATCTGTGGCAGAGAACAGTTAGTGCACTCAGCTCTATACTTCAGTGGTATGATTCAAGATGATTTACAGAGCAATCCTAAACATAGCTATACCAATAGTGTAACTTTACTTAGGACTAGGGATGTTACCAGTTTCTCAGTGAACCATTTGGCACTCAAACTGACTTAGCTGATCAGGAATATGTTCAGATTGCATTAAGCAACTCAAATAGATGTTGAACAAATCAGCAGCTGCTGTTAGTCAGAAGATGACTCACAGCTGATTGGAGAAATAGCTAGTAGTTGCGTTCTCAACCTGCTCACTCAGCAAAATAACTACACAGTGAAGTTGCAAAAGGGAGAGGAGAAAAAGCAAGTTTCTCCTCCCTCCCCTCCAAGCTGAGTGGGAACAGAAACAATGTTTTTATTGTCTGCATTGCAGAAGGAAAGGGAGAAAGCTCATTTGCAAGCTTAGCCGTAATAAGAGACAGACACAGGCTTGGAGATAAATGGCCGTTTATTAATATAATTACAACATATAATAACTGTAACTACGGCAAGGGCCAACTATGCGGTACAGGTCAAGCCACGGGGTCACACCTGACCGCCGCCTTGGCCTGTCTGGGCGAGCCCCAAAGCCCCGAGTGTAGGCCATTCATAGAATGGCTGCAACCTGGCCAGCCAGGCTAACGGATCCCCCCATCAAGCTCCAATCGCCCCAGCCGTACAGCATGAGGGAAGGACTTGTTCCTGGGGATCCACGCAGGCGTCTGCCTGTGCACTGGTAGCCGTCACAAGCATACTGCACTGATGGCAGACCCTGTTCCCCCACGTATGGGGGAAATGCCACTGGGTGCTCACCAGCCCGCTCCCTATTCCCCGAGAATCTCCTGCCAGGGAAACCTAAACGGCACCACCCAGGCCAAAAACCATCACCTCTGCCAGCAGTGCAAGGTAGGTGAAAAAAACCCTGCACCAACAGCCAATCCGGAAACAGGGGCAAAAAATTCCTACCTGGCTCTGGTAACAGCAGCCGGCTAATCCTGCACTACAACAGGGTGAGGTGGGTGGGCCGAGCGAAGCCAGCAACTGAGAGGCCGGGAAAGTGGAGCCGCCCTCTAAGGCTCAGGCTCCGCCCCCGGCCAAGTACCCGTATGCCCGGGAAGGGAGTCTGTCTCTCTCCCGGGCAAGCCTGCAAAACATGGCCCCCGGCTAAGCAGCATTGCTGCAGCCGGGATTGCCAAACTGCAAGCTTAGCCGTAATAAGAGACAGACACAGGCTTGGAGATAAATGGCCGTTTATTAATATAACTACAACATATAATAACTGTAACTACGGCAAGGGCCAACTATGCGGTACAGGTCAAGCCATGGGGTCACACCTGACCACCACCTTGGCCTGTCTGGGCGAGCCCCAAAGCCCCGAGTGTAGGCCATTCATAGAATGGCTGCAACCCGGCCAGCCAGGCTAACGGATCCCCCCATCAAGCTCCAATCACCCCAGCCGTACAGCATGAGGGAAGGACTTGTTCCTGGGGATCCCCGCAGGCGTCTGCCTGTGCACTGGTAGCCGTCACAAGCATACCGCACTGATGGCAGACCCTGTTCCCCCACGTATGGGGGAAATGCCACTGGGTGCTCACCAGCCCGCTCCCTATTCCCCGAGAATCTCCTGCCACCGACAGGGCCAAGCCTCTGCTTAGGCCCTGACGCCCCACAGGTGGCTTAAGGCCAACCGAAGCCCCTGCAGTAGGTCATCCAGAAAAATCTCATTGCCCTCTGGCAATAAATGCACGCCATCATCCCGGTAGAGATGGGCAAATTCGGCCTTAATCCTAGGGTGCGGTAAATAGATCCCCAGGCCTTCCCCCAATGGTTTTTTCATGGCCCAGTTGGCTTTACGCCGAGCACCTTCTACAGCCCGCGGGTCAGAAGCCTCATGACACACCCGGCACTGCAACATTTCAGACCAGAAAATAAGCATGCCCGGCCACCGACGACTTATTTCACGGAGGTCCACAGTTGCCTGCAGTGACAGGGCCTTACCCTGCACTAGACCAAGGTCATTACCACCCAGGCGTATGACCAGGATATGCGGGGGCGGACCCTTCCGCCCCCGAAAAAGGAGTGGTAACAAGGCAGGCCACCGAAGGCCACGCCGTCCCAGACACTCAACCGTGGCCACAGCACTGAGCGCCAGATGGGATCCAATCAGAGTCCGTCTGGCTTGGTGAGCGGCCCAGAACACCATGCTGTGTCCACAAATCACGATCCTGCATTTCAAAGGGCCAGGTGCCGCACCTAAGAAAGAGCAGTTAGCAAGGGCTGTCAACAATGGGACAAAGGGCGTATGTAAGATCGAAACGCACCCGACCTCCACCTGCCCACCCATTGAATCGCTCGTTGAGTATAACCCATGGCTGCAGCAGTAGAGGCCGCCCCAATCCGAAAGGAATGAGTGCCGAATTTGACCCCTGCTAGCCCCAGCCTACAAAGGGCCTTCTCTGTAACCGCCCAAAACTGATAACGGGTCAGAGGAGCCCCGTCAATGTGCCGAAACAATGCCCCTTGGTCGTCACCTCGCAGCTCAATATAATCCCTAAGGGCTCGCACCGGACAGAGCTCCCGCTCAGAACAGGGGCCCAAAACTAAAGTGGTACCATGCTGCCTCTGGTCCATCTTGGAGCGACGGATCGTAATGGAAACCTTGTCCCCCACAAACTTGATGTCCTTAGCCAGCAGGGCCCTACCGGATGTATCCGTACGAGCCTGCACCACCAACTCACTAACACGCAACGCGCCAAAAAAAGGCTACTAAAGACGCTGCATGAAATAACCTCTGTTCATAGGGGGAGGAACAAATGTCAGGCCAAATGGCTCCCAAACCCTTCAGGACGGTAGGGGAAATCAGCTGCCGCTGATCCTTAGGAGCACCAGCCTCCCTAGACCAGCCCTCAAGCATCTTCCGTACCTGAAAGTCGCCGGTGGCATCAGCAAGGCCGCAAGCAAATGGCCCCTAATAGACTTAACGGAAAGACCACGTCTATGCTGCACAACACAAAAATGCATAAGGTGCTCTGGCGGAATGGGCCAAACATCCGGAAGACCCACAGTCTTCTTGAAATCCGCAAGCTGCCCTACCGCACGTTCATATGCCCTCCGGGTACTAGGGGCTAACACTGACTGGATCGCCTGGTTCGCCTCCACCTTCCAAGCCGCCATAGCTCGTTGGGCATCTGCGCTGGAAAACGATCGGCCTCTGGGGCAAGGAGCCAAAACCGTTCCATCTGTTGGCGAGACAAAAGCGTCTGCCACACCATTACTAACCCCCGGGACGTGTCTGGCTCTAAACAATATATTCAGCTGGAGGCACCTGAGGGTAAAGGCCCTTACCAACCGCATAACCCTAGGTGACTTTGAAGTCAAGGAGTTAACCACATGAACCACCACCTGGTTATCGCACCAGAAGTGCACCGTGTGATTCTCCAACTCCTTGCCCCACAGCCAAACAGCAACCAGCAGGTGGAAAAATTCCAGGAACGTTAAATCTCTAGACAAACCCTGCTCAGCCCAGTCAGGCGGCCAACGAGCCGCACACCAGTGTCCCCTAAAATACACTCCAAAACCCAGGGACCCCGATGCATTGGAAGTAACCTGAAGCTCAGCTTCAAGCAACAAATCCTCCCTCCAGAACGTGACCCCATTAAAGGATCCCAAAAAATCCCTCCAAACCTGAAGGTCCTCACGCATGCCCCTACTGAGACACACGCGATGATGGGGCAACCTAACGGACCCCATGGCATCACATAATCGCCGCAGAAAGGCCCTACCAGGGGCGATTGCCTTGCACGCAAAATTCAAATGCCCCACAAGCTGCTGCAGTTCCAGGAGGGAGACTTTATTCCGCCCCTTAAGGTCCTCTAACCGCCCACGCAAGTCCTCAACCTTGTCAGCAGGGAGTCTCAAGGTCTGTTGTATGGTGTCCAATTCAATTCCCAAAAAGGTCAAGACTGTGGAAGGGCCCTCGGTCTTCTCATGAGCCAGAGGGACCCCCAGCTCTTTTGCCAAAGAAACAAAGGTGGCCAACAACCTAGTGCACTGCCCAGTGTCCACAGGCCCAACGAACAAAAAATCATCTAAATAATGACAGGTGTCCTGACAGGCAGTGCGGTGACGCAACTCCCATTCCAAAAAGGAACTGAAGCGCTCGAAGGCCGCACAAGAAATGGAGCACCCCATGGGAAGGGCACGATCCATATAGAACATGCGCTCAAATGCAAAACCGAGGAGCTCGAAGTCGCCCGGGTGAACCGGGAGAAGACGAAAAGCTGACTTAATGTCACACTTTGACATCTCAGCACCCACTCCACAACGGCGCACAACCTTGACTGCCTGGTCAAAGGACGTATAACGCACCGTACACAGGTCCTCCGGAATGGCATCATTCACGGAACTGCCCCTGGGAAACGACAGGTGGTGGATGAGGCGGAACTCCCCGGCCGCCTTCTTTGGCACCACACCAAGTGGGGAAATCCGCAAACAAGAAACAGGAGGGGTGTGAAATGGGCCAAGAACACGGCCCTCCGCACACTCCTTGGCGATCTTAGCCCGCACAACATCTTTCATACCAGCCACAGACCGAAGGTTGGCTGACATGAAAGGCTTGCGCTCGCCCTGAAATGGGATACGGAACCCAAACTTAAGCCCAGAGACCAGATACTCGGCGTCACTTCGCCTGGGGTAAAGGGCCAACAAGCCCTCAAGTACCCTCAGATTTATTGGGGAGGGACCCTTTTCCAGGCCCCTGCTGACCACCCCTGCCCCCGAACCGTTTGCCCCCGCCGCCGGGCCTGGCCTTGGGACAAGCCGCATACGAGTGAGATCCTGCGCAGGCAGGGCACTCGTGGCGGTACTTGCAAGCCTTACGATTGCATTGCCCCTTGGATGTGAAATCCCAACAGAGCAGCCGGGGTTGAACCGGCTGCCCCGCGGAGGCACGGGTGCCAGGTGTGTTGTGAGGGCGGAAAATCAAGTGTCCACTATCCGACCTGTCCCCAACATTAGGCTTGGCCGGGGTCATAACCTGCAGCCATAGCTGCTGGTGAATCTGATCCCATGGCAGGTTCGGGTTCATGGCCGCGCGCATCCTGAACTCCTCATCATATTGGAGCCAGGCTGAACCAACAAAAACCGTATAACCTTTATAGATTATATCCAGGTATTGAAAAAGCGCAACAGCGCGCCAAGGCTGAGCGCGTAACAATACACCCGCGTAAATCAGGAACCCGGGCAACCAATTTGACCAATTACGGTCCACTTTACGCCGCCTTATTTTCTCCTTATCTTTCTCGTCCAAATCGTCTTTGTCCTTCTTCTCCAGCTCCCTGAAGAGAAGGGCAAAGACATCTACGTACTCCCCCTGGACAACTTTGTCCCGCGTGGCCTGAGTTAAATGGTCACCAAGCGGTAAGGCAGTATCACCAAATGGTAAGGCACCAAACCGTAAGGAGAGGGCCCATAAGCAGGGCAACCCCCTTGTCCCACGTAGCCATAAGGCCAACTAACAGGCGGCAGGCCAGAGGACGCGGACTGGACCTGGAGCTGGCCTGGGCCAAGAGGAACGCTAGAACCTCCCTGCCAGCCAGAAGGGGCAACCGGGGGCCAAACCGGAGCTGCCTGCGTCGAAATCCCAGGGAGGGCCGGATTCCAAGCAGAAGAGGTGTGTTGCATGGTGGGAACAGTGTACCCGGGAGGCCCGGAGGCAGCAGGCTGACCCCAGGGCCCCCACAGCCAGGTGCATGGCTGCTGAGGCACAGCCAACTTACTCTCCTGCAGCACTGGTTCCACCGCTATGGCCACTTGGCCACCATCAGCCGCCGCCTCCTGTTCAGCCTCAGGCATGGGCTCTTCCACAGCTTGAGACGGACCCTGACTGCCACTGGATTCACCGCGCTCACATCCTGAAGCAGCCTCCAACGCTGAAATACGCTTCAGGATGTCCTTCTGCAAAACAGCAGGAGCAACTTTTTTAGTAGGCCGACGAACCCTACTCCCTGTGACTCCCTGCTGAGCTCCCCCCCCCGAGCCTGCTCCAAAGCCACTAGACGGCTGAGTATCTCTTGCATGCCAGATTCACCATCATCCTCCTCGGAAGATGACTGAGCAGGGGGGTGAGGCCTCTTTGCAGCTACCTTTTTTGCAGGCTGTTTGCCCTTAGACGGGCCACTCCCTTTTTTAGGGGGCATCCTAAACCCTATAAAGTTTCGGATACCAAGGGCAAACTCTTCCCTTGAAGAAGAGGGATGGGGGGGGCGAAGGGAGAAACAGCACTGGCTGACAAAATGGCCGCTACCAAAGCCCAGGCACAAAATGGCCTCCAAACACCCCTTACCCTGGGTAATGCCCAGTAGCTAAAGGGACAGATCACTTGCCACAAACCAGGCACTCGCCCCCACACCCCCAGCCCTACGATCCGGGGGGGACCAGAGCAATAGCCCAGATGGCCCTAAAACAGCCACCAAAGCGCCCCCACCCACGTAGACTCCCAACCCCGTTATCTGGGGAAGGAGCAACCGAGAGGAACCCCCCCCCCCCGGACAACCGCAGGAGTGGGTATCAAAAGACCCTGCTCAAATTGCCCAACTAGAAGGACGGGTCAAAGCAGGGGGAATCCCCAAACCACGGCCGCGCTCCCAAAAACCACAAGGGCCGTGGAAACAATGGAGCCAGCGGGGAAAGCTGCGAACAAGCAGCAAAAGCCCCAAAGGAAAAAAGGGGGGGAAGCACAGGCGTGCTGCGGAGAAGCCGCAGCGGGCGCAAAAAACGGCCAAGCCCCAGCCGCGCTGAACTCAGGCGCGGCAAACGGCTCCACAAGCCTTCAGCTGCCGGGGGGAGTGGGGCACGCGCCACGCAGAACGCTGCCGACACGCAGCAAAGAGGGCAGAGGTGTAAAGCAGCCGTGGCGGGGTATGCAGCCACGCCGCGCCGCCGCACCACTGCGCCGCCGCAGGCAGGCGCGGCCAAGAAGCCTCCAGACGCCTCCTGACTGTCCTATCCACCCGCCGCCGAAAAGCCGCTCCGCCGCTCGCACAGCCGCCTCAGGGTCTGTTGCTGGGAATGCTGGAGCAGGTAGGCCCTCTCCACAAACGCTCGGGGAGCAGGAAGGTTCCTTCCTTCTCCGAGCGAAGCCAGCAACTGAGAGGCCGGGAAAGCGGAGCCGCCCTCTAAGGCTCAGGCTCCGCCCCCGGCCAAGTACCCGTATGCCTGGGAAGGGAGTCTGTCTCTCTCCCGGGCAAGCCTGCAAAACATGGCCCCTGGCTAAGCAGCATTGCTGCAGCCGGGAGTGCCAAATTCTTTGCCCTCTCTCCAAGATAGGCAGAGACAGGTACAATATTTTTAATCTCTGCATTACAAAGGGGACAGCTAGTTTCTTTCTTTTGCTCTGCAGCACAAGCCAACCACTGGAGGTGGGAAGAAGAGAAGCAAAGTCAGATGGGTTTCTGATCTCCCAATATGCTATATCTTAGCAAGTCTGGGAGATGGCAAGGTTTCCAGAATGGAAAATAAGAACTCTACCTACAGCCGATGAGCTGGGAGACAGTTCCTGATTCCCCCTCCCTCCAAAAAACTTTGCTGGGTACAGAACAAAATTTCTCCAGCAGGAGATCTGAAACAGTGTCTTAGCTGATCCTTCATCAGCTGAGAGTTGGCTTCTGATGGCTGCTGATATGCATTCAGGTTGTGAACTGCTGAACAGTTCACCTAATTGGCTACTTGATCACTACTGGTATTGAGCCAAAACTGGCAGGTATCTTATCAGCCCTAGTTAGGACTGCAATGTTCATGACTTTATATAAATAAATCTGGCATCAAAAATCCAAGTTTTATATTGAGTACACTGATCCCAAAACTCATATTTTGATGTTATCATTAGTACTGAAAAACAGGTCAAATTTAGGTTGACTTTTAATAACTTTAATCTGAACTGATTGAATGTACAGAGGTAGGGAAAATTCAGAATCAGTCAGGGCCAAGCTACACATGACGAATGACACTTGAACAGCAAGTGTATTTCTCCCTGTTCACTTGCCCTCCACTCAATCCACTTGCCGTTCAAGTGTCATTCGTCATGTGTTCACTCCTCTTTCTACCCTCAGTTCACTCCTCTTTCTACCAGGGTTGTAGCCAGGATTGGGCACTGGTCCCCCTAAGGCACTGGTTTGGCTAAACTAAATTAGTTGGGTTTTTTAAAATAGACTTTTAAGTTGGTGACATGAAAGCTTATATTAAGGAATAAGAGCTTACTTTTTTTAGAATAGAAAAAAAGTGGTTTTAAAAACATCAGATTCCTTTTTGTGGATTTTCCAAAATAAAGTCATTCTTGTCTTGGTGAAGTGATTTTGAAAATTACTCTTTAGCAACTTAAAAAATAATTCTTGTTCAAAATACTTTTCTAACAGTGATTGTTCATATTCAGTAAAATATAGAGACATGTGGTCTACATATTTCATTTAATTATGAGGAAATCACTATTCACTAATTTTAATTTATTATTTGAAAACCCAGTTTGGAAACAGCCCTACTTAGTAAGGAAGACTAACTACAGTCCTTATTCTCATGTCCTCATCTCTGTGGAATTCTCGTGTTTATGGAATTGTCCAAAATAATGCCCGCCTCTACCATTCCTATAGGGCTGTGATTGTCAATTGTCAAGTAATGTAGGGCTTGATCCTATGAGTCAGCATGTATTTCCTATCCCTTGTGCTGCGGGGGTGGGGGAGGAATTACCACAAGAAATCTCAGCCAAATTACAATACTACACCACTTTCCATGCTTGTTCCTGACCTGAATAGCCCAGGTGAGCCTAATCTTGTCAGATCCCAGAGACTAAGCAGGGTAGGCCTTGGTTAGTAATTGGATGGGAGACCTCCAACGAAGACCAGGGTTGTAGAGGCAGGCAATGGCAAACCACCTCTGTTTGTCTCTTGCCATGAAAACCATGCCAGGGGTCACCATAAGTCAGCTATGACTTGAGGGCACTCTCTACCACCACCATCCATGCTTGTATTTCCTGGGACATATATCTCACATTGCAGTACTGTGCAGAGTTATTCTAGTCTTAGAGTGTAGACAGGTCTACCATGAAGATAGGTCTATCATGTAGACAGGTCTTCCACTGTCACATGCTGTCTGGTTTTAAGCATCAGAAACCTAGCTTTGCTAACTAATTAAAAATACACATCCCCATGCAAATCCTCTGCCTCAACACAAATGCCTTTGCTGATTTTCTCATCTTTTTCTGCAATGTTGAAATCTTTTATGAAATGCCATTAATTCAGTTTTGCAGCAAGTGCTTCTTCTTATATTTTGCAAGACACTGTTCCCCCGCCAGATGGGTTTTCCCCAAGCTCTCATGCTACTAATAAAACTGCAGCATTTTTTGTTAATTTATCACTGTATTGAAGCCTAATAAATGGACCATACGTAGCTAGGATAGAATAGTGGTACACCTCCCATACATCCTGTACATCATGCTAAGCAAAAGCTGTGTTGTGTTAACTGTCAGCTTGAGAAATAGCTGACATTTGTTATTCTAATTAATAGTTTACTTTGCTGAAATAAGCTTCTATGGGAAGCCATGGCTTTTATTAAACCTTCACTCCAGCATTATTTTCCCAGGCTGGGAGGCAAAAACTCATTTTCAGACAACTGCTTCACCCAACAAGGTCACCACCAACAGCTTGAATGCACACATCAAAGAGACATCTGCTTCTAAGACACCAAAACATGAAAATTTGCTTCATTTTAAAAAAAAGGCATACTTTCCAGCAGAGTATTTCATAATTTAATCATTAAGAACATGGCCTTACAAGTTTTTACTCTTGAGTAGTTCCCTATAAAATCAATTAAAAATTATCAATGGCACAGTTCTCACTGGGGATTTTATATCAGAAACAATGTGGATTCAGAAAGGTGAGTGATTCATGTGTGATAAGATAACTACTTACTTGTGTGTGTTTTTTTAATGTCTTCTGAAAGCCACTGGTAGGCTGTGTGTCTGTTTGTGTGTCTGTTGAAATACTTGTCTTCACATTGAAATCATTATGTAGGAAAATCACCTGGTTAAGAATAATGAAGGAAAATGGATACTTCCGCTTCTGAAAACTGATCAAAAGTGACAAAGAAGAGGAAGCTTTCAAACAGGTGGCATTTTTGCGATGATCAAGATCTTTGTTAGTCGATAGTGATATAGCTGAGATGGACCTTACTTTCTACAGAAAGGGAAGTATCTTTGCAAAATGTACAAGGGACTGCATGGCAGTGAGGGACTTGTTTTGATGGCTTGGATTTCTCTCGTTCTTAAATTGGGAGCACACCTGATTTTGAAATGGTTATTGGATGTTTTGTGAAAAGCTCCTTGATTTTTCATTAAAGCATGATGTTTGAAACCTGAACAAGAACACCACAACAGCCACAACTGGTCACAGCTCCCTTATTTTTAGGATAGCTCTACTCTTATGGCATGAGTCTGAAATCTCTAAGGTATCTTAGAGGCATCTTATGTATTCTTTTCCATCTGCCCTGACTTTCATAGGCTGTTCCTACACATACAGCAGAACAGAGTACATCACCTTCAGCTGCTTATAGAAAGGGCAGGTTAAAAATTTAATAGATAGACATGAGATACTATGAATAGACTAGACTGTTGATGAGGAATCACGTTTTTGGATCCTTCTCTCTGTAGATAAATAATAAATTCCATGCAACTAGAAAATGAGGCCACCATGCAGAGTGATGGCCTAGAATCTTTCTGTGATCCACTAGCTTTCTTCTAGAAGGAATTTTTATAAGGTGTTGATTTTTTTTAGTTATAACCATTACCCATACTCTGAAATACTACAATCTACTTTATTTTTATTAATAAAAAAATTATCTTGTCTTACTACCCTAAAAGTGAATTTATGTCAGCTAACAATCTATAATAATCCAACAAAAAACTAAAACTTTGTTCTTAAAAAGTTCAAATCCAAGAATACAATTACACATCAAATAAAAACCAGTTGACTTCCAATAGACTGAAAATACAATTAGAAGCATGTCATCATTAACTATTACCCAGAAGCAGGAAATAGCAGCTTCTTAACCTGGAAAAAGAATGCTATCAAAGAGAAGGTCCAATTCAACTTTCTGGGTAAAGAATTTCAAAGATTGCCATCACTAAGAAGACCCTTTCTCATTTTCCTCAGCCACTTCATATCTCCAGTGGTGACAGAACTCAATTTGATATGATCCAATCACTTGGTCTATTCAGTTCATGCCTAGCCACAAAAATGGCTGCCAAACTGGTTTGCTTTGATTTTTCCAAATGCTAAGCATGCTGCCAATTCAAGATGATCAGCAGTGATTTCACCACTACTGACATGAACACCAAATGGTAGGATCTTATTGAAATACAGCATTTATTGATGAGTGGTTTATAGAAATTGTGAGTGATCTGATTGCCCATTTAACCAATTGCCTGTTGAGCACTTACACAGCAAGGATAGGGGGGGCAGTAGAACTCAATTGGGCTATGTGAGAACACGCATGCCCCAAACCCCAGTTTTCTGTACCACATGGATAGGAAGGAATACAGTGATGCTACCTGATGAACATCCACGAACAGACTGTTGAATAATCAATCATCAGAAAATCTGACCTGGGTTCACAACCAGAGAACAGGACGCGAGAAAAACCAGCGGGTGTTTGAGCATCCCTACCTAGAATCTAATCATGCCTAACATTCCCAGGTGCTCATTAGTGGCAGGCAAACTCCCAGGGGTTTGCACCCTTGCCCATCGATCTGCCAGCAATCAGTAGAGATGGCAAGACTACCCACCACCCTAGGAACATGTGCACTGTGCGCACTCCCAGGGGGCACAACAATGTCACTCCTGGAAGTGAGGTCATAGTGCCAACCATGGGAGCACTCCCGTGCTTCATTTGGGGCTGATTTTAACCCCCAAATGGGCCCAATCAGCCCTGCATGGAAGCCCAGCGTGATGACATCACTTCCAAGTCATTTCTATATTCATAGAGCGGAACTACAAGTGACAAAAGGCACAGATTGGACACTTGTCAGCTTCCCTCAAGTTTTGATGAGAAATGTAGGCAGCTTGGCGGAATGTTGGACAAGTGACAGTTGAAAAGTCCATCGGACAGCAGTCAGAGAGCCAAGCTGCAAGACTAGGATGCCTACATTTCCCATCAAAACTTGAGGGAAGCTGACAAGTGTCCAATCTGTGCCTTTTGTCACTTGTGGTTCTGCTCATAGTTTAACTCATCTCTATATTTTCACCCGATCAAACAGTACTTCAAGAAAGCAAAGAAATTTCACAACAAACACATCTGTTATTTTCAAACATCTGTTGACTTCTGTATTTTATTAACAAATTTCTTTCCCTTCCCTTCCCTAAGAGGTGATATTGTAGTAATGGAAAATATTTTAATTATCACAACTTTAGGTTCAGCAGGAATGTGCTTTTTACACAAGTTTACACTGATATAGAAATAGTTGGCAGAGTGAGGAAAAAGTGAATTTTCATGGGTAATGATGGCTGTGATTAGGAGCCTCCTATCTTTGTGATAATCCAATATGTTACAAAGGACATAGGCCTATAACATTCTGTAGTTTGCATCCCAAAGTTATCACATGGTTTTAGATGTCTGCTAGTATCTAGATGTTTCCTACCAAGCAATCTGATAATTGGAGGAAAGGATTGATCATGCAATATGTGAGTCACATTACTGTGAGATTCACAACAAGTTATAAGCAAATTGTTGAAAATGTCATGGAGAAGATCTGGACTTTTGTATTTTCCCGGCTCCAGACCAGGCATTCATGGATGAGCTGTGGTGGTGACAGGTCTGATTTTCTTTATGTAGGAGTCAGCTTATATTGATCTGCCTCAGGCTTGAACCTGCTACTGCTAAATCTTGTACTTGTTGAGCCCGAGGCCCTAACCTGCTCCGCTTCCTTCATCCTTTATTTGCTAATGGTGTGGTACCACTTCTCCATCTTCGGTGACAGTGCTGTCAGGTAACCTGCTATCATCACCACTATATATAAAAATTTGTGGTATGTTTCTTTCATATCTTTCTTAGTCCTGCACTGGTATACTAGGTGAGGGTTTTCTTTCTTCCCCACAAGCTCTACATTCCAACATGTTTTTGTACTGGTTTCTCAGGAAGCAAAATATGCTCTTTTTTCCCTAATAGAAGAAAAAACATAAAGTCCAACCTTTTTTAAAAAAGAGGGAGGAAGCAATAACAATTCTCTTGACATTGATCAACATCAGGAATGGAAGGTCCCAACTAAAATGGTTGTAAATCCCAATGAGATTTCAAAAATTTAAAGGTTAAATTTTCAGGTTACCAGTGGGTAGACAAAATGGACAATATATTTCTTTTTGCACAAAAAGTCTTGTAAAAGATTTATTTTTACTGCTGCAATACAATTCATATTTTGCAAAATGTCCTCATAACAGGATTTCAGAGTTTCTGTTGAGCTTAAACTACCCTGACTGTTCTCTTTCTATGTGGCCATCTTTGTTAGCTCAATGGAGAGCTAACAAACCCTTAATATAGTTAAAATAATAAAAGCTGATTTTTTTTCTACAATTCCCCTCTCAACAGGGTTGAGCCCTTGTGCATCCTTCAACCTGAAACCTTAACATAAAAAGGACAATCCTGCCTCACTTTGTGACATTTTATCTCAGAAAATGCTGTATTTCAATGGCAATGAGGTAAAACATTCCTTGCAGTAAAACTGATTATTTATAAGGTCATTTATATTTGTATTGTTTATATTTGTATCATGTCCTACCCCTGACTGACCTAGATAATCCAGCCTGATCTCGTCAGATCTCAGAAGCTATGTAGGGTCGGCCTTGGCCATCCTCCTTCTTACTTCCCATGAAGGAAAAACCAACATGTAGGCCTCCCTTTCTCTGTGCTTTTATGCACAGTGCAAACACAGGCTGGTAGCCAGGAATCTCAGCCTGGGCTTTAGCAGCAGATTACAGAGGAGGATTCCCCCAAATGGCCCCTCATCGTGGAAACAGAACTAGAAGGCACAGAGAAACATGGCATAACAACAGGACTCAAAAGTAAAATTTATTGGCTTTGTCACTAATGCAGGTTTTTTTTTTAATTTCACTGTGCTGTGCTGGACTAGTTGACTATGGAGTGCTGTCTTGCTTGTGCACCATACTAGCACCTCTTGTTTCCTGCCATTGTGTGCACCCGCCACCACCAACCTTCGCCTTCTTTGGGGCCCGTTCGTTTACATGTGCTTGAGGAGAAACCCATTGGATCAATGGGTCTTGGGACGATGTGAAAAGAAAAGTGTGTGCTTGCATGTGCATCTGCCCAACACTCACCTTAGTATGCAACTTCCCCATCCCTCAGGTTCCATGAATCCCATTGTAGCATGCTCTTAAACTTGGCAAATCAATGGTTTAGAGGGAGGACTGTGTTTTCTGTGAGATTTTGATGTGTAAAAACAGCTGCCCCAGAGCTTCACCAGCTTGAAAAGTAGAGTGCATTTATGCATATGTGGCCAACACACAGGCCAACACATGGAGGCCAACACACTCATAAGGAGCCAAAACTCATTAAACAAAAAAAAAATCAAACAGATCAGTTCCAAGCCATCACTGCCCCAGCCAGAACAAATTGGTAATGAGATGGAATTGTTCTATAACCCCCCAAAAAGAAACAGAAACTTTCCAGATGCTTATCCCTATCGAATAGCTATTGCAAAATCCCCATATAAGCAATTGTAGCATTTCTTCTGCCACAGAACAAAAGTGGGTTAGAAGAGAAATTCCAAAGGGTATAGTTATGTTAGTTTGTTACAGCCAAGCAGGAGTCATGTGGCTAAAACATGTATTATAACATAATAACAGTGCCATCCTAAGCAGAGTTATACCCATCTAAATCTATTGAAGTCAACAGGCTTAGAACAGTGTAATTTTGCATAGAATGATGCTGTAAATCTGCTAGTCAAAGGTACAACAAGGCTGCTTTTTTATTTAGAAGATATACTTGATGCAAGTGAATACACAATGCACATAGGCCATCTTAGGTGAATAGTTTAAGTGGGTCTGGATTGAACATAGAGACAGAGATCTCTCAGTGTCACAGTGTGGAAAAGAAGTTGGCAGGTAATTTATATCTACTCAGGAAGGTAGGGATGGGCTGAGTCATCCTGTAAGAGTTTCCCAGGGTGTGGAATGCTAATGGAGGGAGGCTTCACTGTATCCTGAGGAGGTTCTTTTTCATATGGATTGGTGCTTGATATGCTAATCTTCTTTGCAGGGCTATTGTCGGGTATAGAGTATTTTGTTAGCCTGGTGTTTTTCAGGACTGGAAACCATGCTCTATTCATTCTTAAGGTCTCTTCTTTCCTATTAAAATTGGGCTTATGGTTATGAATTTCAATGGTTTCCCTGTGCAATCTGACAAAGTAGTTGGAAGTGTTGTCCAGTATTTTAGTGTCCTGGAATAGGATAGTGTCCTGTTTGAGTTAGGCTATGTTCAGCCACTGCTGATTTTTCCGGATGGCCAAGTCTGCAGTGTCTTTCATGTTCTTTTATTCTTGTCTGGATGCTACGCTGTGTGGTCCCGGTGTAAACTTGTCCACAGCTGCAGGGTATGCGGTATACTCCTGCAGAGGTGAGGGGGTCTCTACTGTCTTTTGCTGATCGTAGCATCTGTTGTATTTTTCTGGTGGGTCAGGAACTACAATGCCAAGACCACAGCTATACAGCCTGGAAAATCCACAAAAACCATTGTTCTCCGGCCGTGAAAGCCTTCGACAATACATAACCAAGAAAGTCATTCAAGATACCTTTGCACATAGAAACAGGATTAGCCCAACCCCATAGACATGCCACAAAAGGAATTCAGAGGCCTAAAAAAGAACAACAATAGAGTTACACGGTTGTATTCCCATGTGTAGATTAGAAGAACCATCTAATTTGTATCAATATAAACAATGTACTAAGGCCTAGGTGCAGGGAGTATTTGAGAATGGTAGGAATGTCTAACTTTATATAAGGTGGCAATATTATAAACATACTGGTGGAGGGCCAAAAGATATCCAGGTGTATGAGAAACTTGCAATCACTAATTCTACATAGACTTTTTTAACACAAAAAGTAGCAAGAATGAACTAGCTATTGTTATATGTTTCAAGAAGGTATTTCAAATATGGATAACTTTGTTTGGCATACGAAGACACAAGAAAATAAGTTAGCCAAGAATTTGAGTCTTTGAAGCAGCTATTGTTAAGAAACCCTACAAATATGGTAGGCTAACTTGATCAAGAGTTTCTTCTTAGAAGATGCTCCTTACCTGTGACCTTTGTATCTTTGGGTAAGATACTTTTTTGGACTTATGTAATTGCTCTCCTGTAATGATGATCTATATAGGTATAATGGATGGTATGATTTTCTGTTGCTTGAGTTGATATTAAGTTTGCTAAATAATCATATTTAAATAATCATAGAAAGGCTAAATAATCATATAAAGGCTTAAAATGGAAGCAGAGACTCCATAATTGTATTACTTGTGTACAATACCCAGTAACAAACCTAAGAAGTTATCTGTGTGTACTTCTAGCCAGGAGGTAAATGATTTGATATAGAAAAACTAACTAGATGCTCAGGGCTTCTTAAGTGCACAACTATATCTGAATCAGGCTGACCAGAGTCATCCAGAACCGTATATCTGAGTTGTTACTTTGAGAATTCACTTTCAGACTTTTGTAGGAATCTTTGAAATTAAAGCAAAGGCCACAGAGGATTTTAAAGGGTACGTGAAGGACTTCTATATGCTCATGGTAGCTTTCCCCTCTCTCCTTCCTGCTACAGCTCAAATGGCCCAGAGACTGGCATGAGACCATGCAATTCTATCCCACCCCCAACCCCAGTTTACGTGTGGGAGGACTATCTAGTAGAGATGGGCATGAACCGCATTACAAACTTCAAAAACCCACAAAATTGGCAATCGCGCGATCGCATGATCACAATCCAGCAGTTCGTGATCGTCCACAGCCAACGAACCAGCGTTCGGGAGACACCTGGTTCTGTGCGTTCGGCCACGGTTTGGGAAGCCAGACAGTCAGGCGCCAGCAATCAATTCCCCTGGCAACAGAGCCGGGGGAATGCCTGAACTCTGTCTGAGCTTCTTCTGTCGCCATGGAAACCCGAATGGAAGGCCAGCTTACCTTGATCGGCAGGTCTTCCTTCCAACCATGGAGCTGCAAAGCAGTTACAAGTTGGGAGAAGACACCCAGGGGAGGGAGAGGGAAGGGGGTGCTCTGTAGCCATGGGCACTCCAATCTCATCCCTGCAAACCCTGATAGGCAGCTCTGACAGCCAAACACAGACCTCCTGCGTTGCTCAATGGGACTTGTGCTTATAAATAGCCGTGGGCTCCCAGGCTGGGTTTCACTTTCAGCGGGCAGTGGAGTGGGACAGAGCTCTTGCTTGCCACTTGCTAGCCTTTGTGGGGACAGAGACTGAGAGTATAATTGAGCTTGGATTTTTGTGGGAGTTTCCTGGGGGCCTTGGATTGGAGAGGGTATAACTCCAAGATCCCTTTTGCAATCTTGTCCAAACTTGGGTGATGGCTGTAGGAGAGCCTGCAAAAGACTCCCCGGGAATATGGGCTCTCTAAGTGCCATGGGGGCCATTCCACACCCCGCAAACCATGAACCACGAACCAGTTCAGCAACGGAAAATGTTCGTTGCGGTTCGCAACTTCGGGATCATCGTCAGCACCGAACCGCAAACTGCTGGTTCGTTAAATTTTTGGGGTTCGTGCCCATGTCTACTATCTAGTCATTCACTGTTCTTATCCCACTGTAACATGGAAGTTCTAAAAATGGTCTTTGCCCTGCACACTCATGCACACATCATTTTTAAAAAACGTGTTTTAATATTATTTTTCGTCAGCTTCTAACAATATCATGAGCCTTTATTTTCTTACTTGTCTTACTCGTCTGCTATGACGAATATCTCTCAACAAGTCTCCGGGCTCCTTTGGAAGTATTTGTGGAAACTCCTCAATTACATCCTGGGGATTTTGTGACATTCGATTTTAGGTTCTCATGCTATTATCGAGGCAATAAAATGAGTACTGAGAAAAAATAAACGTGTAACTTTCTAGTAATTAGCAGTTGTGATACTTGTTCATCATACCCTGTAATTGCATTTTTGCTTATTTTCCATTTACAATAAAATCAAGTTCAATTCTAATTTTTGTAAAGTATGATCCTCAATGAAAGCACAACAGTCGTCCCTTAAACCTACCTAAAATTTAACAAAGTGGTGATTAACATTGGATTAAAAAGTATAATATGTCTGCTAAACAGCATTATTTTTCTTTAATTTTGCTTCATATATACTCCACCTTTCTCCCTAATGGGTCCCAAATCATCAATGCTTACATCATTCTCCTCTCCATCATTTTTCCTTCACAACAACCCTGTGAGGTAGCTTATTCAGGTAGCTGTACAGCTCCTGAATAGCTAATTTTTTATATTAATAGGTGCAAATGCTAATTTTCTTGTTTACAGTTCCATCATCAGTAAAACAGGGTTAACATACCTGTAACTTATGTTCATCGAGTTCTTCTGTGCTGACACACATGGGGACTGCACAGGCGCAGGCCAGCTGCAGGAGAATTTTCTAGAGCTTCCATGGCTCCGAAGGGGCCGTTTGTCGCGCACCTCAGCGACCGTCTTCCCGCCCAAAACGGTCACGTGCTCCTTCAGCGACCAACGGCCCCTTCCCTCAGTTCTCCTTTGCCGCCGCTTGACCAACACACTTAGCCGTAACACCTTAAAACACATCAGATTCAGTTACAGCCACCACATCTTGTGCATTGGAATTCACAGCGGGGTAGGAGGGAGGGTTGTGTGTCAGCACAGAAGAACTCGATGAACATAAGTTACAGGTATGTTAACCCTGTTTTCATCTTCGTTCTTCTGTGCCTCCACACATGGGAGTGTACCAAGCTTCACACAATAAGGAAGGTGGGGTGAAGTCCAACACAATTTTATTGAACAAACAAGAACAACAACAAATAGATATGCATATATACATCTATGTAAACTGTGCAGTGATACATCAGTACCCAATATTTACACATATATACACCCAAATATACATATATATACACTCATTCACTCAAGGGTACCTAGCAGGTACGCCAAGAAAATCTTCCCAAGACTCCCTCAGGAAAAAAGGGAGTGTAGGACAGCCCTGGCCACAGATACATCCTGCTCCGCATTGACATCAATGGCATAATGCCTGACAAAGGTGTCTGCAGAGGACCACGTGGCTGCTTTACAAATGTTAACCAGGGGCACCCCCCTGAGGAGTGCCGAAGAGGATGCTTGGGACCGCGTGGAGTGGGCCCTAACATGAAGCGGGCAAGCTATCCCAGCTAGGGAATAGGCCCTGCTAATGGCCGCCACAATCCACCTAGACAGGGTCTGCGAGGAAGCCCTGTTACCCTTGTCCTTGGCCCCAAAACATACAAACAGGTGAGGACTGGAACGGAATCCCTTCGTCCTATCCAGGTAATAGGCTAGGGCCCTCTTCAAGTCTAGGGAATGGAGGGCCTTTTCCCCCTTAGAGGAAGGTTGAGGAAAAAATGCAGGCAGTGAAATATCCTGCGAGAGGTGGAAGGCGGACACCACCTTGGGCAGAAACCCGAGGCAGGGACGCAGGACCACCTTGTTGGGATGAAACACAAGAAAGGGAGGGTCAGACCGCAGTGCAGACAGCTCACTGACCCTTCTGGCTGATGTTGCAGCCACCAAGAATGCCACCTTGTAGGATAGCATATCCAAGGGGCAGGTAGCCATAGGTTCAAAAGGAGGCAACATGAGACGTGAGAGTACCAAGGACAGTGACCACTGAGGCACTGGTGCCGACACAGGTGGGTAAAGATTGTACATGCCCTTAAGGAACTGGCGGGATTGTGGGTGAGAAAACAGTGTAGCACCCTCAACTCGGGTGTGAGCAGCTGATATCGCTGCCAGGTGGACCTTGAGGGAGGAAACCTTCAAGCCCATGCCACGCAAGTGGCACAAATACTCGAATACAACCCCCAAGGGACTGCTGTCAGGCACCACTCCTTTAGCAAGTGCCCAAAGCTCAAACCTGCGCCACTTGGCCGCATAAGCGCGCCTAGTGGATGGCCGACGAGCATTCAGGAGGACCCGCTGTACCTCGTCAGTAAAGCCTACAGGGGAGGAACGATCCGCCAAGCCGTCAGGTGCAGCTTCCTGGGATCGTGGTGGACTAGGCTCCCGTTCAGGAGAAGGTCTTGCCGAGGGGGCAGACTGACATATGTCCGTTGGGACATCCGCAGGAGCTTCAGGAACCAAACCTGCCGTGGCCAAAAGGGGGCCACCAGGATGCAGTCCGTCCCGTCGTCCTCTATCTTGCACAGGACCCTGGGAATCAAGGGGAATGGAGGAAACATGTAGTGCAAGCCCTGCGTCCACGTAAACTGGAAGGCATCCCCAATAGAGAGGGGGTCGCTCCCTGCCCTGGAACAGAACGTGTGGGCCTTGGTGGTCGCCGCAGTGGCGAACACATCTATCACTGGATGACCCCACATCTGGAAGATCGGCCCAACGCACTCTACGTTCAGTTCCCACTCGTGGTCCAGCAAAGGGACCCTGCTGAGGGCATCTGCTCGGGCATTGTCTGACCCAGCCACATGTATAGCACGGAGCGACACGCCGTTCCTGATAGCCCACTGCCAAGTGAGCGTGGCTTCCCGGCACAGGGCCATGGACACTGTGCCCCCCTGCTGATTCACGTAGTACATGGCAGTCGTGTTGTCCGTCTGCACCAACACCTGACGATTCCTCAGCAGTGCTGTAAGGGACACAAGTGCGAAACGAATGGCTCTTAGTTCCAGCACATTAATATGGAGGGTCTTTTCCCTCTCAGACCAGACATCTTGCACAGACACATCACCACAGTAAGCCCCCCATCCCAACAGAGAGGCATCAGTGGTAACCGTGACGTCATGGTGCTGATACCCAAAGGGGGTCCCTTTAAACAAGTTGTCATCAGACAACCACCAGTCCAAGGAGGAGAGGATGACCCTCGGGATAGAAAACTTGAGGGACGAAGGGTGCAGCAGAGCATCGTACCTCCGCACAAACCAGTTCTGGAGCGGGCGCATACGCAGTCTAGCAAAGGGCACCACAGAGGTGGCCGCTGCCATATGCCCTAGTAAGCACTGGATAGTGCGCACAGACTGGAATCGGTTCCTTTTAAACATGGACACTAGGCCCCTTAGGGACCGAGCCCTCTCCAAAGGGAGCAGAGCCTTACCCTCCACAGAGTCTAACAGTGCACCAATGTAGGACACCTTGCAGTTGGGCACCAGTTTGGATTTCTCAAAGTTCACCAGGAGCCCCAGGCGTTGGCAAGTGCTAAGTACCAAGCCAATGTCCTGCACCAGCCTAGACTCCGATTCAGCCACGATGAGCCAGTCATCGAGGTACGGAAAGATGGTACAGCCTTCCTCCCGCAGGAAGGAAACCACAGGGGCCACACATTTCGTGAACACTCGTGGGGCAGTGGACAGGCCAAAGGGGAGCACCTTGTACCGGAAAACCCTTCGCCGGTAAACGAAGCTCAGGTATTTCCTGTGCTCCTCCCGTATCCCCACGTGAAAATATGCGTCCTTTAAGTCAAGGACCGCAAACCAATCCCCGTGTTTGAGCAAGGCGATCACAGCCGCCAACGTAACCATTTTGAATTTGGTCACCTTGAGGAAGGCATTAAGGCCCCTCAGATCTAAAATGGGACGTAAGCCCCCATCCTTCTTAGGGACCAGGAAGAACATAGAGAAGAAACCCTTTACAGAGTCCTCATAGGGCAATTCTTCCACAGCACCCTTGGCCAAGAGCGACACGATCTCCGCATCCAGCTCGGCCATAGTGTTATTGACAGCTGTCAGGGGTGAACTGCATCTAGGCAGCTCAACGAACTCCAGCCCGTATCCCAGTTCAACAATAGTTAAGACCCATGAGTCAGATGTTATTGATTCCCACTCAGAGAGGAGTGGACTCAGTCTGTCCGAAAAGTTCGGGGATACGGCTGGCGCGACCCATCAGTACTGCCTCCCGGCGCCCTGCTGATCTCTCTGCTGGGCCGGTTGCTGTGACGGACGAGGCTTGAAGGGCCTACGCCTCCTCTGCTGTTGTGTGGGAGGGTAGGACCGTTGCTGGTAGGCAGGATACTGGTGGAAACCCGGCCGCTGCTGCTGGTACCTGCCCTGGAAGTGGTAAGGGCCGGACCGGGGAGCGTACCGTGGCCTGGAGGTGGGTTTGTCCGAGGGAGCCAGACCCAAGGACCGTGCCGTCTGTCTGTCCTCCTTTTTCTTTTTCAGGGTCTCGTCGGTGGACTTGGAGAACAGCGAGTCCCCTTCAAAGGGCATGCTCTCCACCCTGGAACGCACCTCCTGAAACAGGGCGGTCGACCGCAACCAGGAATGGCGCCTGAGGACCACCGCCGAAGCCATCCCTCTAGCAGCAGTGTCAGCAGCGTGGCTCCCAGCATTCATTTGCTGTTTAGACAGCCGGACAGCCTCTGTTTGCAGCAGGGACACCACAGCCTTCTGCTCAGGTGGGAGGTCCCGGGTATAGGACGCCAACTTCTCCCAGAGGTACAGCTGGTACCCTGCCATGATGGTCTGGTAGTTGGCAATCCTCAGACCCAGCGAAGCGACGATGTACTGGCGCCTGCCCATGGCATCAAGCTTTCTGCCCTCTTTATCGGCAGGCACCGAGGAGTGACCCGATCGTCGGGGGTTGAATTCTTCCGTGACCAAGGAGGAAGGTGGAGGGTGCTTCACCAACGCCGGCCAGGTGCCCTGCTTGATCTTATAAAGCTGCTCGATCCTCTTAGATGTTGGAGGCTGGTCACAGGGCACCTTCCACACCTTCTCCACGATCTCCTCAATACCCTCGAGCATGGGGAAGCCAATGGATGCCGGGTTGTCACCGTATATCCGCTTGAGCAGCTTGTCTTTGGTCTGTGGGGTCGCCGAGGAGATGTCCATCTCGAGGGCCTGGGCCATCCTCGCCATCTGGTCGGCGTAGATGCGGAGGTCCTCGTACGGGGAGCCCGTAGATGGCACCAGATCATCAGCCGGCGACGGTTCAGACCAGGATTCCGACTGGTACTCGGCCAGGCTCTTCACTTCTCCTTCCCCGGAACCGTGCTGGGAGTCCTCACCCTGGATTGGAGGGGGAAACCACGATCGTCTCGACGTCGATGGACCCGGTTCCGACTCGGTGAAACCAGCAGGTGCCCCTTCCCACTGGCAATGGTATGGTGAGGGAAGGTAGGAGGCTTGACGATGCCGGGACGCAGTGGATCGGGCGGATCGAATGCTGTCCCCGGACCGACGTCGCTCACGACCGACAGCAGGCGGAGATGGACAGGCAGGAGATGGGCTGCTCCGACGAGGAGACGGGCTCGGTTCCAACCTCGGCGACCGAAGGGTAGGCGATGGTCGACTCCGACGGCGCGGGCTCGGCTCCGGCCCAGAAGAGAACTCCGCATGCACAGTCTCAAAGGCCATCGGATCCGGCACCAGCACGGAGAGTTCCTCTGGTTCGGGGGAACCCAGATGAGGGGAAGGCGTGTGAGGAAGCACGATGACTTCTTCCTGGGGAGCGGGATGCGGCGACCGATGATGTTTGGTCTTCTTCTTTTTTGCCGGTTCCGAAGAAGACCTCGGAACCGACGCGCTCCTCGCCTTCGAAGGGGACCTCGGTTTCGACCTCTTAGATTTTATAGGGATCGAACCGGTCGTCGGTTCCGACCGGGGACTCGGCACCAGGATCCTCGGTTCCGATGTCGGTCTCGGATCCGACCTGGTGGATGACGCGCTGCGGGGCGGCCGCGCCGGACCCTGCGCTGGGGAGGCCGCTCTCGACGCCGAGGCACTCGGGGGACGCGGTTTCGACCCCGACCTCGCGAAGGCCACAGAGCCAGCTCTTGAGCGCCTTTCAGCAGAGGGGCTAGGGCCGGCCTTAGGTAACGGGGTCCCCTCGGACATGACCGACTGCCACAGTGACAAATTCAGTCGGGCCCTCCGATCCTGCCGGGCCTTGTTGGTGAAGCCCTGGCAGATCTTGCAGGCCGACACGTTGTGGGTCTCCCCCAAACAAAAGAGGCACAGCTCATGGCCGTCGGTTTTGGCCATCTTGGTGTGGCATTGGAGACAATGCTTGAAGAGAGCCGTTGAGGCCATCTTCAGGGGCACGCGAAAGAAGGGTCAAAAACAGTCCGAGTCAAATTACCGAGTATTTCGTCAAAGTCCAGAGGGAGATCCGATAGAATAGTCGAGGTCCGAAGTCCGAAGTCCAAAAGCCAATATTAATCAGTCAGAAAAGCACGAAGCACAAGCACAGAGCGCGAAGCTCAAACGTTCTCTCCAAGCGGCGGCAAGAAGAGAACTGAGGGAAGGGGCCATTGGTCGCTGAAGGAGCACGTGACCGTTTTGGGCAGGAAGACGGTCGCTGAGGCGCGCGACAAACGGCCCCTTCGGAGCCATGGAAGCTCTAGAAAATTCTCCAGCAGCTGGCCTGCACCTGCGGAGTCCCCATGTGTGGAGGCACAGAAGAACGAAGATGAATATAACTTCCCTTCATTTACACATTCCTTACAAGCCAACTGGGTTTGCTTTCTTTCCAGTTTACCTCTTCCCCTCCCCACCCCTTCTTTCTGAAGAAAAACAATTCTGAGATCTTTTATGACTGAAAACTATTAGTGCAAAACCTAACAGAGATATTAAATATGGGAAAGTTAAAATGTGCTAACAAAGTGAAATCCCAAAAACTAAGGTGTGTGTGATGCATATAAAATTACTTTACACATGTCCTTCAAAAAAGTTTAATACATAGTCAGGTCACATTATTGCACATCAAATTCTCAGGGCCTCTAGCTGCCAGTAGCAATTATCTGTAAAAGAACATGTTTTCCCTAGTGACTAGCTATCAGGGATTTTTGAGTATACCTAAGCATAGCCTTGAGCAAAACTCCTATAGGGAATGCAGTATTTGGAATACAGTATTTCATTTGGCTGAAATATCAAGGTTTTTGTGCAATATGTCTAGATAAGTTTGTACATCTGTTTCAACATATTGATGTGTTTATCTGTTGAGTTTAATTACATGATGTAGCTGTATATAAATGTAAATAGTTCTCAGCAGCCTCAACCCGAATTTTGAAAAACTCATTTTCTGACTTATTTTCTATCATTTTATATATATATATATAATTATACGCGCACGTATATATCCCATATATGTGGTGTAATTGGAATAAATGGTTGTGGCTAATGTTTAGGATGTTACAATAGGAAGAAGTTACATAGCAATAATTCCCCAAACAATGGTTACATTGTATAGCATTTTGAAACAAACGCTTAGTTCATCTCTGTGCAGAAATCACTTTCTAGTACAGCCGTCATGCTGTCTACTGAGTCCCTGGCAAGGACTCTACCATTAACACAATATCCCTCACTTGTAAGTCAAATTTCTCCATTAACCATAGTTGCCCAAATACTTCCATGGTATGATTCAACCCTTCATTGTGGCACAATTCATCAGAAATTGAATGTGAAGGTTCAGTTTTCTCATCAGAGACACAAAAGCAGTACCTTACATGGGTTACACTCACGTGTGGCTGCAATGAGAAAATGGAAAATTCATAGGGAAGAATTTTAGGTTAACAGAGCTGTCACTAATAAGAACTCAATTTGAGCCAATCTAGGCTATGCCCAATTGAAATATGTCCTTTGCCAACATTAGCAAGTTGCAACTGAATCTCAGGAAGAAAGGCAAATTATAAATTAAGAAAATAAATTTTAAAAGATCAGGCCTATTTTTGGCATTAAAGTTGTTTTTTCAGCCAAAAGAAAAGTCATCTTGGTTGGATTCAAAACTTGTCTTTTTGGTTCTTTTCCTAAACATGACAAGAGCTGTGAAAATGCAGGCTTCCCATGGATCACTGTACACAGTCCTGAGAACAGCCAGAAGACTCCTTTCCCTTTAAGTAGCAGACCATAAAGTACCAGACCTAGCTTACAAACATTTCCCTCTGAAACAAATTCCAAATAAGTATTTTATTGCAGCAAAAACTAAAAGGAATCTTTCTTCTGACAGCCACATCAGATGCTAGAATTATAAATTCACCAGTCAAGAATGAGCATAGGCTGGTTTTTTATACCTTTTCTAGACTTAAATTGGAGATCCGTACCTTTGAAGCCCTGGTACGAGGCTAGCTCAAAGGACTACCTGCTCCTACATAAGCCTATTTAGGAATATATTCACTATCTATTCATTATCTGAAGCCCCATCCCTTTAATCCCCACTCCCCACCTTCAGAACTGAGATGGGTAGTAACCAAGAATAGCACCACCATGTGCCTGGTTAGAGTGTTGGACCGGAATGGTGTCAGACTAGGATCAGAGAGGGCCAGGTTCAAATCCCCTCTGTGCCATGGAAGCTTGCTGTGGGACCTTGGGCCCATTACACGCTCTCAGTGTAACATATCTCACAGAGTGGCCGTGTGGATAAAATAGAGAGAGGCAGAATGTTGTAAAATACTTTGTGTTCCCATTGGGGAGAAAAGTGGGGCATAAATGAAGTAAAATAAAATAAAATAAAATAAAATAAATAAGAACTTCTCTAGGTCAAAGCAGATGTGACAAAGTCTGGATCCCAGATTGGAAATGAAAATTGTGTGCATGCAGTCTCACTTTGAATTGGTCCCATGCAGGGAAGGGAGAGGGAATTTAGCCCCTTTGACTCCTGCTTTGTATGTCAATGGAAACTGGACTCCATGTTGTAGTTAGCATTTTAGAGGACGGGGGAGATGATTTTTTAAAAACCTATTTTTTTCTTTAAAAAAACTAATGCATGCGCAGGGAGGCCAGTTTCTACCAGTAAAACTAAGTGGAGGTTGAAGGGTTAAGTTCCCTTTCCTTTTTACATGCAGCTCTGATCATAACTGTTGCTGCCTGGCAATACAATTTGCTCTTTAGAGACTGATGGAGATTGGTGATCTTACTTTCATTTGATCATGCCCTCTGATGTGGCACCTCATCTATGGACTTCTTTCCTGGTGGACTCTTTTCAACTGGCATGACCTCCAAACTTCTGTATTTCTCCAGGTTTCTAGGAGTGGTTAATGTTACATGGTCTGATATTTTTGTTGGATTTTAGCTGTGTTTCATGTAGATGTGCACACTTTTTAATCTTGCTGCTGAGATTCTACTACCTCTTTAGATGAGATACTTTATTGATGCTAATTATTTTTAGAACGTTTAGGGGTAATGGTTTACCTTTTTAAAATTTATTTATTTAAAATAATTATATGCCACCTTTCCACCCAAAATATATTAATAAATACAATAAAAACATATTGACATATAATAAAACACACACCGGCAACCAAGGTGGAAGACCGATAAGTGTTTACTGGGGTATGCCAAACGAAACAAAAAAAAAATCTTCACCTGCTAGTGGAAGATGGTAAGTGACAGAGGGAGTCAGGCGCAGTTCCCTGGGGAAAGATTTCCAAGTTTCAGCACCACAACCAAAGCCCTTTCTCAGGTTGCTACCCACCTGGCCTTAGATGGTGGGGTCGCCCAAAGCAAGGCCTCTGAAGATGACTGGAGTTGGCAGGTATGTTCCTGTGGGAGACGGTGGTCCTTATGGTTTGCTGTCTCCAAGGTAGATATGGCTTTAAAGGACAATACCATCTCCCCAGGCGCATTTCCCTGGGGAGAGAATTCCAAAGTTTCAGCACCACAACCAAAGCCCTTTCTCAGGTTGCTACCCACGTGGCCTTAGATGGTGGGGTCACTCAAAGCAAGGCCTCTGAAGATGACTGGAGTTGGCAGGTATGTTCCTGTGGGAGAAGGTGGTCCTTAAGGTTTGCTGTCTCCAAGGTAGATATGGCTTTAAAGGACAATACCATCATATTGAATTAGGCCTAGAAGCAAACTGGAAGCCAGTACAGATAGAACAAGACTGGAATTATATGGTCCTTACAACCCACTCCACTCAGTACTCTGGCTGATCATTCTCTACCAACTGCAGCTCCTGGGCAGTCTTCAAGGACAACCCAACAGAGAGTGCATTATAGTAATCTAATCTGGGTGTAACCAGGGCATGCACTAGAGTGGCCCAGGAAGGGCCAGAGCTGGCTCAGCAGTTGGATCTGATGAATGGCGTCCCTGGCCAGTGCTGCCACCGGTTTATCCAAAAGGAGGCCCAGATCCAGCAGCACCACCAAGCTATGAACCTGCTCCTTTAAGGGGGATTGTGATCCCATCCAGAAAAAGGGGCTCCCCACCACCAGTAGCACCTCCATTTTGTTGAGATTAAGTTTCAGCTTGTTAGCCCTCATCCATCCCAAAACTGCCTCTAGTTACCTGTTTGTGGTTTCCACAGCCTTCATGGGATCTGCTGAAAGTGCTAGATTGATCTAAGTGTCCTTATATTGGTGGCAGCTCAGCCCAAATCTCTGGATGACCTCTCCCAGCAGCAGTTTTACATAGATGTTGAAAAGCATGTGAGGGTGGAATCTTGCAGGACTCCATAAGCAAGAGACCAAGGGAGCAGCAGTCCCCCAGCACCACTCTCTGAAACACCACACTCAAGGAAGGACTGTAACCACTTAAAACTGCCTCCCAGTCCCAACCTCAAAAGGTAGTCCAGAGAGATGCCATGGTTGAGGGAATTAAAAGTCTCTGAGAGGTACAGGAGAATTAACAAAGTTGCACTTCCCCTGTCCATGTTCTGGTAGATGTCAACCACCAGGACAAGCAAGACTACTTCAGTCCCATGACCAGGTCTGAAACTGGATTGGAATGGATCCAAACCATCTGCTTCATTCAGTGATTCTTGAAGTTGTCCAGCCAACCACTTGTGTCCAGCCACCTTGCTCAGGAATGGTACATTTGAGACTGAACGGTAGTTATTCAACTCCACTAGTCCAGACCAGAGTAGGTTTATTTAGGCGTAGATATACCATGGCTTGCTTCAAGGCAGGGACAACTACCGCCTCTCTCAGGGAGGCATTTACTTTCTCCCAGACCCAGTGATGCTATGGTTTGTTTGGTTTCAGTTTAGTATGTGCGCTAACTGTTTTGGTGTGCTGGAAACCACCTTGAGAATTTAAGAGCTTGAGAGAGAGAGTGGGGCATCTCAACGTATAAAAGACATACATAAAACATTACTGTTTAATATGTTAATGATTCTGTCTGAAATCATTGTGGAATAGCATGCCTTCTTGTATGACCTTACTGCCATATTTTACACTCTTAGTTGGGCAACAGTAATTAGCTTTGCTTATACCTCAAATTTGGAATCTACCTGAATAACAAAGAGGAGAATCAGAGAGGTGCAATTGTTAAGAGTGTTGCAATAGGATTCAAATCCCCATTCTGCTATGAAACTTGCTGGGTGACTTTGGGCTAGTCATTCTCTCTTAGCCTAACCTAACCTATCTCAGAGAGTTGTTGTAAGGATAAAATAGAGGTACAAAGAAGAATTTGTGCTGATCTAAGCTCCTCAAAGGAAGGACAGGGTAAACGTGTGCTAAATAGCTTTAAGGATTAATTAAAACACTTTTTGTCCTAATTCTTGGGGTATGGACTTTAATGTCACCCCCAAATCTGAGTCCAAAGGGTAGAGAGCGGGGGAGAAGTCTGCACTCTGCAGAACCAGCCCACTCCCTGGGCACAATGGAATAACATTGCTGAACTAGATTTCTCTATCTGTAATACCAGAAACAAATACATTATTTGGCCTAATGCATTAATGCATGTTAACACTGCGTAAAACATTAGGGATTTTTATACTGCAATGCAATTTTTTTTTACAACTGCAAAAGATAACAGTGTTACACCTTTGACAAATGCATCCTTTTGTAGATCTCTGCAGTGCTGGTAAAACAAGTCCCCCAAAGCAGCTTTAGAGTGTCCATGAAATTAAAGGAAGGTGAAAGATAAATAAATGTTCATTTTTACTCATGATAAAATTTGCACCATCCCAAACGCTTTTTCTGCCCTCCTTCCTAGATTTCTGCAAATAGATGCCATTTATCTGATTGAATTCCTGTCTCATCTTTCTACATATTACAGCTAATTAGTACCCCCCGTTGAGAAACAGTCCACTGATAGAAAAAGCAGTTAGATAAGATCTACATTAACAAATGTAGTTCATTTAATATCATTTGTGGTGCTGCATTATTAATAATACATAATTACCCTGGGCAGGCTAGTAGGGGGAGAAGAAAACTATTCTTTAATTTCGTGGCCTTTTGCAAAGGAGAGGTGTATTTGACAGAATAAAAGAGTACCGCATTACAGGTAGCCATCCATCAAAAAGCTCTGCATGTCAAACTATTTTATTAACTTTTTTCACAGAAGGAAGGCCTGTGCTTTTTCTTTTAAAAGTTTGTGTTCCTCTTATCACCATCCATTCACACTTGGATTAAGTGCTCTTCAAAAAAACCAAAGCAACACATTTCTTATCTGCCCCAAGGAGTTGAAAACATAAGGACTGTTTCACACATGTGATATAGGTATCACTTTTTGGTGTTATATGAACATGTGGTTTATAATTTAGTACATTTTTATCCTCCTCCCACCCAAGGACCTCAGGATCAGGTATATGGTTCTCTCACCCTCTGTCTTCACAACTACCCTGTCAGATAGAACAGGCTAAGAGGGTGTGACTCGCCCAAGGTCACTCCCATTGATCTTCATGGCTGATTATGGACTTGACCTCAGATCTCCATTGTGTGCACTAGCCTTCTTTAAACAACACATCAGGTAGAAACTGATGCGCATAGAAAAGGAGAAGGAACAAACATACTGGCCACACCACCACAACAACTAAAAGTGTGGACATGGACACTGCCTCTACCCATACATGTATAGACTGTACATGTATAGACTACATTTCCATGATTGGGAACATTCAGAAAAGCAGTGTTGCTCATCATGGGGAGGAAATCAACATGTTTTAAAGTCTTTACACATGTAAGTGCCATGCCTATGTTCTGGTTAACTATGTATAAGTGGCAGGTGGACCAGTATTCTCATTCTGACCAATGTCTTATACGCATTGGCTTCTGCCAGACAGCCTACATATGTTGTCTGTGGAAGGCTACTTTGACTACTGCTTTGTACTGGATGACTTTTGTAGTTCATGGATTGGGAGACTGCTAGCACCATGGCTGCTTAATCAAAGAATCTGCCATAAAAATGCTCACGCCTTGCTTCAAACATATTTATTCCTCAAGAGAATATAATATCCATAGTTTAATCTGTTGTCACCTCAAAAACAAACTACAAATTTGCACATACTGTAAGATAAGATAAAATACCAAGTAAGGTCAAACTCAAAGCCAAACAATGTAAACAAAATTAGGAGACATGTGGTGGTGATTGGGATTTCCAACTGAGAGGGGTAGAAGCTAAAATGTGCTGACCATACATGTCATCATGAGAGGTATATTGTTTATCAGATGCATGCAACCAAGACATTATCCCTTCTTGCTTATCCATGTGGGATCAAATTATACTTCCCGGCCCAATTCAGAGTGCATTAAAAGAGACTATGAGGGCCTGGATAGAAAGCTGAAGGACCTAGGAGCACAGGTTGAGATTTCATCTTTTCTCCCTGTTGAGAGCTATGGTTTAGGAAGAGAGAGCAAAATCTTGGAAATAAATAACTGGCTACCCCCTTTAGAAATTGGGCAGGAATTAATTTTCTCCTGAGAAGATATAACCCTTCCTCTTTTGACTTGAAAGGGTGTCTAACCTACTACTCAATTACTCTTGCCAAAACACACTCCCAGTTCTATGGTGTTTGTGTTAAGCGGGCTTCAGCTTCTACTGACACTTATACTAAAAATTCTTAAATAGAATTCTTCTTCAGGACAGTAATATTTATTTATTTATTCATTTATTCATTTATTTAATTCAATTTATATTCCACCCTCCCCACACCAGCAGGCTCAGGGCAGATTACAACTAACATACCATTTAAAATTACACTAAACATGTTATACAATTTAAAACCATAAAACATTCAAAATATCATAGCTAAAATACATATACATATATATACATACAGCAGCACAATGATCCAGCTGACCACCCTTTAACAATCTCCAAAGCATTGTAGCAGGGAATATGTGAAAGATGGAGAGTGTTACTTGTAGGGAGGGCATGTACTATACTCACCCGGCCAGGAGGGCACTGCCTAGCACCGACTGTATGCCTGATGGAACAGCCCCGTCTTACAGGCCCGGCAGAAAGATAACAAAATCCGCCAGGCCCTGGTCTCATTGGACTCATGTTACAGTTAAAGCAAAAGTTTCCACTTCCCTCAGTCCAGAGGGTAATCTGATAGGGTTGCCAGTCCGCCGCTGGAGGCAGGGGATCACCCACTCCCACCTTCCATTCACTCCCCCCTCTTACCTGGCCAGCAGAGGGAAAGGCAGGGGAACGCACTTCCTGGGACATGCTCCCAGGCGGTGTAGCACACTCCTGTGTTCCGCAGTGGCCCAATTCAGTCGGAACTGGGCCAGGTTCAGGCCAAATCGGGCCAGATTTGAGCCAAATCAGGCCACTGCGGAGTGCAGGAACACTCCAGGGCCCATTGTGTCACCCCAATTCAGCCTGCTGAGAGGCACGGCAGCACTCCCAGGGGTGGCACATGATGACCTGCACAATTATGTCACTTCCCAGAAGTGATGTCATCGAGCAGGCCAAGAGCACACACACACAAAGTGCACATGCGAGGGCACCATTGAAGTAAGTGCCAGGTCTCCCACCTCCTGCCCAGAGGGTAAGGATATCTGGCAACCCTACTGTCTGACCTTCCCTGTCACACTCACTCACAAACTCTCTTTGAACAATCTTTACAGAAACCAACTGTCAGACTTTAAGCCAAGTTCTAACTGACCAGTCAGAGAAGAGGGAGCAACCTGTCACTCAAGCTTTCCATTCCAAGCAAGAGTTAACTCTTTCCCTCCCAGCTTTCTGATTGCTGCACTTAGGAAACCTGCTTTCAAGTGCAGTTTGTCACAGAGGGCTTTAAACTAAATCCTGTGGAAGAGGGAGAAAAAAACCCCAAAACTAGTATGCTACTGATTACTGGTGATAACAGCACTAATGATGACTGGGTAAGGACAAATATGAAGCATTCCAGGCACATAAACCATGGATTCTGATGTCTCTACACTAATGTGCAAAGTATGGGAAACAAACAAGAGGAACTTGAAGTCTTAGAATGAATAGGCATTACTGAAACTTGGTGGGATGAGACACACAATTGGAATATTAGGATTGATTGGTACAACTGGTTTAAAAGGAATAGACAAATAAGGAAGGGTGGAGGAGTAGCACTATATGTCAAGGATGTATGTACTTGTGAGAAAATACCTGAATCTGAGCATGGAAGGTCATTTGAGAGCCTCCAGATAAAAGTAAAAGGAGAAAGAAATGAGAGTGGTATTATGGTGGGTGGTCTGCTAGAAACCACCAGGCCAGGCAGAGGCCTTGGATGATATACTCCTAAACTAGATTACAAAATTTTCAAAGGGATGGAACATAACCATCACGGGAAATTTCAATTCCCTTGATATTTGCTGGAAGTTAAACACTGCTAAAAACATAGGGTCTAATAAATTCCTGACTTGTCTTGCTGACAACTTGATCAGAAACAACGGGATCTGCTATTTTGGACTTAATTCTCACCAACAGGGAAGAAATGGTCGATAAAGTGATAGTAGTGGACACCCTGGGTAATAGTTTTTGGAGTTTAAGATTTTGGGTAAGGGAAAATCTGAACATAGTCAGACATATAAATTGGATTTTAGAAAAGATAATTTTAACAAGCTCAAAGTCATGCTGGGAAGAATCCCATGGTCAGAAAAACTCATGGAGAAAGAAGTTCAAGATGGGTGGGAGTTTCTTAAAAACAAGATATTGGAGGCACAATCACAAACTATTCCAATGTGAAAGAAAAATGGGCAGTATCTAAGAAGCCAAGGTGGCTCCATTAACAGCTTTCTAGAGAACTGAAGATTTAAAAAGACACATTTAAGAAATGGAAGGGGGACTGTATAACCAGGGATGAATATAAACAATTTGCCAATTCTTGTAGAGATTGTTAGAAAGGCTAAAGCTCAATATGAGCTTAGGCTAATGAGAGATGCTAAACACAACAAAAATGGGGTTTTTTGTTATGTTCCGAGCAGGAAAAACGGCAAGGAAGTGTTAGATACACTGTGAGGAAAGGAAAGTGAGATTTTAACAGGTGATAAAGAGACAGCAGAACTGCTCAATTCCTACTTTGCCTCATTTTTCACTTGCAAGGGGAATTGTGCTCACCCTGGCAAAAAGAGAACACTTGAGAAAGAAAGGGAATTGCAGCCTAGGATAGACATTGGGGTGGTACATAAACAACTAGCTTCTTTAAATGAAAACAAGTCCTCAGGACCAGGTGAATTGTACTCTAGGGTACTAAAGGAACTTGCTCAAGTAATTGTGGAGCCTCTGCCTATCATCTTTGAGAAATTTTGGAGATGCCAGGTAATGTTGTCCCCATCTTCAAGAAGGGGAAAAGGAGGAGCCAGGTAATTATCGACTTGTCAGTTTGACGTCCATACTTGGAAAGGTCCTGGAACAAATAATCAAGCAGTCAGTCCTTGAGCATTTAGGAAAGACTTGTGATTACTAAGAGCCAGCATGGGTTCCTCAAGAACAAGTCATGTCAGATTAATCGTATCTCCTTTTTTGAGAGAGTTACTACTTTGCTGGATCAAGGGAATGCTGTGGATATAGTTTATCTTAATTTCAGTAAGGCTTTTGATAATATGATATTCTGGTTGACAAGGTGGTAACATGTGGGTTTGATCCTATTAATGTTAGATGGATTTATAACTGGTTAACAGATCATACCCAAAGAATGCTTCTTGGAGAGGAGTGACAAGTGGAGTGCCTTGGGGATCTGTCCTGGGCTCTGTGTTGTTCAACATCTTTCTAAATGGTTTGGATGAAGGAATGGAGCTCATTAAATTTGCAGATGATACTAAATTGGGATGGGTTGCAAACGCAGTAGAAGACAGAAGCAAGATTCAAGGAAATCTTGAAAGGCTAGAAAACTGGCTAAAACTAACAAAATGAATTTCAACAGAGATAAATGTAAAGATATGCATTTAGGTAGGAAGAATCAAACACATACTTACAGGATGGAGGAGACTTGCCTTGGCAAGTAGTGCATGTGAAAAGGGGTCTTAGTAGATCATACACTGAACATGAGTCAGCAATGTGATGCTGTAGCTAAAAGACAAATGCAAATTTAGGCTGTATCAACAGAAGTATAGTGTCCAGATAACATGAGGAGATGGTATCTCTTTACTCTGTTCTGGTTAGATCTCATTTGGAGTACTGTGTGCAGTTAGGGGCACCAGAGATTAAGAAGGATGTTGACAAGACAGAAAGTATCCAAAGGAGGACAACGAAGATGGTGAGGGGTTTGAAGACCAAGGTCCTTTTTGCATTTACGGTTTAAACTGCCATTTATGAGCATTCACCATGATCACAATGGCTTCAGCATGGCACCCCCACATTTCACACTGTCCGAGGCAGTTTCAATTTGGCATCTTTTTATTTTAGACAGGCTTTGAAGCCTCAGTATAGTTTCAGGCTTTTGAGGCTCTTTTTCAACTTGGAGCAAATGGAGGGGGTGTCCGGTGCCCACTGAAGAAGCTATTGGGGGTGGAGTTCTGGAGGAAAACATGTACTTTTCATGCTTGTTCCACTCTCATTTATTTATTTTTTTAAGTCAAGTCAGGAAAGGGTTAAAATGCCGCTGCCTCATCACCTCCCAGCAGCTTCCTGACCGCTTTGTTTTGCAAAAGGCCCTACAAAACACTTGGGGGGGGGGGGATGGCATTGGCAGAAGACACCAGGAGGGAGGGAAAGGCAGACATTTAACCTTTTCCTGGCTTATAAAGCCAGCAGGGAATAAGCAGCAATGTTAGAAATCATTCCTGACTTTGGAAAAAAAAATAAGAGAGTGTGTGCATACCCAGGAGGAAGGAAGCCAATGGAGAAGCAGCCTTATGTTATGACCCTTATCTCGCTTTAGTGATAAAAATGGCAGAAAAGGAGTTCAGATTGCTGAGGAGGGTGGGAGTTGTTAATTCCGCACAGTCCAATCAGCCAGGGAAAAGAGAGAGGGGAGAAGTGAAGCAGAAGGGGGGTATAGAGTTTGCACTGACGTTAATTGGCCCAGACATGACTGGGCAGCAGCTTCAATATAGAATCACGGTATGTCTAAGGGAGGCAGAAATTAGGGATATCATGGACAAACATCAGTACTGTGTCCTATGACTACCTTGCAAGTGTAAAACTCCTGCAAAAATGGGAAGCAGAACAGATACTGAAACGCTTTAAAGTTCCAGTATGAAAAGGACCCAAGTCTTATGAGGAAAGGCTGAAGGAGATGGGTATGTTTAGCCTGGGCCGAATCCACATTACTCCTTTTTAACGCATTTTTCCCACCTTTTCCCCGCATTCCCGAGTGCCGGTCACATTACCTGATAAATCACACGCATCTCTTCCGCATTCCTCTCGGATCTTCAATCACTGTTTTCTTGCAGGAATTTCACGGTGGACGTGAACGCCTACAAGTGCAATTTATGCGCCTTTTTTTAAACCACCCCCATTCAAGTATTTCTGGCCATTCCCTGCGTTCCCATTGGCCTATTCTATTATCAAGTGCTCCATAGTCTGTTAATGCCTATTTTTCATTTTTTTCTTTCATTGTCTGGGAATTATAACTCAGATGTCTTCGAAATCATTTCTGGTTGAGTGTAAACCACCCCCATTCAAGTATTTCTGGCCGTTCCCTGCGTTCCCATTGGCCTATTCTATTATCAAGTGCTCCATAGTCTGTTAATACCTATTTTTCATTTTTTCTTTCATTGTCTGGGAATTATAACTCAGATGTCTTCGAAATCATTTCTGGTTGAGTGTAAAACTTTTTTTGGCAATGTAGCCTAATACCGGCCTCGCGCAACTCCCTGTTTTTTTTCTATTTTTAATTTTTCTCTAGATCAATGTGATAGCGAAATTACGGCGTATATTCCTGCGCAATAAAGATCACATAGCAGCACAGCTATCAGGCTTCCTGGCTTTCCCCACGTATACTCAGTCCCCTATGACACTTCATATTAGCTCGAATATTGCCTGGGATGATGTTCTAACATTTGGCACGTCTTTTTAAAAAGATTAATTTATTCTTATCAAAGCATCGCTTTTACGCAGTACTGATGAATAAAAAAAAAATTTTATTTATTTCTTGCAAGATTCTTCCTGTCGATATAGCAAAATTAAATATCCTAAATTATTGACGGTGCTTGAGTTGATTGGTGGTTGCAACAACAATGGGGTAACACATGTCTGGGAATATTGGATCTCCGTCAATGCCCCAACGAAATAAGGCATTGGTTTCTATTTAGCATAATATTGTTATGCCAAAGATTCGATCAAAAAAAAATTGGGGAGTGCAGGGAAGTGGTTTGCCGCTGAAGCCGCGGACGCAGAGCCTCCACCAGCTCGATGAACGTGCTCTTGGACATTCGGAAGCGGCGCATCCAGCGACGGTCATCCCAGTGCACCATCACAATGTTTTCTCACCAGTCCATGCTGCGTGGGTACACCCAGTGCTGCCTTGGCTCCTCCATCTCAGCAAGCAGAAACCACTGCAGAAACCGCTGGTGCCGCTGTCTTCTTGAACGCGCCCAGGCAACGGTGGTTCCAGAACTCTGGAAAAAAATCCTGGCGGCGGCCCACTGCCTTTGAACAGAGTACCGCCAGTATGCTAGCAGCATCTGGCACTCCATTAAGATCCACATAACATGAGCAATGATAGCATTTATGGGATCCATGACCATCCCACAAAGCACCGACACCAACCAAACCAACCATCCACTAACACCCACAAAGAGTATATTCCTAAACCCTTCCCTTTTTATCGATTTTTTAAATCCCCCGCCCGAAAATGAGCACCAATTGCTTTCCAAGTGTTCACGTGATATATCGCTTTGATGATGTTTCCTTATATGGTAAAATCGAAATAACAGAAAAGTGCGTTCAAAAAATTTTTAAAAAATGGGTGGGAAAATGAGGTCCCGCCCACAAAAACAAAAGCGGTTTTTCCAGTGGCTGTGTGACCGGAGCAACGCGCGAGAAAGACACATTGGAAGCAAAAATGTGAACGGAGAGGAGAAATTTGTGGATTGGAGACAAACGGAAGATTTCCGTTAAAAATGCGGGTAATAGGTGAATGTGGATTCGACCCTGGAGAGGAGGTGACTGAGAGGTGGTATAATAGTGCTCTTCAAGTATTTGAAGGGCAGTCACATAGAGGATGGTGCTGAGTTGTTTTCTGTTGCCCCAGAGGGTTGAACCAGAAACAACGGGATGTAATTAAAGCAAAAGAGTTTTCAGCTAACCAGTAGGAAGAAATTCCTGATAGTTCCTCAGTGGAACAGGCTTCCTTGGGAGGTGGTGGGTTCTGTTTCCTTGGAGGTATTTATGAAGAGGCTAGATGGTCATCTGACAACTATGATGATTCTCTGACTTAATATGAATGTACACAGATCAAAAGAGGGAGTGCATGAAGGGAAGATTTGGTGCTTGGCTCTTGTGGCCCTTTCTTATATGCCCAGGGTAATGACGGTCGTCACTTTGGGGTCAGGAAGGAATTTTCCTCCAAGCCAGATTGGCCAGGGACCTGGAGGGTTTTTGCCTTCCTCTGGGCATAGAGCAATAGTCACTGAGGGAGGTGGGGGCATAGCTGTGAATTTCCTGCATTGTGTAGGCAGCTGGACTAGATGATCCTTGGGGTCCCTTCCAGTTCTATGTTTTAATAAAAAATAAACAAAAATAAAATATGTGCTGCTCTTATAACTGTGCACCTGGGATTCACCATAACATTAGATAGCCAGCTGTTAGCCAAGACTGGCAAATATTCAGAACTGACTGAACTGCTGCAAAAGCAAGGGGCAGGGTGCAATGACCTGGTCAGGGGCACAGAATGCATCACTGAGAACAACAGATGTATTTTTGCATCAACACAACTAGCAACTTTCATCACACTTGGCAGTCAGTTGCAGTCATTACTGGCATGTTCTCAGGATCAAGATGGCAAGGAGTCATGGTGCTGGACATAATCAGACTATTGGAAAGTCACCAAGATAACATTGAATTCCTTCTCACACAAACCAAGCAATGAGACAAGATTGCATATGCACAAAGGGTTCGTGACTAGAGGTCGGCATGAACAGGGGGAAAAAATTAACATGATGTTCGTTGTTCGTTGCCATCCACGAACAACCTCAAACATGACCCTATTCATGAATATGTTCGTGGTTGGCTGTTAGTGGGAGGGAGGGGGGGATACTTGAAAGGGAAGAAATTTTCCTGCACCGTTTGCAAACGGCGTGGGGAACCTCCTTCCCTTCAAAGTCTCCCTCCTTTCAGCTGGCTAGAGGGGAGGGGTGGAGACTTGGAAGAGAAGAAAGTTCTTTGTGCCATTAGCAAACGGCATGGGGATCCTCCTTCCCTTCAAAGTCTCCCTCCTTCCAGCCAGGAGGAGGAAGGGGGGGAGACTTGGAAGGGAAGAAAGTTCCCTATGCCAGTGTGGGGAACCTTCCCTTCAAAGTCTCCCTCCTTCCAACTGGCTGGAGGGAGGGAAGACACTGAAGGGAAGATGGTTCCCAATGTAGTTTGCAAATGGCATGGGGACCCTCCTTCCCTTTAAAGTCTCCCTCCTTCCAGCTGGCTGGAGGGAGGGGAGACTCTGAAGGGAAGAAGGTTCCCCATGCCGTTTGCAAATGGTGTGGGGAATCTTCTTCTCTTCAAAGTTTCCCTCCTTCCAGCCGGCTGGAGGGAGGGGGGAGACTTTGTCAGGAACCCCCTGACAAGCAGCTAAGTTGGGGGTGAAGTGCCCCTCTCCCTGCTGCTGTGCAGCAGCAGAGAGAAGGGCATTTTACCCCAGCAGGCTGCATTCAACCACTTATCAGGGGTTTCCCTGTCAAGCAGCTGAGTGGGGTATTTAAATGTCCCTCTTCCTGCGCTGCGCAGCAGCAGAGAGAGGGAAATTTAAACCCTGGCAGGCTGCAGTCAGCCCTTGTTTTCCCTGACAAACAGCTGAGTTGGGGGTGAAGTGCCCTGGGCCTAGATTGCGGTTTCCAGGGCAACAGGAGTTCAGACAGAGTTCAGAAAGTCGATGCCTACTGTTGCCAAGGGAATTATTGAAAGGTGCCAGACTGTCTGGTTTGACGAACAGCTGATGAACACCATGAAAAGGGCTTGGGACAAACACATGTTCGTCGGGAATAGGGCCTCACAAACAGCTTGCTCGTGAACAGCTGATCAGGCTGTTCATGGCTTTTTTTGTTCATATTGCTGTTCGTGCCCACCTCTATTCATGACACAATTTAGAACATTCAGTGACAAGCAAGTTTCTTTGAATGTTCAAGGTTGTCTATCATAATTTACAATAAAATCACAGGAAGACATATTGCTCATCCATAACTGTAATGTATGAGTTGCACATTGTTCTGGAATGGAGAAGTTATCAGGATGTCACCTGTCATACTCTGTAAGGTACTGTGTACTGCTTGTATTCTGCAAGGCCCTGTGTACTGTTTGAATCTAATGATAGGGGCTGAATCTGTCCTCTGACTGGAATGTGAAAGTCTGCAAGGGAGGGGGCTATTCTACTGTTATCTGTGTGTTTTCTCTTTAGCCTGGGAAGCAGCGCCTCATGGCCTTGAAGTTTCGAACACATCATCTCTGCTTTGTCCTGCTGCTAATCTCTTGAACTTAGCAAACTGTTTCCTGAAGGGAGCGGGGACTCTGGGGATTAGGCTGTGCTTAGAATCCTGTATATGTTATGTGCTTGTAGAGAAACACGATTCCTGGCAAGGAATGCAGTAGGGTATGATTCTAGTAGCTTATCAATAAAGTGCTTTAACTCATGCAGTTCCTGGACTTATGCAGTGAAGTCTTTGAGAGTTACTTGGCAGATCCTTAGAGAAGTCCACAAGGCTTGAAAAAAGAATAGTAAGGAAAATGGAGCTGTTGTACAAGCTGCACTACATAGCATCAGCAGGATCCAAATTAGAAAAGATTTCTGTAAGTATGGGCAGATGCCACTGGGCAACAGAGATTGGGTATACAAAGCAAAGTAATATTATTCCTGTGCACTTGTGTGGTAGCCCCCAGCAATTAGTGCAGGCATGAACTAACAGGGTCAGATATAGTTTTAACATTCCCAGATTTGCAGCATCAACTCTATCACATTGCACAGTAAATATAATTCATCTTGAATATAATGGCATTATTGGTTTGAAATGTAATTATGCTAGATGAAATTGGTTTTGTCTCAAGGCAGAAGCAAACAGAAAGAGGCTAAATATATGGAAATAAAATCAAGCAAAAATAGAAAATCATCCACCAGGGCTAAGGGTAACTGTGCAGCTGTGTAGCCCAATTTGCACACCTCTTACGATCTAAAGGGATCAATTAAGGTCTTGCCTACACCTTCACAGCCTCTGGGACATATCTTGGGAAGTATTGGCACCCCAGTGGGTTCAATCAGGACTTCCAAGAAGTCCTCTAAGGGTATAGATCTGCAGGCCTTTTGTATCAAACTGGCCTCTGATTCACTTTTTCAAATCCAGCCCTGCGAAAGTAGAGATGACCGGCCCAAAAACAACATTTGCTCTAACAAACATCCTGGGATTGATCAGAGGATATTGTCCTAGCCTTTGGGCATCATAATAAAACCAGAGGCATGAGAAATGTTGCTGAGGTTACAAGGTGCTCGCTTACCATGGAGTTTGGGAGAGACTGGTTTTAAGAGAGGGAACTCCTTCCCCCTCCCCTTGGGAAAAGAGGGTACAAAAAGGCCTATTATGTGTGCAGTTCAGCAGGATGAAGAACAGGTGAGGGAGTCCTAAGGGCAGGCTTGCTTTCACCTTCCAAAGTGCTGGACACCTATCCCAGCAGCGGATACCTCAGGTACTATTTGGAAACTCTAAACAGACTGCTAGATCTTAGACTTTTGGTTTTCTTTTCTTTCTTTAATTAGCTGTAGCCTTATGCACTGCTCCTTCTATGTATATTTTTGTGGTTTATGTATTTTATAGTCTGCAGGTTAAGTGAAGAAGTGTCCAAGCTTAACCTCTGAGCCTTCTGCTCAGCTACTTGCTAGCACTCTGCACATGCACAGAGGCTCACTAGCTTCCCAAACAACTGGTGAAGGGTCAAACCTGTTTCAGTTTGGGTGGTAAAGGCTTACTGGAGGAACCAAAGATCTTGGATAGAGTAAGAAGTCCCACCCTACCATAATACCATCTACATGCGAAGTCTCAGAATATGCACACAGCCTGGTTTGAGCCCTTCATGTACTGACAAGGAGTAACCTGCATGTGAAGCGGAAGCCTACTATATAAGCATTTTTCTTCTAGCTGTACATCATGAGTGAATAGAAAGCTTTTGTGCTATATTCTGTTCTGAGACCTTCCAAAAATATCACACTCCAGCTCAGACTCCTGACTCAAATGCTTCCAACCCCAGTCTCACCTGGGTTTTTGATTTCAATAGTTTCATGAATAGATGGCCTACTAGCTACTGGACATAGGTATCAGTAGTACTCTTCTCCAAAAGTCTGTTTGTCTATCTGAAAGCCAAAAACTAAGAAATAGGGGGAAAGCAGCTGGATCTTTTCTGCAATCTTAAACCAACAGGAAGCAATTTCAGCAAACAGATAAGTAACTCTTTTAGAGACCATCAGAGGTAGAACTATGAGATGGAGTTAGAGAAAGAAAACAATGGAAGAAAATGGTTTTTAAAAGGTTAAGTGGAGTATGTGAAGGACAAAATGTGTCTGCAAAAGAAAGCAAATGTACACTTTAATATATAAGAGGATGACTGTACAATAAATGTACAAAAAAAGAAACAAAATTTGACATGAATTAAAACACTAAGAGTTTTTTTTAAAAGCCAGGATAATAGCTGGGGTTCAAAAGGAAGAGGTGAACTATTTCCTAAGAGGGGGTGAGACAGTGCTTCTACATGTACGGAATCTATTAGCCTGGTAGAATATTGGAGAGAAAGCCAAACTCAGTTAAAGAATACAGCAAAATATGACCCACTGAAGTGGAGGTGTTACATGAATTGCTCCTCACGACATTCTGTTAACTGCTGCCAGGACCCAAGTCAATGGGGTTGCACTGATGTATTTGAGGGGGTTTGGCCTTAAAGTTGTTAAATATTATAGGTCACTTTGAAAGGCCACATTTCCACGAGCAGCATATTTTTAGAAAGATAGCTGGTTTTTTAAAAAAGGGATGACCTAATCCCCAGGGCGGCAACTAAGGCAGGTCAAAGGAGTAGATCAGGGAGAGGGGCAGAAATGGAGCCGAGGCTGAGGGTGGCGGGAAGCTAGGCAAGTGGAGGATTTCTACTCTGGGTGTTAAAAAAAATGGTTATTGCTCTGCCTATTCTGGTCACAAGGTCACTTGCAGCTGTTTTTATCATTTATATTACAAGGTACAATCTGAGGTAGGGCAGAAAAACTTCTCAAATACTCTTCAGTCAAGGAAACTTGCATTATGCACACTGGGGAGTAAGAAATTAGTGACTTAGATGAGGACCAATTTCTTGTAAGAAATACAAATAGAAGAGAATGAGAGTAACTACAACTAGCTTTAATCAGGTTTAGATTTTTTTTCCTACCAGAAAAGCATGCCCAAATGACAGACAATTTTGTAAGGACATCGTTGTTACCTGACCAGAGCCCCATAGCTTTCTTGGTTTACTGAAAAACAGAAGCAGTAAAACAGCAGAGGCTATGGCTTGAGTGTTGGTGGTAGAAGACCGACCTACTACCTGATTGTTTGGGTTTTTTTTAAAAAAAGCGGGAGATACCAAGGGTTGAATCAGGGATCTTCTACAGGCAAAACAGATGCTCTGCCGCTGGGTCGCAGTCCCATCCCACAAAGGTATCACTAGGATCATGGTCAGGTCATTTAAGTCATGGCCTACGTTCAAGCACCAGTCACTGATACTCTTTGCATCTGCACACTTAGGGTGCATTATTCACAGGGTCATCCTGAGGATCAAATCACATCTTCTGGTATACTCCAACTTACCAGCCTTCTTGTGGTGCCCTTTCTTAGGGTTCTTTATCTGGCAGTTAGACTGCGGGGTTTTTATGAGGCAGGCCCAATCTTTTGGAATGGCATAGAACATAAGAAGAACCCTGCTGGATCAGACCAGTAGTCCATCACCCAGTGCTCCATCTAGTCTGCATCCTGTTTCACACAATAGATGATGATGATGATGATGATGATCCCACACTATGTAATCCGCCTTGAGTCTCAGTGAGAAAGATGAAATATAAATAAATGAATGAATGAATATTTGATTTATATACCACCCTTCAGGACAACTTAACACCCACTCAGAGTGGTTTACAAAGTGTGTCATAATTATCCCCACAACAAAACACCCTGTGAGGTGGGTGGGGCTGAGAGAGCTCCAGAGAACTGTGACTAGCCCAAGGTCACCCAGCTGACTTCAAGTGGAGGAGTGGGGAATCAAACCCAGTTCTCCAGATTAGAGTCCTGCACTCTTAACCACTACACCAAACTGGCTCTCCCACCAAACTGGCTCTGGAGTGCCAGTTACTCTGGAGGGCCAACAACAGGGCAGAGAGGCTGAGGCCTTCCCCTGATATTGCCTCAAGACATTGGTATGCAGAGGTTTAGTGCATCTGATTGTGGATGCTCCTTTTCGTCACCATGGCTAGTAGCCACTAATGGCTTACCAGAATGGATGCAGAGTATTCATGAAGGTGTGAAAAATGATTTTATTTCAGAGGGCATTTTGGTGGAGAGTAAACTGTTTAGGAAAATCTGGCTGCCTTTTTAACTTGTGTGTTCATCTTGTCAATGAATGTCAGATGGTTTGTACATGTTTACAGCTTGTTGCTTTGCTAAATTAAGGCGATGTCCTGCTCCCCATGTGGAAGACAAACCCTGGCAACTTACAGGGTCTCCAACAGCTGTGGTTTTCATGTCTCAGTCCAAAGTCACAATCCTGGGTTAGGCAACTTAATCTGAAGGCAAGCCCAAAAGGCAGTCCAATGGTCAAGCAACAAGATCCCAAGGATCCACCAATAAGAAGATCAGACAACTGATAGGTTAACCAGCAAAACTACAAACAAAGTGATCCCACACTGGCTCTAGCCTTGCAGTAGTGTTATATAGGAAGTTTCTCCTGTAGGTGAGGCTGGGCTCCTCAATAGGCTCTTTTATACAAGCTCATAGATCCAGAGGAATTAGCCGTGTTAGTCTGTTGTTGCAAAATAGTAGAGTCTGGTAGCACCTTTAAGACTAACCAACTTTATTTTAGCATAAGCTTTCGAGAACCACAGCTCTCTTCTCAGATGCATGACGACAGAGATGCATCTGACAAAGAGAACTGTGGTTCTCAAAAGTTTATGTAACAATAAAGTTGGTTACTCTTAAAGTTGCTACCTGACTCTTGACTATTTATTCAAGCTGAGTCATCTCCTGTACTCCTGAAGAGTATTGGGGCCCAGATCCTGCAGCAACTTAGTGTTCTCACCTAATACTTCCCAGCAGGGAGAAGGCCTTGGGCTGCCAAACATGCACTTCTGTTCCTGGTCCAGGCCTGTGTCCTAGCCATCAGCTTCACTTCTCCAGGGATCCTTTAGGAGACCGTGGCAGGTCTGACAGGGGGCGGGTCCATGCTGGGGTGGTGGTGGTGGTGGTGTGTGTGTGTGTGTGTGTATACACTACTAGAGTGTGTGTACACACACACTACCCCAGCATGGACTAGAGTGTGTATACATACACATACCACTAGTCTTTTTATGGTCAGCTGGTAACCCTACATATCTTTGTACACAAAATAAGATTTTTGTCCTTCAAATTAACAGGACTAATTTTAAAGACAGTGTTTGCTTGAAAAGAATGGTAGAGTTTAATCTCATTCTGTCCGCACAGACAATATAGTCGAGATGCCATAGAGGGACTTCTATCTGGCAGCGACATCCTCAGCAGAGGAAACCCATCTAAGTCCATTGAAGTCAACTCTGCTGAGGTGGCACTATGCGTGCCTACCATAAATGTAAAACAAAGGAAATCTGCTCTTTCCAACAGAAAAAAATTACAACATAAAAGAATCTTCATCTAATAAAAATATTTCATCAAGCAAAGAATAACATGCAGTATTAAAACTAATATTAGTGACATTTCATATATCTTGGCAGAAACTAGGGAACAGGCTTTGTTTGAACTCCACTGCCCTTTTATTAGACTTTTTCCAGAATTAATTTATTTCCTTGTACTTCTCATTATGTTTTTATTGCATTCGGTGAACAATAGTGGAGCCTAATTTAACACCTGTAAATTCCCAAGGACACTAATGAAAGATTGCATACACTATTGGGTAAGTGTCTAATTCACATCTGAGAGGTTGTGAGTTCAAATCCTATTAGACTTGTATGTATTAATGTTTCTATTAACTTCTTTCCCCCATCAGTATGATTTTAGATTTAATCAATTCTTTTCAAATATTTTTAAAATTAAAAGATACAGCCTCGAGAGGAATAAATGCTATAATAATAAGATGTCTTGAAATATCCACAGATTGACTGGGTAAATGGTGCCACTTCAGCACTGCTGCAGAAGTGAAGTTTCTAGATGGGATAAAACAAAAAATGTTTCCTGAAGCTACGGTTAGAGCCCAATTGAAATGTAATGTTGGGCAAATGAAAAAGACTTCCCCATGCTGAATTGCATGCAGCCTGGCATCCGGTATAATGCATTAAAAAAGCTCATATGGATACAGTATTTGCATACTAACAAGCTATGGCATGATCTGTGGCAGATTCGAAGCATAAGGGATATGCATGCCCTGGGCACTGATGCATGGATCAGGAGTTTCTTAAACAAGCCACCAGACTGCACAGAACCCTGCACAAGTGTTTTTGATCTACTCAGCATCTGACTCCTGGTTCATATATGCAGGAGAATGAGGCAGCAGAGACCTGAGGAGGTCAAACAGGCTGTATAGTTTTAAACTGTAAGCGTATCATTGTATGTTGGAATGTTCCTCTGCGCTAATTTTTTTTTAAAAAACTTTTTGGCAAATAGAAAATAATCACAGTAAATAAAGAAAGAAGACAGAGCTTCTCCCTCTACTAGTTTCCTATTTGCATAGAGTTCTTTATGAGAAAGAACATTCAAAGCAGGAATGTACCACCTGCAGGATGCGTGGATACAGTCCATCCTACCACCTCATTGTCGTGCATATGTGAACCAGGTGTACTTCCAATTGGGCTGCAATGGACTACTAGAGAGTGGCACCTAATCAAAGAAGCAATTCTTTTTTTTTTCTCTAGTTCAGCCCAAAGTGGGCCAACATATGAACATAACTGAGTCATTAAGGAATAGCAACCCTAAAATAACTTGATCTGATATCCCTATTGGACTGAAAAAGCAATAATCTGCAGGACACACTGCAAGGATTGTTTATTTGCCAAAGCTTTTGATTGGGTGTGAACACTAGGAAACACTGGGAGGGGGAATGTACTGGGGGATGTATTTGGCTTTCATCTGTACTGCTTTAATGATTATGTGTAAACCACTGTCATGAGTCAGCCCCAGCCCCGGCTGGCCACCTTACCTATTGCTTCAGAGTCCTCCTCAGAAGATGAGCAGGAAGGGCCAGAAGGGTCTTCTCTAGAGCCAGAAGCCCCTGCAGAAGCTATTGGAGAGGAAGAGCAGTCAGAAACCACTGCTGCTGCTCCAGGAGGAATTCAGCAAGAACAGCCTGGAGCTTCTGCAGAGACTGTCAGGGATGAGGAACAGCCAGAAACCTCCACAGAGGCTGTAAGAGACAAAGACTCCCACAGGGCAAAAGCGAAACCTGAGCACTTGGGGCCAGCTGAAAGGAGGAAGCATAGAGATAAGTCAGCTCTGTTGGATAGGCGAAGAAGCGCCCGTTTACAGGCGCAACACCGAACTGAATTGTTAGAGAGAGAGGCAACAGCTGTTCCTCATTAGGACAGCATAAAAGGAAGACGCCGAGGAAACCAAGCGTGGAAGCAACTCAGCTCGCCACTCCCTGCTACCAGAGCTCTACGCCTGGACGCTCTTGCCCTGCCTTGTGCCCTGCCCTGCTGTTGGATTGGATTTTGACCCCGGCCTGCTTTCTGACTACTCTTCTGCCTGCTCCTCTCTCTGACTGACATATTGGCTCTGACACCTGACCTGACTCCTGGACTACTGACTTCCTGCCTGTTGTGTTCTGCCCTGCAGTACCAGTGGGCCTCCTGCCTGCTGAGCCCAGCCCTGTGCGCGACACGTTGCTTCCACCACAACTCAGCAGCTACTGGCAGCATGGATGCAGCCACAGCTGCTGCACTTGTAGCTCAGAACCAGACGCTGCAGCAGACGGTGACCCAACTGAGCAATGCTGTGGCTCAGCTTCAGCAACAGCTTCAGCAGCAAGCTGCGGCAGTGCCGCCGCCGGCCACGCCCAAGTGCCCAGTGAGTCCACCAGAAAAGTTCGCGGGCAATGTGGAGGAGTTTCCTGTCTTCCTAGCCCAGTGCCAGTTGTACATCAGCCTGCGCCCCCGAGACTTTCCTGATGATAAGACCAAGGTGGGCTTCATCCTGAGTCTCTTGAAAGGTCAGGCGGCCAAATGGTCTACCCCTCTGCTCCTGGAATCATCGCCGCTGCTGCAAGACTATACTGGGTTTGTGGAGCGGCTCCAGCAAACTTTCGCCAACCCCGTTAAGGCTGAGAGCGCCAACCGGCGCATCCGACGGCTCCACCAGGGACGGGGGTCCGTGGCCACCTACGCGGCAGAATTCCAGTTACTGGCTCAGGACCTTGCGTGGAACGAGGCAGCGCTGCAGGACCAGTTCATAGAGGGCTTGTCTGATGCGGTTGCCGATGAGCTGGCCCGAACGGAACGCCCCAGTTCCCTTCAAAACCTTGTAGTGCTGTGCCAGCGCATTGACCAGCGCCTGGAAGCCCGGAGACAGGCGCGCAGCGAAGGGGCCTGGCGGGGAAGGATGCCCCGGCTGGTGCCTGCAGGCCCCTCCTCTGCCCCCACTGCTCCAAAGGGGGCGGAGGGGGAGGAGCCCATGCAGCTGGGCGGCGCCCGACCCCGTCTTACGGCCACAGAGAAAGCAAGGCGACACACCCAGGGGCTCTGCTTGTACTGTGGCGGGGCCGGCCACTATGCCAATGCCTGCCCGGAAAAGTGCCACCCAGAAGGTGCCGCAAAAGACCGGCCCCGGCTCGCGGCGACCCACGCGGACCGGGGCGAGAGGTTTACACCAATGGGGCCCTTGACGTCGGAGGGGGACACCTCCTCCTCCACCTAGAAATCCAGTTGCCAGACGGGCGGCGCGTGGAAACCCGTGCCATGGTCGACTCCGGCGCTTCCCGGAGTTTCATGGACCGGCAGTTTGCCCATCAGCACCACATCCCGTTGCACGAAAAACCTGTTGCTGCCCTAGTGGAGGCCATCGACGGGCGGCTACTGAAATCCGGTCCAGTAACCCACGAGACTGAGCTGGTGGAGGTAGCTGTGGAAGGCCACCGGGACCGCGTCCAGTTCGATGTAGTCTGCATGCCGCACTTCTCAGTGGTGCTGGGGCTGACCTGGCTCGTGGGCAGCAACCCGCTCATCGACTGGAAGCGCCAAGTCGTCCAGTTCCCGACCAGGAAGCCGGATCCCCTCCCGAAGCTGCTCGCCAGCACAGACGCCAAGGTCCAGGGATCCCTGCTGCCACCCCACTATGCAGAGTTCGCGGACGTGTTCGAGGAGAAGGGGGCTGATCAACTACCTCCGCACAGACCGTACGATTGTGCCATCAACCTGATTCCTGATAAACCCCTCCCCAGCGGACGCCTGTACTCGTTGTCGGAGCCAGAACGAGTGGCCCTCAAGGACTTTTTGGCAAAAAACCTAGCGCGGGGGTTTATCCGACCCTCAGCCTCTCCGACATCTGCACCAGTCCTGTTTGTCAAAAAGAAGGGAGGGGACTTGCGGTTATGCAACGATTACCGGGCCCTTAACCAGATTACAGTCAGAGACCGCTACCCACTACCTCTGATCCCTGACCTCTTAGAGCGGCTCCAAGGAGCAACTCGGTTCACTAAACTAGACCTGCGGGGAGCATATAACCTCATCCGGATACGGTCAGGGGATGAATGGAAGACAGCTTTTGGGACTCGTTACGGCCAGTTCGAGTACCTGGTAATGCCCTTTGGCCTATGCAATGCGCCAGCGGTCTTCCAGCGTTTCATCAACGACGTGTTCCGGGACCTCCTCGACCACTATGTCATCGTGTACCTGGATGACATTCTGATTTACTCCCGCAACCCTGCCAGGCATGGGGAGCATGTGCGTTCTGTGTTGGAGAGACTTAGACAGCATGGGTTGTATGCCAAGCTTGAGAAATGCGAATTTGACCGGGAAGAAGTTGAGTTCCTGGGACACCGAGTGTCCAACCAAGGAGTACAGATGGATCCCACTAAGGTCGAGGCGGTACTTTCCTGGCAGGCTCCCCGAAACCGTAAAGAGGTTCAGCGCTTCTTAGGGTTTGCAAACTACTACCGACAGTTCATCCCTGACTTTGCTGCACTAGCCGTCCCCTTGACCCGATTGACACGGCCCCGCCTGCCATTCCAATGGACCCAGGAAGCCCAACAGGCCTTTCAAACCCTGAAAACCCGGTTTACGACTGGACCGGTCCTTGTGTACCCAGATCCGAGCCTCCCGTTCATAGTGCAGGCTGACGCCTCTGACACCGCTTTGGGAGCAGTCTTAGCACAAAGACGCTCCTCCCACAAGGTGCCCCAACTGTGTGCCTTCTACTCCCGACAGCTCACTCCAGCTGAGCGGAATTACACTATCTGTGAGAGGGAGCTGTTGGCCATCAAGGCTGCCTTTGAGACCTGGCGGCACCATTTGGAGGGAGCTCGGCACCCGGTGGTGGTATATACAGACCACCGTAACCTAGAACATCTGCAAACCACCCGAAACCTAACGCAACGCCAAATCCGATGGGCGTTGTTCTTCTCCCGCTTTCAATTTACTATCCAATACATCCCTGGCTCACAGAACAAGTTGGCGGATGCCCTGTCCCGGAAACCTGAATTCAGCCGGCAGGCAGGAGAGAAGCCGCCAGCCACAACCATTCTGGCTCCTGAGTGCTTTGCAGCCACCAATGCCCCAGATGCCCTGCAGGATCGGATCCGGCAAGCTCAAAGCACAGACCCCTGGACACAACGCATCACCCAGGGACTACAGGACCCCGCGCAGCCAGACCCCCCAGGCTATCTCCTGCAGCAGGGCCTCCTTACATATGAAGGCCGAGTCTATGTTCCCCCAGGTGCTCTACGAGGGGAGGCACTGCAGCTTGCTCATGACACCCTAGCAGCTGGTCACTTTGGGAGATACAAGACCTTGCACCTATTGTCCAGGGATTTCTGGTGGCCCCGTATGCAGGTGGACGTGTTTCGCTACGTGCAGTCCTGCGATACATGCCGGCGGGCCAAAGACCTTCCAGGGAAGCCAACAGGACTGTTACAACCGCTGCCCACACCCGAGGGGCCCTGGGAAACCGTCTCCATGGATTTTGTCACGGACCTGCCACCCTCTAAAGGGCACACATGCATTGCGGTGTTTGTTGACCTATTCACCAAGCTGGCCCACTTCGTACCTTGCCCATCGCTGCCTACGGCCAAAGATTTGGCATACCAGTACGTCCAAAACGTGTTCCGGCACCATGGGATTCCCCGGCACCTGGTCTCAGATCGGGGGGTGCAATTTACGTCGCGTTTCTGGAAGGCCCTCCAGACACTGCTCGGAACCCAGGTTCACCTGTCCTCGGCCCATCATCCACAGTCCGATGGGCAGACGGAGCGGACCAATGCCACGTTGGAGCAATACCTGCGCTGCTATATAAATTACCAGCAGGATGATTGGGCAGACCTCCTAGCCGTGGCCGAATTTGCGTATAACAATTCAGTGCACGCCTCCACACGCCAGACCCCATTCCTGGCCACCTACGGACGCCACCCACGTTACTTTCCCAGAACAACGCCAAACTCATCAGTACCGTCAGCAGATGACTTTGTGCGGGAGCTGCAGGCCCTACACCTGGTTCTGCGGGAACAGTTAGACCACGCCAAACGGGCCTACAAAGCAACCGCGGACCGGCGACGGCGGGAAGGGGACCCTTTGAAGGTGGGGGACTCGGTGTGGCTTTCCACTCGGCACATTCGGTCACAGCGGCCCTCCCGGAAATTGGACCACCGGTTCATCGGGCCCTACCGAATTACCGCCCAGATCAATCCTGTTGCCTACCGATTGGAGCTCCCGCCAACACTCCGGATCCACCCCGTGTTCCATCGCTCCCTGCTCACCCCGGTAGCACCTCCACACCCCCTCCGTGAACCTGTACCACCGCCTCCCCCGGTCCTGGTGGACGGACAGGAAGAGTACGAGGTAGAACGGCTCGTAGACTCTCGCTGGCACCGGGGCCGTCTGCAATACCTGGTGGAATGGAAGGGCTATGGACCCGAGGATAGATCATGGGAACCGGCCGAGAACCTCCACGCACCCCGCTTCATCCGCCAATTCCATCGGACCTACCCTAGCAAACCCGGACCTTCGGGTGGAGGGGGCCTTGGGAGGGGGGATGGTGTCATGAGTCAGCCCCAGCCCCGGCTGGCCACCTTACCTATTGCTTCAGAGTCCTCCTCAGAAGATGAGCAGGAAGGGCCAGAAGGGTCTTCTCTAGAGCCAGAAGCCCCTGCAGAAGCTATTGGAGAGGAAGAGCAGTCAGAAACCACTGCTGCTGCTCCAGGAGGAATTCAGCAAGAACAGCCTGGAGCTTCTGCAGAGACTGTCAGGGATGAGGAACAGCCAGAAACCTCCACAGAGGCTGTAAGAGACAAAGACTCCCACAGGGCAAAAGCGAAACCTGAGCACTTGGGGCCAGCTGAAAGGAGGAAGCATAGAGATAAGTCAGCTCTGTTGGATAGGCGAAGAAGCGCCCGTTTACAGGCGCAACACCGAACTGAATTGTTAGAGAGAGAGGCAACAGCTGTTCCTCATTAGGACAGCATAAAAGGAAGACGCCGAGGAAACCAAGCGTGGAAGCAACTCAGCTCGCCACTCCCTGCTACCAGAGCTCTACGCCTGGACGCTCTTGCCCTGCCTTGTGCCCTGCCCTGCTGTTGGATTGGATTTTGACCCCGGCCTGCTTTCTGACTACTCTTCTGCCTGCTCCTCTCTCAGACTGACATATTGGCTCTGACACCTGACCTGACTCCTGGACTACTGACTTCCTGCCTGTTGTGTTCTGCCCTGCAGTACCAGTGGGCCTCCTGCCTGCTGAGCCCAGCCCTGTGCGCGACAACCACCTTGAGTCAAGAGGAAAAGCAGGATACATATAGTTTAATTAATAAATAAATAAAATCTGTTTCTGAGCAGTCAGTCTTCTTTTCTTCCTTAGTCAAGCAACTGCTTTCACATCCATCAGACTCTTGGGGGATAAAGAGAAATACCCTCTTGCAAAGTCTTTCCTGAATGCACCCATCCTCTGCTTTTCTCAAATCCATTAACCACTCTTGCTCCGCAGTTTCCCCTTCACTGTTCCATTCTCACATCCTCTCCTGAATCTCTACCATGGCTATGCTTCAGTTTGTAAGTCCTCTAGGGAAGGACTAGACCACTTTTCTGTTCTAGCTTTGGAGATATTAATTGGAGCGAAATTGGAGCAAGTTGATAGAACAAGTGGTAGCTCTGCAACTTCAGAGATTCCTGAATGAAGCAGATTGTTTGGATCCATTTCAATCTGGTTTCAGGCCTAGTCATGGGACTGAAAAAAACCTGGGTCACTCTGATGGACAACCTGTGCCGGAAGATGGGTGGAGGATGCAACCCTGTTAATTTTCCTGAACTTCTCAGGGGCTTTTGATTCCATCAATCATGGTATCCTTCTAGACTACTATTTATGGTTGGGATTGGGAGGCATTGTTTTGCATTGTTTTGCAGTGAAGATAGGTTTCAGAGTAGACATGGGCACGGACTGCAAAAAACCTGAACTGTGCAGTTCATGGTTCGTGGCATTTTCACAAACTAGGAACCATGAACTCCCACGAACTGAGGCAAATTCACGAACCAGTTCATGGTTCGTTGGGTTTAAATGCTCATTTCCAGTCGCTTAGCAGTGGCAGGGGAAGGGGCATTTAAACCCCTGGATCAGCTGCTTGTCAGGGAGATCTCAACAAGCAATGGCAATTTAAAGAGCGGGTGAGGCTTGGCTGGCCTGCTGGGAGTTCCCATGGGACTTGGCTGGCCGGCTGGGAATTCCCAGACGGCCAGCCAAGCCTTACCCGCTCTTTAAATGGCTCTGAGCGGTGGGGAAATGGCCACTTAAACTGTGGGTGGGGCTTGGTTCAAACCCTGCTGTTTAAATGATCAGCTGCTTGTCAGGGATCTCCCCAACAAGCAGCTGATCCGTGGGTTTAAATGCCCCTTTCCCTGCCACTTTACAGCTTGAGGAAACATTAACATATTTCTTAGTGAAAACAAAAAATCTCTTTGGAAGACCATATTTCATACTGTTAAAAGCCACTGGAGGTTCACTTTGGGCAAAAGCACATTTTGGGGGGAAAGATATATCCTATTGTTAACCACTGAGATTTTTGGATACACTTTTACACTGGTGCTTTGGTGTTCTTTGGTGTTTCTCAAAATTAAACAATATGTTTACAGAACAGCCCTCAGTATTCATATGTTCACATTCTGGAGCTTCTCACACAGACCCTGGATTAAAACACATTTTACTCCAAGATGGATGCTTTGGAAAAGCTCGTATTGGTTGTTCTTTCAGTTTCTCTGTCCAAACACACTTTCATTTTGGGGGTTTGGTACACCTGGGATCCTTTACCTTTTGGAGACAATATTTTAAAAGCACCTTTTCAGCTTAAAGTCTCTTCAAAGGTACTTGAATTGTAGCCAAGTCCTTGCTTCATTTTCTGTGGTTTGTTGTTCTTCAAAGATAATGTGTTCAAACAGCTGATTTAGCAAGTTTGAAGGTAACACTTCCCACATTCTGGATGCAGCAGTTGGTAATCCTTGCATCTAATGCCCATTCCATCACACCTGGATATGCAGAACAGTTCCTGATCCAGCTAGAAGGGGAAATTACTGGAACATGAGTCATGAGGCAGGACTGACTAGCTGCCCCATACCACAGAGATGTACAAAGCTGTAATGACACAGGAAGTCTTCCAAAAGTTCCTGAGTTAATCTCACCCACACTCTGCTGATCTTCTCTCCCTTCCTCCTTCTCAATCAGAGTTAATCAGGGACCTGATAACTCTTCCCTTCTGCTAATTATGGGTCATCAACACTATTTTAACCTATAGTTCCACTCAAGTATATTCAAGCCTTTACCATTTTATTCTCTCACCCCTAGAGACAGCCATTAGGCTATTATTTTGGGGAAGAGGATGCAACCTTGCCCCAGGGTACATTCCGCTGTATAAAATTAATGGGCTTAGACTGGAGTAACTCTTCTTAGGATTTCACTGTAAGTTAGTTTACTAACACAACTCTTTCGGAAACCAGTGTGGGAGATGCTATTCTGGGCTAGATGAAATACAGGTGTGGAGAAGGCAGAAAAAACTAGAGCCCTCAGCCATGTGTCACTGGGGCCTCAGGCAGTGGTATCTGATATGATAATAGAAGCATTATAAGTAAAGACGAATACTGTTGAATTTCATGAAATGTTGTGAGAGGATGTCAGTGATTTCATACTGTCCCACCACTATATTCCATTATTATCAGACTACTTTCTGAAAGTACAGAATGAAGGCAGTTGTAACTCCAGTAATTCCAAGGAGTAGGGTTGCCATCCCACCAGTGAGGGTGGAAGATCCCCTGCTCCCAGCTTCCTTCCCCCACTACCACTCATTTGGCCAGTGAAGGGAAAGGCATGGGAACGGGCCTCCTGGGACACACTCCTGGAATCACTCCTGGGAGTGACATCATTGCACAGGCCCTGGGAGTGCTCCTGGGCTTCACGCCAGGCCAATTTGGCCCAATTGGGGGCTCAAATTAGCCCAGCACAAAACCCAGGACTCCTAAGGCCTGCATGATGACGTCACTCCCAGAAGTGACATTATCATGCCACACCAGGAGAGCAAATATGCTGTGCATGTGTACAAAGACATCCAAAGGGTAAATTCCAGGTTCCCACACACACACACCAGGAGGGTAAGGGGACCTTTCAACTCTACCAGGGAGCAATGTCCCTTTTAGGGTTAGGTTTGATTAAGCACATGTAAACCTCTTGCCAGGAAAATTTGAGAGATGCAAATGTTCCCTTTTTCATTTCTTTTAAATGTTTCTTTTATATTTTTGTCTGTGGTTTCAGTTCTCCGTTTTTGGATATTAGTTTTGGAGATTGGTTCATAGCATATACACATTGTCTGTGAATAATATAGCATGTTTATGTTGTTGTTGTTGTTATATACAATTTATTCCAGTGCATACATATAATAATATAATACACAAGGTTGATTCAGTGAAGCACAAATAACACTGAAAAATGAGCACATGGTATGGGGAGAATTTGATGTGTGAGGAAATAGAAAATGATATGAAACTATAATATCAAGTATTTGATTCACACAAGGGAGCAACAAAATCAAAATGGGGGGTTGGGGAGTAAAATGTTCTTAAGATCAGAATGGAGCTTGGAAGAATAGTCTACTGAAATCAGTAGTATGCAATTTGTAGCAAAATTATTGGGGTGGGAGCACACTGGATGTCAGGGAATTCCAGACTAACATTATATATACACATAACTGATTTCATAAGGCTTTTATGCTAAAGGGACATGAAGATTATTCTTGCAATAACATGAAGCTTTTAGTGTTTTGGTCCATATTTGCAGTTTAACAAATTAGATATTGCACATGATGGGAGAGTCTTTCCAGTTCTTTTGCAGGAGGGGAGGATAAATTCTTCTGAAGTTTTGTACTTCAGCCTCTTAACAACATGAGCTTGAATGCATCAAAATAATTTTGTGTGTTGGTCATAAAAGTATCAGGTCAGAGATTCAGCCACTGCATTTCATGTTTAATTTATTTTACCATGAAGCAATGTTATTAGCAGAAGCACTCATGAAAATAAATAGGATTGTTGGATTATTTGCAGATAACTCCAGCATATTTTATAGAATAGATAAAAGAACAATGATATCTTGCAGTACTGTAGCTATGAACGCTATTTAACATTTTACTAACAGAAGTAAAGCTTGTTGTCAGAACACTGATGTAACATTTCATGTTCAATTAAACGTGTGTGTAAGGATTTTTGTTTAGACTTACGGTGCAATCCATCAATGGACTTAGGCTGGAGTAACTCTTTTTAGGATTGCCCTGAAAACATGCAAGTTACCTGCCACCTCCAGCTATCTCTAATATGCAGTCTAAGGCCCTTTTCACACTCAGACTTTGAAGCATTTCAGTATCTGTTCTGCTTCCCATGTTTGCAGGAGTTTCACACTTGCAAAGTAGTCATCATGGGTCACAGTACTGATGTTTGTCCATGGTATCCCCAATCCCCCCCCCCCGCCCCTGTGGACATACTGCAGTGTTATTTTGAAGCCACTGCCAAGTAGCAGCTGCCGCGATTAATGTCAGTGTGAACTCTATACACTCCTTCTGCTTCTCTTCTCCCCCCTCTCCTTTTCCCCGGGAGCTGATTGGTTTGTGCAGAATTAACCACTCCCACCCTCCTCAGTTCTCTGAACTCCTTTCCCACCATTTTTTTTCAGTAAAGCGAGATAAGGGTCATAAGGCTGTTTCTCCGTTGGCTTCCTCCTTCCCGGGTATGCACACACTCTCTTATTTTTTCCCAAAGCCAGAAACTATTCCTAACATTGCTGCTTATTCCCTGATGGCTATAAAAGCCAAGAAAGGTTTAAATGGCTTCTTTTTCCTTCCTCCCTCTAGGGTATGCGCACACACACTCTATTTTTTTTTAAGCCAGGAATGATTTGTCACGTTGCTGTGTTGAAACAGTACTGCTTATTACCTCCTGGCTTTAAAAGCCAGGAAAGGGTTAAATGGCTGCTTTCCACTCCTCCCTCAGTGGTATGAGCACACACTTTTATTTTTTTTTCAAAGCTAGGAAAGTGTTGTAATGTTACTCCTCATTTCTCCTGGCTTTAAAAGCCAGGAAAGGGTTAAATGGCTGCTTTCCACTCCTCCCTCAGTGGTATGAGCACACACTTTTATTTTTTTTTCAAAGCTAGGAAAGTGTTGTAATGTTACTCCTCATTTCTCCTGGCTTTAAAAGCCAGGTAAGGGTTAAATGGCTGCTTTCTGCCAATATCAAAAAAAAGCATTTTGCACAGCCATTTATAAATCAAAGCAGCAGCAAGGGGGAAAGCAGCAGCATTTTAAACCTTTCCTGGCTTGGCTTTAAAAAAAAATTAATGAGAGTGGTACATGTTTTCCCCCAGAACCCTGCCACCAATTGCTTTTCCAGTGGACAGGGGACAGCCCAATCAGCAAAAGCTGGGGGGGGGGGCAGGATGGGTTCCAACATTGCAACGTTACCACTCATGCTCAAAGTTAAAAAAAAAAAGTGTGATGTGACTTGCAAAGCCCCGAAAGCCCAAAACTGCACCAAGGTTTCAAAGCCAGTCTAAAATGAAAACAAGATACCAAATTGAAACTGCCTCGGACAGTATGGAACAAGGGAGTGCCATGCCGAAGCCACTGTGATCGAGGCAAATGCTCATAACTGGTGGTTTAAACCGTAAGTGCGAAAAGCACCTAACTGCTTCACTTTACTCTCATAATTTCTTTTCCCCTCAATTTTAATATTTCAGGAATGCTGTCCAATCAGAGCTAAAGGTTATATAGAGTCACTTTGTTTGCACTTTGTAAGCCCGTCACCCCTGATTGGGGCCATTATTAGCCACATTGGATAGGGGAGACTTTACACATAGGATCTAACTACACATTTCATTTCATATTTGTCCACTGCAGGAGCTTTCTAGTCAGATGTCAACAATGAGTTCCACACTGGAAATTCATGCAGAGCTCTGATCTGAACCAGAACCATGGTGTATGAGGAGAAGGGGCTTCGACCTCCTCCATGGACACCACTGGCCCAAAATGGTTTGTGGGTGACTATTTGCTCAGCTGATGGCTCATGTGTTGCCCACCATTCCTATTCGAATTTGACTAAACAATGCAGATATACACACCATGCCAATGATGAATGGTTATTAAATATCTAAGATGTATGAACTCAAGACAAGTTTCTCTCATAGTCAAACTATGGATAACCTTTGAAATTCAGTGGAAAAGTCAACCTACTTTACTTGCACTGTTGGAAGAAGTTAATATATTTCTAAACTTATATTTTGCTGTCCATTCAATGACAGGAGACACATATTTTATTCCTTCCCACCACAGCAATACCTTTGTTATAGTGAAATATTATTTCCAGAATGACTGACTTTGTGACATATTGCTTTTTCCAAGTGACATAATCATATAGTAACCATTGGGCGGCCAGATACAAAAATAGAAGGATACCTGGAGAAGGCTTGGTAGCTAAGTAATCACATCCTGCCAACAATCAACATCAATTTTCCATTTTATTAGTGCTATCATTCAGACTATGTATGGCATGCAAAATCATTATATATTTCAGAAACTTCTAGACTCAGTGACAGCCAGGGTTCAATGTCATTCATAAAGAAAACACATGAAACAAATGCAAATCATATTGCATTCCCCCCCACCACCCTCACAATTTACTAGGATTTCAGAAACAATGGAAAGATACATTTTCCTATAGCAGAACAAAGTTAAAGTTATCAAAACCCAAGTAAAAAAGAAGCATTTTACTGTTTTCCACGGTATTTTGGCAACTTGACTTTCAACCATGATAGGTTCCCAGGTTTCATCAAAGCTCCATAGCCATTCTTGTGCTTTGAAATTGGTTTGTTGTTCCTAGAATCTGTCAGCTGTGTTGCAGATAAATGCAGAAGGAGGCAGAGGGATGCAGAATTAACTGCAATAGAAATTTTATTGCTCTTCCATCCAAGACTGCCAGTAGCTAAAAGTGGCTAAAGGGTAGATAGATGTTCCCAAGTGAAGGAGGCACCAATGTTATGTGGCCTTGTGTTTTCTACGGGAACATGGCAGATCTCAACAAATTATCATTTCTAAGTGTTTGCAAGAAAGACTGCCTACTTAGCTACATTTTAAAACTGATTGTTACTACTTGCCTAGGTAATGTTTCAATGACAATAGGTCATCTGTCATTGTGATAGCTAACAGAGAGATCATATTAAAGGATGCTGCTTTGAGGAAGTTCCTGCTTTTCCTGTAGTCCTAGCTTTTATATTATTTTCTTTCACCTTTCATTGCAAGGGACTCTTCGCCTACAGAAAGATAAGTAAGTGGAAACATACTTCACAGTAAAGATGTCCATTTATACAAAAGGGCTGCTTTGAAATTCACATTATCAGACATTTAATGGTAAAACCTCTCCAAAAATGCACTGTTCAAGTGAAAGAGATAATTAGCTATGCATATATCTTTTCTTAATTTTGCTCTAGTTGATGGTATATTAGATCATCTCAAGTGTATTTATACTTCACTCAAGGGCACAGGAGTTTGAGTTTCAAGCTCAAAGTAGCTCACAAAAGTTTGTCCATGAACCATGCAGAAACTGACATTCGTCTTAAACTAGACATCATGATCGAATATTGTGGTCCGTGTTGTGGTCCATCTCAGTGATGCATTGGACTGTGCCACCAAGATGGAGCTGCCAAAATAAGAATGGGATCTAGAGGATTTATTTATTTATTTATAGTCTGCCTTTCTCACTGAGACCCACGGTGTACACAGTTCAAGTGAAATAAAGTATAATCAACAGCTAGGAAACTCAGTGAGCAAAATACAATAATGAACAACAGTGAGAAGATATAATGAGTGGTAGCAGAAAAATTGAAACAAGCATAAAGCTGAGGACAGAGATGAAATATTTCTGAAATAAGGCAGAACTAACTAATGGCATGTACTCTAGAGTGTGGAAACTCTAGAGTATATCTAGCAGACAGTGCCCAATGGCATAATCTATAGCCCTTGTCTTTATGAAGGCATCTCTCTGAGCTATTTCTTATGACACAGCCATATAATCTTAGTAGAAAGTCGTCCTGAATAATTCAGTTTTGCATAGTTTGCATAAAGGCATGAAGGTGGGAGATTTCCTGATCTCCACAGGCAGGCCATTCCATAAGGTGTAGTTATCACATGCACAGGCAGCTGTTGATTTTGCCCAACTGCAAGGTGGTATTTGCAGAAGGCCCTGACCAAATGAGCAAAGCTGCCATGGAGGAATAGGGAGTAATGCAGTTGCACAGATATGAGGGACCAAGGTCATGAAGGGCTTTGAATGTGATAATCATAACCTTGAATTGAGTTTGGTAATTGACAGCCAGCCAATGTAGTGACTGCCAAATAGGAGTGATATGCATGTCCCACCTAGCTCCTGAGAGTAAATGTGCTGCAGCGTTTTGCACCAGCTGGAGCCTCCTGGTGGACTTTGAGGGGAGACCTTTGTATCATTGTTACTGTGCCATGAATCCAGATGACCAGGTTGACTGTGTCAAGGTAGGGGCCATCATCCAGGCTAGTCTGAGTTGGGAGAAGACCTTTTTTGCAACTGCATTTACATGCTTCTCTAGCAGGAGTGCTGGGTCTAGAATAACCCCTAGGCTTTTAAATGACTCAACCAGGGTCAATTGAACTCAATCAAAGGTTGAAAGCACAATGTCTTTCAAGATCTCTGCTCTTCCAACCAGCATCACTTCCATATTTTCTGGGTTCAGTTTCAATTTGCTTGCTTTCAACCAACTGACAATAGTTTTCAGGCAGCAACTCCATACTTCTACTGCATCATCAGAGGATTTAGATAGTGGGATATAGAGCTGAGCATCATCTGCATATTAATGGCATGCAATTCCATAATTACAAATGAGTTCTCTTAAAGGTTTTACACAGAGGTTGAATAACATGTGAGATAAGACTGCACCTTGTGGAACCTCACAATATAATTCCCACACTGAAGATAGCTGATCTCCAACAGTAACCCTTCCATTCTATGAGGCACATCCCTTGTTACCAGTCCAAGGCACGTCCCTTGATATCTACTTCTACCTCCAAACATCTCAACAGGATGGCATAGTCTACTTTGTCAAGGGTTGCAAATAGGTCCAGGAGGAGCAACAATGAAGCATGGCCTTTGTATACATTCATACGGAGGTCATGAGCTAGAGCCATCAGAGCCATCTAACCTGGCCTAAACTAGACTGAAAACAGACCAAAGAAGAAGAGTTATCCAAGAAGGCCTGGACTTGGTCAGCTACTGCTCTCTCAACCATTTTTCCCAGAAAGGGCAGATTAGACACTGGGTAATAATTGGCTACATCATTTTTGTCTAAGGATGGTTTTTTTAAGTAGTGGACAGATGACTGCCACTTTGAGAGGCTGAGGGAAGGTACTTTGAGTTAGTGACTGATTAATGATAGACATCAAGATCTCCTTTATGTGATCTTTGCAAGATTTTAGCAGTCAGGCTGGGCAAGGATGCAGAGTACAAGTAGTGGCCTTTACAGATGCTAGAATTCTGTCAAAATTTTGATTGGGTCAAAATGATTCAGGTGGCATCCAGATCAGAGCATATTCAAGCTATTTTATCAGGGGGGGGGAACCTTTGCAAAGGCATCACAGCTAATTATCTGTTCTCAAACCGGTGAAAGTTCAGATTAGGGGTCAAAAGATGTCAAGTTACCTTAAACAATTGAAATGGATGTGAACTAGATGATGTAATAGTTGTAGGAAAGTAACGTTGTTTTGCTGCTTTATCCACTGCTTCGTATGTCTTCTACTGTGCTCTGAAGCATGTTTATCAGATTCAGCATGAGTTTTCTGTCAATGTCTTTCCAGACATCTTCCAGCCCTCCATGGGGTTGGTTTCTACTAAAAGGGAAGGAGGGGTTGGAGACAAGTGATCTTGTCAATAAGTTCAAGCTTCGGATTCCATGCTTCTACCACAGTCTCAATAGAGCCTGCGTTTGGAATTCTAAAATTCCCCAGCACATTTTGAAACTTAGAAGGGCCCATGAACCTTCATGGGTGGACAGTTTTAACTGGGGCCCCCATTTTGTAGGATATGAGGGTCATACTCACTCTTGGCTTCACCAAGTAATGGTCAATCCATGGTTCAGGCTGAAGCTTCAATTCCAAAAGAAGATCTTCCCTTAAGTCTTAGATTTCAAAAGCCGTGGCCACCCATAGAAAATAATGGCCCTTTAAAATTTAAAAGGAGGGAGACACCAACAAAGTGCTGTTTGGTGGACCAGCTGTCCTTCTCTCCCTCTTGGCTCCTAGTACCGGAAACCTGAAATTCTGTCAGAATTCTGGAAGATAAATCTTCATTACTCTCAGAATTTGGAAGTGTTTGGGGTCATTTCAAATACCTCAAGGAGATCCAAAAGAGAAAATTTCCAGTTTATTTTTGGCCCAAGTATATCCAAGTACACACCTCTAGTTCCAGGAATGAAACAGAAACACTTCACACAGAAAATTGGTTGTGAATCTTCTTTAATACATTCCATAATTGTTTATGTAATATATGTATGAGCTGCACCTTGGGTTATGATTTAACTACTGTATATTTTACTCATTTCTTCTAAACTTGAAAACTTTAGTTTTCCTTTAAAAGTCATGGTTGCCATTACATCAATTATTTCAGTTGTGGGAACACAGGAACTTAAGAATCATAATAATAGATCAAAATGAAAGTTCATCTATCCCAGTCTTGTCTAACAGTGGTTAGCAAAATGCATCTAGGAATTTCAACTGAATAGTACAATAGTGACAGCAATCTCTTGTTGTTTGAATCCACCATCTGGTATCCAGAATATACCTCCCCCCTCCCCAATATGGAAGTTGATTTTAGTTAGCATGGCTAATAGCCATTGAGAGACTCATCCTCCATGAATGTATGTAATCCTTTTTGAAGCCCATCACTACATCTTGAGGTAATGAATTCCATAAGTTAATTATGGGTTGTATGAAGAAAAACTTAAATTTTGTTTCTTCCGAACCTAATGCCAATCTGTTTCACTGGATAACCACACATTCTCATGTTTTGAAAGGATGGGGGAGGACAGAGAAAAAGGGAGAGCACAATATTGCTCTATTCAGCTTCTCCACACCATTCATAATTTGGATTTAGATAGCCATCCTAACCTAAGGGCTCAGGAAGTTAGTATAACCTCTGGGGGGAGTGTTCTATGGGGCTAATTTAAGAACCGAACTTGCAAAACATATGTAAAAAAATTTCTTTGAATCAAATCTTTCAACAACCAGAACAATACTACTATTTTTTTTAAACCAAACTCATAGGTGCCACAAGAGCAGAAACTTGCAGCCAAGTTAAGTTCAGTCAAACAACTGGTTGTCTTTGAAACTGATACCGCGCCCAAGCTCAGCTATAATAATAACAACAATAACAATTAATTGTATGCTGATGGACTTAATACAAGCAGTGATTTCTTATGTGTTTGCTATAAGCAGTTCACAATTGCTTAGTAACTTTGAGAAACTGTGTTTAGTTACATTGAGTACTGAAAACAAGAATTTAGAGCTTTGTTTCAGAAGATAACAGTATAATAGCATTGTTTGTTTGCCAGATACATTCAGCCACAAAGGAATTCTTAAAAGGTAACATACTCAAGACAATGGCTTATTCTGTAGTGTCACACATGCGCAAAAGTGATATAAGCTGACTTTGCACTAAAAAGGTGACATGCATACTGAAATTTCTAACTGCGACATAAATTATAAACCGATCATATTGTAATTAAGTAAACTGATATTGTGATGTCATCATTGTTATAAAAACTCTTCTACTCAAGAGAGGAGCCAGAGGGAAACAATTTAGGGGGCTTCTAATGCCTGGTTTCCCTCCCACTGTTGCAACTACAAAATAAATCTAACCCTCTTTTTATTCCTGGCCTCCAGTGTCTTATTGGGAGGGGCACTGGAGGAGAAAGCCTTTTTCAGGCATAACAAAGGCATTCAGAATAAACAAGATCCAACTTTTTGAATCCCACCAAGTGCCAGAGTCCTTTGTTACAGTCCTCTTGATTATGAAGCCACTGGAACCCAGGCTTCTGTCTTCAGCTTGGAAATTACAGCCCTGAAATAATAATATGGTTCCAGTAATAATACCACACTAAATATAACACACATGCACCACTTTTCATCAGTATTGTTCACATACAACATGTCTCTGATTACCTTATTCAAGGTGATAAGAGCACATAAAACGTTATCAAGCTCCCCAGCAAACTGCCTGTTCCTCAGCTGCCTCCAGATACTGACTCTGCCCTACTGGGCTAACCCAACTAGCTCATGGGGGTTATATTGGCAGCACATTTTAAACAAAATTTAAAACTGCACCATGAATGCCAAGGCTGATCTACAGAATCAAACTGTTAGAGGAGTCTCCTTAGCGAGGGAGAAATAAGCTCAGTTTGCTGCATGACAATCCTCATAATTATTTGCAAAACTTCAACAAACAAGTACTGTGATCCAGGGAACCACAGACCAGCCACAGTCTGAGTGCATTCTTCTGGATTCACACTGGAGAAGCAGGGGCTGGTTGCTAGGCAGTTCACCTGCTCATTTTGTTCTCATGCAAAAGAAAGAGCACAGCCAACATAATGCCTGTGGGTCTGGGCCAAATAGCTGAAATCTTGCTGCACTTAGAAGCCTATCTAGAAACCCATAATCGTTCCAGAGAACGCTGTGATTGTCTTGAAATCATAAGAAGTGCTCTCCTGCAGCAAGAGAGCACTTACTTGATCTGCTTGTTACACAAAGCTTAAAATGAGAGGGCTTGGATTCCTAGGAAGGCAGGCTCAAACATCTTCCAGGTCTGCTCGTGTTTTCTTTGCAAGAAGCAAGCAGGGAGTGGATTGCTCAGCGAGCTGTTCAAATATATCTGAATGAATTTGGACAACTTGGATTGCAGGATCATACTGATTTTACATACAATTAGACCTTCTTCCTGACAGTGCTGCTACCATCCTCAGTTTTAAAAATGGGGGGGGGGGGAATTAGCCATTACATATTTAACAAAAGAGTGAGTTATAAAGGCCCTAGGAAGCAATTCATAATTGTGGTGATATTAAAAAGAAAAAAAAACTTCAACTGGGTAATATAAAAGCCTTCTGATTTTTTAAAAAGTGAAAAGGCATTGCTTATCCTCAATTGACAAGAAATAAGGAAATTGGGAATTTCTTTTTCTTCTTTTATTTGAGTTTGACTCAAATGTAACATTGATAGCAGCTAGAGTTGCCAACCTTCAGGTGGGGGCTGGAAATTTCCCAGAACTACAACTGATCTCTAGACTGCAGAGATTAGTTCCCCTAGAGAAAACTGCTGCTTTTGAGGGGGGACTTTAGGGCACTATACTTAAGTGGGGTCCCTCCCCTCCACAAACCCCATCCTCCCCAGAATCCACTTATCTCCAGAAATTTCCCAGCCTAGAATTGGCAGCCGTAAAAGCACAGCCTCTGCCTGGATTCACCACCACTTTTTCTTTAAAAAGAATATGACTGTTTATCAATGTATTATTTATTTATTTATTTGACATACCCCACCGCTCCCACAAGCGGGCTCAGGGCTGCTTCCAACAATATTTCAATAAATATATTAAAATATTAAAACCACTTAATTCAGATTAAAAGATTCAGGTTTCACTGATCAAACCAGGCTACTATAAAATCACTATAAGCCATGGGCACCACCATGGTGCAAATCTGGGGTGGCTGCAAAAGGAGGGCAAGGTGGTCAGAAAGGGGGACACAAAACTAGCGCCTAGCCCAGCAGAACATGTCAATTTGCAGCCCCTGCAAAACTGTAATAGGTACTGAAGGGCCTGGATCTTCAGTGGGAGAGCATTCCACCAGGCCAGGGCCAGGGCAGAAAAGGTCCTGGCCCTAGTCAAGGCCAGCCGAATGTCCCTCGGGCCAGGGACCACCAGGAGCTGCTTATCCACAGAGCGCAAGACCCTGCGGGGGACATAATGGGAGGGGCGGTCCCGCAGGTATGCAGGTCCCAGTCCATGGAGGGCTTTGTATACTCGAACCAATACCTTGAACTGGATCTGGAACTCAACTAAGAGCAGTGTCACCGGCATAACACATGGTGGATGTGTGCCCTAAATGGCATCCCCGTGAGGACATGTGCCACTGCATGTGATGCATCCTCTTTCATCACAGTGTTACCAGAACTGCTCTATTTGAATGGGGAATTAGCTAGCAGTCTGGAACTAAATTTAGTGCAGATCTTTTAACCAATATATTCCGGGGTCCCTCTCCAGACGCTCATGCAATAAAGAGGCAGACTAAATAAAGATACAACGTGTTTTACCAAATAATGTGGCATATGCCTGAACTAGCACACGCATACAAGGTTACATACAAGAGCTAGGAAAATAGAGATGGTTGCATTAGCGGGATGGCCCACTTGAGTGCGATGAAGTTGGGTATACTTACAATCCTGACACGGAGCAAAGACGTAGCAGCGAAATGAGGTGGTCTAATGCCTGCACTAGATCCGAAATAGAGTGACAGCAAGGAGTCTGGATAGGGATGCCACGCGCACCATGTGGCCTGGGAGACCAGCTTAAATACCCCAAAACGTACCCTGGGGCTGGTGCAGTTTCTAGTGGTTCTCACAGGTGAAACAAAGGTTTTAATGGCTCTACAACTACCCTAGATGGGCCACTTTAGGAATCTGATTATATTATTGTGACACCTTGGGAAGAGGGGACAAAGGAGGGAGGGGAAGATCCGGGCATGTTGAATGGATGTTCCAGCAGACAGGGCTTGTCCCGACGTCATCATCTCTGGAATGCAGAGGCTGCTTTGGGATGCATTCTCTAAGTGCTTGGGATGGTTGGCACTTAGCTTCTTCTCTGGGGCGGCTATTAAGATATGCAGAGCAGGGTGAGGCTCACCGCTGTGGACGTGGTCTGCTCGCTTCTCTGGAATGGCTTCTCTTAGCAGGCTGCTTTTCTGGGTCTTCTGGCTGCCTGGGAACATGGCTGCTGGCTGGGCATGGCTGGGGCTTGCTAGCAGGCTGACCGGTAGCGAGGGCAAGCTGGGCGACCGGTCCACGGGATTCTCTAGACGAGAACTGGCCAGGGGGTGCCTGGTCAGGCTCGCTGGAGGTTTCCCTGGCTGGCACCTGGCTGCTAACAGCGCGGCTTGGGCCCGGGTGAGGCAGGCTTCCATGGAGGCAGGGAACAGCAGGTATAACACAGTCCATAGCAGAGACAAGAGCAGCCCGGTGTAGGTAATCCGTAGCAAGGAGCGTAGGCAGGAGACAGGCACATGTAGCAGGGTCCAGAAACACAGGGAAGTCAGGATACTGGCATGGGCAGTGCTGCCCATAAAGAGAGTCCCTAGTGTAGTTTTAGTCCATAGCTTTTAGTCCCTAGCAGAGTCAGGAATAGGCATAGTCCGTGGTGGGTAAACATGCAGGAAATAGACACGTGTGTTAAAGTGCACACATGCAAGGCAGTCTCTGGTGTAGCAGTAAAACAGCAAAGCAGGAAACCCAAATATAGTTCATGGCAGGCCTTAGAGCAGGAGAGGGGGCTCCTTGGCAACAATAGCAAACATACTAACATAATGTTCCAAAAATCTGTGGTCAGGCATACTAATCCATACACTTTTTTAAAGTCCTTTCTTTTCTTTTTCTTTTTTTTTTGTAAATTATAACACCTTATCTAGCTGGCTCCTGTAAATATCTGTTTCTTAACATTTGACAGACAATCTTAAAAGAAGGTCAGTACCAGTAGCGCTCACTCTACCTGAAACAGAACAGCTGGAATGTATTCCTTGGACAGCAAAAGAATCCTCCATGAGCAACAACAGACTCAAAGGTCAGAGGGATGGCACAGGAAACGGGAAAGCATGACGACCTCTTCAACACCTCCTACCTTTCAGTCCCGTTCTTCTGAATCCAGATCTCATGAACCTTCGGCATGTAAATCAAACCTGAACTAAACATCACTGACCTTAAACAACTCCTTTGAGAAAAGAGGCCTCTAGAAAATGGCAACAAATGGAAGGAGATGCTGTGGTCCTATGCAGAAGTCCTATGGCAACCTCTGAACTGGATGATATTGAATATTAGAGTACTAAGAGACAAATCTGAGAGAGAAGAACAGCTGGACCATATAAGTCTGCAAAAGGATCTAGCAGAATCTTTATCCTGAAGTGATAGCAATAGCAATTGTTCCCAGAACAGTGTTTCAGGCTGAGGAAGTAAAAGCTTTCAAACTCTCTTTCTCAAAGGGTACCCAAGAAACAGATTTAGCAAGTAGATAAAGATCTAGAGATAAGTAAAAGTGACGGAGTTAGAGAATACACAGTAAGACAGGAAAACTGAGCTCATGGATATGGGTTGATTGAACACATCCTGGTAGTTTTAGCAAGAAACCAAGGGCCTATCCAGGCGTATCCCATATTGCTATGGGTCTGCTTCCTTATGCCCATCTCAACCAATAGGAAGAATAACCCATGTCAGGAGGCCCAGAACTTTTTTGTGTATGGTATGTATTATCTGTTTATTATATGCATTATCCTTACTGCATTGCTTTCTACTTTTGTAATTCCATTTTCTGCATTGTTTGACATATTATGTCTGATTTTTGCATTGTTTCTAATTTTGTAATCCTGGTCCTACAACTGTAACATATTTAGCAGAATTTATTGTACGTTAGAAAGGCAGTCATGGTTGGTGGGAGATTGAAGGGCAGCAGTCGACTGACCTTCTGTGATTTGAGAACCAGTTTGGTGTAGTGGTAAAGAGCAGCAGGACTCTAATCTGGAGAACTGGGTTTGATTCCCCACTCCTCCACTTGAAGCCAGCTGGGGGACCTTGGGTCAGTAACAGCTCTTTCAGAGGTCTCTCAGCCCTACTCACCTTGCAGGGTGAGTGTTGTGACGGTATAATAACACACTTTGTAAACCACTCTGAATGGGTGTTAAGTTGTCCTGAAGGGCGGTATATAAATCAAATATTATTTGTGACTTTTAAAGGAAACTGCACATAAAATAGAGAATAAGGTTTGCCTGCATGGCAGCTAGGCAATTCCTATCATACAGAAACAAGAAAAAGTGGAATTTCAATAAATAAGAACACACGCACACATCTTCGCCTTGGAAAATGTCTGAAGACAGCTGAGAGAAGCAGTAGAAGTACATTGGACTTAAGTTTGATTTTAACATGTTATTACTGTATGAGTCAGTACAGTAAGAAAGCTCAAAAGCTTTGCAAAACCATCACAGCTAATTGTCGGTTCTTGAGACTGTAAAGGTTCAGATTTAGGAGTTAGAAAATGTCAAGATATCTTGAACAATCGGGATAGTCATTTACTAGCTGATGCAGGAGTTGCAGAGAAATAACCTTTCTTTGCTGCCCTCATTGTCCCTTCATAGGTCTTCCATGGTCTTTGTAGCATGCTCTATCAATTTCAGTGTGAATTTTCCACCAGCATCCTTTTAGACATCTTCCATCCTTCTATAAGGCATCCAGCTCTGTGGCTGGCTTCCATCCCAAAGGTTGTAGAGGTCAGCAAGAAACGATGTTGTCAATAGCTTTGAGGAGCTTCATATTCTAAGCTTCTACTGCAGTCAATAGGCATGTGTTTGGAATCCTAACACACACACCCCAGGGCATTTTGGAATCTAGAATGATCTATGACCTTTCATGGGTGAGCCGTTGTAATGAGGTCCCTCTTTTATGGAGTGCTGGGGCAATATTCATTTTTGCCTTCAGTAGATAATGGTCGGACCATGGTTCAGACTGAATCTCCAACCCTGAAACAAGAGCTTCCTTCAAAGGCTCACTGCAAAATATTAAGTCCAAGGTGTGGCCTTTTCATGTGTGGGCCTGTCACTATTTGATAGAAGTCCTGGGCTGCCAGAGAAGCTGTACATTCCTGGGCCAGCCCTGATGTGGAACATTCAGGATGGATGTTGAAGTCCCCCAGAACATTCAATCTAGATGTCTCCAACACCACATCTAAGAGTATCTCTGCCAACTCAGAAAGGATGCTTACTGGGGAGCTGGATGGTCAGTAAACAAGCAGAATACCTAATCTATCTTTAGTTCCCAGTGAAAGGAGCATACAGTCAATGCCCTCTGTAGTTTGTACAGGAAATCTGTGGAAGTTGAATGACTCATGAAGGATAATTGCAACCCCTCTTCTTCAGACATCATTGCAAGGTTAGTGTAGGATTGCATAGCCAGTTGGAGTTAGTTGGGACAGACTCGTACAACCATGTCTCTGCTATGCAAGCCGTGTCTATTTACTCTTCTTGCAAGATCCCAGCTTTGTTCCTTACAACGTGGCATTGCATACTATTTGTATACCAGTAGGGGAGGTAGTGGCCCTTGCATTGCTGACTCTTAGGATGCCAGAGAGGTCCGATAGGCAGTAAGCATCTTTGCCTGATACTGGCCATCTTTGATAGCTGCCACCCCCAAATCTACCAGCTTCCATCTACACTGGAATAACACGTTCCCCATACATCCTGCACTGGGTAAAGAAAACTCAAAATGCACCCCAAAACTTACATACATTCTTCAATCACATGTTGAGAAACTATCTGAAGAGGTCTCAGTGTAATTTTCAAGTTGCCCAGGAGGGCCAAACTAACAGGGCATGGAGGCCAAGCCCGTCCCTAGCACTGATATTCAGAGGTTTGCTGATTCTATATATGGAGGCACTTGCAAATTACACTGAGACCTCTTCAGATAGCTTCTCAACATGTGATTGAAGAATGCATGTTGGAACAGCCAGATCATTAATTGACCAAGTCATATTGTAAAATGCAGAATTGCTTCCAGTTTGTCCTCTTCTTTGTGCCAGTACAGGTAATTACCTCCTTTCAATTACTGTAACCCCAAATATGCACCGCACACTCAATGGAAAGCATGTTCTGAGACCCCTTGGCTTTTGAGGCCTCCTCGGCTGCTTGAGATGCAGGACAGATTCCATCTCCTAAGACTCAAGATTAGTCTATGTGCAGTTAAGACACCAGCGCACAAGGAATAGCCAGTTTCCCATGGGAACTGTGATACACCCCAATCAAGGCCATTTTCTGTGGCTCTCTGAGGGCTCCTTAACAACCTAAGTTTGCAGAATAATTAACAAACTTCTCAAGTCATTTAGAAATATCCCTTATTATGCTGACTGCTCAGGAAACCTAATCAAAGACACAGTGAGGCAGGAAGGCATTTCATCTCCTTTTTACTATATGTATTTTAAAAATTGGAGGCGGCAGTAGTGGCAGATGAGTGTCTGGAGACCATGAGAAAGCAATGCATGCATGCAGATCAAATACATCCAAATTTCACTTGGCCACATCCAAACAGATCACTTAATGATCAGCTTCTTGCTTATGACTGCACAAAACCAATGGATAATCAAGTGTAATGTGTTTCAGAACATCTGCTATACTATTGGCACCATGTTTGAATGGAACACATGCAGAATTAGAACACAGAAGAGAAACTGATGCGTGTTTTCAACAATGTAAGTTTTCACATTTGCAATACAGATGCAATTCAGAAAAAGTCAGTGGGAACCTTATCGTGAAAACTTCAATGATTTGTTCACGACCACCTCATGAATGCATGATGGAGGAAATTCTGATTCTCATTTTAAAAACTATATATTGTCCTTCAAAAACAAACACATAGTAGAAGCAAACATTTCACAGGCAATCCTAAAATAACAAATCAGTTAAAGCTAGGAAATGAGCTTTAAAATAATTTCTAAGTGAAAATACTCCAATAAGAATTATTGTCACCTATGTGGATTTTGGTTAGGTAGGGAGTGGGACTTAAAATAAGTCAAAACCAGCTGAGAGACACTGAGAAGAAATAGCTTCAAGAAAACACACTGGTAACACTTTACAATAAGCGCCACGTTCTTCATCCTCCTGTGGTGCATTCACACTGAGTTTACAAGTACATTAAATGGTAGTGTTTTAAAACAATTTAGAGTGCTTTAATTTAAAGTGCTATAAAGATGCATTCACTATAGGGAACAACCTCTTTGGCTAATGGTCACAGAGGACACCCTCAGAGATCCAAACCTCCAACTCATATATTTTTGGCCCTATACATAGCTAGCCATCTGAAAGTATCCTTATAAGGAATTTGTAAGGCTTGGGTCACATATGCATGCGTGCCACATGATGTTTCCACTCTTGATAACTATACACTGGATACACTGGATGAGTGGAACCTCAGTGTACAAAAAAAACCCCTGAAAATCCTTGTGTTTGATATAGTCCAATATCTAGACTTAGCATTGCTAGGTGCCTGCTAAGACTAGGGTTGCCAGGTACCCCTGACCTCCCGTTGGCAGGGTGGAGTACCTAACACTTGTGCACGCACGCTGGAGCCAGCATGATGATGTCACTTCCAGAAGAGATGTCACCACGCTGGCCGCACAAGCACTCCCAAATCAGCCTCAAACGAAGTGCGGAAATGCTCCCGCGGGCAGTGCAATTATGTCACTCCTAGAAGTGACATCGCCGTGCCAGTTGGGAGCGCACACACAGCGGGTCCTCCTGATGTGCCTGCCAGAGACAGGCAACCTCCAGGAGAGTGTCCCCTTCCACCAATCACTGGGTGATCAGCAGACAAGGGGGCAAACCCCCAGGAGTTTGCTCACCAGCAGCGGGCACCTGGGAAGCCTAGCTAAGACCCATGGGCCAGGAGGGGAACTGCTACTGACTGAAGATTTTGGGCCTGTGTCCCATTTTCCAAATGGCAGGAGAACCTGGTGGCAGCAGAATAAACTGAATGTGACTTTCTTGTACTCTGTTCCCAGCAGAAGTCAGGAAAGAGGAAATTACTAGGGGTGTGCAAATTGAAGTTCCTGAGTTGAAGATATATACAGAAATCACTGTTTCAAATTGTTACCTTGATTCTCTGAAATGGTAACACAAATTCAAGATGTTTGGAATAACAAAACACCCTCCCCCCCCAAAATCCATTTTTTCCAAATTCCAATGCTTACCAGCCTTGCGCATGAGCTCTTGCGGTTTTTTGATTTGTATATATTTCTTGGAAATGGCTTCTCTCCCAATCACAACCTTGCAAAGGAGGAGCATGGAGCAAAGGAGGACTCCCACCCAATAACAAGCTGCAGAGAACTGCTATTTTTCTTTCCCCCTCCTTGTGCGTTGAAGTGTTTTCCTCTGAAAGTAGAAAGCCTGGGCTTGTTCAGGGGCCCATATAGGGTTGCCAGGTCCCTCTATCCTCTCAGCGGGAGGATAGGGGCCTAGAACTTACCCTGGCACATGCGCATCAGCACGTCAGCGCGTGCTCTGGCAGCAGCATGATGACATCACTTCCGGAAGTGACATCACCACACCAAGTGCATGGCAGCATCACTTCTGTAAGTGACACAGGAGCACTCCTGGCCGCAGGAGCACTCCTGCATTCTTATTTGGCCGGTTTGGGGCCAAATCGGAGTGCAGGGATGGTCCTGCGGCCAGTGCAAGGGGTGGGAGCACGCGCAAAGCACGTGCTCCTGAGGTGCATGCCAGTGCCAGGCATGCTCCAAAAATTTGCCCCCTCCCACCAATCACTCAGCGATCGGCGGATAAGAGGGCAAATCCTCAGGAGTTTGCCTACCACCGGCGGGCACCTGCTAACCCTAGGCCCATAGAATTTGAACCCTTAGTCCAATTTGCTTGAAACTTGGAGGTTCTTTGAAAGACAGGCAGAAGACACTCTGCTGCAATTTTGGTGATATTGTTTATTGATTAGATTAGATTAGATTAGATTAGATTAGATTAGATTAGATTAGATTAGATTAGATTAGATTAGATTAGATTAGATTAGATTAGATTAGATTAGATTAGATTATTAGTCTGTCCTCCCCACCAAGCGGGCTCAGGGTGGAGCACAACATTTTAATTTGCATAAAAACACATAAAAGCAGATAAAACATTACAATAAAATTTAAAACACTACATACAATAAAAACTCCTCCTCAGATGGCAATGGAAGAGTTACTTCATTTCAGACATGGCTCATATATCCATATCTATAGATATATATAGGGTGCTTGAAAAACAACCACTCCAGCTCCCTCATAGGAAATAATGGAAAAACTGCTGGCCTCATTCCTTACTTTGTTAATCAGACCAAGACATGGGCACGATCGGAATTACGGTCTGAAAATTGCCCCGATTTTGGCGTTTTTACCATCAGGACCGGGCTGATCGGTTCCGTCCATAGCTCCCGGTTCAGCGCTTGGGTGGGGCGCTCTATCAGGTCTCGATCGGATCGATCGGTTTACGTTCGGGATTGCAGTCTGCAAACAGTCTAGTGCCAGCCATCTGTTCCTGAGGGAACGGAGCCCCATGGAAACGGAGCCTGGGGAATGCCGGAGCTGTTTGCCCTCCTTCTGTCGCCCTGGAAACGCGAATGGAAGCCCAGCTTTCCTTGATCAGCAGGACTTCCTTCCAACCATGGAGCGGCCAGAAAAGCGCGCGCCCGTCTTGTCCATTTGGGAGAAGAGAGGGGAGGGCGGGGGAAGGGGGGTGTTCTTCTGTAGCCATGGGCACTCGAATCTCATCCCTGCAAAGCCTGAGAGGCAGCTCTTATGGTCAAACACAGCCCTCCTGCGTAGCAGACCCAAGCTTTATAAATAGCCATGTGCTGCGCAACAAAGTTTCACTTTCCGCTTGTGGGTGGAGTGGGACAGAGGCGAGCTGTCGCTTGCCGCTTTTGGAGAGAGAAAGTGCAAGAGAGAGAGAGAGAGAGAGGGAGCTTTAGCTTTGAGCTTCAGCGGATAGGGAATTAGGGAATAGGGAGCTATCTCCTCTGGTTTCAGGGCTGCCACCTAGCTCTGGGGCCAAGCTTGGTGGGCACCTCGGCTGAGGGCTCAGGTCTGGGAGGGGAGTGTTGCAGCTAGGGTTGGGCTCTATTCCTATTCTCTCTCTCTGCTTCTAGGGCTGCCGTCTAGCTCTGGGGCCAAGCTCAGTGGGCACCTCCTTGGCTGAGGGCTCACATTATTACACACTTTAGTGCCTGGTCACTCTGGTCTGAGGGAGTGGTGGTGGTGGTGGAGCGGCCGTAACCCCCGCCCCCTCAGGGGAGGTGGCTCACCGCCACCTCCCCGGGCCTGCCAGGCCCGGTGGCCGCCATCCTCACCCACCTCCCTTCCTTGGTGGGGAATACACCCCGCTCCACTTTGGCCCGGTGGCCGGGCACATGGGGGGTGCCACCAGCGAGCGGCCATACCCCCCACCCCCACAGGGGAGGCGGCTCGCCACCGCCTCCCCGGGCCTGCCGGGCCCGGCGGCCGCCATCACCCACCATTCCTTTCCAGCAATTTCTTCCACCTCTCTCAGAGAGGGTTCACTGCTTTTATGGTCAAGGAACTAGGCCTGCTCTTCAGTCCTGGCCTCTCATCTACTCTACCTGCCGCCTTGTCTTTTCTGGTCTCTTCCTCTTCTTGAATCTGCCTTCTCTCAGGCTGCACAGGGCTGGGCACTTCTCTTTTGCTTTCCCAGTTCTGCACCCATCTAGGTGCTCATGTCAAGATGGGCAGGCAGATCCTCATTCTGGCAACCAGGCTTCTGCTTATTCAGATGCCATTCCCCAGGTCCCAGTGATGGGCAGGCAGGTGTTGCCATCTGTCCACCATCCTGACCTTTCGTTAGCCACCTACAATAGCAGCTCTTTCACAGCAATAGGCTCCTCAGGAGCCTGCGACACACAGCTCTGAATATTATCATTGTACATATTGCAACATGTTCCATATTAGAGATTTGCAAACTCCACCAAAGTGAGCCTCACACACAGTTCTCCAAGATACAAATGTGTCAACAATATAAGCTTGTTTTAAAAAATTAAACTAGGAAGGAAGGCATTGAGGAAGCAAGCCTCCAGTTTACAACCATGACTTCTGAGCCAGGTTCTCAAAACATTAAGAGGGTGTTCCAAATATAACATATTGGGAAATAGCCCTCCAACTATTTAATGCTTTAATGAGGATGAAAGAGGCAGCCTACAAGACTTACCCTGTCCCCCCCCCCCCCCAATATGTCCCAGGATGATTGCATGCTCAGATCCTTACGGGATGTATGTAGTTAGCAAGGACATTGAAGCTGCTCCCTTTTCTCAAATAGGCTTTGTGTTTACTTGGTGTCATAGTCACAGGGTAAGGTTTACTTATGAATAAGTCCTGGCATCAGGTCTATATGTAATTACAGACCTCGGAGAACAATAGCATCCAGAACCAAGATACTTCAAAGTTTGGAAGTTAGGCCCCCCCCCCCTTCTGTGCTAATTTGAAGGAAACCCCCAGAAAATCCTGTTCAATTCCTAAACACCAACCAGTTAATCCCACATTATTCTACAGAGAGGGGGCAACTTGCAGCAAAGCCTGAAATGTTAGGTGGGAGTCAGCTTAATTAGTAGCTCTCCACACACATGAGAAAAACTCCAATCACAGTCAATCAGTATCAAATATCTTACTTAAAATAGGAGTTACCAAAAAGCAATACTCCAGCCCAGCTGGCAAGAAACTATATTATCAGAAAAATCAAAAGGTTTTTTTAAAAAAAAAATCAGAAACCACCTTTGGACTGATCACTATAAAGAGATCACAGGGTTAAGTTACTATTGGTTATTTCTCACTTTTCAAGTGAAAAATGGCCACAATCCCCAGAAGGAGGCAGAAACCATTTTCCTTCTTCATTAGTCTTAACTATCTTTGATCACTCTTGTTTTAGATAACTTAAGAGAAAGGCCTTAAGTAGTTTCAAAGGGCTTTAAAATCCAGGAAGAGTTGAGCGTCTTTATGCATCAAAAGGATCCTATGAATGCTAACTTATAAAGAAATCCCACTGTATTTGGTGGGGCCTTCCCTGCATGACGTCAAGCTAAAGACTGCTTGTTGAGAAATGAACACCCCTCAGCATGCAAGCTAGCCTCTGCCTGTTTCTGTCAGTTCCAACTCTGCCTATATTTTCATTTCGATCCTGAGATCACGCAAAAATTTCAAAGAAAAACCCAACTTTCCCAGATTGTTTTCCCCAGGCTGATTGTTACTCCTTGGCACCAATTATAAGTGCTTCGGATCAGAAGACCAGAGCACTCAACAAAATCACAAGTGTTCCATTTTCAAGCAATCACGCAGGCTCATCACAACAGAGCAAAGGTGAGACGTGTGTAACCCCACTAGACAAATGAAGGCTTAAGCCAGTATTTTTCAATAAAGACCAGAGAGCCTTGCTAGAAATGATTCAGAACTCTGATAAACAGCTCATGTTTCTGCTTTGGATGATTTATTATCAATTTATAATTTTTTTAGGACCGTGTTCTCTTGTCTTCACAGAAGCCAAGTGATCGGCTTGCTTCTTAAACTACTGCAGAGGATCTACCCTTTTCGTTGTCTACAGATAGACTTTGGGAGGCCTTTAATCTTCATAGAAGTATGCTGCTATTGCTTTGCATGTGGGGTTCTGTGTTTTTTTAAGTATCGCCCCTTTCAAAACTGGACAGCTGGCACAGGTTGTGTTAGATGGCATTGCTCTTCACTAGCCAACACTAACACAGAGAGAACTTAGTTTTCTCTAGTACTAAAAGGCTTGACTGATCCTAAGATATTTTTTTTGAGATGTTGAAGCCAACATTTAACATGTTCATTGGGTTTGGGCGTACTGATTTGGTGAATGCTTCAATACTTGTTCCTATTGCAGCTCTTCATATCTGGGCAGCCCAAACCTGAGGCCTGCCATGGTGTCAGCGCCCAATTGCCTGCATACATGCAGCACCACTGATCAGCTCCCTAACAACTTTGGAAGGCGAGCTATGCCAGCGCCCAAGCCTGGGAAGGTTTGGCATGGCTGCTGCTGAGAATATCTGCCCCCCCCCCATTCTTCTGACATCCCTGCCAGCACCTGCCAATGGCTGCACTGCCCCCATGCCTGGCACATGAGTGGCAAGCAACAGCGCAGTCAATGGGCAGACTGTGATCACCTCTGCCCAGCAATTCCACTCACCTCCTGCCAGGTAGCAGACAGCCAGAGACCATGCACCCCCTGGGCATGGCCCCCACACTGGGGAGCCCAGCCAGGCAAGACCACCCAGTGAGTGGCTGGTAGGGTGCACAAACCCCCCTGGGGGAGAGGGTGGGAGCCAAACTCCACCAGGGGGGAAGGACCAGCAAGGCACAGCCAGGGGAGAATGCCCTACAGATGCCCAGGCAACACTGGCTGAATCTGCCAATTAGAGGGTGGCTGCAGTTGACAGCATCGTGAGTGGCAGGGAAAGGTGCAACCAGTCCATGGGCTGGGCTGTGGCTCCCATCAGCAGCTGCCAACCCCACTCCCCTGTTCTGCAGAGAATGGGTGCTCAGGGCATGGAGAACCCCACAATTGCATTTGCCACGCACGAACAGAGGTACCTATCCCCTAAAGGAGCTCTGCCCCAGGGGGGCGCTGAAATTGCAGCCATAGCAAACCCCTGTCATCAAGAAGGGCCAGGCCGGCAGGCAAAGCACCCTCGCTTGCAAACATACCACCACCACCGCTCCTAGAAGATAGACTTGAAAGGTGACAGGACCCAGTGAGGGCTGCATCTGCAGCCCTCACCACCAGGGACAGCCCCCCAAGTCTCAGAGAGGCTGCTCTGTAGAGGCTAGGTGGGCAGGTTCTGAGACAAATGACAGGAATGGCCATTGGAAGCCATGGGCTCACAGGCCCATTGGATGTGAGGGAAGCAGAAGACCCTTCAACTAGCAACAGCTCCATTGAAACACAACACTGCATCAAGAAGAAACAAGGGGAACACAGGGTGGGCCACACGAACTGCACACCAGTCTCGGTATGACAGTTCCCAGAGTGGAAGGATGGACCGTGGAACCTGAGAAACTGCTCCAGAGGCCATCATCCCCCGTGCCAGGTCCCCAGAGACCATCGCTGCCCCAGAAACAGTAAAGGGGAGAGTGGTCTGGCCTTACAGGGGAGGAGACCCAAAGATCCCAGGACACTGATCCCTGAGCACTTTCCACCACCGACATCCCTCAGGACTGGGCTGTAAATCACTGTGAAAAAGTTACTGAGAGTCAGAAAAAGATCCAGTCAGTTATAATTAGGATATTCATCTTTAAGAGGCTACTTCAACATGCTTCAGCTCAACATGGGAGAGAGAAGCAGGAAGGAATACAGGCCTGATTCTATTCCCTAGATCGTATTTACTATCCTCATTGGTGTGTCACAAACTCACACTGCATGGGCCACACCCATGTCATATACCCCATCAAAGTAAAGAGATGATGCAATGATATCAAGGACAAAACAGAACCCATATTAATCATGTAATATATTAGACTGGAGACCAACATTGGTGGGCATCTTCATTTTCCTTCCCACCTCTTCTACAGCTTTTGTTGTTGTTATCATAGTTGCTTCAGTTAATCCAGATCAGGCAATTTAAAAGGACCAGGAAAAGATGGGAACACATGTTGCTAAGCAACTACAGCACTTACTCGCCAATTATATCGCCACATAAAGTAAAAAGCAGGTTAAGAAAGAAGGGTGGTTCTCGGTTAATAAAAGACACTTCCATGTAGTACAGAACTGGCTTGTTGCATCTGGAATAAGATTTCAGTACCTTTCCGAACAGAAAATACAGCTTTACCCATCACTGCTGCCCTGTGATTGGTTAACCTGATCCAGTGCATTTTCTAGTTTCTGTAGATACTTACAGAAACAAGTAGCCCTCTCCTGGATAATATATAAACCTTGTCCGCAGCAGAAAGTGGTGTATCATTCAGAAAGGCCCATTCCACTGTACTTTAGTAAAGAGCTCCACTAAACAGATGGGGGAAAGAGACTTGGGGAAATGAAATGACTTTGTCCAAGTACAAAACCTTCCTGTTTAAGCAATAGGCCCAGCCACATTCCTAAATAGAAGTGTTACTGTAGGGTGTGAGCGTCCCACTTTGAAAATGCATTATTAAGGAACTTCTTTGATCTGCTTTACAATTCACTACATCCAGAAATACTTTAAAACATTCATATTGTTTGACTAACATTTCCATTAATACAAAAAACCTCTCAGCAGTAATTATAACACAGCTTTTCTTCTGCCTTTAATTCATATCCAGCATCTCACAAATATACAAAGCTACAGAACAATTCTACTATAAAAAAAAACAATTTCAGCAATTTTTCCTTTATTCTCAATAATTCATAGTGCTAATATTTACTCTATTACCTGTACAGCATAAATATTCATGGTATGTCACAGCAAACTGGAAAGTGCATTTCTGGATAAAATAACAGCAGGGAACTTTTGACCTTGGCCTTGAGGGAAAATGCTGTCATTATGATTAATGAGAGAAATGACAAAAATCTTATAATTACAATTAAGAACAACATTATTTCCAGCAGATCATTCACCAGCTTTAAAATAAATTAATTACAGCCTTGAGAAAACTTTAAAAATCTAAAAAAATTAATTGATTACATCACAATTTTATGTATTTATTTATTTTACTTAAATGTATAGGAATGAGTTAAACAATCCCAATGGTTGAGTTACATAGTGTGGCGTTGACTGAGATACCCACATATGTAGCAGTGACCTAAATACACCCTTCACTGCGCGAAGATCTGTGTTTATGAGGCAGGTGGTCAGGCATGCTTTCTCATAAGGTGACCAGGGCAGTTTCCACACACTGTTAAAGAGACGGCCCACTCACTGAACTCTGGCAGTTTTTTTCACTCACTCCATACATCTCTGATTTCAAAATGGAAGCAGGAAGTTTGGCTTCCATTTTTTCAGTGTCTTTTCTGAGAATGGAATTTCCCACACTTTCCTGCGCCAGCTAAAAGATGCCGAAAAAATGGAAGCCAAACTGCCTGCTTCCACTTTGAAATCAGAGATGTATGGAGTGAGTGAAAAAAAAGCCAGAGTTCAGTGAGTGGGCCATCTCTTTAACAGCGTGTAGAAATGGCCTAGGTGTGAGAAGCTCATGTGCAGAATCTATACATGTTAGGAGTGGTCATTACAGCTACGTAGGAAGTCAGCCATCACAATTATCTCTTGCAATGCCACACACAACTTGCCTAAACAGATGCCTGTAAGCTCAGGAATGCTGATAATCTGTTGTGGTTGATTGGGCCTTGAATCAACCTTCCAATTGAAAATTCAATGCCAACAGCATTGAGAATGTGTGTATTGGGACATGTTCCATTGATAAGCGATATGAACACACATCAAATAGCTCCTAACATCCCTCTCCAAAAGTTCTATTATCATATAATATGCAGTTGTTTGGGTGTCGCATACAAAATGTACACATAATTTGACTCTCAAGTTCAATTTATTTCTTGTTTTCTAGTATGAACAGCTGTCCATGTGTACAAGAGGAATGACCTGCTTATGAATTAAGTAGAGATTGCACTCTATTAGCATATGATATAATTCACCAAGGAAAATCTCTTATAGACAGGAAATAAAGTTAAACATTTAAAGAGATGGTATTTTATTAATACGTTCATAGAAAAGTAAGAGACAATCGTGTTTTCAAAGTCACAGTAACAGAATATAGAAGTATCATGCTCAAAATCTGCTAAGGAGGTGCAGGCTTAAATAGCTGAGAAGAACAAAAAAAAAGTTGTGATTCATATAATCAGCCTTGAAAATTCTTGTTGGAACACTTAAAATATTCTTGAGAAAAAGAATTGGACTATTATTCCTTGGCCTTGAATGGCTTAGTCTTCGATGAAGAGCTAGGCCCTGTATTTTTCATAATTTTAAAACTAGATGTTTCACTAGCAGAACGGAGCATTTATGGTTAAAGCTCCCCCAACAGCTGCCTAAACTGTCTGTATCCCCAAATTTAGCAATAAATGTTGGAATGGAGGAGCATTGGACTGTGTGGCTGGCCACTGTGGGATGCAGGGTGCTAAACAAGAAGGATGGATCTTTGATCAGCTCCTGTAAGGCTAATCTGTCTTTGTATGACCCATATAACATAGGTAACCACAATCTGAAAGAACTTTTCATAACTGTCTGACCAGGTTCAGGTTATAGAAAAAGAAACAGAGAGACTTGCAATGCAATCCTAAACAGAATTACACCCTTTTACATCTATTGACTTCAGTAGACTTTGAAGGAACTAATCCAGTTTAACATTGACTTTATATCCTTTCTATCCAATCAAAGCCACTAAGGTGGCCCATAATTAAAAGCAGAACATTATAAAATGTACCATAAAACCAATTAAAACCAAAAGTAAATAAATATCTAAAAACATGAAAACAGCGATTAAAACATTGGGCAAGGAAGAAGGGGTAAGTGAACAAACAACAGACAAAACAAAAAAAGTCTTCAATCACTGGCAGAAGACAGATGGAAGGGGATAGATTAAAATCCCTGGGACAAGAGTTTCATAATTTTTACACCACGGCCAAGGCTCTCTCTTAAGTGCCATCAACTCACCCCTCAGAATGCTGGGATACCCAAAGAAGGGCCTCAGAAGATGAGTTTAGTGGTCAGGTAGGTTTGTATGTAAATAGGCAATCCTTAAAGTATGCTGGTCCCAAACTATTCAGGGTTTCGCACTTCAAGTCTCAAGTAACAACTGGATTGGAATTAGTGTAGACTCAATATATTAGAACAACTAGAGAACATGGAACTGATTTCTACAGACCAAAAGGCCAGCTCAGTAATTCTAGCAGATCTTAAAAATCAGGAAGCACTCGAGCAACCTAACTTTTTAGGCAACATTTATCCCATATTCTACATTCAAGAGAATAATGAAAAGTATCGTGGGTAGCATTACAGTCTCAACCCATCACCTTCAGCAACTTTGACATTATGACATAATCAATACAAGATAAACATTTCTGCCTCTCAGAGAATGTTAATATCCTGAGGACAATATCCTGAGTTCATTCTGCTTTTTTTCATTTCTCTGTGAGTGAGTGAAAGAGAGAGAGAAAGAGAGTACAAGCAAAGCTGCTGGGGCTGGCTCTCCAGAGGAGGCTAAGCTGCTTTGAGTTCTTTCTGCTTTCATTTCATTCAGGGGTTTCAGGTATGTGTTTGCTGCTTTGAGTTCATTCTGTTTTATTTTCATTGGGGAAGTGGGTGGGTGGAGCTCTGTGTGTGTGTGCTGCTTTGAGTTCATTCTGCTTTCTTTTCATGGGGGTGGGTGGGGCTGTGCATGTGTGTGTGTGTGTTGCTTTCATTCTTTTGTTGAATGAAGTTGACATTGTTATGGTTCCCACAGCTTTTGAATGCAGATTGGTTTTGTGTTAGTTAAATATATCAGTTATGGTTATTTGTATTAGTTAAAATATAAGTTATGGTTATTCCAGTTTTATGCTAGGAATGGATAGCTGTGTCCAAGTCACAGCAGGCTTTCATCAATATATTCATCAGCATATAGGTGATCTTATGTCTTAATAGCCATAACTCAAATAGCTGTAACTTAATAGCTGTAACATCATGAAATTGCAGTGGACATATGGGTGTTAAGGAAGTTTTTATGAATATTGTTTGTCTGGGATATTGGAATGTTTATGAGCATTTCACAATGTCACAACAGCTTAGCCATTGGTAAGGTAGAGTTGGCAGGCAACAAAAAAAGCCATTTTAAACTAAGTATAAATCTAATGCAGCTAAAGTTTTTTTTTTAATAAAATTTTATTGGTGAGTGGAAAAACAAAAGAAAATTTTCCAAATTTAACACATATAATCCCATTTTCCCCTTACTCTGTCCCCCACCCTTTTCCTCCCCCCTCCCTATTGACTTCCAACAGCTTTCCAACCCTTAACCCTTCTTATTACTTAAATCTATTTCATTTATATTTTCCTACCAACTTTGAATCATAATATCTCTTACTCTAAGCACATTCTTATTCTTTTACATAAACTCTATCAAACATACTATCAATATAGTATATCTCATATCAATATAACATAACAATATAGTATAATATATAGCAGGGATCGCACTATCTCTTACTTTAAACTTATTCTATTTCTTTTCTTTTAGGCATATACTCCATCAAATACACTATCAATATAGTATATATTATAGTAATGTATTATATATATATTGTATGCTATGCCACCAATGTAGCACAGCACACAACACCATATAGCATAACCACATAATATGTTATACTGTAAAGTCTGATCCACTAACCTGTTATTTTATGTTATATATCATATATAGTATACCTCATTGAGATATCTATTTACCCCTTCTCATTATCTCATATATTCAATGTAAAATTCCCTTAAATATTATATTAGCTTAGATTATAATTACATTCTCCCTAAATGGTAAGATCCCTTCTCTCTTCTCATTGCAACATTGTTTTTTAAAAAAATTTCAAACTGCCACAGTTCTCCTTTTACATCCCACTTTTTTTCCAAAAATTGTTTCAATTTCCCCCAATCAACAATATATTGTCCTAGGTCAAGATCTTTAAGTTTCCTTGTCATTTTGTCCATTTCTGCCATGTACAGCAATTTATAAATCCAGTCTTCTACAGTTGGTATTTCTTGTATCTTCCATTTCTGCGCATACAAAAGTCTTGCAGCTGCAGTCATGTAAAATAACAATGGTCCTATACTGCATTGGAACTGCCTCCATTCCCAAGTTCAGTAGCAACAATTCTGGGTTCTTGTTTATTTGTATTTGTAAAATCTCATTTATTGCTTCAATTATTTCTCCCCAGTACTGTTTAAATACTTCACATGTCCACCACACATGATAAAATGATCCTTCATGCTTTTTACATTTCCAGCATTTGTCTGACATATTAGTATTTCCTAGCGCAATTTTCTTTGGTGTTAAATACCATCTGTAAATCATTTTGTACACATTCTCTTTAATGTTCATACAAGTTGAAATCTTCATTGTATTTTTCCATAGGTACTCCCATGCCTCCATTGTTATTTCTTTATGAAAGTTTATTGCCCACTTCACCATCTGGACTTTTACTGTTTCGTCCACCGTAAACCATTTTAAAAGTAATTTGTAAATCTTGGATATTTCTTTCTTGCCTTCTTGTAGTATCACTTCCTCTAACTCCGAATTTTCCAATCTTATTCCTCCTCTCTGGCAGTCCGCATTATAAAGGTCTCTGATCTGTCTGTACTGGAACCATCCATAACAAGGAGACAATTCTTCTTCTGTCTTTATTCTCAGCTTTGAATGTTGTATTTGTGTAATCTCCTTGTAGGTTAGACATTGCTGTTCGTTATCGACAGTTCTTGGATCTATTACTTCATACAGAACCACCCAAGAAGGAATTCCATCTTCCATATACAACTTGTATTTCTTCCAGACCGTGAAGAGGCTTCTCCGAATATAGTGATGCAAAAACACAGAGTCCGCTTTTACTTTGTCATACCACATGTATGCATGCCATCCAAATATTTTTTTATGTCCCTCCAGGGCCAGCAACTTATGGTTTTTTAACATTATCCAGTCTTTCAACCATACAAGACATACTGCCTCATGATACAGTCTTATGTTGGGCAGTTGCAAGCCACCTCTTTCCTTCGCATCTTGTAAAACCTTCATTTTCACTCGTGGTTTCTTGCCTGCCCACACAAAATCTGAGATTTTCCTTTGCCATTTATCAAATTGTTTGGAGTCTCGGATAATTGGTATAGTTAACAACAAGAACATCACACGTGGTAAGACATTCATTTTTACTGTGGCAATTCTTCCCAGCCATGATAAATTCAGTTTGTTACATTTTATTAAGTCTCTCTCTATTTGTATCCACAGTTTCTCAAAATTATTTTTGAACAAATCTATATTTTTCACAGTCAGCTCAATGCCAAGACATTTTACTTTATTAGTCACCTCACAGTCTGTTATCTCCGTTAGCTCTTGCTGCTTCTGTTTAGTCATATTCTTACATAAAATCTTTGACTTCTTTTTGTTCACGTAAAATCCAGCCAAATCTCCAAACTCTTTTATTTTCTCTATTACCTTTGGCATATTTTCAATTGGATCCTCTACTATTAACATTATGTCATCTGCAAAAGCTCTGACCTTGTAAGAAAAATCTTTTATTTTCATACCTCGGATTGTGTCATCTTCACGTATTTGAATCATCAATATTTCCAAAATCAAAATAAACAACAATGGAGACAGCGGGCATCCCTGTCTAGTTCCTTTGCTGATTTTCAATTTTTTTGTCAAATCCTCATTCACTATGATTGCTGCACTCTGGTCTCTATAAATTTCCTTGACCGCTTATATGAACTTTTCTCCCATTTGCAGCTTTTCCATGGTAGCAAACATAAAATCCCAGTTCAGATTGTCAAATGCTTTTTCCACGTCTACGAAGAAAAAACCAACCTCTCTGTCACAGTGCTTGTCATAGTATTCAATAGCGTTTATTACTGTCCTCAAATTGTCTTTAATTTGTCTGTTGGGTAAAAATCCCGCCTGTTCTTCAGCAATGAATTCTGACATCCATCCTTTCAACCTCTCTGCCAACACCTTTGCAAATATTTTATAGTCATTATTCAACAACGAAATTGGTCTGTAATTTTTAACATTGGTCAAGTCCTGACCCTCCTTCGGTATCAGCGATATATTGGCTTCGTTCCATGAGTCAGGAATCCTTTGATCTTGCATCGCTCCATTCATTGCCTCTTTCAGGAATGGCGCCAGTTCGTTAGCCATCACTTTATAAAACTTTGCCGTTAGTCCATCTGGTCCTGGCGCCTTTCCTATCTTTGTTGATTGTATAGCTTCTTTTATTTCTTCTTCCGTCACTTCCTTATTTAATTTCTCTTTCCATTTTTCAGGAATTGTCGGAATTTTCATCTTCTCTAGGTATTCCGCTGTTAAATCTTTACTCACTTCTTTTTTTTGGTACAATTTTGCATAAAACTTAAAAAAGGCTCTACTAATAGCCGCTTGGTCCATAAGCACCTTATCATCTTCTAGAATTTTACTTATGATTTTCTTCTCCTTCCTTTTTTTTAGTTGCCACGCCAAATATTTCCCAGGTTTATTTGCACCTTCAAACGACCTCTGATTCATCCTCTTTAAATTCCACTCTAATTCTTTTTTTTAAAATAAATTTTATTGATATTAATAATGCTTACAATACAAGATAGTTACAAAGCTTTGGAATATTCTTAGTAAGACTTTTGTGATGTACAATATAAGATAGGTAGTCTGAAATTTACACAAAAGGTTAACTGTAGTCACAAACTTGTGCTTGAAAATTGTTTAAAAAAATGCTATATTAAGTAACTATCACTGAATCAGTACAGCATACCCGGCCAAATCCTTCTTCCCTCCCCCTCCCCCCCCTCTTTCCCCCCTTGAAATAGTTATCAACTATACATTCTTCTGATTCTCTCTTCCCTCCCACTTCACCCCCTTCCCCTTCTACCCTTCCCCAAACCCCACATAAAGACAATCCTAACATGGTGGCTTGTAGGTAAAACCTAACAAGCCATTGGTATAAAATACCAAACCCAAGTATAGGAAAAGACAGTGAGGGCTAAGTGCAATTACCCCCTATCCCCCCATCCCCCAATCCCCTATGGTGTCTTCATTAACTGCTTTACTTATTAACATCACAACGTGAAAAACTATGCCCGCTTAATGAGAACAATCCTCTAATTCAAACGAACTGGTATTTTGCTGTTCTTAATGGGAGATAAGGCAGATAACATTCTTCTTTTCTGAGTGTTCCTCTCCATTTCTATTGCGGGGTCAATTCCAACAGCTCTAAGAAGTGCTTCTCCAGACTCTTGATCAATGGCTCTGTAAATTTGTTCATGATGTGCAACTTCTAGATAAACAAGGTTAGTCCATTTGTAGCTGACTTGAGCTTTCCTTAAAGCCTCAGATGTTCTTTTCAGTTCTCTTCTTTTGCTCAGTACTTCTGATGGTAAATCAGTGAAGGTTAATATTGGGGTTCCGTTGTAGTCAAGTGCTCCCCTCACTCTAGCAGTTGCAAGAATTTTTTTCTTAATGTACCCATCTTGAAAGATAGCAATGATGTCTCTGGGATACTTGATCCTGCTGCTGTATCTTGATCCCACTCTATACGCATTTTCTATGTTTATAGTCTCATCTTCGTCTTCATTCCACTGCAGTTGCTTTATTAGCCATGACGCCAAAAAGTTTGGCAGCTCTTCATTTGTATTAATATTTTCTTTAAATCCTCTAAATTTAACGTTCTTCTGTCTTACAGCCATTTACAGCCTTAATAATCTTTCTTGCTGATAAGTATTTATTCGCCGAAGCTCTTTAACTTCTGTCTGAGTTGTGTTGTTTATTTCTAGCGCTTTATTAGCGTTGTGGGTTGCTTTATTTATTTCAATTTTCATTTCAGCAAATTGTGCAGTAAATTGCTGTGACAACATTTTTATGTTGTCAAGCAGATTTTGTTCCATTTGTTTTATTAATTGGGAAAAGCTGTCCTGTTGGGAGGGTGAGCTTATTTCGGCAGTTTTAGTTGCGCCCGCCATTTTGTCTTCCTCTCCCTGCTGCCTCACAGGCTCTAGTGCCGTTTCCCGGCTAAGAAAAAAGTTTTGTAAGTTTTTTAATGCCTTTACCTGGTGCCTCTTTTTCTCGGACATCTGCTTTCCCATAATTAGTGCGTTTCTTTTCGTTGTGATGTTCTTTAAAAGGGGAATTGGAGGGGGGAGGACGGAGCTCTTGCACTAAGCGTCCTTCCTCCTCTCCGTCGACGCCACGCCCCCCACTCTAATTCTTTATAGTCCATTGCTGTCAATTGTTCCTGCAGAATTTTAATATCCTGATATGTCTTTTTTTCCCCCGGTCTTTTCTTAAGTTGTATCTCTTTGGCTTTTATTTTATCCAAAATTTCAGATCTCTTTTCCTCCTTTTTCCTCCTAGTTCTTGCATTCAGGTCTATTAGTATGCCTCTTATCACCGCTTTATATGTGTCCCATACTTTATTGGTCGGCACTTCTTTGTTCAGGTTATATTGTATGAAAAATTTGGTCTCCCTTCGCAGCAACGCAATATTTTCTTCTATTTGTAACAAGTCCTCATTTATTCTCCATCCTTTTCTTTTATTATTTTTCCCAAATCTCCACATAATTGGGTTATGATCTGAGCCTACCTTTGGCATTATCTCCACCTCTCTAGTCCATAATGTCAGTTCTTTAGAGGCCCAGATCATATCTATTCTTGATAATGTGAAATGTCTTGCAGAGTAAAATGTATATTGTCTATTCTTAGGGTATTGTCTCCTCCACACATCTTCTAAACTTTCTTGTTCCTTAAGCATAAAAAACGCCTTTGGTAATAGTCCTCTTTTTTTGTGAGCAGCTTTAGACTGCTTGTCCTCATCCAGGTTTGTAACTCCATTGAAGTCACCTGCCAAAATTATGTGATCATAGGTCAATTCATCTAATTGTTTCTCTAAGTCCTTAAAAAAAATTCTTTTGCACCGTTAGGTGCATAGATCCCGATCATCAATATTTTCTTAGAATTCCAAATAATTTCCACTGCTAAATATCTGGCTTCTGCATCTTTTAAAACTAGTCTGGGCTGCAATTCTTCTTTTATGTACAATACAACTCCCCTCTTTTTCTTTTTAGAGGCGGCAACAAATTCTTTTCCCAATTTAACAAATTTCAAATATTTTTCGTCCTGCTTTCTAATATGTGTCTCTTGCAGACAAACTATATTGCATTTTTGTTTTGCTAGCATTTTTGTTTTTCCATTAACATTCCAAGATATAACTTTACATTCCATGATCACTTTCTTACAGTTTTTGGTAGGTCCTTTTCATTTTCCCTAATAAAAGTCTCCATCTCATGGCCAGATCTGATGCTCTTTCTAACTCCACCAAACTCAAATGTCAGTCCTTCTGGTATTTCCCATCTATATCTGATTTTCAGCTCCTTTAACATCTGAACCAGTTCTCTATACTTCTTCCGCTCGAACAGCACCGATCTGGGCAACTCTTTCATGATTCTCACCACTTTTCCATAGACTTCTAATGGATCTTGAAATTGTTTGCTCACAATTAATTCTCTTGTGCTTCTAGTCGTAAATTGGACAATCATGTCCCTTGGTAACTTCCTCTGAGCTGCAAATCTGGAATTGATTCTATACACCACGTCCAAGAAAGCTGCAATTTCTTCCTCTTCTTTCCCCAGGTATTCTGCCAAAATTTCTGTAATCTGCTCTTGGGCTGATTTTCCCTCTACTTCTGGGACCGAACGAAATCTGAGTTTTTTTTCCATCTGTTTACTTTCTGCAACGGCCATTCTGTCTCTCATCCCCCTCATTTCAGTCTTTTGCACGTCTGTTAAAGTTTCCACAGTTTCCTCTACTGCGTTGACTCTCTGCTGTGTAGCTTGTAGGTCATTTTGTATTTTATCCATACCTTTTGTCAGTTCTGCCATCTCCAATTTAAGTGTCTCTTTAAAGTCTTTTAATTCTTTCGCCATCTCTAGCATCATATCCTTAAGCTCTTTATTTCCCTCTGAAACTTTTTTATCCAAATTTTCCATCGTAGTTTGCCACTCTTTCTTCGACATTGTGGGGCTAGCTCTGCTTCGCTCCCACGAGTCTGCCCTTTTCCTTAAATCCGTGACGCTACTTTTTTACTTTCTTTTATTTTTAAAAGTCCGATTGCAGTTTATTTTTCTCAAACGCTGTTTTAAACTGTCCAAAATGTTGGGCGTTTTTTCTCTATGGTTTTGTACTGAAGCGCTCGCCGTTACCTTCTTTAAAGATGGTCTACCTTTTTCATTGAAGTCGCCAGTTGCCCTCTTTCAAAATGGCGTCGCCCTACTTCCAGCGTTTAAGAAAAGGGCCCTTCTCTTCTGTCTCTTTATGGTTCTGACATACTTCCTGTTCCTCTCCGTTGCACAGCAGTTCTCTCTATTTTTAAGCTTTCTCACAGTCTATTATCTCTTCCCCGCCACAGGTATGTAAACAATAATCCAATTTCCGCGCTAGCTTCTCCTTACAAATTTACTTTTTCAAATTTTTTCTTGCCGGAATCTTCCCCCTTATATAACTAGTCTGTTGCAGTTCTTAAATCCACTTTTGCCTCTTATTTCTTTTTAAAATCTGTCCCGTACTGAGAGATAGCGATCTTTACCTCCTTTAGCATTTTTCTTGGGTTGTAGTCACTGCTTCTGTTATCTGATCGAATCCAGCCCCTTTGCTGTTTTGCTGAAGCTTGGGCATGTAGGTCTTATGCCAAAATTTGACTCCAGAGCCACTGCAGAGATCTTGGCAACCTTTCTTCGGGTGGGACCTCAAGGGTGGGTGGGAGTTCGTTGTGTAGAACCCCCCCCCTCACCCAAGATCAATGCGCCCTCAGGTTCTTGAGTGTTCTTGCCTGTTCTCTGCCTGAGAACAGGTGGCTGCGGGCAATTTGCACCCCTCCAGCCTTCAAAACAGCGGCACGGACAGCTCAGCTCTTAGAGCTGCATTAGACCTTCATGGATCCCAAGCCGGAAGTCTAATGCAGCTAAAGTTGAGTATCTAATTTTGAATTGCTCCAGTAAAGCCAAACCCTCCCTGAAAATTTAAAAATTCAATATTCATTAGATTAGGAATTTCAGACTCTGTGGAATTTTGAGAAAGAATTTTGGATTTTTTTTTCTACGGTGGCAGAAGGAATTCTGTTAGAATTTAGATTTGTGACATGGGTTTTGGATTTTTAGAGGCCCCCTCCTTCTTGCATATTTTAAAATACGATTCCAAAGTAACGAAATGTTTGGGAAAGGGAATGGAAGGTTTCACTTTTTGTAGAGGATACAGAAAGGAAAAAAACCCTTTCCCATAATAGTGTAATTTCCTAAGCTTACTAACATTAATCTTGTCATAATGCATTGTGCTGGGTTCTGGGAAGCAGTGTCACTTCCAGGAGTGGGCGCACTTCTGGGAGTGATGTCACTTCCAGAAGTGACATCATCATGCATTTCCAGGAGCGCCCATGTGCACATGTGATAATAGAGAGTTCCACCACCTTTTTTCCCAGAAAAAAGCCCTGCTTAAAGGTAAAGGTAGCCCCTGGTGCAAGCACCGAGTCATTACTGACCCATGGAGAGACGTCGGATCATGACGTTTTATTGGTAGACTTTTGTTACAGGGTGGTTTGCCGTTGTCTTCCCGTCATCTACACTTTACCCCCAGGAAACTGGGCACTCATTTTACCTACCTCGGAAGGATGGAAGGCTGAGTCGACCTTGAGCCAGGTATGCGAACTCGGCTTCCGCCAGGATAGAACTCAGGTCATGAGCAGAGCTTGGCCTGCAGTACTGCAGCTTACCACTCTGCGCCATAGGGCTCCTTCTTGAAAGCTTACACCCTGAAAATCTTGTTGGTCTCTAAAGTGCAACTGTTGTTCTACTGCAGACCGACACCTATGTAAAACTATCTTCTCAGTTACAGTTGTGTGAGAGTTTTATTTTCAGCAGTTTTAATTTTCTTTCCCCCTTTTATCTCTGATAGTTACCTCGGGTCATATAGTATCTGCAAATACCCTTCATTTTAAGAATAGGCTAAACACTGGAAACAATGGTGGCTTTATATTCTACTTTTAATATGTTCCTCTGAGGAGATCAGATAGCAGACTCCAGTAATCTAGGTATGAGGTAATGGAAGGTCAGAGGAGGAAAGAAGGTCATCCAAAAATTGTTTACATTTATAATAACATCATGCTATTTTGTCTTAACTTGCCCAGTAGTTGTTTTCACACAGCTCTTTCCACTCATTGTTATTTTTCATTTATGGAGGGTTTTTTTAAGTTTCTATTTTACTTTTTTTTCCTTTTGCCATTACATTTTCAACAGCCAGTATTAACAATTCTACAGCAAATACTAAGCACAAAGTGCTAATATATAAAAAACCAAACACCAGCTCAAAACATACACGGAAACAAAATAAATGTGGAAGGCAGTGATGCCTGTTTAGAGTTCCACTGCAGTGAAGCTAAGCTTTATTCACTGGAAGTAAATGTGTAATGGATGCAACCTAGTTTTATAAGAAGTAACATCAGGAATTTTACAACTGAGTTACATTAATTTATGAAGGATTTTTATAGTCAACTTTAATCTGATCTCTACTGGTGAAATAAAAGGAAATTTCTCCTTACAGACTTTGGGGGATATTTTCCCATCTCTGTGAATCCTTGCAGATTCCCAGTTCGATTTGTGTTTAACTAAACATGTATTATATAGCAATGAAAATTTGGTGAAGAGAAATGCAAATATTTTATTTTTATTTTCAGAACACAATCTTGGGGGTGGGAATAAATTTTTTATTGGATTAAACTGGCTCAATGGTCCAGTGACCTTGGCCTGCCTTTCTTCTGCTCCATGAAGAATAAGGTTTGGCATTTCCAAGCTGACAGGAAGAAAATTGATTCATTTGAAATGTGATGCTGGAGGAGAGTTCTGCAGCTACCATGGACAGCCAAAAAGACAAATAAGTGGGTACTAGATCAAATCAAGCCTGAATTCTCCCTAGAGTTAAAACGACAAAACTAAGGCTATCATACTTTGGTCACATTATGAAAAGACAAGATTATCTGGAAAAGTCAATAACACTAGGAAAAGTAGAAGGCAGTAGGAAAAGAGGAAGACCTAAAATGAGATGGCTTGACTCAATAAAAGAAGTTATGTCCTCCAGTTTGCAAGATCTGAGCAAGTCTGTTAATGATGTTTTGGAGGTCTTTCATTCATAGGGTTGCCATAGGTCGGAGGCAACTTGATGGCACATAACACTCACATTTTCAGTAAACGTGTGTTTTGACTGGTCCAACTCCCTGACTCCTCTGCTTGCTTAATATTCCAATCTGAACCAAACTTACTGATCTTTTAGGAGCATTTGTTCATGGAGGATGTTTTGTATGCAGCATTTTGTTTGAGTGTTGGCCTGTTTGAGAATTGGCCTGTTTTCATAGTGGTTGTTTATATTGCCAATGCTGTGAACTTAGGCAGATCATGAGAGGGAGGGCAGGAAGGGTTACATCACTGCTTAGTACTCATGGCTTTTTCTTACACACCCAGGGTAATGCCAATTGCCAATTTGGGGTCAGGAAGCAAGTTTCTCCAGGCCAATTTGGCCAGGGATCCTGGAGGATTTTTGCCATCTTCTGGACATGGAGTGGGGATCACTGGGGGCATGGGGGGTAGTTGTGAATTTCCTGCATTGTGCAGGGGGTTGGACTAGATGACCCTGGTGGTCCCTTCCAACTCTAAGATTCTATGATTTAGATACAGGCCAGTCTGTCTCTATTAGAGGGTGGACTGAATCTCTTTCAGACTCCTCCTATGTGTTTCTGAGATTCTACCATTACAATATTATCTTTTGAGCCAGTTTGGTGTAGTGGTTAAAAGCAGCATGACTCTAATCTGGAGAGCCAGGTTTGATTCCCCACCCCTCCACTTGAAGCCAGCTGAGTGATCTTGGGTAAGTCACATCTTTTCCAGAGCTCTCTTAGCCCCACCCATCTTACAGGGTAATTGTTGTGGGGATAATAGTAACATACTTTGTAAACAGCTCTGAGTGGACATTAAGTTGTCCTGAAGGACAGTATATAAATTGAATGTCATTGTTGTTGTTGCTTCTGCTGCTGCTGAGAAAATGAGGAGTTTGCACAGCCATTTTTTCCACAGCATGGTATCAATTCCTGGACAGGGCACTGCTGCCACAGGTCAGAGCATTATTGTGAGCTCATCTCACATGGACATTATCAGAGCAGAGCAGAAGAAACATATGTCTACAGTAGTCCCAGAAAGAAAAGTGACAATACTCACTTCACTCTAAAGAATTTTACTTCTGTGAATGATTCAAGGAACTAGCAGAATTCTAGTACTTTTACCATACTACAAATCTAAGTATTATTTGGGGGAAGCCATGATAATTAAAATAGTTTATAACCAATTTAAAATTAGCAATGTAGTAACAAATAATAGTGACTGCCTGATCAGGGAAGGTCACAGTATTCAAGGTTTGTGCCTAGACTGCTACACAATTTCTTTAATGAAGAGATTGCTATAAGGACACACAACATCATTAGATTTGAATGAGGACAGCTTTTATTGATCCTCCTGAAAGAATTTAATTATTTATGGTTCACTTGATTACACCTCAAGGGGTAGGAAAGGATCAGATCAGTTTTGTACTCACAAGACCTGGGTTATGTTCTCAAACAGCAAGGTGAGCGGTTATGACCTTGTTTTCCAATTTGTGATACAATTGCTGTTGCAGTGTTCATGTGTTATTTAATATAAGCAATATAAGATATTTATAATGAGCAGTAACAACACTGTGGTTTGTACAAATCACAAATACATGAATTGGTGCTTGAGTCTGGTGAAGGACCCAGAGCTACTAAATATCCTTTAATCTACCTTTAAAATACCAAAGTGCAAAAAGTATCTAACCAGAGATAGAATACACTGCACTTAGTCCATGATCTTTCCTCAAATAGTCTTCTGAAAATGGAACCCCAATTGAGCAGATGTAAACTAAAAGGCATTCTGAACTTTCAGGGACAATTAGTGTTGGTCTCAGGGCCAAGCTACACATGACGAATGACACTTGAACGGCAAGTGTATTTCTCCCTGTTCACTTGCCCTCTACTCAATCCACTTGCCGTTCAAGTGTCATTCGTCATGTGTAGCTTGGCCCTCAGATAACCTGGGTTCAAATCATGTTTTGGTAACAAGCTCAAGGGATTCTTGTGTCAGTCACTATAACAACAACAACAACATTTGATTTATATACTACCCTTCAGGACAACTTAATGCCCACTCAGAGCGGTTTACAAAGTATGTCATTATTATCCCCACCTTCAAGTAGAGGAGTGGAGAATCAAACCTGGCTCTCCTGATTAGAGTCCCGTGCTCTTAACCACTACACAAAACTGGCTCTCTTCACATATACATATTCATAAGTTGATGACTTGTATGTGTGAAAAATAATCACATCATAAAAACTACAGATAGAATTTCTACATCAGTGCTCTTGACTTTAAACACAGTGCACACCAGTCAGTTCACATATTCACCTTTGACCTACCAACTGCTGAACAAGCAAGTCATGTACCCATATGCATGAGAAAGCAGGACTGTATTGGGAGGGGCAGGGGGGTTGCTTGCCCCGGACGCTGCCAAAGAGAGGGTGGTGGGTGCAGCTGCTGGCCGGGAGCAAATGGAGCTGCCGGCGGTGGCAGTGGCAGTAGCACAGGCAGTTGCACGCACGGAGGGCTGAGAAGCCACCTACACCACCCTGAGGGGTGGCCAGCTTGCTGGGCACTGCCAAGGTGGCCCTCCTGCAGCAATTGCTGGCTGGGAGTGTTCAGAGGTGACGGCAGCAGCGCAAGTGGCTGTGTGGGAAAGCTGGAAGGCTGCCGCACCGCCCTGGCCTCCTGCTGCACTGATGGCTGACTCACTGGGTGCCGAGCTGGCCCTCCAGCCCCTGCAGCAGCTGCTGGCCAGGAGTGTGCTGCCAGGTAATGGGTGGGGAGGCAAGCAGCCCAACTTGTGGAAGCACTCCCAGGGGTGGGTGCCCCCTGCATGATGATGTCACTTCCCAGAAGTGATGCCATCGTGCGGTCCTGGAGCACATGCATGCTCTGCGCGCACACATGTGGTGACAGGGGCACCATCTGCCAGGAGTTGCTCCAAGTGCCTGCAACCCACTCTACGCCACTGTGAGAAAGTCCTATATTTCAGCCCTAAGTTCCCATACATTAACTGGGAATTACAGTAGCCGACCACGTAGTGACATTATGAAGATGGAGGCTATTTCTACTCTAGTTATATTCTTTAGTACTGACACCATTTGCTCATTAATTTTTAAGAATCCAGATTGTATTCATTCCAAACAGTTGTTTTTCTCCACTGTGTTCTTATCTTTTTTCTCAAATGGTGATTTATATTTTTTGTAAATTTCCATTACAATTGCAACTCAAACCTTTGCATTGTGAGCTGACTGTAATTTTATATAAAAAGGCCCATTGGGTTGGATCCCAACTAGCATTTCCATGGGTGCAAGAACTCCCCCCTCCTGTGAAAGCCTGAAATACCCCATTGAACTCCTGTCCCTATTTGTGATCCAAGCCATTGTGTTTCCACTAGAGATGGGCATGAACAGAAAAAAAACCCCAAACATGATGTTCATTGTTCGTTGTCATCCACGAACAGGGACTCACGAACAACCAACATAGCCCTGTTCACGAACATGTTCATGTTTGGCTGTTCATGGGGGCCAGCAGGCTCTCCTCCAGCAATCATCCAAGTAAAGATCCCTACTGCACCACTCCCAGAAATCTAACCTGAGCAGGCACCAGGAAAGGTACCAATAATAGTCAAGTCAAGTTTATTATTACAGTCTGCGACCAACATAGGTACCAATAATAAATAATAGCTTGGCCCCAGAGCCCGGCAGCAGCCCTGGAACTCGAAGGGGTATCTTCCTACCGCACCACTCCCAGAACCTTACCTGAGCAGGCCACAGGAAAGGTACCAATAATAAATAATAGCTTAGTCCCTGAGCCTGGCAGCAGCCCTGGAACTTAGAGGGGTAGATCCCTATCCCACCACACACAAAGAAAATTCAAGCTCCAATGCATTCTATCAAAATGCCAACAGCAACTGTCTGTCCACTGTCTGCAAAGTCAGAGCTGGGAGCCCCCCTCTCCCTGCTCTTTGCTCCCTTGTTGTAACAAATTTGGAGCTCCACACTTGAAAAGAAGACCTGCCTATCAAGCTAAATTGGGCTTAGATTGGGGTTTCCAGGGCAACAGCAGGAGTTCAGACAGAATTCAGACAATCCCTGCCTAAGTTGCCAAGGGAATTGATTGCCGGTGCCAGACCGTCTGGCTTGACGAACAGCAACAAACAGCAACGAATGAGGCTTGCAATGACCACCTGTTCATTTAGAATGGGTCCTCACGAACAGCTTGTTCGCAAACAGCAGATTGGGCTGTTCATGGCCTTTTTTTGTTCGTATTGCTGTTCGTGCCCATCTCTAGTTCCCACCAAGCATTCAGCCTTGCACCATTTACAGTACATGTGTGTTGATATTTATCCATTGGTTCTTCCTATTCCAACTATTTTTTTCAATCATCCACAAAATAAGGCATGGCATTATCATTGCCCTGCTGTGTCTTAATAACAGCTATTCATTTATACATTATTATATTCCATATCTTTCTCTGCTAATCCTCCACTGCTAGTTTTTTATTGCATTTCCAATTTTTTGCAAGGATAATTTTTGCTCTAGCTAACAAGTTACCAACCAGTGTTGTATGCTCCCCTTTATACCATTTCCCAGATCATTCTTCTCTACTGGGTCTTCCAGGAGTCTCTCTACACAAGACATCTTATACAAGTAGGATCAAGTGAAAGACCTTACACTTGTTCTTCCATTGTGGATACCTTGCACTGCTAGGGAAACAGAGTAGTCAGGGCTTTTTTTCAGGGGGAACATGGTGGGATGGAGTTTCGGCACCTCTTGAAAATACTCGGCAATAGTGCTTGAAAATAATATTATTTCAAAGAAACCCGAATGTTTCTTCCTCATTTCCCTCTTGAGAGTTCCGCCACCTCTTTTCCCAGAAAAAAAACCCTGAGAGTAGTACACTTGAATATAAAACCACACAGAAGTAAGTTACTTGAGCATACCCATGTAAGATGTCTTGAGTAGGGAGACACTCAGGGTTCTTAAGAGAAATTATCTTCAATTGTCTTTACCCAATCTCTCCCTGAAATCCAACAACCCTTCCCCCCCCCTCTTTTTAAGAATTTGGAGTCAGTTTCTAATCAACTCCTTTTTGACAAAAGAGAAATTTGAAGAAATGAGGGGCTAGAAGGGAGGTTCTGCAAAATTTCACAACTTCACTCTGTACATGCTCAGAGGCAGGCAATGTCTTCCCAAGCCTTCCAATTTTCCTGCAATAGAACCACCCTGGGGTTTATAACATAAAACAATTGGAAGGGCTGAAGTTACAAAAGGACACCTTGATTTCTCTTCAGATAGAAATGAAAGAGAAATCCTGTTCTTAAAAGAGAACAACAATAGAATAAGAGGAATCAACAGCTGTATTTAAAAAAATTAAATTCAGAAAAAGAAATTCCCCACCCTGTATACACCTACTTTCAAAGTAGCCCCTGTTAATTTTTTAATAATCTTTATTATGACTTCTTGTATGATATCACTCTACCACCAAATATGTAAATAATAGCAACTTTTACAGTATAGTTGTCTCCTACACTGAAGAAGCACAAGAGTACTACTACTACTACTACTACTACTACTTTTTCTTTGTCATCTTCATTGTCGTCTCCTTCTTGACATGTAATGTCAGTTCAGTAAATACATCTCTGATAAATGGTCACTCTGTGTTTCAACTGTATCAAGATTTGTTCTCAATTTATTAAATTCTTTGTTACTATCCAAGCTACATTCACTTTTGATATTAACAGTGCAATCCTAAACAAAGTTATACCCTTCTAAACTCTGTTCAATGGACTTAGAAGGGTGTAACTCTGTTTAGGAATTGCATTATAAGTTCTGTGTTCAAAAATGCTGAATCCAGTTAGGAAAACGATCTTACCTTGTGTTCTGTATATGTCAGAAATTGATTCCCTTATGTAAAACGCAGAATCGATATAGACTAACACTTTATAAGGCACTAAAATCACTAACATATCTAGAAATCTTGGGAAGAAACAGACCAAAGATAACAGAGGGCTGTGCTGTCTACCAAAATCATACTTTAAAAAATGCCAATATTTCAAACTGCTCAGAGTTTCAATAGTGATTACCATTCTTTCTTTCTGACACACCCCAGATATTATTACAGCATATAGTGGGGAAGAAAATACAAAAATCATTCAAATTTTGATACAAGCATTAAACATGACAGGTATATTCTCATATAGTTCTTATAATATAGTTCTTAAAAATAATGCTAGCTACCTAAAAACTCAAGTATTTCCATCTTCAGACATCCACCTCAGAAAGCGAAGGTCAGATCTGTGAACCATTGATACTCATGTTCAATGACAAGAAAATTTCAGAGCCCTGAATCAATTACTAATATTAAATCTGCTCTTTTCATGAAGGACTATCCAATTCTTTCTAAAGCAGCAGAAGTTACAATCCATCACTATTACCAGATCCATTCCTCTTCAGAGCTACCTTATATCCGGACTATGAATGGGTAGAAAATGTGTCACCGAAGAAATGGACATTATAGTATATATCACATTGTCAGCTCAACTTGCATCACAGAAGAAATTTTTGAATTTAGCATTATGTAAGAGCTTCCCTGCTATAGGAATACACACTCGTTCAATTTTTTTCATTCATTTTTCTCCAGGTTGTTGGCAACCTTACTCAGAATGTGTCCTCTTTATTTCAGTGAGTTGGATCCTGTGAATCTGTTTTACTGCCTCTTGCACAGAGAAGTCTCCTTGTGCCAGAGGAAAATACCTTTGCTAGCATAATGGAGCGACAGGATCCCCAATGTATTCAAAGTAAACACTCTTACGAGTGTAGCATAAATTTAAAAGGGTAGAACCTTGAATGGTTTCCTCCATCAAATTCCCTACCATTTTCTTTAAACACACACACACAAAATATATTACTGAAACAAAACATGATAAGTGAAAAGAACTAACTTCTAAAGGCAACACTCCAGCCTCACAGAAGTGAAGATAATATTTTAATTGGTTTTTATTTAACATTGTCTTTAAAATATTTTATTTAAGAATAGAATAGAATAGAATAGAATAGAATAGAATAGAATAGAATAGAATAGAATAGAATAGAATAGAATAGAATACCATCTGGTAACTAAATCTCAAACAAATGCTATAGAAAGGATTTTGTGCTACATCCCATTTGCTTTCAGATAACTATTGGCTTGAAGGATTATAGAAATATCTTTGACATGATTCAGTCATATGGAAACGCTTTCCTTCTCTGTGTAATTAATATTGCTCTAGATACTTGTGTAATTTGATATCGCTCTAGACACTTGGCATGACATTCTCTCTTTACTCTTCTATTCCCCCCAGGCCCCCGCAGCACACACACTTTCCAGCCCTCACATAATCTATTCCTTACATATGTCATCTCACCTTCTCACACCTGACTCAATTATCCTCAGTTGTAATTTGTTCTCTTGGTTCTTGTATGTACCTGCTTGATATAACAGTACTTGAATCGCTTTTAATGTGTAAGTACTAAGAAAGTGGAAAGTGCTAAGAGTATTTAATTAATTCTATTATCTGATCATTTTCACTGACATGGTTTCCTCTGTATGGCATTTGCATACATGGGTAAATAGCTACTTAATCTATTCTTTTTTCCTCCATGACCTGTATGAACATCACTAAAGATGGAGCAAAGGAGTATTAGATATACCTACTTTATGTTGATAACACTCCCTGAATGTGATATGGCTGCCTAGTTTTTTTTTATAAAAATCCTCCAGTTTGCTAGGCAAGAGAGAAGAAGTGGCAGGATGTAATCAACACAATGATCAGGTTATTCGTATAACAAGATCATCTTGCTCTTAAATATGATTTCCCTTCTTTTCTTTCATAGTCAGTATAGTTCCACAAATGATCATGTCTATTTTTCAAGTGGAAATTTTTTAAAAGTATTTTGTTTAACTTGCAGCTTAACAATGCAAATGAATTTCAAACAGTTGCAACCTAGAGACTAAAGGAAAGAAGGAGGAACATGAAAATGGTAAGATTACTTTTGAACAAATGGTATCAGCCTACTCACTACTCAGGCTGATGTTTCGTGAAGTGAACTTTTCTATTCAATCACTGGTAGTGGTGCTGGCAATTGCGCATGTGGATGTGTCCCTTAAAAAAATGGTATTTTTCAGATTTGAATTTTGGAAAGAGCATAAATACTGGTTCATTGATAATGAAGTCTCCTAGTACCGTTTCTGAGTTTTCCTTGGACTCCAGAATTATTAGGTTTCCATTTTTCCCCATGGGAGGATTGCTCAGGGGACTGGAATAGCTGTTTTTCAACCAAGTGAGACCAAAATTGCAGGGGAGCTAGTTTCTGTCCACTAAAGAGCCCCCCAAGTTTTGAGCAAATTTGACCAAGGGATCCAAGTAATTCGAAGCTTGGTTTGTTGGGTGTAGTGGTTAGAGTGTCAGAATAGAACCCAGAACAAAGTGTGAATCTGGATTTTAAATTTGTGTGTTTTTATTATACAAGTGTCTATTATGTTTGAGATTTATCTATATTTATGTTTCTACAGATCCCCCTGATAAAGCATAAGCAAAATGCATAGTAGTTGTCAAGTTTAATAAATATCTTTCCCACTGCACTAACTGTATATTTGCCTTTTTCATTCTGCCCTACCAGCCAGCCACGGCAGCCTCCTTCTCCTATATCACCTCTGAAGTTTGCAGGAGGGCTATCAAAAAAGAAAGATCTAAAATCTAACTTTGAGTAGCCTAGTCTAAGAGCAAACTTACCTAGATCTGATTCAACAAAAGGCAAAATGTATTTAACCAGAAGTCATTGGTTCATTCGGTAATAATATGGTCCTTCTTTTAGTAAATACCCCAGAGTCATTGGAATGTTATATTATGTCATTAGAGTCCAAAAGATGCAATGTAAGTACTGGCATACACTCTGCAGAAGTGCTCGAGATGTGTGTCTAGACTTGGCAGCCAATTTAATTTCTGCAAAATGTCCTTCTCACTCCATGTTAATGAAAACACTGAAAGCCCCTACGTACAGATTAGACTCTTTTGTAGCAGTTTTGAAATGGCTCATTGTTTTTGACTGTGGGGCATCTCAGGAACTGGTTATTTTAAGCTAACATGCTTTGCATATCTCTTAGTAAAATCCCATTTTTCTTTGCCACGGTTGCCCGTTAAGCCACTTAGAAAACCTCACATAACATGAAAGTCTGAAAATGAAACATACAGAACAAACCCTTCATCCAAAACTTTTCAGCAATCCAGAATGTGCCTACTTGGAGGCCAGTTCATCAAACTATGTTTTCTGCTACAAAGGGCAACATGCTTTCTCTCTGTGTTAAGATTGTTTGGGCATGACTTCTATTTACCAGACCAAGTGCACTTACGTTACAAATTAGAAGTTACTGAGAAAACTTTCAAGAGCTTTCAGTGTCCCCAGAATAGTAGTAGTTAAAATATGTCATGTTGAAAAAATGAACTACGGTTGCACTAAATATTCTTCCATTTCCCCTTCAAATTGGGATAGAAAGTAGCAATTTCAGTGAGGTAGACATTTCAGTTGAAAAACATCATGGCTGGATGAATATTTATCTTTCTCAGGGCCAAGCTACAAGTGACGAATGACACTTGAACAGCAAGTGGATCAAGTGGAGCGCAAGTGAACAGGGAGAAATACACTTGCTGTTCAAGTGTCATTTGTCACTTGTAGTTTGGCCCTTAGTCTTCATAATCATTGCTTTCCCTAGCTGTGACCCCCACCCTGACAGGTCATGTGTAATTCCACACAGTCATGGACCATACACAATACCACAGATCAATCAAATTTAACATCGCGGTAGCATCAATGAGGGCAATCTCCATGAATAAACAAACATTTTTTACAAGGTTTACTGAAAGAATACCAAACAGGGAAGCAAATTTCAACAGTGCTGAACATGTTAGTGAAAAGCTGTGATTAGTGTCAGCTCAGTTGTAATATATTCCGATAGGGTCTAGAAGCAAATGGTTAAAATGCTCAAGGAAGGAGATATTCTTTGCTTTGGTGGAATGCACAGCAAGAGCTATGTTAGAAATCTGTGCAAGCCCTCTAAATGTTACTGTAGACTATTTTATGCTATATTAAAATGAGTGAGAGGGCAGACAGTTTATGAGAATGGCAATATTTCTTGGCCTTGATGGTGTATACATACATACGTGTGTGTGTGCGCGTGCGCACGAATAATTTCAAAGCAACACAAATGGTGTTATATTCTAGAAGATTCTGTGCTGCGATCTCAGACCACCCATGAGAAAACATTTCCCAAGATTTCACCCATGTGTCAATCTGTAAAGAGGGTGCTTGGAAGCTGAACCAAATGAAATTCAAGCCAGCAACCAGTAAGTATTCTCCCAGTTAACAAGAGGGCATCCTTCAAGGACTCTTAATAACACCAAAAACATAAACGAATAACACGCATTGGTTAGACAGCCGCCATCTGCCTGATCTGCTTGCTTTTAGCTGTGGTGTACATGATTTCCATCTGTCTGCCACAGTCCACTGTGGTGGGTTCCACTCAAAGAGTATGCAGGAAACAGGGCAGTTAACATGAAAATACAAGCAGCAAATGTGGAGAATGTATTCCGTGTGTGAACCTTGAAATGGTAAAATGTTTCTAGCATGCAGGGTGGCTGAATTAATAACAGACTATAGCATATGCCATGCAGAATGCAGTCCAAAGTGATAGTGGAGAAACAGTCTCCCCAAATTAGCTTCTCATTTGAAAGCCTCTCTATAATTGAATGAACTAATTTTGTGCCATGAGCAGTTTACAGCCTAAGAAATGTGCATAAACACACATTAGTTTGTGTTATTGTTTGCAATAAGTACGTCATAAAGGAAGATTCACACTATTATACAACAGTGTAAAATCAAAGCATTTTAATGCTCGGCATTCACCCATGCAAAGGGGTTTAGCTGATATTTAAATGATTTCAAGTCCATAAGACAAAGGGAGCTTTGACTCTTGAAAGCTCATACCTTGGAAATTTTGTTGATCTTTAAGTTACTATTGGACCCGGATCTTGCTCTCCTGCTGAAGACCAAGACAGTTCCTCTCCTGAAACCTGCTAAAACGGTCTCTCAGGTCGCCCGACAAATCCACATTTCCAAACATGCTCAGGAGCGCCCTATTCAGTTGCAGAAAGACCCAGCAAAATCTCTTTTGCTCTAATGAACCCTCCCCTTCCTCCTCCTCCTAGAAAGTCCGGTTTTCCTAGGTTTAAAAACAAATTAGGGATTGGCAGATATGTATGTGTGTGCTTAATCCACTCATTTCCTGTGCATCCTAAAGCATAATTACACCCTTCTAAGTCCATTGACTTCTATGGACTCGGAAGGGTGTAATTTTGCTTAGGATGGAACAGTTAAGATGGAGGCTTATTTTGCTCAAAAAGACACAAGCATTTTTCTTTCAAGCACTTGTAAGGAAAAACCTACCAAAAACGAACAGAGCTAAAGGGAGTTTGCTCATCGCTGCTTATTATACTGGAGGAAAATCACTACATAATGAAGTTGTGAGTGCAACCCCTGAAACATGCTCGCACCTTGATATAAATGGGAATATCTTAAAAACAATACTCAGCAGACTTTTTAAACAATTTGTCCACTTGACAAAAATGCATCTGCAAGAGGAACAAGGAAATAACACTTGTTATCTTTAGTCCCCCTACTCGGAAGGAAGCGGTACTCCACAGGAGGCTGCTCTTCACTCTCATTTGTGAAGTGTGCATACATTCTCTCAGTTACATAAATGTCTCTTCCTTTAGACTACTGACTGTCTCCTCAGATGTGTAGCACATTTGTACATAAAACAGAAGCATCCATGCAGAACGAGCAACCCAAGAGAGACAAGCAGCTACATTTATAATCATCACATACTTCAGTCTCAAAAGTCAGTAATTCCATTGCAGTATCAAAGATGGATCAGCAGTTTAAATGTTTCTCTCATTCCATGGTGGAAATGGGCCTTTTGAAGTTCCATTTACCTTTGCCATTCAATAAACTGTGATGCTCCAAAGGAAAAAAAATTCCTGAGTCCTGGCAAAGCAAAGCAACAAGATATAACTCTGCATTCACTTAGCGCCGTTATTACACATAAGAGCAACTCCATTAAGCAAAATCTATACATATGCACAGAGTTAAGTACATGCATAAGTGCTTTGCTAGCTTGGCTTCCAAATTGCTCCGCTACCTGAGCAGGATTGCAAACTACCACAGAAGGACACAAAAGTTTGTAATATTAAATTTTAATGGCATAAATATTTGAAAGGCTTAATCGCCACTAAAAGACACATATCATATTTTGGGGTTATTCCTACTCTAGGAAGGAAGGCAAATTTTATTTGGGCAGAAATAGCAGACAAATTTTGAGAGTCAAAAACTTGCAGGATTTTTTTTCTAAGTTTCTCCTATGATAAGGATGAGCCCTTGTAGCCAAAACTTTATCAGCGGGAGAGGGAAAAAGATGTCTGGCTGCAAGCCTAAGAACACGGTCCTCACTGATTAAAATGGGACTTACTTCTGAGTGGATGTGCTCCCCTTTACTTCTAGCTCCATGCTTTCATAGTGGCTTTGCTTGCAAATGAATAATCTCTTGAAGGATCAGGTTTTTTTTAAAAAAAAGCTTAATATTCATGATGAGGAAATCTTGCAAGGAGCGCAGGGAGAGCCAAGAGACTTTCTGTCCTGATCATATTAAGCCATATCAGGTTGGTCATGTCAGCCTTCCTCCCCAGGAAAATCAATTAACAGATAAACAAGCCCATAGAGCGTGTAATAAGCAATGCCGGTGGTGTTTCCAAGTATTACCTGGAGCAAGGTACAAACACAATAGAGCTTCAGTCACAAGAGGAGAGAATTATAAATGAACCTCAACTTTCACGGTGCAAAACCTGTAAAGGAAACCCTGCTGAAGGGAGAAAGAAAGAAGGCTTGGAGGCAGGAAAGCAGCTGCTTCATATAACACATTCCCATTTGTAGTTACATAGTATGAAGAATTTTTTGGTTTTAGGCTGATGATGAATCACAAGCCCTTAGAAATTCTCTTTAACTTTAAACACTTACCAAAGAAGATGAAAGCACCAGTCTAGTGTGGTGCCGATATAGTCAGCCACAGTGAGTCTCTAATGTGGGGAATTAAAAGGGAAATATTAGGCTTGGAATCTAGCATCTGAAGTTTCAATATGGGTGTTCCTGGTAGGCCACAAAGGGAAGGAGAAAAGACAATGGGGGATAAAGTGCTGCACTTTAATGAGGGACACTTAGGTTCAAATCCTCTTTCAGCTGTGAAGCAAGGGGAGGGGAACAATCAATGCTACTCTGAACTTATTGGTGGAAACATAGTGAACTCTCCTTCTCGGGCCAATGGGATTCTCTGAGAAGGCGAGAGACTTTTACAAATTGCTCTACAAGGAGTTTAAAAAAGCAGGCTTATGTCAGAGTAAGTGAGAGGGGCTGCAGGGAGAGAGGAGAACTTGTGTTTCCCCAAATGATCCCTCACTCTCACTTTCAACCTGAAGCCGTGGGATCTATCTTATGCGTGCTTGCTTGTTTGCCGTTGCCTTGTGTTTGTGGCTGGGTACTTGCTTGGTTCTGTTCTGTGGTGTTCCCCACTGGCTCTGAGTTCTGCCTAGCTGCTGTGAATGACACTGATCCTTTTGGGCTAAGTTGCAACAGTGTCCCTTGCTTTACAACAACAACAACAACAACAACAACAACAACATTATATATTGCCCTTCAGGACAACTTAATGCCCATTCAGAGCAGTTTACAAAGTATGCCATTATTATCCCTACAACAAAACACCCTGTGAGGTGGGTGGGGCTGAGAGAGCTCCAGAGAACTGTGACTAGCCCAAGGGTTTTTATTGATAAGTGGTTTTGTAACATGCTTTCTGTATACTGGTCTTGGTACTGTAATAAAATGATGCATGGACTAGCCCAAGGTCACCCAGCTGGCTTCAAGTGGAGGAGTGGGGAATCAAACCCGGCTCTCCAGATTAGAGTCCTGTGCTCTTAACCACTATACCAAACTGGCTCCCAGTTTGTTTTGGTTGGAATGGACATGATTCTCTGATGTGATGGTGGTCCCCTAGCTTCACTTTGCTTCTGGGGGGATTCTATTCCCTTTGCTTCTGTTGGAGTTTCTCTGGGATGAGCTTGCATTTGGGAGTGTGCCTTGGCCAGGGCAGCCTTGCCCCAGTGTATTTCTGCTGTGGCAATCAGCCTCTTTGACTTTTGTCCCCACAGGAAACAATGGAGTGGCTGGGGGCACCTTGTTCAGGGGCCCACAGAATTGGACTCCGGGGTCAAATCTTCCTGAGACTTGGGAGATCTTTAGAAGATAGTCAGCAGTAGGTTCCCAGCAAATTTTGTGAAGTTTTCTTGAAGAATGACCCCCTGGTCCCTCCTCTCAGATAGTTTTCCCCTTAGGGAATAATGGCTGAATAAACCAAGATTACTCTGATCTGTCTGAGCCAGATCAGGAAAAAAAATTGAATTTTGGGAATCACAGATTTTTGGGGGATCTCCGAATCCTGGATCTGGATTTCCTGGAATTTTGGGGGGGAGGTCACACCCCTAATCCTAAGAACTCATTCCTAAGAGTAAGTCTAATTGAGTAAAATGGAACATACATCTGAGTAGGATTGTTCCAAAGAATTTTCTTCTTTATTTTGAAAGGCAGAAGAGACACCATGCCCCATGTGTCAGCAGAAAGAGCACAATCACCTTTTGCTCATTTAAACACACAAACACATTGTGCAGTAAGTGAAGGTCAAGTTCTCACTATGTGAAGATCTGTCTCCATGTCTGAAAGCAGCTCTTGAAGTTCTCCTATTTGCCCATTTGCAGATCTATAGGTTTATTTTTAAAAAACATAGAAACAGAAGACAATGGTCAGGGAAACAAAACTCTGTTCCTTACTGCTCCTTTATCTTGGTGTATCAAGCATTTAGCTATCGGAAATGTTTTTCCCAGGCTTTTGTGCAAGTGAAGTTTTGAATTGCCTGTAGTAGAATGGAGACTCTTTCTCCTGTGTGCCAGAAATTTGGAAGGAAGTTCCTGAAGATTTCAACCTAATTAGTTGGAAGGCAAAAACCTACATGAGGAAATCGGCTTCTGTAAATGGAGTGGACAGGCCACCTGCAGCAGTGGACAGTGGTTGGGCATAGGTTCATCTTAACACTCCACAAACTTCTCTCTAGTCAGGTTGCAGGAAACAACTTTTAATAAGTCTTTTTGCTTGAATACACAGGGGTCTATGTTGCACCCATCCCTGAAGTTCCTTCGCTTCACTTCTTCTTCTTCTTTTTTTAAAATAGATTTTTATTAGGTTTTTTAAAAAGAAGAAAACTTTTTAGTATCAGGTTCGTGTACAAGATAATCATTATACATCCAAAATTTCAAGAATTTGCAATACAGCCATCAATCCATAGAAATAGAAACTGAGTAACTGACTACCCCCCCTTTTCCCCCATTCATACAATACACAGTCCATTTAGATCTCTCCACACACCTTTTAAATTCCTTACTCTTTTACCCAACTACTCAATTCCTTATCTCATTTCTTACAATTATTTATGTTCTAAGTGAGCAGGTCCTTAAGGCACACTTGAATGCTTTAATTCTTAAGTCTAGGGTACTAAGCCCATAGCCAGTCCAGAGACAGAGCTAGAAAAACAGCCACATCTTTATATTTATTATTAGTCCCATTATTTGTGTATATCATTGACTAAATAATTTCTTAAAGGAGAAAAGTATACAAAAAGATTTTTATAACAGCCTACCCTCAGTCTTTCATACATCAAATCCAAGCCATCTGAGGTTTTGTACTTGTATTTTCATTACAAAAGGCAAAAGAAACTGTAGAGATAGACTTAGCTTAACCAATAGTTTAAGTTTTGAAATTTAACAAATTTACAAAGTTCCCTCTACCTCCTTAGTGTTTCCCTATTAATCCTAGAAGATATCTTGTCTCAACATCTTTCTTATACTTTTATTTAAAGGAAAGAAATCCAAATAAGAAGACAAAGGGTGAGAAGGAAAATAGAAGACTACAAAGACCCATTTGCCACACTCCCTCTAGTCCAATAACTAAACATAAACAATATCTAATGTGTTAGAAAAGCACAGAGGATTGTATTAGGTCTATATTAAACCACATGAAACAGAAGGAGGCATATTAAGCCTAATTTCTTTAAGTTTTTTGTTAAAGCAATTTAAATAGCATTTAGAACATGGACATATAAAAATCACAATATATCCCATATACCATCCTTATTTGCGAAAGCCCCTAACAACTCTATTAACCCACCCTTTTAATCTCACTTCAGTTTAAAGCTCTATGCCATATAAACAGAAAAGAAGAGAGAGGGGAAGAAAAGATAAAGGAACAAAGGTCACACTTTAAGTTTCATTTTCTTTCTTCTTCTTTCTCCCTCTGGAATAGTACTGAAACTCTTTCTTTCCAATGATCAGCCATAGCCGGCTCTTTTTGCCTTCTAGCCATTCATGCAAGGTGCCGTTAAATACATTATAATGTCCCTGTTTATCTCTCTTCATCTTTGTGATATGTTTCTTGATTGGAGTATGTTGTGTGCTTTGTATTTCATACAGAAGCAATTCGCTGAAACTCTTCCTCACAGCTTCCTTTTCACCACACTTCTCCCACTTCTTTTCCGCTTTCTGCACTTTCACAGAAGAAAACATTTTCTCCTCCATTTTGTTGGGAGTATTTTTCACAATTCCACTCTGATTTTCTTTTGGTTAATTCTGTCCCATCAAAATTCTCTTCTAACTTGGCATCTAACACAGTGCTCAAGCCTGGTTTTGTTCCAAGTGTTTCATCTGCTTTTCTTAATACACAGTTCATCAGTTTAGAAATTTGATGCAGCTTTAAAAGTACCTCTTCAGAAAATGCCATTTTGTCCACTCACTTACAAATGTTCAATCACAGATCTTTAAAACTGGTAAAAAGCTCCTTTGCTCTTACTATTTGTAGTAATAAAGATTTTTGCTCCCCAGCTCTCCATTCCAGGAAACCTCTCCTCACGCTTTACTTCTTGAGTGTCAGTTTCCTAGTCCATGAGGCGTCCAGCTCTCCAGGGGATAATAAAAACCCCTCATCAAGCTGTTTAGCCGGCATAAAGCAATAAACAATACTCTTACTTGGAGAGTAAGGTAAAATCACTCTTTTTCGGTCTTTCAGTTGTCCTTTCATCTATCTTGTCAGGAATCCTTGCTTTGTTTTCACTTGTTTCAAAGTCTCGGGGTTCGTAGCTTATACGCCATTAAGGCTTCTTCCTCGGTCCTTGCCTTCGAGCCGGTGCAGGGGCTCCAACAGGGGTTGCCAATCCCTGTGAGCTCCTCCACCTTGCTCTGGCCTACCCCCTCTCTCCATGGGGGAGTCTTGGGGGCCCGAATCCTCAGGTCCCAGGGGATCGGGAAGATCACGGTACTGATCTCATAAACTCAGCTGCTGTGACATTGCCATGCCATTCTGGAACCAAGTTCCTTCACTTCCCATCTGCTCTGGCTGTGCTGACCTGGCTATTTCCTCCTTTAAAGCATGTGCTAACATCTGGACCCACCCTCAGGGTCAGGGCCCACCTCCACCCCAGCATTCCCATGCCCAGTGTAATCCTAAGGCCAACCAGCCTTGTCCCACAGCACTGTTTCTGAGCCACACCCTCCCTGTGAACCTCCTCCTGCTCATTGGTTTGCCCATCATGGTCAACAGGCCCCCATCTGAAACAGCCTTCTTCTCCACTGTCAGTGCCACCATCTCCTCCAGTCCTGTAGCTTTCTCCACCTGGCTTGCCCACTCACTCCCCACTAGGTTCCCCCTGATACAGTTTCCCATTGAAATCATTGTCAATACCCTCCTTATACAATCATGATTTCAAATCCATGTCATGAGGAATTGAAGAATTCAAAGTGGTAGAAAACGGAATAAAATTTCTTTGCAAACTGCACTATTATTGGAAAAAAATGAAATGAATAGACTGTAAAAATACAGTTTAATGGTTTCAGATTAGAATCTGCAAAATATAACACATGGTACATATATGGGCATATGCAATAGGGCTGAAAGCTTTATAATATACTGTAATCATGTCAATCAAATGCTGAAAATATGGATAAAAATAAATGTATCCTAGGGATGGAGAAATCCTTGCAATATCCTTGCTACTTGCTGTCTTTGGATATTTATCATTTCCTGCCCCAGTCCTGGGTGGAGGGAGGGGGAACAAGTAATCTACCACCATGCAGAGAGAGACAGAGATACATCTAGTATGATCATCACCATGGCCAAACCGGAAACACCATCCCCAACAGCAACACTCTGTCTTCAGGAGAGTCAATTGTCACTTCTAGGTCTGACATAACAAACTGAGCAGGAAAGGTCATTGCAAGCCAGAGAAGCCCTGGTAGCCTGCTCTGATAAAGGCAGAGTGACAAGGACTGACCCAGACATGAAAGAGTCCTCCAATCTAAAACAGGCTCAGGTTGTCTGCAGATAAACTTATATTATACCTCCTTTGGAGAAGATGGAAACTAGGACTTCCGGGGAAGCTGAACTATTCCCTGACAATATGGTAGGGGCTAACCTATATCAACATATATAAGGACTATCAATCATCAGGTGTAGAAGTCAGTCCTCCGTTCATGGGTTTGGACTTCTTCTGAGAGCCACAAATTAAGAATTGCTCTCTTGTTGAGACAGATTTCCACTTCCTTCAAGGGCAGGTTAGTTGGGAGAAGACTGGGCAGCTTTAACACGTTCCAGTCCTCATCTTCTACATCCTCTACTCTTTGTCTCCCAGTTCAGTTTCATTGCCACACAGCTACTGTCCACAGTTTTTCCAGCTTTATCTTCATTCATGTGGGTACCACCAATCCTGGGTCCTATTTATCTATTTGGTTTTTACTCTGCCTGCCTGCCACAGCAGGACTGCAAAGGTTTTATAATGAATGTAAAAAGCTATAAGCCTATGGAGACCTGGTTCAGACAGACATAGCACAAAACCACAGTTTAATTAAACTAATGATAGTTTGCATGCCATCTAAACGCAGGCCACTCCACTAATTATAGTAAGCTAGGGTCTGTCAGACCAGGATCTGAAACCATAATTTGTAGTTGGTTTATTAAAACCAAAGTGGTTCTGGTAATGGACACACAGATATTAGCTTTTTTAATTTTATTAATCCATTTATTAACAGGTGTTTCTACACAGCTCGCATATTTTAGACAATAGAACATTATATAAAATGCAAAAATATATAAAATAAATGTTTTAGGGTAAAAGACAAAACCAAACCCCCAAGCTAAACATCCATATAGGCACCTGTGAAGGAGCTTTTCAGGTCACTGTATCACCAAAGAGGCTTTGTTGGCTATGTTTCTAACAGGATTTATATCCTTCATCTTCAGGTAGGGATCAAGCTTCAATAGAGAACTGAATCCCTCTCACATTCCCTCTGGAGAGTTTCAACCAATTCCTCATCCATGATAGTCTCACTTCTGAGGTTAAAATGTGAGGGTAGGAATGTTCTAAAAAGGTTAGAAACGCACAGAAGAAAGATATTTAAATGTGTGTGGCGGCAAAGAGGAACACACCCTCAACCATTCACCAGACAGAGACATCTGGCCAGAGCAAAGATGACACCAGCATTTGCTGTGACAAACCAGGATTCAAGTGATCTTCTGCAAGTTAATTATGGTTTCACAAATTAAGTTTAGTTAAAATAAAGTGTATATTCATTTTATATCTGAACTAAGCCTCTGGGAAGGGAGCTTTGGGGAGGATACGGAATGGGAGGGAGAACAATATATACTGATCTAATTCCAACTGTCCAGACTGTTCGTCTCCGTCTTTCAGAATAAAGTTAAGAGAGTCCGCAGATTTGGACGGCAGCTGGCTGGATGATGACTTTCAAGACCTGTTATGCTTGGCAATCCTTGTCCCTTGTTCAGTGCCCTTTCAAGCATGTGAATAGATGAGTCTGAGGTGAGGACCCCTTGATTGCTAGACAACAGATCAAATTAGCTCAATTGCTGCATGTGATTTGGTTATAAACAAGTAAACTGATATGAGTGGTCTACTGGCTCCTGAAGTCACCTGAGCCAACATTACTCAAGCTATGTCACTGAGTTTCTTTCCATTGCCATTTCAGTTGCAGAGGGGCGTTGTGCACTTTCCTTGTTGATGAAGGGTTACAGTTATTAGTTTCTAATATTGGATCCATAGTCCTGAATGAAAGCATGAGGCTCCAGTGTATGGGCTAAAGGACATTTTTTTTAATCCTTGGCTGATCTCCATCTTCAAAACATCACCTACATTAATAGTGCAATACTAAACTGAGTTACTCTGGTCTACGCCCATTGAAACCAATGGGTTTAGAGTGCAGTAACTCTGTTTAGGATTGCACTGTCTGTGTGGGTTGCTGCTGGTAACTTCGAATGGGTACCAGCTTCTTTGGGGAAATCCACTCAGGCTTCAAATATGGCCTTTGTTTGCTGGCTTTGTTTTCTCCCTGACTAAACAAGCAAAATTGTCCTGTGGGATGTTACGTTTCATCTCCCCACCTCAATCCTGCTCAAGCAAATAAAGGCTTAGTTGATGCTGCTCAGCACAAAGAGTGTCCCTTCCCCGACTCACTGGGCAACTCCAGCCAATGATGGATTGGCTTCAGAATGGCACTACATCCACAGAGGCTTCAGGATGCTTACCAAAGAATTCCATCTCTCATTTATCCACACATTACTCCTGTTAATCCTAGTTATGACCTAACCAGGCAAAAGACCAAGCCTATTGATAGTCTATCCCAACTCAATAAAGAACAGATCAAAAACACACCCCTCCCAGGCCAATTGGAACAACAACAACAACAACAACAACAACAACAACATTAGATTTATATACCGCCCTTCAGGACAACTTAATGCCCACTCAAAGTGGTTCACAAAGTATGCTATTATTATCCCCTCAACAAAACACCCTGTGAGGTGGGTGGGGCTGAGAGAGCTCCAGAGAGCCATGACTAGCCCAAGGTCACCCAGCTGGCTTCAAGCAGAGAAGTGGAGAATCAAACCCAACTCTCCAGATTAGAGTCCCATGCTCTTAACCAGTACACTAAACTGGCTCTCAAAGGGATGCCAAAAAATTCCTGCTTAGCCTTATCAGGCAACCAGCTAATCCCACATTATACAAAATGAGCACTCCAGTTTAAGGCAATACCTGTTCCAGAGAAACAGAGCTGACATAACACCCCAATTGTTAATTCTCACCCAATTGGCTGAGCTGCACAAGGATTTACAGTCCTAAACTCTGGCCCAATAAGAGTCTCACACTCCATTCAAAACTGGGATAGGCACAATAGCTTCCACCAGCTGAGATGGAAATTATATAAACCAATTAAGCAATATGATTCAATGCTTGCCTCATTGACTGATATTTTGAAAATATTCAAAATGTGAATGTGTCTCTGAATCATAAATCAGAGGTGCTATTATTGAAATCATGGTCCGGTTATTAATAAAGCTAGTTATATACAACTTTAGCGGGCTGAATGTACTGAGGATGGTTTTAGAAAAAGATAAAATAGAGAAATGGTAACTTACGATCCACAAATGTATTGTGGAACTGTAACATTTTTTAATTTGATTTTTTAAATTTAATCAATTCAAGCTTTTCACTACAACCATAAAACACTTGCACATAAAGTGTGACTTTCTCAACTTAGCACTTGCTGTTGCATGCTTTATGAACATTACAGCCTGTGCTAAAAAGCAGTTCTGCCCCCCTAGAACACAAGCAGTTATGCACATTTTCCTTCAGGGATTATTTCTTTATAAATTTTTAGTAGCTGACTGCCTATGGTGAGGTTTTCCTGTAAGAGAATATATGAACTGTATATTTTATGATTTTTTTATTTCTTGTGACAGAACTACATTTCATGAGATGATTCGCTTGTATTTTATATGGGTTTCTTTATTAGATCTTCTTTGTTTCCTTCAGTTAATCCTTGCCTTCCATGACTTGCAATTAAAAATTAAAAGCTAATCAAAACGCATCCAGCTTCCCAAGTACTTGCGCAGACCCCCTTCGTTGAAGTTGGCAAGCACCTGCTAGGTATCTGAAAACTGAAGAAATGCTTATTTATTTCTCTCTCAAATCTCTGTTGTACGAAACTGAAAAAGGAAGAATGGGATTCGTGTTCATTTCAGGGTTTTGTGCTTCTTGGGTGGGTGTGTAGAATTTGTTTGTATGTATCTGAACAATGCAACCCAATTCATAACCAATTGAGTTGAAATACTTGTGTTTATACCAATTCCATCAGATTGAAGTTAATGTGACTGAAGTGGCTTTAATCCAAATTCTTCGGCACAATTGTTTTATGGATAATAAAGCTTACCGTAGGTTATATCTGAGGAAAGAAGCCACTTTGAAAAGTATTAAAGAGAAAATCCAAAGTTCTTTATTGATCGGGTACTATCCATCCCGTCAGCAGCATGCATGTTCATAGATCTGCAGGTGTAAGACAGAAGCCTGGAGGGGATGGATTCTGAGGGTCTAATTATATGTTAGGATTTTCTCAGGCACATCACAACAGCAGATCACAGTTATGGGAATTCTGTGCTTCTCGGATGTGTAGGAGCTGATTTGGATCAGGACTACATTAAGCAGAGTGAAGCCCTTTAGACCTCCCATGCCATTTTCTGACCTAAAATGGCTCCAAGTACCTACTAATTTGTTCCACTGGGGGAACTGACAGGTAGCCATATCAGCACATGTCACTCCCAAGGGGGCAAAAAGTGGCTTAGAAGACCATTTCAGATCGCATAAACACACAAAGCTGCCTTATATTGAATCAGACTATTAGTCTATCAAAGTCATTACTGTCTACTCAGACTGCCAGCAGCTCTCCATGGTCTCACATTACATTACCTACTACCCGATCCTTTTAACTGGAGTTTTCCCAATAAGCCACGGCCCCTTCCTATGTTCTCTAGGGCCAGGAAAATGGAGCAGGGAGAAGATCTAAGCCCCTTCTCACTAAGCAGTACAATCCTGATCCAGATCAGACGTGCACAGACACAAACATGCCTCAGAAGCACAGAGTACACAGAACCTGACCCAGGGACATGCCAAGGATAGCCATAATGTATAACAGATTTTGAAGCTCCATACCCTGGGGCTTCTTCTTGTAGAAGAATATAATATATATGTGTGTGTGTTACTATGCCCCTCATTCCTTGTTTTTCCTCATGATCCAAATTCTATTCATATTAAATAAGCATTAATCTTTTATACCTAAAATTGATTGTAGAGGTGTCTAGCATGTCCATGGTGCTCTAGGAATTTCTTAAAGTACCACAGACACTGCAATGTCACTTCCAGCTGCTCAACCAGAAGGGAGGTCATGGCATTCACAGCAACCGTAACTCCCCCTCCCAAGTTCCACTTGCAAAAAGCTCCCATCCTAGCTACCACACCTGTATCAGGACACACTGACCCCAGTGTACCCCAAGCATCTCTGCCTGGGCCAGGCACTCCCAGACTCAAGAGCACTCCAAGCTACTGTGTCTAGGCAGGATATGCATGGACCGGGACATGCCAACCTGGCCATACCCTAAGCTGCCATTTTACAAAACTAGGCAGAAGAGTAGGGTTGCCAACTATGGGTTGGAAAATTCCTGGAGATTTGTGAGTGGAGCCTGAGGATGGCATGGTTTGGGAAGGGACCTCAGAAGGGTGAAATGCCGTAGATTCCACTCTCCAAAGCAGCCATTTTATTCAGGGGAACTGATCTCCATTGTCTGGAGATCAGTTGAAATTCCAGGAAATCTCCAGGCTCCACGGAGTGAATGCCAACCCTAAGGGAGAAGGAGCTTCCACCACTACCCTGTCAGCCAGGTGGGCAGGCAATCCAGTGGCAGCAAAGAGGTGGATTCCTGCTTCTTATTCCTCCCTTCCACCTTCATGGGGGGTGAGGCAGGGCAGGGAAGGCAGGCCAGGAGACCAGGCCCCAGGTGGCTGCACTGGTGAAGAGCGCTGCAGAGCTTTGCTAACTTTCTGCTTGCCACTCCTGGTGCCCTGGATAGTCTGACACCCAGAGCAATTGCACCTGTTTCCTTTTTTTGCTAGAATACTTCTTGGAAGCTATGGCAATAAAGTTGTGGCATTGTCTGCTACCTAATCTGTTATCTCATCATCCTGGCCCTTCCATGGCTGGGTCCCCATTGCAGGTGGAATAAGAATAAGTCATAGCAAAATGTAGACCAAAGAAAAGTGCTAGATGATATACACATTATGCAGGGCAAACTTAAGCCTACCAATGCCCCTGCCAATCCTGGCTTCCCCCTGAGCATATTGGTATAGTACACAGGTTTGCAAACACATCTGACACATTCATACTTTAAATTCTCAGGTGTAACACTTAAAATATGTTAGGTGTACCCTCTGTGAAAAGGTACTAATTATCAGTAATGAATATAACATTGGCCTTCATTTAATATTTCATCAAATAAATGAAGACAGTTATTCACATCCTCTGCCAAAGAACAGCCTTTAAACACCCTTTCACGGGTGCCACATCATTAGTCATCACTTTATGTTGGCCTAACTATATGGCTTTGTTTTGCCTAAATGTTCAGCATCCCATTTTTAATTTCAAGCTATGTTGTTTAAAACTATTTATTCTATGAATCTGGACCATCACATTGTAAGATTTTCTGTCCAAAAAGCATTGGTGAAAACAAGGACAGTCATAATTTGAAAGCCCCAGCTCATGGATTGCTCCAAAATATATGGTTGTGAGTGTGATAACTAGACAGCTCCATAGTGATGACTTAGAAGATGCAGTAGCATTGGATACACCAAACAAGAACTTGCACAGCTCAGAAGTAAGCAAAGTAGGAACATGAGACAGGAAAGGGAATGTGGTTCAACAGCAGAACATCTGCAGAAAGTGTCAGATTCAATCCCTGACAACTCTGGTAGAAAGGATCAGGCAGTGGGTTATGTGAAAAATCTCTACTTGAGACTGTGAAGTCAGAGTACCTTAATAGACACTGACCTTAATATACCAAGGGTCAGACTCAGTGTAAGGCAGCTTTGTGTGTGAAAAGCACTGGAGTGCCAACATAAGAGTTCATCTTATCCAAGGCAGGACACAATGATAACTGACATCCTCCTACTACTGTTGCCACATTTTCCATTTGCCACATTTTTATTTGAAAAATGTAGATCAAGATAGGTAGCCATGTTAGTCTGTCTGTAGCAGCAGAAAAGAGCAAGAGTCCAGTAGCACCTGTAAGACTAACAAAATTTGTGGTAGGGTATGAACATCTCAGCCAGGCTTTTCCTTTGGCTGCTTTGGGAAGCCTGTACATCAATAAGCCATCTTTATTATTTTTGTCTCAGTGATCCACTTTGTCTCAGTGATCCACAAAACTGACCTCATGTCAGCAAACCCTAAAACCTTTACACCCACTATCAAAACTATATATTAGAAATGAGAAGATTTAAGAAGCCCGGTTCCCCAAAATCATAAGTGGCTAAATGGGTTCCCTCTGTTTGATGAAAAAGCCTGTCACAAGTAGATACAACCATCTCATGAGATGTCCCTCTTTTGATGCTATACTAATCATAGAAAGGTTAGTCTGCTTCAGCTCTGCCAGGATGCATAAAATATAATGAGCTATATAGGACTTGTAAAGAAAGAATAGAGTCTACTATATGAAAGATGTATACAAAAAAAGAGGGTGAATGCAAATGACAAGTAACTGGGTAGTAACTTAAATCATATATGAATCTTCTGTCCTCCTGCTGAGGAGAATGTTAGCACTAGAGATGGGCATGAACCGAGAAAATTCCAAACCATGCAGTTCGTGGTTTGTCGCATTTCACGAACTACGAACTTTCACAAACTTGCCCATGAACTGTTTTGTTTGGTCCATGAAAACGTCACTTCTGGATCAGCAGAAGATCTGCAGAAAGCCCATCTCCCTGTTGCCTAGGAAACTAATTGATTGGTGTCAGGCAGTCTGCAGTGATGAACCAAAATACGAACCTAACGAACCAGGCTAAAATTCATCATGGTTCACGAGAAATGGGCTTCCACAAAACCACCAGATTGCAACCTACAAACCAGCCTGGTTCTTGACAAACTTCGGTTCATATTTTGGTTCATGCCCGCCTCTAGTTAGTACCCATCTAAATACTATTAAAAATCTGGGGAAGTGGTAAAGGTGGCAGAACACCCAAAATGAACAAATGTTGGAAGCTGGGTGATAATATGTGACAGTGAAGAAGAGAGCCTCACATTTTCATCTGACAGCCTTCACTATGCTTTTCTGATAAGTGAATCACAATATTACTATTGTATGAGTGGTCACTGCAATGGTTTCTAGAAAATATTCAATTCAGCCACAATCAAAACTGAAGAATATGAACATATGGTGAGCTTTCAGCAGGTTAATGAGGGAAATCTTGAAGATTAGAGGAAAATAAAAGATGCCCCTCACATAAAAGCCACTAGATAAATGTGGTCCTAATATATATGTTATATGCAGACTGTTTCTTCTGTGCCTAGTCTTGCTGAAAAAAGTTCTTCCTGACTGACTGGCCCTTTAAAATGAAATGGATTAAATGTGATGCATGAGCTTCCAAAGAGATAATGCTAATATACAATAACAGGGACCATATTTACATAGAAATGCCAAGGGTAGAATTTAAAAAGGGGAAGGGAACTTGTGGCAATAACAGAAACTTGGAGAAGAGATCAAAAAGAACTTTGATTTGTTTGAAAGTTTTAAATGACCCATTTCCACTTTTTTTATAAAATTGGTGTGCAGTCTGTGAGCACTCCATGTCCTAATCGAAAAAGAAGGTCCTTCTGCTTCATGTGTCAATACCGTAAACATGTAAATCTGGAAAATATTTTCCAAGCAGGCAGCCATGTGTAAAATGTTCAGAACCTGCCATGAAAGAGCTGCAGCTGCAAAAAAATGCAAACTTTGCGCTATGTCGTGAAGAGTCCAGATGTGGAGGGATGCAAGATGGTTTTTCATCTTGGATCAGCAGCTGAACAGAGCTTTTGGTATGTCTTTTTAAGCAGGGTTTTATCAAGTAACACGGCAATGATTGTGTAATCACAAAGCTACCAAACAGATGAGTCTCTCTTTTCAAGCAATCTTAAGTTAATTACTGCAGCTACAGCATTTCAAAGAGTTGAGCACTTATTTCTGAGTGTGCAATGTGCCCAGATGTCATTTCAGGAGGACCACCAAAGCAGCAATGTTAGGAGAAAATTATAAAATAATGAAAAAGGAAACGTCATCTTCCTTAGGACTTTTTCTAGCCACCCAGAGAGTCTCTTTAAACAGCCGTTTTAAGTCTTCATCCATCATCACATTCTACCTGGAAAAACAATTTCAACTTTTCAGACATTCCCAATCCTCAAAAATAAAGGGAGAAGATAACAGAATATAAGTGCCAAGCTACACATTTCATGCAAATGTGTGTAACCCAATGCGGCCTTTTTATTTTTCGCTTGGTTTCATTTAACAAGCCACACTCAGAGGGTTCAACTGATGGCAGTGAAACAGCCAATGGAGGGGGCAGTCACCATCCATTGTTTCCTTGGTCCAAATCACTTCCCAGAACAAGCCCCCCCGCCCATTTCAAATGCGTGTTTATAGGTACAATGTCTCTGTTGCAATGCTGTTACACTGGGGCAGAGAGCAGGGTTGAATGTGGGTTGAAATCCTTGAATAATCTACCTAACTGATATATTAGGAGGGTCAAATAGGATACCTCCTCCTACATTAACCAGCAGTAGAAAAGAGCAAGAGTTCAATAGCACCTATATGACTAATAAAATTTGTGGTAGGGTATGAGCTCACTTCTAGAATGTGAGTCCATCTTGGAGAGTGGAGTGATCAGTTGCAATTCAGCAGTCTCTGAACTGCAGCTGATAACAAAGCTCAAAACAATGCATCTGCCTGGACTGAACAGAGACACAGACTTCCTGTCTCATTACCAATGCTGATTTCTCCACACCCACTTCCCCTCTGCATACCCCACCCTATTCATTCATGCCTGCCATTGTCATTCACTGGCTATTATCATTCGGCTTCTGTAATCACTCCACTCTCTAAGATATAAGGACAGATGGACTCACATTCTAGCTATATCTGAAGAAGTGAGCTATGGCTCACAAACACTCATATGCTACCACAAATTTTATTAGTCTTATAGGTGCTACTGAACTCTTGCTCTTTTCTACTGCTACATACAGACTGACATGGCTACCCATCTTGATCTACATTGACCAGCATTAACCAGGTAGGACAGTGAAACCAATAGGGACTTTAATATCCTAAGACTGCAATTATGATATGTTGCACTGGTGCTATGGCTATTCCACCTAAAGCAAGTGGTGCATCTAGTCTTAGTTCTTCTTCCTCTGCACCAGCATGCTGACATCACTTCTGGTGAAAACCCATTGTGACATCATGACATACTCTAGGATTTACAAAAACTCTGTGGTTTTACTGGAAGTAACGTCAGCATGCTGTTGTGCCAGTCCCACCCTCAGCAAGCTGGCTGCAGCCTGGCAGCCCTATACATCCACTACATGAGACTGCCATGGACACCTACAGCATGACACCAGCTGCAAATTCCCCATGGGAACTCAATCCAGAAGCACCATAGGGGCACGCTTTGGCTCAGGAAAATGGTACAGAGGGGAAGGCAGAAGCCCATCCTCCACCTGCACCAAGGTCCCAGTCCAATTTGGGCCTCCTTGATTCTTCAGATTTGTTCTCATATGGCTGCAAGTCAAGTCAACCATGGTAATCCTTTGGTAGATATAACATGTGGTTTAGACCTTATTGTTTTCCCTCCAGCTGCTCCCCTGGTTACTAGAGGTACATGTAAAGATTTCTATCACACAGGTCTTCTGTGGGCTTGGTTACCAAACCATCAAATCTACCCTCTGCTCCAGCCATGGTCACACAGTAACCAAATGCTTTACACAGCTTTTCACATACTTTTAGCTCCCACAAGGGAGGCTGTGGCACTCCCAAGGGATGTGCAAAAGGAGTTGTACAATCTCATCACAAAGACTTAAGAAAAGAACAAGCTATCCATGCTTTCTCTTCCCCGTTTCTAATATTACTTTATGTACTGCCAGTGTTTTGCTTGCTTGTGTGTTTTGTAGCATGTACAGCTGTCCCTAAGATCAGACAGTTCATAGGACACTCCTTTGGATGCTAGGATGGTGCCAGCATAACAAGGAATGAGACTCCTCTTTTCCTCAGTGAAGAAGCATTTGCACACAATATTCTCCCCTTCATTTCCATGCAATTACGTCCTCCTGTGTGTCACAGTGCAAGACTTCCAGAATCCCACTCTAATTACCCTTAAAGCCAGCCTTCGTGATTTGAACTGTGTCAACTACATTTCTAAAAGATTCTCATTGAACTCTCCCATTCTTTTGTTCTTAAAACTCTTGAGATACATTTAAAAGTGAAAGGTATAAAACAGTACAATAAAACGATGAAACAGTATGCGACAATAAAACCATAAACTAATGAAACTGACAGATCTGGAAAGTCCTCAAACCGCCCCTAACACTGTCAGTGCACTATGCATATTTGCAATATATAATATTCTAGCGTGAGACAAAATATTTTCAAAATGAAATCTGCGTCTAAATGCCAATATCCTCTCCTTCTGGCTTCTCACTTTATGACACTAACATAGGATCTCATTCACTGAGCCAATTGAAATTTTAATAAAAGAAAGCAGGAGTTTCTAATAAACTCCTGCAGTGAGCTGATAATACTAAACATCTTTAGCAGCATGGTGTTTTTTATTATTATTTTAGCTGTATATTAATATGCTAGTATTTGTAAACTCCCCAGGGTCACTAGATTTATTCCAATAAGCTTCTCTGCATTCTTCTGGTTTGAAAAGTTTGTGTGAAACAGGAAAGGCGGGGGGGGGGAGAATGCTTCCAATGTCTCTCCTCTAAACATTTTTTAATGTTTTTGTAAAAATGGAAAAGCAAAAACCTGGTAGAGAAAAAAGGACCATTTTGGGCACAGTGATGCCTGTTATTGCAGTTGAACATTTAAACAGGAATGCTGGCAGCTACAGTATTTATTATGGGGCGTAATTTGGACAGACATACTTTCCTCTCCCACAAATGTTTTTGCTGAGAAGGCCAGGTGTAATGCCTGTAGGGTATCCTGCCAAATTACCAATCAACTATACTTGGGCCCAATTTCACAGCCAGGAGGATGCAATTTTATATGGAGTTATTACAATAGCTTGCAAATAGATAAAGGCAGGTTTCTATTGTTCCATTCTAGAACTTCCACACAAAGACGGGCACAGGGTGCCATTTGAGGATGAGAGGGTGTTTCTGACCACATGCAATTATCCCTCTGGAACATCTATGCTGGCCAGTTCACTGGTTCTGCACATAACAGTCGATTGTAATAAACAATTAAGTGGCCTTGTGTATTAGATACACGTGCCTTAAACATACTCTTTTTTTTGCTGCAAAAACAGAGGGTAGCTTTTTGACATGTTGTTGATACAATAGCAAGTGGTTATAGAGTATTAAAAGAATGACAATAGCAAATACTCTTAAAATAACATTTGGTGCATAGTGTATGTTCTTGTTTAAAAGCTTGGCAGAGAAGGAACATGGGGGTACTACCGACACGTTCCCCCAGCAGACTGATAACCAGGATTTCACCACTGGCTCCTGTGTGGCATGCAGAGCCCGGCATGTAGCACTTTTCTTGCACATATCCTACTAGGGATCTACACATAGAAGCCAATGGTTGCTTGTTTGTTTAAAATATTTATATGCCCACCTCTCTCCTGATAGGACAAGAACTAAGATGAGTAATAATCCGATAACAAAACGCAATAAATACATTTATCCCACATTAAAATAGCCATTATAGGAACAGCCTGTTAGCCAGAAAAATGTCCCCTTTTTTGCCCAGACTCAAAAGATCTAATAAACAACTGTTTTCTCTCCTCCTTGGACAGTCAGTAGGGTGGGATTCTTCCTCTCCATTTCTAGGAAGCCATTCCATTAATACTGACAACAACAAAGCAAACTCATGGAAACATCCAGAGACAAACAGTCCTTGAAGTATGTGGCTGGCAGCTGATGGAATACCACTTCTGGATAAACCTGAAATCTCTCTAAGAATTGGCTGAAACTCTATAGTAAAATTTTTAAATATGATTGATTGGCAAGATGACTTGAGATTAATCAGTTAATCAATTTTTATCTTTCCACCTCTCACAGTGGTGGCAGGAAATGCCAGCTGGGGCAAGGATCCCACTGGGAGGGTGATACAGTTTCCCTCCTCTGTCATAGAAGCTCTCTGGGTGATCTTAGGCCCATCCGACACTCTCAAACTAACCTACCTCACAGGGTTGTTGTGAGAAGAAAAACAGAAAAGGAGCAGAATGATTTAAGCCACTTTGAGTCCCCACTGGAAAGAAAGTTGGGGTATAAATGAAGTAAAATAAAAATAAAATAGCATTAAGTATTCCTTCATACACCTTTTGGGAATTTATGCTCAGCTAGATAGCTGGTGATATATTGAGTTTTCCTCATGCAAAGATGGATGCAAAGATTCCTAGTGAGGCCAGGCCTTGAAAATTGTATAACATTTAGACAAAGGGTCATCACTCCCATAACCCACTGTATTTACTTATTTTTTTGAGAGAGAGAGATTTTGGAGGCTGCATGAGAATATGAAACAATGGCATCTTTCTAAATTTTAATTGGTGAAAGTTATTTTAATTAGAGGTAGGGTTGCTCTTCCCCCAGTGGAGGTGAGGGATTCCCTACTCCCAGCTTCCCCCCACCCCTGCCACCACTCACCTGGTCAGTGGGGAGAAAAGTGTGAGAACGGGCCTGGGTGCACTCTCAGCATGGTACAACAACATCACTCACAGGAGTAATAAAAGAAACACTCGAAGCTGTGGGATACACTTGCACATATGCTTTCACACACAAACACACCCTACGTAATTGCAAAGTTATTCTTTGCAGCCTGCAGTTGACAAAGGACAGGTGAACACCTTTAGTTTACAAGCTGTCAGAAGCAGGGCTTCCATTAATTACAGCTTTCATTGTATTCATTACGTTTTCAGATTTGCTATTTAAATGGTATGTTGTGCAAGCACCAATCCATGTGCCTTGAATCTGTGGAGCTGACATTTGCTCACGGTAAATTTACAAAAATGTTCTCTTGATGGGCAAATGAAATCCATTCATTGAAAGGAAGTTTGCTTCTGAAAGATGAAACAATTTATCATTAATACTGAAGGAATAAAAATCCAGGCATTCATTTTTTTAAAAAAAAGAGCTTTTGAATAAAATAGAGGCTTTAAGCCTATTTTAAGAATTTTCAGAGAAAATTTTGCATTCATTTTCCCATGATGCTCCAATAACGTCATGTTGCATTTCAAGTGAAATGACAATGAAATCATTCTGATTCCATGCAGTGTGTGTGGGGAGGGGGGGCAGTCTATTTTTCACTTGGCAAGCTGAAGTCTAAAGTAATTAAGCACTGCTGTGTGGGTGGCAGCTTCCTGCTCTGAAGTCAGTCTGAGATAATTACCATATTAAAGCCAAAACATCATGTGCTGCGCTGATAGATAGATAGATGGATGGAGAGATTGGGCATCTATTAAATGATCCATTTTGTTATGCTTCCCAGGAAATTTTCCATTGATGCCAATTAAGAAATATATATTCCAAGAGAGTATTGCTAAGTGACAAAACTTTTTTCTGGCAAATTGAATTTATTATTTACTGTGCTTGACATACTTAGTCATTTTTTAAAAAAATCTGAGTAGCTAGGAACCAGGGCACAGAATTATGTATCGTTACTAACTGTTCATAAAAAGCCCCATGCATCAATTGCTTTATTAAAATAAAATTTTCTGGACAATTCTGAAATTTAGTTCCAATACCAAGGTGTTGCTCTTAGGTAATCCCTTAATCAGTATAGAAATGAGGAACTGCTGCAGTTAAAACAAGCACTTTCAAAACCTCAGCACTTCACACACAGCATACAATTCACACACACAGGAAGCTCTTCCACCCCCTTCAACATACACACATTTGAACATAAACTTAATGAAATGTCCCTCAAAATATATCCTTAATTAAATGCCTTCAAGCCTCCATTTATCGCAAATGGACCACAACTAAGGTGGAATAAATGATTAATATGTGCAATTTGGCAGGATGCATTGCAGTAAAGCTTCCACACAATAAACGAAAATTCAGAACAATGTTACATTGTAGCTGCCATTAACATGCATTAATGACCCCATCAGTCGCTTCTGACTTGACTGTGTTCACCAGTCGTGCATTCCAAAATATTTACAATGAGAAACGGGGTGGCAAGGGGAGCTTAAGGGGGGGTTTTAAGCCATTTTAATTGTCTGGGAATTTCTCATGGACTTGAAATCAGCGTTGTGATTGTTTTATGTATCAAATTTACTGTAAAAGTCAGCCGCTGCAAGAAGAGATGCCTGATCTCATTTAGCCACTGCAGAATTCCAGAGAAAGCTAACTAGAGCACACTGTCTTGTACTTGAGGCATGTCTAGTTCTTCTTATTAGGAGCATCATGCAAGAGAGAGGATAAAATCCACAGTCATTGCCGCGAAGGTTATGTTTGATCTCATTTAACTACTTTCAATGGGATTTATCTTCCACTGTTTCTGCCAGCTTATTGAAATGATAAAGGATGCAGAGCTAAAGCAATGCCCCTGTCAAATTGCGGGGGCGGGGGGATTATCTTGTTGACAAAATGCAATTTTTTAAGAATCCAAGTATTCAAATATGCAACATATACACACGTGAACATACAAGTGTTAAACTCTAATTAGTTTCTCAGCAAGGAGGCTGAAGAATCAATACATATTAGATTCAGATCTTCCTGCCCTTTAGCACATCACATGATGCAAAGCCCCAATGAGTCCAGCACTCATTTGAGTAAGCCCTGAATTTATTCTACTCTCTCTAGGTAACTCTGATCGACAGCTTAAGACCTTCTGGCTACATAGATTTTTTAAAAAAATAATCCTAGGATCAGGGCAGTTTGAAAAATTACCTTACGGAGCCCATATTGAAGCTGTAACATACCACTGAAACTTCCCATCCTGGAGTGTGCTTTTGTTTAAAAAGAATTCACAATTTCCATGTAATATCTGATGCACAATCTATTTACTTTACATCTTGTAGAAAATGTGTGGTGTAACAGCCTTTTAAGACAGGGGAAAACTTAAAACTGAAGCCCAAGTTGCATGGTAAATGCCCAAACATGTATTGGTATTCCAACAGTCTGTTTATATCCAGAAAGGTAGCTACAAGGTAGCAATTGGGAGTGAAGAAGTGGAAAGACGTGTAAATCATTCTCCTACCTATTGTTACCTCACTTTAAACTTCCCCAATGTGACTTCCTCTCCCTCAGATTGCCGGGGGGCGGGGAAGTATTTTCCTGCATTTAAAACTCTGCAGGCATAAACTCACCATTGGCAGGGGGTGGCATAATTTAATGAGAAGAAATGGGTTGAGGAGAAAGCGTTACATACCCTCTCTGCCACTGCTTCCCTACTACTAATTGCCCCCACTGGAAGAGCTATTTCTAAAGGAGCAAATTTGACATTCATTTTTTCCCCAAACACATTAACTCAATCACTTCATCTAAAAAGGCTGGATTAAACATTACATTTGTCCTTACATTTAAAAAGTATATTTCAATATTACTTGGTTATTTAATATAATATTCATTTTACTGAAATATTCCACTTTTAAACCTGGAGTAAATTGGTGCATGATAACTCCTCCACCAAGCATTTCCAGGGCCCAACAAGCAGCTAGAAATGTTTGTTTGTTTGTTTGTTTGTTTGTTTGTTTGTTTGTTTGTTTGTTTGTTTGTTTGTTTGTTTGTTTGTTTGTTTGTTTGTTTGTTTGTTTGTTTGTTTGTTTGTTTGTTTGTTTGTTTGTAGTCCACCTTTTTCACTGGGGCTCAAAGCAGATTACACAATGCAAGTCAATACAATCAACAGCTAGGACATTCAACGAACAATACAATAAGGTATGGGTTGCTGAAATCTGAAAACAGGCATAAATTCAAATACAGAGATAATACATGAACAAAGCATAAGTAATTAAACACAGCATATTTAATGAAGCAGAAACAATCCAGTAGGAGCATATCTACATGAACAGACAGTAGCCTGTAGTAAAGTCTTCAGTCTTTGTCCCTTTACCAAGGGATTTCTTACAGCACAACTCCATTACCAGAGTAAAAGATGCCTCCTGAATAATTCAGTTTTGCATAGTTTGTGGGAAATCAAGAGAGTGGGAGCTTTCCTTACCTCTTCAGGCAGTCCATTCCTTAAGGTGAGAGCCACATAGAGAAAGTACGTGTGATCAGAATCATAAAATAAAAATTTTCCATTGCTTTGGGGGTACTAGAAGAGAACTTCTATAAATCAGATGAAGGTGGATGTTTTTTCACACTGGTCTGCATGGCCATGTCAATGATACACCACTAATATAGCACCATCAATGTGCATGGTAATTTAAAGAATAATATAAGCCAAAACATAAGCCTCTGATCCAAAGAACTCACAAGTAGAGATGGGAACGATCCACATTACGATTGAAAAAAACCCATGATAATGGCGATTGCGCGATTGTGAACCAGTGGATCGTGATCGTCCACGGCCAACGATCCAGCGATCGGAAGGGGTCTGGATCGGGGCGATCGGGCTCGGATCGGGGATCCAGACACTCAGGCGCCAGCAATCTATTCCCCTGGCAACAGAGCCAGGGGAATGCCTGAGCTCTGTTTGCCCTCCTTCTGTCGCCCTGGAAACCCCAATGGAAGCCCAGCTTTCCTTGATCAGCAGGGCTTCCTTCCAACCACGGAGCAGCAAAGCAGCCACAAGTTGGGAGAAGACACCCAGGGAAGGGAGGGGGAAAGGGGTGTTCTGTAGCCATGGGCACTCCAATCTCATCCCTGCACACCCTGATAGGCAGCTCTGACGGCCAAACACAGACCTCCTGTGTTGCTGAATGGGACCCATGCCATGGGCTCCCAGGCTGGGTTTCACTTTCTGCGAGCAGTGGAGTGGGACAGAGCTCTTGCTTGCTACTTGCTAGCCTTTGGAGAGAGAGAGAGAGAGAGACTGAGAGAGTCGGCGGCCGCCACAACCCACCTTCCCACATAGCTGGGAACACCAGCGTGCCCCACTGTGGCATCCACGATCCACGATCCACGGTTTGGGAACGGGAGATGATCGCTGTGGATCGTTAATTCGGTATCGTCACCGGCGCCGATCCACAATCAGCTGGATCGTTAATTTTTTTTGGATCGTGCCCATCACTACTCACAAGACAGAGCCCATGTTAATAGGGACAGACTACTTGGCAAGTTCATTTATACTGACTCAGTTTTAGCAGAGGATGAGGAGGAAGAGCTTAACCCAACACTTGACAGAAGAAGTCAGTTCTGAGGAAGATAAAAGCTGTTCTCCACTTGCAGTATGGAAATTCACTTTTAGTTAAGGTCTGTGGTAAAATTTATCCCATCAGTCAATATATCTAATTCTCAACATGGCCCCATCTGTGAATACTTAAATCCAGAGGCAGGAGCTATGAACAGACAAGAGCAATCTTTCTACAAAACTGAGGAAAGTCCCAGGTTTGCAGGAAAATCTGAAATCTTAAAAAATATTGGGGGTTAATCCCCTCAATAGAAACAGTATCAGTATCTTTAAGAAATGACTCTCAATATTGCAACTTTCAAACCTTGGTTTTTATAAGTAAAGACAGGGGAAGGGGAAGGCCATTCACAGGGTTATTTTGCCCCTCCCACCCCTTCTCCCCCCTCCTCTCCAGGAGGAAAGACTCATTGGAACTAGACTCAGCAGCAACCCTGTGTAATTTGCTACCATGCAATTTGTACAACTCAGCACAAGTCTTTGTGTGTCCCCTGCTTGTAATTACATACATCCAAGAATATAAAATTTAGTGTAACAAATAAAACCTGCTTGAAGTGCCCACTTTCCAGCACTTGTCTACTGTAAAATTAATCAATTACACTTATTTTCTAGTTTGTTGCACTACCCTTTGTATCACTTTGTTTGGTATCCCCCCTCCCCAATACAAAATCCTTGGCATTCCTGCCATCACTTTAAGAAAGGTAAAATCATGTGTTGTCTTATAAATAAGCAGATCTGACAATCTGATTGCAGCTGATTAGTAGTACCCTGCCCTTAAGGCACTTGTGGTCTGAGGGCTGTTTACTGTCTATTTGAACAATGTCATTTCATTTTTAAGGAGTTCAACTACATTAAGCAAACTGGCAAAAAGAATGGGAAATCTCTCATATTAAAAGCAACAACAAAACAACTGCTGTGATTATGTTCCAAAAACTATACTGGGATCAGTTCACTTAGCATAACTTCATCGTCAGCTTCTCCCTTCCCCATCATTTTTCACAAATCAGTGAGTCGCACACATTCTTTAAGCACACTGCATGACAATCTTGTTCCTGCCATCAAATGTCACCCAGAGTAACTCAATCATCCATCTCAATCAAATGCAATCTGTGCTGCACAGAATATAAAAGCACATCTATAGATTCATATGTCTTTGTGCCCCATCAGAGATTCTCTCTTAACATAAGCGTCAGATTACTTACAATTTGCAACCATCTTTGTATATGCCTTTCAGTTTGATTCCTATCATGTCTCCTGTATTCAGTATTAGGGGTTGTGCCTAAGTGGTAGAGCAGGTAGCTTGCTTATCACCAAGCTGAATATCCAGAAACTCCAGTTAAAATATTTCAGAAGCAGTTTTTTTTAAAAAAAGTAATGTAATACGGGTGGGCAACAGCAATATGGACAGAGACGTAAAAGGGTTTTCAAAGTTAAAGATCATGTAATAATATTAAAACAATTTGAAGTTATGTTTAATCATATTTTACACTTCATTTTTAACAAAGAGAAATCTTCTGGACTGTAGGATGATCCATTCCAAAGTCTATAGTGCTCAGGCACAAGATGGGGTCCAAAGTATTGGGCCTATACCATAGGCAAAACAATTATTTATATGGCATAATAAATGTGCATGCTACTTTTCAGAGTACAGGATGACTGGTCCAAGGAGCTTAAAACATAAAATTTGAGCCAAGGAAGATAATAAAGGGAGGTAGAGGTGGGGATAACCCAAGGAAGAATATGCATTCATTTAAGTTATATGTACTGTTACTATGTGTACATGTACATGTGTAAACACATGTGTTAAACACTTGTGTTAAGTGAACCTTTTCCCCATTCAGGTCTGGATACCACTGATGGATATCAAAGTGGGTGCTGCCACTTTCTGAGGTCTCCCTTCATCTGTCCACGTGTCCTCCATTTATAAGCCTTCTGTCCTTTTCCATATGCTACTAGAGGAGACCTTGTAATTGCTGCAGGCAACATATAGAATGGATGTAGCAAGTTATTGGAAAAGGTCAGCAGCAGAGACTAGTTACAGCACTGCCTGAATCTCCAGATGATCCTGTTCTTCCAACAGAAGCAAGCTTAGAATACTCAGCATCATTTTACATTTGTCCAATTGACAAATTGCTACTTTTTGCTTACTGCCCTGTATTGCGGAACAGTCTTCTGGAATCAGTCCAGAAGGTACCAGCACTGATGGCATCCCACAGAGCTGGCAAGACTGTGGATCTGTTCCTGGAGGGCACAAATTCTAAGTTAGGACATAAAAGGCTTCTTTCTAACGGGGGATACATTTGTCTTGGTTGGTTGGAATCTATGGTTCTATACTATAATTCTTTATATTATCTTGGAACATGGATTTGCTGGTCTCGAGTCACAGGCTGAACAGGAAAGGCAGGATATGTAGGATTCAAAGTTAAATGTATATTTTAAGTACAGTAAACCTAATGGTATGTCTTGTGATTCACACTAGAGAATTTCTTACAAGAGATAGAGACTTTCAAAGGCCTGTTGCGTCTTGATTTTGATTTTCTGTTGATGAAGAGCTGATTTTGCCCTTCTTATAATACTCTAACATTTATTACCAATAGTAACAGAGGTTTTTTTAAAAAAAAACTGTGAAATGGAAATCACAATCACTTTTTCCTTAAAGCCATATTAAAGCTTTTCAAAATACTTAAGAGTAAAAATATACTTGATATTTAACTTCCCAGTAACTGGGCAAGTCAGATTCACTGTTAGATAAGTTTGTCAAGAAGTCGGCCTCTTCCCACCTGAAAGTGCAGCGCTAGGGCTGGGGGCCACTTTTGCCACCGCGGAAGAAGGGAAGGCAGTTTCCCTTCTCCTGACATACGGGTATTGGAGGTGGGCGGAGCTGAAGGCATATAAGCCTGCTCCGCCCCCTCCCTATCGCAGTAGGTGCTGGGTTGCTCGGCCCGCCCACCTTCACTATTATAGTGCAAGATTATCCAGTCGCTGTTTGTCAGGGCCAGGTAGGAATTTTTTCTCTTTTCCCAATTGGCACTAATGGGAGGAGGGTTTTTGCCTACCTTGCACTGTGGGATGTATTTTCATGTAATTGGTTAGTGGAGCTGTACATAGTTCGGCCACTAGCAGGTTAGGACAGCAGATGAGCGGGCCGGTGACCCCCTTGGCACATCCTCATTGGTGAGGAATTGGGGTCTGTCCGGAGCAGCTGGTGGGCTGTACGGTAGCCAGTTGCGATGGCAGACTGCCACGTGGCTCCTCTGTACAAGTAAGACCCTCCTGCTTACGGCAAAGTGCTACAGGCTTGGAGGGGGAACCATTTGCCTGGCCGCAAGGTACAGCCATTTGTTGGATGGCTCACCCCTGGGGCAGTGGAGGCTCGCCCAGACAGGTCAAGGCAGAGGTCCTCAGCGACCCCAGTGCTTGACCTGTACCGCTAGTTAGTTAGATCACTTGCTGTAGTGACAAGTTATGTTGTAATCAATAAAGTGGCCCAATGTTATCCCAAGCTTTGTGTCTGCCTTTCATTTCGACTGGGGGGGGGGCAAAACAAAGAGTTCTCTGAGTAACCCTCATGCTTGTTACCTTTGGGTGGTTTTTACAATTTACCAGTAGCAGTAAGGCTAACCGGATTTTAAGCTGGAGCCAGAGTCAGGAGAACTGCCAACAGACTGGTGGATAAGAAGCAAAACTGTCTATTCACTGCTTAACACAAAAAGCTTTCAATCCATACTATTTATCTCATGGAATTCCGTCAACAATGTGCTATAGGTTTTGTTGAGTTAGGTGAGAACTTCTAGAAAACTCAGAGCTAAACAAAGATCTATTAAACACAAGTAATATTTGTTTATAAAAGAACATAAAATAGCTCCCAGAGTTCACTTAAGATGGTAAATCCAGAAGCCAGGCATTTATTAGTATTTACCACTGAGTAAACTGAAGAAAACAGTGTTGCTTGGAAACTGCAACAAAAACTATTCCTGTATTTTGCAAGGAACAAGGCAATATTAAAACTAGTTTTACCTACATCCCGGGTTCTTGTTTAGATTATCAGCATTTAGAACCTTACATGGATTGTGGTGTTTCTTACCATGAAAGGTTTGCCTAATGATGAAGATCAGTTGCTCTCCTTTCCTGTGTTCTGAGGCTGCCAGTAAATCTTATAGTTCTTGTTTCTGTCTTCACTGGCTTCTCCCTTTTCTCTGTTGAATGATTAATCGTGTTCTTAATGCTCCCTCCATATGTTTAGGTGTACCTTTCCCTTTCCAATGTAAACTATCAGCTGGTCAGTATACTTATGTATCATCACCTTTAGTTTACAGCCATTGTTGCCATATGCCCTTGAGGTCATCAGAATCCAGTAAGGATGACAAACAGGATTAGGAAATTACTTGGATCAAAAACTGAATGCAATGCCTATCGGAATAGAGAAACTGGTTCACTTACAATGAGACAAAAGGGTTTGGGAATTGGTGTGAAAGTACAATGCATTTTATAACTCTGCCAGTGTACGTTTCTTTTCACGTATACAGGATATCATTCTTACTTGAAGATTTTGGGGGGGATGCAAATGCACTTGAGGCTTGTAAATAAATATATGCCAATATATGCCAACCTATGTAGAGCCCTGGGAGTAAGACAGTTATACAGAAAGAAAGAAATCTTGTCACATAACGGCAGAGAAATAACATTGAAATACTCAGCAGTGGTCTTATAGATGAGGAGAGGTGCTAGTTTAGTTCAACTCCACACACAAAAATTGTGTCCTATGTAGGTATTGCTTCTTCATCAAGTGAACGTTTTAAGATCAGCCAATGAAAGTTTTCTCCAGGTGTCCTCTCTTTTCACTGTTGGAGTGCCATCAACAAGTAGACCTTTCTCCATGGATTGCACTGGCATCCTTTCAGAAACAGATAAAACTCCATTTGACTCAACTGAATGGGGGGGCTCAGCTCTGATTTGCCAATTACTACAGCATTAGGGTCACCAGGTCCCCTTACTCTCCTGGCAGGAAGGAGGGTGGACTCCATGCTTACCTTTTTCTTCTTCCTGGCATCTTCCAGGAAGTGATGTCATTGTGCAAGGTGGGGGAGGGCACATGCGCTTCACAGCAGGCCAATTTGAAGCCCAAACAGGCCTGACTCAAACCATTTGGGACCCAAATCAGCCTGCTGTGAAGCATGGGAGCCCTCAGGGCGGCACGATGATGACAATAACATCATCATGCCAGCCCTGGGAGCTTACCCAGGAGGCCTGTTCCCTGCCCCCCCCCCCGCCAGCCAGTAAGCAGTGGCAGGGGGTGAAAGGTGGGAGCAGGGGATCCCCTGCCCCCACCGGGGGAATGGAATCCCGATATATATGGCATTGTTCTTATATTATAACTTTTATGATGTTTTAGAGTTTTTATATAAATCACTTCCAGAACATTTGTGTGGGAAAGCAGGATATAAATACCATATCTATAATAATAAATAATGTATGTTATTGTGTCCAGTAAGGAAGCCTCAGGCAAAATACAGGCTTCTACTTCATGGCAAAATAGTTGTGTGTGTGTGTGCATGTTTGCGCGCACACACACTCAAGATAGAGAGGGAGGGAGAGACTCACAGAGTGATTCCGCACACGTTGGATAATGCACTTCCAATCCTCTTTATAGATCATTTGGAACGGATTTTTTTGTGTGCAGAACAAAAAATCCACCTCAAATGATTGATAAAGTGCATTGAAAGTGCATTATCCAACGAGTGCAGAATCAGTCACAGTGTATAAACAGAGAATATATGGGGAGTGGGTAAAAGGAGAAGTATTGTTCTAACAGTCATCAGTTGTTGTAAGCATAGCAGCAGGAAGCTCAGCCTGGAAATTCTCATGAGCACTGGAAGGCCAAACTAAGAGAGCATTTGAGGAAATGTTCTGGAGCTTCCTGAACTGGAACCACTCAGAGCTGAGAAGTAACTGGAAGAATCTCAGGACTTTTCCCAGTTCTTGTTGCCCCACACACCAATTTACCTCTGTTTGCCCTTGGTGCCACCTCTTTTCCTCTATTTGAATCTAGAGAGAAGATCAGTGAAAGAAAGTAAGTGGGCAGCACAGCTGTATCATCACGCAGTACCACAACAGCCCCTGGCTGCCTGAGCCAGTAATTGCAAGTGAGTTTACCCATTTTATTGTATGGGTACAATACTGTATGCCACTGTAGCCAGAATGAGCCACGGGGATGCATAGGGTCAGGGCAGAGATCATGCATCAATTCCAGGGTAAGGCACATTTCCTAGCAGGTGTACTGAAACTCATTAGATCTATACCCTGCAGGTATACTTTGTCAATTCTGTACTTGAGCTTTTAGTTTATATTCTCACACAACATTCAAACTGAAGATACGTTTTTATTTGATTATCAGCTTTTGAAAACCTGTATCTTCTCTCTTCATAACCAATGCAAGAGACAAACCACACATAAAAGGAAATCCACTTATTTAACTCACAGAAGCAGTTCTAATGATTTCCAAAGTAGTCTGCATAGAACTGGTTTAAAAAAGCATAGATATTTGAACAGTTCTAATACAAATAGAAATACAGCCGAGGGTGGTCCTAAAAATTAACAGTAATATTTTCCCCGCATATATATGAACCACTAAGCATACAGGATATAAGTTTAAAGTTGAGCCACTCTGGATAGGCTTGGAACTGAGTATCAAACATCCAGATTTGATTTTCATATACACAGACAAAGCTACAATGAAATAAAACCAATACTGCAAATTTTACATTGAAATAACTTTGCAGACTTGTGTTCATTATACTTATCAGTGTGCCTTTGAACAGGACCGTTTATATTTAAAATACTTTACTTCTGTGCTTTTCCTTAAATGCTGTGACTGGGGGTGGGGAGCTGGGAGTGAAGATATAGGAGTAAAATACAAAATCCTACAAAAATATTTAGAAGACACAATGAAGCCCTTGTGTCTTGCGCAAGGCCGGATGCTGGAATTGCTGAAGACAGAGTGACATCTAAAGGGATTTTGAAATAGTCAGGCCTGGCATATTGAATACAAACTGACAAAGTCAAGGGCATGTCAATTTAAAGGGAAAAAATGATGAGTTTTCAGGTTTGTTGTGCTTGATTGTCCCAAGCAACCATGAAAAAAAGAGGATCAAATTCCAATTTTAATGACATGCCTTGGGGTGCCCTCAGGACAACTGCCATTTTTTATCTGAGATTCTGCAGGTCCCAGAAAACAAAAGGGGGAGAAAGCAGCTTTGAATAGATTCTTTCCTTGTGCTGTTGTCAAAAGTAATCCAATGGCTCCAAATATCTGTATCCAGAAATAACTTCTTACAGACAGATTTTTATTAACCTGGGGAATTAATGAAGCAGAATATTTAAATATTTAGCTCTCTGTTCTCCAGTTATAAAACTATGCTTCCTAAACAATCAGTACTAGAATGGATTCTTTTCTCATCCCTACTCTGACTCTCACAATACACATGTGCATTTCAAATCTACACATAATGCCTAATGAGATGGGTTTAACAGCCAAGAGTCCAGTTCCACCCACAGCTATGCATCTCTAAATCCTGTTGAAATCAGTGAGGCCAATGTATTCCTAGCTGCTTGTAGGATTGCAGTTTACAAAAGAGGCATTTAGATGCAATGCACATTTTATTCCATCGATGTTTTCAAATGTTACAAATCATGATGAGTTCAAAATTCCCTGATCAAAACTAACTTCCATAAAGGTGGGTAAGACGCTTTCCATAATCAAAGTTTTCCAGAGATAGAATCTATCCTTGTGTTTCTGAACTCTGACAGTGCTCCAAATTGACAACTTTGGATTCTGTTATTCTGCGCTATGGATTTTATTCTGCTGCTATTAACTGCTCAATAAGAAAACCAAGGAGTAAAATTCCCGAATTAAAATATATTCCCAGTGATGCAACTGAAAGCTCATCAATCAAAAGCATCTTCAACGGCCTTTAATTGTGTATTCCTTAGAGGCTGGAATAGCTTCCTGAACAATTTGATTAATAAAAAAAATTGAAAATTATGCAAGGATGCCAGAATGCTCTATGTCATTTATAGTCAGAAATGTCCTGATGAATATGTTAAATGGGCCACCACAACCAGAGTGCTGGAGATTGGATTTAACTCTGTCACTGTACTATCTCTGCATCTTAGTAACAGAACCTGTGTGGGATAATCCACTTTTAGTGTGCCCATCAAAGGACAAAAAAATATAACAGAGCTGTCATTGACAATGCAGCATTTGGGAGGAGAGGAACAAACAAAAAAAGTCTGAGAATCTAAGCAATGCTTTTGTAGCACAATATTTGTTGCAGTGAAATGGCATTACTTTGCCCTGAGATAGCATTTTCTCTCAAACCTTTCATGTTTCAAGAAAAAGAGCAAAGAGGGGAGAGAGATTCATTCTTACATCTATTAAAATGCTGTTTCATTTTCAAGTCAAACGATGTAGTTGGAACAGCTAATATGAAACAAAAAGTGAGACCCGAGGCATAGAGACAATAAATAGCAAGAGAACCTTTCAGCAAGTCTTAATAAAGGAGTTTAAAGTACTGTGTAAGATTAGATGCACGTTAATAAACCAAGTAGCAGAAATTGCATAATGGACCACATTTAAGACTGCATTGCATTGAAGGGGGTTTCGTGCTGTTTTCTACATCGATGCAACCTCCTTATAAGAAAAAGTGTTTTATGTTACATACACTCTATTTTTCTGTGTGCCTTGGTGAGGAATTAGAATAGTATTTATGAAGTTATGGTTGAGGATTTATGATAGCAAAGGAATTTATATGTACCTAACCACACTGCAGTTTCAAAGTTTTCCCATTTTTTGGTAGTCCTTCCAAATTGGAGCTCACATAGTCTTTCTGTAGCTTTGACTTCCCCTAAATTCACTTATTTACAGATAAGATGAAGGAAGAAGCTTGATTTAGAAATTAGAACATATAAAAGAAACCTTCTTAGAGATCTTTGTGTGTGTTTCAGCCTACAGAGAAAAATGTATTCTGTTTTTTTTAAAAAACAAGGCAATAGAAATCGCTGCATTTCAAAATCATGATAATGTCAGCTCGCAGTCGCAGTACCATGAAAGTCAGGGTCATTTATTGTATTAATGTAGAACAAGAATCTCTATTCCCATTAACAGGGCTATAGAAAGCATTTAGCTCTTGAGCAAATAACAGGTAAAAAATGGAACAAGGATTTGGAGTGCTGGAGAAGTTTCTATCGTGTGAAGTAAAGCTATGGTTGAGCTTGCTACTCAGACACTGGCATAAATGCAATCAAAATCACACTCAGTTTGGTTGGGGAAGCTTCTTTAAATTACTTCTGATTTTTAAAAAAACTTTTAGAACTATGTTATTGTGGTGCCCAGAAGATACAAGTAAAATTTGAGTCATTACACCTGTGGCGGAACGGGCACTGGCTCTCAGTCCAGGCAACTGAGCCGCCGTCAATGGCCTGCTAGCCCCACTATCCGCCTCCCACCGTCCCTGGTGGGCGTGGCTCACCCTCTTTGTTGCTGCCACCACTCACTGATTTGTACACCACCTGACTGAGGGGCAGTGAGACCCCTCTGGCTGAATTTCCCTACTGGGAAGTGAATTCCCCAATCTTTGGGTGGGCCCTGGAGAACTGGCAACCCACCAAGGTCTGGCCTGATCAGGTTCTCCTGGGCTCCCTCCCTTCCTGTAGCGTGCCAAGTGGGTGAGCTTACGTAGTCAGAGCACCACAAGGTTCTTTATATTCAAAAAAGTATAATTTATTAACTATATACAGAGCACTATATACAAAGCAGGTAGGGGTAGACCCCCCTGTTCAGAACTCATAGGGCAGAAAATCAAACTGAAGAGAACCGCTGTCTGCTTTCCCTACCACACTGTTCCCTACTCTACCTTAAGGGGGGGGGGGTCTCAGGGAAGATTCACCTTTTATTTCCTTTCTGCTGCCTCCCAGGCCCTCCACACTTAGGGCCTAGGCACCCGGGTTTCACCCAGCAGCAGGAGCCTCTCCTTCTTCAACCAAGAAGGAGCCTAACTGACGTTTTTCCCCTCAGGATCGGCTGAGTCTCTCAATTCCGGCTCCACCCCTTATTTTTCCCCGCACTTTCTTGGCCCGGGGCAGCTGGGAGTTGTAGTCCAGGAAGAAGGGCGTCCCACACCAAGACTCCTGCAGGCCTCTCCCTGGCCTCACAGCCCATCAACCCTCAGGGGGAACATTTCCTCCCCTTTCTCTAAAGACAGATTAACAGCAACTTGCACTCATTTCACCCCTGGAAACCATTTCGTTACAACACCATTCCATTTAGAGTGTTCCTACCCCATATTGCTGAAGGATATGCATAATCCATAGGGCTGGCATCTTCCAAACTGGACTTTGAAGCACGCAAGAAAATAACTTGGCTCAAAAATAAATTTTGCATCATACTGGATGTGTGTGAGAAGGTTTTTGATGCTTACCACCTTGCACTGGTGACCTCAAGTGATTTGAACTGTGAACCAGACCTCTTAACAAATGTCTTACAATTTCAAGATACCCAGTTGGATTTGTTTTTAATTTGTTTTTATAATGTGCTTATTAATTTTCCTGTGTGGGACAAGACAGCTTTCAATGCTTTCTTTGTAGAAAAGAGGATAAAAAATTAAAATTTTTAAAAAATGTGAAAATAATAATAATGAATGATAAAAACAATTGAGTCAATGTTAAGCATTTTCAGGAATCATTCGCTTCAAAGGGAAATTGATATTGATTTTAATGGCACATATCCACTGAAATCAATCAGACATACAATTTTGATTTTGTTGTGAGCAATAAGTTAGATGTGTAAAATAAGATAAAGACTTTTTTTTAAAAGCCACAGTGTTTTTAATTTTAATTTGCAAGTCATAATTCTATTCTGGCTTTAGCAACAATACCCAGTCCACACCATCACACAGGCTAAGATCATGCCCGTTATCTGTAACTATTTAATAACAATATTCTCATTATGCCTATCATTTCCTAATATATGCCAGATTTGCACCCAGTACCAAAATACAAATTCATGGGTGTAAATGGGTGATAGAAAATCAGCTATCTTGTGTTCCTTTATATAAGCCCTTTCCAGGAGCACATTTAATGAGGGAATCATATCCCCCACCCGCCACTCACAACCACCCTGTATTAGACACAATGGAATTATTTCTCATGAGGACCTACAGCTTTGGTCAACATACTTGTTCTACACTGAGCTGCTTTTGTTATAAATGGTCATATGTAATGCCTATATGTCAAAAAGTACAAACTTCTTTACACCATTTAATCTTGACTGTATTTGAGAGGGGGCCATCAAAGTTCTCTCTGAATTTCAGACACATACACTAAAATCAGAAATGGTAGCTTATACCATCTGTTATTTGCTGCCTAATGCAATGCACCCCATGTCTTCCCACATTTTATATTCAGTGCCCTCTCCAGGCCATGACAGTGCAAGTTTTCAGACAAAATAAAACAACAAATGCACTATTAACTGTTATAAGTTCATAAGGGTAAGAAGTCTGGATCAAAGTTTTAGATTGCTATTTATCAGATAAATGGCTGCCATTTATACTCTACAAATTGTCAGGTCCAGTATATATCTAAACTGTACTGACTCCATTTTCTAATGTTTCTAGTGTTTAAGTGCTTTCTCCCCAGGTGCACCAGTTCCCAGGCAGCATTCCCACCGGAGGAGACTGTTTTGTCTAACACCGTTCCACCAAGCATTGGCCTTGAAGGAGAGCAGCTTCCCAAGACTGAAAGATGTTGTTTTGAGAACTGTGGGGGGAGGCTGTTCCAGATGGGTATTGTCACTCTGTATCCTATGCTTGCTCTTCATTGGTAACAATGATCATGTACCATCCTGAGTCTCCTATTCAGGACAGTGGACTATAATGGACCTTGTCTGCAGTAAAGTTTCCTTTCTCAAACAATGGACTTGTGTTTGCTTCTAAAGGGAACCCTGTAGTGAGAGCCTTATTTAGCCACAGTCTGACATTTTGTTACCAATCATGTCTGAGTCGGGCCCAGCGGAATCCAAGGTTGTCCCGGACAGGGATCCTTTGTTCGATCCGTATGCGTCTCCCGACAATCAACCTGTACAAGCCCAAGACTCCCAGGAGCTGGGAGCAGCCGGGAACGGAACCGGAGCTTCCACTTCCACCCCGCCTCTCATCGACCTCAGCACTCGGGACGAGACCGAAGGTGACCCCGGGGCAAGGCCGAAAGCGACCGCTCTCCCCTTGATCTTGGTACCCACCCCGTCGGAGTGGGGAGCCAGACCCCGAGAAACGAGAGAGCGCCGGGCAGGTGGACTCCATCCACGAGTTTCGATGGACGGGCGCCGAAGCCTAGAAACCGTCCCGGAGCTAGATAGCAGCCAACCATGGCGATATTGGAACAGGACGTTCGAGCAAACGGAGGGGGACACGTCTCGCCGCGGCGCCCTGAGTTGGGATTATTCCGAACTTGCCCCGTGGAAAGGGCCAACGGAAGCCCCTGAACAAAGTTGGGAGCAGATACAAGGTCGCACCTATGCGGTAGATACCAGCATCTCGGCCGTGACAGGTATGGCCAAGGGAATTCTAGCCGCGAGGTCGCGAGTCGTCCAAGGGGACCCTCCTCCTTGGGGCCCCTTTTCCCCGGTGAGTGCAACGAATGAAGGTTCCATGAGTGAACAACCGGGGCCAAGTCGAATGCAACAGTTAGAAGCTAAGCTGATGGATATGGAAGAAAGTTTGGCTCATGCCATCCATTTAATTTCTGCAATGGGAGCAGGAGAAAGACTGTCCCCTGAAGAGATGGCGATACAGATAGCTACCCTCCAAAGTGTCATCTCCTATCCGATGGAGGAAGTTCAGCAGCGGTCGTCACCTACCGGCGAAGGGGGCACCTATCCTGGCGAATTGGGAGAACAACCCAAGGAACTTCCCACACAGCAGGAAATTCCACCGAGAGGGGATAACCCGGTTGAGCCACCTGGTAAGACTCCCATCGAACCTCCTAACGCGGGAGGGGATGTGCCGCCAGACGAGACTCCCGTTGAGAGGCCTACGGAAGGGGAGGAGAAGTCAAGTGATACACCGGTGATACCCCCCCATACTTCTCCTATAACGGTCCGGCCGGACCAAGCGGGAGCACCCGCGGCCCCATCCGAGGGGGGAGCCCCTGGTCAACCGCGAGAAACTGTTCCCGTCGGGCAACCTTCGGGAGACGGTCTACCAGCACCACGAGGCCAGCCGTTGCTTCCCAGAATAACAACGCCTGGAGGGGCAAGCCCGCGCGGCCTCCCCCCCGTTCGACCCTCGCCGCTGCGGCCCCTCTCACCTCAGCCGCAGCTCATACCGTTGCAGCAGCCCCAAGACCAGCCCGTCTTGCCACCTCCGAATCAACCGGGAAGGCCCGCACCTCTACGACACCTCCAACCCCCTCCTCAGCGGCCGATCTCCACTCAACCACACCAGCCTCCTCCACCTCGACAGCTGCCGCCAACGCCTCCCGTGTTACCAGCCAGGCCAAGACTGCCGCCACCTGCTCGCCCACCACTGCAGCCTCCGGCCCAACCGAGACCACCCCCGGCAGCTCCACCACGGCAACCTCCGCCAGCACCGCCGGTCCAACCTCCGCCGGCACCGCCGGTTCAACCGCCGCCAGTACAGCCGCCACCGTTGCCCCGACCAAGGCTCCAGTTACCTCCTCCCGCGCCCCAGGCGCAATTAAGACTGCCGATGGACTTCTACCCAACGCCGGCTCCGAGACAAGAACTCCCGATGGGCTGGGTGAAGTTGGAAGCCACCTTCGATGGGGATCCCTCCAAACTGGGATTTTTCTTGGTGCAAGTGGTACAGTTTTTCAACCGGTGGGGGCACCTTTTTGGCAGTGAGGCTAGCCAAATTGAACATCTTGGATCTCGTTTACAGGGCAAGGCAGCAGATTGGTATGTGGGACTATACAATGTTGGGGCCCCAGAACTTGATACTCTCCAGGGGTTAGTGGATGCTATTCGAGCACAATATGAAGACCCCTTAGAAGAAACCCGGGCCCGAACAGAATTGCAAGCCATCAAACAAGGCAGCATGTCAGCAAGAGACTATGTCACAAAATTCCGGCAATTAGCAGCCAAGTGCCCTAGGTGTGAGGAGTCCACAAAAATTATTCTGTTCAAACAAGGACTTAACCCGAGACTTTTGGACAGAGCCCTCATGCAAGACAATCCCCCTACACTGTTAGGTTGGATCCAACTTGTTTGCGAAGTGGAGAGTCGCATTTTAGAAGTCCGTTTGGTTGAACAACAACAACAAACGGGACAAAGAAGACCATTGACCTTACAGAGGGGAGCACGGGGAGCTGGCTACGCCACCCGTGGAGCGAGAGATGCTAGATGGCAACAAGGGCTGTGCTTGCAATGCGGACAGGCTGGTCACTTTGCAGCACAATGCCCCTACCGGCCTGTGCAAAGACCTCCGCTTCAATTACGGCGTCCAACCCTTGCTCCGGTTCCTACGCTCCAACGCCCGACTCCAGCTCCACGAGCGAATAGAGGCTGCGGCGCTTCCCAAAGGCCAGCCTCAGAGAGAGGGCTGGAAGCGGAAGAAGTTATGGAATACGATCCCGCTTCCCCATCTTCAGAAGTCAATCCAGAAAGTCCCCAGTCGGGAAACGAGATGGATCTGTCGTAAAAGGGCCCAAACGACAGATCCGCCCCAAGGCCGTCCCTGCACGGAACCGGCCACCTGGGTCCATTTTATTCATGCCAGTGACTCTAATCAACCCAGAGAGAAAAATGCACATTCGGGTGCAAGCTCTTATTGACTCAGGCTGCTCGAGAGACATCATAGCCCCAGCTCTAGTCAATGGACTGGTCTTACCAACTCGGGAATTACAAAATCCAGTAATCTTTGAACAAATGGATGGTACCAACATGAATCCTGTCACAACTGAAACCATCCCGGTGATCACAGGCATGGGACAACATTGGGAGAAGAGGTCCTTTGTCATCAGCTCTACTGCCAAGTACCCGTTAATTCTAGGCAGCAAGTGGCTATGTGATCACAATCCCTACATAGACTGGGCACAAGGATGTATTACCTTCAGTCATGCCAACTGTAAAAATCACCGTTGGAATCAAAACTGGGGAGAAGATCCAACTCATAAGGAAAAGGCCCTCCTCACCCAAGAAGAAGTCAACCAAATACCCGAACCGTACTGGCCTTTCCTAAATGCTTTCTCGGAGGAGGAAGCTGATACTCTACCCCCGCACCGACGAACGGACTGTGCGGTGGAAATTTTACCCGGAGCCTCACTGCCCAAAGGACGACTCTATCCCATGAGTCTCCATGAACGCGAAGAGCTCCGGAAATTCATCGACACCAACCTCCAACGAGGGTTCCTCCGCCCAGCCTCTAGCCCCCACGCCGCTCCAGTCCTCTTCGTGAAAAAGAAGGATGGGGGACTCAGACTGTGCACGGATTTCCGAGGACTGAATGCAGTATCCACCAACAACGCCTATCCTATACCGCTCATCCGAGACCTTCTCAACGTCGTGGCCCAAGGTAAGATCTTTACGAAATTAGATCTAAAAGATGCTTACTTCCACGTTCGTATCAAGGCAGGGGATGAGTGGAAAACCGCGTTTAATACGCCCCTCGGACAATATGAATACTTAGTTATGCCTTTTGGATTGACGGGAGCCCCGTCTGTATTCATGTCCATGATAAACGAAGTTCTACACGAATTTCTGTACAAAGGGGTGGTGGTGTACCTTGATGATGTTTTAATTTATTCGGACACCGAGGAAGAACATATTCAAATGGTACAAAAAGTCCTAGCCACCTTGATGAAGAATAAACTGCCCATCAAGTTGTCCAAATGTGAATTCCATAAAACCGAACTCACTTACCTCGGGTATTGTATCTCCCAAGAGGGTTTGAAAATGGATCCAGCCAAAATACAGGCGATCCAAGATTGGCAGACACCCACCACCCGCAAAGAACTGCAATCCTTCCTGGGTTTTGCCAACTTCTATAGAGACTTCATAGCAAATTTCGCCCAAATCACACTCCCCTTAACAGAGTTGCTGAAAACCAAAGATAAAGGGGACCAAGCTAAAAAACCCTCTTCCAAACTACAATGGACCCCCGATTGCCAAATGGCCTTCGAATGCCTAAAAAAGCAATTTGTAACGGAACCCATCCTCTCCCACCCCAACGAACAATCCCCCTTCATAGTACAGGTCGACGCCAGCGATACGGCGATAGGGGGGGTTTTACTACAGAAGGGGGAGGATGGGAAATTGCGGCCTTGTGCATTCTTGTCTAGAAAGTTTTCGGAGGCGGAAAGGAATTGGAATGTGTGGGAGAAGGAGGCCTTTGCAGTAAAAACAGCCCTTACTAACTGGAGACATTGGCTGGAGGGGGCGCGATACCCTTTCGAGGTCTGGACAGATCATAAAAATTTGGAGGCCCTCCGAAGCCCACGCAGACTGAATGCCAAGCAATTGCGGTGGGCGGAATTCTTTTCCAAATTCAACTTCACTCTAAATTATTTCCCGGGCAAAACTAACTTTTTGGCGGACGCCCTGTCGCGCATGCCCCAACATAAGAGCAAGCGGGCGGAGACTGTCGACACGGTCTTCTCGCCTACGCAACTTGGGGGCGTGGTGACTACTCGCAGCCATGCCAAGCAGCCCCTCCCGGCCAACCAAGAGTGGAAATCGAAACTTAAAACTGAAGTGGAGAAGGAGGGGGATAAAGCTCCGCGAAACAAACTAACCCAATCCCCACAAGGGGATTGGCTAGCTGGGAGCAAGTTTTATGTCCCGGACAGCCTCAAGCTGGAGGTCTTGCAGCGCTGTCACGATGCTCCCACTGCTGGACATTATGGGTACCTGAAAACTTTACACCTAATTCAAAGACAATTCTGGTGGCCAGGCATGCGCAAAGACATTTCCCAATACGTTAGTTCCTGCCCTGTTTGCCTCAGCGCAAAAACCAGAAAAGGGAAACCTCCGGGTCTCCTGCAACCATTGGAAACGCCAAACAGGCCCTGGGAAGTAATCTCCATGGACTTTATAACTGATCTACCTATTTCAAAAGGACATAATTGTATTTTAGTTGTGGTAGATCTGTTCTCCAAACAAGCTCATTTTATCCCCTGTACTGCTATACCTTCCGCTCGAAAACTAGCGGATCTGTTTCTAAAATACATCGTAAAATTACATTCTTTTCCGTCCAAGGTGATTTCGGATCGCGGCGGACAGTTCGTTGCCAACTTCTGGCGGGAGCTTTTGAAAATGTTGAATATTGAGCAAGGCATCAGTTCAAGCCACCACCCACAAACCGACGGGCAATCCGAAAAAACAAATCAAATATTAGAGCAGTTCCTTCGTTGCTACATCAATTTTCAACAAGATAATTGGGTGGACCTTCTCCCTCTAGCCGAATTCTCCTATAACAACAGTGTACACGCTTCAACGGGAGAGGCCCCATTCAAAATTGTGTACGGAACTCACTTCAATCCCTTCCCATTGGACGCACCCCCTCTCCATTCCTCTAAATTGCCAGATGTATCTTCATGGTGGGGGGAGGCGGCGCAGCAGTGGACTCTTATTAAGAAACACCTTGAAAAAGCCAAACTGGATTATAAAAAATACGCAGATCGCCATCGTGTGGCCGAATGGGAATTACAACCCGGAGATTATGTGTATATTTCCACAAAAAACCTGAAACTAGCTCAGACAAGCCGCAAACTCGCTCTGAAATTCCTGGGACCTTTTCCTGTGCGCAAGATAATAAATAAAGTGACTGTTGCTGTAACTTTGCCCAAGAATCTGCGCCATGTGCACGATACGTTCCATGTCAGCCTTTTAAAGAGAGCTCCCACCGACAACAAATGGCACATCAAAGCTCCACCCATTCCAACTTTAATTGACGACCAAATACACTATGAGGTACAACAAATTTTGGACTCTAAACTCAAGCGAAATCAGCTTTTTTACCTCATTAGATGGAAGGACTTTGATTCTGGTTACGATGAATGGGTGAACTCTGCACATGTTCATGCTCCTAGATTAACCAAAGCTTTTCATACTCGCTACCCATATAAACCAGGGGGGGATCTGTTTTAAGGGGGGCAGAATGTCAGGTCCAGTATATATCTAAACTGTACTGACTCCATTTTCTAATGTTTCTAGTGTTTAAGTGCTTTCTCCCCAGGTGCACCAGTTCCCAGGCAGCATTCCCACCGGAGGAGACTGTTTTGTCTAACACCGTTCCACCAAGCATTGGCCTTGAAGGAGAGCAGCTTCCCAAGACTGAAAGATGTTGTTTTGAGAACTGTGGGGGGAGGCTGTTCCAGATGGGTATTGTCACTCTGTATCCTATGCTTGCTCTTCATTGGTAACAATGATCATGTACCATCCTGAGTCTCCTATTCAGGACAGTGGACTATAATGGACCTTGTCTGCAGTAAAGTTTCCTTTCTCAAACAATGGACTTGTGTTTGCTTCTAAAGGGAACCCTGTAGTGAGAGCCTTATTTAGCCACAGTCTGACACAAATGGGGGACCCGTAAGCATCTTATTTTACCCTCCGCCACCATGTCCTCTTTCCTTTCCCTGCCCTCCATAGCCACTCCCCTTTTCTTGCTTCCTTCTCTCCTTCCCACCCACCATTGTCTGCCTCCCTGTCTTCTCCTTTCCCCCTTCCCCCCAGCAGCCTCCCCATATGGCCCAGTTGTTTGGTGCTGGCTGAGCTGGGCCCAGTTTCATGGTGAGGAACCTGCAAGGAGTTGCAGAGGGTACTTCACTTTTTCCTGTATCCCTTCCGCACACAATTTCCTCTTTCCCTCCTCCTGGCAGCCTCCATATGCTCACCTTTCCCTACCTCCCCCATCTTCATCTATATTTATTAATTTACTTCATTTATATACTACCTTTCTCTACAATGGGGACCCAATGCAGCTTACATCATTCTCCTTGCCTCCATATTATCTTCACAATGCCCTGAATAGCAGGTTAGGCTGAGAGTATGTAACTGGATCAAAGTCACCTAATGAACTTTCATGGCAGAGTGGTGATTTGAACCTGGGTCTCTCAGATCCTACTCTGAAACTCTAACCACTACTGTATACTGGCATTAGTAGGGGGAGGGCAGCTGTTGAACAGTACCAAGCAGCCAGGTCCAGTGGTGTCAAGTCTTCCGCTGGCTGCTTCTGGGCCTGACAATAACAGGGCTTTTCTCAAAGGCCAAAACAGCCCTGTTAAGGACCCTGCCTCCTCCATCTGTCTTTTCCTGAGAGACACCAAGCCTGAAATACTGGCTAAACTGTTAAGGTTGCATAGCAACAGCCACTGGGGACATCAGGTTAAGGCTACAGGAACTCTTTTAGTAATTTTCCGAGGTTTTAATACACACACATACTATGTTTTTTGTTCTTTTTTTAGATTTCACATTTTCTACAAACCTGGAGCATTTTTCAGGTGTGTAGAAAGATTTGTCTTGCCCATTCAGGTTCCAATCTCCTGATTTAAGTATCTACAGATCAGGGCCATTTGGCTATCAGTATAAATGATGAATGCCTTGCTTGTCAGAGAAAAGTGGAAGGAGTTTGAACCATGGCAAATAAATCCTGAAGCCCCTCCAAAGCAAACAACTAGTCTTGACCTCTTTCATGGTTGAGGTTTCCCTACCCAATGACACACAAATGCATATGTGAAATTGGGCACATTCCCATTTCAGAAGGAAGGCCAAATCCATGTCCACTATTATAATATATTGTGTCTTATGACAGGAAACATATAAAGCTGCAAACAACAGTTGTCAAGCTTTTAAGGCATATGAACAGTTTACCTGCATATACTCACTTTTGCCCTAAGTATTGGGATCACAGGTCAAATGCAAATGGAAAAAGCAGTAACACAGGGGAACCATAACCAGGGTTTCCAACTCCCCCATTATGGTGGGGGATTCCCTGTCCCCAGGGCCCTCTGCCACAAACACATACACACACCACCAACTACAGGTTACCCGGCCAGCAGAGGGGAAAGTACTGGGAAATGGGAGAGGCAGCCCTGGAGTGATGTAATTTTCCAGTGAGGAGGATGAGCATGAGAGTACCCACGTACTTTGTACATGCACGGGGATAAGTTCCTGCCACACACACACACTGTCACATCATCCCCTGGATTCTCCTATGGAGATCTGGCAACTAGATATGGGCATGAACCGCATTACGAACTTCAAAAACCCACGAAATTGGCAATCGCGATCAGGCAGTTCGTGATTGTCCACAGCCAACGAACCAGTGTTCGGAAGAAGCTTGGTTCAGTGCATTTGGCCGCGGTTCGGAAAGCCAGACAGTCAGGTGCCATCAATCAATTCCCCTGGAAAAGGAGCTGGGGGAATGCCTGAACTCTGTCTGCGCTCCTTCTGTCGCCCTGGAAACCCGAATCGAAGCCCAGCTTACCTTGATTGGCAGGTTTTCCTTCCAACCATGGAGCTGCAAAGCAGTTACAAGTTGGGAGAAGACACCTAGGGGAGGGAGGGGGAGGGGTGTTCTGTAGTCATGGGCACTCCAATCTCATCTCTGCAAACCCTGATAGGCAGCTCTGATGGCCAAACATAGACCTCCTGTGTTGCTCTATGGGACCTCAACTTATAAAAAGCACTGCGCTCCCAGGCTGGATTTCACTTTCAGCGAGCAGTGGAGTGCAACTGAGCTGCTGCTAGCTACTTGCTAGCTTTTGGAGAGAGACAGAGTATAATCGAGCTTGGATTTTGGGGATAGGGATCTATCTCCTCTGGTTCCAGGGCTGCTGCCAGGCCCTGGGGCCAAGCTCACTGGGCACCTCGGCTGAGGGCTCACAGTATTATTAGTGCCTGATCTGGTCAGGCCTTTGGGAGTGGTGGGCTAGGGTTCTAGTCCCTCTTTCCCTCTGGTGCCAGGGCTGCTGCCAGGCCCTGGGGCCAAGCTCAGTAGGCACCTCGGCTGAGAGCTCACCAAATGATTATTATTATTATCACAATAATTATCCTGAGGGGAGGGGGCTCGTCACCACCTCCCCAGGCCCGGCGGCCGCTGGCAGTACCCACCATTCCTGCCCTCGCTGGGAATACCAGTGCACTCCTCTTTGGCCTGGCAGGCAGGCACATGGGGGATGCCACCAGCGAGTGGCCAGACCCCCCACCCCCTGAGGGGAGATGGCTCGTTGCCGCCTCCCCATGCCTGCCAGGCCCAGCGGCCACTGGCAGTACCTACCGTCCAGCCTGCACCAGGAATACGAGTGTGCTCCTCTTTGGCCTGGCAGGCGGGCACATGGGGAGGTGGCTCGTTGTCACCTCCCCGGCCACCAGCATTAACCACGTTCCTGCCCTCACTGGGAATACCAGCACGCTCCTCTTTGGCCTGGTGGGCAGGCATATGGGGGTGCTGCTGTCGAGCAGCCAGACCTCCCGCCGCCTGAGGGGAGGTGGCTCGTTGCCGCCTCCCCATGCCCACCATGCCCAGAAGCCGCCAGCAGTACCCACCATTCCTGGCCTTGCTGGGAATACCAGCGTGCTCCTCTTTGGCCTGGCGGGTGGGCATATGGGGGGTGCCAACGGCAAGCGGCCAGACCCCCAACCACCTGAGGGGAAGTGGCTCATCGCTGCCTCCCTGTGCCTGCCAGTCCCAGCAGCCGCCAACAATACTCACCATCCGGCCTACGCCGGGAATACCAGCGCGCTTCTCTTTGGCCCGGCGGGCAGGCACATGGGGGGTGCCGCCGGCGAGTGGCCAGACCCCCCCTGCCCCCTGAGGGGAGGTAGCTCATCACTGCCTCCCTGTGCCCACCAGGTCCTGCGGCTGCCGTCACCACCCACCTTCTGTACACTGGGCGAACATCAACCAGTGGCTCTAATTATATCGAGTGGGAGTTTCCTGGGGGCCTTGGATTGGAGAGGGTATAACTCCAAGATCCCTTTTGCAATCTTGTCCAAACTTGGGTGATGGCTGTAGGAGAGCCTGCAAAACACTCCCCGGGAATATGGGCTCTCTAAGTGCTACAGGGGCCATTCTGAGCCCCACGAACCACGAACCAGTTTGGCAATGGAAAATGTTCATTGCAGTTTGCGACCTCGGGATCATCGGCGGCACCAAACCACAAACTACGGAATCTTTAAATTTGGGGGGTTCATGCCCATGTCTACTGGCAACTAGACATGGGCATGATCTGAATTACGATTTTAAAAAAACCCCGATTTTGGCGTTTGCGCAATCGTGACTCAGCTAATCGGTTCCATCCACAGCAACTGATCCAGCAGTTGGGGGTTTGTTTGTTCGAAACTTGATTGGATGTATCGGTTTCTGTTCGGAATTGCAGGCACTCTGGCGCCAGTATTTTATTCCCGGGGCAACAGAGCCAGGGGAATGAGCTGTGTTTGCCCTCCTTCTGTCCCCCTCGAAACACGAATGGAAGCCCAGCTTTCCTTGATTAGCAGGCTTCCTTCCAACCACGGAGCAGCAACCCAGGAGAGGGAGGGGGAAGGGGGTGTTCTGAAGCCATGGGCACAAAGGAAAGGCAAAAGGCAGCGCGGGAGGCTGGGAGGCCGCCTGCACCATTCGCCTTACCCCAGGACAAGGGGCGCGTGGGCAAGCCAGCAGCCCCTTGTCTTGCGGGGCAGGTGAATGGCGCGGGCAGCCGCCGAGCCACTCGCGCTGCTGCCAGCTCCGCAGCGCACCAGGACAGCCAGCTTGCTGCGTGGGTGGGGGGGCGACCCAGGAGCGCGTGCATGCGAGCGCAAGAGCCTAACTACAGTTGCCCTGGGTGCTGGGAACCATAGATCCGGCCGTGGGAATGTCCCCTCCCTGAGGGGAGGTGGCTCGTTGCCAGGTTAACCCCCCCCCTCTACTCTTAAGTGTGTGTGTGTGTGTGTGTGTGTGAATGTCCCTTCCCTCCCTGAAGGGAGGCGGCTCATCGCCGCCTCCCCCTGCCCGCCAGGCCTGGAGGCCGCTGCCACCAACCACCATTCCTATATCGCTGGAAACAGCGGGGCGCCCTCCCTCTTTGGCCTTCCCGATTCCGGATCAGAAATAGGACTTGATCAGTTAGAATCGGTGGCCTGGGTTCGGCAGCGGCCCGGATCCATGAACGGCTTAATCGATATTTTTTTTTGGATCGTGCCCATCTCTACTGGCAACCCCCAAAACACATATAATAGCCATATCATTAAAAAAATTTCAATGAAACTGCAATGCCAATGGTATCATTTGGGAAGGAAATGACATGTTTCAATCCTTCTTATATGACAGAATTTTCGGTTTGGGTGTAATGTGTGCACATTACATTTTGATATAAACATATAACCCAGAGACTTCGAGGGGGGTTAACTGCTCCGGGGTTTTGATTACATTCATTCATTCTATTCATGGCAGAGGCATCCTTCAGATCAAGGAACCTTGCACCAGTTGGATGTACTTTTTCTGTCAGAGCAAGACTCTTTGCACCTGAGGAACAGTCTGCTGTTATCAGATTGGCCTGCCAACTCTGCTGTTACTAGATAGGCTCACCTATCTCAAGTTTCTGTTGCCTACTGCTGCTCCAAGTGGCTACATACAACTCCACTAGCATCACAAGCATGATGATGTCAGTTCCAAGGAAAACCTGGAAGCAATGGCAGTAGGTCTAGGAATTACCACAAAAACAGAGTTTCCAGTGATTCCTAGACCTACCACTGTCACTTCTGGGATTTCCCTAGAAGTGATGTCATTACACTCATGATACTGGCCCCATCCACCATGTCCCTGCTCCCAATCCTCCTGCCACTTGCCAGGCTTGGCAACCCTATTACTAGAACAGGTTTTGTAAAGGATCCAACCCATTATAGAGAAATCTGAGATATAGCCCAAACTTGTGTATCTGTGTCAAGTATCCCCACCCCAACTTCTGTAACATGTCCCCTGGTCCCTGTGTTTCTTCCTCATCGCTAGCACTCTGAAAAAGAGAAACTCCAAAGCATATCTCCAAATAAAGTCTGGTGTGTCTTCTTTTTTTCCTATAATACAGCCATCTGAAGTTTTTCTTGTATGTGCAAAAGATCTATAGCATTCGGTTTGATTTTTTTTTAAGGCAGGAAAGAGATAAAAGCTGATCCAACATTAAAAGAGAAGGATGGTCAAACAATGTGTGCATTGGGAAAAGAAAGCCCCAGCGCTCTGCTGCATGATGAATAGCCCTTTGCAGGGTCAAAAGATATCTCTTTTTCACCATGGGTGATCGAGGATTAATCTCAAGCAAAGACATGGCGATTACAAATTACAGACCGATTTCTGTTTACCTGCTGTGATCAAGATTACTGAAAGATTGGTTCATTCACTGATGATGAGTTCTCTTATATGGTACATGCTAAAATTACAAAGGACTGTGGGCTTGATTTCTTGTGCCTCATGGAGCCAAAATAGCTTTCAGAAATTGAATGGAGAGCTCTTTCAATGAAGTCATTCTTCTTGGGTGTAAGTTGATTTACTTACATGAACATTTTTTCTTCATAAGGAACATGAGGTGAATAGTCTGATGGTCTGGGTGGGTAGGTGCAGAACACTTCCTTTCCAATGGGAGGCAATTTCTAGCACTACCCTATGTCACGTCCAAGTTTTTCCCAGAAGTGATGTAGCAATGCAACCAACATTGCCAGTTTTTTAAAATTATTTTTATTCCTGCCACACTCAGAGTGGCAGTGGGCAACTAGGGCTGCTGGCATGGCAGCTCTACTGTGAATCCATCATGGATGAATGATAGTATCAGTCCAAACAATGCATTACATGCAAATGGGTAGAACTGTAGCTCAACTGGTCCTTTTGACTTCCAAACCATTTCAGAAGAGGGTACGTGGATGGAGGGGGTTGCTTAACCATTCCTCTGTCCCCCCTCCAAATTCCTCCTATTAAATCGCTACTCTTCTAAGGAATTTCAAATATGTATTTATTGCAAATATGCATGGAGGAAAGTGATTTGGAGTAGGTAAGCTTTAACATCCACACACAAAGTCACTGTTTTCCCCCTCTCAGCCACCCCCTCCTGAAGTAGCTTTTCAAAATTAAAAGAAGGGGGATTTAGGCTATAATTATTTATATACTTGCATATAATATATTTCTTTTGTGAGTTACTGTTTGTTAAAAACTCTTTTTCTCTATAAAAATGCTTACATGTCTTTGAGATGGCTGGTTATTTTTCCATGTGTACAAAAAAGAACAAGTCTTAAATAGAGTTTATTCTAGAGGAAAAACAGCTTTTCTTAGATGTGTGATTACTTTAACATAAAGAACACAAAAAAAATGTGTCTCCTGGGGAGCAACTCTTATTAGGCTGAAATAAGGTGCAGTGTCTCTCATGCTCAGATCTCTATTTACTTTAATTGGTTTATAAATTGTTATCCTCAGATTGCATTAAATCTGCTTCACACCCACAGAACATGCACAGGGACCAATATTGCCCTATAACTGTAACTTCTCCTGTAAAATACAAGCAACATTACACCCTGCATCTATTGATTTATAAGACTGTTTGGATAGTACAAGCATTTTTATCAGAATAGTAGATTTTTTAAAGTTCACACACACACACACACACACACACACACACACTTAAAGAAAAGACAGCTGTTGTTCAACAGGGAAAGAATAGGCCTCATTCCTGTGGTTCAGTATAACATGCTCTTAGGAAGATCTACTACAATGGGTGTAAGATAGGAATACTTTAGGCCTCTTTAGACACTACATCCACTTGAACTGGGAGTCCACTGACCACGCTTGAACTCCACAATGCATCCAATAAGCTCAGTTACAGATTCATGTGAATTGGGCAATGTGTGGATTTAAAGAGGAATACCCTAAATGAGATGGTTTAACTCAGTCAAGGAAGCCACAGTCTCCAGTTTGCAATATCTGAGCAAGTCTGTCAATGATAGGACATTTCATTCATAGAGTCACCATAGGTCGGAGGCAACTTGACAGCACATAACAAACAAACAGCTTCTATACATGTCATATGAAAGACCTCTTCCTAATATCTTGAAGAATTACTATTAGTTGAGAAGAGCTATTACTATGGTAGTTGAAAAATAGTAGAGTCCAGTAGTACCTTTAAGACTAACCAACGTTATTGCAGCATAAGCTTTCAAGAACCACAGCTCTCTTCATCAGATGCATGGAGGTAAGGATGCCAGACCCCCAGTGGGGGTGGGGGATCCCCTACCCCCGCTCCCCACACCCCGCCCCCACTTACCTAACCAGTGGGGGGTCACCTTCCGTGCTTTCTCCCCCACATACTGCGCGCTCCCCTGCACAGCAGCCACCAGGATTGGGCCCATTTTGGCCCAGATCGGGGCCACTGCAGAGTGTGGGGGCACTCCTGTGCTTCGCAGCACCTCAAAATGGACCCATGTTAGCCAAAATCAGGCTCATTTTGGGCCCATTTTGCCACAGATCAGGCCTGTTTTGAGGTGCTGCAGAGTGCAGGAGCACTCCTGTGCTCTGCAGCGCCTCAAAACAGGCCCGATCCGTGGCAAAACAGGCCTGTTTTGGGGTTCTGTGGAGCGCAGAACTGCTCCTGTGCTCTGCAGGGTCTCAAAAGGGGCCCGATCTGTGGCAAAATGGGCCCATTTTTGGATCCTGCAGAGAGCTCAGGATCCCTCCTGCACTCCGCAGCACCTCAAAACGGGCCCATTTCAGCGTGTATTGGGCCCCTTTTAAGCCCTTGTGGAGCCTGGGCATGCTCCCAGGGGCCACACAATGACATCACTCCTGAAGTGATGTCATCACGTTTGTGGAAGCACGAGCACACATACACCCCTCTCCTCCAAGGTAAGTGCCAGGCCCCTATCCCCTGCAGGGAGGTTGAGGGGGCCTGGCAACCCTACATGAAGGGTATGAAGAAACTGGCCAGAGATATATAGGTGGTGAGGGGAGGGAGGAGAGGATGCAGAGAGTGAGGGCCATGTAAATGTAAATCAGTTGCAATCTAGGCTGAATGTGACTCCTTTCCTCCATTGCTGAATCTGAATGGAATGCCTGAAGGCAGTTACTTCTGGTAACGAGATCAGAAGAGATCCTCTGGATCTATGGTAGTTGACTCACTCATCCTAGTAAAGGGAGCCAGTGCAATGTAGTGGTTAGCGTGTTGAACTAGGACAAAGAAGATCAGGCCAAATCCCTACTCAGCCATGAAGCTGAGTGATCTTGGGCCAATCATTTTCTTAAACTGCCCTATCCCACAGGACTATATGCTAAGGATAAAATGAAGGGGTGAGAACATATACAATGCCCTGAGATTCTTAGAAGAAAGATGAAAGAAAAGTTATAGAATAAAGACAACTGCCAAAGAGAGATGAATTTAATCTTTTAGGCACAAAACACTGCCAGCACCACTTCAGCCTAAAACTCATGTTCTTGTCTTCTTCTTAAGGAAGACAGGAGCTGATGCTGAAAATGGGCTCTGATTCTGAGGGATCAACAACAAGTCTAGGTGACGTATGCAAACCAGCTTTCAGGATGAAACCAACAAGCAGATTCTCCAAACCTCACCTGAAAAGTATACAAGCTGAGAGTTACAGCCCAACAAAATTACTTCAGGACTTTCTGAATCCCATAGATACCATTCCAGGAGGGCTGCCATTCAACAATTCACCAGGGAGCAGTTCTCATGTCGGAATCAATCACACAAACATTTGCATATGTTGTCAGTCTCAGGAATCAAGGGCACATTACTGTGAGTAGAATGCCTGTTGCGTACCTCTTCCTTAGGTCCTGCTGCCAAGGATTAAGGCTGTCGACACTAATTCAGGCAAAGAGAAAAACAGCCTTAGTTAATGTTTTAAGCTGTCGTCTAGGTGCAATACAATTAGACAGTAGTAGTAATTTGTATTCAGTCTCTGGGCTGTATTTATATGAGCCTATATCTGCTTTAGCGTAGCACTGTAAACACTTAGAGCAGTTTGAGTCTTCCCCAGGAAACCATTGTAAGTGGGACCTGCGCCCAATGGTTTTTATGCCGGTTAAGTAAATAAATGAAATATGCTAATTAGCACCCTATTAGCTCACAGCAGGGAGTAATCCATGACACTTTGATTGGAAATAATCCTGTCATCCAGGAGGCTGGTCTGTAACAGAATGCAAACTGGCCCCATTTCTTCCTTTTACTAAGAGTGGACAAGGGCCAAATTACCAAGAAGCCATTGAGCGTGATTCAGGAGTTTCAGCAATACCTCCCTCCAGACTCTCTGAAAACTGGCACAGCTCCACACTGGGATTTACTAGATCCAGAAGTGTTATCTTCTTTTGAAGGTACAGCTGAGGTTGTCTGAATTTGGCTCATTTTCTCAAACCTCTTATAATCAGGTGGAATTTTAATGCCTCTCCCAGAACAGGCATTTCAGATGCCAGCTCTTTTCCATGTATCACAGAAAACTCTTAAACTTTCCATTACCACTGGTTTTGGCACTGTTTCTGTACAGGCTGATTTGCATACATCTGGCTAAAATTGCTATAGTGATCAGTAGTGAAGTTAAGAGGGAGACACCAGCAGCAATACAGGAGTGGAAGGGGAGGGGGCTTCAATAAAGGAGGCGCATATTTTCCAACCTAAGATTTTTAAACATCCATTTCCAAAGAGTTTTGGGGGCTTAAAGGGATTAGGCACTCTGACACATCTGTCAGGTTGCCACCGACTATGTCAAAATTTCCATCATGGCTCAAGTTGTGCAATGAAGCTTAGTTTTATTACTGATAGGCTGGTAACATATTTTCCATTCTTTATCATATTATTTTGTATGAATAGTTGTAGGGGATTACCTGTGGATTTGCTGTCTGCCATTTAAGCAAAGGATTGTATTCTTTTTAGGCCAGTTATCATTAGGGGGGGCACTTAGAATGATTTCTGTAGGCTTTGTTTAGATGCCCCATGTCATGATATATTAATGAGGATTTATCTGGAATTCTATCCATACTGAACAGAATTCAGGTTCTTAAGAAAATGACAGGTTGAGATCAACCTAATATTTAATTATGTATCGTCAAGTGAGAATGCTTATACCTATTTTTTAAGAACTAACATTCTCTGTTGTCCTGTGAATATTCTCTGTCCTGGGGAGATACATCTTAACCAGAAAGCCTCGTCATAGAGCATGTTCCATTTTCCCATGTTCCATTTTTGTTCTGATATGCTCAATAGATGTGACTCAGCAGACAAGAAGAAATTGCCCATGTGATCATGCGTGTGCTCAGTGTCGCATTTACACTGCACTGCTGTGCTGCTGTATGTGCAGCTTTAGCACACCTGCACAGTACCTGCACAGACCATGCTCAACTTGCACATGGAGCCACCAAGACCCCAGTTTTAAAAAAGAGACGCTGGGTGGCTTACTGCAAGAGTAATTTTTTTTCTTGATTACCAACACTACATTTAAATCAGGACTTTATATCTATAGGCCAAATCTGTGATGTGGTAAAGCTGTGCCTGAGTTGTACCACCTGACTGGGCAGGGAGCATGATTGAATGTTCTTCAGTACAAAAAACCTTCCCATGATAAAAACTATTTATCAGGGAGAAATGTAGAAGCATATTCAAAGATTTTGGAGTGGGAGGATATAGGGAAGCATCTATATTGGTACAACCTGGGCACAAATTTATCACCTCAGTGACAACTTGTCCTATATATCTGAATCTGTTTATTTTGCATTTAATATTAACATCTAATATTAAAATCAATGCTAAACACTAAACTTACAATTTCAGTCTTCAAGTTTAAATAATTATACAGCAACTTCTATGACCTTTTGGTACAACATGATAATTCTATTATTTTTAAGACTGAACCCAAAGGAAATAAAAAATGATTTAAATAAGATTCACCCCAGACTAATTTTCTATGACTAATAACCTCCTTCCCCCACAAAAAAAAGATTCCAGCATTTTTTTAAAAAAACCTTACTCTTCCTCCAAGTTTAAGGTTGCTAGAACTTTGCAATCCCAGAGAGATTTTTGGGATAAAGCTGCATCTGACCTGAGAAATGACATCACTTCTACCCAACATTCTAGGAACCCTCCAAATCTCTATGATAAAAATGAGGACTTCACTTCCAGCCAAAATTCTAGGTAGGGTTTCCTAGTGTCCAGTCTTCACCCAGAAAGTTCGGTATTTTCTTGGACTGTCCAGGAGAAATGTGCTGAAATTCTACACACCTGTGGGAAGGGAGGAAGGAGAACAGGAGGAAGAGAAAGGAAAGTCAAGAAAGTGGAGGGAGCAGTGCACAGGAAGCCAGCCCAATCACTGCCATGGAACAGGCGGGACTTGGCCTGGGGACCAGCACTGCTCACAGGCTGGGCCAACAGCTCCCCCGCCTCTCCACTCCCTGTTGAGAAATACCCTTAGGAGGACTGGGCAAGCCAAGCCAGCTCCCCATCACCGGCCCCCAGCTACACAACCCCACCACTGAGACGCTTGGGTGCTGGGGCCTGTGCAGCCTGATGCAATGATGTCACTTCTGAAAGTGACATCAACACATCAGAGACAGGTGTGCTCACGCACAAAGAGTACCGGGCCCCTGGTTCCCCCCAGGGTCTGGGGTCTAGTATTTGGGCAGAAACATCTGGCAACTCTAATTCTAGGGCCCCTTCCCCAAATCTCTATGATAATAGCTGCAGCGATTTCAGGGAATTCTTACAGAATCACCCAAACATGACATCACTTCTAGGGTCAGACACCATTCCCCACCCCATTTTCTACAGTGCAACCATCAGCAGTGGCAGGTAGATGAGTGCAGCAGTGAGCAAACACCTGCCAAGTGCAGGCAGTTGGAAAGACAATCCTCTGAGGAAAGCAGGACATCTTGGTGGGTGATTCCCACCCTCTGTTCAGGAAGGCAGGAAAGAATTCTTTCCACTTCCTGTCTTCCTAGTGGGAGTCACCCATCTCCTCACTTCTGGTGAGTCCAAAAGAAGTTAGCAACGTTCTAAACTATCAAATTCAACACTCTGGAAGACAATAATGAGAGAAAATTAAATAACAGCAAGTTCAAGAAACAATAGAACAGGAAGTGGCCCTGTTGAACAGAAGAGTGGATAATGATGATGACTTCAGGAGGGATAAGATGGTTTCCTTTCCTCAGAGGAGACGGCTCCTCTCTGGGTCCTGATTGGCTTTTTGGATGTGGGAAACCACTTCACAGCCATCTCACAGTCTATTGACAAGGCTGCTATTCATCAATTTGCCAGACTGTCTGGCTGACTCTTGCTGGGTCCTGCGCCCATTGATTGGCTTTTTGGATGCAAGAAACCATTCCACAGGCACCTCCCTGTCTGTTGGCAGGGTTGCCGGTTGCCAGAGTCGGTGGGGCCAGAAATGGCTGCCACGGTTTCCTTAGGTAGGGAGGAATGGTGCCTCTTTTGGAGCATTTTTGATCCTCTGATACTTTCATGCTGGGAATGGCAGTCATTGCGGTCTCAGAGCACTCTGTGCCAATTGCACCAGTGAGACAACCGGAAGCAGCAGTGAGGGGGGCTTCTTATGAGAGGAAGCCATCATTGCCCTCACTGTATTCCATTTTAGAGCGGCTGAGAAGCTTGCTCTGCAATGTAGTTAGATTTGGAGAAAATCACCGCGGACGATGAGCTCTCCTGATTGAAGAAATCTTTCCCTGAAGTTTCTTCGTGTAGATACAAGAGAGAAAGAGAGTTTAGTAACTAGATTCAAAAGGAATTGAAGAAAGGTACAAGAATAAAACTCTAGAATTGGGTAGAAAGATGGAAATAAAAAGTGAATAGGTTAGACAGTGCCTCTTCTAAACTGCTCTCCCTGTCAAAGCAGGAAAAGAACTGAGGAGATGGGTGACTCCAACCAGGAAGACAGGAAGTGGAAAGAATTTGTTCCTGCTTCCTTGAACAAAGGGTGGGACTCACTCACCAAGTTGTCCTCCACCTCATAGGGAGAACTGTATTTCATCCTGAAGTGGTGCAAGCACTGTTAAGCTTCATAACTGGGATTTACATGAATAGCCTTAAAAAATACTAATGGCCAGTGTCTCCAATAGAGATGGGCATGATCCAAAAAAAATACCAATTAAGCCATTCGTGGATCCGGGCCGCTGCCGAACCCAGGCCACCGATTCTAACCAATCAAGTCCCATTTCGGATCCAGAATCGGGAAGGCCAAAGCGGGAAGGCGCCCCGCTGTTTCCAGCGATATAGGAACGGTGGTTGGTGGCAGCGGCCTCCAGGCCCGGCGGGCAGGGAGAGGGAGGGGACATTCACACACACACACACCCTTAGAGTAGGGGGGGTCGTTTTTAACCTGGCAATGAGCCACCTCCCCTCAGGGAGGGGACATTCCGAGGGCCGGATCTATGGTTGCCAGCGCCCAGGGCAACCGTAGTCAGGCTCTTGCACGCGCGCGCTCCTGGGTCGCCTCCCCGCAGCCCATGCAGCAAGCCAGCTGTCCCAGTGCGCTGCGGAGCTGTCGGCAGCGCGAGTGGCTCGGTGGCTGCCCACGCCGTTCACCTGCCCTGCAAGACAATGGGCGGCCAGCTTGCCCGCGCACCCCTTGTCCTGGGGAAAGGCGAATGGCGCAGGCAGCCTCCCAGCCTCCCACGCTGCCTTTTGCCTTTCCCCAGGACAAGGGGCGGCTGGCTTGCCCGCGCGCCCCTTGTCCTGGGGAAAGATGAACAGCGCGGGCAGCCTCCCAGCCTCCCGCGCTGCCTTTTGCCTTTCCTTTGTGCCCATGGCTTCAGAACACCCCCTTCCCCCTCCCTCCCCTGGGTTGCTGCTCCGTGGTTGGAAGGAAGCCTGCTAATCAAGGAAAGCTGGGCTTCCATTCGTGCTTCGAGGGCAACAGAAGGAGGGCAAACACAGCTCATTCCCCTGGTTCCGTTGCCCAGGGAATAAATTACTGGCGCAAGAGTGTCTGCAATTCCGAACAGAAACCGATATATCCGATCAAGTCCCGAACAAGCAAACCCCCGACTGCTGGATCTGTTGCCGTGGACGGAACCGATTAGCTGAGTCACGATGGCGCAAATGCCAAAATCAGGGTTTTTTTGAAATCGTAATTCAGATCGTGCCCATGTCTAGTCTCCAATTCAGAGTTTTCCTGATTTACTCCTCCTCAGAGTTGCGTATTATACCAGCAAAGAAAACAGACCACAAGGCAGAATCCTGCAGCCTGTCTGCATTCTGCAAACATAAGCTTTCCTGGCTGCTGCTACCAAAGATGAATCAAGTAAGTGAAGTATGAATGGAACTCTCACAAATCCAACATTCTCTTCTTGCTAACTCTCTCTGAATGGAAGCCTGTGTCTTGCCCTCACATCCCATGAAACATGTTGCAGAAAGGGGGTATTTCTTGGCCATTAATACTTTCTTCCCTCATCTGAGACTGATTGAATCAGCCAGTTTCTGGCAGCTGGTGCCTTGAATAGTTATTCTTAAGTAAACTCTTGTGACCTCTTGCTACTTACTGAGTATGAAAATATCATAATCATTTTGAATACCTTTAAAGTTCCCCCTTTGAGGGGCTGACAGTGTCTCATTTTCAGACTTTCTAGTAATCAATATGAGACATATCGAGGGTACTACATTTCAGCTTTCTAGCTCAGGGGGAAATGCCCTCACAACTGCAATATCAAAATGATTCCCAAGCATTATTGTATGTATAATATGCCTTGTTCAAAATGCTTCTCAATTCTCTCTAAGGAGATGTTTAAGAAATATAAAGACTATATATGTCTCCATCAGGAATTACTCACTATCATTAATTCATAACAAAATAAAACTATCCTGCATATGGATTTTGTGATAGAAAGAACCAGGCCCTTTTCTCAAATGCCATTTTTCACCGTCCAAAAAAAGCAGATCAAAGCAAACAAGCAGACAGACCACACAATACCACTGACCCTGAGCTGGTTCCAAAAGGCAATTTTAAGTTAACAGGGCAGCTTGCCAAAGTTGGTGATGGAATGAGGGGAAAGAAATCTGTTCCATGGTCTCTTGCAAATGTCACTGTACACCCACACTATAAGCTTGGGCACCTCTCTTGATTCATGACTTCATAATGCTGAGTGAGAGAAGAATGAAAAGCAGCAAGCCAGACCCCTAGCAGTAGCATGCTTTCGAAGGACAGCCTCAGAGAGACACATATCATCATGAATGGTCAAAGGGATGCCCTGCAGGTGTGGTAGAAAGCATGGACAGGTTAGCATTGATCCGCTTTGCTGCAGCATGGGGGCAGAATTTTCATTTGTGCTTTGTACCAACTTGTGGATAGGGGAATGAAGGTAGTCTAAATGCTTTTGCACATTTACAGTCACTGGGGGAAAGAAATCCTACATTTCCTTCTTGAAAACCCACATGTTCAATATATCTGTCTTGCTTTCTGAGCCTGGCTTGGGGGCGGAAAATTCGCAACTTGGCACAGGGAATGAAGAAACAGAAAGAAAATCTCAATTGACACTTTAAATTAGACATGTTTGCGGGCTCGCTAGAGATGGCAATTACCCCAGCTGCAGCTCCTACAGACGGATTGCAGGCAAGAATACCGACTGCTACCAGGTAATTCTACCTGCTAATTACTTGGAAGGATTCAAATTCTAAACAACTGACCTGAATGTATTCATGGGTTCTGGGACCTATTAAAGGAGGGGGGGACTTTTTAAAAGGCGCACAGTGATGTTGACAGAAACTCTGGAGCTGTTGAAAACCTATCAAAAAATGTTCTTGCCGCTTAATGATGAGAGCGCTTCAGCCAGCCAGAGATTCCCCAGACACTTGGGGCTGCTAGCAGTTAATAGTAAGAAAATCTTTATTAGTGGCATGTGGAGAGACTTTTTAGTATTATTTTAATGCTGACTATTGATAAAAAGTATAGGTTGCGCAATGTTCAGTTCTGTCAAGTGTACTGAGGATGTGACACTTTGACTATTTTGGCCTTCAAAGGCTGCCAACCTGCAACCCAGTGGAGTATAATACTACCTTTATGTATTTATTTATATATTTAATTCATTCGTTTATACCCAACCTTTCTCACCACTGGGGACCCAAAGCAGCTTACATTGTTCTCCTCTCCTCCATTTTATCCTCACAACAACCCTCTGAGGTAGACTAGGCTGTGACTGGTCCAAGGTCACCTAGCAAATTTCCATGACAGAGTGGTAATTTGAAACTTGGTCTCTCAGATCCTAACCACTACTTCATGTTGGCTTTTCATTTGCTGCTAAGTTGGGAGTAGGTGTTGTGTCTTCTCTCTCCAATCTGACCAAATAATAGAAAACCAGTCTGATTTGCTCTTGTGCTTTTAACATCAGCTGGATCTGCAGAAATCAACTGGTGAAGTTTTTCACAGAATTGTGACATGTGCTATGCAATAGCCTGAGCTGCAGGTATTAAAGACGCAAGAGCAGAGGCCAGTCAAAAATTGACAATTGCCATTTCCCACCAACCCATTTTTTCTCAACTCTTTGGTTCCACCTCCCTCTGCAGCCTTATAGGTAGATGTCCTGGGAAGAATGGACCAAAACAGTGGGATAGAAATCATTTTGGAGTGGCCACTACTACTTTATTCAGCAGCAAACTTAAAGCCATAGGGTGACTCTCTGGTTGTCACATGGCTGTTCTATGATGTTCTGATCACTCCAAGTGAAGCAACATCTTTTGATATGATAAAATGGTCAGGTTGGAGGTAAAAATAATGCACAAGGAATTATCACAGAGTTTGCCTGCAACAACAATGTGGTATTGTGAACAATGTGTGGTATTGTATCCTCCTTATGTCAAAGGGCACATAAGAAATTGCAATGCACTCCTACCTCAAAATGTTTTATCTTGTAAAGTAATGAGAGCAGTGGAGAAAGGAATGCCATAGAATTTAGCTATAGCTTCTGTGTCGTAGTCTTGAGTGTCCTGTTCATGCTCAAGAGGAAGAAAATCAGTAGGTGAGGTTTTACTTATTATTTAATTTGCATGCTAGGAGAAAACTTTACCAGCTGAATTTCTGCTTGCCACACTGTTCTAAAATCCCCAAAGCCTTGCTCTCCTGCAAAAGGCAACCGTTTATTGAATTTAGCATTGCCACCATATTTTACCTGAAGCAAAATTTGAGATGGATTCTGAGTTTCTATGTGGATAAATTTTCAAAGAAATGTCAAGAAAAGCTAAGCTTTGAAAAGACAAGAGAAATTTCTTAGCAAGTTTCCAACATCTCTAAACTGTCAACAAGTTCTGCCTAAAGTGAAAGTCAAGGCAAATTTGGAGATTCCTGGTTGGGCAAAACATCTGAGGAATTCCATGGGAAGTCAAAAAGAATGTTAATAAGAGTCAGCCATGGTGGGCTGGCCTTGTGTCTGCATCCGTGCCTCAAAGGCAACATGTAAACCAGCCCAAATTCAAAATCCTGCTTGCATATACCCACAACTACTGATATCCTTCCCACATAAGAGCTGTCTTATTCATGTTTCACATGTATAACATATCCAACACATCAGACTCAAATCCACAGCACTCAAGGGGAAAAGAAGAGATTTGGCAGAAAGGGAAGAGAAAATCCATTAAAGTTTCATCCCTTTAGTAAAACAAGGGCTCCTGCTTGTTTCGCACCTCCATGTCCAGAGGCTCTCAATCTTCTACCACAGAGACAACCTGCTGTTTATAATCTCATAAGTATTTCTGAGTGATTAAGTACAGCAATGCACATGGGAAAGGTGCATTATTTACTGTGAAAAGAGAAGGGTTCTGATGACAGTTATTACTTTTCAGTAACCCTCCTCAGGAAATACCGGAGAACAGCTCAGCTCTCCACATGGACTCGCCTAACATTACAAATTCACCAGACTAGTGAAGTGTGGAAGAATATGTTCGGTGTGCGCGCGCGTGTGTGTGTTAGCCTTCTGTAAGACAGAATCACTCCCTTCATATAAGCTAAGCAATGCAATGACACAAGCCCTACTTACATAAGCTCCAAAGAAAATATCCTTCTCACTGTTGTCTGCCCTTTTATCCTCACAATTACACAAACAGTTGTTCGTTTAAGATTCCATTACCTGTTTTTTAAAGTCATTTCCTACTTCCATATCAAAAATGCATGTCACGATACCAATGAGTCAGTCACTGAAAATGGCCTATTCACCGTCTGCAAACGTATTTACTTCACAGAGTATTTGAGAACATTGCGTACAGGTCTAAGGAACATGAGATCATCACTCATCCTACCTGACAGATTAAGGGTCCACGAGAAACAACCATTCCCAATGCATCCATCTTCACTGTTGCCACCGTTCAACTAAAGTTAAGGAATCTTAAGTTCTGGTTATGTTAATGACAGACTAGCCTTAATACACACATTTGGCAATTTCTGGGAATATACAAGGAATGGGGCTTTTAGGAAATACTGTCTTTTACAAACTTCATAATAAAATGGATGTTTTGGCAAAAGCTAGGGAGAAATAAAGCTTGAAAAACAGTGAACGAATTTTCAGAGGCAGACAGAGCGAATTGCTAGCTAGCATGAAGAATTCATCATCTGATGCACAATTGTAGCTGTTCCAGGTCAAAATAATACATGGAACATACTGATCTCTTAAATGAACTGCAGGTAATGATCAAAACTACTCAGATGCTGAAGATGAAACATGTCTAATGAGTAGTGGCTCGTATGAAGGTGCCTTATACTGAGTTCATTCTTTAGTCTATCTAGTCCAGTACTATATGTATTCTCAGCAGTAGTATTTCTTCAAGGTCTCTGGAACACACATTGTTTATATATCTAAATACTTTTAGCCCATTTTTCTTCCAAAAACAGACCTAAAAACAGGGTACTGTAATACAAACTCACAACATAAAAGAATAAAGCCAGACAACACGTCAGCCTCTAAAATGTTAGATGGTAGGTATCATCTTAGGTCTCTGGAAACCTGTTTAATGTCACAAGGCCCACCGCACAATAGGTCCAAGACCAAGACATGGCAGATTTAACTTGCTACACAGAAAGAACTAACAGGAGGAGCTGCTGCACAGGTTTGTATTGGGAGGTGGTTCTTCAACTATATATAAGTTTGAGACCAGGAAAGCTTTTAAAGGTGGCTTTAAATTCAACTTGTAAACAACAAGCAACTAATGCAAATGTCTTAAGATGGGAGAAATGTGTGCAAATGACTAACTCCAGTCAACAGCCAAGATGTCATTCAGAATTAATAGCAGTTTATGGATTGTCTTCAAGGGCAGCTCTATATAGAACATGTTACTGTAGTCTGGCCTCAAGTTTACCACAGCGTGGATATGTGGCTCAATATGCTGAATCTAAAAATGGAAATAACTTACATGCTATGTACAGTTGAAAGGCAGCACATCTTGCCACAATATATATGAATTCTTTCCAATAAGTGGGTAGTATCTAATTCAACTTCCAGACTTTTTATGGAATCCACCAAAGCAAGATTCACCCCATTCAAAGTAGGCAGCACAATACCCTCCAATATATTGGCTTTTTCAATCAACATCATCTGCATCTTGTCTGGATCCAGTTTCAGTTTGTTCTACCTCAGCCATTTGTCCACAGCTATGAGACAATGCTTTTCTCTGGTACCTAAGAACCCTCTAACTAGAGCAGGAACCTGGGGCCTTTGATACATAAGGTGTATTGAGACATATGGTCACTTCTCAGACCTGTCCCTATAGTGTATGATACTTGTCATTCAACATCCATGTGGCTTCTTCTGCCTCTGAGGATTTCAAGCAAGTTCCTGCTGGTAAGGACATACTCATCCCCCCTTGGTACTTGGAAGCAGCAGCTACTTCCTGTTGTCAGCTCCCATGTGTGAGTCGCCATTCCTAATTAATTCAGTGGAACTCGAAAGTGCTTATTTTTGCTGGAAGATGCCCTAGATCAAAGGCTCACTATGTACTGCTGCTACTTAATTTTTTATTTTGCTATAGATTTTTAACCTTATGCTGCTATTTTGGTTAGAGTGTTGGACTGCTTGGATCTAGGAGTACCAGGTGTGAATCCCCACTTTGCCATGGAAGCTTGCTGGGTGACCTTGGGCCAGTCACACTCTCTCAGCCTAATTTTCTCACAGGGTTTTTGAGAGTAAAATGGGGGAGAGGAGAATTATTTAAGCTATGTTATGTTCTTATTGGGGAGAAAGGTGGAGTATAAATGAATTTAAAAAAATAAAAATTATATTTATTTAACTGATTTTATCATGTTTTATATATGCTGTTTGAACTGTTTTAAACTCATTTTCAGAATTCTGCTGAGAGAATGCTGTAGAACTATATGAAATTTATAAATAGAGAAGAAATAGTGTAATGATTTTAAGTAAATGCATGTATGTGTCTTTAAATGCTTAGTGTGGTATAGATAAAGAGTGGGGTTGAAAGAGAGGGATGAGTGAGTGATATGATTGGTTGATGACTGAGAGTGTGGGCGGAGTGAATGCAGTTTTAGACTGAGAGTGGAGAAAAAAGATGTAGTCAGGGCAAGAGAGGCAAACTGTGTGCAGCCTGAGTAATTTTAAGCAGTTCTGAGAGAAGTATTTAGTCAGGAGAAAGCAGGCAAGCTGTGTGCAGCCTGAGCTTGTGTATGTTGTCTGAGAGAAATATAACCTGTGTAGAAGCCTGAACTGTATGTTTGTGAAAGAACATTCAGTCAAGGAAAAGCAGGCAATCTGTGTGTGCACCTGAGAAAAGGTCGTACTTGTAACTGAGAGAGAAATTAATATCAAAAGCAGGCAAACTCTGTGTGAAGCCTGAGAGAAGATCTATGTGACTGGGTTTAAGTAAAGTAACTTTATGAATTGAGAACTACTCTTTTGAAACCAGCAAGTTTTAGAAATAATATGAAACCGATTTGCTTCTTATAAAAATAAACGTTTGGTGTTTTTTTTTTAAATCCCAGAGTTATTCCTATATCCCATTCCTTTCCTCAGGGCCACATAGTACCACAAAAAGCCCGACCCTTGGGCACATTACTAAAAGGAGAAATTTAAGTTATTCTGGAATTGAATTCCTGATGGCAGTAATCTACCAAGAGGGAGGAAGAATAAGAGGCTTAAAGACCAAATCTACCCAAGAGAAAGAAAAGTTCATAACAAATGGGATCTACAAAATTGTAGGACTTTGCAGTGGGGAGCAGGCTTCATAAAGGAATATCAGGGATTGACCAATGACCTTGAAGAAAAGGTGAGACGGTGGTAGTTAAGCAAAGGATTGGTGAAATAATGTTTTCAGGACTGTGTTTTAAAGGCGGAAAGGCAGAAGGTAGACCACATATTCAAAGGCATTTGGATGTGAACCAATGGGAAAGATAGATCTTATAAAGGTCTAGATCTGAAGCCTTATCTCTTGTCAGTGTATTAGACTAAGTATTCCTGTGCTTGTGTTCATGGCTCCCCAGGCCAAGATCTTCCAGCTGAAAGCATGATGAGATACAGGAGTAGGCTGAAATTGTGCCGTATGGGATATTTTTCTTAAATCTGGGTATGATCCCAAGCATTAAAATACAATTCTGAATGTTAAGACACAGTAAGAAGCTTCTAGTCTACTGTGCATATGGAATTTTGGCAGACAGCAAATCCGATGGAATGATTACTGACTCCCTGAAATCTTTTGAGCCAAGTACTAATACACATCAGTTAATAGGTTTGCATTTTCTGTTAAAATTCAAAAGTATTCAAATAAAATGTGACATACAAATCATTTAAAATAATTGGCATGAATAAGGGACCATTATTACAGAGTTAAATTATGCATGAATGGGTAACTTCATGGATCTTGCCATTGGTACTGGCAAAACATAAATGGCTTTCCTCACTGCAAAAACATCTGCCTACAACTGGACCATTGCATAGCTGACTGCCAGGCCCACAGCAGAGACCACAAGGGCCCCCTGAGCTGGACTGAAATCTAAACTCTGGAAGCTTCTATCATATTCCTAAAAGCATCTTCTCTCCAACTCTATTCTCTGTTTTTTCTAGCTGAATGTGTGCATGATTTACACCACTACAGTTCTCAAGCTGAGATGGTTCAGAACAGTCTCAGATACTTTTGAACTCCTGTAAAGTTCAGTGGGCCATTTTAACTGTGTATATTTAAATACATTAGCACCTGCGATAGATTGATCCTTATGTATTTGTATGCACATCTGTGCACTCTCTTTCTCTCTCTGTCTCTCTGTTGTGTGGTTCCTACCAATCATCTCCAATTGGAGTGGCAGCAAAAGAAAAAATGTTGCCAGCCTCTGCAACAGTACATCACTTTCAGATATAACCTGGAAGTGACAATGTGTAGCTCTGGGAATCTCAAGAAACTCTATGGTAAAACCATTGTGTTTTCCATAGAGTTTTCAACAATTCCTAGAGCTATGCATTTTCACTTCCAGGTTTTACTCAAAAGTGATGTAGTGACATTGGTGATGTTACATGCCCACCCATGTCCCTGCCCCCCAACCCTCCTGCTGGTTGCAAGTCTCAGCCTGGTAACCCTAGCCTGATCCAGCAGTAGTGTTCTAATTTTTTTTTCATGAGGTCTCCTAGGTAACAACTGCATTGAATATATTACACAGGACAGACAGGTGGAATGAACATTAATTTGGTTAATAATTGTGATGGTGAGGAGCTAGAAGCTGCTTGCTATATACCTCACCACTGGCACATATGGACAATCAGTGGATGTCATCAGTAGAAAAACAGGGTTAACATACCTGTAACTTATGTTCATCGAGTTCTTCTGTGCTGACACACATGGGGACTGCGCAGGCGCAGGCCAGCCGCCGGAGAATTTTCTAGAGCTTCCATGGCTCCGAAGGGGCCGTTTGTCGCGCGCCTCAGCGATCGTTTTCCCGCCCAAACGGTCACGTGATCCTCCAGCGACCAACGGCCCCTTCCCTCAGTTCTCCCTTGCCGCCGCTTGACCAACACACTTCAGCCGTAACACCTTAAAAACACCAATATCCGTTACAGCCATCACAGTATTGTGCATTGGAGTTCACAGCGGGGTCGGAGGGAGGGTTGTGTGTCAGCACAGAAGAACTCGATGAACATAAGTTACAGGTATGTTAACCCTGTTTTCATCTTCGTTCTTCTGTGCCTCCACACATGGGAGTGTACCAAGCTTCACACAATAAGGAAGGCGGGGGTGAAGTCCAACACAATTTTATTAAGCAAACAAGATCAACAATAAATAGACATGCATATATACATCTATGTAAAAATACTGTGTAAGGACACATAAATACTCAATATTTACATATATATACACACCCCCAAGGTACATATATACACACTTCCACTCAAGGGTACCCAACAGGTACGTCAAGGAAGTCAAACCAAAAACTCCCTCAGGAAAAGAGGGAGTGTAAGACAGCCTTGGCCACAGATACATCCTGCTCCGCATTGACATCAACGGCGTAATGCCTGACAAAGGTGTCTGCAGAGGACCATGTGGCTGCTTTACAAATGTTAACCAGGGGCACCCCCCTGAGGAGTGCCGAAGAGGATGCTTGGGACCGCGTGGAGTGGGCTCTGACATGAAGCGGGCAAGCCACCCCTGCTAGGGAATAGGCCTCGCTAATGGCCGACACAATCCACCTAGACAGGGTCTGTGAGGAAGCCCTGTTACCCTTGTCCTTGGCCCCAAAACATACAAACAGGTGAGGACTGGAGCGGAATCCCTTTGTCCTATCCAGGTAATAGGCTAGGGCCCTCTTCAAGTCTAGGGAATGAAGGGCCTTTTCCCCCTTAGAGGAAGGTTGAGGAAAGAAAGCAGGCAGTGAGATATCCTGCGAGAGGTGGAAGGCGGACACCACCTTGGGCAGGAACCCAAGGCAGGGACGCAGGACCACCTTGTTGGGATGAAACACAAGAAAGGGAGGGTCAGACCGCAGTGCAGACAGCTCACTGACCCTTCTGGCCGATGTGACGGCCACCAAGAATGCCACCTTGTAGGATAGCATATCCAAGGGGCATGTAGCCATCGGTTCAAATGGAGGCAACATGAGACGTGAGAGCACCAAGGACAGCGACCACTGAGGCACTGGCGCAGACACAGGTGGGTAAAGATTGTACATGCCCTTAAGGAACTGGCGGGATTGTGGGTGAGAAAACACCGTAGCACCCTCAACTCGGGTGTGAGCAGCCGATATCGCTGCCAGGTGGACCTTGAGGGAGGAAGCCTTCAAGCCCAGGCCACGCAAGTGGCACAAATACTCGAACACCACCCCCAAGGGACTGTTGTCAGGCACCACTCCTCTGGCAAGTGCCCAGAGCTCAAACCTGCGCCACTTGGCCGCATAAGCGCGCCTAGTGGATGGCCGACGAGCATTCAGGAGGACCCTCTGTACCTCGTCAGTAAAGCCTATCGGGGAGGAACGATCCGCCAAGCCGTTAGATGCAGCTTCCTTGGATCGTGGTGGACCAGGCTCCCGTTTAGGAGAAGGTCTTGCCGAGGGGGCAGACTCACATACGTCCGTTGGGACATCCGCAGGAGCTTCGGGAACCAAACCTGCCGTGGCCAGAAGGGGGCCACTAGAATGCAGTCCGTCCCGTCCTCCTCTATCTTGCACAAGACCCTGGGAATCAAGGGGAATGGAGGAAACATGTAGTGCAAGCCCTGCGTCCACGTAAACTGGAAGGCATCCCCAATAGAGAGGGGGTCGCTCCCTGCCCTGGAACAGAACGTGTGGGCCTTGGTGGTCGCCGCAGTGGCGAATACGTCTATCACCGGGTGACCCCACATCTGGAAGATCGGCCCAACGCACTCTACGTTCAGTTCCCACTCGTGTTCCAGTAAAGGGACCCTGCTGAGGGCATCTGCCCGGGCATTGTCCGACCCAGCCACGTGTATAGCACGAAGCGACACGCCGTTCTCGATAGCCCACTGCCAAGTGAGTGTGGCTTCCCGGCACAGGGCCATGGACACTGTGCCCCCCTGCTGATTCACGTAGTACATGGCAGTCGTGTTGTCCGTCTGTACCAAGACCTGACGATTTCTCAGCAGTGCTGTAAGAGACACAAGTGCGAAACGAATGGCCCTTAGTTCAAGCACATTGATATGGAGGGTCTTTTCCCTGTCAGACCAGACATCTTGCACAGACACATCACCACAGTAAGCCCCCCATCCCAACAGAGAAGCATCAGTGGTAACCGTGATGTCATGGTGTTGATACCCGAAAGGGGTCCCTCTAAACAAGTTGTCATCAGACAGCCACCAGTCCAAGGAGGAGAGGATGACCCTCGGGATAGAGAATTTGAAGGACGGAGGGTGCAGTAGAGCATCATACCTCCGCACAAACCAGTTCTGTAGAGGGCGCATACGCAGCCTAGCGAAAGGCACCACAGAGGTGGCCGCTGCCATATGCCCTAGTAAGCACTGGATAGTGCGCACAGACTGGAACCGGTTCCTTTTAAACATGGACACTAGACCCCTTAGGGACCGAGCCCTCTCCAAGGGGAGCAGGGCCTTACCCTCCACAGAGTCTAACAGTGCACCAATGTAGGACACTTTGCAGTTGGGCACCAGTTTGGATTTCTCCAAGTTCACCAGGAGCCCCAGGCGTTGGCAAGTGCTAAGTACCAAGCCAATGTCCTGCACCAGCCTAGACTCTGATTCAGCCACGATGAGCCAGTCATCGAGGTACGGAAAGATGGTACAGCCTTCTTCCCGTAGGAAGGAAACCACAGGGGCCACACATTTAGTGAACACTCGTGGGGCAGTGGACAGGCCAAAGGGGAGCACCCTATACCGGAAAACCCGTTGCCGGTAAACAAAGCTCAGGTACTTCCTGTGCTCCTTCCGTATGCCCACGTGAAAGTATGCGTCTTTTAAGTCAAGAACCGCAAACCAATCCCCCTGTTTCAGCAAGGCGATCACAGCCGCCAACGTTACCATTTTGAATTTGGTCACCTTGAGGAAGGCATTAAGGCCCCTCAGATCTAAGATGGGACGTAAGCCCCCATCCTTCTTAGGGACCAGGAAGAACCTAGAGAAGAATCCCTTCACAGAGTCCTCATAGGGCAATTCTTCCACAGCACCCTTGGCCAAGAGCGACACGATCTCCGCATCCAGCTCGGCCATAGTGTTATTGACAGCTGTCAGGGGTGAACTGCATCTAGGCAGCTCAACGAACTCCAGCCCGTATCCCAGTTCAACAATAGTTAAGACCCATGAGTCAGATGTTATTGACTCCCACTCAGAGAGGAGTGGACTAAGTCTGTCCGAAAAGTTCGGGGATACGGCTGGCGTGACCCGTCAGTACTGCCTCCCGGTGCCCTGCTGATCCTTCTGCTGGGCCGGTTGTTGTGCCGGACGAGGCTTGAAGGGCCGACGCCTCCTCTGCTGTTGTGCGGGAGGGTAAGGCCGCTGTTGGTAGGCAGGATACTGCTGGTAGCCTGGCCGCTGTTGATGGTATCTGCCCTGGTAATGGTAAGGGCCAGATCGGGGAGCGTACCGTGACCTGGAGGAGGGCTTGTCCGCTTGAGCCAGACCCAAAGACCGCGCTGTCTGCCGGTCCTCTTTCTTTTTCTTCAGGGTCTCGTCGGTCGCTTTGGAAAAAAGCGAATCCCCCTCAAATGGCATGCTCTCCACTCTGGAACGCACCTCTTGGGACAGGGCCGTAGACCGCAACCAGGAGTGGCGCCTGAGGACCACCGCCGACGCCATCCCCCTAGCAGCAGTGTCAGCAGCGTGGCTTCCAGCGTTCATCTGCTGCTTAGACAGCCTCACAGCCTCTGTCTGCAGCAGGGACACCACAGCCTTCTGCTCAGGAGGGAGGTCTCGTGTATAGGATGCCAACTTCTCCCAAAGGTACAGCTGGTACCCTGCCATGATGGTCTGATAGTTGGCAATCCTCAGACCTAGGGAAGAAACAATGTATTGGCGCCTGCCCATGGCATCCAGTTTCTTGCCCTCCTTATCGGCAGGTACCGAGGAGTGACCCGATCGCCTGGGGTTGAACTCCTCTGTGACCAAGGAGGAAGGTGGAGGGTGTTTCACCAGCGCCGGCCAGGTACCCTGCTTGATCTTGTAGAGCTGCTCAATCCTCTTGGATGTTGGAGGTTGATCGCAGGGCACCTGCCACACCTTCTCCACGATTTCCTCAAGACCCTCGAGCATGGGGAAGCCAACATATGCCGGGTTGTCTCCGTAAATGCGTTTGAGGAGCTTGTCCTTGGTCTGGGGAACTGCCGAGGAGATGTCCATCTCGAGAGCCTTGGCCATCCTTGCCATCTGGTCGGCGTAGATGCGGAGGTCCTCGAATGGCGAGTCCGCAGATGGTACAAGCTCTTCAGCTGGCGATGGTTCGGACCAGGACTCCGACTGGTAGCCGCCAAAGCTCTCCACATCCTCCTCATCGGAACCGAGCTGGGATTCCGGAACCTGGTGCGGAGGGGGAGCCCACGTCGACCTCGATGTCGAAGGCCTCGGTTCCGACACGGAGAAACCTGCAGGTGCCCCTTCCCACTGGCAATGGTATGGCGAGGGGAGGTAGGAGGCCTGTCGATGTCGGGACGCAGTGGACCGGACCGATCGGACACTGTCCCCAGACCGACGTCGCTCACGACCGGCAGCTGGTGGAGACGGACGGGCAGGCGACGGACGGCTCCGACGTGGAGACGGGCTCGGTTCCAGCCTCGGCGACCGAAGAGCAGGCGATGTTCGGATCCGACGGCGCGGGCTCGGCTCCGGTCCCGAAGAGAATTCTGCGGGCACCGTCTCGAAGGCCATCGGATCCGGCACCGGCACGGAGATGTCCTCTGGCTCCGGGGAATCCAGATGAGGGGAAGGCGTGTGAGGAAGCACGATGACCTCTTCCTGGGGAGCGGGATGCGGCGACCGGTGATGTTTGGTCTTCTTCTTCTTCTTCGCCGGTTCCGAAGAAGACCTCGGAACCGACGCGCTCCTCGCCTTCGAAGGGGACCTCGGCCTCGATCTCTTAGGTTTTACCGGAATCGACCCGGTCGTCGGTTCCGATCGGGGACTCGGTAGACGGATCCTCGGTTCCGATGTCGGTCTCGGATCCGACCTGGTGGAAGATGCGCTACGGGGCGGCCGCACCGGTCCCTGCGCTGGAGAGGCCGCTCTCGACGCCGAGGCACTCGGGGGACGCGGTTTCGACCCCGACCTCGCGGAGGCCACTGAGCCAGCTCTGGAATGCCGTTCGGCAGAGGGGCTAGGGCCGGCCTTGGAGGAGGGCAACGGGGCGCCTCCGGACATGACCTTCTGCCACAGGGAGGAGTTAAGACGGGCCTTGCGCTCCTGTCGGGCCTTGCTGGTGAAGCCCTGGCAAATCTTACAGGCCGTTACATTATGGGTCTCCCCCAAACAGAACAGGCACAGTTCATGGCCATCGGTCTTGGCCATTTTAGTGTGGCATTGGAGGCAATGCTTGAAGAGAGCCTTTGAGGCCATCTTCAGGGGCACGCAAAAGGAAGGTCAAAAAACAGTCCGAGTCAAATTACCGAGTCCACAACAAAGTCCAAACGAGATCCGAAGAATAGTCGAGGTCACGAAGTCCGAAGTCAAAAGCCAAGCAATCAGTCAGAATAAAGCACGAAGCACAAAAGCACAGAGCAACGAAGCTCACGTTCTCTCCAAGCGGCGGCAAGAAGAGAACTGAGGGAAGGGGCCGTTGGTCGCTGGAGGATCACGTGACCGTTTGGGCGGGAAAACGATCGCTGAGGCGCGCGACAAACGGCCCCTTCGGAGCCATGGAAGCTCTAGAAAATTCTCCGGCGGCTGGCCTGCGCCTGCGCAGTCCCCATGTGTGGAGGCACAGAAGAACGAAGATGAACATACAAGCCCACAGTGGTATATCTCTCCCTAATGTGTATGGATAAGCAAATCTTAAGAAGATACTGCAAAGACTGTGTTTGAGAAAAGTGCACCTAGGAGCTCCCAGTATTATTTCTTGTCGATAACCCTTCATTCTCATGAAAATTGGTAAGCCAATTAATTATCTAAATGACCCAATGACATATGCCTGATTTTGCACACTGAACACTACACAAAAGAGAGATTAACAACAACAGCATCAAAAGCAGAAAGAGCAAGAAAGAATCACTCGTGGTGGAATGGTCAAAGTTGATGCACTAGACTAAGATTCATCCACCCATTCAGGAATCAATGGCCAGAAGAGAACTGACAGTCCCAATGGAGATGGAGGCAGAGGTATCCTGGACAAATAGCTACTGGGCAGCAGCAGTAGTGGAAGGTGACACCGGCAGAGGATCTTTCACAGACAACAGCAGTGGCACTTCAGCTAACCCTGGTTAGTATTGTGCAGAAAAGGCAATGGTAAACTACGTCTGATTATCTCTTACTTGGAAAACCCCATGATGAGGCCATCCCAAATGAAAGAAGATAAAGTAGTACAAAACAGGACCCCTGGGTTGGATGACATACAACTGGCTGCTGGGGAAGAGCAGAGGACAGGGACAAATAGTGCTGTTCTTAATCATAGGATTGGATTAAAGCTGAAAGGACGTCCAGTTGCTGATGTGAATAGATGCAAAAGGAAAGTCCAAAGCTGTGTGACACACATAATAGGAACATGAAATGTGAGAAGTACGAATCAAAGTAAGGTTGAAATAGTAAAAAAAGAAATGGAATGTTTAAACATTGTAATCCTGGATGTGAGTGAACTAAAATGGACTGGCTTAGGACATTTTCAGTCAAAAAATTAAGTGTTTTACTCCAGAAATGACAAACTCAAAAGAAATGGTGTTGCTCTAATACCGAGGTGAGATATAGCACAAGCAATCAAGAGCTATAATGCAAAACCTGACCAACTAATGTCATTCCGACTACATGGAAGGCCCATCAACATTACCTTCATTCAAGTTTACACCCCAGCTACAGATGCTGGAAGATTCTGGAAGAGGAAGAAATTGATCATACACCTAAACAAGATGTGCTGATATTCATAGCTGACTGGAATGCAAAAGTAGGAGACAACACAGAATCAAACACTGTTGAAAAATTTGTACTAGGATTACAAAATGAAGCCAGAGAGTGACTCATAAATTTCTATGAAGCCAACAATTTTTTCATTGCAAAAATATGCTTCAGGCAAATGAATAGATGATTGTATATGTGATGATTTTATATGTGGAAATCACCAAATGGCCAATACAAAAACCAAATAAATTACATAACTGGAAGCAGAAGATGGAGAAGCACTATTCTCTCTTCTAAAACAAGACCAGGAGCTGATTGTGGTACGGATCATGAACTGTTAACATAAAAAAATAGAATAAAGTTGAAGAGAAATACTAAAGGAATCATAGTGCCAAAATATAATCTAAATACTATTCCAGAAGAGTTTAAAGACCATGTAAAGAACAGGATTGCATTACCAAGTTTGATTGTTAACTGGAAGAACTCTGGGTTGAAACCAGAGACATTATCAAGGAAGAATGTACAAAAACTATCCCTGTAACCAAAATAAAGGAGAAGCCTAAAAGGATGAATGATGAAACTCTCAAAATTACAAAAGATAAGAGGATAGATGAGAAACAAACGTAAAAGGTGACAAAAATAGAATCAGAATTGTAAATACTTCTTTTCAGCAACTTGTATGCAGAAACAAAAATAATTTTTATAATAACCTGTGCAAAGAAATAGAAGAAAACAAAAAAGGAAGAATAGGAGATCTGTTACACAAAATCCAAGAAATCAAAGGGAATTTCGAACCACAGCCAGGGATGCTGAAAGATCAACATAGAAATACAGTATCCAATAAGGACAAAATAAAGAAAAGATGGAAACAATACCCTGAAGAACTATACAGAGCAGACTGAAAGGTGACAGACTCCTTCAAAGAAGCATCTTTTAATGAAGAACCTGAAATCTTAGAAACTGAAGTGAAAGCTGTACTCAAAGAAACTGGGAGAAACCAGAAGTACATGGTATACCCAGAGCGCTATTTCAAGCTACAGAAACAGAATCCATCAAAATCTTAACAAGAACATGTCAACAAATAAGGAAAACAAAACAATGGAACATGGACTGGAAATGCTCAATCTACATTCCAGTTCCCAAAAAAAGGAGCTGCCAAAGATTGCAGTAACTATTGTGGACCATCACATTAATTTCCCATAGTAGGTGGAAGGCCAACGGAGCTCTGTTTAAGGCTATGTTAGTGGGGTTGGGAATTTATTTGGCCCATCCACAAATTAGGGCCGACTTTGCAGACCTCTACCAAAGGGATGGTGTACACCTTTCTTATAAGGGTAACAACATATTTCTAGAAGATCTATGGCAAGGGCTCAGATTGGCCTTAAGCCATTTGTGGGGCACTTCGGCCTAAGCTAAGGCTTGGCCTCAGCAGTGGCAGGTGAAAAGTTAGAGGGAAATGAGCAGTCCAGTGAGCACCCTTGGCATATCCCCATTGGTGAGGAAACGGGTCTGTCAGGAGCGGCTGGCTACTTTACGGCCCAGTTGTGAGAACAAACACCCTGGTGGGGAATCCCTGGACAAGCCAGTCTCCCCTCGCAGCTTTACGGCCAGGTGGGGGAGCTTTAAAGGGGTGAACCACTTAGCCTGGCCAGGCTGGGTCTCAGCCATACAATGGATGTCTCACACACGGGGCAGCGGGTGACTTGCCCAGAGAGGTCGGGGTGGAGGTCCAGGAGTGACCCCAGGGCCCAACCTGTACCACTAATTTAGGCTCTTGCCGTGTTTGACAATATGTTGTTGTTACATTAATAAAGCAGCCCTTTAGTTCCCAAAATTATGTGTCTGCTTCTTCATTCCAACTGTGGTGGCAAATGTGGATCACACCACATTACTGGCAGAATATAGTGAAATAACTACTGATGGTTAAAGAAGAAAGTGCCAACGCAGGATTACAGCTGAACATCAAGAAAGCAAAAGTAATGCCTACTGAAGAATTACACAATTTTAAGGCTGACAGTGAAGAAACTGAAATTGTTAAAGATTTTCTATTTCTTGCCTCAGTCATAAACCAAGAAATTAGAAAGAGACTGAGACTTAGAGGGCAGCCATGAAGTAGCTAGTAAAGATCCTTAAGGATAAGGATGTCTCTATGAGGAACAAGATCAAGATAATCCACACTATGGTATTCCCCATTACTCTTCCTGATGTTATTTAACATCTACATGTGCCCCCTAACCCAGCTGATGTGGAGGTTTGGGCTGGGCTGTCATCAATACGCGGATGACACCCAGCTTTTTCTGTTCATGGATGGCCAGCCGGACACACCCCCGGACAATCTGGCCAGAGCTCTGGAGGCTGTGACGGCGTGGTTGAAACAAAGCAGGCTGAAACTGAACATGGTAAAGACGGAGGTCCTGCAGCTGGGATGGGGGCTGCCAGATGTTGGGATCCAGCTCCCTGCCCTAGATGGGACACCACTGGCAACTTTGCCAGTGGTGAAGAGTCTGGGCATGCTCCTGGATGCTTCCCTGTCAATGGAGGCCCAGGTCACAGCGGTTGCCAAGTCTGCATTTTTCCATCTCCGTCAGATCAGGCAACCTGCCCCTTACCTGACACCCCAGGACCTGGCTACAATGACCTATGCAATGTTCACCTCCAGGCTAGATTACTGTAACTCACTCTATGCTGGGCTACTCCTGGACCTGATCCGGAAACTACAACTCGTCCAGAATGTGGTGGCGCAGGTCCTGACCGGTTCCCAGTTGAATTCCGAATCAGGTTCAAGGTGTTGGTTCTTACCTTTAAAGCCCCGAGCGGGTTGGGACTGGCATATCTTTGGGACCGCCTCTCCCTGTATGTTCCCCAGAGACCACTTTGATCAGTGGATAAATGTTTACTGGTGGTCCCCGGCCCTAAGGAAGCCAGCCTTGCTTCAACCAGGGCAAGGGCCTTTTCAGTCCTGGCCCAAGCCTGGTGGAATGCTCTGTCAATGGAGACCCGAGCCCAGTGGGACATATTATCATTCCACCAGGCCTGTAAGACAGAGCTGTTCTGCCAGGCGTTTGGTGATTGAAGGGGGCGGTGCCATGTTGGCCTCCCACCTTTGGGGTGGGGGGTTCTCCCCACCCTTGCACCTTAATGTATTTGGTTAATGTATTTTATTATTGTCTATTGTATGTTGATTTTAGAATTATTGTTTTCTTGTTTTTATTGATTTTAACTGTTGTTCACTGCCCAGAGCCCCTGAGGATGGACGGTTTATAAATTGAATAATAAATAAATAAAATTACTATGTATGGATGTGAAAGCTGGACAGTGAAGAAAACTGACAGGAAGAAAATTGATTTGTTTGAAATGTGATGTTGGAGGATCCCATGGATGGCCAAAAAGACAAATAAGCAGGCTCTAGATCAAATCAAGCCCCAAAATGCTAAAATGACAAAGCTGGAGGTATCTTATATTGGTCACGTTATGAGGAGATAAGATTCACTTGGAAAAGACAATAATGCTTGGAAAAGTGGAAGTCAACAGAGAAAGAGAAAGACCCAAAATGAGATGGCTTGACTCAATAAAGCAAGCCATGGTCTACAGTTTGCAAGATCTGAGCAAGGCTGTTAGGGATAGGATGTTTTGGAAGTCTTTCACTCATAGGGTTGCAGTAAATTGGAAGTGACTTGACAGCACATAACACATACACACATCTTCCCACAACTTCTTTGGGATAAGGAGACTAAGAATTGCAACCCAAGGTTCTCATCTTGTATAACACGATAGATTATTCCAATGTGATACATCTCAGTGGAATGTAGAATGGCCATATTATGACTAGAGATGGGCACGAACAGCAATACGAACAAAAAAAAGCCACGAACAGCCCAATCTGCTGTTTGTGGTCGCTACAAGCCTCGTTCGTTGCTGTTTGTCTTGCTGTTCATCAAGCCAGACAGTCTGGCACCTGCAATCAATTCCTTTGGCAACTTAGGCAGGGATTGTCTGAACTCCTGCTGTTGCCCTGGAAACCCCAATCTAAGCCCAATTTAGCTTGATAGGCAGGTCTTCCTTTCAAGTGCGGAGCTCCAAATTTGTTATAACAAGGGAGCAAAGAGCAGAGGGGAGGGGGGCTCCCAGCTCTGACTTTGCAGACAGTGGAGAGACAGTTGCTGTTGGCATTTTGATAGAGTGCATTGGAGCTTGAATTTTCTTTATGTGTGGTGGGATAGGGATCTACTCCTTCAAGTTCCAGGGCTGCTGCCAGGCTCTGGGCCAAGCTATTATTTATTATTGGTACTTTTCCTGCTGCCTGCTCAGGTAAGGTTTCTGGGAGTGGTGCGGTAGGGCTCTACCCCTTCAAGTTCCAGGGCTGCTGCCAAGTCTGGGGCCAAGCTATTATTTATTATTGGTACCTTTCCTGGTGCCTGCTCAGGTCAGGGTTCTGGGAGTGGTGCAGTAGGGATCTTGACTTGGATGATGGTTGGAGGAGAGCCTGCTGGCCCCCACGAACAGCCAACTACAAACATGTTCGTGAACAGGGCCATGTTCGTGATTGTTCGTGAGTCCCTGTTTGTGGATGGCAATGAACAACAAACATCATATTCGGGGGGGGGGGTTCTGTCCATGCCCATCTCTAATTATGACATGCAGCCGTGCTTTTTAAAATATGTTATTGTGCAAAAAAAAATCAACAACAGGCAAGAAGGGGTAAGAATTAGCAGCAGAAGGGAGGAGGAATCACACTAATTGTGAGCACAGAATATGTGAAAAATAAAATGTGTAGCACAGAAATGTTAAACACAAGACAGCACTCTTTACAAAAAAAAAGTTAACTGTCCTGCATCTTCTGAGAGATCTGGCAGTTTCTAGGTTGAGATGGCCATATTTAGTCATGGCTCTGACAGTGCTGCCTCATATTCATTGCAACACAGAGATGACAGATAGAACTGTGATTTTTCTATATGTGTGATAAGCACATACGTGTTCTAGAGTTTTCTGAAGTTTCTGGATTTTCTCCTCAAGCGCTGACATAGCAAGATGTGAGGTGATTAATCTGTCCTCTTTGGCACCCACTCTGAATATTTCTGCTAGGAGCTAATCTGCATAACACATCATGATAGCCAGCACTTGATGGGTGGCTTGGCTGTTTAGCCAAAAAGATCACTTGGAGTTTGGTGGATATTGCAAGGAGAATATTCTTCGATGATACAATTATGTTTCTTAGGCATTGAAGACTGTCTAGACAGGCATTCCCCCCCCCTTCCCCTTTTAAATTGACCGTCACATTGTGCTTCTATCTCTGGACATTTTGACAAATAACATGAGTTCTTTCCATGGCTTTCTCTATCTAGATCACATTCAGTTAGTTCTGGTTGCCTCCTGAATAGCTCAAAGCTAGTTGCCTTTCATAAAACATATAGTGGTTCCTCCCTCAGTAAACGCGGGCACTGATATTGCTTGCATATGAAGATTTGGTTTTTAGATGCCTCTATAGGCGGTAGCCTGTTGTGTGTGAGAGAGGGAGGAAGGCTTCTGAGAATCCAAACCCAATACTCAGGGTCAAAACACACAAGACACGTGAGCAAGTGTTGGATCCTGCAATGATCCCTGGGAATCGTAGTTTAAAGAAACCATCTGCTCAACATGATTCTCAACTGAGGAGGGAGGGGGGAGTTCACACACACACACTTTCTCTCTTTCAAAAATCCTCTGAGAACTTGGGATGGGGGTGTGGTGGGGTGGGGAACGATGTAACAAGAGACAGGAAAAAAGCCAAGGTGAGAGAGAAAGCCAGTTCCTCCTATTCTTCTCCCAGCAGGGAATTGCCACTCAGATTCCCCCCACCCCCATTTCCTGAGCTGAAGGAAAACCAGCTAATTAGATTTTTGAAAGAGAATCAGGGCCAAGCTACAAGTGACGAATGACACTTGAACAGCAAGTGGATTGAGTGGAGCGCAAGTGAACAGGGAGAAATACACTTGCCATTCAAGTGTCATTCATCACTTGTAGCTTCACCCTGAGTCTCTCTTTGAGAGAAGCTCTTTGAAAGACAATGTCTTCGAGGAGCTGTTCTTTGTGGGCTGTTTAAAGGGCCCTGCCACTTTGTGGGCCATTTAAAGGGACCCCCCCTCGCCGCCTGCCAGCTGATAGTTTAAAGGGACATGACACTTGAAAGCAGCAAGAAAGGGCCCTTTAAACAATCAAATGCCCCTTTCCTTGCTGCTTAGCAGCAGGAAAGGGGCATTTAAACCCCACAACCACAAACTGGTTTGTGAACTTGCCCCAGTTCGTGGGAGTTTGTGGTTCCTGGTTCGTGGAAACCCACGAACCATGAACCTCATTGTTCAGGTTTTTTGTGGTTCGTGCCCATCTCTAATTAAGAGAGCGCGACTCTAATCTGGAGAGCTGGGTTTGATTCCTCACTCCTCCACTTGAAGCCAGCTGGGTGACCTTGTGTCAGTCACAGCTTCTAGCTCTCTCAGCCCCACCCACCTCACAGTGTGTTTTGTTGTGGAGATAATAAGGGCATACTTTGTAAACCACTCTGAGTGGGTGTTAAGTCATCCTGAAGGGTGGTATATAAATCGAATGTTGTGGTGGTGGTGGTGGTGGTGGTTCTGGTCCTACCTGGAGGGTAGGTTTCAGAAGGTGTTGAGAAATTGCAGTTTAGCCCCTTAGGCTTTGACCTGTGAGGTCTTGCAAGTCTTCATCTTGTTCCCTATATTCTTTAACATCTACATGAAACCATTGGGTGAGGTCATCCAGAAATTTGGGCTGGGTTGTCATCAATATGTGTATGACACTCAGCTCTATCTCATGCCTTAGGGTGATCCCAGGGAGGCTGTAGAATCCTTGAACTGTTGCCTAGAGGCAGTTTTAGAGACAATGCTGGCTAATAAATTGAGAGACAATGTGGGCTAATAAATTGAAGCTTAATTCCAAGAAGATGGAAATGCCTCAAGCGAGCAGAAGGCCTGACCCAAGATTTAAGGTGTCACCAGTTCTGGATGGGTTGCACTCCCCTTGAAAGACCATATCTGTAGTCCACAGGTGCTCTTGGATCCAGGCCTACTGCTGGATAAGCAGGTGGCAGCTGTGGCCAGGAGTGCCTTTTATCAGTTTTGACTGATTAGCTAGCTGTAGGACTCTGGGCAGAAAAGATCTGGCCTCTGTGCTGCATACTCTGGTTGTTATATCAAAATTCCATTACTTCAATGCACTCTACAAGAGGCTGCCCTTGAAAAGTGTTCAGATACTTCAACTGGTACAGAATGGTGCAGCCAGGATGTTGACTGTAGTGGGTCATAGGTACCATATCACTTAGGCTTTCAATTTGTCTACTTAGGGAGGGCAAACTCCCGAGGATTCAATCCATTGCCTACAACTCCAAGAGGCAGCAGAAGAAAAATAAAGGAAAAAAACAGGATCTGGCCTAGTTCCAGCACATCACTTCTGAGTACAAATCAGGAGTGCCAATAGTAGCTCTAGGGATTACTGGAAACTCTATGGTAAAGTCATAGAGTTTAATTTTTTTTTTGAAAAAATTTTTATTGGGTTAGAATCCATTATTTTTACATTTACATTCAATTTTCCCCAATTTTTTCATCTCTAACCCCCTCCCTTTCCCCCCCTTTTTGTTGACTTCCAACAGCTTTCCAACCCTTTGTCCCCTTTCCCTTACTTTTATTAGCTTCCTCTATCTAAAACAAATATATATTCTCCGTTATTCTAAGCAGTACATCCTTAACTATTTTTAACATTGTATGCCCAAACTGTAAGTCTTTGTTTCCATCTTAGATAAACAATTTATCCCATTTTTCAATTTCAAATATTTCTATATATCATAACCCATATAGATCATACATTCATTTATATCAAACAATTTGACTTATTCTCTATATATTACTCATTCTATCTTTTTGTAATAATTCTATATATCTCTCATCACATAGTCAATCAATTTGACTCATCTATATCTTCAGACATTCAGTTTGGTACAAAACTTACCAAAAAGAAAGAAAATATTGTTAGTTAATCAATCCTTATATTTAATCCTTATAGTTAATTATTTTCTATCTATGTTCTGTTTGTTAACCTGTATATATCTATATATATATCAATCTATTAATCTGACTGCTTATTAATTCACATTTATCTCTTCTCCCCCCGGTAAAGTCTCCCCCCTCTACTTCAGTGCTTCAGTAGTTCTCAAACTGCCACAGTTTTCCTCCCACCTCCCATTTCTTCTCCAGGTGTTGTTTCAGCTTCTCCCAGTCTGTGTTGAACTGCCCTGAGTCCAGATCTCTCAGTTTTCTTGTCATCTTATCCATTTCAGCCATATACAGCAATTTGTAAATCCAATCTTCAACAGTTGGCACTTCTTGTACTTTCCATTTTTGCGCATACAAAAGTCTAGCTGCTGCTGTCATATAAAATATCAACGTCCTATATTGGGCTGGAATTCCCTCCATTCCCAAGTTCAGTAGCAGGAGTTCTGGGTTCTTATTAATTTGAAATTGTAAAATTTCACTCATTTCTCTTATTATTTCCCCCCAGTACTGCCTAGCTACCTCACACGACCACCACATATGATAGAGGGAGCCCTCATGCTTCTTACATTTCCAGCATTTATTAGAAGTATTCGAATTCCCTAGCGCAATCTTCTTTGGTGTCATGTACCAACGATAGATCATTTTGTAGATGTTCTCTTTGATATTAATACATGTCGTTGTCTTCATTGTAGTTTTCCACAAGTATTCCCATGCCTCCATTGTTATTTCTTTATTAAAGTTTATAGCCCATTTCACCATTTGTGTTTTAACTATCTCATCCTCGGTATACCACTTCAGCAATACTTGGTATACCTTGGATATTCTTTTCTTATCTTCTTTAAGAAGGGTCTGCTCTAGTTCCGAGTTCTCTATTCGTATGCCTCCCTTTACAGAGTCCGAATTATATAAGTCTCTGATCTGTCTATACTGGAACCAGTCGTAGTTAGGTGATAGTTCCTCTTGTGTCTTTATTCTGAGTTTGGATGCTTCAGTTTTAGTTATTTCTTTGTACGTTAAACATTGTTGTTCATTATCAACAGCTCTCGGGTCTATCACCTCATACGGAACCACCCACAAGGGGGTTCCTTCTTGTAGATAAATTCTGTACTTCTTCCAGATTGTGTATAGACTTCTCCGTACAAAGTGATGCAGGAACATCGAGTTGACCTTTACTTTGTCATGCCATAAATATGCGTGCCATCCAAATATTTTTTTATATCCCTCTAGGGCTAGTAGTTTCTTGTTCTTTAATGTCATCCATTCTTTCAACCAAACTAGGCAGATTGCATCATGATAAAGTCTCAGATTGGGCAGTTGCATTCCGCCTCTTTCCTTTGCATCTTGTAAAACTTTCACTTTCACTCGAGGCTTCTTGCCTGCCCAAACAAAATCTGATATTTTCCTCTGCCATTTTTCAAATTGTTTGGAGTCTCTGATGATTGGTATTGTCTGTAGCAAAAACATTACTCTTGGTAACACATTCATCTTAACTGCTGCAATCCTACCCAACCATGACAAATTCAGTCTATTCCATTTAATCAAGTCTCTCTCTATCTGAGTCCATAGTTTTTCATAATTGTTTTTGAATAGATCTATGTTCTTTGCAGTTAATTCAACTCCCAAATATTTCACTTTACTTGTTACTTCACAGTCCGTTGTTTCCATTAATAATTGTTGTTTCTGCTTAGTCATATTTTTACATAGTATCTTTGACTTCTTTTTGTTAATATAAAAACCTGCCAAGTCTCCAAACTCCTTGATCTTATCTATCACTCTTGGCATGTTCTCCAATGGGTCCTCTACAATTAACATTATGTCATCCGCAAATGCTCTGACCTTATATGAATAGTCCTTTATTTTTATTCCACGAATTTCCTCATCTTGACGTATTTGTATCATCAGAATCTCCAATACTAAAATGAACAACAATGGAGATAACGGGCAACCTTGTCTTGTTCCTTTACTTATCGTCAATTTCTTGGTCAATTCATCATTCACCACGATTGCTGCAGTCTGGTCTCTGTAAATTTCCTTAATTGCTCTGATGAATCTTTCTCCCAATTGTAGCTTTTCCATAGTGGCAAACATAAAGTCCCAGTTTAAATTGTCAAACGCTTTTTCAGCGTCTACAAAGAAGAAACCAACCTCTTTATCACAACGCTTGTCATAATATTCAATAGCATTGATCACTGTCCTTAAATTGTCTCTTATTTGTCTGTCTGGCAAAAAGCCTGCTTGTTCCTCCTCTATAACTTCCGAGAGCCACCCCTTCAATCTCTCCGCCAATATCTTCGCAAAAATTTTATAGTCATTATTGAGTAGCGATATAGGTCTATAATTTTTCACGTTAGTCAGGTCTTGGCCCTCTTTTGGGATCAATGATATGTTCGCTTCACTCCAAGTGTCTGGAATCCTTTGATCCCTTAAAACCCCATTCATCACCTCTTTTAGGAATGGTGCCAGTTCATTAGCCATTGTCTTATAGAATTTAGCCGTAAGTCCATCTGGCCCTGGCGCCTTTCCTAGATTTGCAGATTGTATTGCCTTACTTATTTCCTCGTCAGTTACTTCACTGTTCAACTTATTTCTCCAAGCTTCCGAGATTTCTGGAAGTTTGGTTTTCTCCAAATATGACGCTATTGATTCTTTGTTTACTTCTTTTTTATTATACAACTTAGCGTAGAATTTATAAAAGGCTCTACTAATGGTAGTCTGCTCCAAATACGTTTTGTTATCTTCACAAATTTTATTTATTATTTTCTTTTCCCTTTTCTTCTTCAATTGCCATGCCAGGTACTTCCCAGGTTTATTAGCACCCTCAAACGCTTTTTGGTTCAGTCTTTTAAGATTCCACTCCAATTCTTTGTTGCTCATTGCTATTAGCTGTTCTTGAAGTATTTTAATTTCCTGGTATACCTTCTTTTTCCCTGGTCTCTTTTTTAGCTGTATTTCTTTGGCTTTTATTTTCTCCTCAATCTCTCGTCTTTTCTCCTCTTTCTTCTTTCTTGCTCTACCATTTAAATCCATTAGTATGCCCCTTACAACTGCCTTGTAAGCATCCCAAACTTTATTGGTTGGTACTTCTTTATTCACGTTGTATTGTATAAAAAACTTTGTCTCTCTTCTCAATATTTCCATATTCTCTCTTTCCTGTAACAAGTCCTCATTTATTCTCCATGCTTTCCTTTTTCTCCTCTTTCCAAATTTCCACATAATTGGGTTGTGATCTGAGCCTACCATCGGCATTATTTCTACCTCCTTAGTCCATAACGCTAAGTCTTTTGAGGCCCAGATCATATCAATTCTTGATAATGTAAAATGCCTTGCAGAATAGAAAGTAAACTGTCTGCTTTTAGGATATTCTCTCCTCCATACATCTTCAAGAGTCTCTTGTTGAATCAACTCAAAAAAAAGCTTTGGTAATAGTCCTCTTTTCTTTTGTGCCGTTGTAGTCTTTTTGTCTAGTTCCAAGTCTGTCACTCCATTGAAGTCTCCAGCAAGAATTATCTGGTCATATGCAAGATCGTCTAAATGCTTCCTTAAATCCTCAAAGAAGCTTTCTTTTGCACCGTTAGGTGCATAAAGTCCGACTACCAACACTCTCTTTAAATTACAAATACATTCCACTGCTACAAATCTGGCTTCCACATCTCTCATAACAAATTTTGGCTGTAGCTCCTCTTTTATGTACAACACCACTCCTCTTTTTTTCTTGTTGGAGGCCGCTACAAATTCTTTGCCCAGTTTTCCGGATTTTAAATATTTTACATCCTGTTTTCTAATATGGGTCTCTTGCAAACAAACAATATCACATTTTTGTTTTAGTAGCCAGTGAAAAATATTTTTCCTCTTATTCGGTGAGTTTAGTCCATTTACATTCCAAGATAATACTTTACACTCCATATTCATGATCTTGTTGGTAAGTCTTTTTCATTGTCCTTAATAAATCGCTCCATCTCTCGCTCAGATCTGATGCGTTTTTTGGCCCCTCCAAACTCAAAGGACACTCCTTCCGGTAACTCCCATCTGTACCTGATTTTCATGTCCTTCAAAATCTGAATTAGCACTTTATATTTTTTCCGGTCCAATAACACTGATCTGGGCAGTTCCTTCATTATAATGATCGTCTTGCCATCAATCTCCAATGGATCTTGAAACTGTTTTGTCACAATCCTCTCTTTCATATTTCGTGTTGTAAACTGCACAATCACATCTCTTGGTAGTTTCCTTTGGGTTGCTATTCTCGAATTCACACGGTATGCCACATCTAGGATAGCCACAACTTCCTCCTCCTCCTTCCCCAGGTATTCAGCCAACACCTCAGTCATCTGTTCTTGCGCTGACTTTCCTTCCACTTCTGGCAAGCCACGAAAACGTAGCTGCTTCTCCATATGTTTAGTTTCTGCAACTGACATTCTCCCCTTCACCAATCTCATCTCTGTTTGTTGCGTGTCTGCTAAATTCTCCATCGCGTCTTCTACTGTTTTAACTCTCTGCTGCGTTCCTTGTAATTCACTTCGTATTGTTTCCATACCTTTTTTCACTTCTGACAGCTCCGATTTTACTGTCTGTGTAACCTCTTTAACCTCTTTTATCAGCTCCAATTTCGTGTCCTTAAGTTCTTTAATCATATCTAAAAGTTTTTTGTCCAGGTTTTTATCCAGGTTTTCTATTGCCGATTGCCACTCTTTTTTTGACATCGTGGGGCTTGCTTTAGCTCGCTCCCACGAATCCGCTCTCTTCCTTAACTCCGTGGCGTAAAATTTAGCGTTTTTCTGTTTTAAATGTCCCAGTCTTCTTGCAAAAATTAAATTTTAAAGAGTCCAAAATGTCGGGCGTCTTTTCTCTATGGTTTCTCTATGATTTTGTAATCCAAGATGGCCTACTTCCTTTTCCGCTGAAGCCGCGACCCTTCCCCTTTCAAAAATGGCGATTCCCTACTTCCTGCCCTCCAGCAAGGGCCGCTTCTCTCCAGCCGCTCTATTGTTATTACGCACTTCCTGTCTCCCGTCTTCCCACAGCAGATCTCGCGATGGTGTCTTTTTCTCACAGCTCCAAAGCCACAGGTATTCAAAACAATAGTCCGATTTCTTTAATAACTTCTTTAAACTTAGTCTCTTTTCAAATGCAATTCCTGCCGAGTCTTCCCCTCCTTTTCGCTAGTCTGTTGCAGTTTAAAAATCTACTTTTTTTTCCTCTCTGTTTTTATCAATCTGTCCCGTATCAGAAGATAATGATCTTTACCTTCTCATCACTTTTCTCGGGTTGTAATCGCTGTTTCGATTTTAAGTTCTCCTCTCAGCTTCTTCCCCCAATCGAAGCTTGGGTATGTAGGTCTTATGCCAGCCGAATTGGCCCCAAAACTGCCGCAGAGATTATAGCCGACCCGTCGCAAGGTGGGACCTCAAGGATCGGGAGGGGACCCGTTGTGTAGAGCTCCCCCTCGTCCGAGATCTAACTCACCTTAGGGTCTTGAGCGTTCTTTGCCTGCTCCCCGCCTGAGAGCAGTCGGCCGCGGGCTATTTTCACCCCACCGGCCGGTTAAAACGGCAGTCCGGTCAGCTCCGCAAGTGGAGCTGCGTTAGACCTCCATGAATCCCAAACCGGAAGTCGTAAAGTCATAGAGTTTAACATGGAGTTGCGGTGATACCTAGAGCCATGATTATTACTTTTGGTTTCTTCCTGGAAGTAGGGTTGCAAGGTCACCCTGGCAACCATCAAGTTGGAAGGGTAGGGGGCAGGGGGTTGCATCAGTTACTGTATCTTCCATTGCACATGCACAAAGTGTGCAAGCCTTTGTGACCTTCACAAAGACATCACTTCATGATATGATGTTGTTGCTTGGAGGGAGGGAGCACGTGTACTTCATGCCAGGGCTGATCCTTAAAGAATCACTTTAAAACTCTATATTTTGTGCATGCTCCCACCCCTTATGTGACAACATCCCTTCTGGAAGTGGTGTCATAGTAGGGTGTGGAGGCATATGCACCTGTTTCCCCAGAATGCCTGCTAGAGGCCAGCAATCAACAAGCAGAGGAGTAAACCACCAAGAGTTTGCCCACCACTGGTGAGCATCTGGCATCCCTACTCTGAAGTGATATGGAGACTAATTAAAAGAATGAAGAAACGATAACATGATTATTACAAACAATGTATTAATTTAAGATGCATTCCTATAGCCATAATTTCAGAGAATGAGAGCTGTGCTTCCTGAGAACTGGGGCCCAGCTATATTTTACACCATTTTTATGAAAGGATCCAGCCAGGTCTGGCTCATCCACTTGTGCAATGGAAGTTCCTGCCTCCCTGATTGGATGGTGGGAATCCCCTTTGCATCTCTTCCAAGGCCATTTCCTTGCACTTTTCTCTGCTTCAGAGCAGGATTGTGCCATCAATTTAGAGCCTGACTGCTTCTTTTAGCGTTTAGAAACTATACACGGCTCAGATGCCGGAAAGGTGCCGGATGACTTGGCGTTTCCCGCTGTAATTGCTGCTTGGAGAGGAGAGTCTTAAGCCTTCCCCCCATGCCATTTTCCTGACCTGAGATGGCTTCTGGGGCCACTATTTGCCTCCCTGGGAAAACTTATTAGTATGCATTATTAAGTTTCAACCTGGAACTCCCAAAGCTCATCTAGTTGAACAGGACTCAAGGTAGACCCCATAAAATACAGTTAGGCCTTCAGCATATGAAGTGGCAACGGAAACAAAAGCAGAGTGTTTGGACAAAACATGGGGAAAGAGGCAAAAAGATGTACGAGAGGAAAGGGAGACATTTCAGAAAACTCAGAAAAGCCTTCTAAGTGAAATTCAAACAAAATCCAATTAAGATTTGTTAAAGACTGTCACAAATTCACTGTCCTTGATGCATCCAACAGTTACACTGTGGATCTGCATTAGAATGCACATCTACCCCT